>NC_134403.1:144663691-145918691 GCF_038048845.1 Mixophyes fleayi | reverse complement strand
TCTTATTATCGTAGATTTATAAGATGCGACAGTGCTCAGTAGCAACACACAGTGGGTAAAGCAACATACCTAAAGCAGGGGCATAAAATGTAGACAAAATAAATACAGACGTGAAAACAAAGGGTACTGCACATGAGAGCTTACTTGTAATTGGAAGAGGGTACAGCTGAAACCAAAAGAGCGATTGTAGTTGTAAGTGGAAACTGGGAAAGAGGAAATTGTGGTGTTATTGATGGCTAGGGAGATTCTAGGGCAGTGATGGCTAATCTGTGACACTCCAGGTGTTGTGAAACTACAAGTCCCAGCATGCTCTGCTAGTTATCTATCTACTGGCAAAGCATGCTGGGGCTTGTAGTTTCACAACACCTGGAGTGTCACAGGTTAGCCATCACTGTTCTAGGGGATGTGGTGACTCTGGGAGGAGGGAAGATAAGCTGTGTTTCGGACATGTTGAGCTTAGGTAGCAATGTTACAACTTTGTGGCGATAGCAGAGAGACAGTTGGTTACAAACGATAGTACAGAGAGGGAAAGGCGATTTAGGTGTTAGCGTGGTGTTGGTAGTGGATGGCAAATTAATAAATTAGCTTATAGCTTTAAGTGTTTGAGGTGTCACCTCCCACAGGAAGGGCAACAATATAAAACAAATTCCTTTTTTTTAGAACACTAAAACAGAATAAAATTATATTATTGCCAAAATAGGTGTTAATCATTTTATTACTGTTCGTTAAACTTGTGAGTAATGTAAGTGGAGTCATTGTCATTGTTTTCATCTACTTTATGTAGTAGCTGCTTAGCCTAAAGACTTCCTGCATAGCCAGAAGACTGAGATGACTCGTCTTGTGTGAGTTATAGGGTGTCTTATATGCAATTTATTTTACTCTTAGTGTAATAAAACTGAGAGGTGTGGAATATATCAAATGTACACCCCATTTTTTTTTCATAGTAAGATTAACTATTACCCCTTTGTCATGCTATTGATAACTTATATTGACCTGACAAGCCCATTTGTAGTTACAGGTGCTTTGCATACATATATGGGACAAATTTAATTTAGAGGTGCCGCTGAACATCACATCGATGTTCATATGTGCATATTATAGGCTATAACGGTATGAAATCTCCGCTCATTTACCTGCGCACCTCTATGGGACACAAGCAAAAAGGTGCGGAAATTTCTGTAAAAACTCAGGCGCAACGTGTCTCCGGACTGCACCTCGCACCGCATTGAGTCTGTGCCATAGTATCTGAACACGTTTCAGCTAAAGCTTTAGGAAAAAAGCTGTATACAAACACGCACAGGTTCAAACAAAATGCTAATGCCATAACTTTTTCATTTGTAGATTGATTACGTCGCAAGTTGCTTGTGGAATCATCAAGTTCTGTTCATGGTGTATAGGCCATTTTAATTAATGCAGAAGTCATTGTTTAAAAACACTTGTGAACATGGCAGACTGCTTCCAAGTATAGTTAGATATTTTGGTGATCTATATGATTTCCCAGATTCAGACCTGAAGAATATTGATGTCATCCGTGTTCAAATAGATTAAAATGATGAGACGTGTTAATTGAACCATGGATATTTTTAATTGGTCAATTAGAAGGGCAAGATCTGTATTTTTGTTTGTGTCTCTGTGTCCAAAACACCATATAACATGATTAAGGGAAGATTTGCTACAATTTTTCAACCTTGGTATTTATTTATTTTTAAATTGATCAATATCTCTAGTCATCACCAAAAAATGTAATTTTAACTCTATTATTTGAAGCAGTTTTTTTTCAGTGATTTTTAAAAAGTGGATTCCCCAGTGATTGTTTAAAATATTTGGAGAAGCTGCCATTCATTGTATGCACTTCTACTCTGTTGAAATGAATGGGGAAGCTCTATTTGTGGAGTTGTCCATTACTTGCCAAACAGGTTCATTTTAGGATATTCTGGGATATGAACACCCTTATCTGGCAAATTCCAATAATCTAAGATTATTTTTTTCCCTCCTATAAATTCAGAAGTCTTTAATTGAGTGGTTAATTCATTAGTTGTGCGATTATGCTGAGTATTGAAAGCTCCCACTGCCATTATATTAATGAAGTAGTAGTAAGCTTGCAATATTGAGCATTATCAAAGTGCTATATTTGTTAGCCTACAATTAACCAATACAAGATTAATAAATGTTCCTTTCAGAATGAGAATGACAGGATGGCCTAGGTAACGGTTTTGTGATGCAATGTGTACGATTGCAAATAACATAATTAAGCATACATTAAATACATCAGTTCCTATTCCCCCACCTTCCACCCTTTTTCGTCCTGACTTCCATGTGTATTAAGTTTTGCATGCATCAATTACAGCTTTTGTAGACTGGTGAGTCATGCACAGATAGTCAGGCTGATGTGAGATACCTTGCTTCCTGCTCTGTTGATTCAAAATTACTAATTCTTCCAGCAGTTTAACATCCAAATCCTACAAAGCCCCTAATTTCCCCTGAGGGCCTTTAATGACTGCTCCAGCTTAACAGCTTTGACACTGAATGAGATGTGACGTAGTGTGAATAGATATGAATCACTTGTCCTCACAGCTCACCATGTGTTACCACATACAGCAATGTGTGATCTTACAAACGTGTATATTTCACCTACAGACAAATCTAAACTAATCTTGCTGTGTTACTAATTTACACTTCATTCCAGGCAGTGTTCTCCTTTAGAGTGTAAACATTATCTATACACATCCAAAACTATACATTTAGTTGTATGTTCAGTATTGTCTTGAAATAGTCTAATTCAGATCCTTCAGTCTACTTACTTTGGGATAAGAGTTATCTCTTTATTACTTTCTGTCTTGGGTAGTTGGGTATTACTAGTGTGCCTCCATTTATTAATACAATATTAGATTTATTAAAATAATAAAACTACTATGGTCTTTAGAGAGTACCACAGGTGACACAATGAGGATTATGAACTAGGAACCTTTTTATAAATCTTGTAAATTTGGGTGTTTATGGATTCAGATGACCTCTATATTAACATATTACTAACTTGCAGAATAATACACTTTTCTGCTACAGATATTGTCCTTTGCTGTTAAGTAATATTTCATTAGCAGTTTACGGTTTTACTGATCCTCTGTGGAGCACTGCAGCTCTGCATAATAAGGTAATGTTCTAGTGCCATTTTATAGTGGAATATAGGAAGTGAAAAATTAGAGTATGATCATGTAATTTACCTGTCTAGAGATTGCTGTAGAATAAAACAGTAAACTGTTTTTGTCTTGATCCCTGTATTAGCGCCTTATGCCCATAGTGCTCAAACGGTTGTTAGCTAGCGCCTTGGGTCAGTGTGCCATACAGGGTTACCCATAGAAGGTGTTACATAACTAGGTTCTGAGTCCCAATGCATAAGTTATTTACCTCTGCTGAGTATTTTATATCTTCATAAACACAGGTCTCTTATGTGGGGATGTAGACCAGTTTCTGGGAGACCAAGTGTTTTGCAAAATGTATTTCTCACAAAACTGCAGGATTATAGAGGAGGATGGTTTTGTGATGCAACGTTGTGCCTCTGGAATTTGTACAAAGAAGTTGGTAAATCAGCTTGACTCTGTGACCTGCATAACCATTTGCAGGCTACAGAACACTTACATTGTTTCTAAACTATGTGTCATTCAGCAAGAACAGCCTATATGTGGTATAGGACTGGATGTTTTAAGTGTATAGAAAAAACAAGTTTTTTGTTCCTTGGTATCCAAAATAATTAAATCCAGTGATCTGTTCACCTGAACATGTTCAGGGTATGCAGACCAGATTTCGCACTGCAGAATAAAAACTACACGTTTTATTTGCGGTCCACAAGTTTAGTATGAACAAGGAGAGAATTCTTTCCAGGAACATAAAAAAGCACTTTGTATGGTCACAAGATGGCATCTCTAGTTTTCATCCTGTCACAGAACCCTTTGTTCATTCCCAGTGTCTATATTTGTCAAGTCAGGTTTTTGAAGCATGATGGGATTTTTTCTGAGGCTATTTTCCCACTGTTATTTCACGAAACAAAATCTTCCATGTGATCGCCATATGTTTTGAATGATTTCCATTGATCTATTTTTTTTTTTTAATTATTATATGGTTTTTCCATTTCCTAACACATGTATATTATGCTGTTACTTTAGATATATGCTATGGTTCCATCCATTTTTTAATTTTACTGATTGGAAGCCTTGACAGATAAGACTTAAATGTTTGAAAATAATTTCTTCCATGATTCATTTTGACTTTAAGGACCATATAGTCACTCAGCAACTTGTACACTTCAGACTGTGCCAGACTTCAGAATGGACTTTTTTTTTTTTTTTTTTTTTAAAGGAGTATCACCTCTCCTATTGGTAGAAAAACAATGTCCCTGAATACAAGTAGCGTGTGTATGATATATATGGATTATTTGGTAGGAAGCTGTGGGTGTTGTCACTTGTCCATACCTTCCATCTGTCCAAATTTAGGCGAAAGAGTCCTGATTTGAGGGCTTTGTCCCAATCGGTGGGAAAGTTGGACGGTAATCTGTTCACCACTGTTCTACATGGTAATGAAGGGGATTGTCGAAGAGGGGAAGAGAAAAGGGGCAGCTTCAAAGCGCTAGGCACTCCTCCGGAGTCGTCTGTTGTACTGAGATGCAGAGTGCTGCTGCTTTGCTCACCAGAGCTGCTTTTTTAGTCGGTCCCATAGGAAACCTCCAGTTACAGAATGAGGAGATGAGGCATGATCTATAATGTCCTGTGGTTATCTAGGCAATTTTTAGTTTTCTTATCTAGGCAATAGTCTACACAATTTTGAAAGCATCAGGAAAGTTATGCATTGTAACAAAACAATTCATATAACAATATGTATATCTTTTATAGTTAAATATCCGTCTTCAATTTTATTTAAATTTACACACCATCATGATCGGACTCTTAAAGGTAACCATAGTATTAATATCTGAATTCTGAAATATTTTGGATTTCTTTTCACTACTTGAACTGTAATAATTAAGTTTACAATTCTCGTTCTACTATAGCATTGAAGGTTTTATATTATTTTAAAAGTATTTGTTGAATGATTGACTTGTATACTAACGTCTGAATGAATCTTATGTAATCACTCTTAATGTTTTGTTTACTTTTCAGAGTGTTAGAATGCCGCGGCCTACCCATTGTCAATGGTCAATGTGATCCTTACGCTACTGTAACTTTACTAGGGCCAACACGGTTAGTATTAAAAGTTCTATTGCTGAATTTTGGAGTTCTTTTCCATGATTACCCTCTTCTGTGCCAGACAGGGAGGTATCTTAATCTACCATTTATCCTCACACTCCTATTTAGAAGGGCAATTATGTAATATCTCTGCACACTTTAGGCTATGCCCTTTTCCATTAAAAATAAGGCAACCTATTATTGCATATGAATGTTATTTCAGTTATATTATTCATTTATAAGTTTTAGTAGCTGAAGTGTGTCATCTGTCCAGCGTGTTATTTGCTCCACCGTTTGCTGACCCTTCCCATCCCTGAAATGCTACTTGGGAGTATGAGAGCCCCTATTTGCTGTATAGAGACACCATGTATTTTGGAGAAGTAGCCTTCCAAAAGGGTGTTAAAACCGCACTACCTCTTACTATAAAATTTTACTAACCTGCTTTGTCCCCACTGAGGGCCTGGATGCTGCTCCATGCAGCCATTTTTTCTTAAGCTCTACCGCGCTTTTAAGTGGTATAGGAAGGGAGGTTGTGAGCAGGAGCACCCACGTTGCAAGTCACTGTTACAGAATGGACCGCTATGCCACCCTGTCTGTTGTTGCTGGGAACCGGCTGGGCTTACTTTGCCACCGTTCCCTTTCGTTATCCCAAAAGCGCCCTCTTTCCACAGTAGGAGGGGCTTATAATGCTGCCACCACTGAACTCATTTATGCCGCTCAGAACCACGTTCCTTCTGGTGAACTGTCACTGCTAGTGTACTCCTGTGCTGGTACACTTGGGCTGGCAACTCCGGACCTCTTACTATCTATCCGGGTCGCTGTGGATGGATCCTCCCTGGCCTATCACACTGATCAAAGCTGCAGGTAGCAATCAGAGTGGTGGTACTGGAAAAGCTTGGGTCCAAACCTCAGAATCAGCCAGAGAACGGATTAGATTTAGGGTCTAATTGGCAGGTCACAGGATTACAGCGATATTGAACAAGTTGTCAAGCAGGTCTTTTAAGCAGAGTGATGTTTATTGCTCAAGAGTCCTGACCAGGAAAGTCCCACTGATATAAGGCATCAGTGGTCAGGTCAGATGGAACATCAGAATGATACATTTCAGTGTACAAGTCAGTGCATTTATACCTTTCAGACACATGCTATTTTTAGCATCGCAATATACTCTATTTACACAAATATAGATTTACATGCATTGCAAAGCCACTAATATTTATACTTCGCTATGAAATTCTTAAAAACCTTGCTGTGATTTCCTGGATCTCATTTCAGAGGCAGGGGACTCACTAGCAAGTCAAAAGGTCTGACTGGGATGAATACTTCAGACAGTCGCCAAATACACATTTCCACAGAACAACAAAAGGACCCAAAACAAGACACTTTCCCAAATCACAATACACCAAAGGCTTGGCAAACACAGGCTCATTGTATCAGATATATACATTAGAAATAGGCATATCCTATAGCAAGGTTAAACAGAAAAATAACTTTTCTACCCTGGTCTCAAAGATAAAAATTTCCTATCTCACAATATACACACACAATATCAAAATAAATGCATTCGCAATTACATAAAGAAGTGCCCTGCGCTATTTGCTTTAAATACATTTTTGCCAAAAGTTATTTAATAGTGATCTAGTCACAGTCCCATGTCCCAATCTCTTTACTAAAATGTTACAGTAGGTGGTAGTGCAGCTTTAAGCATCGGCTTTTGGTAACTGTACGCTTGCTGCTATTTTAATAGTGTTTCTGAAAGTGTTACCACTACTATATGTGTTACTACAACATTGCTTCCACCAGGTAAATCCCAAAATCAGTCATCCTATTTATTCCCTGTGTTGTTGTTGTTTTTTGTTTTTTCTTCCCTTAACCCTTTTAGGACTGAGTCAAAGAAAACTAAAGTCAAAAAGAAGACGAACAACCCACAGTTTGATGAAGTGTTTTATTTTGAGGTTGGTATTTACGTGGGCGTGGGGATGAAATCTCATATCCTCAGATGTTTGGAAGCTCATACATGGGAACTGCCAACTGTCATCTCTTGAAATGTGAAACTCACAATCTGCCAAGGTGAACTCGGCGGCCCTGTGCAGAAGTTGCTGAGGCTGTTTCCTGTGCGTGTCCCCCGGGATCATCACACATTGTCCCAGACGGGTTGCTCTCATTGACTGTTGTTGACGAGTCTCTCTATTTTTTTATTAGTGATTTTGTTTTTTTTCCCCTGGACACGTTACTTGTATGTTGAAACTGTCTCTTTTCATGTCTGCTTGACTTTTGGATCACTTCCATTTTATGATCTAAAAGGGGTTTTCTATATTTTAGATGAGTTAGTTTATTTTGCATCCTCTCGGGCAACTTTGGATTTTTTTTTTTCTTCATTCTTTAAACATAGTTCTTTACCTTTGTCACCCTGAGATCTATCCAATGCAGAGAGCACACAAGTCATGCAGTAATGACATAAACACTGGGCTGAGAAACAAATAGAAGTTTAAATTAAAATGCTCCAAAAAAATTATTTCTAGTTGCATAAGGACACTTACAAGTCAATAAATTAAAGTCATATGAGTGTGGAATACTACTTAATCGATCTGCTGTCTTTCACTTTCCAAGGATCTAGACCGTCAACTCCCTGTATTCTCGCCAGATGCTGCTCTGGAACCCTTGCCCTGGTAGAGCATTCTCTACAGTTGCATCACAGACTCGTGCCTGGGAGCTCTCCGGCACCTTTCAGTTAATCCTAATTTACATTCTCTAGAAAAAGACAGTCCCCTTATAATAAACAGTAGCCAGTGATTAACTCCTTGCATTATACTATACTTTTAAAAGTCATTTTGTGCAAAGATTTTGTACAGCGGTTATTTACTACAAGTGCCAGCATTATAGTTGGTGTGGATAATAAAAATTGCAGTGTAATGACAGAAGCAATGTTCAGTAACTTTGTCTATGTCTTTTTAGTGGAAAGGATGTATATCCTCATCATCACCATTTATTTATATAGCACCACTGATTCCGTAGCGCTGTTCAGAGAACTCCTTCACATCAGTCCCTGCCTCATGTATAGGTCTGACCTAGTGAGACTGGATCGGAAGAGCTTTACTTTACACATCCATTGTTTTGGGGGTTTTTGTAAATATTTCATGCTAATGGGGGATTTAAATTGTGCGCGATGTGCGTCCGAACATCACCGCAATGTTCAGACATTTCCAGGTACTACGGTACTGTAACACCACAGGTTGGGGTGCGACCATTCCAGAAGCACTCCGTGGCACATCACACACAACTGAATTCCCCACTAAGGGTTTTTCTAAGTGCTGCATTTGCATCCTATCCCTATATTTAGTCTATGCTCTCCCCAGCCACTATGTCAAAGCAAAACACTATTGTACTGTCATATACTCTTATTGTTTTACTGACATTTTCTCAGAACAAAAAGAAAAGAGACTGTATTAACAGCAGGTTTGTCCACAAATATACACTGAAGTAAAAAAAAAAAAAAAAAAAAGTATTGACAGTTCCTACCATTTCCTTTATAACGGATATGCAAAAGGTCTTCTTTTTTTTTTTTTGGCAACACCTACCCCACCCATGTGAAATGAGAGCTGCAGCTCTACTGAGGTTTTTGTGTTTTTTTTTTTAAATGTTGTGGTACTACTTTGGGTGTGGCAGACTTTGCTTAGCATCTTTAGAAGATTTTTATTCCCCTTTTTAAACATCTCTCACAGTATGCTCACATCCTTTAAACAGCTGATCTGCTATTGAATCATTGTCACCCTATCTAATTAAAGATTGGTCTAGACTTGCATTTGTAATGCACCTGTTAGCATTTGGAGACATTACATTTGATAAATATGTTAAAGGTCTTTTACTGAAGTAAAAGCAAGATGCTCCATGATATTTTGTAAAAATAAAATGATGCTGTCACTCACAGCAACTGATGAGGATTAGTGTGACCACAGTAGATAGATGATTGGTATGGGTGATGAGTAATTTGTGCATTTTTTGTCAATGAGTCTTCTAATGCTCGGACACTTTGTTAGCTGCTAAGGAAAATATAGATTTGTAACTGAAGTCATCGCATTTTTTACCTAATGCTAAGGTGCATTTGACAAGGACAGGAGCACGCTTGGTGTCATCAGTCATCTTCTGCTGGGTCAGTGTGTCCCCAGCTTTGAAATGTGCAGCAATAGAACACCTATTACTAATCAAGTAATTGAAATGTTCAGAGCAGCACAGCAGCCTTACATCACTGATCTGTGCTGTTGTGGACCCTACTGTTTCCATTAAATAAATACTGAACGATTGTGGTGTCAAACGCATCTCTTTCTGAAACAAAGGTTTTTGGTTTTTTTTACTTTTTCGTTTCAGGTGACCAAGCCAAGTAGTTACAATAAGAAATCTCATTTTGAAATAGAAGAGGATGATGTGGACAAAATGGAGATTAGGTAAGAACATGATTCATAAGTCATGCCTGGTGTAGGTTGGTGACCAGCTTTGAATCCAGGTGACCCTGCTCCTGTACAGTGTCTTTAACAGATATGATATTACTGCTCTTTTTTTTTATCTTGTTTATGACAATGTTATAAACATCTGACTTCCAATTTTCTATTATTGTTTTGGGGATTTCTTGTTTTGGTTTTTTTTAAGCAATTGAGCTCATGTTGCAAGCTTGGCCCTACTGACAGACACCCCTAACACTTAGGGGAGAATTCAGTTCTAGGCAAAGTCCCATGAGAGCCTAGTGTGGTGAGACCTCGCTGTATGTTTGGTACCTAAAACATCACTACATAGTGCTGTGAGCAAAAGTCTGCAATCTTTTAGGTACCGGAATATCTAGAAATAAGCGCTACCATAGATTGTTCTAGTCTCCTACGGGACCTGGTGCTAAATGGAATCACCCCTTTATGTCAGCATCAAAAGCCATATAGCTTATACAATGATATGTCCCAAGTAGGCATGTGTCCTGATGGGACTGCCCCATTATTTAGTCACTGAGCCTTGTAATAGTGTGTTTGTTTTTTTGGCCTATGATTGTACCAGCAGCTGAGGAAATCTGTCTGTGAGCAGTGATGTCAGAGGCTGGATTTCAGCTGGGGTTCTTTGGGATTCTTTGCTCATAGTTCTTGTGTGCTCTGCTGGTAGGACAAGGTAGCGGATATATGTAGTTTTCATGTATAAATAAAATGTAATGTACTTGGACTAGCATTAGAACACTAAGGAATCCTATCCACTGGCAGATTTTAAATGCGATTATAGTATTTGTTAATTATACATGTTATTTTAAGCGCAAGCGGATTTCAAATCATTAGGATATGGTAGTGGGATCAGATTTAATGGAGCTGAGCTCCTCTGGGTTTTTTTTTTTGCAAAAATTTTTTAAAAAAACTTTTTTGAAAGCTTTATTTAGTTTAGCAATTTTTGCTCTGCACTTTATATTCACTGCTAGTGACATGGGAACGCTGTCTGTGACTGCCTTGCTGCAGGATCGGTCAGTGACAGCCAGACAGCCGGATCTCCAACTGTGTCGCAGCTTCTTCGGTGACAGCCGAGATTGTGTTTAGTGAGGCTGGTGATTGTAATCTGAGCAAAGCAAAGTCAGCCCATGGCAGTGGGATCAGTTTTAGTAGGGCTGAGCTCTACAGCGGGAGGTTTGACATCAGTCTGTGCTGAGCTGCTGTGAGTTTGAGCAGCGCTGACAGTGGCTTTGTATAATTAACAAGTACATGTGTTTTTAGCACATGTTAATGCACCTAAACAGATATGACACTAGAAACCATTGATTCTAGTGTTACCATACCCATTGGGGTTTCGATAATTTTTGTGTTTACTGTGAGTAAATGCATCGGGTATACAGTGATCATTTTATTGCAAGTAACATTCCCAATTTATATATTTTTTATAAAGTAGCTTGTTTGCCAATAAATGTTACCAGTGATCTTGCAACAATATTCACGATTCATCGTCACATAACCTGTACTTTATATTCTTTAGAGTTGACCTGTGGAATGCAAGTAACCTAAAATTTGGGGACGAGTTTCTTGGAGAACTTAAAATACCATTTAAGGTCCTACGACAATCCAGCTGCTATGATGCATGGTATGTAGTTTAGATCTGCAATGGTGTTTAATTTTTAGAGTTGTTTTAAACAACAATCCCATGAAAAAAATGGTGGGTTTGTTTGTTTTGTTTTTTTTATACATAAATAACGGTGACTGACAATAAGAAGAATGTTGGTATTTACAATTTTTCATGGACTTAGCATGGCAACCACATAACACATGATGTAGTGAGCAGAGAGACTTTGGAATGCCCATCTAATCTCTGTCTGCTCTGTGTAATGTAATATCCTCTTCTTCCTCCTCTGCCTTCACATGACATGCTGAGAGCTGTGAGCCTGTGTCTGTGTAATTGACAGTCATATTTTCTCACCTCCACTGAGATTTTGAAAAACAGGTAATGAATTGTAGAAAGATAACTAACAGAAATGGATGCTTAAAAGGTACTTGACTTGCTATTCAAAGAAAGAAAATGAACATTTAATGTGGGATTGCTGGTTTAAGAATTAATTTGACCATTTTTTCAAGGCCCATTTATTTATTGACGGTTTGCCTGTAAATCCTGACATGGAAATTAATATAACTATTTTAGGGGAAAAGATTTGTGTTTTAAAAATGATTTGTGCTTTTGTTTAAAATTGTCTTGAATAATTTATGACGAAAGATAGCGATTTAAGGCATCGCATGTTCTTGAATACCAAGGTGAATGCAATGTTGCCAAAAGTGGATTATTTTGCACTAGCTGATTAGCATTTTATAAATGCATTAGTTTTCGGTCTTTCTCTCAAAGCATAGTAACAGAAACCATCTTTCTTTCTACATAGTACAGTATTGTTGAATTTGTCTCATCCTACCTATTTGCATGCTGCAGTCTCAGGCATTGGTTAAGAAATTCCAAATGAAAAAGGGTTGAGAGAAAAAAACAAAAAAAACAGCCTTGACAAACAGGGAAGATTACAGCCAATTCACGGTTTCTACATAGATTACATATTTAAAGGATAACACAAGTTCAGTCCCACGCCAAACTCCCTCTTATTCTTACCGTTTGACTGTTTCACGTGAATGCGAGGTGTATAGGTAAACCCTATTCAGCTTGGTTTGAACAAGTAAGGTGACATAAGAATTTAGTGAGGCACCTTTACAGCCATTGAGGAGCAGGAATGATCCAACAAGCAGCTCATCTATGGTTAACTCCAACTCTGTCTTCTTCATTGTACTCCACTTTAAATTTAAATTGTAACTTTTTTTCGTGAAGTTCTTTAAGAGTTTCACTTGCTGATTATATCATTCATTGTAAATCGGTTTAATTACCGTTACCATTCTGAGAATCGGAGTTATTCGTGTGGTGGCATGTTGCTAATCCTTTTTTATGCCTGAAAGCATTTGCTTTCCAAGCACTGTTCACAAATATTGTCAGTGCAGTAGTTTTGGATCTAGCATTGACTTTGGCTCCGAATTCCTTCCTGTTTTCTAATTATTGGTTATGTGATGTCACGAATGTAAACAGGACAGGTTATTTTTCCAGTATAACAACACTGACGGAATAATAAAAAATGTAGCCACATCCTAAAATAAAAAGTAATAATTTCCATGTCATTAGTATGAATTTAAATTTCTTGGTAGTAGAACTACATTACTATTCCATGTAAAAAGCAAAACAAAAAAAACCACCTTATTTCGGGACAGGCGCATTTTAAGAGAGCAGAGACTTTTAAACACAGCGGAAAATATCATCATTTCATCGTTGGGGAGCAATAAAAGGACAATGGGGAGATCATTTGCAATGTCGATTTGGCAGTGTGTAGACATGTTGGAATCTGTTCACACAATGCACCCAGGTGATGATTCTCCATATCATTTCCAATAAAACTTTACACTAGTTATGTGCCTTACCTCCTGGGCTTGGCTAGTATATCTAATACCTTGATATGTATCATTGACTCAGCTGTCTGACACATGTTCCTGCTTGTGCTCTCACTACAGCACTCCTAGAGGACACATCTCTGTCAGACGCCAACATTCCAGTTTTCCGTGAGCAGAACACTCTGTAATACAGTGATTAACCTCTATATATTGGCTCTCTAAATATAGCCTGGACAGTGAATCAGATTGCTATTTGTAGCTTGTCGCTTTTAGGAGAGTGGTGTTTAGGGCTTTAAAATTGGAATTAGGTATATATTGGGATGGTATTAAAGTATTTGTGGTGGTGCTGTACTGTATGTTGTCATGCTTTAAAATGACTGTTACAAATGTTACAGTAACTCAATTTGTATATCTCATTGAGGTTTTGTAGACAAAAAATACATATTCATTTTTCTTTTCAGGTACTTGCTTCAGCCCAGGGACAACGGCAAGTCAGGCAAGCCAGATGATCTGGGCTCATTGAGGTTAAACGTGGTTTACACGGAAGATCATGTTTTTTCTAGCGAGTACTACAGCCCCCTCAGGGACCTCTTGTTAAAATCTGGAGATGTTGAGGTAAGTTAAGCAGTAACTAAACTGAAATGCTCATATATAAATCATAAAGGTAAACAATCATTTTAAGCTGTAACCTAAATTTTCTCTGTTTTTAAAAAGATTTGTACACCCTCTATAAAAACAAAAGACAAAAAAACTCAACTCTCAAAGCATAGCATCTGTTATATAAAATCACGCCAGTGTTTTAATTCACCAACAGCACAGAGCTTTTCTAACTAGCAAATTATAACCCTTTCATTGTCATCCTAGCAGTTTTTAAGCATGCAGTTGTTAGCAAAGCATTATTTTTAGGTTATTTTAGGTTACATAATTAGTTAAGGAACACAAAGGAGAGATTTATAAAACAGTTTTGGAAATAAAAAAAGAAAGTTGGGAGGGGGTGCTGGTTGGAAACAAACAATGTCTTTGTTATCTTATATTAGAAAACTTTTTAGAAGGTGTTTTAAGGTTGAACTGAGGAAGTGGATACGCTGCTTTGTGGTAGGAGGAGAAGATATGGGTGAAGAGGACCTGCTTCTCCGCGCACAAGTCTAAAGTGTGTTGCATATCTGCAATACCAGGATCTCTGGGCAAGAGAGGAACATTTCTTAAAGCATAAAGGGGGTGGAGCTTCTTGAGTGCAACATTAAGAGCTCTCCACAGGAACCTTCTTTCAACCTGCATTCTTAACGCTAGAAAGCTGCCAGTGAAATAGAATGGCATAAAGATCCTCATGGACTGCATTGATATTTCTGGCTCTGCGATTGCAGAACATAATGCCTTAACAATTCACTTGCAGCAATTTACAAGCTGTCAGATATCGATTGGTCTATGTCATGATGTTTCCTCAGCGAGTGTGAAATGCCACTTGTGAAAACGCACACATGGAGGGGTCCTGAAAGTGTAATCAGCACTTGCATTAAATAAAGGGGACAGTGGAGGTATTTCTTTCTGATGGGAAGAAAACATGTCATTTTTTTTGTACAGTTTTTTTTTTTTTTTTTTTTCTTTATAAATGGGGCATATTTTCCGCACATACTCCCGAATCAGAAGTAAATCTAGCAGGAAGGTACAATTGTGCACCTTGGCAAAACCATGGTGTGCTGTAGAGAAGGCAAATTTAAAATGTGTGGACAGATTTAGAGTTTGAAGGTAAGGGCACTTCCTGGCTCAACTCTAAATTTTAGTGTAAAAATAAAGTTGACCTGCATGCAAAAAAAATGCATTGCAACCTGGTTTGTCCAGTTGCAGATTTGCACACTTAAGCTCAATTTACGCCTAGCTATGATTTCTGACCCAAACTGGACGTAAATTTCTTGTATAAGTTCTCCACAGGCTTTAATAGGAAAGGTGAAGGCAGTATGTGTTGCAGCTCTTTCTGTAACCCATATTTTCATAAACTAACCTTGTGGTTTCTAAAGGGATTGAATCTTTTGTGGTGAGCAGTACACTTATTAAATTGACACACCCAGGCCTTCCTCTGTAAGCCTAGAAAAATGTAGAAACCCATTGTCACACAGTGTGTGCAATACATTCTGTTTCTGTTTCCTAAGCTGCGTTAAATAAATGAATTGTCAATGTCTACATGGTTTATAGAACTGTATAAATGTAGGATCAGAAAAACCTTTAAAGGAGAGCTGCTGAAAAAGAAATACATTCTGTGAATTAATCTCTCACCTCGTCTCTACAGCTGGTAGAAATTGATGCTTGTAATACATTATAATTGTATAATGGGGATGGCACGTGAGACCTTTTGAATATGAAAATATTCTATAGAAGGTGATAGCAGCAGTGCCACCACAATGTGGACAATCTTAGAAATAGTCAAATCATCCAAATGATACACAGGAATTAAAAGGGAATACAAGTAATTTTGAAGGGATTGAGAAAACACTATTCTTGGAATGATAAATTATTGCATAACCAAGTTAGAATTATATATAACTACACTGTTTTTGCACATTAAACTGTAGTTGCAACACCATTCAGTTAGTCTACTTGACCATCAGTAATTTTCGTTACACAACCCTGTTGTATATCTTTGACCAGTCCAGTATTTTTGAAAAAGACAAAGTATAAATCTCTGGGGTGCTCCACTGGTAACCTTCCTCTGATCATACTCCATTTACTGAAATTCTTACCTACCATTCAACCATCAACTTATCCATTTTATCATTTTTGAATCCCAAGCATTTTAATTTATTTATCAGCCTTTGGTGTTGGACAGTGTCATAGGCCTTTTTGATATGTTACATCTTTGGCTCCACCCTGATCTATTATCTTACTATTATCTTTTAGACCCAAACATCTTTGTTAACATGTTTCAATGTACATTTCAAACGTTTCAGTTTTTAGTCTAAATTGCTCCTTAGTTTATCCTTATCTACAAATTAATCGTGAGATTGGGTGACATTGGAACGGTCTTTATTTCCTGTGTCACTATTGTGTTTTTGATTGTTTTTATTACATTGCATTAAGCAGCCTTTGAAATGCACTTCATTGAAAAAGTATAATTGGAAGGGGCAAAATTCCTCCCAATAAATTATAGTATGTGACTCCATCTCTGCCAATTATAGACAATGCTCTCATATTTGCATCTTTTCCTTTATACAATTAGATTATTCTGCTAAACAAAATCTTGTGGGGTTTTTTCCCCATGGAAGTGCAAAGTAGGCGCAATTGTGTGTTTAATCCGCAGTTGGTAAAACTCATTGTCCTCCTCTCATCGGGCAGTGGAAACTTTTGCACCACCGTTGCTGGCACTGTGGTAGACCGCACATCCATGCACTTACCCATAAAAAGAAGGGTTTTGCACAATAAAGACCATTTGTGTTCTGGGGTTTTACTTTTGCAATTTCAGAAATGAGCCTTAATGTGTCTGCACACAATGTTGATTGTGTCTACCACATTGAACGTGTTCAAAGTGCATTCTATACACATTCATTAACTATTGCATGTTTCTCTGCTTATTCTTATTGGAGCTCATGTTTTTGCTTCAAATTGTGCAGCAGAAATGAGGGTCAGGGGGACTTCTGCACCCCTGGGCTGGTCCCATAGTGGGCTACCTTATGCTGGGTCACTGAAATTTCTGCATTTCCCCCCCTGCCCCCTTTAAAATGTTCTTAATAGGCTGCTGAGCCGATCCGAGCCTTGTCCCCGGTCCAAAATTTGCCAGCCAGCCCCTGGCAGAAGTGCAAGTACTGCTTTGAGTGGTGCAATATGTGATCTTGGGCCAGGTTCTGTGGAGTGGGTGGATAAATTGGACAAGGGTGCAGGTTTGCATCTGGGCAAACCATGTTGCAGTGCGAGGGACGCAAATAAAATTATACATGTGACTAGTTTTGGGATGGGATGGTCTTTAATAGACTTTTGTACTGTAATGACTGTATGCCTTTGGCTGCAAAATAAACAGTTAGATTTAAATAGCATTATAACTTTATAATTGGCCATCTATGGCTTTTGTTCATAGCCTGTGTTATGCTTAGTAAGCATTGATGTAATCTGCATTTGCTGTTCCTAGTCTCTTTCCTCCAACGCTTGCGTTCAGCTTTCTTTGATCTCAGTAGGTTGGCAGCAATATGAAGAAAAATCACTTTATTGTTTTGATGTGTGATTTATGTCCCAGATATACTTTAGGGGGCTTTATGTCGAGCTTCCTGTTCTTTGTAGAAGGGACATTTAGAAACATTAATGTGAGTAAAATAATTTCTTGTAATACCATATATGTAGAATGAATGTTATTGTTTTTTTTATGGGGGGGTGTCATTGTGTACTTTTAGTATCCACTTAATTTTAAAACTATAGGTACACTTACAAGTATTTCAGTTATAGCTTTATTGAGAAATGTAGATGTTTCTGTACTACTAACAACATTTCCCATGTGTTAATTTGCAGAAGTCCTTTTAGCAAAAGATACATTGTTGCAACATTTTAGGCTTATTTTAACTTTATTAGTCTACAACTGTTAAGCAGAAGTTTTTTGCGTACCTCATTCTGTTTAGCAAGATTCTGTCTGCATGTTTCCATGAATAAACCTATGGGAGATGCTATGAGCTTCGTCAGCGAGTCTCTTTATTATAGTGTAAGTAGATGTAATGTTGAACAGACCAAGCAGAGTTATTTTTCATGTAAAAATTGGTAAAATAAATGGAAATGTATTCTCCCTAACACTAAGCTTCCCTTTATAAGACGCACTTTCTCTGCATATTTACATGTCATGTTTTGAGAGCTGACATTTTTGCCTGTTTTAGACCAAATTGTACCAAAATGTCCATTTGTATTAAGCTGAGTACATACTAATGCAATCTTACTTTAGATGCGATTTCTGTGATTATTTTACCAATGCATTGATCGTGCAGATCACATGATAAATGACCATAATTTATTGCAAGTGTGAATGCTCCTGCGATCATGTTGTAACGTACCGAAACACATTGAATCAGTTGATTTGGTTTTCTAAACTCCCTAAAAATCACAAACTATGACGGAACGATGTCTGACAAATGTGGAAGTGTGTATGCGTGTACAAAGTCATTTTTTCAGTGGATGGTTATGAGATGCTGACTGTAAATAGTGTAGGTGTATACGCATGGATCTACATGCTCATCGGGACTTTCAGTCGTTTGTACAATCGTTACAGAAAATGCATTTGAAATAATATTGCATTTGTGTGTGTCCAGCTTTAGTTTCCAATGACCACCGTAGATGGCCAGAAACAATTGACATTTGTTCAGATTTCAGTTCTTACCAGCTGAAGGTGCATTTGGCCAGTGACAGCCGTCACTGTGTATATGCATTCAATAACCCACTGGACTAATGATGCACCATCATTGGCCTGTCCACCAAATGGTCAGATCTGTTCTATCGGTCTTATAAATGTGGCCATTTGGTCTTATGTTCACATTTGTTTGTCTTGACACCTTTAAAAAGCAATAACTTCAGGAGCATCGGCACGATCAAGACAGGTACAAGCGATTACAGACCACTTTCTCCTACAATGAACATGCTTTATATACATTTTATAGAAATTTGAATTTTTTTGTCATAATTATCCATAGTAAGTTTAAAACATAGATAACTCCTGCCGAATGTCAGACTAGTGTCAGCTACATCTGTCTGCTCAGGTCTTTATCCAAATGTGTTCGCACAATAGTCAATGTCAGTAAGATAGAACAGGTATAATCCCATTGTACCTGGTGTAGAGCTTCATTCTTGTAACTGCCAGTTATTAACTTCCTATCGCTTATACTGTGACTACTGTGTAAATGTCGGCAAACAATGTATTTCTGAAATTGTACATTTTAATTGTTAATTTACTAATTTTTTTTTCTCTCAAGTCACTGATATGTCAATAAGAGCAGTTATTTTTCTTAAAGACTGTGTTTATACAGTATTTTTAATTGTCGTCAACCTGTTAATTACATTTTGTCATTACTGGTAAGCTTTTAGAATTCAAAGTAACCCCGTCCTCACGTGTTGCGATCCTGTTGGTCAGCGCTCGAACAGGATCATAGTCCAGTTTGACTAAACAAGTTGCCAAACTGGATGATATCTGTTCAGTGCTCAGACCATGTAGTTGGATCACTTGCATAGTTACAGCGGCATATGGACACAGTAGTGGTAATCCACTGTGCATCTCCCAACAGTATTTATCAATATACTTGAATCAGACTATTATTGGATGTGGTGGTTGTTTTGGGACTACATACTACGATATTGAGCAAATTGCCCAATATGGTGGCAGATATAACAGCATGTGACTCGTCTAAGTATTTAAAAAAAAATGGTATTATAGAACCCACAAATGTGCATGATGCCATTTGCTTTATTTTATTTGTCTGTTGTGACTTTATTTATCTTTGTCCTCACATTATAACTTCCAGCATCTTGACTTTACAGCCTGTTTCAGCATCTGCTGCACATGTGTTGGGTGAAGTCTGCAGAGAAAAACAGGAAGCTGCAATACCTCTGGTTCGGCTTTTTTTACACTTTGGGAAGATTGTGCCTTTAATCAGCGCTATTGCAAATGCTGAAGTGAACAGAACACAGTGAGTGAGCTTTGCTGTTGTGAAATGAGTGTGAGCTTTTGTAAATGGTGAAATAACAGTCAAAGACTTTACTACATTCAGCTAGAGTTAGTTTACACTTCTTTGTATTACTATACACTTGCACACATCTTTATGACTGAATGCATTCAAGATATGTCATATTGTGGTCAACAGAGACTTGCATTCCGCCATATTGTATAACAGAGGCACATTGCCCAGTATGAAATCTCTTTATGGTTCTACCAACTGACCTAATGCTGCTCTGTGCCAACACTAAGGATCTCTGAGACTATTTAGTTATTGGGGAAATACTGTTTAATGCCAGAAATACATATTCACAACCAAGTCCAAGCTGACCAGCAGTTTCCTCAAAGGCAAGGTTCACTTTCTCTAATAATTATTGTTAAAAATGACTTTCCCACCCCTTATCTCAATGGTGTATTCCTCCCATGACCCAAGTTTCATGTTATAGAATAGTATAGTATTTTATAGTTGATACAGATTATGGTGCTAAGTAAATAGACATGTACCAGCCTGAACATAGTTCAGTATTGGATGATGCTAGAATTGTTTGGGGATTAGTGGGGAACCTATCTTGGGAAGCAGGAAGCTAGCTAATGTGTCTGAGTAATATCTTACAAGTTGTATTTTTTAAGCGACTAATCACCCCTGGACCTCCCATTCTATAACAAAACACATGTAACTGCACTGCCAGTCAAACTCCCTTTTAAAGAGGAAGCAAAGCTCTGCTTATGTTTCTGATTTCATTCAAAAACTTGTTGCGAAGCTGAATAGCTGTCTTTATTGCTGCCTGTTCGTTAGACTGGTGACACAACCTTGTGCCGGATCCGGCATATCCAGGCTGAGCACAGGGATATAATGTGACAGACTCCAGTTCAGCAGTTTACCTGACACAACATACTATGTCTGTGAGCAGAAGAAGTATTCCAACTGCGGAGCATTAAATGAGCAGGCATATGATATAATATATAGCTGCAAGCCACTGCCTGTTACAGCCACTGAGCCAATTCGGTGGGATGATTTTATGAGACTGAACTTGGCTTTTTGTTTGTGCTCCGCTTCTCTGTAAAATAAACTCCAATGCATTTATCTTATTTTCTTCAGAGACCCAAACACCATTTTCAGAGGGAACTCGTTGACGTCCAAATGCATCGATGAGACCATGAAACTGGCTGGGATGCATTATCTTCAGGTTACACTAAAGCCAATTATAGATGAGGTAAATAATGCACCTATAGTCATATGTAGGTGAAAATACATGCTAGTACTTTCTTCTCTGTTAACTATATTCCAAGGTCTGCAGGACTTGGGCCAGACCTCATGTGGTGGTTGTCACCATTTTGACTCTTAACACAAACATTTTGTCCCTCTGTCTCAGATTCAATTGGGCTCACATTATTATCATTAGTACGGTCATTTTAACGCTGCTTTTTTGTGGAATTAAATGTGTATCTCTATCTCTCATAACAAATAAAGAGAAGACAATATTATTGTATTTGAAAAAAAGAGAACACCACTTTTTAAGAAAGGTATGGTAAAAAAACAAAGTGTGATGCAGTTTCCTCTCCCATCATTCGCAAACGGCAAATCCACAGTATGGGGCAGATTCAGTTACCCGTGATATCCCTCAGAACATCGTGGCTGTGCACTTTTATTATTATTATTATTATTATTATCATTATCTTTGACTTATAAGGCGCCACAAAGGGTCCGCAGCGCCGTACATTACATATACAGAAAACAGAACCAAGACAAAACATGATACAAAAATATATACAAACAGAGGTGACAAGGGATGGTAGAAATCAGTGAGAAGTAGGCCGAAGCTTAAGAAAACAGGGCTAGCGAAGCAGGCCAAGAGGTACAGAGGGTGATGGAATAGTAGAAGGAGCACACAAGGAAAGAGGGCCCTGCTCCTGAGAGCTTACATCCTATAGGGAAAGGGGAGACACAAATAGAGTGGTACTAACTGGGGGAGAGATCCAGGACAAGGAAATTAGGAGGAGGACTGATAGACTTAAATAAAGAAATGAGTCTAAGGGCACGCTTGAAGCCTTTGAGAGTAGATGCTCACCTGATGGAACGTGGAAGATCGTTCCACAGCAGGGGAGCAGCCCGGGCAAAATCCTGGAGACGGGAGTGAGAAGAGGTGATCAGTGAAGTAGTGAGGCGACGGTCACAGGCAGAGCGGAGGGGGTGGGTAGGAGTGTAGGTAGAGATGAGATTGGAGATGTAGGGAGCGTAAGATTGACTAAGAGCTTTAAAGGTGAGGGTGAGGAGTTTAAATTTTAATTCTGAAGGGTATGGGGAGCCAATGTAGTGACTGTTGGAGGGAGACCGCAGAGATAGAGCAGCAGGAGAGAAAAATGAGGCGGGCAGCAGCATTGAGGACTTTATTCAGCACTTATTCAGTTACTATGGTAGAAACCTCCACTCATTTCTCTCGCACCTCTATGGGGTGCGAGGAAAAATGAGCAGAGATTTCTATCAAAATCGCCTCTGCAGAGCGGCTGCTCCCGTGTGTTTAAAAAAAAAAAAAAAGAGAGAGAATCTGTGAAGCACCTTTGTTAGAATCCTCTGAGCTGTACGTGCATAGTAGTAGCATATCATTTTCTAGTAGAATGAAAGTGGTTTAGACCTATGAAGCTTCTGTCTTCTGCACATCCTCACACTCCAGGGGTGCAAGATAAAGAAGCTCCATCCTTCCAAACTGTTCTTTATATTTGATATATATCAGCAAAAATATGGCACAGAAAGCAAGTTTAGCGAACACATTATATCCAGGATATATACTGTCCATCATTTGCCATATAGTGCCTCTCCTTTAGACCTTGTCCTGGCCAATTGCTCCTTAAGATTTACTTGTGTTCACAATGACACGTTGTGAAACGGTATAGTCTGAATACTCATTGTTTTCCCAGTTTCTGTTGTATATAAATTCTCAGCGTGCTCTGCAAAGCCCTGTCTAACAAGCTGATGTCCAACTACACCTTCTATCATTGTGTTTGTAACAGGAGTTGTGTTTCCATAATATCTGAGGTGAGCACTTAGGGGGAGCTGCTGCCTTCTGCCTCTTATAGAGTTCCAGGGAAAAGCCTGAGAAATTATTTTCATTTGACGTTGATAAAGGGGGAAAAAAAGTTTGTCAAACTTTCTGAAAATATATTCATAAAAAAAAAGCACTCCAGCGATCTTGACAATAGGCCCAGGCGGCCTTTAGGACAATACACGGCATATACATTATTGCCAAAACCATTACCTCTGAGTTGCATGGAAAAGAAAGAATTTCATGTGAACATCCATTATGTAGCTTGAGGCCGTTCTTTAAGCATTTGTAAGCTGAACTGACCCAACTGTGCATGTAACTAATTATAGCTGTTTATCAGAATGCGGTGTGGAGAGGAAGATTAACACATTCAGGGATATATATTTGTCTTTGTGTGACTTAGCGTGGGTTCATGCTAATCAAACCCCAGTGTACCATCAAATCTCACTTGCCACAATTATAGCTTTGATAATCCAGACATATTTTACAGAATCATGCTGCAATATTTCTGTGTCATCATTTTGTTTAGTCTTCACGTGAATGTATCGCATACATAGAATATCTAACTGAAATTGTGACGATTATATTCATAAAATAACTTTGCCATCTACAGTATGGCTTTAGGGGTAGAGCTACATACGTTTGTTGTAAGTTAGTCGTAGATCCACAGGCCCTGTTGGGAAATAGAAAAAGCTGATCAGTGTATAACTAAAAAGCTGCTATTCAACATGTCTTTAGTTTAAAGTAGCTTTGAAATTATTCAAATATGTGGCGAATAATTAAATGTATTAGAATTTTGCAATTTATTTCATTATAACAAATATATAATTTATTTAGATAGTGTTTTCTTCCATAGCATGTTAAAAATAAAAAAAGTGGTTGATAAAGAAACCAGATTAGTGTTTTGCAAACCATTCGGGTTTTGTATTCTGGGTTTCTTGTAAAACTAACTAAGGAACTTGAAAATCACAGATGTTACCTCTTCTGAAATGTGCGACAGTGACTTTTGAAAGTTTCACATCCAGTCATATATAAGGAGTGGATACACCCTGTTTATATCTGCTTTTAGAAGAGCACTGGTCAGCCTTCGATGGTAATGGTAATCTTTTTGTCGACACTGACTTAACACACAGAACACAACATTTCCGCTCACCATGACTCAGCCCCAGTTATCTGTGAGGCCTCTCCATCCTCAGGGAGTTTAGTTTTATTGTGCAGGACCACTAGTGCAGAGCTCCCCCTGTAGGACAAACCATGTAATGCACTGATATCTCATCTTACTATAAAATGTGTGAGAACCCAGCTGTGCTTGTATTCTGAATGTATTTATAGAATATTACAACTTCTCAAATTATGGTCCTTCCTTTTCTTTTAAGCACATGTATTTTACATAAATACTTCTGTTATCCATCTTACAAGTGTGCTTTGTATGTCCCATTAGAGGGTCAAGGGCAGGATGCGCTGAAAAAAAATATTTTTGTACTTTTTTTTGACAATATGGTTGTGTTTCTTAGATCTGCGAATTACATAAACCTTGTGAGATTGATCCTGTAAAGTTAAAAGATGGAGAAAACTTGGAAACAAACAAGGTAAGGAATCTGGGAGCTGCATAATATACTGTATATCTTTTGGAACAAATAGGACCAATAGTCTTGAGTATTATGTCAGTGTGAATAACAGCAGGAGACCAGACCACATAGATCACTAATAACCAGGCAACATCAACCTCATTACTTTAAACAATACTTTGATTAAAAAGATGCACTGAGGGACATTTATGAAAAGTAGTGTACCTGGAAAAGTATACCAACCAAACAGAATCTTGCTTTAAAAAGACAGTAAGGCTTAATCTGCTACAACCATGTATATACTCCTAAAATAATATAATTTGTCCTCTTGTCGCATCTCCTGTTTGAGATTGCCAATCTCCAAGCACAGAATAGAAAATCAACTATACAGGGTGCGTCCAAGGAGGATATATGTTTTATTAATTATAAAAATATAAAATACAGCTGGTCTCACATTTACAAGTAAGTATGGACAAAAATTGTCCATAATTATCACCTTCATTGATATGATCTCCAGACATTCAATTGTATTGATAGCATATAATCTGATCTAGTTATCTATGTCACATATTGATACTTATATTTCGTACAATTTTGGTCCATACTTACTTGTAAATGCGAGACCAGCTGTATTTTATATTTTTATAATTAATAAAACATATATGCTCTTTGGACGCACCCTGTATAGAATCTTGCTTTAATTTTCTATACAACTCTGCATAAATGACACCTGATTGGCTGCAATGGATATCCACATTTTTCTGTATGACAGGTTTAGTAGTATCTTTTTGTTGTTATTGTTTGTTTATAAAGATATAGAAACTCAATCTGTAACTGTATGGGTTTTGTGGCTGTCAAGCATATAAGCAGCTATACTACAAGCAGATATTATTGAAGTTATTTTTCATAGTCTACAAGTCCTCTACTCCATCATCCCTTTTTAATAGGCACTGTGTACACCAATGTATACCATTTAGCACACAACAATGTTCTGTACATGGGCTAAAGGGTTCTTCCTAGTGTATTTTTTATTCATTGTTCTCTGTCAGTTCTCTAACATTCTGTTTTGCCAAATGTGTTAAATCTTGCGAGTGGGACATTTTTTAGAATAAAGTTGGTCACAGTGTTGTAACACATTGTATACACCAAAGATCATAAACTTGTCACTCTCCAGGTTGCTAAAACCTTCCCCATATGCTCACAATACTTTGTTTTTCTGGTTTGGATTCATGTAGGAAAACTTGAAGCATTATGTTGACCAGATTTTTAATGTCATTACAAAATCGGGGGTTAGCTGCCCAACTGTAATGTGTGACATCTTCTTCTCTTTGAGAGAGTCTGCTGCAAATCGTTTCCAAGGTAAGCACAAGTTGGAGTTCATGTCAGAACACCATACATCTCAGTATTTACATCTCCCTGAACATCGCTATCTCCCATTCTCTACTTATCTTTGTGCTACTGTCTTTCTACTATTAACACATAGATGTCTCAACACCACCTAAAGCTTAACATGTCCAAACAGAGCTCGTCTTTCCTCTTCCCACTGTCACCACCTCCCGTGAAATCTTTCTCACCATCAGTCCTGCCACAATTGTCTCAGTTTTCTAAATCTGCTGCTTAGGTGTCACATCTAGTCCTGCTGTCTCCACCTTTTGTAATACGTTTAGAATTAGAATATATATTTTACTTGTTTCCAATGCTCTTATCCATCCTCTTATTTCCTGCTCTGCTGCAACCTCCTCTTATTTGGCGATACCCTCAGTCTTCTGTCCTAAATGCTCTGACAAGTCTGATCTTCCTCTCTTGAAACTTCACACCCTCTGAAACCCCTACATATATGCTCTCGATATGCTCTATAATCCAATTTAATTGCTCACCCTCACTAACACCTTTCATACAACTTGAACATCATGTCAAAATCTATGCCCTCTTAGTTCTGCCTCTAATCTGCATCTTGACTCTCCGATATCCACACTCGCCCCTATCTACAAGACTTCTCCTGTGCTGCTACCCAACTATAGAATTCCCTACTGTGCCTGACCAGACTCTCCCCAGCCTTCAAATCTGGAAACACTCTCTGGAAACCCATTTTATTTTTTTTAATAGAGCCTACCCTATTTCTAGCTATACAGCTCACACTGGTATAGCAGCACAACGGTCCCAATCTCCACTCTAAGCAACATTCAATCCTTTGCTTCAGCTATGTCCTTTGCCCACTAAATTATAAGTTGTTATACGCAGGACCTCATTTACCCTTTTGTTTAATTCACACATCCCTGTTTGATGTGTGACCTGTGTCTTCTGGAGCTGCGGAGCACTATGGCGCCTTACAAATCAATGACTATAGTAATAATGCAAAGGAACCCCAATATATATATATATATATATATTACACACATGCACAGCCAAGCATGAGGTTGTAAGTCTACTAAACATGTTGCCATGTTGTGGCGTATTTCACGCTCTTCTTGGTTTCTGCCTTTAGCACTGCTTCAGGTACACATTTCCTAAGTGCTGTTGTCACAATTCCAATAAACTCACTGAAATGGTTCATGCAACAGAATTAAAATCCTCCTCACATCATCTTGGTGCCTACAAGCTTGAATCACGTTCCCCTCGCTATCCAGACATTATTTAAACCTTACGAGGCAAATTCTTTGTGGTGAAATAAAGTGGAAGGCTAAAAACAACAGTGTGTGTACAACTTGGACAACCTTCTTCTACTGATGGAAAATAAATTCCTTTTAAATCTTCAGCATCATACTGCCTAAAAGTGCAGACTCACTGGGAAATAGTTGTTGTCTTTGTATTAGAACCAAGAAGGTCAGATGGTTTACACGTCGGGGGATGTTTAAGAAATCTGCTCAGTTAACTATGGAAATTCCAGTATTGCGAAAAATAATCATACAAAATGCAGTAAATGCTGCTTATTCCATTGACTAATATAGGTTGTTTACACAGAAGACCTTTCTTGCTGCACTTAAATATATAAAGATCTATTATAATGATGTTTATTGTTATGTCATGTAAATTAGGTTGAACTACTTAACATTCTCTTTCCGTCTACAGTAAGCCGTTGTTTCGTTCAGATCCTTGAAGGGATATATCCCACAAACTCTTTTATATTCTTTTATTTTGTTTTTTGTTAGGTATCCTTTGAGGTTTCCTGATAAAATGTCAGGAGATCACATAGTTTTAGGAGAGGGAGAGCATGGGGGTGTCCATTTTAAGAATGTCTCAACTTAAAGTAGAGTGAACCACTAAAAATAGCTACTGCTGGTCAGATGGTCACTGGATTTCAGTTCTACTTTTAGTTGCCTTGCATGATGTATATATTTAAAGTTCAGTTTTCACTCCTTCAAACCGATGGGAGTCCTGCTATGTTGATTGAGGAGAAACCGCAGTAGCTGCGAAAAGGGAAGAGCTGTGTCTGGGCCTCCTGCCAAAGGGAAGTCTATTCATGGCCTGTCCTGCAGCGGAAGTACCTGGGCATCTTGTCAAAGTGAAGGATCACTATGTCTGTTCCTCCAAACTAGGGTCAAAAGGATTGATCTTTTCCTGTCTTGAATTTCACAGAATGTGACCAAAACATACTGCCAAGGTGGGATGCACCTCTGCTATGAAGTGCCTGGTTGTACCACCATTTTGCAGTTATAAAAATTGTGAGAGATCATGTCCTGAATTACCCTCTGATGGAGTCTCTCAATTGTGGCGTTGCTCTCTATAGTTTGCAAATCTGTCTACATGCCTGCCCAACAGAGCATGTTTCATGGAAGCCCTCATAGGAGCACAGGCAACTGTATAATATTGTGTGACACTAATTCTCCTATCTGTTTCTGTGATGAGAGCATCTACAAAACATGCTCTGTGGGTGAGACTTAGTAACAGGTTCCAGGAGCATTGCTCTAAACAAAGCCTTAAGCGGAGTCAACATAGGACAAGGAATTCTCATGCATGATATTGGTGTCCAGGGCTGGTTCAGGGAAGGTAGGTCCTATTGCTAGAAATATAGAATAGAAATTACGCATGGGTCATCGGTCTGATGCCAACTGTCCAAAATGTAACTCGCCCAGAGTGGGTTCTGGCATATGTTATGGGACTGCCTGGTGGTTCATAGTTTTTGGTATGAGGTCTGGGAGTGTGTTCTTGATACAGTGCCTGCTGCTCCCGCCATTGATCCCAAGTGGTGTTTGATGATGTTGCTGTTTCTGGGTACTCTATATCTGACGAGATGGTTATAATTGTTCTCATTGTTATGTGACTGGTATGCCATGTCTTAGACCATTTGTGCGACAATTTGCTTTAGTTACTAAGATTCTCTACGTATATATTTAAGGGCAGTGGCTTAAGTACCAGTGGTAATCATGCATCCTTATGCTCTGCGATTTTTGTTTTTGTATTTTGTGTAGTCTTTTGTATGTTTTTTGTTTTGTCTTTTCTATTTTCTGTTGAAAAAAATAATAAAAAAAGAAATATTGAATAGAAACGCCTATGATAATTTCACCTAGATTATAAATCGAGCTCTCATAAACCATGCTGGTCCATCATTTTGTAAAATAGTCAGGTCGCATCTTATGGTTTTCAGTCTATAGAAATACCTTTTACTTTGATGTTTAACTGTAATGAAACACCACAAGTTAATGATTTGTATTTATTTGTATTATGATGTTCTTTTTTTGTAAAATTATTCTGGAGTGTTGTAGTATACAACATTCTAAATGAAGTGCAGTTATAGGACCAAGATTACCTTTTCAATGTGTATCTTTTATAAAATAGTTGGTTTTTTTTATTCATATTGCACAGTTCGGTGTACCAAATGGGGATTCTTTATACGTGGGACTCCTATTACAAACAATGTCAGAGCAGTCATTTCTTGAAATACATGCTAGAATTAAACAAATCTGCTTTTTACCCAGATGCCTCTGTTTCCTATGCCATGCTTTACAATGCATACAAAGAGCAGCCAAATTGTCTAGTGTACTAGATAAATAAGTAGCTATATTGAATCCCCTGTCATTCATTTCTCTAAAGTCTGACTGTAGGACTTTCATGGTGCGTGCTTTGAATATCAAAGAGTCTCCAGCAGAAGGTAGCAGCATGCATGTCACTTCTGGCCCCCGCTTTCATCTGAAGCATGTTCATAGCTGCAGTTGTTCAGTTGCTCTCGCATTTAATTGATTGCTTCTCACTTTGCATTAAATACATTAAGTTTGTGTGTTCTCTCTGTCCTAGGTGACTCTGATGTAAGATATACCGCTGTGAGCAGCTTCATTTTCCTGCGGTTCTTTGCACCTGCCATCCTGTCTCCTAACCTTTTCCAGCTCAGTCCTCACCACCCAGTAAGTGCCTTGAAAGATCCTTGTTTAGTTTCAGCAATGTGTCAGAACTGATTGAATGAAACTCCTATGGTGCAGATAGCACATGCTGTGCCAGACTTCATGTTTAATGTGGGGGAATGCATTACAAGTGACAGGCTTTGGGAACATATTTTGATGTGCATATATTTTTTCCATTTATTAGTAGTACTCTTGCTGAAGGTTATTTAAAACAGTTTATTTCCCTATTTTCTCGTGTTACATTATAGGCTTTAATAGATTGCACTAAAGCATACTTGCCAACTTTCTAACGTTGGCTTCCGGGAGCCTGCCGGGGGAGGGGGGCGTGATGGGGGCGGGACGCCAAAAATTTGCGTCATTTTGGATGGGGCCAAACGCCGCGATTCCCAGTGAATCGCGGCGTTTTGGGCCTAATTCTGCCCACTTCACTAGGAAGTGGGCAGATGCGGGAGATTGCCACACTCTCCCGGGAGTCCCGGGAGAGTTGGCAAGTATGAACTAAAGTACATTTTCAGAAATGACTTTAAATATAAGATGATATTTTATAAAATATCTTCTATTCTGGGTTGGCAGAAAGGAGGAGACTAAAGCAGACGTTGTGGGTCTGTTTTGGCTCCAGCCAACAGCCTGGCAATGTGTTGTCCATCAATAACACTCTGCATTCCAGAATTGCAGACTCTGCTCCCCTAATTTGTGGTATTAGGAGGAGACCAGGATTCTCCAATCAGAAAAGCTGATTGGATTGGAGCACATTTTTCTGCCACCATAACAGTGTGGAGTTTTCACAAGAATGTCGATGTTGGATAAATATCCTAAAAAAATAATAATAATAATAATTGTGCAATAACGAAATTTATTAACTATATTTTCGATGGAAATTGAAAGGATCTTCTAAAACTTATCTCAAGGTCTTTTTTTATTGTTCCTATATTTGTTAGTGATTGTGGCTATGTTTATTACAATATTTAACCTTTGATGTATCATGAGATGGAAGGTCACAACAGTAGAAAGATTGGGAATCCGCTGCAGTAGCGTATTGTGCGGTGGTCACCATCAAGATGAGACTGGGTTATTACAGAACTATAACAAAATAAAACTGATGTTATATGTTTATATAACAATAGCATGTTCTACATTGGACTCACTGCTCAAACTATACACTACTACACCGAACAGCAGAGGCGGGCAACCCATGGCTGTTCTTGCATGCCATGATTGTACTTGTAGTTCCACAACAGCCACATTCTCTCTGCCTCTGCTGTACATGTTTGCTTTTATCAGTGGATTTCTGTTATGGGCGTTTCCAAAATAGTCTTGATGATTGGATTTTATCTTGCACAGGATCCACAGACATCCAGAACCTTGACACTCATCTCCAAGACTATACAGACTTTGGGCAGCTTATCCAAATCTAAATCTGTAAGTATTGTATTTGGAATTGAATGTTTCCCAATCACAGCCTGAAGGGAAAGTCTTATGTCCTCCAAAGAGGGCATAGCACCAGTGGCAGCATTTGAGATTGAAAAATCAGTTCAGTAGTAGCTAAAGGTTCCACCAGGGTCCCAAAAGTTGCGTTGACTTTAATTCTAGCTATTTGATGTTTCGAATGTTTGATTTGTGTATGCAGTGTTTAATTTCTCTGTAATCAGGTTGTTCATCACTTGCTGACCATGATGCACTTCTCAGTAACATTATTAATTCCACATTGCTGCTAAGCTTTCTAGCATTTAGTTGAGCATTTCAGCTTCTTGTTTATTTAGCTCTTCTCTCCCTGCAGATCCATTATTTATGTTTCTTTTACGGAGGGCTTGAGCATCTGTTTGTCCTCAGAGGAGTACATAGGTTATCCGAGGATTTTGTTCTGGATGTTGTGTAACGGATGGTGTTCTGTCCTCTTGCTTTATATCCGGGTATGAGAATGAGTCACTGAAAAGATCCATTTATCAGCTGGATTGTGATTTGCCTTTGAGTCAGTGAACAGTGGGGTGAACCAGGGAAGACTGAGCATAATGCACCTGTTATTTCACCCCAGTCATTTAATTTTAATCTGTTATTTTAAACTCTATTTTATTTAAGATTTTAATAATTTTCTATCAGTAAATCTGGATTAATAACGAAGCATATAAGGCTGATACTTGTTTGCAATGTGAGCATGAGGACGCCTCATAACTGCTATTTTAGATTCTCTCCATCCGTTTGACCTGTAAATATGTTAGGATAATAGCTATGGGTGAATACATGTTTTCTTTTTCAATATTGTGAAATCTGAATGTGTCATTAGTACTCTACCGTTTTTGTGCAGGCCATTCATGACCTAGCAGATGGTACCGGGGAGCTGGCCTTTTATTGTGCTGTGAAGTACTACAAACACCAATAATAACCCACTTGAAATTGATCTTATTATTATTACTGGGTATGTTTATAATGCAGTCATAAGGTTTGGATCATCATCGGTCTATATATATTATCCTAGTGGACTCGAGTGCCTTCTTTTGCTCAATTGGTATCTTGTAGTGTAAGTGCTTATCATCATCTTCCAACCAAATTAACAAGCCCCAGTGATGCTGGAACTAATCTAGCCTGTCTGACCCAAGTGGCGGGTTGTCCAAATGGCATCCCAAAAGAAGTTGACTAATCTGTGCTGGATACTCTACACTTTACTCTGCTCTATACCTATGTTTTCTGTTGTTCCCACGATATAGCATTCAGGTGAAGGATCCCTCATTGCGACCCCCACTGTGTATTGTGTCTTTTCATGTATGCAACTTTTGCGCTTCTCTCTGCTCTCTTGCTCTCTCTTGCTCTCTCTTGCTCTCTCTTGCTCTCTCTTGCTCTCTCTTGCTCTCTCTTGCTCTCTCTTGCTCTCTCTTGCTCTCTCTTGCTCTCTCTTGCTCTCTCTTGCTCTCTCGCTCTCTCTCTCTCTCGCTCTCTCGCTCTCTCGCTCTCTGCTCTCTCTGCTCTCTCTGCTCTCTCTGCTCTCTCTGCTCTCTCTGCTCTCTCTGCTCTCTCTGCTCTCTCTGCTCTCTCTGCTCTCTCTGCTCTCTCTGCTCTCTCTGCTCTCTCTGCTCTCTCTGCTCTCTCTTGCTCTCTTGCTCTCTTTGCTCTCTCTGCTCTCTTTGCTCTCTCTGCTCTCTTTGCTCTCTCTGCTCTCTTTGCTCTCTCTGCTCTCTTGCTTTCTCTGCTCTCTTGCTTTCTCTGCGCTATCCCTCGCTCCTCACTGCAATCAGTAACCTTATTGATATATGCTGCTTAAAATGACCATTGCTGGCAGTGAAATAGAGAACAAGGTTACAATGTCAGACATGGTAACTCCCATTTCTTCTTGCAGGCTAGCTTCAAAGAGACCTACATGGCTGCTTTTTATGACTACTTTAATGAACAGAAGTATGCAGATGCTGTAAAAAATGTAAGTATCTCAAACAAGATATATTTTTAAGAATGCTGGTGTTATATTAAAATGTATTTTTTACAAACATATTAAGCATTTGTATCGCTGTTTTGTTTGATTTCTAAATTGACTGATGAAATTATGATTGAAGTAGTGAGTTAAAGCTTTTAGCTGCTTTCTTAATTACTTTCAAGATTACTTTTCATTGCCATCTATTAATATCAAACGAAAACATGGAATATAATAACTGAAGAATACATTTGGGTTATTTAACTTAGGAATATGTTAAAATAACGATCACAGTTTGTATTTCCAATTACAGATAATCTTTCCATTTTAATCTATTTGCCATGAGCAGCTGGTAGCATTGATGACCTACTTTTATATATTTGTATCCAATGGATTTCTGTTCTTGTTGGAAATGAACATGCTAATAACATTAACATTACATGATGTTATTGTGCACCCGGTAAGCTCTTTGTTTCCAAGCTTTGCTACCAGCACAGTATATTGAAGTTAATATCTCCATGTGTCTTAATTGACAGATGAAATGCACATGGTGAAGAGACATGCTCAGAATACATTCATGAAATACACACACTGTGTTCTTTTCCACTTATTGGCTTCTGTTCATTCATAGCACACAACCATTTCTAACTTATATTTACTCTTCATTGTTCAGTTCTTGGACCTGATTTCATCCTCTGGAAGAAAAGATCACAAACGTATAGAGCAACCAATACTGCTCAAAGAAGGGTGAGCTTTCTTGCACTATACACAGTGTTTTGTCTGCAGAATTTAAGACATACCAGGGCATGTACCACACACAGCTGTTTAAAGTAATATTATATGTAATCTATACAATACATGATGTGCACATTATGTTATACCTTAGGAGAAAATGCAATTTCCTTCCCCATGTATTTCGTGTGTCAAACATACTAGAGGGAAACTGAGGCATGTGGTCCCATGGTACCGTGCGTGTCTGCCCAAACTTGACTTACACATAGGTAATGTAACAATAAAAAAAAACACAATATTACTAGACCTGTACATAATAGGAAACCAGAGGCTATACTTACTTAGCTGCGGGTTTGAAAAACTAGAGATGTTCCCTATAGCAACCGTTTAGAATCTAGTTATCATTTCTTTAGTACATTCTGCAAAATGACAGCTAGAATCTGATTGGTTGCTATAGGCAACATCATCATCATTATTAACACTTATTTATATAGCGCCAGCAAATTTCGTAGCGCTTTACAATTGGGAACAAACATGAATAAAACAATACTGAGTAATACAGACAGACAGAGAGGTAAGAGGGCCCTGCTCGCAAGCTTACAATCTATGGGACAATGGGAGTTAGAAACACAAGGGCACGTGCTACATCATATTGCACATTGGTTCAGCTAGAATGTCCACTTTTTCAAACCCGCAGTTTAGTAAATTTAATCCATGATCTAGCATTTTAATTCAAGGAAGTTGCTCTAAACTGCTGCATCACAAATATCATTCTACTTAATTATTCGCAGAGGAAATCAGGTGTCCACACATCTACATATTTATAAAATTAGTACTGTGCCTTGTGTATATAGGCAGGTACTATCTGCCTATATACTACTCAAAGAAGTGTCATGATCTAGGTGACTACAAAAAAAAAGCATTTTCGCATTTAGGGAAGATGCAGTTGCTGGCTATGTGGCACGCAGATATCCCCTCCATGTCCGTTGCGCACATTGACCGCCATTATGGTAGGAATCTATGCTCCTTTTTCTGCGCACCTCTACGGGGTGTGAGAAAAAAATTGGAGAATTCTGCTATAACATCCGCGATGTGTCACCGCGGACGTTTCAGAGACACCTCACGCCGTATTGAATCTCCCCACTAGAGCGCTCTGCAATGTATCTTTTCTGTCAGTTGATTTGAGAGAGGATTTCTCTGCTCAAATTTTTATTTAAATTGTGTGTTAATGAACAACTTCCTGAATTAATTTATTAGGCTTCCGATCATCCAAATTCACTAGGTTTTGATGTTTGTTATACTTGTCACCCAAAACACTTGATGATTGACTGTTGTATGTGCTTAATCTTCAACCAGGTTTATGATCAAAAGAGCTCAAGGGCGGAAGCGATTCGGTATGAAAAATTTTAAGAAGAGATGGTTTCGGCTTACTAACCATGAGTTTACATACCATAAAAGCAAAGGTAAGTGAAGCATAGGTTCATTTGTTGAAATAAGAACCTTTTAAGTAAGGAAATGAAATTGTAGCGCTGCCAGCCTTACTGTTTTTTTGGTTTTTTTTCTTTGCTATATGTGGTATTTGTGTATACTAAGTGATGGACTATGATATATAGAAATCTGTAGGTCAATACTGAAGAAAATTGGACCTTTATTTGGATATCCTCTATGTTGTACTGGAATTCTGAATTAACTGTAGAACCATATAGAACCATGTAGAGCCTCTTATTATTCATGTTTTGTACGTTTACATGTTTAAGACCCTGTTTTTGTTGGCTGTATTTCTAGCAGGTGATCACCCGCTATGCAGTATTCCAATTGAAAACATTTTAGCTGTAGAGAAAGTAGAAGAGGAGTCCTTCAAAATGAAGAATGTAAGTTGACAGAACTGTAACTTTTTTGTTAATTTGGGATGGGGCTATGAATTTATATGGTGCAGATTAGATTTTCAGGAAATCATTTACAAAGGTCTTGGGTTTCTAGTGGAAATTATTTCCACTCTGGAGTTTGCCTTTAATCCATGATTTTTGCTACCATGAGGTGAGATCACCAATAGAGATGTCAGAAATGGGGCTGTCATCTGACCTCCCGGCACCTGCATACTGCTTCTCCCTCCCCTGTATTTTCATAGCAATGACCATTTTCTTCATGCACTGACAATATAAGAAGGCACACGGCGATAAATCTTACTGGGCACTTCACCATGTAGTTGGTGTTTGAGGAGTGCGGTAACGGACGGTGTCAGCCAAAGACATAGAGGAGGCCTCCTTCTTATCTCTTGTACTGCAGCTGTCGCTCACCATGCTTCTCAGACATGCTGACTACATTATGAAGGTAATCTACGTCACTGTGCAGTTCCCCCTATAGGTAATGTATGAGAAACGCAACCATTGTTGTGGGGTGCAGGGGTTAGGTAACAGATGGGAGGATGTGTGTGTGGTAATAGTGTGCAGAACACCCCTGCTCATAATTAACTATATTTTTTTCTCATTCTGTATTTTAAGATGTTTCAAGTCATTCAGCCAATACGTACTTTGTACATTCAAGCAAATAACTGCGTGGAAGCTAAGGAGTGGATAGATATACTCACCAAAGTTAGCCAATGTAACAAGAAGCGCCTCTCCGTTTACCATCCCTCGGCCTACCTGAACGGCCACTGGCTATGCTGCAAGGCTACCTCAGAGAACGCCCCTGGCTGCACTCCCTGCACTGGGTAAGAGTTTTCATGTGGCAAAAATAATATACCGTAATATGAACTTGTCTACGTGATCAATTCAGAAGTGTCTTTTCTGATTGTCAGGGGTGGCTCGGCAACTTAAAGTGACCATGGGATAAAAATTTAGTGGGCAGAGGGAAATCAACTTTAGGCAGCGTCAGCACAAGTAGGTGGGGTTTGTATACGGTCATCCCTAGCCACATTGTTGGTAGGTGAGGCTAATGTAAAACGAGTAGGTGGAGCATTGCACTGGTAGGTGGAGCAAGCACAAGTAGACAGTATGAGCACAGTACAACTTCAAAATCATCAATAAATAACAGTAACAACATAGACAGACTGTGCTGTTCTCTTACCTGTTCTTGCAGCTTTGACCACCAGCTGTTCTTAAGCTTTGTTGCTGCTTGTCTGGCTCCTGTCAGATGGAGTCTTGTTTTGAAAATCTGCCAAAATTGTATTGTAATACAAATTATTAACAAGCCCTGAATGAGAAGGCACTTTAGTTCAAGCACAACATTTAATTATTGCCAGACAATAATACAACCTAGCACAGACATGTAAACATGTGACCCATATGGTGCGAGGCAGATTATTCATTGCTCTGCTCACCAGAAATATAACCTTCTGGAACGCCGATTTGTGGTCACATTCTCCCCCATTGACGGAGGATACAGGACCAACAGCTGCAAAAAATGCAGCACTTCACCCCAGGAAATGAAAGGACAGATACAGGTAATCCCATATCTTCTCTCCTCCATGGATCGAGCTGGAAGAAGTGAACAGAGAGGAGAGATCATTCTCATGTTCACCGCTGTGGAGAGAGGGTAACATTGGGGAGGCTGAGGAGGAGTGAAAGTGGCGGGTAGGAGGTGAGTAAGAGGGCAAGTAGAAACACAGCAGGAGGGTGGACAGGACATTGAGGAAGGTGAGAGATTGAGCATAGCTAGGGAGAGGGGTCAAAGTCAACAGAGGTTTGAAACAATATGTATTAATTTTGTCTTCAGGCTGTTTCTTCATTCATCTAATTAGTCCCCAACTTCAACATAATTTTGTTCGCCCCTGGTGTATTAAGCTTCTCAGAGGGAAGTAAGAATCATCCAGTATGCATAGGGTATAAGAGGAACACATTTGTGGCTGACATTCTAATTCTGACTGATGGGTAGAGTGACAGTTACTGTTCATTGAATTTCACGCATACAAATATGAGCATAATGCTCATATTTCTTGACCAAAACATCAGATGTGTAAAAACTACCATAACAGATCATAAATCCTTTCTCTGTGCAAAGCAATGGCCATATTGCTGGTTGTGTAGCATACATAGTTTTGGAGTTGTGACACCGTCCCCATACCATACAATTATGCATTTATGGCAAGTACAGTACTACTCATAACTGGTCGGTTCTGTAACAGCTAAACATTTGTCATCATGAACAACTTGGACAGCACTGATAGAAATGATCAATTCTTAAGTGACCATGTAGAAATAAAACAATTAGGCCTTTTTTTTACCACCGGAAACTAGTTTCTCGCTATCGGTGTTTAGCCGGGTCCCCGTAGTTGTGGTCTCAGGTTTGGTTCTTCCTCTCCCGAAACCCTGCCTATGTTAGTCAGCTAGCGACAACCTCCTGAACTACCTGATTGCTGACTCAAGAAGCCTCATACGCGGCTTATACAAGTGCCTGGCACTACTCCATGTCCAGGTGCACGTGTGATCAGCCCCAATGAGTGTGGGCTGTCTGCTGTCCCTTATTCCGGCCGATGAAAGAAAAAACTAATTGGAAATTTTTTTTTTTTATAAAACACATCAGGTGGCCTCATGAGGTTACCGGGGAAAAGTCCCTGTAAGGTCCAGTCTGCCTCCCTTGATATGGCCAGTCAAGACCAGTAGGTTATGTGGTTATTCCAAGTGCTTATCTACTGATCAGTCAGTAAACTAAAGCTTTCTCATTGTATTCCTTACCCTTTATCTAAAAATCATTTTTATTAAAAATACCTCTCTTCCCTTGTTATTATTTATTAAGCTATTCTGCCAAATTGTACAGCAATGTAAATAGTATTGTTTAATAACTAGTAATGGAAGGAGGACTGTGTTGTATGTAAAAGTTGTGCTATGTTTAAGGTATAACATAATTATATCATTGATTATAGTAAATGCTGTCTTCTCCGCTTAGTCTCTACTGATAAGAGTACTAAGTACCTTATGTCTAGAATTTGTGCAAACATACTTTCATGGTTTCGTTTGTCTTACTTCAGGGGTCTGCCAGCAAATATCCAACTAGTCATTGATGGGGATAGGGAAACCGAACGTATTTATTTTCTTTTTAACACCTATATGCCCAAGCTGGATAAAATGCAAGGTAAGCATTAATTTGTACAGTGGACACCATATAAATTTAATAACCGCTAGAGTGTAGCCTTTGGTTAGAAAGGGCAAACATATATTGTCCGTGCGCTTTGTAGAAATATGTTCCACTTCTAAATTCTATGACCTGTAATAACAGTAACATTTTAAATAAACATACGTACATAGATTCAGGGCAGCTGTGGAAGATAGGCACATAGAATAATAAGGTTAAAAATATAAAATTAAAGTTTTGGTGGAAAATTGCACTTACAAGCACACAAGGGCTGTACAGGAGCCAAATGTGGCATGCAGAGGGATTGGGAAAGGCTCCTTCTTCCCTTTTCCTGTAGACACAAAGAGCAACAGTAGACTTCCCTTTGCTACTCCAGTTCTTAATCATTTGGATCAAGTGGCACTCTGTCCCCATGGCAGGGTGCACTACATTTGAGATCTCTAAATGTTTCATAAGAAAACCAAACACAAACCAGCGATGTCTAATGTACCGTCACTGCGCAGGTGTGTAAGATAGGTCCTGCTCTCAGAAACAGGAATCTGCTACACCATTCTCCCAAGGGATTTCTTAAAGAACCCGTGAGGAAGGGGAAACATTCAGACCTGCAACCAGGTAGCTAAAGGGGAGTCTGTCGCTACGTTCTGCATATACAGTGAAAGGGGATGAGGACTTTTTGTGCAACCCCTCCACATGGTGTGTTTAGCTCCTATAGATCTCTTATTTTTGTGAGCTTTTCACGAATATTGTTGCTGGAATCCTTTATTCTACCCAGGTCCTATAATATAATTTTCCATAAGGTCATTGCTTATATAACTGTATAGCTATATTGGTTTTACATTTTGCATTGTTTTGTATTAAATGTTTTATTTTTTTCTTGCGTTAGCTTCTTTGTTATTTTCAGTAGTTATGGTGCCTAGGAAACCAGCAACAATACAACTATATATTGTGTGATTAGCTCATGGTAATAGTAAAGAACATGGATAGTGATGGCAATGTTTTGGGCTCACCTCCTTACTCAAGCTTTGTCTGATATTTCTATTGTAAAACGCATGTCTGTAGGGGATTTTGCTGGGAAATTGAAAGTCTTGTGAACTTTGTTTTCTGCTGTCTTGCTAGAGGCTTGTGGTAGCAGATCTGTGTATGACGGCCCGGAACAGGAGGAGTACAGCAGCTTCATTATTGACGACCCTCGCGAAACCTACAAAACACTATGTAGCATCATTGAAGCTGTCAAGATGTTAGAAGAGGAGCATGCCCAGTACAAGAGAGATAAATTCAAGAAGACGAAGTATGGAAGCCAGTAAGTACAATCCTTTTCCTGTGATATGCGCCACCACGTACCTTCTTTGTACGTTTAGTGTATGCAGCGCAACATGTAGAAAGGTCATAAACATGGCATACTAGTGGGCATTCTTTAGAAATTGCTTCCTTCAAAACCTCAGAAAGCAATGCAAACCATGTATGTTCTAACAAATACAAAGCCCATGTGAAAGAATGTAACACGCATATTTATCTTGTAAACTTGTTACTTTATGCTTAGAATAAAATTGGCATATCTCAAGCTATATATAAATGGAAACTGCGCATATCGCCAGTTAATCTCCCGGGGCCTGATTCGTCTTAGGTTGCAATCTGCACGCAAATACAAAGCAATACAACCAAATATCAATATACATTTTTCAAGTACAACCAGATATTAATATACATTTTCATTTGAATCTGGGTACAAGTACGCACTGGCTAAATGTTACTTGCTGTGTATAGATAGAGAGCATAGTGCAGGATATTTAATTGCATATGTGTAATAGAAAGGTCCTATCAGAAAACAAATGATAAACTCTTAATACTAAAATCATTAATAAAAATATTTATGAAAAAAGTTTTCTAACAATAAATACATAAATCATTGTTAATGCATACTCTACATATAAGGTGTTTTATTAGTCTATCTTAACGGCATACAGTTTATCAGTGCTAGCTAGTTGCATGCATACGTGTAGTTTTTAATACAAAGACTGTCGTGTCAGTTATATAGTTAGCACATACACTTGAGAAATCCAGGACTTGAATTGGCCGCATCTGCGTTGGCAGGCTCTGTGTACACCATTACTGTACATTGCCTACGTTCATACTCCCCTTTCCGCCCCCGTTCTGCCCTTCAAGTCGTAGGCAGTCGAAAGTGTCATTTGCATGGAGTTGTGTTCATTGGCGTAAGGTTCATGTGCAGAGCTATTTCACACTATATGCTGCATGCAAATGGACTTGCATCTGAAAAGGAATCAAGCCCTCTATGTAAAACTAGGTACAGTGTTCTCCCCAGCACCTATTTCCCGGGTGCTACACTCGGCTGTTTTTACTTGCTATTCAGCTCTTGGAGCGCAACAGAATTCTAATAGGAGAAACAATGCTTTATTCTATTATAATAGGCACTATGTGAGCACTACAGACAGCAGTCTGACCAGTCCTGGTAGGTGTGGGCAATAACCTCCAACATTTTTTAATATTATTGCAAAGTATTACAACTGCCTCCACCTGGCTGCTTTTTAATGTCGCCCAGCTGGCAAAATTTTCTGGGGAGAACACTACGGTATAAACACTTAGTACACCAATTTTTGTTGATATTAGTAGCTGCAATGACATTTATTGAAACGGTATATAATAGATTATTGAAATCATTGTATTGTTAGATTTTCTTGCAAAACGCTTTTTGCAGCATCTGATTTAAAGCCAATTGGAATTTACCTCAGCCGGTGCCCCTAGGCACTCTGGTCTGCTGATGAAACCATACATATGCCAATTCAATTATCCTCATTGGAGGTCATTTAAGGACCACACAATGAGCAGGTGGATCATTAGAGTTGTCAGCCCCATACACTATAGGTACTCGTACACCTTCTCAAAACAAAAGGCTATTATTAAAATAAGATGAATGTTTGTTTTAAAATTGGTGTTACCTTTACACATTGACATTGTGTTGTGGAGCAATTCAAGTTATATGAAATAAATGACTTTTTTTTTTTTTTCCTCATTTTTGAAGAGAACATCCAATAGGAGACAAGAGTTTCCAGACCTACATCAGGCAGCAGTCTGAGGTGTCCACACATTCCATGTGACTTGCCATAGGATGCACTTCAAGGATTAAAAAAAGGAAATGGCTCTTTTGACTCCAGATGTAAATAGGAGAGTGAAGTCCTCCTGAGATTCAGCGTTGTAACACAGTACGTTGAACTCGCAAACCAAGATGTGCTGAGTTTTCGTGGGTGTTTTGAGGACTGTTACACAAGTTGCAATGCACTTTATTCATCTGACAGCAGATGACAGAACTTTTTATTTTTCTCTTCTTTTTATAGCATTTTCCTCTATCGTAACTCCTGATTGGTTCAATGAACCACTCCACAAATGAGTCCTTCGCCTTCCCTCTCTGATGCCACATGCATTCCTTGGACAGTTCAGTAAACATTGCAGCTTTTTTTTTTTTTTACTCTATTTCTCCGTCACAAGAGGGTGCTAAACTACAGCTCTTTCTGCCTGGTTCTTACTCAAGACTGCTTTGTAAATACTGGAAACAGTTGACGTTTTGGAATGTGGAGATGAATCAACTTGGCCAATAAATCCAGGGAGATTAATTCAAGTCAATGTTATTTCATAGAAATACCTTTTATGTTGATGACTATTCAGAGGTCATTGTGTACATCTGACATAATTCAGTATGGCACGGCTATGCTTCAGTATCCTATGGGTCCTCAGCACCATCTCATGATGATATGATGTGGTACACGTTACATTCATCAAGTTCATTCTGCAGTAAAAAACAAAACATTGTTCTTAACTCTCTCTGTCAAAACCATTGTAAAACTGAAGTACCTCATAAGCACTGGACCACGTCTGTGTGCTGATGGCTTTATCGGTCAGTGATGTCATGCCTCCTATTTCACCATAAAGATAGGAAGCCAGTAGCACGTGTACACAGACAACTATACACTTATTCGTTTCTACATTTTCCACAGTAAATAAGCCACTGGTGTTTGAGTGAAGGACGCTTGCTGTATTATATTGGCCGTTCAGGCCTAGCCATATTCTTGCCCAGAGAGACATTTATAACCACTGTACCTGTACACAAATTGAAGAAATAAGAGCATAACTGATACTCTAGCACTTTTAGTACCACCCTCTGTGCCAAAGAGCTTCTCGGCTTCTGCTCTGTTTGCTGGTCCTGTTACTTTGGTAGGTAAATGAGGTTACATGTTTGCTGCTTGTATACCCAAGTGACTGCAATTTACACACTTCCCCAGAAAGTAAATTCTCTATGCACATAACATTACAGCATTGTAAATCCTAGTGTGCATTGTAGGTACTTGCATTGTCCATGTTGCGTTGCGCACATAGCATGTCTTTACATATGGCAATACCAGGGGCGGAACTAGCGAGCGGTGGGCCCCGGTGCAGGGAAGCTGAGAGGAGGAACCAGGGGCCCGCATCTCGCTAGTTCCGACCCTCTGCATCTGCTGTGCAGCGGGCCGCTTTATCTCCATGGACCCAAGTTCACTGCACCAATGGTAGTTACCCCACTGGGCAATACATCACCTTTAAATAAAGGATTGGCCCACTACACTCTTGTGTTGTCCTTTCTTAGTCAGGAAAAGGACAGGTTATAGGTGGAGTATATACTATTACATGAAATATAATATATGTATCTACACATATTCCCAGTTATTCAACACAGTAATATAGTTCTGTGTTGGCCCACAGCCTGCCATTTATATGCACAGGGAATAGAGTCTCAGCAAAATTACAGCCTTTTTTCAGAACTGGAGTAATAATGGCATACTGAAGGCTGTTCTAGAACTATATTTGCCATTTTCTAAATCCACTACCATTAAAATCATATTCAAAATAGACCGATCAATTATTTTATGAGCTCTGAAGTTCATCAATGCTCCAAAACTCATCCTAGAGATCCACCGAATGTTTGCCCAAGTGGATCATGCAGTGCAGTATGTATTATCCATTTCAGTCTTCATCCATGGAAGTGTTATAAAATGTTTTATTCTATAGTGTTTTTCATTGTTAATATGACTTTTTGTCTCTGTCTTAAGAGATATTTCCATCAATATATCTGTGGTTGTGAAGGATTATCCAGCGTATTATATGTACTAACGGAGTACGACCGTAAAGAGTATAGAAAATCTGTGTACATTATGTTGTGTTTAAATTTAGGAGCTTTGGTGAGATATTTTAGCCACGTAACTAGCGCAGCTGTTGATAATATCTTTATAAATGTAATAAAAGTTGCATTATTTAATCCCTAAAACGCCAGTAAAGAATATTATAACTGTATCTTGTGCCATTGTCCCACCAGACATTCTGTTTCCATGTTTAATATTATCAGTATTATGTGTCAATTGGTGCAAACTAGGATTCTCATCAAAACTTTTTGATCTGAGCTGTCTCTTACCTAATGCTGTCTTGGTAGTGAATCCTTCATATATAGAGGCTAAAGAAAGTCGCCTTCTATCCACACAGAATGCTGAACTTGGACATGCTTCAAAAGGACCTTATTTTTAGTGTAAGTCACCCATTGATCAATTCTTGTTGTTGATCCATCTGCAGTTACATTAATAGATCTTTTACTGCCTTGAATTTAAGTACAATTTATCAAGCGGTGCAACACTGAAACTAAATATGAAAGTGAAAATAGAAAGCAATATAAAGTTACATCGACACTGATGTAAAAAATACTAATTTATAAATGGTAAAGTTATTACACAGCTCTTATCACTAAAATTACTTTGTCATCTCTCTTATTACAGGACTGTAGAATGTTGTATCAGTTTTATCTGGCAAAGAATGACAAGTCTTTGTTGCTCTTTGCTAAATATGCTCCTAAGATTTGCCACATTTATGGACTTCAGTTTATCGATTTTCTCTCATTCTTTTCAAAATCCCTAATAGAATTGTACACCTAAGCGTTGTTTAACACCGTCTGCAAGATGTGAACTGCTCGCAGCTAATTTGATGCCTCTTGTACAGCACTGAACACTGCCCTCCCCCTCTTCAAAGCACTGCCGGCCGGAGCTATCAAATCTTGCTGATGGCATTTGATGACACTTACGTGTACAAACTCTTCAATACATGAATAATTTTTGTTCCACATTGTACCAGATTAGATGCTACTTGCGTTTCACCAACAAGTGCTGATAGAGGTTCCTGACTTGTGTTATTTTCTGTATGGAATCTTCTGTGAAACTTATTGTTTTAAGACTTATTTTGCCTTTTTTAAGTGACAAAATGTTTATCACAACTCATTAATATGGTTTTGAGCAGAATTGGGACTACTCGTGCAGCAGCAGTCCGTAACCGATATGGGTCCATTTTCTGCAACATGTTTTTATAAATGTACGTCAGTCGATGGACCCTGTGACCTTTCCTTGCACAGATCTTACTATAGTACCTTGTACTCAGTAGCACCCGTAAGTTGTTTTTTCCTAGAAGTTTCTGCACTAGAAAAGCCCTAGCAAGAAACCAACTAACGCACAAGCCTTTTTTTTGTGCTGTGCTCAGCCATTATATTCGTTACTGTGCATACCGTTTTTTCCTTTATGTTTTAAAACATAGTATTTTATATTTTAACTCCTTTTTGCCTCTCGTTTCATGAGATGGCACAGTCATGATAACACTTTGCTCTTTCATGTAGATCAGACTTATCAATTGGAAGTGCTAGTCTTTTAGCTGTCTAACAGCTGGATAGTAACCCATACCAGCACATGTCCAAGTCCAGTAACGTGACATACAACCTGTACATTGTTTAGTATTTAATTATTATACATTGTTTGGTACTATAAGCACTCCTCGTGGTGGAGAATCAAAATATACATATTTTATACCTTTAGAAGTCTCCATACACTGTCACACACTTGCTGCAAGCCCAATTTTTGATTATACATGTAGATTTAGCAGTCAATGCCCTATTGTTAAAATTAGCCCCTGTTTGTCAAGGAGATTTAAGACCGAAGGTATTTTAGAAACTATGTTTAATAAAGTGACATGTAGATAATAATGTGTTGTATACAATGGTCTCTGCCACACGTAATGACTTGGAGAATAGATAGAAATCTTTATGAAAATGTCTGTCTTTACTGCCTTGAGAAAAGAAACCTAAAATATGTATATGTAATATATCACGTTTGATGTAGATACTGCATTGTGTTTTTACTTCTTTATTAAAACAAATGTTTTATTAATTATAAAGAATTTATTGCTTGTTTTGTTTTTTTGTGTGGCTATTGGTAATACATGTATTGTATTGACATGAATATTGCAAAGTTGAACTAAAATTTAAAAATGTATATTTTGGAACATATCTCCCAACATTTCAAAATACTTTCTCCTGATCATGTAAACAAATTACATTTTGGTTGCTTTACTACTACAAATCAACACATAGGGGCATATTCAATTGTTGGCGTTACTGGCCAAATTTACGCGGCGTGCGCACTATTACCGTCATTAGGGTAATAGTGCGCGTAAATACCGTTATTACGGTATCTTTCAAGCTGGATTTCAGCTTGCGGCTCAGGGAGCTGCGAGCTGAAATCCGGCTTAGTATTACCGTAATAACGGTAATACTTTTTACGCCGCGGAAAACGGGAACAATTGAATATGCCCCATAGTGGGTAATTCAATTGGCAGCGTTACAGGTAAAAGTAACGCGGCCTGCGCATTATTACCGTTATTACGGTAATGCGCTTTATTACCATTATTACGGTAGTTTCAACGTCGGCTTTTTGCTCGCAAGCCAGGTTAAAACTACCTAATAACTACGTAATAACGGTAAAAGTTTTAACGCCGCAGAAATTCGGGGAGAATTGAATTCCCCCCCCCCCCCCCATAATGATATCCACTCAGTGGCCACATTATTAGGTACACCTTTCTAGTACTAGGTAAGGACCCCCCTTTGCTCCCTGAACAGAATGAATTATTTGTGGAAAATATTCAGCAAGGAGCTGAAAACATTCCTTGCAGATTCTGGTGTTGTCATGATGATATCACACCGCTTTGTCAGCTGCACGCTCATGCTGCACATCTCTGTTCCAACATATCCCAAAGGTGCTCTATGGGATTGAGATCAAGTAACTGGCCATTTGTCGTACACTGAACATTTTGTCATGTTCATGGACCTAGCTTGAGATGACGTGCTTTGTAGCATGGCGCATCATCCTACTGGAAGTAGCCACTAGAAGATGGTTAGTCTATGGCCATAAAGGGAAGCCGCAGGTAGGCTCAATTGGTATTAAGAGGCTAATGTGTGCCAGGAAAACAATCCCCACACCACCAGCAAGGTAGGATGGCTCCATGAAATCATGTTTACTCCAGATTTGGATCCTACCATCTGTATGACACATACAAAATAGAGATTCATCGGACAAAGGCAGCATTTTTCAGTTTTTCAAATGTCCAGTTTTGAGGAGCTTTTGCCCATTGTAGCCTCCGTTACCTGTTCTTAGCTGATGGGAGTGGAAGCTCATGTGGTCTTCTGTTGCTTTAGTCCATCCACTTCAAGGTTTGATGTGCTGGGCGTTCAGGAATGCTTTTATGCATAACATGGTTGTAACTCTCCTGAACTCTTTAACAAGAAATTTTTGCCCACAGAACTGCTGCTACCTGGACGGTTTTTGTTTTGCGCAAAATTCTCTGTTAATCTAAAAACTGTTGTGCGTGCACATCCCAGGAGATTAATCGCTTGAGATACTCAAACCATCCCATATGGCACCAATAATCCTTCCACGGTCACTTCAATCACATTTCTTCCCCATAAAGGTGTTTGGTCTGAACAACTACTGAACCTCTTTACCATGTCTAAATGCTCTTATGCCTTGAGTTGCTGTCACATGATTGACATTCATGGACACCAGATATTCAGATATGCATTTAGCCCATTCTTTCATTCTGTACCTGCATTTAGTAGTAACATCACTTTAATGCACAGTTTGAATGTTGGTGACTGAGAGACATGTTCCATTCACCTTTCATTTTTACCAGCAGTGTTTTGGGCTCTAGCAACCGTTTAAGATGTCTGTATTGTCATATAGTTCCCCAAATGATACAGCTTATATTAAAAATGATGGGATAGTTTGTAATGTATTTGTGTGCATCAGATTTTCCTGTATCATTTAACGAATTACTTTGTGAAAATATAAATGTTATATTTAAGTATACATATTCATTATTATAAGGCAAAAGTGCCACCTTTTGAAATATTTAGGGTAACTGTTTTTTTTTATAAGGATTACTTTCTGAAATATCAACTCAAATCTACACTAGTGAATATGTAACTAACAGAAGTAACAATTGTCAATAATGTCAGTGCCCCAGGAAGGTCAAACTAGTCAATGTTGCAAAAATGATTGTATATGTTAAAGTTGAATCAATTCCTAGTTCATGTATCAAAACATCAACATACATTCTCTAAAGCATCCATGTTCAGAAATGGAATTAACTTCCTCTAAATATAAGCTGATGAGCAAATGTATGGGAATGTGTATGCTGGATTGCAGAGAATCCACACTCTAGGAGCAAAAGTGAATTAGGGAATATAAAAAAAGGTTTATGCATTCTAAGAAGGACAAATGCATCCTAGTAGTACTTAATAGTTATTACTCTCCCAGAACTACACAATACAGAATGACATGTCCAAAGAGAATACCCAGACCTTAGAAAAAAAACATTAGATCTGAAATAATGATGTAGTTTTAATATCATTTTATGGAGATTTAGTTTTTTATATTAGTTATTTATATAACACCTACATATTACAAAATATTGATGATATACTAACAAATTCAGCAGAAAAAAAAGATCTCATTCTATTTAGATGGGGTTAGTGTAAACGGCTATGAGGTCTAAAGAATTTTGATAGTTTTGTGCTGTATATTAAGTTTTGTTTTTTTTGTTTGTTTTTCTGCTTTAATGTAGAACCACCTTATTAAGAAGCAGATGTCCAATAACTTGCACCTGTTCCTGCCTGAGTGGACAGACCTACACTAGGGTCAATTAAATCACAAACCAATTAACTTGCCAGTATGCACCTTTGGACTGTGGAAGATATTGTGACCAGCAATGCTCGCAACTATGCCACCCTAATATTCAGCTATCTGCCTATGGTTCATTATATATATATATATATATATATATATATATATATATATATATATATATATATATATATATATATATATATATATATATATATATATAATGTATAGTACTGCGTATAGCAAATAATATAATATATAGTGCATAGGTTATTTCAGGGCTAGCTCCTATTCGTCTGTCCCCTACCCATCCTCTTGGTTAGAAATCAATTTGGTGTTGCCGTAAAAGTTTTCACTCTTGTTTCTGACCAGCATGGTAAAATAAATTGTAGAATTTTGAGTGGAATGTAGTCTATGCTTTAGAAGAGAACAGTTGAGTTGTGTGGCAATATGAAGCAATGTACCAGTCTGGGCCATAGTGTTTGACATCCAAAAATAGAGCTATAATAATGAAATCAGAGTAGTAAGGATCACTGGACCACCAGGTTGGGTGTCCTGTATGCCCACCACTGTCCTCTTTAATGGATCCTCTGAAGTCTGACTAAAGGAGGGCAGTCCTTCTGCTACAATGTAGATTCTGTTTTAGCTGGTCTTCATCAATTCTGTGGTCTTTACACAGGTATGTGAGGAGAATAGGCTCACATCCTGACAGAATAAGTGAACCGAAAGTTCTGTTCAGATTTAGTTTGCATGGCACAACCTTTTCTTGCCCCATGCCTTTCAATGAACGGGATATAATTCCAGCCTCTTCCTGGTACCCAAACCAAATGGGTCGGTCAGGCCAATCCTCAAGCTAAAGAATTTGAATGCTCTTCTAAAAATAATCTGATTCAGAATGGAGTCCAGTCAGTCTGTAATTGTAAGCCTGGAGGAGGGGGGTGTTTATAGTATCTCTAGATATAAAAGATGCATATCTACATGTCCCTATTTGGCCGCCTCACCAAAGTTACCTCAGGTTTGCGATACAGGACAGGCATTATCAGTTCCAGGCCCTTCCCTTTGGCCTGTCCTCTGCTCCAATAGTTTTTACCAAAATAATGGCAGAAATGATGGCATTGCTTCATATTCAAGGGGTTATGATCACCCCATACCTGGACAATCTCCTTATAAAAGCTCCCAGTTGGGAGATTTTGCTCAGAAATATTTCCCTAACTCATCAGCTGTTACTAAAACACAGATGGGTGGTCAATTTTGAAAAATCAAGATTGAACACTGTCCAGAAGAAGAATTTCCTCCCCCCGGAGAAGGCAGTGGCCATCCAAAGCATGATGGGGGAAATACTAAAACACCCAAGGGTATCGGTCCATGCATGTACACGCCTGTTAGGGAGGATGGTGACAACACCTTATGGAAGGTTCCACTTCCAGACCCTGCAGCTGGACGTATTAAGTCAGTGGACAGGATCTCATCTGTTTCTACAGCAGTTCGTAACCTTGGTCCCAAAGACAAGGTTGTTCCTAACATGGTGGCTAAAGTCAAGCCATCTTCTGAGTGGCAGTATTTTTGGTGTATCAAACTGGACCCTCTTGACCACAGATGCGAGCCAAAGAGGTTGGGGAGCAGTGACTCTAGGTCACACCTTCCAGGGTCGCTGGTCGTGGCAGGAAAAAATTCTACCAATAAATTCTCTGGAACTCAGAGCAATATTTTATGCTCTTCAAAGAGCACAGTCCCTTCAGGGAAGGGCTATTCAAGTGCAGTCAGACAATGCGACTGCAGTCGCATATATAAATTGCCAGGGGGGAACCCGCAGCAGAAGTGCAATGAACGAAGTAAGTCACATTCTGCGCTGGCAGAGAATCATGCCCAGGTGATATCGGCCGTGTTTATACTAGGGATAGAGAACTGGGAGGCAGACTTTTTAAGTCGCCAGGACATTCTGCAAGGGGAATGGGAATTGAACCCAGAAGTGTTTCAGTCTCTAGTAAGCAGATGGGGTCTGCCACAGATAGACCTAATGGCGTCAAGACACAATTCCAAACTTCCACTGTATTGCGCTCGGACAAGGGATCCAGGGGAAGTGGCAGTAGACGCGTTGACAGCCCCATGGAACTTTCAATACGGGTATGTGTTCCCTCCCTTCTCCATGCTTCCGATTTCTCAAGAGAATCAGGAGGTTAATGGTAAAGATTCTCCTGATAGCAGTGGATTGGGCCCGCAGAGCGTGGTATTCTGTCATTCAGTACCTTCTTCTGGACGACCCTTGGCCCCTGTTCCTAAGAAGAGATCATCTTCTGCAGGGACCACTAGTTCATCCAGATTTACAGCGCTTGTGTTTGACGGCATGGCTACTGAAAGGGCAGTCCTAAGGCGCAGAGGTTTTCCTTCTACAGTCATTACAACTGTGATTGCTACAAGAAAAGAGGTGACATTGAAGCATTACCACAGGATCTGGAAATCATATATCAAATGGTGCGAGGGTCGTAAGGTATATACCTCAGCCTTCAAAACATCCAGATTTCTCTTGTTTTTACAGGCAGGTTTTGAGGCAGGTTTAAGATTAGGATCCTTGAAGGTGCAGGTATCAGCCTTATCTATACTTTTTTCAACGAAAACTGGCTTTTCTCCCGGAGGTACAAACCTTTTACAGTGGGTCTTGAGATTGCAACCTCTGTTTGTTGCACCAACTATGCCATGGGTTTTGGAGTTGGTGTTATCTTTTCTTCAGTCCTCCCTGTTTGAGCCTTTGGAATTAACGGAAATTAAATCTCTTTCATGGAAGGTGGTCAATTATTGGCCTTGGCTTCGGCTAGGCGTGTATCAGATCTCACTGCCCTGTCATGTAAATCTCCGTATCTAGTGTTTTTTTTAATAACAGAGCGGAATTAAGAACAAAGCTGGGATTCCTTCCAAAAGTTGTATCAGCCTTCCACATTAACCAGCAGATAGTGGTTCCCATTCTGGAGGATATTTTCCATCAGTCCGTTCTCTGGATGTGGTTAGGGTATATATGTGAAAAGAACGGCAACAATTCCCAAGACAGATGCGCTGTTTGTATTATGACACAGCACGGCCAGAGTGGCCTGCTTCTAAGCAGTCCTTAGCACGTCTTACTATCCATCAGGCTTATGTGGCTTCATCTAGAACTCCTCTGCCATCTATTGCTGCTCATTCCACTAGATCTATGGGCCCTTCTTGGGCAGCTGCTAGAGGGGTTTCTATTGAGAAATTATGTAAAGCAGCTACTTGGTCAGGTCAACATACCTTCCTGCATTTTTACAAATTTGATACTATATCGGCCTCTGAATGTCAATTAGGCCGCTCAGTATTACAGGGGTCTCAGGGCTCTCCCTCCCGATAGGGTAGCTTTTGGACGTCCCCATTGTCAACACTTCCAGTGTCCCCTATGAATGAAAGAGAAAACAAAATTTACTTACCGGTAAATGTCTCTCTCTGAGTCCATAGGGGACACTGGGCGCTCTAACTGCGCTGGGCCCCTTTGCTGCCATGTTTCACTTGTGTGACTAATTCTGCTATATCTTTCAGTTACCGTATCTGGGATTAGGTTTATTAATAGTTCCTGAAGATCGGTTAAGGGTCTCTCCTCAGGCACAGTACTAAACTGGCTTGTAGGAGGGGCATAGAGAGGATATAGTCAGCACTTCAAACAAAACTTTATTGTGCCAGCTCCATGCGAACACCCACTCTATACCTCATTGTGAAGACTTCCAGTGTCCCCTATGGAATCAGAGAAAGACATTTACCGGTAAGTACATTTTTGTTTTTATATTTTTCTTTCCTAGCGCATATTTTCATTAATATTTCTATTAATGTGTACTTAAAGTGTGTGTTAAAATGTTAATTTGCTATCAAACATTTTGCTGTGTACCATATTTTTTTATTGTTTTTATAAATATGAAGGCACTGTCAAGCACCTGAACTTTATTTAAAGCTTAAGATGGCAAAATCCAATTTTTGATCACCTATTTAGGTGAACAAATTTACACTGTACACTATTATGTCATACAGATACACTGCAGCACAATTTTGTAAACTCCTCAATGACTCCCAACTTCCGCATTGTTCATACTACTTTTTTCTCTCTCCCCCTCTGGGACACTATAGGGTAGTGGTGGGCAACAGGCAGCCCATTAGCCATGTCTTCACCTGCTGCTCCCAATATCGTTTATTCTGCAAGCAGAAAATAAGAGTGAAAGGGGGCCAGCTGGCTTCTCTGTCAAGTGACCACCTCTGCACACTGCAGGATGGTAACACAGCACAGCCAGAGGAGGGGGAGGAGATAGTGCAATGCATTCTGGACTCTATCTTTTCCCTTTTTTTCTATGCTAGGTTCAGCTGTTCAGGTAAGTGGGTGGAGGTGTCAGGGGGCCTGTAGGGAGGTCTGAGTGGCATGTGGGAGGGTTTCAAAATACATGTGTAGGTGTTTTGTGATAAGTGGGGGTATCATGGCATGTGGTGGAATTGAGGGGTTTTGAAGTGGTTTTTAAATTAAAGATAATGCACAGCCCTTTTAGAGGTTGAAGTATGTCGGGTTGTCATCACTGTCTTTGGTGAATCATGCCCCCTGGTGGCCTAATAATATCATGCCATACTAGGTTGATTCTTCCTGGAGTATCAGGAAACACATCTCAAAACTCATCAGCTAAAGTGTGCAGAGACTTTCTAATCCGAGTTTAGGGATGGCTTGTAAGTGGCCTGTAGTTCTAACACTGGGTCTATTTCAGCCTGAGAGACACATGTATTGTCCCCTACCAACAAATCTTTCTGCTTTAATATGTTCAGATGATAAATTTGTTTTCCCTCTTGGTTATCAGGCTCTGAAATTTTGTTGTTTACCTCCCCAACTCTCCGCAGCACCTTACATGTCCCTGCCCTTTAGCTGACGGTTTGCGTTCTTGTTAGGGTAACAACAGAACCTTATTTATGGGAGAAAAGACACAAGAGTGAGCATTACAACTATACAACTGCCCTTTTTCCTCCCACAATTCACTTAAAAGGTTAAGAATATGTGAGGTTTTCTACTATACAAGAGTTTAAAAGACTAGCTTAAAAACCTATTGGACTTCCAGGATCAAAATGAGAAGAAACGGGAGCCATCATCTCACATTTTCTCAGTTTGCACAAAATGTTCTCAATATAGCTGTTACACACTTACCTGTCCCCGTTCCAGCGCCGTGATCTCCGCTACTTCTGGGTCTTGGCAGTGCTGTGACATGACCCTGCACGTGGGGAATTCAAAACTGCTCTATAAAAAACTTGCTCTGACGCCTGGGCAGCGTCAGAGCAACTTCTTCCTGTTCCTGACTAGCGATTCCAGTGATCTCCAGTGTACCTTGCTGATCTTCCAGATTCTGCTCCAGTGTACCAGACCAAGGCTTGCTGACAACGTCTATATCTCCGCTCCTGTGTTCCAGACCCAGGCTTGTTGTACCACACATATCTCTATATCCAGTGTACGAGACCTCGGATATCCTGACCACGGAGTGCTTCCTATTTTACCTTCCAGTTCCAGCGAGTCCGCAAACTACCTCCTGCATCCTTACCTCTAGAGGCAGACCAGTGGACCGCGACCTGCGTTCCTCCGCAGCAAAGCCCATCCCGCCTTGCGGCGGTTCTTGGCAAACACCAGGGGGTTCGTTAGACTCCGCACCACCGGCAGGCCAGCGCTGATCTAGAGTAAGGCAAGTACTCCATATTTATTGCCTATTTCCCTGCACGTTACACAAGTGTTACAATAGCTTTTAATGTATGATTAAAGCACTTGATTAGACCACCAGTCCGTGGATGGTAGACTAATGTCCTAACCAAACCTACTTCAAGACCTTGCATGAAATTCATTCCTTAGTCCAGTGTTTCCCAAATCCAGTCTTCAGGGAGCCTTAACAGTCCATATTATCCAAATGACAAGTGTAATAATTAGTACCACCTGTGGATCTTTTACAGTGTGTCAGTCAGTAATGAATACACCTGTTCTCCAACAAGGAGATATGGAAAACATGCCATGGTCCATGATAACTCCACCAACTTGGGGAAAAATGTTCTAAAAACATTTTATTTACTTGTCTGGCCATGTCAGTACAGAGTGGAATGTCTTCAGGATATATTGTAGCATAGTTTATCACCACGAATATGGATTTATGCTACTTGGAATAGGGTTCTACTGTACCCACCACATCTACATCTATATTTGCAAATGGAATCATGACTGTCTGGAGGGGAATAAATGGGACTGTAACTTGATAAGCAGGACAGGATATACAAAATGTAGTTACTTCAGCATACACTGGAGCAGTGTTATCTCATTCAGGGTTTTATCTCTCACAAAGTGACCACATCAGCCTGTGGTGTGTCCTAGGGCCAAGGACCTAGGGTTTAGAATTGTTCTTTTAAGGAGACGGGGATCACCAGCTATATTAAAACCTCCCTCATTTGTTTGTGTCTCTCCCTTCAGTACAATATATCATTATGCAAAACAAACCAAGGCGCCCTGTTCTGTTCCACATTGGCTATTGATATACCATTTATCAATTCAACATTTTCAAAACTTTTGCATATAGCCAGATTTTCCTCTTCTGCCACCCGGAGATCTGGGACAGGCGCACGGAGAAGGGTTAAAACATCTCCATTCATTTCAGAGAATCCAACATTCTTATTAACAGGTTGTATTTCACAATGCTCCACCATTAGAACTTTATGTGAGATCCAGCCCATGCACTCTCTACTGTTTCCAGTTTTAGGAGTTTTCCCATGTTTAGGTTTTGCAAAACATCTGGGACCGTAACACAGGGGGCAGAAAGATCTAGACGGTCTCTATGTAGAAATGCATGACCTGGTGAATATATGCATATGGCTACCTTCAAAGTGTTAGTATTCCATCCTATAGTGATAGGAATCTGTGCAGTGTGAAGTACCTGTCATTCCCATGTATGCACAAACTGCAAATAAGGCTTTTCTGGTGAGACCTCCTTGGCATGTAGCAGTCTCCCCGATACAAGGGTGTTCTCAGCTTCAGAGTCTACTACCCTTCTGACAACCTTATCATCTGAACCAGTACCTGGGGAAACTGCTGTTGACCAGTGCTGGACCTCATCCGCAGCTATGGTGTTCTTCGTTTGCTGCACAGTGGATAACAGAGGCAAACTGATGTGAAACCCATCTAGCCAAGTGTGGCAGAAGTCCATTGACAAACTGATCCAGGACTATGGCATCCACTGTCTGGAGGGCGTGTGGACTGAAAATCATGATTGGTAGAATACATGACAACTGTAACTTAATTTTCCTCTGATGTATGAAAACTATTAACCAATCATTTACATATTCAATTATTGTGTAATGTGTAATATTGGTGCTACATAAACCTTTTTTTCAGCTTTATAGTGGACCTTTGATCTTAATTTACTGACTATCCCTACATACACCAGTCCAACTCCAAGACAAGTGCACCATGTAAGTAATTTGTGTGTGCAAAGAACAAAATCAAGGGTAAGCCCAAGGAGTTAGCCACTCATCTACTTGCGCTTATTCTATTAATGTGAGAAAAATGGGATTTATTCTCTTTTTATGTAGAGCCTTAAAATTTTTACTCGAATCAATATGATCAACTACCTTGACATATAGAAATTAAAATGGTAAATGGCTCAAATTGGACTCGGCACACCTAATATGTTTGGAGGAAAATAACTACGGTGGCGTAGTGTTTAGCACTTCTGCCTCACAGCACTGGGGTCATGAGTTCAATTTCCGACCATGGCCTTATCTGTGAGGAGTTTGTATGTTCTCCCCGTGTTTGCATGGGTTTCCTCCCGGTGCTCCGGTTTCTTCCCACACACCAAAAACATACTGGTAGGTTAATTGGCTGCTAACAAATTGACCCTAGTCTGTCTGTCTGTGTGTGTGTTAGGGAATTTAGACTGTAAGCCCCAATGGGGCAGGGACTGATGTGAGTGAGTTCTCTGTACAGCGCTATGGAATTAGTGGCGCTATATAAATTGTGATGATGATATGCATGCAAAATAAAGTTCTGTCATAACACCAGGACAGCCACATGCAATTTCCCTGTACCAGTAGAAAGTACCTAGGGTTCATAGTCAATGACTCCCATGCCAAGCCAGCACTTACCGAGCCACCTCCAGCCTATCACTCTCCTCTAGCACTGTGGATGTGGGAACATATTTTTACATCCAAAAGAGCTTATAGCACTTTTATGAAAGGGTTAAATAATCACACTTTAACATAACACACAAGGGTACACAGTTGCAGTACGAAACCAGTCTCCTTATAGCCAACCCTGCGATATCACTCTTTACCCAAAGTGGTTACAGCTCTTTTGCAGTTATAAACATACATTATAACTGAGAATAGTATTTTTACAGTGTTATTAATAAACGCAAAATGCAAAAGTTACACGTTCCACATAAAATGTAATCGCATATAAATACAAATCAAATTAAAAATATCTGTTTTTTCCCTTAAAATCCAACGGGAATCTTCGTTCCTACTGTTCTCAAATATAGCCGCTAATCATTTAAGTGCGATCAGCTGGAGGGGTGAATAGGCAATCAGAATTAGCTAGATAGTGGTGAGATACACCTCCTGACTGGTGTATCTGCATCCAGGACTACTGAGTTATTATGTGTGAGTGCACTTACTGTACTCTGGCTTTGCTTGCCTGCCCCTTCCCTTCCCTGTTCCACCTCCCCAAGTGTAAGTAATCGGAAGTGGTAAATACATCAAAATCTGCATACAAACATATGGAAAACTCTACATGACCCCCTAAATGTTTTAACATAGATATTTATTACTAAAAAATGTTCACTATTTTTTATAGATTTAAATTAAAACATAGACATCGTGATTCTGGGCAATGTCAATCCTTTCATGGTGAACATTATTGATGTTTAGCATTGTGTGTTTAATGAAATTTTCATGCAAATTTTTGCTCTCTCTGTCACTGGAGCTCGTCATGAATGTACCCCGTAATTGCCTCGAAGTTGCCTTTAACTAAATAATTGCTGCTTGCAGAGCTGCCAGGGGGTTCCTTCCTGACAGTGCACCAAAAGCCATAGGAAACTGATAGAATACATGTTTCCTAAATCCTTACCTTAGTATTTGCTGGGCCTAATATTTCAAGGTGTAACAGTTTTCACCTACTGTCTGTAAATTTCTGTAATGCAGGCTGGTGGGATGTATTCATTAAAATAGAGATGCTCAGGCTCGGTTCCCTGATAACTGAACTTAGCAGATCTGAGTACTGAGCCGAGCTGGCTCGGTACTTTCGCGTTTTTTTGGAATTGAAAATGAGGCAAAACATCATCGTTACGTCGTCTGATCTCTGATCTTGTGAGCTTTGGAATCTATAAGTATAGCCCTCCATGGCAATCTAGCGCCATTTCACAGAGGGACAAAGAAGGGGTAGCACAGTCTGTAGAGCAGTTGGTTAGCAACATAGGTAGAATAGAAAGAGGAGGGGGTAGCCGTGTTCTTCAAAGTCTACAGTGACATTCCGGTGAGCTCCATTGCTTCTAAATCTGCAGTCCCATAATGTACAGGGGTATATAGGTAATACACAAAGAGGAGCGCTCCATTGCTAATTGTCATTGCTGAAATACAAATACTGGGGCTGGCAGGCTTGGTGTAATTCTGCAGTCACATTTTACTGTGTTATATAGGTAACATACAAAGGGGATGGCTCCATTGCTAATTGGCAGATGATACACAGAGTAGCCTGCCTCTGATAAATGAGACGTACTTGTGTACATGCTGCTGCTGTTCCTGCTGGTGAAGGCGAATCAACAACAAAGTAGCCTGTCAGTCATATAATCTTTAGTTTGCCCAATTCCACTTGTCCACATATCTGTGGTTATGTGTACAGTGGGTAGAATGGCATTTTGTAGCCCAATAATTAAATTTTTATGAACCTTCTGGTAGAGGTGAGGAATAGCTTTTCTAGTAAAATGGTGTTGTGATGGAATTTGGTAACAGGGGGACACAACCTCAAGTAATTGTCTAAAACCAGCTTCATTAATAGTGGATATTGGACGCAGATCTAATACTAGCATAGTCGCCATGGCGTCTATGATCCGCTTTGCGACTGGGTGACAGCTTTCATACTTGCTAAGGATTGTTTAACAGTCAATTGTTGTAAACTGCTAGTAGTCGTCTTCTTGGTCTGCTTCTGGGATGAAGATCCACCCCCAGCAGCAGCAGCAGTGGGCCTAACACTCAAGGATTCTTCTGAGGAGTCCTGGATAGGGAAGGAGTCATCTCGCATTAGCAACTTGGATGCAGGACTAACTCCGATCACTTGTGAGGATATTGATGATGTAGGTGTTGGGGTTGTAGATTGCAGGTGCTGGGATCTAGATGAGTGAAGGGAGGTAGCTGATGCTGGACTACTTGTTATTTTCTTATCATAAGTTTCTGATTTTCCCAACAGCTTTCCATGAACTTCTTTCAAATGGCGTAACAGGGATGAGGATCCTTGAAGGTTAAGGTCCCTACCTCTACTGACTGTGGCTTTACAATGCTACAAATGACTAGACAACTGTTGTCAGAATTTGGGTAAAAATAATTCCACACATATGGGGTGGATTTTTTGGTCTTATGCCCAGGCATGACAATGGCCTTCTTATCACTGGCAAGAACGGCTGCAGTCTTTGTTTGAAAGTGTATGAAAATAATATTGTGACCTGTGAGGTGGTCAAAATTGACTGCAAATGACTTGAAATTAGTGTTAGTGAGGTTAATAATAATGTAGGAATAAAAAAACGAGCAAAGTTATGTGATTTGGAAGCTATTTTTCTAAAAAATACAGATCCAAAACCAAAACACACAAGGGTGGTTTTGCCAAAACCAAAACACGAAGTTAATCCAGATCCAAACCAGAACATGGTGGTCAGTGAACATCTCTAATTAAAACCCATGATTATAATTTTTTAGAAATGTATCTAGTCATCTGCATTAAAAACTCCCATATTTGACAGCCATGTACCATGTTTATTTAATAGAACAAAAGGTAGTGTTATTATATTACCCTTTCCAATTCTCCCATCCACAATATATTCTAAGCCAGAACTGTTGGGCACCTGCTGTGTCTTTAACAGAGTATCTGTGCCCAGCAGTGCTGGCAGGCTATTGTGACCATGAGCTCAAATCAGTATGCAAAGAACAAAATCTGTTTTGTCCATTACCTTCAATTAAGTAAGGTGTTAGAGGGAGCACTGGGAATCATGGTGACAATCTACAATATGCATTTTAAATATTCTGGCAGTGATTGCAGCATTTTATTTGCTCTGATGACATGTGAGTATAAGCCAATGCACACATAATCGCATGCATTGCAATAAAATATAAATCTTGAAGGTTGAAGAATTGCAGCTACCAATACTTGATGCTTCTGAAATGTTTGGCTTGTGAGTTTGTAGCTGACACCATTTGTGCTCCTTTCCTCTTAGCTCCAGTTACAGATGTTTACATAGACTGCAGGATTTAAGTAGAAAAAGCAAACAGAAATGATTTCTGGGAAATAAATTTATGGCTCGAGAGATACAGCCATCCTGTAGTCTGATAACTTTGTGTGGCATTGCTCACTAATATATTAAGATTGAGAACTGTTTCTTTCTAGTACATTATTTGCAGATTAACTGCTATATTGAGCTGTATTTGTAAAATGTAGACTTTATTTTTGCCTTGTGCTAACATATTGATTGAGCTTGCTTTAGGTCAGAAACGCCAAACATTTAGAGTGATTCAGGCAGCACGGTTGGCTAAGTGGTTAGCACTTCTGCCTCACAGCACTGGGGTCATGAGTTCAATTCCCAACCATGGCCTTATCTGTGTGGAGTTTGTATGTTCTCCCTGTGTTTGCGTGGGTTTCCTCCGGGTGCTCCGCTTTCCTCCCACACTCCAAAAACATACTAATAGGTTAATTGGCTGCTATCAAATTGACCCTAGTCTCTCTGTCTGTCTGAGTGTGTATGTTAGGGAATTTAGACTGTAAGCTCCAATGGGGCAGGGACTGATGTGAGTGAGTTCTCTGTACAGCGTTGCGGAATTAGTGGCGCTATATAAATAAATGGTGATGATGATGATTCAGTGTGGAATGCGTAACTTAAGTTGCACCTAAGTGAATGTGTATGTAAGCCATATTCAGAATTGAAGATATGTCCAGGTCTAACTGAATAGCAGATGCGTCTGCATGACAACAGACACTTATGTCTAACTTACTAACGAACAAAAATCTTTAATTTTTTTTATATTACAAACGTAATTTCTATGACGCATCATTGAAACTTGAATAACCTAGATCATACAGCAGAAACTTTCCAACATTCATGCAAAAAATATATATTTTTTTATCTTTCCTGCAACATTCTTGACAAATACGCTTCACAAAAGTGAGTATGTCTCACTCTGAATCAGGCCCAGTGTCTATAGCTCTTAAACATGCATTTCTTTAAGCCTCTAATATCTGCATGCCAGAAAAACTTATAGAAAATTATGGTTTTAAGCTTGGTCGTTCATGCACTTCTCTGGTGGTCCATAGGACTCCATTACAAAGTTAAGCTAGCTATGTATGATTGGACAACTTTCCTTGTGTAACATATGTTTGTATGACCTTCAATGTATTTGTTACATTGTATTGCATTTTCCACCTCAATAAAATAATTACTTTATATAAAAAAAAAGTAAGCTAATGCCATCTCAAGATGGTGTTAGTTTTTTAAGGCTGGTATGCAAAGCAAAGCTTTTCACTGCTTGTTAAATTGGGTCACATCGCAGTCCCCTTAGAAGTCTATGGGGACTACAGTGACCAGCGTTAGTTAGGTTAAGGCAGGAGAAATCTTTGATTTCCCCTACTTTAACCCCTTGCAAATTAAAAGAACAGCTGCGATGGCCACAGCTGTTTTCTTTATATTTTTGGTTCATTGCAGCTTAGTAAAGTGACTCCTATGTGTTTGGCCTATCCAGTTATCATAGTGGTCCATCTTATTTCAGACTCCTTTCAAGGTGGCTTCTTAAGCTGCTTTACAGGGATTGTATACCCTCTCTTAATGCTCCTTTAGACAGCTATCGTTTATGGGTTTGAAAAGAGAAGGTGTTTTTAATGCTGTATGTGTGTTATCTGATGTATTCTTCTGCAATGAAGATCTCCTTTTTTCAACAAACCTGCCAACAATGTTTAGCAACAGCAAGGAAGAGTGTATTAGCCTTTTTAACTGATGTTGCCATTCCAGGAAATTGTCAGGTAAACACCACATTATTTTATGGTATGGATCCCAGAAATTGCTGAAAAGGAAGAACACAAGCAGAACAGACAAGGCTGTTGGGCACATGCGTACAATTGGAATGATGGCTGCTTAAGTACCTCTACAAATTGTGATCACAGTAGCTTGGATTGTGGTTAAGAGAAGCCCTTACCCAAATACTTGAGTTGCTGGAGAAACTCGGGAATTTGTATTGAGGAAGTTACTGAATATTCTAATTCTTTTGAAATATTTAGAAATGTTGAGATGGATGCATTCACACTTTAGCAGGAAAAGTCACATACATTAAAATCACATTTTTCACGATACATCCAGCTCTACAACACGAGTTTGTGTGCCAGGTTTACATCGGCAGCAACAAGTGTAGCGCAGAGGCAGCATATAGATGCGGCTTGACAGTGTTTGTAGTAAATGCGGAAGTCGCTTTACCCTATTTGTACACAATATAATATAATGAAGGGTATGCCCAAAAGAGAATAGTGAACATTCAATTAGAAACAGATAATGCAGCACGGTGGCGAAGTGGTAGCACTTCTGCCTCACAGCACTGGGGTCATGAGTTCAATTCCCGACCATGGCCTTATCTGTGTGGAGTTTGTATGTTCTCCCTGTGTTTGCGTGGGTTTCCTCCGGGTGCTCCGGTTTCCTCCCACACTCCAAAAACATACTAGTAGGTTAATTGTCTGCTATCAAAAATTGACCCTAGTCTCTACCTGTCTGTCTGTCTGTGTGAGTGTGTGTCTATATTAGGGAATTTAGACTGTAAGCTCCAATGGGGCAGGGACAGATGTGAATGAGTTCTCTGTACAGCGCTGCGGAATCAGTGGCGCTATATAAATAAATGATGATGATGATGATGATAATGCTGCTGCTCGTCGTCATCATTGCACCAGTCCTCCAGCACCAGTCACATTGATGTGATCACACCATTATTGTCCTCGGCCTACACTTACCCGTCATTAACATTCTCATTCTGGCTCTCCAGTTGGGAAGAACTGATAGTGTAGTCTTCATACAGGGAAACTACCTAAATAAAGTCTTCTATGTGATATCCTATGCCTTTCTGTACTGATCTGATACAATTTATAGCCATGAATAGGAAGCAATTGTTTCAATGGAGAGCAATGTAGCCTAATGCTGTGCCAGCACTCACTATCTAAGAATGTTTATAGCGGTACTGCTGAATAAACTGCCATTATATAAAAAAAAAAAGCTCAACATAATCTGAAGAGACCTTTGTAATAAAGTGGGACTGAATGTGTTTTGTAAATGTACATTCATAGTAGGAACAATTATTTAATATGTTGCCTAAAATGAAATAACTTTATTTAACAAGTGAGTTTCTCTTTATTTTGGAATATCTAACCTTTACGTTACATTAGGAGAGTGAGAGAAGAATAATAAAATAATCAAAAGTATTTTGCCCTAGTTAATGTTTCATAGTTGAATTATGTAATTTTATGCACCATATTAAAATTGTTTGTTGATTATGGTTATGTTGTATAATAGCAATGCTGCTTGAAAATATTTGCACTATTGTAATTGTTAGGAAGTGTCTTGTTGATGTCTCCATCTGATAGAGTTTTCTTTGGAACCTCTGAGAAGTAGAACTGAATTGCAGGAAAGTATTCACAATACACTGTTAATGTTTTCTTCCTGTAGTGGCACATCAAGTTCCTAAATAGAACGTCATGTGAATTCCGAAATATATTCGTGCATGTATCCTGATAACAATCTATGGATCTGCAAGAAAAGAGTCTAGGAATGCAAAAAAAAATTTAGTATTAGTATTTTTCGAGTGTGCAGAAAGTTAATTATAGATCCTTTAAATGAACACAGCATTCTACTATAAAAATAATCAAATGCTAACCTCTTATGCACTAATTTTGGCACATCAGGCACTATATATGGTCATCTACTGGCTGCATTATCAACCGTTTATGTGACTTGGCGTCCTATCTCAAATTGCACAAGGCCGAATCTATCCAATTACCTTTAGAATGTAAGATTGCGAGCAGGGCCATCTTACCTTTTTGTCTGCTTGTTAATAACCAATCTTGTTGTATTACTGTATTGTTACCAATTGTAAAATGGGTCGGAGTATGCTGGCACTGTGTCAAAAAAAGTCCTGCTTTTTGCCATCAAAATCAATCACTCAGAATGCCTTGTACTTGCCATATGTTAAAAAGCCTCCCCCATTCTGCCTCTTCTCATGTAAGAAGGCACAAAACAGGGATATGCACGTAGATGAATAAGGACGCAGGGATACACAATTTTTTGTATGCGCAGTGCAAAAAAGCCCCACTCTAAATGACTCCCATTTTCACAAAGGGTCCTAGGGATACAGTAACAAGTGGAGAAGGCTTACAGCATGGTGGGGATATGGAGTATTCATTTCCCACCTTTGAGGGGCACCTTGTACATAACCACCTGCTTTACTCGGTCCATTTTGGACCCCCAGATAAAGAATAAAGCTGTTTTTCTGATGGTCTTGCAGAGCGCAGTATAGGGTGGCCATGCCTGGGCCGTGTACTGCAGAAAGGGAAGGATTTAGCAGGACTAGGGCTTTCCCTTCAATAGTAAGGTCTCTGATACTCCACAGTCCAATTTTCTGTCCAACAGTCGGAAGTCTTTTCTCCCAAAACTTCAGGGCCAAGTCCTCTCTACCAAACCAGACTTCCAGAATCGTGATGAAGTCTGACTTGATTGCTGTCACCAAGCTCTGATCTGCGTAGAAGACAGTGACGTCATCTATGTAGAGCAGGTACTTGGCATTTCGTCGGTGGGGTCCTGGTGTCGTGATCTCTCATCTGTGGATTCTGTCTGATGCACATCGCTAAGACTTGTATATAACGAACAAAAAGAAGAGAAAAAAGAGGGCAGCCTTGTATGACCAGAGTTAGAACAATAAAGGGGTCAGTCTTCCAACTGTTCACCAACACTGAACTGTTTATATCAAGGTACATAAGGTTAACATTGAACAGTTTACTTTACACCACATGTGAGTGTCCCTGCCTAACACTGTACCACACTCAGAGCTGTTTGCCTGTGCACAGTCTGTTTGAGACAGAGATACTGCCTTACATTGCCTTACTGGCCTCTGACTACTTTGAATTACCTAACCCTACTATACACTTAGTAGTGACTGTTGTTTAAGGGGCTATTTCACCCTAATTCACTACACCAGTTGAGGAATAGTACTTACCTGCAAGTGTTTGAGACTCCTGTTGCCCCACACTTTGAGAAAGGTATGTACCTCCAACCCCTTCCTGGGGTTTGAAAAAGTGGAGATGTTGCCGATAGCAACCAATCAGATTCTAGCTGTCATATAATAGAATGTACTAAATAAATAGCTAGAATCTGATTGGTTGCTATATGCCTGCTGCTTTATAAATGTATCCCCTTGATTCTACATGGGCCTTTTGCGTACCTTTATTGGTGATTACATACTAGCCTCTATTGGGAGAGGAAGGATGATTGCCTGATGCTGAAGCCTCTGGCTCATAGTGTGCCCCAAAATCTTTAAAGCAATTCGGCAAACGGAAAGCATCCCATGCCTTACCTCAACTACTCAGTCTTTGGCCCTGATCCTATTTGTTGCACCCATACTCCTGGGTACAGGTTCAGTTTGTGCTGATTATCTTCATGTCTTCAGAAGAGGATATTCCCTGCTAATCACGGCTCTACTGCTGCTCTAGCTAATCATTTGCTGTGTATTATACTGGTTTGGCTATATTGTAGTGTACTGTTATTTGCCTTTCTTTGCTCTGTCCTGTATTGCCTTTTACTGTATACTGTGTGCACTTTTTACGCACTGTCAACCCTTTGTGGTGCCTTTTAAATTAAGGGTAGTAATAATATGAACACAATGCTTTGTGTACAGATATCTGCAGTGTAGTCTAAGGATTATATTTACTAAACTGAGGGTTTGAAAAAGTGGAGATGTTGCCTATAGAAACCAATCAGATTCTAATTATCATTTATTTAGTACATAGTAGGGTAGGGTAGGCAACATCTCTACTTTTTCAAACCCACAGTTTAGCAAATGTTTTTTTTAAATAGTCTTAATTCTTTTGCTTATATGAACATGAATTGCACGAATGTCCAGTCAAAAATTGGGTTGCTTTTTTTCAATTCATATTCCCCAATTCATTATATAATTTGCAAAATTGTAATCCATTTACTCTTGATTTATTATTGACTAATATAGCAGGTTCACTGCATCATAAAGGCTGGATTTTCACTGGGGTTTGATTAAGTTTAAAAATGCAGATTTAAATACTGGTGTCTGTGTGTTTGACATGCTGTCACGATCTGCCTCCTGCAGCTCCTGTTTGCCAGGAGCTATGTTGAACTTTCTGGAGCTTACAGTACAACCAAGCCAGCAAAGTGGCCACTGTGGCGCTTGAACTGTTTCCCTTTCTGCTGAACTAAGCTAGTTTTCTCAGCATGACTTACACCTGCCGCTACTCCTTAAAAGACAGCCTCACCCAGCAGTCTGTGCCAGATCATTAGGTCACTCAACCCTGATAGGAAGCATTCTCCTTAGATGCCTGTTCCTGGTTATGCTTTCCTGTGTACCTGTCTTTTTGGTGTTTTTGCTGTTTATTCCAGTGCCGCAGACACCGCTTCATCTACCCTGCCTGTTCCTGAGTTATACACCTATCTGGATCTCGGTTCTTTTGCTCTCTGCAGCTCATTGCAGAGAGCAAAAGCAGCTTACTTCACCTTTACCTGCTGTCTGCTCCCAAGTATTTCAGCATTACCAGACTACTCATCTCACCTTTCCAAAGGTATCCAAACCTGCAGGCTACTCATCTCTCCACCTTTCCAAAGGTATCCAACCCTGCAACCCACAAGCTACTTGTCTCACCACCTCTCCAGAGATATCCAACCCTGAAACCCGCAGACTACTCGTCTCACCACCTTTCCAGAGGTATTCAAACCTGTAGGCTATTATTATTATTATTATTATTATTATTATTATTATTTATTATAAATGGCTAGTCGTCTCGCCACCTTTCCAGAGGTATCCAACCCTGCAACCTGCAGGCTACTGCTTCTCACCATTGCTTTACAGTATTGCCTATTTCACTGTTAAGATCTGTGGTTATATTACTACATTACCAGTTATTGCATCCTGAACCTGTATTACCTGTGTCTCTAATAAAACCACTTCGTTCACCTACTTTCTCTCCGTGGTCTTACCTTGGGAACCCTGACACATGCATTTATTTGACCTTCATTTGGGAGATCATTCGTTAAATGCACTGAATGGAGCAGACAGTGTTCAGAAAACTGGAATGTTGCCTCAATGCCCCCAAACGTATCATTACAAGTGGATATGGAGTCATTGGCAACAATGGTTCCCATTTTCAAGTCCATTTGTGTGCATTGTATTAACATTAAAAATACTAGTACAAAGCATGAAATAGATGCCAGTTGGTGCAATTTTGATAACACATGTTAACAGTAAAAACACAGCAGAGGTCTCTGGATTAGATGGACCAGCATCTCTGGGTCCCCTCACCTCTGTACCTCATAACGGCTACATTGGCTGCTCTGCTGGTTAATGTATATACAGTCAGGCCCATAAATATTGTGACATCGACACAATTCTCATATTTTGGGCTCTATACACCACCACAATGGATTTCAAATTAAACTAATAAGATGTGCTTTAACTGCAGACTTTCAGCTTTAATTTGAGGGAATTTACATCCAAATCAGGTGAACGGTGTAGAAATTACAACGGTTTCTATATGTGCCTCCCACTTTTTAAGGTACCAAAAGTAATGGGACAAACTAAACAATCCTACATCAAACTTTCACTTTTTAATACTTTGTTGCAAATCCTTTGCAGTCATTAACAGCCTGAAGTCTGGAACGCATAGACATCACCAGACGCTGAGTTTCATCCCTGGTGATGCTCTGCCAGGCCTCTACTGCAAATGTCTTCAGTTCCTGCTTGTTCTTGGGGCATTTTCCCTTTAGTTTTGTCTTCATCAAGTGAAATGCAGCTCAATCAGATTCAGGTCAGGTGATTGACTTGGCCATTGCATAACATTCCACTTGTTCTCCTTAAAAAACTCTTTGGTTGCTTTTGCAGTATGCTTCGGGTCATTGTCCATCTGCATTGTGAAGTGCCGTCCAATGAGTTCTGAAGCATTTGACTGAATATGAGCAGATAATATTGCCTGAAACACTTCAGAATTCATCCTGCTGCTTTTGTCAGCAGTCACATCATCAATAAATACAAGGGAACCAATTCCATTGGCAGCCATACATGCCCAGGCCATGACACTACCACCACCATGCTTCACTGATGAGGTGGTATGTTTTGGATCATGAGCAGTTAGTTTCCTTCTCCATACTCTTCTCTTCCATTCACTCTGGTACAAGTTGATCTTTGTCTCATCTGTCCATAGGATGTTGTTCCAGAACTGTAATGGCTTTTTTTAGATGTTGTTTGCCAAACTCTAATCTGCTCTTCCTGTTTTTGTGGCTCACAAATGGTTTACATCTTGTGGGGAACCCTCTATATTCACTCTTGTGAAGTCTTCTCTTGATTGTTGACTTTGACACATATACACCTACCTTCTGGAGAGTGTTCTTGATTTGGCCAACTCTTGTGAAGGGGTTTTTCTTCAACAGGCAAAAAATTCTTCTGTCATCCACCACAGTTTTTTTCCGTGGTCTTCCAGGTCTTTTTGTGTTGCTGAGCTCTCTGGTGTGCTTTCTTTTTAAGAATGTTTCAAACAGTTGATTTGGCCACACCTAATGTTTTTGCTATCTCTCTGATGGGTTTGTTTTGATTTTTCAGCCTAATGATGGCTTGCTTCACTGATAGTGACAGCTCTTTGGATCTCATATTGAGTCGACAGCAACAGATTCCAAATGCAAATGTCACACCTAGAATCAACTCCAGACCTTTTACCTGCTTAATTGATGATGAAATAACGAGGGAATAGCCCACACATGTCCATGAAATAGCTTTTGAGTCGATTGTCCCATTACTTTTGGTCCCTTAAAAATTGGGAGGCACATATAGAAACCGTTCTAATTCCTACACCGTTCGCCTGATTTCGATGTAAATACCCTCAAATTAAAGCTGAAAGTCTGCAGTTAAAGCACATCTTGTTCGTTTCATTTCAAATCGATTGTGGTGGTGTATAGAGTCCAAAATATGAGAATTGTGTCGGTGTCCCAATATTTATGGACTTGACTGTACATTTATAAGTGATAAAAAAAAATGTGATTATGTGATGTATGCAGCTTCTTTAAAATGAACAAGCAAGTGATAGAAAAATATGAATATTACATACTACAAATATTATACAATACATGATAGTCTAACTTTGTATCCAGCTAACCTTCTGAAAACAGAAAAATCTAATTTTACCATCTCCTAACCACTGTTTTCTAATGCAAAATTTTTGGACTGTTGCCATAACAACGTCTAATTCAAAATGTAAAAACTATTGGCTATTTTTACCTACTTCAGCAGTACAGTTTAAGCAACTTGCTGAATGTAACCAGAAAGCTTTCATGAAAAGAAAATCAGAAAATTACTTGATGAAAAGAATCGATTAGGACCCTCCAAAACACACAGTACTTTAAATTAATGCAAAAAAAACAAAAAACTATAAACAATATATCAAGGACACATGGACCTGGGTTAGGTAGTAATGTAACTTCACATATTGCAGGCACCTTACCAGCATCTTGTAACAGGGCAGCAGCAGTTCACATCTCAGGATGGATAGCTATAACAAGCTCCCAACATGTTTGTGTAGTGTGAAGCAATAGATACTTTTGAGCATTTTAACAGTGCTTTTAACTTGTTAGGGTAGTTATTCTATTATTACCTGTTTGCTGCTCTTAGAATTAAGGTAAACTGTGGTATCCAGGCAAGGAGTCTAGACTACCAGTCTTCAGACCAATTCTATCAACAGAGCAGACTTTGCTTTTGAGAGAATAAAAAAATCAGCGCTACGGAATTTTCTGGCGCTATATAAATAAATGATGATGGTGATGATAATAATGATGAAATCAGCACTTATCTCCCTGCCCCTTCTCACAAGACTGGGCTATTCACTGTTCAAGTCTGACTCCAAGAACTCTCCAGAGCATCCAATCAATTTACCTAAAGACAAGCCCACTACTTATTCTTACCACAAGACTAGCCAACAGTCCTTTAAAACTCATCTTACTAATTTAGAGCTTCCAATGAATCCAAAGCCCTGACTTTTTACAGCTCTGGAGACATTCTAACTAAAAACATCAACTGCATGTCTACCTGGAGGACAGCCTTGCCTGCCATTGGTGGTCTGCATGTGGAATTCTTGCCCTGTAATATGACAAATAACCTGGATTTGCCATGAACAGGTCTATTAGTAGCTATGGTAGATATATTTATGAATTACAGATAGCGTACAGCTCCAAACAAGACGTGATTACATGCAGGGCTTTAGTTACATCAATAGTAAAGGAAAAGATTAGTCTAAAACAAATTACACAGGTCTGCGAAATTTAAGGTATTGAAAGCTTTTTTAATAATACTCTTATATTCTTAATTATACTCCTGTGTACATCAAGAAATATTATATAAAAAAAATTACATGTTACAAAATTACATGTTGCATCTGTTGTATTTGGTTCCACCTTCGCCAGCTCACCTTGTAGTTATAGTTGTTGTGTGTGTGCAATGTTCCTTTAGACGGTATGGGGGTTAGGTCTTTTGTAAATTTCAGCTCCAGGCCCATGTGGGCCTTAAACTGGCACTGGGCGGGGGGAAGTTTTATGATGAGAACTGAATTGCTACGTTCTATACTACCGACTGAATTCATTTAAGACAATGTTTTATAATAAATGTAGGCAGAATACATTTATTATTTTAAAGAATATGAAAAAAATGACTTATTCATAAATACATATTTTGTAGAAAAACGTGATGTGATATGCAAAATCGGGAATCATTTTCATGTTCAGAAGCCAAAAATCTGTAAGTATCGCATAAATTCGTTAAAAAAGCTTTTTCTTTTTCTTTATATCTGTAACAACTTGTATATAGGCAACATCCAAGAACTTGACAACGTGGCTGAGAAAGTACATTTTTAGAACACTTTTTACATATGAGAACATCAAGGTGCTGAATTTTTAGAGTCTAACTTTTGCAGCACCTAATTAAATCCTTAACACTTAAATATTAGTAAATATATATACGATAGTCAAGCTAGAAGATGACGTACTCTCCTTTCTAGTACTGGGTAGGACCCCCGTTTGCCCCCGAAACAGCCTGAACACTTTGTGGCATGGTTTCAAAAAGGTGCTGGAATCAGAGATTCTAGTCCATGTTGACACGATAACATCACACAGTTTCTGCAGATTTGTCCACTGCACATTCATGCTGCAAATCTCCTATTCCACCACATCCCAAAGGTGCTGTATTGGATTGAGATCTAGTGACTGTTGATGCCATTAGAGTACACTGAACTCATTGTCACATTTGTGGAACCAGCTTGAAATGATGTTTGTTTTGTGACATAGTGAGTTATCCTACCTGAAGTAGCCATTACAAGATGGATAGACTGTGGCCATAAGGGATGCACATGGTTAACAACAATACTCAGATAGGCTGTGATATTTAAACAATGCTCAATTGGTATTAAGAGGCTAATGTGTGTCAAATAAACATTTCCCACACCATTACAACAACCTGCACCGTTGGCAGGATAGATCCATGGAATCCTGTTGTTTACGCCAAATTCTGAATCTACCATCTGCATTTTGCAGCATATATCGAGGTTCATCAGAGCAGGCAACATATTTACAGTCTTCATCTCTCAGGTTTCGTGAGCCTGTGCCCACTGTAGCCTCAGTTTCCTGTTCTTAGCTGACAGCCCATTAACTTCAAGCTTCTATGTGCTGTGTGGTCCGAGATGCTCTTCTATATACCACATGGCTAGTTACTGACACCTTTATGTCAGCTTAAACCAGTCTGTTAATTCTATTCTGACCTGTCATTAACAAGGCATTTTCACCCACAGAACTGCCACTCACTGGATGTTTTTTGTTTTACACACCATTCTTTGTAAACTCTAGAGACTGTTGTGTGTGAAAATCCCAGGAGTTCAGCTGTTTCTCAGATACTCAAACCACCCTGCCTGGCACCAATAATCATTCCACAGTCTTAGCCACTTAGATAAAAATTTCTTCCCCATTCTGGTCTGAACAAACAACTGAACTTCTTGTCTGCATGCTTTTATGCATTGAGTTATTGCAGCATGATTGGCTGATTAGATACTTGTATTAACAAGCAGAGGTTCAGGTGTACATTATAAAGTGGGCACTTAGTGTATACCACAAAAACAAAGAGACTCTTTTTCTTAAATAATTGATGAGCAAATATAATATATATATCAAATGATCTGTGCTCTTAATGACCCTTGAAGCCATTAGTGTCAGTTTAGTGAAATTATGCTCATTTTCAGGTAAGGGATGACAGCAAAATGAAAATCAAAACATTGTTGGCTATTGCTGATCTGCAGGGCTGGCACGTGGGTGAGGGGATAGGGGGTGGGAACCGGTCAATTGCCTCAAGTCCCAGTTCACATGTGGGTACCCATTTGACATGGAATTGACATCTATATCCTTTTCCCTTTTACTGAGTTCCTACATACACATATAGATCTAAAAACCGCAGAAGAACACATATACATATATACTGTTTTTTGTTTTATTTATTACAGTATTTTCCTAAAGCAAAGAGAAAAAAAAAAGTATATGAAAAAGCATTGTTCAGGTCCTTTTCAAAAAAACACAAACAGGAAGAAAAAAGTTGATGTGGATGTAACCTAAAGCGTGATTACAGTAGAAACAGATATATAAAGTAAATATTTAATATAGGAAATGAAACTGTGTACAACAATAGGTCATTTAAGGTTAGCTTTTACAAAGATAAGAACAGTAATAGTGATAAAAAATAGTATAGCACAGTAGTTGAACAAGGGGTGTGTAATTGTGAACTCAAAACTCTCATGGAAACACAACAACTGAGCAATGAAGATTGAAAATACTATAGTTCATTTCATTCTCTATTATTAAGCTTCTTGCTAATTACTGTTGTCACTTCTGAAAATTACAAATAATCCATATTAATTGCACGTTAATATTAATTGCATCATATTTTATCCTACTTATGAAGTATGCCTACACATATAGTGTTTACATATCCAGAAGTGATATATTGGCATAGCTCTAATTTGATGGGTTCCAATGAAAAATTTGCTGGTGGGCCCCCTATCACCCACACCTCTTCTAGACTCTGTCTCTGTATTTCTAACCAAAACAATCACCATCATCAACATTTATTTATCTAACGCCAGCAAATTGGAAACAAACATTAATAAAACAATACTGGGCAATACATACAGATAGAGAGGTAAGATGGCCCTGCTCGCAAGCTTACAATCTATGGGACAATGGGAGTTTGAAGCACGTGCTACATCATATTGCACATTGGTCAAGTTAGAATGCACAGGTAAATAGTAGTCAGTGGGCTCAGTGTATGATCAGTCACACAGCAATGTTGGTCAGAGGGTTGTTGTCTTGTGTTAGCTGTGTAGTGGGTGGTAATAGGGTAACCTAGGGAGATTAAAACACAAAGAAAGTCCTTAGCATCACCTGAGTAGAAATGGACCAGCTTTGGATATTTCACAGACCAACCTACAAAACAAGGAGTGCTCCTATCCACACACACTGCTTCCTTTTGAACATCATTTACCTTATCATGTGTGGACTCTTAGGGGTAAATGTATCAAGCTGTAGGATTTGAAAAAGTGGAGATGTTGCCTATAGCAACCCATCAGATTCTACCTGTCATTTTGTAGAATGTACTAAATAAATGATAGCTAGAATCTCATTGGTTGCTATAGGCAACATCTCCACTTTTTCAAACCTGCAGCTTGAGAAATGTTTTCCCCTTAATTTCAAAATGTCAAATCATCTCCTATTGCTCAGTATTGGATCAATACAATTTTCTTTATTTAACTGTAAATCTCAGGACGACTTTTTTTGTAGATTAGATTAGATCCTGGAGGCACACAAACTTTGGCTCAGTTGGCCAAGTAGCAAAATTTGGGTAGGAGTCCACCAATGCTGTTTTTGCCTCCCAGCGACCCCTCTCTGCTCTCAATAGAGCATAGCAGCGGCCTCTTCTGAGCATGACTGAATTATACTCCAGACTGGCACATTATGATAAGAGGCCTCCTCTCTGCCCTTATGAGAGTAGAGCGGGAACATAAACAGGGATCGCGGTGTCAAGAGGAAGTGGTGCCTCACAAGTGGGTGCATCCTGGCACTGCACCCACAACAGTTATGTGCTTGATTGTATCCACAAGCTGCACCTTTTACACTGAACATTCTGTAGCTTTGCAAGTTGCGTTGCAAAGCATATTATAGTGCCACTCCATAGATAATTCCCTTTATCTCATTTAACCTTGCCTGAGTTGATTTTTGTCATTCTCTCTGCTTTTCTTTTGCTGATAAAAAAAAACCTGTTTGAAAAAGCCACCGCTCAACCTCTGCCACCACAGGCACGGGCCCACTGTGTCTACTGTGTCTACTGTTAGCTTTAACCATGGTAGGACCATTGAAAATGTGTGGAAAGAAAACCAAGAGGCCACAATTATAAAAATTTACCATATGATTACCATTATTCGATTATCTTATAGAGGGACATATTTCTTGAGTATCACTAAATAGTGTATATAAATGAAAATGATTATTGAGCATTCAGAGCTAAGAGTGTGAAAATTGGAGATGAGTAATAATGGAAAGACAGAATAAAAGCCAAAGTCCGCCTAGTAAGAGAGGTAGGCTGAGCAATAGTGGTGCAATATTTGTATGAAATCTGAGCTACCCCTAGCACTTTATCTCATGTCTACCCAACTTTTATGTTATTTGAATCCTGTCTCTCGTCCTTTTTTGCTTTACTCTCCCTTCCTTTCCTGTACACCTCATTTGTTGTCAACTTCCTCCCCTTGTCTTTTGCATCTCCTAAAGGTGTAATTATTAACATGGGGCCCAGCACCATGGGGAGTTACAACCCAGAGGAAAACAACAGTCTTGAAGTGTCCAACCTGGTAGAATATTTATTAATAAATCAACTGAACATACTGCACTTATCAGCTTGGATCTACTTCCAGATGACTGATAATACTTCCTAAATTCAATAAATAATCCAGTTATTGTACATTTGCCTACACAAGTCTGGCTCAATTGATCAGAGTCTGTTAAATCTGCCTTAGCCTAAGATATTTTAAAACTCTTTTAAAAATATGTCATTTCATAGTATAAGCATGTGTGTAATTGTAATGTATAATTGCCTTTTTCTAATAAATAGTTTACAAATAAAAATACAAGAACAAGTACTACAAAATGCCTCTTAATATTCCAGCAACATAGGGTCTGATTCATTAATGAATGCAAAGCAAATATAATGTGCGTTTTTTTAAAAAATGCACGTAAATCAGGTATATGCACGCATTTGTATTGCCGATTGTCAGTGGAATACACAGGCGTGCAATTATATCAAATTAGAAATAAATAATTAATCCTTACACTCAGGTTTTATTTATCATAGTTATTATCAGAATTTCATACTAACCATGCTCATTAACCCTTTCTATGATACTGTATGTATGCTGTTTGCATGATATTGCATGATATGTAAAAAGCATATATGATGATAGTGGGAAAATGGCTATACTGCCGTATATATTGTGTGATTATAATGGATGTGCTGCCATATACTGCGCAAGGATAGGAAATTATCATCACCCAGACAAATTGTGCCTCGTTTCTCCCAGGAATAAGGGACAAGTTTATAAAGTTATTTTTACAAAACAAATGAAATACATAGGCATACAAAATAGACACATTTTTTTTATCTGAAAGCTTTTAAAGCACACAACCACAATACACATTTATGCATGCAAGTAGGAACAGACAACTATTGATAATGTCCAGAGTCGTGTTAAAAATGTTTGTAAAAAAAATGAAAAGCAGAGACAATTTCAACATGCACGCAAGTATGCAGTGCTTGTAAAATGTAAATTAATGCACCTACCTCTTTGGTGTCCTCAGTGGGACACAAAAGTCATGCACCCAGTTGGTACTGAGGGGATTCCAGACAAGTGCTGTTGCAGGGACATTGACACTGCTGCTAAATTCATTGGTGCCGGTGCTGCCACAGTTGATGTGGCTGGCTCTGGTGCTGGTATCGGAACAATTTTCGGCAGCCTCATCATTGGTTATGCCAGAAACCCTTCATTGAAACAGCAGCTGTTCTCATATGCCATCTTGGGATTTGCCCTGTCTGAAGCTATGGGTCTGTTTTGTTTGATGGTTGCTTTCCTGATAACCACCACCAACAGTGACCCGCAGTAATGATGACACTGCGTATAACACATCGCAGAAATTCACATCAAAAAATGACTGGAAACTACAAATGTGCAGCTGAAAATTTTGATAAGATTTTAAAGACAGTAACAGTGTCTGTGCAGTTTGAGCCCAAAATATCCAATATTATAGTTCAGCCATCGCCATCTGTATTGGAAGGTGCAAATTTGACTCTGACTTGTGAGGCAGAGGCTGTCCCCCCTCCTACATCATAGGCAAACCGAGAGGGGGTTTCCTAGTCCCTGGAAACACCCCTCCAAGCCTGGGGCACTATAGAATTGAGGTGGCTGGACCCTGCCCCCGCTTCACGTGGCTCTGCTTGAAAAGGGAGAACTGCGTGCACCTAACAGTAGTGCACGCAGCATTGCCCATGTATATTATAGGGATAGGAAGAGTTGGAGAGCAGCCAAGCACTGTCTAAAATTATAGCCACGCCCCCATGCATGCTGGTCACGCCCACTGGCAGCATGGTGTGGAAACCCCCCTCTACAAATCTTGCATTTGCCCCTGTACATACAGCTGGCACTCTGCAACAAGCTATGTCTCTTTCTTATATGACAACCCTTCTGCTCCACGGGAGGTTTCTGTCCTCCCTGAGCTCGCCTAATCCTCAGCAAACATTAAAACAATCCTTTTAATGAAATGGCACCATAGTCATCTACCTCTGGCACTCTTGTTGTATAATGAGATGAGTGTGTGTATGTGTGCAGGTAAATAGTCCATTCTCCCATTAGTTAATGAGGTTGTGACTGCTGTGTTTGGTCGTCACTATGATCCGTGAGTTAAACATGACCCAGAGCAGGTGTAAAACTTATGTATAAAAAATAGCGTACTTCTGCGTGCGCGAAAGTTTAAATCAACCGTATCTGCAGAAAAACGCTGTTACTGTATGTCACGAACATGCTCCCAGCTGCCATGACTTTGGGGGTCTCTCTTTACCTATCACACAGGGTATAGACCTAATGAATCGCCCCCAAACAACGCTCACACCCCCACACACTTCAAGTTTGCCACCACCTATTGAATACGGGCAATAGGACCCCAATATACTGTCCCACACTGGCACGCAAGGCTTCTAGCTATCCACAGACTAGCAAGGCCCACACCAGCAAGCAAAGGATTAACTATTTACACCTCCATACTGTTACACAAATGTAAATGCAAGCACACACAGCTTGTTAATCAAATGTATCAACACCTGGCATTCAAAGGGTTAACTTGACTGAGCTATATTCTTCTTAACAGTCTAATGAATTTGTTAGAGTATCAAGGATACAACATATTAAATTATAGATTTAATATACAAAAGTACAGGGCATTCAGATGTAAAAAATAATTATTACACGATTAATAGATTGACATACACAAGCAAAACAGTTTAAAATAAAAGGGGTTACATTCAGAGTAACACATACGTGAATTGCCTTTTCTGGCCAAGGGAAATTGGCTTGTAAGATGGACAGCTTATCAATGAGAATTGATTTCCCAAAAAGTCTATTAATTTGCTGTAACTGGTTTCAGCTTTTTAAAGACACTTCCACAACTCTTCCTACCACCAGGGGATTGTGGCCTGTGACACTTTTTCAATCACCATTTGCATGTTGTCTGATTTACTACTCAATTCTATTATGTGACCTAACTTTTCTGTGGAGCGTCACACAGACCCAATTTTATTATTAATAAATCCTTTATGACTTTGTCCATCTTTTGATACCAAACATGAAATTTTGACAATGTGACATAGCTTTTCCAAAGATATGTGATTTTAGCTGTTTCCGGATACCACCCGTACCTGTCATTCACAACCCTGGTGTGATTTCTGCTCCTCTGTATGGAGTGCCACCCAGATTTCCCAAAATATGAACTATGAAGAAATTTTCCTTTGAAGCTCAGATTTACATATACCTGTATAGGCCTTCAAAATGCTGCCTTGGGCTGCAAGGATGTCCAGCTGTGACCGGCCCCACAAAGTCTATTCAGTTGTCCAAAAACTAACTTGTGTCAGGAAACATCTCACAGCAAGAGTTCTTTGAAGCTGCCATAGGTGACACACCTATCTTCTCACACTGGAATGTGCAAATACACATACAACAGCCTTTTTATCTTCACATTTTACACTTTAGTAGCTGAACTTATCAATGGATTCATTTGATATAACATATTTACACTGCGGTTATGATTTATACCTTATTCCCCACAATTATGTGATGGGTTAACCTATATAAATAACTGTAAGTTCTCTATATTCACGACACTGTACATTGCCAATATGCATCCGCCCCCTCCCACTGTTTCCTCCCTGAATTCGCAAGCTGTAGTAAGTGTCCTTTGAGCTTGAAGGTGAATCGGACACTGATGTGTTCTGTAGCGTATATACCGGTTCTGCGCAAAGTAATTGTGCGCATTATATGTAACAAATAGCAAGTTATGCTCCTTAATGAATCAGGCCCATAGTATCAAAATTGGGTACGCCCATAATTTGACAACACTGCCTCAGTTTACAATCAAGTAAGCCACACCCTCTTTAGCCACAGGAAATTGAGATTATTAAGGATGTAAATATTGTCTACTTATAGTCCTGAGATTTAAACTGGTTTCACTGGAGAGTTTATCACTTCTGTGATGGAGCCGAGCTGGTGCAGGCATGACGGAGCTCTTCAAAATTTTTCACAGGTAATCCACTAAAATATAATCATCTACATTCATAGTGATTGAGTTACTGCCCTCCCATATTGTGCTACCTACAGTTATTTGCTATCCATGCAGCTGACTGGTGCACTTTTAGCATTCTCTTACATTAGGTTTTGACAACTTATGGCTCTTCAGCTGTTATGGATTCAGCATGCAAAAGACTGACAGGGCATGCTAGGACTTGTAGTTCTAAACTCCCTGTTGAGCCATAATTTGCTTACTTCTGTTTCAAAGAGATTGTCAGGCTCTTGTAACGCATTTTTTCCACAATCCACTTTCATTTATATGAATAAAAATATCCCGTCAAAAAAATAAGTCAATAATGTGTAAGTGTAAAAATAATACATTTGTTAGATATATCAACAATGCCCTTGATTAGCAACTCATAAGTCTGGCACCAGGAAAAACAAGTCAGCCAAAATATTTCACTTTTTTCCATTTGACCTCAATTCCCAATAGATTTTAAAGCTTAATTTTATTTCTCAGAAATCCAAAGAAAAAAAGAAAAATCATCCGAATTCCTCCTAGAAACTGCTTCTTTTCTGTAAAAACAAATCATTCCTGTAACTGCCAGTTGTGTTTTTCACGTTTCCACTATTCAGCACAAAATGTGGAATTTGGCAAAATGAATTCCAGATACGTTACATGCACTGTTTCTTTGTTTTTCACAAAGCATGGTGTTGATTAATTTAAAGATGTCAATCATTTAAATAAGTGTGAATGTTTTTATACATATATATATATATATATATATATATATATATATATATATATATAAAATGTATTATTTACCTTTTCTGTTAAAGGCAAACTAACCTTTATTTCCCTTTGTATTTGTCTGATATAAACATTAGGCGATGAGTGTATAATTATATTTTTGCAGGAATTTTCATCGCATTTTATGTAAATCTGCTTGCCTACAGAGCTATTATTTTGTCCTTATGCTGAAAACTACTTAGTTCTTACTCCCTCCCACCAACTTACTTGCTACATTGATCTTATTTACTTATGATAATTCATAGTTGCCTACTGTCCAGGAAAGTTCAGGAGACTCACAAATTTTTGGGAGTTCTCCTGGACTCCCTAGAGAGAAGGGCAATCACTTGCAATCTGCCCTCTTCGATGGTGAAGTGGTTGAGGGCAGGGCTAATGTACATCATCCTGGCCCCGACCTCTGCTGTAATGGGATGAAATTGGTATGAAGTGGCAGAGGGGCGAGGCCTAAATATGATTTGTGTGGCCACGTCCCCAGGACTCAGCATGGAGATCTCACCTCCCGGATGGGTGAACTCCAAAATAGGCAAGTATGTGATAATCTTCTCACAATATAACGATCTTTACCATTAATATAGTTTATTCTTTGAAACACAATACAATTATAGGACAATCCCTAAGGCATAAATTATGCAATGTGCTAAACAAAATGTAAAAAACACAGAGTATTATACCTATCATGATGTAAGATGCGGAGTTATATGTCCAATAGTGTGCCATGTAAATGCCCAGAGTTGTGTTCAGGAAAATACCCATATACGCCAAGGGTAAGTATGCAGCCAGTTTCCATGTGACCCCTGGTATTACACCTCACATTGGTGACGTGTAATACAGCACTACCAGGGCAGGTCTTTATAGTACTGGATCAGTGATTGGCCATGGCCAGTTACTAGAATAGCTTTTAATATGCGTTCCAAAACTGTATACCAAGTAATTACGCTAATTGGACCAATTATCCTAGTTTCCCCTTTGTGTAGTTATACTGGGCCTAATTCAGAGTGAGATATATTTCCATGTGTGTAGTGTATCTTTGAATTTTTTGCACTGCACAGGCTCAGAAAGTGAACATACGCAACTACAGCTATTCAAACATGCAACTTTTTGGCACTTACAACATGATCAGAGGAAAGGGGTAGCATGTGCGCAATGTACAGTAAGGGCATGTTCAAGCAATTGCCTACTGATTCAGACTAGGATATAGTTGTACATATGACTGAACAAGTCTTTTTATTTGTGGGTGGTCAGGGACAGGTGTAAGTAGCCAATGATGAGAAGGTAGACCACTCAAACTAGCAAACCGCTTGTAATTAGCGGTAGTAAGCCTGTACTAAAAGTAACCAGTATTTAAAATCTTATAATGCATATAATCTGTTTAATCTATAATATGTATATTATTATATGTGATTCAATATAATTCGTGAAAAACATAAATTCTGTTCCATATTGATATCATTTTTCCACACCAAAAGTGATATTTCACTCCAAGAGTGCCCCTTATGTGAATGCACTCATTTGGATATATGATAATATTGCCCATAAATCCTTAATTATAGATGATCATAAACGGCCACTTTAGAGACAGAGAATTCTTTGAGTTCAACTTTATTGTCCTCCTCCTATTTACATTTTTCCAAACAAAGGAAAAACAAAGAAATGAGATGCTGCTGCATTACCCTATTAAAAAATGTTAGTACGAATGAACAGCACTCACATTTATAATCAAATAAAAAGCACACACATAATATTACCTTCATTCGGTATAGCATTTCTCCTATCCAGAACAGCTGTTTACTGAATGAAGTAAAGTAGTCTTTATTGAAGTCTCTAGATGTTCCTCCTGGGAAAAAAATCCTCATACTCCAACATTCCTCCACTTGCTGCTTGTGAAGGTATGTGCAACCACCCGGTACCAGGCACTTTTCATGGAAGGGATGTGGTTACATGTATTTAATCACTTATTACCTAAGTGGATTAAAACATTTCATAAACTGATAAAACTTCACAACAAGTTGAACAAAATTTAATTAACACATGAAATTTATATCTTTATATTACAATAGTAATATAGTAATATAGAAATATAAAAGGATTCTACAGTTTCGGCTGTTTTCACAGCACATTTTGTAAACATTGGGAATAGTCAATCCCATTAAGTTACACTGTTAGAGAAAAGGAAGACTGTAAGAGAAGGACAGACTTTTTCAGGTATCCCAGATCCACTTTTGTGAAATAGAAAATGCACGGCGCAGTTTCTCAACAAGTCCCCGACTAGGTCTATCATCAGCAATACCTAGCGATAGTATTCACTGGCCTGGGAGCTTTGTTAAATAGGGAGGTTTTTGGATGGGAAAGGACTTTTCTCCCATTGATAAATAGACCCCTAAATGTTTCTCATTCATGCATGTTGAGAAGACTACTTGCAGAATTATTTAAACCCTGTATTGTGGAAGCTCTAAGATTACCCGGATGCAACAGCGAATCATTAAAATATCTGTTACATTTCTGGATAAAACCTGACAGGTAAATGATCATTATCAATGTGTGAATTTAAAGGACAATGGTTAATACTGTAGAGTATGGCAAAGAAGTTAGAGATAAACTAATACGCATGCATGACAAGCAGGACAAGGTATTAAAGTTATTTTTATCATTTACCAATAATCATGGTCCACTTCGATTTGTGTGGTTCAAACTCACAAAGCGATTTATTAGCAAAAGCAAAAGAATAATTATTAAATAAATAAGTACAGCCGATACATACGTTGCGCTGCTGAATCCAGCTTACAGTTATTCAATCCTGAGGTCTGTGGTCAAAGAGACTGTATGCTGGTTCCAGAGAGCAATATATATACATTTGGTGTTACAGTAAATACAATACAGATGACTTGGCATGTTTCCATAGGTTCAGGCTCCAGGACAGTCCAGTATAGTGTAGTTCATAGGTCAGTTCAAACAACACCCTCCAAGGGTGGGGGTCAGCTCTCCGATCAGATGTATAGTAATGTTCCTACTGAAAGCTAGTTCAAACTGGTCTATTTACATTATACACACAATACCATGCTGATCATTAATTCCCTATATTCCATAACTAGCGTACATAAAGTGCGATCTTATAGCTGATGGAACCGGATCACTAAGGACAAATAGGGGATTAGAATGACACCAAACATGATATGTTTCATGTAACCTGAACCTTAGATCTCACTAAAGTGCATATAACATTATAATATTTAATTATAAACTCAATAACATCTGTTCATAAACGACTGTTGGTTGGAACTATTATAAAAATGAACTATATACAAGTGTAAGTGTATGTGTGCACTATTTATCGTGCAATTGCGTCACAACACATGGTGTGCAAATAAGTTAATTATTTTGCATGTTTTTCATGTAGCACACAAATACTTGATAGCTTTATTTTTACACTGAAATTTAAAGTTGGTCTAGGCCAGGGTTGTCCAACCCGCGGCCCAGCACGCCTGTAAATGTGGCCCAGAAGGAGTTTTGGTTGTGGCAAGGGGGCAGCGCTGTTAATGGAAAAAAAAAATCCTGCAAAAAAAAAAGAAAATACTTACCTTGCGGTCACGTCAGCTGGTACTCCGGCTCCCTCCCTTGTCTCCTCCTCCGTGCGGTGCTCGCAGTGAATGTCGGGCGTGATGTCATCACGCCCAACAGCCATTGCGGAGCGCAGCACAGAGGAGACACCCGCACGGGAAGAACAATCAGCAGCACAGAATTGGAGAAAAGAAGAGAAGAGGACAGGAGAACAAGCCGATTAAAAGGTAAGTTAAGGGGGATTTTTTTTTTATTTCATGGGATGCTGACAAGTGAATAAAAGTCACCTGGTCCTGGAGCATCATGGACCTTATCTCCCTGCTACATACTTCTACTTGTATTACTAATGGGGCATTATATATTATTCTCTTTGGCCCATTATAAGTTGTTATCCCTTAACTAACATAGTGGTATAATTATCAAAACAGGTGACAATTTGGGGTCACAGTGGTGTATATGTCAGGTACCGCAGGCTTGGTCAGGGCACCCTGATATACAATGCCTGGCTTAAATGCACTTTATTGATATTGCATTGAAACAATACAAAAAGTGATTATAGTATAATAACTAGAGAGGATTTTTTGAACAGGGCGATTGAAAGGTAAATATAGGGGGATTTGAAAAAAAAGTGATATATATGTTAACTATGTTTTCTATGGTTTTTTGGATGATCAGCTATCGTTATTGTTAGTGTATCTTATGTGCGGCCCAAACCAACTCGTCGTCTTCCAATGTGGCCCAGGGAAGCTAAAAGGTTGGACACCCCTGATCTAGGCCATGCCCTTCCCCAACTATAAATCTGTCCCCATTTTTTAAATTTAACTCCCCCTCATTGCAATATGGTTTTGCCAAGGTGCAAAGTTTGTCTTTTTATTTGCTTTACTTTCCTTAATGAATCAGGACATATACCTCTTGTGGTGTATGATGTTGGTAGCATTATGTGAAGATGCTTGCTAAAATAAAAAGAACTGATGCTGTAAAATACTGCAAGATAACTTGTTTCAGTCTGTTAAAAAGGTACAAGGCCATCCACACTAATTGGCCTGGAAGCAGGAATTGAAGTAGTTTAGTGTAGTTATTGTCCTCTAAGGTTTACATGCTGGGTATGATTCATTAAGGCACGCAAAGAGAACGTGTGTTTTCTGTAAAAATGCACATAAATCTGGCATTTGCTCGTCTGTATTCAACAAGGACCATATGTATAGATACATCTGTTGTTGAATATGGGTCTAGTTCAGTGTCAGACTGGGGCATGAAGGACCCACTGGGGGACTGCAACGCTAGGGGCCCACCAGAGGGGGTGTGGCCAGCCACCATAGAGGCGAGATCTGACACTAGAGGGGGAGTGGTCAGCCCACGAAGGACAGCTAGCACCATAGTGTAGTATATAAAGAATGCAGTGTGTATATAAAGAGTGCACAGTCTTGACCTGCCCCTTAGATTGGGCAGAACAGTCACCAAAAATTGGGATTGTCCCACTAGACCAGGCTTGGTTAACATGTGGCACTCCAGGTGTTGTGAAACTACAAGCCCAGCATGCTTTGCCAATATATAGCAGCTAATTGCTGGAAGGGTATGCTGGGACTTGTAGTTTCACAACACCTGGAGTGCCACAGGTTAGCCAAGCCTGCACTAGACTCAGAACATTTGACAGACTGTTACCACCTTTACCAGACTTTACCACCTGTGGCTGCTAGTTTCTTTAGTGGCTGCTGGTTTCTTTAGTAAGGCTGGTCTAGATCCTGGAATGTTGGGGGCCCTATTTGGAAGAAATTAGGGGTACATTTAGAAAATTTCAACCAGCCCCGGCGTTAAATCAATAGGACCCACAATTAATACTTAGGCCTTCCTCCAGTCCCAACATTAAAGTAATAGTATTCCCATTTAATAAACCTATTTCCCTCCCTCCAGACAGCCCCTGCAATAAATTAATCGCATTTACGTATAATAAATATACCTATTTCCATCAACCGTCACTGCCATTAAATAATTCATATTCACATTTAATAAATAGACCTCATGCTCCTCAAACTCAGCCCCACATTCAGTTAATAGCACCCAAACCACCCCATCTTAAAATAATTGTCCCCACTATAAAATTAAATTGCCCCACCTTCACCCTACAAACAAAATAGCACCCATTATTTAGCCACCACCTACCACACACACAGTTTATTGCTACAAGCCCGCTGTGCCCCTTCATCACCATGCTTGGCCTCTTTATGATCACACTGAGCCCTCCATGTTGCTTTTGCCCCCCCCCCTTCTACTGGCACCCCCTTCATCATCCTGTGCCATGTTGCTTTGGCTCCCCATCACCCTGTGCCATGCTGCTTTGGCTTCCCTTCACACTCTACCATGCTGCTTTGGCCCCTGTTCACACTTTGCCATGCTGTCTGTATTCCCCCTTCACACTCTGCCATGCTGTCTTTGCCCCTTTTCACTTTCTGCCATGCTGTTTGTCCTCTCCCTTCACTCTCTGCCATGCTGTCTGTGCTCCCCCTTCACTCTCTGCTGTGCTCCCCCTTCACTCTGCTCCACCCCTTGCTTCACTTACCTTTTCTATCCGCTTCTTTCTTCTCTTCTTTCTTCTCCTCTTCCCGACTCCTCTCTGTGGCGCTCCTCACTTAACGTCGGGCGTGATGACGTCACACTGACATTCACTGCGAACGGAGCAGAGAGGAGTCAGGGAGCGAAGCGGTCACGTTAGGGGTTTTTTTTTTGTAAGTTTCCCACTCCCCCCACCAACAGGGTAGGGGTCTACCAGGAGATAGCCCGGTCCCCCGGCGGGCCAGTCCGCCCCTGGTCTAGTTGTGCTCAGCTCTAACAGACAATACACTGCAGGATACGTCCAAGACATATGTGGAATAGAGAGTTCCAAAAGGACGCACAGAAGAAAGAAAACTATTAATGTTACCTGTTAATTATATAGTAATTAATGACAAAACAATAAAAAAAATATTTTTTTTTATTTTTCCCCCCCATTAAATACACTTATTAGGATGTTTTTAATGTCTACTACTGTACATGTAATGCATTTTTACAATTGCTCCTGATTGCAAACACATGTTCTAGCATGTATACGTGGCCGTCTTCAATAGTAATCAGCACTTACACCAGACCTGTAGCTGGTGCAAATGATACCACAGAAAATACCAAAGCTTGAATCGGACACTGCCGTGTGCGTTCGAGCTTGAAACCCCCTTAATGAACATTGACTACATGCATACGCCCATTGACTTCGCCATTACGCCCATGAAATTGTAGGCTGTAGTAAGGGGCCTTTATCACTCAAAGATTAATTGGGTTCACTGGCATATGGTCTGGTTTCATGCATGCGCAGAGCATTTTTACGTGAAATACGGCACATATTAACATCTATCTTACATAATGAATCATTCCTGCTATGTTTTACTTTAAAATGTTATATCTTATTGCGATGTGTTGAATTTTAAATGCTAGTGTTTACAGATAATCACAATTATATTTGATAGTAAGGTTTGGTATATATGAAAGCCTCCCCTACCCCCAAGAAGAAGTACAGTGGGCATTTTGAGGGTGAATCCTCATCTTGAGGGCATGGGCATTCCTGCTAGTATGGCTGGGACCCCCTAATTTTGTTTGGTCTTTGGATAATGTGACTTTTCTTTTTCTTTTATACTGCTTTGGAAAATTTAAAACCAGTCGGACAGTGGATGAGACAGTGGATGAGACCCCAGTAAGAATTGTCTATTTTATAGTGACCAGGCTTCATTCAAGAGCAAGGACTTTCCAGACTCAACTACGATCACTTCAGTGCTACTCCTGGTAACTTCCTGCTGCTGATTAAAGTTGCACCTCTTACATAACCAATGCATATTCTTCACCCACTGGTCTGCCTTCTGTGACAGGCTCCGCCATGCATTGCTGTGACAACGGCTACCATTGCATGTTGTGTTGGCCTTCCTTACCAGTGATGTGGCTATGAATATTGGAGTGCTACCACCATCTACCTTTGTGTTCACCTCACCTACAGTTGATTGGGTCCCATCTACAATACATGAGGTCACATTTTTTTTACAAGACTACTTTAAGTTTCCAAGCCATCTGAGTGCAAACAGCACAACTACAGGAAGAGGAGAAGATAGACAGCTGAAAGGAGATGAGAGAAGCTGGGAGCCAGGGCTAAATGTATGAAGCAGCGCTTTTTGAAAATCGACGATATTCGGCAACAATGCAGGGCAAATTTAAAACAGAAATGTCTTGAAAGGCAAAAATTGCCTTTAAAAATATTGCTGTTTTAAATTTTGCTGTCAAAGTCGCAGAATATAGGCGATTTGCAAAATCAGAGCATAGTAACAGATGACAGCATGCACATAATGTGAAGGAATGTGTCCTGTGGGACAGATTCATTTTGGAAATAAAAACATTGTAATTAATAAGAAATGCACCTTGGCTTAACCAAGTTGCATTTGAGGGGGAAGGTAAACTTAAAATATGAAAACAGATTTATATTTGGGGTAGAGCATGTCGTAGATCCACCTTGATGTCTGAGTAAAAATTAAGCTATCAAGTGTTTGTGTTATATGAAAAAATAACCAATATTTACCTTATGTGCTAAATACTATACTTGCTAGTTTTAACAATCTGGTTTGGACCAAGTTCATCTTTTGGTCCTTTCCTTAATTAATTAGGATCACAAACTGCACACAGATGCTAAGGCCATGTTTGGTATTGAACCTCATGGCGCCAAGGCTGTGAGACAGAAGTACAAACCACCAAGGTAACCGTGCAGATCTTAACTGGCATATATTTTTTCGTAATAAGGAAGAGTGTCTGTGTTGTGTTGTTTTTTTGTTTGAAGCACTATTATCTAGCTCTTACATCTGTTGCACGCATGTTGTATTGTTGTGCTTCTCGTTCTAGTCTATAGAATGTATTTATTTTTCAACTGAACATAGCCTTAGTAGTGGTTAGCCAATCCACCTTCCAACAGTGGAGTCATGAGTTCAATTCCTGACTCACACCCTTTATCTGTGTGGAGGTTGTATGTACTCTCCTATGTATTGATTATGGAAGCATAATCGATGCACGCATTTTGTAACGTTAACGCTATATATTTTTATAAAACACTAATGTTTGTTTTAATGTGCATGTTTATTTATGCTAATTATTATGAGATGCTATGGCTACCGCAGTTCTTATAATAAGTATCTGAGTCCATGTAATAAACCCTGCATGTGTAACATACTTATGTATAAGCATTTACGATGTATGATCCTGAATGAATATAGCACATTTATTATTATGCTTTATCGTAATCTTGTAAATTCCGTCATTTAATTCCGATATGTATGCGATTGTTTTTCTTTTCTTTTTGTTGTTTAGTATGTTTATATCTTAAAAAATTTCAATAAAAATACTGGATTTAAAAAAAAAATTATTATGAGATGCATTTGCATCTACATTCTCAGTTCAAATCAAACACATTACATGATCTATCATGTAGGTAAATAAGAAAGTGTGTTCATTTAGGTCATTAACACTTCAAAGTAATTTGTCTGAGGTTATTTAAGCATGTAATACCCCATTCATACTGCACCAAAATCTCGGGTTTTTGCCGGGGCAAGCTCAAACGACCCGGGTCTTGGTGCAGTATGAATGGTACAAGTCAAAAATCCTGGGTCTTCAACCCGGGATTTATCGAGGGGTAATTCCCGGGTCGGACCCGGGTTGTCTGCACTATGAATGGTGCAACCCGGGTTTTTCAACCCGGGTTGCACAGAAAACAAGCTGATTGGCTGTCTGCCTGTCTCTGGAGGATTTGGAATTAGGCATTTCTCATTCATTTTATGCTTGCCAAAAAGAGGCCATTAATTTTCCATCTAGAAGTCTAGTCTTTTGGGGTAATCATTGAAATATGCAATGCCTAGCTTTAAAAGCTTCTACAACCTTCCCTTAAATATATGTTTCCCAGTCTCTTTATGCCTTTCAGAAAGCCCTCCAATTGGAGGTATCCTTTATTCATTATTGTATTATTGTATTATTATATTGTGTATCACCATTTTTCAGCCAATGAAAACTGCTCTGATGATGACTCCCACAAATTGCCAGGGCACAGACTTGTGCAGTATGAATGGGGTCAACCCGAGAAATTCCCGGGTCCGAGGTGCAGTATGAATGGTGTTTCTGAGCTGGGACGCTCCGAGCCCCGGCAAAAACCCGGCTTGAAAAACCCGGGATATTGCCGGGGCGGCAGTATGAAAGCGGTATAAGTGTTAAAACAAATAATTAGGTAATAACAGTTCTGCACAATACACTCCAATTGTGTTTTTAAATTTGTAAACAAACCCTTTGCACCTCCCACATTTGCTGTTACGTAACACCGTCTTATCATTAAGTAAGAAGCGGATCCTAATTTAAGATGAGCTGACTGCTTAAGATCTGTCCTTGTGCGGATCTCCATGTTGCAACCTATTTTCTGTTGCGTAAATGACTTAAGATCGGTGTGTCTCTTATCTTCCGTCCGTTGTTAAATCGCTCCTTACTTATCTCTCCGTTTTTTCTTAAAATACACATTGCAACTTCCGCAGAAGATAAGACCGCTAATGAATCAGGTTCTATATTATTTACAGATTATATAATACTTTTGTTTCTGTGTGTTCTGCTGGGATTTTTTATTGAACATAGGTATTGTTCGTATCCTGCAATGTGTTGTTTCTGTCTCAGTGCAGCAAGTGCCTATATTCAGAGTGTACCCACACCCGTATTCAACAAAAGACGTTTCTTCAGATCCGCTTCTAGTTGAATACACATGTGCATATGCCCGACTTGCGTGCATTTTAAAAACACACACAATACATTTGTTTTGCGTGCCTTAATGAATCAGTGTTCATTTTTCTTATTCTACCTCCTATTCAGTTCCTCTATCAATTAGAGTGCCACAAAGCTTGGTGCTAGGCTCGCTGCTAATCTTTATCTATACCACATTTCTTAGAAAAATAATAAGCTTCCTTTGGATTTCAGTATCATGTCTATGAGGCTGATATATCTATTATATCAGTTTCTCTCACCATCTATGTTTATCTGCTTTATGTAATGTCTCTCTGCCATTCCATCTTGGATGTCCTTTAGCCACCTCAAACTCAATCATTCAAAAAATGAGTTAATATTATTCCTACCAGTCAACAAAAATTGCCTACCTAAAATATGTATATATGTGGACAATATGAAAATAAAACCTACACCTCAAGTTCACTGCCTAGGTTTCATCTTAAACTCATGTGGTTGGGCCTGAGGGCTGCTGAGGCCTCTGACTGTCTGGGGCTGTGCGTGGGACTAAGAGACAAGGGGTCTGCTGAGGTCTACTATGGAAGGTTAGGCCAGGGGGGTGATGCAGCCTAGTGCCTGGCTGGGGCCGAGGCGGAAAGCAGGGTCCAATGCTGTTACTGCCTGGAGCTGGCCAGGCCTGGGACTGGTGGTGCCTGGGGCTGGCTGGCCTATGACTGAGATCCAGGACCTGGAGCTTACGCAGCCGATCGTTGCTGAGACCTGGAGTTGCTGGATAAGGCCTGAGGGCTGATGCTATCCCTACTGGAGGTTGGGACTGCCGGATAAGTCCTGCGAGCTTGGCAGGACAGACAGAGACGGACCACTTACCAGGTCCAGCCGTGTTCCAGACTTGCAGACTTTCTCCTCCACAGTGCTCCTCCTTCATAACATATCTTTTCCTCACCGGGACTATTTTGCATTTTTCTCAACCTCAGTCCTTCTTTCACCTTTGCCGGGGAACTGAAACATCTGCTCAGGGCAGTTATACATATAGCCACTTGTGGGGGCAGAGTGATGATGCAGCATTCCAGGATTTGTGAACCATTGGGTGACATCACCACCAGTCCGCCTACCCACAGCTCTGCCTAAGATTTCTGCCTCTCATCCACACTCATTACCTGCTTGCAAAAGCGGATTACTGGCCATAGGCATTACGGGAATTTTCCTGGTAGGCCAGTGCTCTAATGAGGCTGTCTGATGTGTGTGTCTTTATTTTTTTTAGTTTCATCTTTTTTTTTTTTTACTCTGCGGCAGTGAGGTTTTTTCGTCTTTCCTACCTGAACCATCGGAGCCAGCATGGAGAATAGCAAGGCTGCCGGATGCGCTGCATTGCCAATGTCATCAATCACACTTAGTGCTTTTTTAGTCTCCTTTCCTTGTAGTGGCCATGCAACCTATTGGTACAGCGCACAGCCCCTACCTCCTCTCTGGTGGACCCTCTTTCATGCATGCCACGGCAGGACCACTATTGTGTTGCTAGGCAACGGGATGCTACTCAGATCGCCCGCGGTGGCAGATGACCATGCCGCCGGCATTTCATTGGTTCCCGGAAGTGTTTAGGGCAGACTCTGGCACCATGCTGGTGCCAGAGTATTAGGTCTTCCCAGCTCCAGCGTTCTCTGTGTGTGTTCCGGCTTGGCTCCTGACTATTCTCCGCTCCTCTGTGTTCCTACTGACCCGGCTTGCCTGACTAATCTCCTTGGATTCGCATTGTGCATATCATTACTGACCCAGCTGCCTGACTATTCTATTAGATTCTCCCTGTGTACAGTTTATCCTTATTCTTGGCCTGAGACTCAAGCTATGTCCCAGTATATTGCTGACAACTTGTTACGTGGATTCATCAGAAAATCTTCCTACCCCGGCCGGAGCAGGATTCTTCTTTGTCAAGAAAAAAGGACGGTTCCTTGCGACCTAGCTGTGATTATCGCTCACTCAATCATATTACAGTTAAAAACCGTTATCCTTTGCCTCTTATTTACGACTTGTTTGATAGAATCAGCGGATCCCAAATCTTTACAAAACTGGATCTTCATGGTGCCTATAATTTGATTCGCATAAAGCTAGGTGATTAATGGAAGACGGCTTTCAACACTAGAGATGGGCATTTAGAATATCTTGTGATGCCTTTTGGTCTCAGCAATGCCCCCGTGGTCTTCCAATCCTTCATAAACGAGATCTTTCAAGACTTATTGTACACCTCTGTAGTGGTTTAGCTGCATGATATCCTAGTGTTTTCCAGAGACCTCTCTTCCCATCATACTCATGTTAAGGAGGTCTTATCCAGACTACGCAAGCATCATCTTTATTGTAAATTAGAGAAATGCATGTTTGAGGTGTGTCAAGCTCCCATCCTTGGGTATATTGTTTCTGACAAAGGTTTACAGATGGATCCTGCCAAAGTCTATGCTATTCTGGATTAGCCTCAGGGCCTTAAGGCGATTCAAAGATTTGTCGGGTTTCCTAATTATTACCGACAATTTATCCAGAACTTTTCTACAATCATCGCTCCCATCACAGCTTTAACAAAAAAGTTTGCTAATCCTAAGATGTGGTCCCCGGAGACCATATCAGCTGTACTTGTGTTAAGAAGGCGTTCTCCTCTGCTCCTGTTCTTGTACAACCTGACCAGGAGTGGCCCTATTTGTTGAAGTAGACGCCTCATGTATCGGTATTGGGGCTGTCCTCTTCCAAAAATCAACTGCTGGCATTCACACTCCTTGTGAATTCTGTTCTAGACGATTTCTTCCTTGGAAAAATAACTACAGGATCGGAGACAAAGAGCTTCTGGCGGTCAAATTCGCACTCGAATAATAGCGGCATTTATTGGAAGGGGCCCTCCATCCAGTCACGGTTTCACAGACCATAGAAACCTTATATTCATCCGGGAGGCCCGCTGTCTCAACCCTCGATAAGCTCGATGGGCATCCTTTTTTGCACATTTTAATCTGGGCCTTACTTTCTGACCCGGAGCAAAGAACAGCTGTACGGATGCACTATCACATTCCTTTGATGATTCCGACCGTTTGACACCGTTGGAACTTCAATCCATTATTGATCCCTCCTGCATTGTTGCTCTTACCAGAACTAAAACCTGTACTTCTCCTCCTGGTCGGTCCTTATTGAAGAATAATTTCATGTCTACGAGTCTACAGGTCATTCTCCTTTCTTCATTGTATTCGGGACCCATCCCATTTTTCCGGAACCATTTGTCTCCTCTGGTTCTTCCGTTCTCGCATCCAATTCTCTACTTCGAAAGTTTTCATTTCATCAAAATGGTTGTTGTTCATTACTTAGGAGAAGATTACAACATTGAGAAGGAAGAAGCACATGGGAACATGAGAAGATACCTAGAGCGAAGCCATATTAGGACACTGCCTCCTCTAATGGAAAACATTTCTACTCATATCGAAAGGAGAAATATATAGAAATGCTACTGTTGAAATACAATCGACTAATTTACACATGAAGGTGCAATTGCTTAAAAATACTGAGCAAATTTCAAACAAACTCAAATATGAAAGAAAACAAGGAAAAATTTGCCATGATGATCTATACAGTGTCTATGAGCTGCACTTTGCCATTGAAGAGTTCGTTAGAAACTATTCTTTTGTTCCAGAGTTTGTTGTAATTTTATCATTACCAGAAGTTGTAAACATGTTTCACGAAGTTTGTGATATGTCCTCATATACATTGCTTTCTTACGATACAACTTTTCAGTTAGGAGACCTTTATGTGTCACCTATAATTTTCCGATGTATATTCTTTGATGAGGAGCCCTGCATACCACTTGCTGCAATGATTCATGACCAGAAAAATCTAAAGGTACATGAGACTTTTTTCTTTACCATGAAGTAAAGAAATTATTCCAACCTTAAACAATCCAAAGGTTGTTATTGTTGTTATTGTTAGAGAATTTGCTATAGTGAAGGCCATCAACAATGTGGTTCCACAAATAAATCATGTCCTATGTTGGAATCATTTATTGAAAGATGTGGAAATCTGGGTAACTAATCATGGAGGATCTCAAGCTGACAGGAGTGTGCATGGAAACCATATCCTTTGTCTTCTAGACTGTAATTCTGAGCAGGAATTTCAAGACAGTTTAGACTCTTGCAAACAAAAATGGAGTATGCCATTCCTCCAATATTTTGAGTCAAAGCTGAAAAGTGACATAATTAACAAATGTGGCAGATGGATCTTAACAGGTTTCGGAATTTTTAAAACTGGCAGTGGAGTAACAATTAATGTGTCAGAGAGCAATGAATGCAGTTTTAAAACAGTTCACACAATATAAAGAGGTAAACCCATACTTGCCTATTTTTGGCAAGTTGTATCCAGGAGAGGGGCGTGTCTAGAGAGCGGGAGGAGGCAGGGGGCGTGGCCAAACACTTCATTTTGCCCCCCGCGACAAATATGCCGTTTTGTCGCGGGGGTGGGACCAAAATGATGCGATTCACCGCGAATCACGGCATTTTAGCCACACAATTGCGGGATGCGGGAGACTTGCCAGCTCTCCCAGGAGTCTGTGAGACCAACCTGAATTTCGGGAGTCTCCCGGACATTCCGGGAGAGTTGGCAAGTATGGGTAAACCTTGAACATATGGTCCTTGCATTTTATTTTTTACACACTTTTTATCTAAAGGAAGTCTTGAGAGGACACTGTTGCACAGGGAATTATCATTTAAAAGAAGAACATGGCAACATGGAACTTGACAGTTCAGATGTCTGCTTCCCCACTGACTACATACCTCCAGATGAAATAATCCCATTTCTACAGCACAAAATGTGGAAACAAACGAAACTAGAAAAAAAATATCATTACAAGCCCATAACAATGGAAGGACTGGCAGAAATGACAGTGAAACAAAACCGGGTATTTCTTCAACCTCAGTCGGCTAAAGCTATTGTAAAAGGTTTAAAAGATAAAGATTATGTTGTTTCTCTTTTTCCAAATGAGAAATGTTCTTGTAACAGTTCACGTACTTGCTACCACATTGTAGCAGCAAGAATGTCAATTAGAAAGGCATTAACACCTAAGACAATGACATTTGGATCTCACAAGCTTAAATCTGTACGCAAAAAAAACCCATGCCAGAATATAAAGCTTCAAACTCTTGCTGCACCAGACTCATTGGAGATGAGTGATCTCACAAGTGACAAAACATCAGTTACCAAAAGTGTTCTAGAACCTAGCAACATCATTGAAGACATCAGCAAGGAAAGAGATGAACTCCTTTTTGATGAGTCATTGATAACAACCACTCCTAAACATAGGAAGGAATAGCCAGCTCCATGGGATAATTTAAAAACCTATCCAGAAATAAGGGCTATTAAAATACAAAATGTTGTCATTAACCTTTTTGATATAAAGTCTTTTTGCCAGAGAATGGCTAACTGATGCCATTATTGATGGATTTTTATTTACCAGAACAACAGTGGAAAATCTGAGAGAGAGTGATGTGATGTTCTGTGTCTTTACCTCCCAGTTTATGAAGTCCCTTGATATTAGTGGAGGGACAACTGATGTGTTCAATTTCTGGGATAAAAACATATGAAAAAGACATCTGGGGGTAAATGTATGAACCTCCGATTTCTTCAAGTCGCCAGAAATCGGTGACTTTGCAGTGGAAATTTAAAGCGGCAATGGCTTTTAAAGGCAATCTTGCCTTTACAAGCCAGCGTCATTTTAAATTTTACCTGCAAAGCCGCCGATTTCAGGTAACTTGAAGAAATCGGAGGTTAATACATTTACCCCTGGTTATTTCCTACAAATGTACATGGAAACTACTGAGTACTTATAGTATTCATGAAATGGATGATTATTTTGTACCTGGATTCAAATCATGGTTTTTCGACTCCGTTTGTTGTCCACATTCAACAATTTGTAAATTATTACATGAAAAGCTACATAAAGAAAATTGACTGATCAGAATGGACTGTTCATGTACCACTTGACATTACATCACAAGAAGACTCTTAGAACTGTGGTGTTCATGTCTGACTCTATGCACATGTATTATGCAGTGGATCAGTTGTACTCTTTCCAAATGACATGACATGCGTACGGATGTGGATATCCTCTGAATTGGTAAATGCATCTAGAGTCTATGCAAATGCCATATTTCCGAAAAATAGACCAAGAAGACAGAATCCATGCTCGAAAAGAGATAGTGTTATGAACTGTGTTTATTTAAACAGTCCACCAAGGGATAAACAAGTACATTAGCCTTTCTCTCATCAGCAGATTCGGAATATTACAAATCAACATGGTTTACTTGATTTGTAAGAGAAGAATGCAAACATCCAGAGAAGTCACACATGATATTGTGTGAAGAAAAATGCCAATACTGGTATCACTTAGAATGCATTGAGAGAATGGCAACCAAAACATAGGGGAAGAATGTTTGTCCTAAATGTCAATCAAAGTAATAAAAATCTTTAGAACAGAAATAGGTTTGGATACATTTTAATGAAACACACATTAGAGTTCATCATAGATTACCATTCACAGCTTTAGTTTTAACATCACATATTTATTATTGGAATATAACGTTTAAGGTTATGAAAGCTCAAAACACTGTACTCTACCATGATGTCTTACAACGGATCACTAAAATGTATCCCAAATTACTACTATTCTTTTGCTCATGACGATGGCTGATAGAAATGTAAAATAATCTTCTTAACAATGCCTTTGATAAAAAGGAACACTGTTTTTGAACAGAATATAACGTTTGCTGTTACTAATGTTCAGCTTGTACACATTTGGTTGTTACATTATTGTATTTGCATAAAGGACACAATGCAATTAAAGCACAATTGCGCTCTCCGACAAGTTATCATTTAAGAAAACAAGCATAAAATAGTAATCACCAGAGATGCTCAGGCTCGGTTTTCTGAAAACCGAGCCCACCTGAACTTAGGGGACCCGAGTAGGCTCGCGAGCCGCCTCGTTAGTTTTGTGCGTACTCGGATCTGAATCGAGGCAAAACGTCATTGTTGCGTTGTCAGATCTCGCAGGTTTTGGAATCCATAAGTACCTCCCTCCCCAGCAGATCCAGCGCCATTGCACACACAGAAACAGGGGCAGCAGTGTTCTTGTCACTCTCCAGTCTCCAGTGACATTGCTCAGTGTCATTGCTCATACAGAAACAGGGGAGGGGGAGCAGTGTTCTTGTCACTTGACAAAAATTGACTGGAAATGATTGGCCATTAATGTTATTGAGGTTAATAATAATGTAGCAATAAAAAATAGCCAAATGATGTGATTTCAGCAAAAAAATAGGGATTTTAGAAAACAATCGGGATCCAAACCCGAAACCAAAACACGAAGTTAATCCAGAACCAAAACCAAAACACGGTGGTTAGTGTACATCTCTAGTAATCACTGGTTGGTACAGTTAAAAAAGAAAAAGGATTGAAGTGAAAGACAGACATGCAGAGCTATCTGAAGAAAACTCACTGGAGCTTGCTGGGGACAGGTGAAATTTTAAAGTCTGGTTTGAAAGAAACTAATAAATTTGATACTCTTTTGACTGCATCAAGATAAGCATTTGGAGTTTAGTGTTATAGCCAGTGCAATCATTATCCATTATAATAGTAGAGTATTCAAAAAAAGTCACTTATTGATGAGCAAGCTGATACACCTCAGGTCCTTAGTTTCACCAACATCAATGGCCACAATTAAATCGTATAGAAATATATAATTGGCAAACTTTGCATGACCAAGATTTGTGCTGTAGCGCTATTTACAGTACTTCAATCTGTTAACTTTTTAAAAGATAAGAACAGTTCCTGCTATCAAACTGTTGTGATTGCACCTCATGGGGACTCGTATTTTATCACAAGAGCTTTGTACGTGCAGGGGGTCTTTGACGAATCACTGAGAAGACTCATGTTTGTGCATCATGCATATATGAGTCTACTTGTCTAGTGTATATACAACATGCGGGTCTTGTGCACATCAAGTTAATATAAAATATGGAGAAATTATGGGAGACTGAAAGTGCTAAAAAAAAAAAAAGACATTATTGCATTTTTGTACACAATTTTCACTTTTTTTTTTTTTTTTTAACTTCAATAGTATTTTTATTATTAATTTTTCAAAAATTATGGGGTACAGAAAGAAGAAAAGGGATGGGAGGTAAGGAAAGGACACAAAATTAAAAGGGGAAGTGTTGACGGGGTACATAGTGGGGGGAACACATTAAACAATTCTGCTGTTAAACCATATTGAACACATGAGGGAGGGAACCTAATAGGATCCCTTCCAATTCGTGAAAGTTACACTGGTCGAATAGTCACCATGGAACTACTAATAGGGACATTGGGGAACTTCGCTAAGTGTAGGAGATGCAGGTAGTAAATCAGAGTCTATTCGGTCTGGACGCGCTCCCTCTCCGTCCGTAACATACACATGCCAGCTGAACCACTTCATTATCGGGGACGAGGTGGCAGTGGAGTAGGGCATCCCCTCTGTCTCCATTTCAAAGCTGAATTGCACCTTGGCCACTACTTTCGATATCAAGGGTATCTGTGGTGACTTCCAACCTTGAGCTAAGGAGGCTCTTGTGGAAATCAGAATATGACTAAAGACATATTTAGCATGTGATGGAAACTGAGGGGGGTAATGCTGCAGCAACGCAACCTCCGGGGTAGGAGAGAGATTTTGTCTAGTAACCTTATTGGCTAGCTGGAAGATTTGTACCCAGAACGACTGTATATGGGGACAATTCCAGAATATATGCATCAAATCTCCCGGTATATTGCATTGCCGCCAGCAAAGTTTCGACTGGGAAGGCCACATTTTATGAAGTCTAGTTGGGGTAAGATACAATCTATTAATTAATTTTATCATCATTTCTGTAATTTTCACAATTTTAGAATTGATAGTAAAACAAAATCTTTGACTGAAAATGAGGAGTTTTGTTGATTAGGAGCCATCTGATTGTCAGTTCAATGCTTGACTAATTTTTACTTCTGGTACGTGTACATTCTGCTTTTAATAAATCTTTTTATCAGGTTAATGCACTATGAAAGCGCCCCCATCTGTTTGACATTTTAGGATATATATATATATTAGTGATGAGCGAGCTCGGATTTCGCTAATCCGAGCCCACCCGAACAGTGCGGATCCGACGGGATCCGAGCACTGTTCGGTTATTTCCGGCGGCTAAATGACACCAAAACGAGGCTATGACATCCAAGTCTCGCGTCGGATCTCGCGAGACTCGGATGTCATAAATTCCCCGCTTGCGGCCGCCATCTTCATTTGGGCTGAGATCAGGGAAGAGGGTTGTTCTGTGCTCCTGTGATCAATCCAGTGGTGCTTTATGCTGCTGAGTCCAGTGGTGCTTTGGCCAGTGCTCTGTCCTGCTGAGTCCAGTGGTGCTTTTGTCCTGTGCTCTGTCCTGCTGAGTCCAGTGGTGCTTCTGTCCTGTGCTTTGTTCTGCTAAGTCCATAGTAATTTTATAATTATTAAAACATCATAAACATTTTTTAAAAAAATAAAAAAAAAGATACAAAAATAATTTTAAAAAAAGTCCCAAAAAAATTCTAGTGCAATATATTCTTGCAGTCCAGAAATATTAGTACTGCAATACCTACGTTCACTGTTCTTGCAGTCCAGAAATATTAGTACTGCTAAATTAAAATACGTTCACTGTTCTTGCAGTCCAGAAATATTAGTACTGCAATATTTACCTGCATTCACTGTTCTTGCAGTCCAGAAATATTAGTACTGCAATATTTACCTACATTCACTGTTCTTGCAGTCCAGAAATATTAGTACTGCTAAATTAAAATACGTTCACTGTTCTTGCAGTCCAGAAATATTAGTACTGCTAAATTAAAATACGTTCACTGTTCTTGCAGTCCAGAAATATTAGTACTGCAATATTTACCTACATTCACTGTTCTTGCAGTCCAGAAATATTAGTACTGCAATATTTACCTACGTTCACTGTTCTTGCAGTCCAGAAATATTAGTACTGCTATATTTACCTACGTTCACTGTTCTTGCAGTCCAGAAATATTAGTACTGCTAAATTAAAATACGTTCACAGTTCTTGCAGTCCAGAAATATTAGTACTGCAAAATTAAAATACGTTCACTGTTCTTGCAGTCCAGAAATATTAGTACTGCAATATTTACCTACGTTCACTGTTCTTGCAGTCCAGAAATATTAGTACTGCAATATTTACCTACGTTCACTGTTCTTGCAGTCCAGAAATATTAGTACTGCTATATTTACCTACGTTCACTGTTCTTGCAGTCCAGAAATATTAGTACTGCTATATTTACCTACGTTCACTGTTCTTGCAGTCCAGAAATATTAGTACTGCTAAATTAAAATACGTTCACTGTTCTTGCAGTCCAGAAATATTAGTACTGCAAAATTAAAATACGTTCACTGTTCTTGCAGTCCAGAAATATTAGTACTGCTAAATTAAAATACGTTCACTGTTCTTGCAGTCCAGAAATATTAGTACTGCTAAATTAAAATACGTTCACGGTTCTTGCAGTCCAGAAATATTAGTACTGCAATATTTACCTGCATTCACTGTTCTTGCAGTCCAGAAATATTAGTACTGCAAAATTAAAATACGTTCACTGTTCTTGCAGTCCAGAAATATTAGTACTGCTAAATTAAAATACGTTCACTGTTCTTGCAGTCCAGAAATATTAGTACTGCTAAATTAAAATACGTTCACTGTTCTTGCAGTCCAGAAATATTAGTACTGCTAAATTAAAATACGTTCACTGTTCTTGCAGTCCAGAAATATTAGTACTGCTAAATTAAAATACGTTCACTGTTCTTGCAGTCCAGAAATATTAGTACTGCAATATTTACCTACATTCACTGTTCTTGCAGTCCAGAAATATTAGTACTGCAATATTTACCTACGTTCACTGTTCTTGCAGTCCAGAAATATTAGTACTGCTATATTTACCTACGTTCACTGTTCTTGCAGTCCAGAAATATTAGTACTGCTAAATTAAAATACGTTCACAGTTCTTGCAGTCCAGAAATATTAGTACTGCAAAATTAAAATACGTTCACTGTTCTTGCAGTCCAGAAATATTAGTACTGCAATATTTACCTACGTTCACTGTTCTTGCAGTCCTGAAATATTAGTACTGCAAAATTAAAATACGTTCACTGTTCTTGCAGTCCTGAAATATTAGTACTGCTAAATTAAAATACGTTCACTGTTCTTGCAGTCCAGAAATATTAGTACTGCTAAATTAAAATACGTTCACGGTTCTTGCAGTCCAGAAATATTAGTACTGCAATATTTACCTGCATTCACTGTTCTTGCAGTCCAGAAATATTAGTACTGCAAAATTAAAATACGTTCACTGTTCTTGCAGTCCAGAAATATTAGTACTGCTAAATTAAAATACGTTCACTGTTCTTGCAGTCCAGAAATATTAGTACTGCTAAATTAAAATACGTTCACTGTTCTTGCAGTCCAGAAATATTAGTACTGCTAAATTAAAATACGTTCACTGTTCTTGCAGTCCAGAAATATTAGTACTGCTAAATTAAAATACGTTCACTGTTCTTGCAGTCCAGAAATATTAGTACTGCAATATTTACCTACATTCACTGTTCTTGCAGTCCAGAAATATTAGTACTGCAATATTTACCTACGTTCACTGTTCTTGCAGTCCAGAAATATTAGTACTGCTATATTTACCTACGTTCACTGTTCTTGCAGTCCAGAAATATTAGTACTGCTAAATTAAAATACGTTCACAGTTCTTGCAGTCCAGAAATATTAGTACTGCAAAATTAAAATACGTTCACTGTTCTTGCAGTCCAGAAATATTAGTACTGCAATATTTACCTACGTTCACTGTTCTTGCAGTCCAGAAATATTAGTACTGCAATATTTACCTACGTTCACTGTTCTTGCAGTCCAGAAATATTAGTACTGCTAAATTAAAATACGTTCACGGTTCTTGCAGTCCAGAAATATTAGTACTGCAATATTTACCTGCATTCACTGTTCTTGCAGTCCAGAAATATTAGTACTGCAAAATTAAAATACGTTCACTGTTCTTGCAGTCCAGAAATATTAGTACTGCTAAATTAAAATACGTTCACTGTTCTTGCAGTCCAGAAATATTAGTACTGCTAAATTAAAATACGTTCACGGTTCTTGCAGTCCAGAAATATTAGTACTGCAATATTTACCTGCATTCACTGTTCTTGCAGTCCAGAAATATTAGTACTGCAAAATTAAAATACGTTCACTGTTCTTGCAGTCCAGAAATATTAGTACTGCTAAATTAAAATACGTTCACTGTTCTTGCAGTCCAGAAATATTAGTACTGCTAAATTAAAATACGTTCACTGTTCTTGCAGTCCAGAAATATTAGTACTGCTAAATTAAAATACGTTCACTGTTCTTGCAGTCCAGAAATATTAGTACTGCTAAATTAAAATACGTTCACTGTTCTTGCAGTCCAGAAATATTAGTACTGCAATATTTACCTACATTCACTGTTCTTGCAGTCCAGAAATATTAGTACTGCAATATTTACCTACGTTCACTGTTCTTGCAGTCCAGAAATATTAGTACTGCTATATTTACCTACGTTCACTGTTCTTGCAGTCCAGAAATATTAGTACTGCTAAATTAAAATACGTTCACAGTTCTTGCAGTCCAGAAATATTAGTACTGCAAAATTAAAATACGTTCACTGTTCTTGCAGTCCAGAAATATTAGTACTGCAATATTTACCTACGTTCACTGTTCTTGCAGTCCTGAAATATTAGTACTGCAAAATTAAAATACGTTCACTGTTCTTGCAGTCCTGAAATATTAGTACTGCTAAATTAAAATACGTTCACTGTTCTTGCAGTCCAGAAATATTAGTACTGCTAAATTAAAATACGTTCACGGTTCTTGCAGTCCAGAAATATTAGTACTGCAATATTTACCTGCATTCACTGTTCTTGCAGTCCAGAAATATTAGTACTGCAAAATTAAAATACGTTCACTGTTCTTGCAGTCCAGAAATATTAGTACTGCTAAATTAAAATACGTTCACTGTTCTTGCAGTCCAGAAATATTAGTACTGCTAAATTAAAATACGTTCACTGTTCTTGCAGTCCAGAAATATTAGTACTGCTAAATTAAAATACGTTCACTGTTCTTGCAGTCCAGAAATATTAGTACTGCTAAATTAAAATACGTTCACTGTTCTTGCAGTCCAGAAATATTAGTACTGCAATATTTACCTACATTCACTGTTCTTGCAGTCCAGAAATATTAGTACTGCAATATTTACCTACGTTCACTGTTCTTGCAGTCCAGAAATATTAGTACTGCTATATTTACCTACGTTCACTGTTCTTGCAGTCCAGAAATATTAGTACTGCTAAATTAAAATACGTTCACAGTTCTTGCAGTCCAGAAATATTAGTACTGCAAAATTAAAATACGTTCACTGTTCTTGCAGTCCAGAAATATTAGTACTGCAATATTTACCTACGTTCACTGTTCTTGCAGTCCAGAAATATTAGTACTGCAATATTTACCTACGTTCACTGTTCTTGCAGTCCAGAAATATTAGTACTGCTAAATTAAAATACGTTCACGGTTCTTGCAGTCCAGAAATATTAGTACTGCAATATTTACCTGCATTCACTGTTCTTGCAGTCCAGAAATATTAGTACTGCAAAATTAAAATACGTTCACTGTTCTTGCAGTCCAGAAATATTAGTACTGCTAAATTAAAATACGTTCACTGTTCTTGCAGTCCAGAAATATTAGTACTGCTAAATTAAAATACGTTCACGGTTCTTGCAGTCCAGAAATATTAGTACTGCAATATTTACCTGCATTCACTGTTCTTGCAGTCCAGAAATATTAGTACTGCAAAATTAAAATACGTTCACTGTTCTTGCAGTCCAGAAATATTAGTACTGCTAAATTAAAATACGTTCACTGTTCTTGCAGTCCAGAAATATTAGTACTGCTAAATTAAAATACGTTCACTGTTCTTGCAGTCCAGAAATATTAGTACTGCTAAATTAAAATACGTTCACTGTTCTTGCAGTCCAGAAATATTAGTACTGCTAAATTAAAATACGTTCACTGTTCTTGCAGTCCAGAAATATTAGTACTGCAATATTTACCTACATTCACTGTTCTTGCAGTCCAGAAATATTAGTACTGCAATATTTACCTACGTTCACTGTTCTTGCAGTCCAGAAATATTAGTACTGCTATATTTACCTACGTTCACTGTTCTTGCAGTCCAGAAATATTAGTACTGCTAAATTAAAATACGTTCACAGTTCTTGCAGTCCAGAAATATTAGTACTGCAAAATTAAAATACGTTCACTGTTCTTGCAGTCCAGAAATATTAGTACTGCAATATTTACCTACGTTCACTGTTCTTGCAGTCCAGAAATATTAGTACTGCAATATTTACCTACGTTCACTGTTCTTGCAGTCCAGAAATATTAGTACTGCTATATTTACCTACGTTCACTGTTCTTGCAGTCCAGAAATATTAGTACTGCTATATTTACCTACGTTCACTGTTCTTGCAGTCCAGAAATATTAGTACTGCTATATTTACCTACGTTCACTGTTCTTGCAGTCCAGAAATATTAGTACTGCAAAATTAAAATACGTTCACTGTTCTTGCAGTCCAGAAATATTAGTACTGCTAAATTAAAATACGTTCACTGTTCTTGCAGTCCAGAAATATTAGTACTGCTAAATTAAAATACGTTCACGGTTCTTGCAGTCCAGAAATATTAGTACCAGAGATTTAACTATAATGGAGTACAAAAATTTGGAGGATAAAGTAGGGAAAGATCAAGACCCACTTCCTCCTAATGCTGAAGCTGCTGCCACTATGCATGACATAGACGATGAAATGCAATCAACGTTGTTTGCCAAGGGCGATGCTCAATCTCCTAGTAGAGGGCATGTAAAATCCATAAAGCCAAAGTTCACTAAAATTAGCAAAAAAAGAAAATTGAAATCATCTAAGGAGAAACGTAAACTTGCCAATATGCCATTTACGACACGGAGTGGCAAGGAACGGCTTAGGCCCTGGCCCGTGTTCATGACTAGTGGTTCAGCTTCACCCAAGGATCTAAGCCCTCCTTCTCCCCCACTCTAAAAAATTTAAGAGACTTAAGCTGTCATCAACAACACAGCAAACAACTCTGCCTTCTAAAGAGATGGCATCACAAATCCCAAAGGCGAGTCCAAGGGTGTTTTTTGGTTGCGAAGCCTGACCTTCCCATCACTGTACGGGAAGAGGTGGCTCCTTCCACCATTTGCAGCACGCCCTCTGCATATGCTGGAAGGATCACCCACAGTCCAGTTACAGATTTGGCTAATGAAGGTGTCAATGTTGTACATCGGGAGGAGGATATTGATGTAGCTGGCGCTGAGGAGGAACTTGACGAGGAGGATGCTGATGTGGTTATCATAAATGAGGCACCAGGGGGGGAAACAGTTGTTGTCCATGGGATGAAAAAGCCCATCGTCATGCCTGGTCAGAAGACCAAAAAATCCACCTCTTCGGTCTGAAGTTATTTTTATTCCAATCCGGACAACAAATGTATGGCCATATGTACCTTATGTAAAGCTCAAATAAGCAGGGGTAAGGATCTTGGCCACCTAGGGACATCCTCCCTTATACGTCACCTGAAGAACCTTCATAATTCGGTGTTTAGTTCAGCACCTGTGGCTAGGACCGTCAGCAGTCCAGGGACACCTAAATCCCTTGGTCCTGTTGTATACACACCACCAACACCCTCCTCGTCAACTTCCTCCACGATCTCCATCAGATATAGTCCTGCAGGCCATGTCACCGGCATGACTGAGTCCTCTTCAATCCGGGATTCATCCGAGGAATCCTGCAGCGGTACGCCTACTACTGCCGCTGCTGCTGCTGGTAGTCGGTCATCTTCCCAGAGGGGAAGTCGTAAGAACGCTACGTCTTTCACCAAACAGTTGACCGTCCAACAGTCGTTTGCCATGAGCAAAAAGTACGACAGTAGTCACCCTATTGCAAAGCGGATAACTGCGGCCGTAACAGCTATGTTGGTGTTAGACGTGCGTCCGGTGTCCGCCATCTGTGCAGTGGAATTTAGACGGTTGATGGAGGTATTGTGTCCCCGGTACCAAATCCCGTCGAGATTCCACTTCAATAGGCAGTCCAGAAATATTAGTATCAGATATTAAACTACGTTCACTGTTCCTGCAGTGCAGAAATATTAGTATCAGATATTAAAGTATGTTCACTGTTCCTGCAGTGCAGAAATATTAGTATCAGATATTAAACTACATTCACTGTTCCTGCTACATCAAAAAAGCATGAACCTGCCCTGCCATCAACTAAAACAAGAGGTAGTGACGCGCTTGAACTCCACCCTCTATATGCTACAGAGGATGGAGGAGCAGCAAAAGGCCATTCAAGCCTACACAGCCACCTAAGATGGGCCACGTGTTTGTGCCGCCCACTTGTGTCGCTTAGCTTAGACATCCAGCTACCTCGGTGCAACCTTTTGGACTAAAAACAATATTGTGAGGTATTCAGAATAGACTGGAAATTAGTGGAAATGAATGTTATTGAGGTTAATAATAGTGTAGGAGTGAAAAAAAAACCAAAATATAGATTTTAGCACTTTCTATGCTTTTTTTTTAAAAAAAATCAAAACTCAAAATCAGAGCCAAAACCTTTCGTGGGGTGTTTTGGCAAAACAAATCAGAACCCAAAACCTCAAGCTAATCAGAACCCAAAACACCAAAAGTGGCCGGTGCACACCCCTTTTATATATATATATATATATATATATATATATATATATATATATATATATCTCTATCTATATATATCTATATAATAGCTGTTTATCATAGCTATATATTCTACTTATCCATTTTACCTGCCTATATGTATGTCGGAATGGAGCGCTGAGTGCATTAACCATCCATTATGGCTGCCAGAATGGGATTCTGAGCACCTTGGCCATCCATTCCGGCTGCCAGAATGGGTCTGCCAGTACCCTAGCCATCCATATCGGGTGCCGGAATGGAGGTCTGAGTACATTAATCATCCATTTCGGGTGCCAGATTGGGTCTGCCAGTACCTTAGCCAACCATTCCAGCTGCCGGAATGGTTCTCCGAGCATCTTACCCATCCATTCCAGGTGCAATTATGGGTCTGCCAGTACCTTAGCCATCCATTCCGTCTGCCGGAATGGAGCTCTGAGGACCTTAACCATCCATTCCAGGTGCTGGAATGGGTCTGTCAGTACAGTATCTATCCATTCCGGCTGCCGGAATGGGACTCGGAGTACATTAATCATCCATTCCGGCACCCTGAATGCATGGCTAAGGTAGTCAGAGCCCCATTCCGGCACTTGGAGTAGTTTTCTAAGATACTTAGATCCCAATTCTGATAGCTGGAATGGATGACTAAGGTGCTCAGGCATCCATTCCGGCACCTGGAATGAATGGTTAGGTATTCAGACATCCATTCCGGAACCCGGAATGAATGACTTAGATATTGAGACATCAATTCCAGTAGCGGGAATGGATGGCTAAGGTACTCATACATTCATTCCGGCAGCCGGAATGGATGGCTAAGGTACTTTAAACCCCATTCTGGCAGCTGGAATAGATGGTTAGGGTACTCTGAGTTGCATTCTGACTGCCAGAATCGATGAATAATGTACTCAAAGTCCCATTCCAGCATTTGGAATAATTGTCTAAGATGGAGCCCAATTCTGGCAGCAGAAATGGATGGATAAGGTGTTCAGAGCCCCATTCCGGTAGCCGGAATGTTTGGTTAAGGTCCTCGGAGCTCCATTCCGGCAGACATAATGGATGGCTAAAGTGTTCAGAACCCCATTCCGGATGGTTAATGCACTCAGCCAGCGTCGGACTGGCTCAGCGGGCGCCCGGCTATCTTACGGCCACACCCCCTTTTACCCCTGGGTGGAGCTTACCTGGAGGCCCGTTGTCCTCACGAGGGTCCTCTCCGGCGTCCCCGCTGCTCAATTGCGATCGCAGCTGCGATCATGTGACCCGCCCCCTCCCCCTGTCAGCTGATGTTCCCGCCGCCGCTGAAGAAGGGAGAAGGAGCAGAGAGCCTGCAGCTATCAACATATCGGTAAGTATACTCTTTAACCATTTGTTTATAATATATTTATATATATATATATATATATATATATATATAGATATATATATATAGATATATAGATATAGATATAGATATAGATAGATATAGATAGATATATATAGATATATATAGATATAGATAGATATATATATAGTGTGTGTGTGAATTGGGAACACTTGCATGGCATAACATTTGGAGCACTATTGTGTGGCATAACATTGGGGGCACTGCTGTATGGCATAACATTGGGGGCACTACTGTGTGGCATAACATTGAGGCACTACTGTGTGGCATAACATTGGGGGCACTACTGTGTTGCATAACATTGTTTTGGGGGCACTACTGTGTGGCATAACATTGTTTTGGGGGCACTACTATGTGGTATAGGGGGGCTGCCTATCTATACTAAACTATAGGGGGGCTGACTATACTAAACTATAGTGAGGGGGGCTGCCTATGCTAAACTATAGTGAGAGGGGGCTGCACAGAGAACACTATAGGGAGGGGGTGATGGGACCTTTAATGCTGAGGTGGTTTGGGTCTATAATTGAATGTGGGGCTGAGTGTGGGGAGGAGGGCTATCTATTAAATGTGAATATTAATTATTTAATGCTAGGAATGGTCATGGCAAATTGATGTATTAAACGTAAATGCTATTAATTTATTGCTGGGGCTGTTTGGAGGGAGAGTCATAGGTTTATTTATTAAATGGGAATACTATTAATTTAATGTTGTGGTTGGTTGGAGGGAAATAGATCTATTTATCAAATGTGAGCACTATTACTTTAATGTTGAAGCTGGAGAGAGGCCTAATTATTAAATGTGGGTGCTGTTAATTTAATGGCAGGGTTGGTTGGCGTTTTAAATGTACCCATTATTTTTTCCAAATAGGGCCCTCAACATTCCAGGATCCAGATAAGCTGCAACTAAAGAAACCAGCAGCCACAGGTGGTAAAAGTGACAAGAACAGGTAGGACAGTCTGTCAAATGTTCTGAGTCTAGTGCAGGCTTGGCTAACCTGTGGTACTCCAGGTGTTGTGAAACTACAAGTCCCAGCATACCCTTACAGCAATAAGCTGCTATATATTGGCAAAGCATGCTGGGGCTTGTAGTTTCACAACACCTGGAGTACCACAGGTTAGCCAAGCCTGGTCTAGTGGGACAATCCTGATTTTTGGTGACTTTTCTGCCCAATCTAAGGGGCAGGTCAAGACTGTGTATTCTTTATACACACTCTGTATACTTTATATACTACACTAAGGTGCTAGCTGTCCTTCGTGGACTGACCACTCCCCCTCTAGTGTCAGGTCCCACCTCTATGATGACTGACCACACCCCCTCTGGTGGGCCCTTTATGCCCAAGTCCTGTTTTTCTGTCTTTTTACATATATACAAGACTGGACTTATAACCTTGGTCCAAGAGGACTATCCAGAATCTTGAAAGATATATCTATTTATGACTTGTATTTTCCACTGAATTTTGGCTTATTATCCAATACTGTCACACCTTGAGCGCCGATTCCTGCACTATACCTATATATTTATTCTGGACTTACCACCCATTCTAAGGAAGGCTGCCTCCATACATGGAAGAGGTGTTTTTGTGGACTCTTTTGAAATACCATACATATACAATACTGTTATTTGCGCCAATTGTTTATTGCTGTATATCTTCTATATATATATATATATGTATATATACACACAATGCAATATAATATGTGGAATAGTTGTTCCACATATTACAAAGAACATATCTGGGTAGTGAAATAGAATGCACTATATAGGGAGAGGAAATACAACAAGCTGCACTTAAGACAGCAAGCAGAAGAGGGCGCTGCAGGGAGCCAAATCATTCCGGTGTTCCGGCGATTCCGGGTTTCCACTCACACTCTGATAGGTTAATGAAATGACAATTAATTGTGCATTGTGGCATGCTGTTTTATTGGCTGCCAGCACAGCTGTCTGGCTCAGTAACTGTGAAATCAGGTCAGTGTTGTGTGGAGATTGTCAGCAGGCGGTGCCATATTATAAAGCATTTTATGGTTTCTTTCTTGTGTTGTAAACAAACAGACACACGCTGGGGAGGAGTCCCTGCACAATTCTTCATTTCCATTCCCTTCACTTTGCCTGTATCTGAAAGTCATTATTGCTCTTTGTCTTCAAGTCTCCAAAAGGTTACCTGCAGCCTCCAGGCTAATGTAAATACCATACAAACGGGGTCTTTTTAGGAAGTAAAAATATATGGGGGTGGGAGATATGTTTTTTACATATCAAGTATAATACATATTCACTGCGATTTAAAAGTAATATTTGCTCTCACAATCAGATCTATTAAGGGTGCAAGCACATGTGTGAAGATCGAATTTATACACAGATACCATCTAAAATTAAGTGTGTGGTATTTTTAGTTGTCTCCTCATCGCAGTCAGATGCCAGACTGTTCACAGCACGCCTGGGAAATGTGTGAAGCTGCTGGGGAACAAGTCAAGCACATATAGGTGTGTCTGGATGTGTATGCAAACTTTTATCAAATGATTGGGAGGGAATGAACCGATGACTCCCCCACTGTGAGTGCTGTTGGCTGTAAATGTTGTTCTATCACAGGAGCTGCTGAAGGCGATCCTTGTTTCGGATCTCAATCTGAAGAGGAGGAGGAAATACAGACCTATCTAGCCGGGTTCCTGCATCCAACATGCTGTGTACTTCCACCCTGACAGCCGCGCTGGTTCTCATCCTGATGACTGCAGAGCCCTCGCATGGCAGTGAGTATCAGAGTACCCTTCACTGTGTGGGCTGCCTGCTAACCGGAGTAGTGCAGGGGTCACACTCCATGTATTGAATGTTTGGAGGTTGCAAGAATCCCATAGTACATGCAAGAGAAACTAACCAGGCTTGCACAGTTTTGTACTGCCCCCTCCGTGGATGTGCTATTATAATCATCACCTTTGATTATCGCCACAGGGTTAATATTGGCAGCAGAAGGCATCCTAAGCATGTGCGTTGTCATGTAAATGTTTGGGAAGGTGAAAAAGCTGCATTGTCAGCAGTCTCCATGATTGCTTCACCCAGCTTGCCTCCCCATACACTTGGGAAACAAGGGAAGACAGCTAGCAAGTATCTGTTTATTTCGTTTTAAGCAATGTTGCAACGGTATAAGTTGTTTTTCTTTAGATGTCATTGACTTGATCCCAGTAAAGTTCTTTCACAGGTTGTCACCAAAGGATGTCAACAAACTTGTGAATTGTAAAACAAGTGGAGTATAAAAGATGATGCATCTGATTTTAAAATAATTGTTTTTGAGTGCATTGAATAAGTAGAGATTGTAAAGAAGCAGCTTATTTTTTTTTTTACTTCATTGGTGAGGCACCTACAAATGATTTTTTATTAAAAAACACAATCAATTGTTATTTCCATATGGTGTCAGGTATAGTAAACAACTATAGCAACCTAGCGTTCCCACTAAATATGCTAATTAATATCTGTCAGTAATCTGTTTTGTAAATTGTGTAATGCAGAATTCAAGAGAGCTTTACCTACAGGTGTGATATTCACAGACTGCCTCTGACTGCTACATCATCATTTATTTACACTAATGCAATAAGGGATACTTTCCCTATTTCGTTGACACAAACCATGTTTACAGATGACTGACTGCACATTGTCTGTTCCTTTTATAATGTAATTCAATGTGTTAATTGATTTAATAGATGCTCTGCTTGTGTCTTATTTTTTGTTTTTTTATTCATTGGCTGCAGAAGTCCTATTGTCATCTAAGGAAGCTGCACAGTTTCTGCGCCACAGACAGAAGAGGGAAAATTCTATTTTTGAAGAGGCGAAGCAGGGACACTTGGAGCGGGAGTGTGTGGAAGAAAAGTGCAGTAATGAGGAGGCTAGGGAAGTCTTTGAGAATAATCCAGAAACTGTAAGTATGGTTCCATTATGATTAAGGTGTTGGGCATCTGGAGTATGTTTGAAAGTATATTTGTTACTTTTGTATAATAAGCAACTATGTATTGCACTCAGTTTACTTTCAATATGAGGTCATGAATCTAAATTATAATAGAGTTTAAGTGCAAGAAAAAACGTACTTTAGCTACATTGTTACAACAAATTTTCAGTCCTGTAGTGGGATATTTTTTCCACATTAAATAGGATTCTACTCTAGCATTAAAATGATGGAGGGTACATTTTATTGATAATTCATAATCAACATTTATTTATATAGCGCCAGCAAATTCCGTAGCGCTTTACATATATATAGAATGAAACTGTTTTTATGTTATGTCATAATGTTTCCGAACCTTTCATTCAAAATAGAATTTGCCCTTTAAACCAAAACATATGTTCTAAAACTTTCTATTGCCAAATTCATTGTAGAAAAATTAATTTGTTTTATTGTAAACAAAAGAAGAGACCAGGGCACTGCAATAAGCATTGTAGTCTGTTGACCATCACATTCAGTTGTAGCAGTGAAAACACATGTGGCTGCAGTGACTGTTAAGACCATAAGCAGATGTTGGAGGATTCAAAATAATCATAATAAATTGGAAGTACTTTGTGTTGTGAATACATGAACTCTAGTCTAACTCGCTTCTATTAGCATTGAAGGATAAGTAAATAAGCTGCCATGCTCATGACTCATTTCATTTTATTTATTTCTGTTATTGTTCAGTCACTGTTATGACCTGTGCTTGCCACTCACTGTTATTTAATTTACTGATGGGCTGCATGTCCTCAAACAATTGCTTTTTGTTCCCCTATTTTTTTGTAGTGTGCAAAAAAAAAAAAAATGGTACCACCAGAGCACATTGCCAGAGGCTGTCTGTTTCATCTGACCTTATGAATTAAAGACACACATGTGGCCTTTTCCCAGGGTAGAGGTGGAGAATGGGGTCATCTCCATTAGCTTTATTCCTTGATTTCTGCCATTGTGTTTCCTTTTCATATCCTGCATAAGGCAATTAGGCTGATATATTCTAACACAAGAGAAATTAGCAGTATAATACAGCAAAACTAAAATATGATATATGTAGTAATAGTGATCGCTCTTGGCACTCATCACGGACAGATCAATAAAGAAAAGTTTTTTGAACTTGTTTTTGTTTTTCTATTTTGTATTGCAACATTTTGATGATTTTGGCCAAAGAGCTTTCAATTTTTTCCTACATACAAATTTAACTTTATTAGCTGACGCTTGCCCTGTTTAGATTGCATCTTTGTGCCTGGTTGAAAAATTCTAAGACTGAAAAAACACAGTATTTTTTTATCGATTAGAAGAACAAAATGTGAGCCAAGTTCAGGAAAGTTGAACAGGTTTGAGCTGGTTTAATCATGTTAGAGCTAAAATTGACACACTTTGGTATTTTTTAATTGCAAAATTCGAACACCGTAGTAGTGTTTTCAAAAAGTATTAATATACCTTTATCTTAATTAAAAATATTGGCTATCAAACCAGTTGAATTCAAGTGTATTTCCAACTGGTACCCAATGTCTGAGCATCTCTACTGTAAGTAATGCTTTTAGTAAAAAAAAAAAAATCAAAACAAATCAGGTGAACCTAAACAAACCAATAAATATAATTTGCCTGTAAGGAGCAGGCAAAGGAAATGGCTTTTTTATTATCATTACGGTTAATGCGTTTGCATTTTCTGCTGATAACTTGTCCCGGTGTTAATTAGATTCCCGTCCTATGAAGTGTACTTGTGTTGAACCCAATGCAGCACATACAGTAATAATTTTGTAGTAGTAAATAAAACATATTTTTGAAGTGATACATTCAGTAATTTTGTAGTAAACCTCTCCCTTCTCTTGAGCGCTCATTAGAGACAAACCCTTCACATACTGACTTCATGACCTTGCTTTATCCTACAAGGTTTCATTTCTCAGATATCTGGTTGATCACAGCTTTGTAGCTTGAAGTCACACACCCCACTCTAAGTTTCTATTTACATGCGCAATGTTGTTGTTGTTGTTGGGTTTCGTATGTCACACACCTTAATTTACACATCCTAAACCACATGGCACGCCCCCCTCCCCCATATAATGCCAATAGATTTTGTTGAAAGATGAAAATCAAAAATTAATCATGTATAGTTGCACTTTAAAGAAGATCATTGATAATGGCAAATGAAAAAGTAAAATGCAGAAATAGCTTTGCAACAACATTTGCTGATTTTGTCATGGTAAACTTGAGGGAACTCTGGACAAAGGAATTTTTCCACCCCAAATCTTTCAACTTGGAGAGATGGATTCTGGGTAATCAAGTATATTTACCCTGATTTCTCCTTTAGACATTTTTTCTTTTATATTGTTTTAAATTTTAATGAAGATACGGAAAACTACCTCAAGCATACAAAGAAACATAAATTATACTGTATAGCTTTACACAATAATACCAGATACATAGAATAACAATAAGCATATACTGAATAACAGAAAAGGTGCAACACGGTTGATCATACAAGATAAGGCCAGATAAGGAGGTTTATACAGGAATTGAAGTGAATATGGTGCTGGGAAAATAGCCATAAACACATACTAGATAAAGATAACGAAATGAAGCCAGGTGACAGTATAACACATAGTACTTAGCAAACGTCTATAGATACAAACTCTCACCCCTACCTTAAGAATCCCATGATCGTTATTAATCTCTGTTTCATTCAGTTGTAGTTACCACAATAAATATACTCTAGTATATTCAGTTTCTCCTTAATTCAATTCAATTAATTTGTCCCCGTATATTCAGTAGTTGTCTGTTAATACCCCCTATACGTACACTGCCAATTAATTTGCCACATTTATATACAATTCTTGTAACCTGAATAATTGATGTTCAGTGGACATCCCCATATACAGTGCATCCAAAAAGTATTCACAGCGCTTCACTTTTTCCACATTTTGTTATGTTACAACCTTTTTCCAAAATGGAAATAATTCCTTTTTCCCCTCAAAATTCTACACACAATACCCCATAATGACAAGGTGAAAAAGTTTTTTTTGCGATTTTTACAAATTTAGTAAAAATAAAAAAGTAAGACATCACATGTATATAAGTATTCCCAGCCTTTGCTCAATAATTTGTTGATGCACCATTGGCAGTAATTACTGCCTCAAGTCTTTTTGAATAAGATGACACAAGCTTGGCACACCTATCTTTCGGCAGTTTCGCCAGCACCTCTCAAGTTCCATTAGGTTGGATCGGAAGCGTCGGTGCACAGCCTTTTTCAGATCTCTCCAGAGATGTTCAATCAGATAGGGTTGTTGTCCTACTGTCCCCAGTTTGAGGTCAAGAGCGCTCTGGAGCAGGTTTTCATCCAGGTTGTCTCTGTACATTGCTGCATTCATCTTTCCCTCTCCCAGTTTCTGCCGCTGAAAAACATCCCCACAGCATGGTGCTGCCACCTCCATGCTTCACTGTAGGGATGGTATTGACCTGGTGATGAGCGGTGCCTGGTTTCCTCCAAACATGACGCCTGGCATTTACGCCAAAGAGTTAAATCTTTGCTTATCAGACCAGAGAATTTTGTTTCTCATGGTCTTGAGAGTCCTTCAGGTGCATTTTGGCACACTTCAGGCGGCCTGCCATGTGCTTTTTACTAAGGAGTTGTTTCCGTCTGGCCACTCTACTATAACAGGCCTGATTGGTGGATTGCTGCAAATATGGTTGTCCTTCTGGAAGATTCTCCTCTCTCCACAGAGGAATGATGTAGCTCTGACAGAATGACCATCGGGTTCTTGGTCACCTTCCTGACTAGGGCCCTTCTACCCCCAATCGATCAGTTTAGACAGCCAGCTTTAGGAAGAGTCCTGGTGGTTCCGAACTTCTTCTATTTACAGATGATGGAGGCCACTGTGCTCATTGGGACCTTCAAAGAAGCAGATATTTTTCTGTACCCTTCCCCAGATTCGTGCCTCGAGACAATCCTGTCTCGGAGGTCTACAGACAATTCCTTTGACTTCTTGCTTGGTTTTTGCTCTGACATGCACTGTCAAATGTGGGACCTTATATAGACAGATGTGTGCTTTTGCAAATCATGTCCAATCAACTGAATTTACCACAGGTGGACTCCAATTAAGCTGTGGGAACATCTCAAGGATGATCAGTGGAAACAGGATGCACCTGAGCTCAATTTTGAGCTTCATAGCAAAGGCTGTGAATACTTATGTATGTGATTTCTTATTTTTTTTTATTTTTAATAAATTTGCAAAAATCTCAAAAAACTTTTTCACATTGTCATTTTGGGGTATTGTGTGTAGAATTTTGAGGGGAAAAAAAGGAATTTATTCCATTTTGGAATAAGGAGGGAACATAGCAAAATGTGGAAAAAGTGAAGTGCTGTGAATACTTTCCGGATGAACTATACAATCCCCTCTTGCACTAGTTTTTATAATCCTTCTATCATTAGTGGTCCTTGGGACTCCCCAATATATGTACCACCTCCAAACACATTCCATCACCGCTTGCTCTCCTTTATAACATTAATTTCTCCTCTTGCATATATTGTGTAGCTCCCTCATTGGTGGTAACTGGTTCCTCCACACTATCTTACTGCAGGGTAGTTATATGGCTCTGTGAGTTTGAAGAGCTAAGAAAAAGGAAGCACTGGGATTTCCTTGGGAAAATAACAACGAATGGAACCATTTGTGATTTTCAGCAGTGTGTGGTTTGTCACTGAATGCGTTTAGCATCCTGATTGGCCAAACAACAACTGTGGTTTTAATCTACGAAACTGCTGGCGGCTGTGATTTTTTTTTTTTTTTATGGAGACGTCAGATTGGTTGCTCTTCCAGTCTTCTTATAACACTCTAGCAGCAACAATAGTGATTTCAATGTTGAAACCACGGAGGGCTATCAGCACAGTAGGGGTGTCTGCTGGAAATGGCCTGGGGCTAGGTTTCTCCCTGTGATCAAAGGTGGTCAAATGGACTGCTCTACTATACACACTTTGTGTATAAAAGAAATACATGTAGTCTGATAATAATTAAAATGGACATTTGTTGTTATTTATTTAGTTATTTTTTTTATGCTGGGATTCAGAAAAAAAAACCCAAAATATAAGAATACTCACATATAGAATAATAAAACACAGGAAGCCAGCATTTCACAAACAGTTGTAGTTCTGTACATTTGACTCATGCCATTGTCCTATTTGGATAATGTGCAGAGCATAGGAGCCATTTTTTTAAAATGATTGGGACTACTCGCATTACCCCTACCTCCTCCAATATGACTGAAAAAATGCAATGCATAGGCATTGTTTGTGCCAGTGTTAACACTAATACTGTGGTTTCTCAATCACAAAGCACCCACAGAACTGGCTCCTATGATGCAGAGTATTTTAAATCAGTCACCTCCATTGTATCTGTGTAAGCAAGATTGAAGAAAGAGGGATAAGGTCAACATATATATATATATATATATATATACCTGTGTTCAGTATGAACGCGGTCTACCTGGGAAATTAACTCCGGGGGAGCCTCTGCCCTCCTCTGTCCCCTGGAAATATCCTGGGTTCATATACCTGGGATATTGCCTGGGCGGCAGTATGAAAGCGGTATAAGTGCTTTTTTTTCTCCATTTATTATTTTTAAAGCGGTGAGTAGATGCTTCTAATTAGTGCTGTTATTTTTCTTTATAGTGTATCGTTTAGGTAAAACATATGGGCATGAAACATAAGAAATGAATTAGGACACTGTCCAAAAAATCGTTGTCAAAGATAATGCATTTGTTATAGTTTCCGGAACTCTTGCAAGTCATTGTGATGGTAATTAAAATTGCATATGCACATATATTATTTAGCCATGTCGGCTATAACCCACTCATATAAGGCACTTTGCTGTTTTATGAGTGCTCATTTCCTGTTCTGAGCAGATCAGAGTAACATTGACTGGCAGTTGAAATCTTGGTAATAACTGAAACATACAGTAATCTTTTATGTTGAAAGAACAGTAACATCAGAGCTGGCTTTATTCAATAAAGGGTACAAAGCCTGGAAAAATCATCAAGATCAGTGGCAGAAATTATATGCCCACTATTGGAATTAGTCCAAAAATGGTGCTACCTTTTACTTGCCAGTTTTTATACGTTTCTTATAGTGGTCATTCATTACCCTTTATGTAAGTACAGACTTTAGTGCTGGTTCTACTTCTATTGAGAGATTTCTTGGTGTTCGCTCTGACCTATGTTACTGCTGAGGGCTCTAACATGAAATCATAGAACAGGCAGTAGAGGTCTTTTCCTATAGCAGCCGCCTTTCCCAAAGCGCTTGTTATGCTCACAGTCGCTTGGATGCCCCCAGGTCTTAACTTTTAGGTTGTAGGAGCTTTTGTTCAGAGACCGTAGCACATGGGGTAGGAGGAAACAGGAGGCAATCCAAGAACAGTCCAGTGGGTCGTGGGTCTGATACAAACAGAATAGTCTGAGGCAGGCCGAAGTTCAGGGTAGCTTATAAGCAAGGGGAGTCCAGTACACAGGCAGAGGTCAGGGCAATTGGCAAACATGCAGAGTCCAAAAGCTAGGGAAGGGTCACAACAAAGATGTTGGGCAGAGTGTTCATAGGGAAACCTGGAGGTGGTCATAAATGATGCACAGAAGCTATAACCATCAGGGTGGCTAGGCTCTCCCTGCCTTAAATAGTACTGATAGCCAATGACAATGGGCCCAACAATTGCCACAGGTGGCAGATAATTAATTATGCACTGTACACCGGCCCCAGCAGTACAATCTTAATGCAGGGACGCCCCAAACTGACAGGAGCGTCCTGGTCGCTAAGGCAATGGCTGGGACACATTGGCCGGAAGTGACGTCCCGGTTTGCAGGGGAACAGCCGGGGTGCCTCCAGAACAACCCCACTCCCATAATAAATACAGTAGACTTTTTATTGCATGCAGCCTTATCTTTTCAGACACAATTATTGAGTATAGGGTCATGTTTCACACATTGTCCAAAAGTAAAAAATAATACATGTAATTCGAATTTGAGGATATTCTGAAGAGTTGCCTTTGGGTGGCATAGAGTAAAACATTTCTGTCAGTGAGTAACTGGAAAAGGCAATTGAGACCATCTGGGGACCATCTGTTTATGGGTCAGCTACCCATTTAAATTTGATGGGACTGTCCATGTCATTCAGAGCACTGTGCAAACGCCAAAAACAAAAAATCACTAGAGCTCCAAGCTCACAAAAGATAATGTATAGAAATATGAAACTGTAAAATAAAAATATAAATACACGCGTGAACCTCAAGTGTCAAGTGCACTATGTACACCATGCATCTAGTTGTTTGCCTACTAGATAAGTAACAAATTGTCTATGATGTTTTTTTTTTTTTTTAAAAAAAGCAACAACACAACATTAAAATAGATAAAATGACCTACTGGGTGAGTGAATTATGTGTTTAGATCTCAATGTATATAGGTTTACAAAAGATGATGCCTTAGAGCAAGGCTGTTATTCCTGAAGACCTATCTTTGTGCATGATTAGGTGTAATGTGAGTAGGGACCACATATATCTTCCCTTGTGGGTTCTCCATAAGACAATATTTCTAATCCAGTCTATTTTTTGTTTAATTACTGTTCTAGCAATGTTGTGTATTTTGTGATCCTGTTTTCGTGTACTATTTTATCTTGCATTTTGCTTTTTCACTTAACTGGATGGCTAGTCACTGTGAGTAACATTGGTAGACAATTGTATGAGAAGGGGGATTGCTAGGTTCAGTGTAGGGAATTTTAAGATACCATTACATTATTGAATTGCCCTATGATAAGTTTGTCTATAATTTTAAAATATGTGACATTTATTTTTTCAATATTCTTTTTGCTAAAAGATTATCTGTAGCAATCAGTAACTTGGAGAGCACAATCGTGTAAGTGTATAGCCTGTAGCTTTTATCAGAGTATTTAAACTGTGTGCCACGGCTCCCTGGGGTGCCGCGATGATCTCACAATGGTGCCAGGGGCGGTAGTAAGCAAGACGGGGGACTGCTTGGTTATTATTTTGGTTTAGGGTTGCCTTCCAAAAATTATGGAGACAGTAAGGGTGCCTTGAACTGAGAGTCTAAACCAGTGGATCCCAAACTATGTTCTTTGTATACAATGTTAATCTTATAATATACTGTCAAATGTATGTATATTATGCTGATTTGGGTGATAAGGTGTAGGTTTAGTAGAAATGTAAAGTATTATGAGCAGTTTGTATAGCGGTCAGTATTCAATTCAGACACCTCTGTGTACGTCTAGTTTGTGTGTTCTCCTTGCTTCTACATGTTTAAGTATCCAGAGACGCAATTGTATATGTATATTCTTTCTCAACCTGTGGCAGACCTAGAGACAAAAGCAGCATTCATCTTCTATACTTGCAGAGCAGTTTTCTGCTCAGTGCTTTGAGCATCTATTGATTTATCCATACTGGGTAATTAATGTTGTGCCTAGGATAATTAGTATTTTCTGCATAGGAAGTACTAGTCAATACTGCTTCTGTTGACAAGGTCTAAAGCATAACTTTATAGAATGTAATGCACAGGGCTGCAGTAGCAGCATTGGCAAACGCTTGTGCATTACACTGGATAATATTAAACGATTTAGCTCTAGGAATTCCAGTATAACCATATGTTGGACCACTTTATGAAACTGAGAACAGTTATCTACTTATTTAGACTACCAGAACTTATCTTTTAATCCACTGACTTTATTTCTTGTTTATTAACCACTGCACAAAATGTAGTTTTTCTCTACTTCTAAGCTGCTCCCTTGCACACTACTCATTTCTGTCCACAAACAATGTATCAGTCATGGCTGGTATACAGGGCCTGCCATTCACATATTGGTTTTGGACAGTTCCGTTATTGGCTGTTACATGCTCAGGGCACTAATTGGACCTTTGAGATATAGATACTAACCACTCAGTTTACGTCCCGCAGATGTTTTCTCTGCTGCTCAGCAGCTTTCAATTATATTCCTCAGAGTTGACCTAAGACTGCAAATTAAATAGAAGGCGAGAAAAGATCTGTGCTGTCAGTCGGGATAGCCGCTGTGCAAGCCCCTGCTACCACTTCTTCTAATTCATTTGCATCCTTTGTAAGAGAAATCTGACAAAGGGCGGCTTATGCAAGTGCTGGAGGAACAGAAGGCCATTACAATGCTGACTTTATTCACAGCCATTGTTTAGCCATTGTTGCTGTACACAAGTTCTTTGTACTTTGTTTATACATGAAATCTAAGATAAGATTACCTTTAACTGAGTTGCACTGACTGTGTAGAATATGTAAACACGTAACCTGACTACATTTATTTTCATGATTTTTCTTTTTAATAAACGATTATCGGTAGTAATAATTAACTTGGAAAGAACAATGTATGTGCATAGCTACAGCTTTTATCAGAGAGCAAATGAGGCCATTGTTTCTTTTACACAGTGTTGATCTTATTCTCTACTGACAAATGTAAAGCTGGGTACACACTACTCTGTTTTCGTCCAATAATCGGCTCAAACAACCGACATACGACCGCTCGTTCAAAAGTCGGGTCAGTGTGTGCAGTGACACGATGGTCGAAAGTCTGCCCAAATGGACGATTGTCGCCTCATTTGGTTGGTCGTACCGTTTAATATTTTCGTTCCAATCTCGTTTCCGCTGTGTAGTGTGTATAAACTTCCGACCGATCCACAACAGTGAGTACGAAATTACAGTCATTGCTCACGACAACATGGCTGTAAAAAGCGCTAAAGGGACACATCTGCTCTTCCCTTTATCGTCCTAAACAAGGCTAGTGTGTATGCAGTCCATGGACCGAGCGATCGGAACATGGATCGCATGTAAAATCGCTCGGCATAAAAAGTTGGTCGAAATTTCTGTAGTGTGTACCCAGCTTAAGTCATGTATACTGTTATGCTGATTTGATGCAGGATTAGTAGAAATACAATGTGCCCTAGATTCTATTCCGACCCAGGCTGCTATGTCTATGTTCTATCTGTCTTCACATGCGTATATGATGGGCGCTCTAACTTTATTTTATAGCCAAAGACTTACTGGTAGATTAATTGGATTTTGGCTAAATTGGCCTTAGTTTTGTGTCCGTATTTGTGTTCCTGTGATATATAAGTTAGATTGTAAGCTCCAGTAAGACATGGACTGATGCACATTAATACAAATGTAAACCACTGCACTATACAGCTGCATGGCAAATAGGCACCAAGTTACTGATTGTGTGTGAAGTGTACGATAATAAAAAACCTTGTGACCTGTAGATACATTTACTGAATGCTTTTCATTATAGGCTTGAATGATGTTTAGGTGACACTGAATACAGACAAGACAATTTCAACCATTGAACATTTTGTCTATTTTGAAAAACCCATTTACCAAAGTGTCTTTTATCCACTATAGCACTATACCGCTATTGGCAGGCATAGCATGCTGGGACTTGTAGTTTCACAGACTTTGGAGAACCACAGCAATTTGTGTCATGCCAGCTTATATTTCGAATATTTATCTCAATGAAAGTATTTTTACAGATAAATATGTCACACAAATACTGTTCAACTCCTCAGGATGTGTCACAGGGATTTCCTGTTGTGCAACTGTTCAGCCAAAATTTTTGCTGCCTACATTTCATGAATGGCGCCATTAGTGAAATGTGCAAGAAAACACCAGATTGTTCTTTTTTTTTTTTTCTGCTATATAGTGATGATTATACTTTGCATAGGCAAACTTATGAATGCAAGGGTCGGGAAACCGGAGCACCAGGAGGAAACCCACACAAACACGGGGAGAACATACAAACTACACACAGATAAGGCCATGGTCGAGAATTGAACTCATGACCACAATGCTGTGAGGCAGAAGTGCTAACCACTAAGCCACCTACTTTTAGGAACATCATCATAAAGGCAACATTTTAGAGAGCCATACGCTTGTTACTATTTGTGTGTATGAGATGTATTATTCGACAACCTGAAAGTGGAAACAATATATAATTGCTGCTGGTAGGTAATAAATGTCATATACACAGACATGACCAACAAGCTGTTCCACCTAAAGTCATTGTGGGGAGCCCTGCTAAACAATTTAGGGACAGTGTATGGAAAGCCAGGGGGTATATTGAAATGTAATTTTAGTATATTTTGGGCATGGCCGCTCCAGATTACTGGGGAATCCTAAGTACAACTATTAGAGATAACAGATCTCATACATGTACATGTTAAAATACTTACTTTAATATGGTACAAACACCTAAAACAATTGTTTTATTTCTTTTTTATAGGACTATTTTTACCCCAGATATTTAGGTAAGTGTCTTCTATGTTGGTTGTGTGTTTCCAATAAAATGCTCCATATTTAACTGAGAATTCCAGTATCGGAAAGTGAAACCTAAGGAAAATGTATTGTAATTCATTGTTATGAACATTGTTATGGAGGGAAGGGAAATTGCTTTGCCCTTTGAAACTTCACAGCCTTCTGTTTATTCTACAGAAGAATATGTGAATACGGGGGTGGGGGTGAGGTTTATTCTACCCGGTGTGTGTTCCATTTGTGTTTCACTAGACAGAATGGATATGGAAGATGTCTGTAGACTCAGGAAGATACTATTCCACCTACATTGTATATGTAAAAAATGGTCCCTATGGAAAAAACGGACAGCAATATGCACAGGTCTTCCTCCATAATACACAAAGGAATATGGATGCATAAAAAATAGGAGCATGTCTGGGATGGATCCGAGGGGAGTGAGGGGTTTATCTATACTTCAGCATTCCTAAGACTGACTTTACCTAAATTACATCTGCTCAGATAGCATAGCAGTATTTCTGAGCAAGAGGGTTAACAGATTCCTGGAGTGGTATTGGCTACAGGGCAGTGTCAATAGGACAAGAGTTTGATGTTAGGAATGGAAGAGGAATAGGAGAGCTTGCCAGAAGGAGGTCAGTGATGTGCTGTTTCCACCTAAAAGGAAGAGGGTTACGGAGCCAGTGGATGAAAGGGTGGAGAGATGTTTACAACCATAATGGTTAGTCTCTGGTGTTTCTTTGTAAGTAAAACCAGTCAAAATACTGTGGGCTTTTTAGGCACTGTACATTATTTAACCTTGTGGGATCTTGGCCAACCTGTGGCTCTCCAGGTGTTGTGAAACTACAAGTCAGCCAGCTATCATCTGGCAAAACATACTGAGGCTTGCAGTTTGACAACACTTGGGGGTATATTTACTAAACTGGGTGTTTGAAAAAGTGGAGATGTTGCCTATAGCAACCGATCAGATTCTAGTTATCATTTATGTAGTACATTCTACAAAATGACAGCTAGAATCTGATCGGTTGCTATAGGCAACATCTCCATATTTTCAAACCCACAGTTTAGTAAATATACCCCTGGAGAGCCACAGGTTATCTAGGCCTGCTCTAGTGGTTAGGAGACATTAGAGATGATTGTAGAATAAAGGATCCACTGATATGAGAGATGGAGAATCTCACTGGCTGCCTGTGCTCGTCGACTAAATTGTATTTTTATTTTCTAAGAGCATACCTAATTGGCTGGAAGACCGTCTCTTAGTGAAAAAAACTTAAATACATTAACCTCATATTAATATTCTTTAAATATAGCACACTGATCTCTTAAGGTGTCATAAAGTAAAGTTCACCGGTATAATACTAATAACCCTCATCATCAATATCTGATGAAAAGTATTTTATTTTTTCAATGGCACATCAGGTTGACAAATTACATCAAGGTTTTTTTTCACTGTGCAAAGCACACTGACTTTATGTATACTGCATGTACAGGTATATTCTAATCGATAGTGAAGGTATTGTCTGACAGAGATTATAGGGCAAATTTACAAATTAGGGCTGATCTCTGTCTCTGATAAAGCGTACATGAAAGAGGTTTGTTCTAACACATACATACATACATACATACATACATACATACATACATACATACATACATACATACATGCATACATACATACATCAGTGGCGGATCCGGGGGTGGGGGGGGGCGATTGCCCCCCCTAGCAGGGCTTGCACACTATGAGCAGATCCGTTCGGTAGTGACAGGCAGGGAGAGTGTGCTGCCCGGCTGGCCGGGAAGCACACTCTCCCTACAACAGTTTTCTAGATCCGCCCCTGACATACATACATACATACATACATACATACATACATACATACATACATACAATCCTTACAGCGTCTCCATTACCAGACTCCACCAGGATAAGCCCAGTTCCTGTAATGCATTGTACTTGCATCTGAGAGAACCCAACATTACTACACTTTATAGGTGCTCTGCCTGTGTCTCTCGCCATATAATCAGTGTGTGTATGTGTAACACCTCTTAAGGGGTATGTAACTCTTTGTATGTTTGTGCAAATTTAGCTTCCATGGGTTTTGTTCACCTTGATAGATGTTTCCAGCAACAACTTCTTTCCCACACCACAGCAGAGAGACAGGTGACCCCAAACCCCCATTCACAATTACACAAATAAAATAACCGTATATTTATTTTACAGGAACCCGTTCATGCAGTCTAACTCCCTTCAAGTGAAAGGTTAATGTCACCTCGTACAGCTAGCAAGATAATTGTGGGAAACACAGTATCACATTAAGCAGCAAAATGCAACAAGCAATATTTAGTTCCCAATTTAAAAGTTAGCGTCTACTGGAGGTAACTGCAACTTTACAAGGCAATCCAAACTATTACTTCACAAACATACGTGTTATAGTTGTTTCTTCCCTGGCCAGGCACATAAATGTAAATTAAAACTGTTTGCAAGCTTTTTAAATCCTGAACTGGAAACACTGTATAACCTGCCAGTCCTGAGCACTGTTTCCGCTCGACACCATTAATACACTGTTAGATATGATTAGACACAGTTTTACAGATGCACTGCCGGGGCAGCCAGAGCAGGCATTCCTATTAGCCGTAGCTGCTGATTTTTAGCTGGACTTGAGGTAAACAACTGACTGACTCTTTTGAAGATGTATTATCTTAAAGTATTTCGCTGAATAATAGAACAAAATGGCTAACTCTGTAGGTCATTAAAGCTGGACTGTCTCTTAACTCCTCTGCCTTACAGTTCTTATTCTAATATCAATATTCTGCAGTTTCTGTAACTGTTCTCTGACAACCTCCTCTCTGGGTAGGATAATTAAGTCTATATAACTTCATACTTGCCTACTTTCAGGCAGTGAGGTCCGGGAGATCTCAATCAGGGGGCGTGACTAGAGGGCGGGAAGGGGCGGGGCACGATCAATTGTGTCATTTTGGGCCCACCCCTGCAAAGAGAATGAGTTTTGTCGCGGGGCATGGCCAAAATAACGTGATTCACCGCGAATTGCGTTATTTTGGCCAGGGAATTGCGGGATCCGGGACACTTGCCTGTTCTCCCGGGAGTCAGGGAGACCGACCCGGTTTTCGGGAGTCTCCCGGACATTTCGGGAGAGTTGGCAAGTATGTATCATTTTAACTCTGCCAAACTTTAACTGTGTAAAAGTTGTCTTCTTTTACTGTATCCTTATGACTCCTGGTTACAGGGAATATTCAGTCCTGCCTGACTGCTACAGGCTGTACACCCAGTCCTGTAGAATAGCTATATCGCTTCTTGGGTTTCTCCTCAGCATACAGGCTCCAATAGCCAGCTTCCATGTCCTCTCTTTCTGGCAGTCAGCTGTATTCTTACTCATGGTGGCTCTCATAGAACTCTCCTCCACTCTCAGCTGGTCACATGGTTACATCCCACAAACACAGTTGTCCATGTACTCTCAATTATAGGGTCCTCATCTTAAGTGATATCCCCATTCCAGGTATGTGTATATATATATATATATATATATATATATATATATATATATATATATATATATATATATTAGTCCATTTGTAGAGGGAGTCACTAGTCCTGAGTGGGGTAGAACATATGTTCCATGACCATATAAAAATACAAGGCCCCAGGCTTTTATACTGGTCACAGAAGGTGACTGTTGATATCCTTTTTATTTTACAGTATGGGGTCCAATATTCTTTATAATACATCATTTTTAGGTATCAATTATGAAGGTACAATACATTGTCATGCTTGTGCCCAGCAGTTCTGCAGCCTGGGGTGCCATCACTTATATAAACATTTTTATGTGAGTTGTGCGGGCTTTAAAAGAAAAACATTGTAAGCATTGTTATCTCTACAAGATAGGTAAATTACACTAACATAAATGTTCGCATCAAGGAAATTTTTTTTTATATAAATATTCTCTCCATTTGTCTGTCCCCCCAGAATATGGTGCCTCATTATGGTATCTATTTAGCAAAGCCCAAAAATCCAGAAAAAAACAGCTGTTTTCTCCAGAGATTGTGTCTGTTGCTGTTCTTTACTCAATTTATGAAAGGGTTAACACAGGAGAAATCGAAATTTCTCCTGCACAAACTGAATGCGGACAGCGATGCTAGGGATTTATCAAGAAGCGTTAGCCTGCCTTTTCCTTTGATCTCCTGCCGGGTCAAATCCATTGCGCATATGCAGACTTTAGCTCTTCCTCCTAACACGGCAGCCTGCTGCAGATGGGAGAGTGTGCATGGTGGACATGCATAGTTATGTCTAAGCACTCCAGTTATTTCATCTATATTATTCAGCTTGCTAATACACAAGTTTTTGAGATATATTAATGTCAAAATAAAAGTTTATTAAGACAAATAAACCACAAAATAAACTCTGCTTGTAGTGTGGGCCTAAGGGGATATTGCACTTGGAAAGAAGCCTTAACATTCTCTCTAGTCTTTACTAATTTCATTGTTCTCAAATTATTAGCAAGCAGTTGAACGGCAGCAATGAAGTGACTATTGAGAAGAGGAGACTAAATTGAGAAATTCTTTGGATGCAGCAACCATTGGCATTCCAGCGTTTTTGTATTTTTTGTTTTGTTTCTTGAGATTCCTCCACATCTACTGGTTAGCAGTTGAGGTCAACTGGGGATTTGCAAATATATGATGGAAGAGATGTATTTATGTGTACGGTGAGTTGTGGTCATTGAGCATTTGTAGGTCTGCACATTGTATTTTAATTGTGTAGGCAGTGTGAATAAAGTAGCATTATTATGACTTGAGTGGTCTGGGCATCTGTGTTAGTAGACGGATTGCTGGGCTCAAGTTCTTCCCTGTATTTAAGTATATATTTTCATTTTAGTAGTTAAGACCTGTTGGATACTTCTGGAGCATACTGAGAAGATACATGCATTGTATTTTAGATCTTGAAATGACCACATAGAATTGAAGGCATAATGTAACCCCTCTCTTCTTCAGAGTGCATTCGGAAGTACCAGTTTCCAGAAAAGAAAGACCCCGGTTTCCCTACATGTGTACACAGTAAGTACTGCTTCAGATGGTTTATTCTTGTCAGCAAACATTTAAGGGCCTGATTCATTAAGGAACAAAAAGCAAAGTAATGTCTTTTTTTTTAAAAAAAAACCAAAACGCACGTAAATTGGGTATATACACATCTGAATTTAACAAGGGAGGATGTGAAGATATGTCTGGGGATGAATACGGGTCTAGGTCCATTTTCCCTAATAAACAGGACACTGCAGGATTCGTCAAATACATATGTGCAATATTAAGTCACAAAAGAACATACGGAAAATATAAACACTATTCAGTTAATGACACCTATTAAAAAATATAGTAATTAATGTCAAAACGTTAAAAAATAGTATGGGGGATGGGGGTCCATGAAATACATTTATTAGGATGTAATTAATGTCTATTCTACATAAAATATCTAGCATGCATACGTGGCCGTCATCACTAGTGATCGACACCTGTAGCTGGTGTGAATGATACGATAGAAAATCACGTATGTTTGCGATGCCCAATCTTGAACCGGACGCTGTCACATGCACTCCACCTTGGAGCACCCTTACTGTACATTGACTACATGCATCCGCCCATTCCCCTCCCCGTTGTGCCTCTGGAATCGTAGGATGTAGTAAGTGTCCTTTGCGCTTGAAGATGAATTGAACTTTCCTGTGGCGTATGGTCCGGTTTGGGGCATGTCCTGAGTAATTGTGCGCATATACGCAACAAAACGACAGTTATGTTCCTTAATGAATGAGGCCGTAGATATCCATTTCTTTATTTTGGATACCATATTACATATTGTTGCAATACTAACATGTTAACTGTTATGCAAATCCTTTTTTTGTTTAACTCTGCTGATTTCTTGTATTTAATATCCATATAACAATGATGAACTTAGTTAATGTGAAACGGAAAGTGACTGAATAAGTAAAGTGTTTTAATAAATAGTGTTATGTTTATACTGGAATCTGTTCAATAATGCAGTTGTATAATTGAATTCAGCAAATATCTCACATTCCATACGGGCCACCAGTTCCTTCCTCCTTTCCCCGAAACTCGTTGCACAGCTGCATGATAAGGCCTTCCCATCAGCACTTGTTGATTTGTAGATGACTGCATGTGACAAGAGGCCAGCTTTTTACTAGCGTGTTTCAGCAAAAATGTAAACAAAAAAACAAACTTTGTATTATTATTATTATTATTATTATCCTGTATTTAAATAGCACAAACATATTATGCAGGGCTTTACATGTTTAAACATTCACATCAGTCCTTGTCTCAGTGAAGTCTACAGTCTAAATTCTCTACCACACACAGCCAGTAACATTAACCTACCAGTATGTTTTGAAGTGTGGGAAGAAATCGTAGGTAAACTGTCCAAATACTGTAGGAACATACCAACTCCACAAAGATGGTGCCCTGGCCAGAAGAATCCATGGCTCCATGACACCTATACAAATTCTAGAAATGGTTTCTAGTATATAAATATGCCTGAAAAGTGAATGTAACATTGTTTAAATGGGTCTGAGGGCTTCTTCTAGCCCATGTGAGGGAAGGATACAATAGTGTTATGCCCTGTGATTAAGTAAGAGGGGTTTATGCATCAGTAAGATGTGGTACCAGCAAATATGCATCACTGCAAATCACAGTGATACATATTTATGTACCGCTGAAATGCATCATGTTGGGTCTACTCTAGGAGCCCCGGCGAAGTAATCCCTGTTATGTGATTACTTTTTCCTGCTTACTGGCAGCTTGGCACTGCTGGGGAAAGGAAGAAGTGCTATGCACTTCTACTGTATTGGATTCTGCGAAGCCAGAGAGGCTTCAGAAGAATCCCATAGGAAAAGACAGGTAACGTCATCCTGAGAGATGGCATTACCTGTCTGCGCAATGCAAAGCTTATCAAAGCTTCATGCTTTGCTGGACATCGCAGTCCCCATATTAATCTATAGGGACTGCGATACTGTGCGGTATTTGCCTAAACCAGTGTTTCCTAAACCCAGTCCTCAAGTACCCCTATCAGTGCAGGTTTTCCAGGTCACAAATGAAATAATTATACCACCTGTGGATCTTTCAAAATGTGTCAGTCAGTAATGACTATAGCAGAGACATATGTAAAACATGCACTGTTAGGGGTACTTGAGGACGGGTTTGAGAAACACTGGCTTAAACGGAGGAGATTTCTGTGAATTCTCCTCCGTTAGACAGTTGATGTATGGCAGCTATACTTAAAAGATGCAGAAACAGCTGTTTACGCATCTTTTAAGTGTCAAATATGCTTGCTGCATAGATAGACCCCAGAGTGTTTTAGTTCAGGTGAACAAACAGAAACTGCTACTTATGTAGAGGGTGGTTAAGGGACCAGCATTACTACATATTTGTCCATCCATGAACAATAATGGAGGAAAAAATACAATGACAGAAAAACACACATGCTAAAGACAAAACATAAAATTGCACTTGCCTCATTTATTTTCATGCAATACCTCTACATGCATCCTTTTATAAATAAACAGCACAAAGTGTGTCTACAAAATATTTGTGTGTTTGAGGTCTAAGGTAGAGATGGTTCTCTAGTTTGCCAAAGTTTGGAAAATTGCATGAAATTCTCATACTTTTGATAGATGTTCGTTATGATCACATATGACCTACACAATAGCACATCTTACGTCTAGCGTTTTCGGCTCCTGTCTGCCATAGGGAACCAATGAAAAATCATAAGTGACCTGCGAACAATCTGTGGCCATCGAACCAGACCAGTGCGAATAAGTGTTTAACTTGTTTGATCAACCCTAGTGTTAGGCAAAAAGTAGACTGTTTGTATGCTTGTTTATTTCTGCTCTTCCGTAGAGGTGCTTAATCTTTAATGGAAAGTATGTACATAGAGGTATCTGTCTGAACATCAGATTTTGTTTTTCCTAATCTGTACAGCAGCCCCAACAAAATAGACATCCTGTTGTATAAATACATCAATGCTACAAAATGCTACAATATTACAAGCACAAAGAGAGTATAAAACTTAGGTTAGATTTAGAAGCTTTTATTATTCCCTTCCTCTTTGGGTGGCAAATATTTACCTAAGATATGGTGCATTTCTTTTTTACTTCTCTCTCCTCCTATTTGTTTGTCCGACTCCTGACCATATCCCGGATCTCTGTATAATGTGCAGTAGAATATTATGTTATTGGCTATTACTTGTCTATGCGGTCTTCACAATGCAGAGGTGGAAAACCACTACTTGTGCTTCTGTATTTTTGCTTTCACACATGACATTGCTATGGAATAATTTATAGGTTTCAACAAGAAAAGTGCATTTGTTATTTCTGTAGTTTCTGCTACGTACAATTCCTGTATATCTGACCAACAGACCACAGTCTCTTAGAACTAATAAGTGCATAAGATTTGTATTCTCAAAAAAAGATTTTGAATGTTATTTTTAAACAAAGCTAGCACATTTATTTTACTGTGCAAAAAGCACTACATTTGCAACTGTATCATTTTCAAACTCTTGTGCCATATAAAGATTCTGATAGTTGATAGAATGCAAGATATAAATAACATATCAATGACACTATGTTTTGTGTATTACAGTTGAATAATATTTTACTTATAAATGATTCTGCAAAACACTCTTTGATATGACCACACTCATTCTTGGCTGCAGTGCAAACAGTTAATTGTTTCCCAGCACTGAAAACATTTCTGGACCTGTGCCCAGGCAATTGTTCATGGAGTACAATAAAAATACAAAGGTGATCAGTTTATTTTGTTTTTACACACATTTTTTCACTTCATTTCACAGCTTGTTATACTCCAGAGTTTACAGGAATTGGTAAAGTAGAGAGTGCCTTGATTTAAACAATTATTTTGTAGCTAAATCTTTTTAGTTTACAAAACGTGATCAGTGATGTTCACTAAAACTCCAGACATCCAGACCTCTCTAGCTTTGGCACTAATAGTGAACATGTTGTCGCTGGAGGTTTTTTTTTATACTTCCCTTATAGGAAACACCTTTGATCTAGCGTTAAGAAAAGTTTAGATTTTAATGATGGATAAATCTTGTCCTTTGGTATATAATTGGGAAACTGAACCATTTCTGAGATATTTTTTTTATCTGCTTTGTAACTGGCTGGCATTTGCAGCATTCTTGCTTTGTTCATGGCTCAGTGGCAAGCTATTTTTTGTCTGGTCTGAGGTCCAGATGATAAAAAAGTAGATGTTCACACAAAAAGGTTGATTTACAAGTTTCCCACGACAAAATAAGCACTGCTGTGGGAGAGCTGCTCACAACGCTTTAGTTACATTTTGTGCTCTGCTAGGCCAATATGCCCTAAATTAGTAAGTGTCATTATGTTGCATTGCCCAGCACCCTTCCTCTTTTGAATAGATTAAAAAAAGTTAAGAAACTAAAGTTTTCATACTGCTTCCATACAGTGTTGCCTAAGACCTTAGCCTTTTATTTTTAACTATTTATTTTGAAAAAATAGCAATCATGTACAGATAAGAGTCAACAATTAGTACATTTGAGGGGCGAGAGACAAAAACAGAGAACAGTACATGTCATGAGTATGTGTCAATGAAGCTAAAAATATTTGAATAGCAAATATATAAAGTAGGCAGAGGTTGACAATAAACCAACAGGTAAGTATACAATTGTCATCTAGAATACTCAAGAAACTATAACATTTTATAACAATATAATGGGGGGAGGGGGCACTGGTCGCCACCGAGATTGAAAGAAAAAGAGAACACACTTCCCAATTATCCCCACAGTTCCCTATCCCTATCTTTCCTTTTTAAGAGGAGAAACAAATAAATAGAAGAGGGGCAATAAAAGTTTCAGAGGGGGATTACTACTTAGATTCTCTGGGAAGAAAAACAGCATCAAAAGTTCAGAGTCAGGCTGCTTATGAACCTAGGGAGTCTGTTTAGGAGGAAGGAGTTGGAACAAGAGGTATGTGGTTATAAGTAAAGCCAAGGGGCCCAAATCTGGTGAAATTTATCATGCTTATCATGCAGATGGTATGTAATCTGCTCCATCCGGGCAATAAACCAGATATAGGTTCTCAGGGCCGCCAGAGTGGGGGGTTCAGCTTGTTTCCAAGACTTAGCTACTAGGCATCGCGCAGCAGCCAGGACATGGGAGGCCAATTTTGCAGACTGTCTATTATCATCCATCAAAGGGTAACAGAGAAGAAAGGACCATGGATCTTTCCGGACAGGGCATGGAAGGAGGGAGGCGAGGAGGGCCCTAACTCGATCCCAAAAGGAGGATATTTTAGGGCAGGACCACCAAATATGCAAAAAGAAGCCCATCTGGCCACAACCCCGCCAACATAATGGAGAACTAGAGGGGAACATTTTGGTGAGTTTGTCGGGTGTGTAGTACCACCTATAGTATACTTTATATGCGTTCTCCTTCACCGAAGTGGAAATAGAGCTGGTGGCAACTTGGTCTCTTATGATTTCCCAATAATCCTCCTCTGGGGGGGGGGCCCAGATCCCTCTCCCACTCCCTCTCATGCCTACCGCTCGGAGGTAAAAGTACATTAAGAATTAAGCTATAGATAGAGGAGATCATGCCCCTACTCAAGGGTGAGGAGAGACATAGAGATTCAAAGGGAGACCTAGGAGGAGGGAGAGGAGCCCCCCCGAGGAGAAAGCCCACAAAGTGTCGTGATTGGAAGTACTCGTAAAATTTAGGATGGAGACTTGGCTATTTAGAGCGTAGGCTATCCCAGGAGATGAAGGCCCCCTGAAATAACAGGTCTCCGACAAATCGAACTCCCGCAGTGAGCCAGGGGCTATAGAAGGCAGCGGAGAGCCCAGGAGAAAAGGCAGGGTTACCCCAAAGAGGTAGAACAGTAAGGGAGGACACCGGAATCTTGATGTGGGGTTGGCAAGTCTCCCATATTGCAGCTGAAAATAGTAGGGTAGGGCATTGGGAGGTGAGAGGAGATCTAGTTTGTTTTGAGAGACCCCATATACAGGACAAAACTGGAAAATTGAGATAGGCGGATTCAATGTCAACCCACGATAGTGCCGCGGGGGGGGGGGGGCAAAGGAGGCTACGACCTGGCTCAGATGAGCTGCCCAATAGTAAATTTTCAAATTCGGGAAACCCCTACCACCACCTCTGGTGGGTCTCTTTAAGAGAGCCAGCTTAATCCTGGGAGACCGGCCGTTCCAGATAAACTTAGAGAGACATTTTTGGATAGATGACAGATCCGAAAGGGGGACTCGGATAGGAAGGGTCTGGAAATAATAGAGGAGCTTAGGAAGGAGATTCATCTTGACAGAGATGATCCTGCCCAACCACGAAATGATCAGTGAGCGCCAGGAGAGCAATTCAGACTTAATCTTAGCAAAGAGGGCCGGGTAGTTCTCCCGGTAGAGGGAGTCATAGGAGTCGGTAATGAAGATGCCTAAGTATTTAATTTTCTTTCTCTGCCACAGGAAGTTAAAGCGGGAGGTGAGTACCAGTCCTTCTGGGGAGGGAATATTAAGCAGGACAGCTTCCGATTTCGTAATATTGATCTTGTACCCTGAGAGGAGGCCATAATGGTGTAATATGCTAAAGAGTCCAGGGAGAGACTTCTCAGGCTGCAGGAGAGTCAGAACGACATCGTCTGCAAAGATAGAGAGCTTACTCTCCAGATTCCCCGTCCGCACACCCAGTATGTTCGGGCAGGCCCGGATAGAGGCCGCAAGAGGCTCTATAACAAGGGCAAAGATTAGAGGCGACAAAGGGCACCCCTGGCGTGTACCATTGGCTATGGCGATAAGGTCGACCTTAGCCTTTTTTTATGTTCTTTGAGTTAGAGTTGCACATGAGTGCATTTCCAACCATAAACGTGTCTTGACGCAACTTGCATCAGTATTTAGAGTGGCACATATCTTGCATTTGCATCCCATAGTGTTTGCAGAGGTGGATCAGGAGTCTTAATGTGCAAATGCTGTTCAGTACAAGTGTGCACGGGCAAGTTAAAATATGACAGCTCAAAGGGGATTGCTTGAGTTACTCTGATCTTGAAGTATGTTGGCTACTAGACATGAGTTTGCACCTACATAAACTGGATGCACATTTTGGATTTAAGGATGATTGCTGCATATTTGCTCCAAACACATTTTTATGATGGATTTAAGGTTACGTATATCTTGAGATGCATTCAACTCAAAACACAGATGTGAAAATGCAAGTGTGCAGATGCATCTCTGCTCGTAGGCATTTTTACATGCACCTCTAAATCAGAGCCTGTCATGTGCAGCTTAATCATTAACTGTTGCATTTTAGAGGCATCTTATTCAATCCATGTGTGTTTTTCTGGCAGATTTGCATATTGTCAAACCATTTATATGATTATTTTTCTAATCTGAATATCAGTGCATGAGGCTGACATTAACAAAAAATTAGTTACCAAATGAATACAATTGCTTGCAATTTATTGTTCAGGAGCACATGTGTTCCCTGCTGTGCTGGCCCAGGTAAAACTAAGGAGAAGGGAGAATTAGGATGAGGCTGCAAAATTTATGAATCAAATTCTAGTTTGGAATGCTTTGGATGGATGTCCCTTTTTCCCCATAAAACACATTTCCATAGTGTGCATGAGCATCAAAAATGCATGCTCATACGCTTATATCTAGTTTGCGCATAGTTGACTTGATCCTCTTATGCCTGGAAAACCGGAGTGGGGGCGACATTTGCAACATAATTAAATGTTTACATATCCCCAGATAAGACTTTGCGGGTACTGAAGGTCTGGTGCAGTGATATGCACTAATGACGATGACTATTAGCAGCACTATCTAGCCGCCTCTAATTGGCTGCCTGTTGACCCTCTCCAGTTGATTAAATCATCATCATCATCATCACCATTTATTTATATAGCGCCACTGATTCCGCAGCGCTGTACAGAGAACTCATTCACATCAGTCCCTGCCCCATTGGAGTTTACAGTGTAAATTCCCTAACATACACACACAGACATAGATAGAGAGAATGGGGTCAATTTTGATATTAGCCAATTAACCTACTAGTATGTTTTTGGAGTGTGGGAGGAAACCGGAGTACCCAGAGGAAACCCACGCAAACATGGGGAGAACATACAAACTCCACACAGATAAGGCCATGGTTGGGAATTGAACTCATGACCCCAGCGCTGTGAAGCAGAAGTGCTAACCACTAAGCCACCGTGCTGCCCATTAAATCATTAAATGAAATCATTATTATTGTGGGTGGCTATGTTATATCAAGTTGTGGATGTGTGTTTGTATTGCATAATATTTCCATTTGGGTTACTACAGGATAAAAGATTCCCATAATTTTATATTGAAAATGCGACTTTTGCATTTATTAACGGTCAAAAGAATATTAGTTGTGTTGTCCAAAAAAAAACCCAAGGACTTTATACACAGAGAAAATTAAATGTCACAAGGATGCTTTTAAACTTTTTTTTTTTTCACTTAAATGTTATTAGATTTCTCAAGGACAATCACTTACATGAACACCCTTATTTTTCACTGTCATTAAAACATGTTTATGATTGCATGCTTTGTCTCTATACATCTATCTTCCTGCATCTTTGGACTAGTCTTCACATGCCCAGATTTACCTCCTTTATAAAATAAAATAAAATAAATTCCAATTGTTTTCTTCTGTTTAACATTTCATTGCAGCAAAACTTGAAATTCTAGTCCTTTCAACAGTGATAAGTCATCATATGAAATGTATAGCTGCAAAGATAAAACAATGTAATCAAATCTCTTGTTTGAGGAGGTACAGGATGTTTTCTGAAATGCAACTTTTTCAAGGACTTTCTAAATATGTCCAGTACCAGCGTGTTCACAGTAATTTTTACAGACACATCCTTGGGGGTGTGCATAGGGAGATAAGGTTACGTCATGTTTGATTTCAAAGAGTGGAAACGACACAAATATTTTGACATGTTGTACATGAGTGTGTGTTCGTATTTTATGCTGTTATTGTTTTTTTTATTTTTTTCCCTTTAATGTCATAATGAATCTGTTTACTCAGGAAATAATTTCTTTTCGCACCCTGCCACATTTCTGAGGAAGCCTGTCCCACATCCAAATATAATTATTATTATTATTATAACTATCTTCTTTATTTTTTATACTTTCCTTGCATGTTTACATACCACAATTTAAAATATAGACAAATAGGTCTATATTTTAAATATATTTTAATTATTTATTTTAATATGTTTTTTTGTTTGTTTGTTTTGGAGTTGAATTTCAGTGGATCACAACATTAAACATCTACTTTAGATCGTACATTGCAGTAATATGAATGCTAAGATGTGGTTCCATATCCTATGTCTAGAATTAAATATTCTATCACTGATTGAGAAGAGTCAGGGAGTATGATAAAATGATGTACTCATTGAAAGCCTTGTATACTTACATTTGCCTGTGTGTACATTTCAGGCAAGTAACTAATAATTGTGGTAAAGTCTATGTAAAAAAAACCACTAGTGAAACATATGTTTGAACAGCTTGTTAATATTTTGTAAAATTGATCTATTTTGGTTAATTAATAGGTTGCAACGCGTTTGTTTTTGGGATATGAAAAGTAGCTGTTTACCATTTGCTAAAGAGGAAACATTTTTTTTTTCTTCTGTACAGATCTACGTGATCAGTGTTCTTCAAAACCCTGTTACAGAGCGGGTTCAGATCTTTGCATAGACCTGAGGGGAGACTTCTTCTGTAGCTGCAAGAAAGGATGGACAGGAAAAACATGTAGCACTGGTATGTAAGCTTTTATTATTCTCCATATTATTCTCCTTCTGCACCTAGGACAAAATTGTGCAACTGAAATGCAGGTCAACATGATGCAAACCAATCTTTAAACATGGATTTTATTTTCCTTCATAGCCTTTTTTTTACTTTTAAGTGTTTCTTGAAAAGTGCGTATCATGAAATGAATGTGGGGTAGTGCATGTGAGTAAAGATGGTGACATTTGAAAACACTTAAGCTTACTGTACTTTAGATGCCTATTGATTTATTCTAAATCAGTTCAACATGTCTTTTGGTTTGTATTAGTAAGCTCATATTTATCTGATAAATAAGCCTTTATAGTCGAGCACTAATGGTGATTACTTTTTATTTAAGCAAGATGTCCACCCTTGCACTTCATTTATTAGGAAAGCCCTCCTCTCTCCAACTATTAGAACAATCTCCTACCTTTAAAGAGATACTATACCCAGCACCTCTCTGGGAATATCATTTTACCCTTTTATATATATTTTTTTTAAATAAAAGCAACAAAATAACCCCATAGTTTTACAGAACAAAGACAGTTATTGTCAGTGCTTATCCTTAACTCTGCATATCTGTGTGTGTCTAGCAAAATGAAAACATGAGGTATTAGTTCATATTTTGGTCAGAAGCCTGCATCCCAGTGTCAAGGGCACCTCATTGTGTGCAGGTCCTACACTGACCTATATCATTTAAACACCAATAAAATGCAGTTAAAATCAGATGCACTCGCCTCCCAGGTACAGGGTTTAATGCTAGGTACACACTGGATAATTTTCCGACCGGCGTATAATCTACAACGACTTTATCTTAGACCGAAAGCCCGATCGCTCGGATGATTAATGCTTACACACTAGTCACATTTTAGACGATTAATGAAAGACCGACCGTCCGAGCAGCGACTTTTCACAGCCATATTGTTGTTGGCAAAGATTTGAATTTTGTACACACTGAAAAGACTTATGAGGTCCATGTAACGATATCCCCAAGAAATTTAAATAAAGGGCAGAGCATGTTCAATAGTACCCACCACAAGCCTCATAAAAAAAAGCGAAGGTAACACGTTTTGTTTTCTTCATCCACTCGTTAGCACATGTACAGTGTACGTTCGCTCACAACTGCACATCAACAATTTTTTTTACTAATATGGATACTGTTGAAGAACAACAAGCAACTGCTCTTTTTCTGCTCGCTGTGGAAAGAAGACTGCAAGTACAGATCTGAAGGGAAAGAGGAGAAAGAATAGATCTTGTTGTACCAAAGAGTGGTTCAAGAGGAGAGAAAGTTATATTATTATGTAGACAGACAAATGCAATACACATATTTTGCATTTTTATGAATTTGTATTGAGTGTACAATAAAGGGGACAAAGGGTTATAATTATAGAGGCAAACATAAGCAATTCACATGTAAATAAAATGTTTTTTTATAACACTACACTGACAAAGTATTATAATTAAACTGACAGACATAAGCTGCACGCATAAATGCAATAGATAACTGCTATTGCTATACCGCTAGAAGCACTTAATTACCAAATGAGTGACGTGCGGACACTGCACCATGTGGGACAGGTACAGTCATCAGAAATTAACATACACACGCCCCCAAAGGAGTCACAGCTCGTTGATCGATCAGAAACTTATACGCACTACATGATCGTTCGGTGATTGGTCGGAAAATATTAAACCGTACGACCAACCAAATGAGGTGACAATCGACACTTTGGAATGACTTTCGACCATCGTGTCACTATACACACTAACCCAACTTCTGACCGGTCGTATGTTATTGGACGAAAAGGCTCCAGTGTGTACTTAACCTTACATCTAGCGAGGGCTGGCTTGTGAGCCACACCCAAATGAGCCTTAAATAGGCTTGATGGACAGCTGCGAAGACATCATAAGGCAATATTTTGAGACAAAGCCAGAGAAAAAATAAGCCTGCACTCAGTATATCCCATATTTAGATCTGGTACCACCTGCATGGCAATATAAATGCCCATATTTTTACAGAACTACTACATTATTAAATAGACATAATGATTGAGTGTGCCGCTATGTGACTGAATGTAAGAATGAGTGAATAACTATGAATTGTGTGTAGCTATAAAAGCTGGGTACACGCTACAGAAAATTACTGCAGATACGATTTCTGCAGTAATTTTAGCGATTTTTACCAATGACTGAAAGCTCCGATGAGCATGCCAATTAATGCGTACGCACTTACATAAATTGCCTTCAGATCTGAGCTCTTCATCTCTCAAAACTATTTGCAGAAAAGATTGTGACTCTGCGCACAGTATGAAGATCTGCCTACAGTGCTGGTCGTGAGCGCATACACAGTTCCATACTTGCCAGACAATCGTCCAGTTTATAACACGAGATCAAATGATACAATGGACTTTGGTACAATACAGCAAGATAGTGGACACTCTAATGTGATATTTGAACAAACAGTTGTTTATCGTGTGATTGGTGCAATAATTTGACCTGTAGTGTGTACCCAGTTTAACAGGTAGCTGATTTCTGTTAGTAATTTAATAAAAGTATAGTTGATAATCTTATGGAAAGTTTAAATTAAAACTTGCACTTTGACTCCATTATTTACACAATTGTTATTTTTGAAAATGTCTGAAGATATCGTAGTTAAGAAATATATAAACTGTAATTTTCTCTAGTTGTATGCATGAAACACCCAGTGCAGTGAGCTCATACTTCTTGTCATTTCTGCAGACGTTAATGAATGTGCTGTCCTGAATGGAGGCTGTTCCTACAAGTGTGTCAACAAACCTGGAACATACCACTGTATGTGCCAGAGTGGCTATCATCTTCTTGCAAACAATAGAACATGTGGCGGTAAGGATTAACAATATACTGGGTAGCAGCAGATAATTCTGGACATTGTTAAAGAAGATGTTTTTATTATTGAACAAATCGTATTAACTGCTTCTTACATTGCAGCAACACACAGCTCTCTGTCAGTTTTTTATTAGCAACTTATATTCTTCTAACACTTCCACTTTTCAACTATTTATCATGAGGGTACCATCTTTTTTTTGAGTTCCCAAATCTATAGATGGTTGAGAGATTTCATTGTTTCATCAGTAGCTTTAAACCACACCTGCTTCCACGACCACGCTTTGGGTCATTTAGAGGTGTTTGACTGGAATCTTCTTGTGCCATTTTGTGGATCTTCTAATTGAAGGTAGAAGTGCAACTACTTGCTGTAGCTTACCAGAATGCCTTGCTTTATATGAACTTTCCATTTAGTACTTTTTTCCTTTGGATCACCTACACAGGCCTTGTTTCCAAATATTCTAATATGTTGCAGGTGACACTCCCAACTGTTTGTTTGGAGTTTCTTCTGTAGTCTTACTGAGTAAATGTTTTTTGTCATTACTACTTCAGCTAAATATGTCATTGCATATCTGCGTCAAAACGCATATTTCACCTGCTTTCACAGAGAGCAATAGTTCTTTCTCTCTGCCATCATGTTTGGAGCTGTATAGTACTGTGGTCTAGAACCCAATTCCAAACTTTTTCAAGACGCTTGTGTCTTACCATTTGTACTATGTATTTGGCCCATTATCGGCACATAGTATCTTCAGCATCCTATCCTTTTGAGTTTCTTCGGTACGTCATCCTTGCTATGAAGTAGCTAGACTATGGTGTTTTTGACTGCTCATTGATGAATGTGAGAAAATACTTCTTTCTTCCTTGGGTCTCAATGCTCATTGTTCCACACACATTCATGTGTATTAACTCCAGAGGTGGTTCATTGTTACTGCTTTTTTTGTAAAAATGATTTCCTTGTCATTTTACCTTTTTGAGTAGCTTGTGCATTTCATCATCCAACTGCACTGATCAATTTTGATACCATCATCAAGTTGCTCTTTAGCTAGATTTCATATTGCTTTGGGGTTCCTGTATCTGAGATGTCTGTGCTCCATACGGATGCGGTTGGCATCCTGGTTGGCAGTTTTCATCACATTTGAACTTCAGCTGGTAAAATTCAACATTGATTTTTTTTTTCATCTGCAAAAGTATGTGTGTGATAATATTTGTGCATTTCTTTGTCAACAGCGGACTTTCAAGATTAGGTATATACAGTATAAATATTTTACTGGTGTCTTTCTGGTGATTGTAGGGGAGACTGGGCAGTGCTGGAATTCTTTCCCTAGTTTTTTCTTTGTTCATTACTGCCCATTAGCTATGATGAAAATGATCAGTCTTCGTTTTGTAAGAGAAGAAGCTTTTAGTGTTAGCTATATGACACTTGGCTGGAATTAATACACCATGCATGCTTTGTTGATGCAGCCACATTGGTATTAAATGCAGCCTTAATACCTGAACTGTTCTCCTCTTTTACATCACTTTTAGAGTTTTATGTTATTCTGCTTATTTAGCTGAGTCATTCCAGGTTTCCTAACACTCTAATCAACCTTTTAGTTGAAAATATTTCTTGTATACAAAATCTTCATGTGTCTCATGCGGCCGACTATAGTTCTTAACTCAGTCTTGTGTCGTTAATGCTTATTATTAATGGTAATTTGTTGTGCTCTGTTTTCTGCTACTGTGTATCCATAAGCTTACCATTGACATTCTAACATGAGCTCATTGTTTTGTTGAGCATCAAGTGCAGACACCATTTATAGATGTCTGGGAGACCACTCAGTAGCAATGCTGCTACATGGAAGATTATTTTCTCAAATACTGTGTTGCTCCTCTACCATTTCTAAGGTACTCCTTATATAGTCCTACATATGTTGGCCCTTAATCGTCTTTGTTTTCTACTTAAATACAAATTATTATTGCTGAGTTTTTCTCTCTCATGCACATTTTCTAGCTCTCTTCCCACTTATCTTTTGCAGCTTCACATTTGTATATATGAACAATTGAATCATCTAAAGCACAATTTAAGTATTATGCTAATAGTACTTTGGCTTTTTGAGCTTTCTCGATCCAGTCATCAGGTAGTGTAATAGGCCTCTTAGGTACATTTTCTACATGAGCAGCACTTTCTATTGAAAACCTTGACTGGAAGTTCTGGTTTGTCGGAGCCAAACTTTATTAACAACTTGGCAAAAGTACAATACAAAAATAATACTGTAGTATTACTACATACCTCCTAACATTATTGCTGCACGTAAGCAAAAACTGACATTGTCACACCATTAATGCCACACTACCAAGATTCAGTTGAAGATTTGCACTATTTTCAGTCCTCATCAAATGTGCTCAGTAGAACATGTTTAGGACTTTCATAAGGCTTGGTTTTCCAGGGCTTCTGGTGCATCCCATTGTTCACCACTGGTTATATTCAATATAGAATGCTTATTTTCTTTGAATTGTACCTAGATCAATAAATTAAGTTAGACGGTACTCTTTAAACAGGATATAGCTGAGAAGACAAAAAAAAATGTTGTGTCCAAACAGTAGCCCCAAGGTCCAACCTATAGTTTACTTGGTGTTTTTCACAAAGCTGACAAAGGTAGACCATAGACATGTATAGTAATAGTGCATGTAATATGTGTAGAACTCCATTGATCAAAATGAATGGAATCCTTCAAATGCTAATTTCTCTTCCTAGACACCGTGGAACAAGTGTGTAGCTGTTGGAAATGACGTTCATACATCTAACTCATCCAATAATGTTGTATATGTTACAAAATTTTATGTTTGCCAAAATTACACATTTACCAAAATAATTAATGGCAGGAATTATACAGTGATCATATTTCACAGTAAACCTTTGGTTTTGTTACATACAAAAAATATTAAAATTATAAGATGCTTTCTCGTTATATTAAGCTATTTTTTTTTATGTGCAAGAAAATAAGCCAAATCTGTGGATTGTTGAAAAAAACTATAACATCATTTCCTGCATACAAAATATAATTTTTTATTACCTAGTCATTCATGCATATCATACGATTCCAAAGAATGGTATAAAAAAAGTGAATGCTATTTTTTTTTCTTCTGCCAACACTGCTTTTTCTTTTATATGCCTATGTATCCAAAAAAACCAGACTTGCTTCTTTAAAATATTCTAGTTGCTTTGGCCAGCAAAGTAATATTTTTCAGTTGTGCACTGGAGAGAGGATTTTAGTCTGCAGGGGTATACATGACTATGGGGATGTTGTCAGCCAGCAGCTTTGTGATTTCGGCACACAGCATTCCTGCGCTGTGCTGCAAAGAAAAACAAGACTGGACATGTATCTGTTCAGATTCTCCTGCATTCACAGCCCCGGCATGATTCCCAGGAATTAGTCCTTCATTTTAAAACGTACCAGCTGCCTAACAAGAAAATAAATTGCATTTTGTTTTAGCGGTTTACCGAAGTAATGTCAGCAATCCACACATTTGTTCTGGAATCCTTACCCATCAGATTAAAGTCATATCGCTGAGATGTATTTGAAAAGTATAATGTGGATGTTCAGTATTTGCTGCTGTTGGCCTTTAGGAGAATTAAACTTTAAATATAGTTTCTGATATTTTGTTGTAGAGGTTAGACCACATTTCTTTGGATATCAAAGAAGCTCCATTTATTCAGAATATAATTTTGCACACACATTTTTCCTTTTCACTACACTTACTATGCTTCTCTCTGTTTGCGTTAATGATTTGATTTCCCCCTTTTCAGAATATTTCTCACCCCAGCTGTTTGTGACCTGTATTTGGCATCTATTTTTATTCCCCACTAGCACTGGTATCTTCCTTTTTTTGGAAGTTCTCGATGTTAAGTGTACCTGTTGCCTTCACACAGTGGAGGCAGCAGTTTTGTGACATATGCTCTATGCATGCACAAAATGCTTCGTACACAAGCCTGCAAAATGTTGCATACCTCATAGCTTTTGAATGGGAATCGTGACAATGTGTGAGCATCCATTCATGACTGTTACGTACACGAGCAGGGATGCATGTCACCAAACATCCCTTCCAAGTGCTGGTCTGCCCCCTGCCCCCTTCAAAACACCCCATTAATGTCTTGTGCACCTGTGACGGGAGTGTATCACATGTTCACCACTGTTCTACTATGCAGAGAAATAGATAACAGGATAAACCTCCCAACTTTTCCACTATTGGGCAGAAGCTATTCCTGGGCACGGTGGCGGTACTGAGCTCTCAGATCGGAACCGTCCTGCCTAAATCAGGATAGTTGGGGAGGTATGTACATTGTAAGCAGGTAACAAGAACATTTTCATAAATTTTGCTGCAGACTTTTTGTTAACTTGGCAAGCCATATGTTTTTGTTTTTTAAGTAACTAAAATAAGTTCTTTATTTGTTTTGCAGATATTGATGAATGTGCGGGATCACCGGACATATGTGGAACAGCAAAATGCAAAAACATACCAAGTAGTTATACTTGTTTTTGTGAAGAGGGTTTCAGATATGATGAATTAACTAAAAGTTGCCAAGGTATGTATAGAACAGGTGAATGGGTGTGACTATATTCAGAAACATGGATACATGATTTATATTTTTTAAAGTCAGTAAGAACTTTAGATAAGATAATAGGTGTTAAAGTGAAAATCGTGACATTGTAACCAGACCAAATTCTTCAAGCCAGGCAAGGTTAGGAAATAATCTTGTCCCTTCGTGTTGCCATGTTTCTTTTATAAAGCAGAGGAGACTTGCCTTGATTACTATTGTTGACTTCTCAAACTGAGACGTCCCCTGTGTTGGGTCTTGTCTTCTTCATTGTCTAATAAGACTAGTTCATTGTTTGCCAGGAAGTTTTCTAATGCCCGGTTATATATCGGCTAAGAACAGTAAACAGTATATGACCTGCAGTCCTATGTAATGGATAGCATTACTTAAGATTTTTACAGGAAACTATAAATTCACATAAATTGGACTGATTTGTAGGGAGGATTATGGTTGTATTTTGACGCTTCAGACACTCTGGAAAGGATAATCTCTAATAGGTGCCTTCTTTCACTCTTCCAATTCGTAATTGTTATACAACTATTGTGTTAGTGTTGTTAACCCACTTTCCTAATTTCTTATTCCTACTATATTGATGTGCTTCAACATTGTATCCATATTTTTTCTTATTGCATCATTTTCATTTCTGATTAGTAACTTGTATAGTATATGTTTAAAATAAGCTGAGTGGGTGTTCATGCACCCCACCATGAAAACTTTCCTTAGTTTGTTTCAAATCGGGGATCTATGGGTCCCATCGGGACCCCAGCAGATCCAGAAAATTTTTCCTCATTTAATTCCATCCAAAACAACATCTTTAGTTTTAGTTGGAGGTGTCCTTTTAGAGTGCGGTCCAAAAGGCCTGATCAGCAGTACTTTTAATATGTCTTTACTTTTGGCAATACACTTGTATCTATCGCGTATGCAAACCTGCAAAATGTTGCATACTTAGCTGTTTGTGCCCATGGCCGGTGGTAATTCTTTTCTCAAATTACAAATCCCCGACAACCAAGACCCCTACAACAAAAAGGGATTGGTACAAAAGCGACTGGAATATAATACAGACTTGCCTAAAGACCGAAGCTGCACATTTCCGATGAGAGTGGCATGCTGACAGGAACTAATTCCGAGTACACAGCTGTGCAGCACTTGACTTTGATGTAACTTAACAGAGTGACATAGATAAATGTCAATTTAAAGCGTCGCTGTTCTAAGGGCTAACTGTATTAGTAAGGCTAAGTGTTTCATTAAATGCTTATCCTGTGGGGTCCCGACATTGGCACTTTAAATTGACATTTATCTATGTGTAGGGATCCTGGTTGTCGGGGGTTTGTAATTCGGGAAAATGTACCCAATCTTCCCCCGGCAGACAAATCGCAATTTCTCATTAAATAAAGCACTGTCTCTCCACATTGTTCCCACAGCATAAATTAACCAAAAGTCTAAAATGTGGGCTGGATGCTCATTTTGACATGTTTCTCTTTTTAGATTTATTAGTGTGTTTTTAACCTTTTTGAACCGGCAAGGCTATTGCTACTTCCCAGGAAAATAATTTTGAAACGTCTCACATTGTGATGATTTAACATGTTTACTGATTTGACTTTCTACATGCTTTTAAATGCGGTTTATGTAAAGCAAGCTCAGGATTGTTTTCCTGCTTGGACTAGGACCCTATGCAAGGTCTGTTTCACTAGTGGAAGAAGGAACCCCAGGAGGTTGCTGAACATTTTTATGTTGAACCAGCTTCAATGAGCAAAATAGATTTTGATTTTAGACTATTTAAATAGTCACTAAACCCCCAAATTGATTTTTATTTTTTTCCCAACGGTAAGCTACTTGGTTCAGTGTAATCTTGACATGCCACATCCGCTCTACTAAAAAGTAAAGTACTAACTCCTCACTGTGTTGCAGCTAAAGCTTCCACCACATTGTAGGACAGTGGCTGATGCAGATTAAAAGTCTGAGACTGCAGTTATTTGAGTTACTGTGACATCACTGGCCCTGCCCCTGTATATGAATCAACCGTACCACACAGTTCATTTCTGCAAAGCAAGAATCCAGAGCAGTTGTTCATGTATTTTATTCAGTTCAAGAACACAGAGCCTTATTATATTAACTTCCAAGTGACTTTACTTGCTCTTTAAAAGAGCGGTTTTAATTAATTTTAATTAGTTTTAAGCAGTTTTAATTATGTTAAGATGTTCCTTTTCAGGTATGCTAAAGGAGCAGCATCTCCAAATACAAAGCAAAATTAGTTGTTTAATTTAAATGTGACATTTGCCTATATACTATAAATCATACTTTGGACAGTTAGGGCTAGATTTACTAAACTGTGGGTTTGAAAAAGTGGAGATGTTGTCTATAGCAACCAATCAGATTCTAGCTGTCATTTTGTAGAATGCACTAAATAAATGAAAGCTAAGATCTGATTGGTTGCTATAGGCAACATCTCCACTTTTCCAAACCCGCAGTTTAGTAAATCTAGCCCTTAGTCTTTTTGAGAATGCTAATATCGCAGGCTTGAGAGGGAATGGAATATTTCTGCTTCCCTTTTTTGACTGACACTTCATACCATTATATTTTAGAACTTACTATAAAACAGAGCTGTTTGCAGTTTTTCTGGCTAAACCTGAAAATGTCCATGCTGGAAAAGGTAAAAAGTCAGGACCATGCCTTTCATTAAGTTAATATTTTTCTCTTTCTCCTAAAGTACTGTTTTGTTTAGCTTCATTTATGGTTTAAATTGACAAATGGACCCTGTGGCTGTATTTATTTATGTGGCAATTTAATCTATTTGAATGTTTTTCATTTGTGCTCTTTTACGTTTGTCAAACTGTGGCTAGAAATGCACTTTTCTGCAAACGTGCAATTGGAAGACGCAAAAGTGACCCGCTAAGAAAGTAATTCAGTTGTCCATGGAGCCACGTACTCCGGAAGGTTCACGGAGGTACTCCGTGGCGATGTAACACTGAAAAATCTGTGATATTAGGGTACCATAGTATCTGGAAATGTGTGCAGCTGCAATGTTTGGTGATACACTGCGACTAATTTAATTCCCCCATAAGTGTTACAATTATGTTCATTAATATTATTGTGACAATTCCTGGATAATGACAGTTGGCGATTTCTCTGCTGCTACAATGTAAGGAGAAAGATTTGCTCTAAATATTTATATAGAAATAAATTGCCTTTTAACTTCAGCATGCCTGGTCAATGTCCTGAATTATCTGCTGCTAATAGATTATGGGCCCAGAATATCAGTAAAAGTCATAAAAAAATCTGACAAACCACATTTAATGGTCAGGAAAGTTTGAAGTTAAGATGCTGCTAATAAGGGAAAAGTATGTGGAAATGTACACTAGAGGCAAGGCCTATTCCACTCCAAGATGACTGGATCGAGAAAGATCAAAAATCCCAAAGTACCATCTCCCTTCGTACACATGATGATCGGCACATATGCAAATGTGAAATTGCTAAACAAATGTGGAAGAAGCTATAACACGTGCATGACAGATCAAATCTCAGCAATATGTATTCCATCAGAAAACCATATCCAATATAAATCCATTATAACTACATAAGGATTACCTTCAAAATGCTGATCTACGGTATTTGAGAAGAAATAGAAGATCTATGTAGCGGCTTTGCTACTTGGTGGTCCCCAAGAATTCTTGTGACTGCAATTAATGCTCAACTAAGTAATTATTTTATGTTTATGTGTCAGAAACAAGCTTATGGATGAATACAAGCGGAAAGCAGTCCAATCAATGACAATATGCTTTAAGGACATAAGGTTTAGGTAGGAAATATAGCCAGCACCATGGATGTTTTGCAAGAAATCTGATCATCTAAAGGTCAACTAGAGAGATTGGAAATCTAAAATGAAGCAAAATAATAAACATAAAAAACACATTTTGAAAGCAACATGTTGTCAATGAAGAAAGTCAAGGCAATTATATGACAATCAGTGATCACTCCTGCTTCATCACAAAAGTCTCATAAAGTATTGCAGAAGGGAAAATCACTGTTAAACTATACTATCCAAAGTGCAAACAAGTGGTCAACACCATCAAGTAGGATTGGCATATGACACAAATATCTAGGCCAAATCAATATGGTGTCTTTAGTGGTATCAAAAATTGATCAGAGCTGCCAGATGATGAAATTAATTAGCTGCTTGATAAGAACAATTACAGTGAAATGTTTTCCGAAAACAAACAGTAGCATAGCTGAACAGCCTCTGGACTTGACATTGATTTGTGTGGACCATCAAGCTTTGAGACTCCAGGAAGGAAGACCTTTGCTTTCTCGCAGTCATCAGCATTCAGTCAAGTTACATCTTGCTTCACAGCAAGGATGAAGTACCAGGGAAACTCGAAGAAAATCCTGCTCAAGTAAGCAACAGGTTTGGCAAAATGCTGAAAATTTTATATGCAGATAACAAGATTTTATAGTTGCATGAAATCCTTTTCTCTCAGTCCATTGTGAGACACCGGCCATCAGGGTATTAAGTTCAGCCAGGGACAAGGGCACTTTAAAGCTTTTGCATTTAAAACATAACTCCTGCCGCTTCCAGCTGCGCAACATCGCACGCATTCGGCCCTTCCTTTCCCAAGATGCCACTAAAGCTCTTGTCCACTCTCTTATTATCACCTGCTTGGACTACTGCAACCTCCTCCTTACTGGCCTTCCCCGCTCTCATCTTGCTCCCCTTCGCTCCGTACTCAATGCAGCCGCTCTGCCCATTTTCCTTTCTCGCCTCTCCTCTTCTGTCTCCCCCCTTTACCAATCCCTTCACTGGCTCCCCATCCCCTACAAAATCGTGTTCAAGCTCCTTACACTTATTTTCAAGGCCCTCTCCAACTCCACTGCTCCCTACATCTCCAAACTCATCGCCATTCACGCTCCACCCCCCCCCCCTGTGTTCGGCCAATGACCATCGCCTCTCTTCCCCCCTGGTTACCTCCACCCACGCTCGCCTCTAAGACTTCTCCCGCGCTGCCCCCCTCCAGTGGAACTAGCTCCCCCGCTCCATCAGAACCTCCCCCAACTTGCCCAGCTTCAAACGGGCCTTAAAAACCCACCTCTCCCTTAAAGCCTTCCAGTCCCCTACTTAACTGCCCTCCTTCCTGTCTCCCACCCACCCCCCCCTCTCATGCCTCCCTTCTGTCCCCCTCCTACCTCCCTCCTCATCATTTTCTCTCCCCCCCCCTCCGTCCCTGCCTCCACTCTCCCCCTTTCCTCTTCCCTCCCTTGCGTCTCTGTCCATCCCACCCTCCCCTTAGATTGTACGCTCCTTCGAGCAGAGCCTCCTCTCCTCCTGTTCTCCACCACCTTAACTCTGCTCTCCAGCTCCTTGTCTCTTCTGTGAGGTCCTTCTGCCCCTCCTCCCCTCTCGCTACCCGATGGGGGCCCTCACCTTTCATCTAGCTGTACCTTGAGCTTCTGAGTTACTGTGCTTCTTGTTAACTGTACTGTGCTGTCTCACCTTGTACCGTATTTCTGTCTGTCCCGGTACGGCGCTACGGATACCTAGTGGCGCCTTATAAATAAAAATTAATAATAATAATAATAACTCCTCCTCTTCCCATTCCATGCAATGTGTCTGGCGTAGCAGCCATCAATTATTTTTTAACTAAGGCCCACAAGACAGAGCAGGAGAAACACAAAAACAAGGATAGGAGAAATAAAGTGTAAAAGGGTAGGCCTCCGGTGTCCCCTAGTGGACTAAAAGAAAAGGATTGGGTGACCCCGGACTTAGGTTATATCCACAAGCTACCAATACAGGTGGGTTTTACATTCAGTAGAGGTAGTATGGAGCACCTTCCTCTGGAAACTGGCATCCTTAGATGCAAACACATTAAAGCTAAAAAAATTGGTAAATGTATGAACTGAGGACCAGGCGGTAGCCCGACACAGATGCTCAGCCAAAGCCCCATGACATGCCGTCCAAGAGCCCCCACTGACCTGGTGGAGTAAGCCCTGATATTTTCTGGAACAGTTTGCCCTGCTCCCCTGGACCATCTTGCAATAGATATTTTGGACGCTAGCCAGTCCTTCTTATGGGCCTCATAAAGGACCAAACTTTCTATTTTGTGAATATCGCAAGTACTTTGAACACAGTTCCTCAAAACCCTGACCACATCAAGATTAGACCAGGTGGACCACATCCATTTAAGAGAGCCTTCTGTGGACCAAGGTGGGAATCGCTATATCTTGGTTATGGTGAAATCTAGAAACCTCTTTAGACTGAAAGGAAGGCCTGGCCTGAATTACAGCCCTATCCTCATGGGAAATAATAAGAGACAGCAGTCAGCTCTGAAACTCTTCTCGCAATTGAAATGGCTAAAAGGAAAACAGTCTTGAAGGTTAGGAATTTTAATACTACTTCATCCAAAGGTTCAAGTTGTAAAAACTGCAAAGCGTCCAACACCAAAATTAGATCCCATAGGGCCACAGAAAAAATGTAAGATATATATGCAGTATACCCAGTAACAATGTGTTATGCACGTTTTGTCGCTATCCAATAACGATTGACGAATCTCGATTTGTGTTTCCAACGCACAAATATTTATTCTCAAAAAGTAGCAGAATAATTCAAGCGAAATAATAATAAGTACAGCTGTTACTTATCGCAGGCGCTCTGGATCCAGTGAACAGTCATTCAGGTCTGAAGTCTGTGGTAAATGTGACTGAACACTAGATGAGAGCTACTGCTTATATGCAAACAGAAATACAGTGAAACAATGCAGATGGTATGGCTTGCTTCTATTGGTCCAGGCTTCAGGAAGGTCCAGGGAGTTGCAGATCATAGGCTAGTTCAAACTAAAGAATCCAAAGGTGGGGGTCATCTCTCCAGGGGATGTGCTCCTTTTTTCCCGCCCAGACTCCAATTACAACTAGTCTATTAGCATTTTATAGTCGGCATCATATTAAAGGTTTATTCCCTAACATCAATAACTAGAGTATGCAATGTGCGATCTCTTCGCTGAATGCACCAGACAGCTGCTGATGTAAAGGGGATTAATATGATATCAGATATGACACATTCCCCCTTAACCTGAACCATATGTATCACTAATATGCATATAACTTATAATATTACACATAAACACTACTATATTTCGACATAAATAACTGTGTTGCAACTACGATTAATGTGTACTATTTACAAATGTATACAAAAGTGTAAAAGCTGTTATTGCCACGTGTTGCGGCTGGATACGCCCTTCCACGCCGTAGCGTGCTCTACGCATTATTTCAGACAAAGACAATCAAGTTTGCTCGATATTAATTGAAATGACTTTATCCAATTTGCTAACTTCGACAAATGTCTTCACATCTGGCAATAAAGCTAATCTTTTTTGAAAAAAAAAAGACACCTGAACCTGCAGGAAGCTAAGGTCAATCCGGCAGCCAGCACATCTTGTAAGAACATAAAATCTTGGGCACTTAAAAATAAAAGGTGGGGAACCCCTTCCTCTCTCACCAGGCAGTATAAAATCTCTACTCAGTGGTAATTTTTTTGCCGAAAATGCTTGCCTCGCCTTCAGCATGGTTTGAATCACACTGTCGGACAAACTCTTTGCTCTCAGAATAAGCCGCGCTCTTAAAGCTAGAAGCTGTAAACCATGGTGCAGAAACGGCCCTTGACTTAACAAGTCTGGTCCGAGAGGCAGAATCTGTGAGTGACCCGTTGAGGACGTCTGAGTACCAGGATCTTTGCGGCCAATCTGGATCCACCAGAATCACCAAAACCCCTTCTCTCTTCACCCTCTTCAGGATCCTCCAACGTATTGCCACCAGGGGAAATACGTAAATTAGGGAGAACTGCCAATGGAATGATATGGTGTTTACCATGACTGCCCTTGTGTCTCCTGCCCTTGAACAAAGTAGGTTCATTTTGCAGTTGAACAGTGACGCCATCATATTGATGTCCAGCTGACCCCACCTGTTCACAATCTGTTGAAGGAGCTCTGTTCACCCATTCCCACGAACAGTGAACAGTCTGCCTGCTCAGAAAATCTGACTTCCAGCTGCCTACTTTTGGGATATAGACTGCCATGATGGCCTAAACATTTTGTTCCGCACAACAAAAAAATTTGCTGATCTCTTATATGGCAGGATTACTTCTTGTCCCTCCTTGGTGGTTGAGGAATGTCACAGCCGTGGTATTGTCCGACTATCTTTACAGGTGCCCCCCGCAGAAAATGCACTGACTAGAGCACAAAACATGGCTTGCAATTCCAATACGTTGGGAGCTTTGTCTCCTCTAGAGTCCAAAGACCCTAAAAGGGAACAGCCTCCAACCCCGAAGCCTGGCGTCCATAGTTACCAGTGTCCGCTTTCAAATGGAAAACATGTGACCTTTGCTGAGGTTTTCCCTCCTCAGCCATGAAAGGAGTGAGTGAAGCACACTCTGGGAAAGGCATATCACCTGGCTGGATAGACAAAGGTGGGATTTGTTCCACTTTGAGATGAGTTCTAATTGGAGCTCTCACTTGAAACTGGGCAAACGGGATCACTTTAAAAGTCAAAACCATCTTGCCCAGTGCTCTTATGCGGAAATGCATACATGTTTGTCTGTGAACCAACAGAGACTTTGCTATACTCTGTATGATAAAAACACCCTCTGTTTCTGGGTGTCAAAGTAAAGATTCAAAAAGATCTTCCTGCGATGGACTTTCTGAGATTGCGAATACACACGTGGGATACTAATGTCTGAGCAGTCTCCTGCACGTGAGCCTAAAGTACAGCGGTCCATTCTGCTTTTTTCAACAGATCATTCAAATAGGGGATAATCTTTATTCCTCTAGAGCGCAGCAGAGACGCCATGACCCCCATGATCTTGGTGAAAACTCTTGGTGCCGTGGCCAGACCAAAGGGATGAGCCCAAAACTGGTAGTGAGTGATAGGACTAAACAGCAAACATAAGAAGACAATGATGTTCTTCCCAGATAGGAACATGTAGATGTAGCGTCATTTATATCTGAGGATACCATATACTTATCCTTTTTCATGCTGTTCATTACAACTGTTAGGGACTCCCATCTTGAATCTGTCCATCCGGAGCTGGGTGTTTATGGTTTTCAGATTCAAGATGGGTGTAAATGAACAGTCTGGTTTTTGAACCAGAAATAGGTTTGCATAGAATCCCAAACTGTTTTGGAGATCTCGTACCGGAACAGCCACTCATGAAGATATCGGAGCTCTCACACAGCAAGACATTTTGTCTTGTCTGCGGGATGCCCCCTGGTGAAGAATCTTCTGCTTGGGGATCTGAGGAGGTCTATAATGTATCCTTGGTTCACAATCCCTCTCACCCATCTGTGGCAGACTTTAATCACTGGTCCCAGAAGAGGAATAAATGGGCTCCCACCATAGATGAGCAGTGTGGGTAGAATGCCTATTTTGCGGAAGGCTTGTCATAGGACCTGGCAACTGTCTCCCCTACTCAGTGGCGGATCCAGGGGGGGGGGGCGATCGCCCCCCCTAGCAGGGGCTTGCTGCCGGCGGCTGCCCACTATGTGCAGGTCCGTTCGGCAGGGACAGTGTGCTGCCCGGCCGCTCTGATTGTGTTTTAAACACAATCAGAGCATCCGGGCGGCACACTGTTCCTGCCTGTCACTGCCGAACGGACCTGCACATAGTGGGCAGCCGCCGGCAGCCTCAGATGTAAAAAAAGGGGGCGGGACCTTAATCGCCCCCCCTAAATCGCCCCGGGTAGAAGTATTATCTAGATCCGCCCCTGCCCCCACTGCAAGCTTGCCCTAAGGGCAAAAGCTTGCCCTCTGGAGTATTGACTCCTAGATTTCCTTGCAGGAAACTCCCCTGAAAAACAATGGTAATGAAACCTGGATGCTCTTGTTCTTGGAGCATTAACAGGAAGAAAAACCACCTCTCCTTCACCGCAAATAGGCCCCTGCAGTCAGAAAAATGGATTTAAGAATGCTGTGAAAATTATGGTCATCACCAGTCTCAATGTTTACCGCATTGGGAATGGAAATTGGGGTTGTCTTAGACAACCTTGCTACAGAAGCATCCACTTTAGGAGATACTGCCCACTTAACTGTATCCTACACAGGAAGTGGATAACAATTTTGCAGCTTATGGGACATGTGAAACTTACGGTCTGGTGTGGTCTATGCCTCACCCAGCAAATCATATAGCTGGGGAGAGAAATAGCGAAGTTTCAGAAACATTTGGAACCTCTGTGTCCAATGACCAATATCAGGTGCACAGCATGTATCAGATCATCCACCCTTGTCAGATATAGGGATCATCTTCAAAGTATGAAGTATCCTCTAGATCCGAATCGCCAACTACCTCCTTTTGTTCGTCCCTGACAGAATCTGACTCAATTTCACTATGGGTAATTATGTTTCTACGTTTGCAAGAGGCAGGAGGAGTTGCAGAATCCAGCATATTTTCTCAAGAGGAAGAAATCTCGAGTAATCCCTGCATAGAAGTTACAAGACTTCTTGCCCATAACGGCTCCTCCTGGGATGCCTTCAAGGGACCTCAGGCCCCTGGCTAGGCATGACTAAATGGTACACATGTCCACAAGAATCTCTTCTAGAACCTGAAGGGTTCAAATGAGCAATCTCCGCAATCATACTGGCTAAGGACTTAGCCCCGTCTGGTTCTGCCATAGCTGTAACAGAGAAATCTGGTGTACCCGGCACATGATCTTTTGCTGGCAGTCTGCACATAAGGCATCTGTGACTGGGTGTCGCAGAGGTAAGTTAACATGACACTTACAACATGTAAAAATCTTCACAGCCTTTGCTCTGGAAGAACGCTCCTTGTCAGACATAGCAGAAAGAGAGAGAATACAGAATGCAATAACACAACACAATCAGACAGAATAAAGTCAACCTGCTAACAGACCCAAGTCTGATAAACAGAGTTATATTTCACTCATAAACTTCTGGCAATGCCATTGAGGAGGGCCTAAGGATCTGCCTTTTATGAAAGTAACCCCCCCCCCCCCAGGCCCAGCACCAAGACGTTTGCCACCCTGAAGGATGCCCCCTTCAAACCAAATCAGTGCCTAGCACGGGCTTACTGTCGTAGCCCTTACTTGGACTGGCCCCAGGCTAACTAATGAACTGGCATTCAAATAATATTAATAATGGAATAAATTGCAAAATAAAAGAAAAGTTCTTCCTAGCCGTGGAGCCTCACTGCGGCTTTTAATTAAGTCTCTCTACACGGTTTCTCGGGGGGTTCTTTCTCGCCATCAGTAACTGACCATTACTGACCACTCCTACTGGTGTCGCCTTGCCATCAGACACTTGCCGTCTGTGTATGCCACCTGCGCAATAGTTGTAGGAGAATCTCACTGCCACCACTAGGCTCCTTCAGGGCAAATAAAACCACTTAATTCTGGGTAGCTGGTATAGCTGTTGCAGTGTCTCTTTGCTGTGGGTACCTCCTGACCACTTACTATGTGTCAGGATTGCTTGCTAATAGGCAGAGCAGCTGGGGAATAGATTAGAGTGTAAGCTCTTATCTGTTGGTCACACAATGTAGCAGGCAATAGGTGTCAGAATCTTCGAGCAGTAATGTTTTATTGCTCAAGGGTCCTTACAAGAACATTTTCACACTAGTTAAAGGTACTAGTGATCACCCAGAAGTTCAGATGGTAAACTACTGTTAAAATAGGAAAAACAGTTTTATATACTGTTTCTGACACACATTGACAGGAGGTAATCCAGCCCTCTAAACCTATCCGGCACTGCAAAGTTTGAGATATTACCTCACATATTTAGCATCAGGATGTAATATGTTCTCTAAATTTGATTTTAACTTAATTTAAACTTAACAAAATTCCCATCAATCTGTGATTTCCTAAATTTCTTGCTGGTTGCATTATTCATGTAGTTCATCTATCTTTTTTAACAAGACCGGATAACAAGGTAATGACCCCCTGCTGTGTATTCTGGCTAAAAAAGATGTGTTTGTCTCTCACAAATAATAAGGCCTAATTAGAACGGGGCAAAAAAACTAATTTCCTCCAAAAACCAATACATTTCTAATACAAAATCAGTACATTTGCAATGATGGACATTGGCACACTGCACCACTAATTAAAATACATTTATACAATAAGTTATTTCTAATGATCCAGTCACATCATCCAATTGTTGGGAACGGGGAGGCGGCATCAAAGGCACAACTCTAGAATTGCATAGCCGTCCATGCTGTGCGATGCATGTCTCTCAAATACTGCTGCAGTGGATTCACACGATGCTGGTGAAACTGAAATTATAATAAGAAAACAAAACTAAGACAAAAAAAAAGAAAAAAGCTGCTAGAGCAACTCTTCTTTGCCCCGACTGATAGCAGCTCTGGCAGGCACGAAGTATGGAGGGGGAAGGTGAGGAACTATGTTTTAAATGCAATAGATTTAGTGCCCTTGTTCCTGACTTCATTTGATACCCCAATATCCAGAGTCACCCAATCGGATGCTAGTAGAAGACACAAAGTATTTTGAAAGAAGAAAACTGTATTCCAGACAATATTATCAAACAACACCAAGCAGACTGATCTAGCAGTGAGAGAGAAATATACTCTCTGCGAAAGCAGATGTATGCTCTCTGATGAAGGTATGCCAACAACATATTGGGTTGAAGCAATCATGACAACCTTTTAGCTCTAATACTGTATGATGAGTGGTACAGAAAGAATTCTGAACTGCAGCACGTTAAAATATTTGGAAGCATATTTGGGAAGCTCATAAAAGCAAGTAATTCTGGTACAATGTGAGGCAAAATAGTTACATAATTCTAAACCAATACACATGTAAGGTAATAAGAAGCATGGTGATTTTTGGAGATTGTGTCTTGTTCAAATTCCAATTCCACAGTCTGAGCAAAAACTTAAAGTTAACAATGAAATAGAGTTTGGCAATCCAGCTGTCACAAGAGAAGAGAGTAGTGACACACCTACCTTCAATTAGAAGATCCACAAGATGGAGCATTTCAGACGTCTGTCCTACATGAGTTGAAGAGTACAACAACTCAAGCTAGGAGTGGAGGAAATGCAAAAAAAAAAAACCTGTATCAAAGCTGCTGATCAAGAAATAAAATTACTCAATCAGTTCCAGACAAGTAAACTCGGAACCATGATGGGAATCGCATGATAAGTTTTTGAGTGGAGTTTTTAAAATTATGTTTATTTTTGTGTTTTCTCTGGAAATCTAGGCAAATTGGTGCACCCACCCCACAGGTACACCCTTGATCTGCCAAGTTTCTCCCATTGGACAATGAAAACATTTGCTTTCTAGCAGACAATGCCAAAGTTAGCCATAATTCCCTATGCTTATCTGAAAAACTTTGTGCATAATTACTCATTTTGTCACAAAAAATTATGGGACTGCACTTTTGCACAGTCATGATTGAGAGTTATCTACTCGTGTTGCTCAAAAGTTAAAATATACAGTAGCCTGCAGCATACTAGAAGTAACTGGCTTTCATGTGTCGAGTGCAAGTTAGAAAAGGGGCATATTCAGTTAGCTTCTGGGATCGCGGCTACGAACGGCTGTTTCCTTCCCGATACCACCACATTGCCGATTTCCCTTCGCACCCCATAGGGCAGCAAAGGGAAATCTGCGACGTGGTGGTACCATAATTGCCGTGATCCTGGAAGCCAATTGAATATGCCCCAAAGAATGCAAATGTCTGATTGCTAACATTTCTCAAAGATGCAAATCTGCATTAAACCATATCGTCCAAATTTAGAGAGTTGCTGTAGATTCAGATTTCAGTTTGTGCAGAATCTTTCTTATCAATGTCTCCCTGGCTGTGTCCTGCAAACCAAAATTATACTAGAAGCCCAAACTGGTGGGGAAAGTGTGAAAAGAGAAAATAAATACTACAAACTTGCGCAATCCTATTATTAACCACATGACAATAGATTATTACTATTATTTTGTGATAATTTTTTGCTTTAACTTTACAAACCTTGAATATGATATATTAGTATATTTATTTTATTTTTGTTGTCCAATGAATTGGTCTTGGTATTTAACAATCAAAATATATTTGGTTTAACGCCTCCTATTCTCCAATACAGATATTGATGAATGTGAAGAGAAACGCTGTGAACAGACCTGTGTCAATTCATATGGAAGCTATTCATGCCACTGTGATGGACGAGGAGGGGTAAAATTATCCAATGATATGAACACCTGTGAGGTATAGACTATGCTCGAAGTACAATAAATTGTCTGGTTACTGAAATTCTACATTACTGTACACTATGTACTATTCGTACATTTGTAAGATCTATATATATACTTTTTTCTGTCTTTTTTTTTTCTTTTTTCTGTAGGATATAATGCCATGTGTTCCTTTCGCAACAGAGAAAAGCATAAAGTCTTTATACCTTGGCAGGATGTTCAGTGGTGCACCTGTGATCAAACTACGTTTTAAGAGGAAGCAGCCCAGCAGGTGAGGAGGTTAAACCATTTTTACTTTGAATGAGAGCTGAATATCTCAGTGATACTACCATCAAATTTCACTTTCTTTCAATGATATATGTATAATGGTTTTAGACATGACCTATATAAAGTCTATACATTTTCTACAAATGGTCTTTGATCGAATTGAGAGAAAGCGGTTGGGAATTCACTTTCATGCTTGAAACATTATGCTGCTAACTTTCTTATAACAAACAGGTTAGACTTATTAGTGTTCAAAATGGCCTATGACTTGTTATAGCACAGACAATAAGTAATGCTATTTAGATGTCATACCTCAACGATATAGAACAGATGAGAGATCATTTAGTCCATCCATGCCAACTTTGGCAAGTTAGTCTCTGGGAGACCCGGGGTGGTGTGGCGGTGGGGCTCGCTGAATCGCGTCTTTTGGCCCTGCCTCCTAAACTACCATCACAATTTTTAGCCTATTAGAGCAGGAGGCGGGGCCACGATGACACGTGAATCACGTCCTAAGCCTTGTTGCTTAACTAATTAAGTGGACAGGAACTAGGAGGTTGTCCTGCTCTCCCGGAGGTCTGGGAGATATCCCAGAAATTAGGGAGTCACACAGGCATTTCGGGAGAGTAGGCAACTATGTAAGTCCTATACAGAAGTGGAAGTTGCTCAATGAATTTATAGGCTCATAGTAGGTGCTTGAAAGGGTGGGGTTATCCTAAAAGGAACAAACACAGAGAAAAATCCCCCAGCACACTGCTATAGCCAGCAAAAGAACTGCCATTTCTACTTGCACATGAAAATGCAAAAGTCTCAGTTGAATAAATTTGCAAATGTATGTTTAAGCCACCTGCCACTCCACGGCGCTTTTGCTAATAGGGTGGTCCTAACTCTAAACCGGTAGAGTCACATATATTTGGGCCATACATACAATCGCGTCATAAGCCCTGTCACTTAATTATTGAAGTGGACAGGGACTAGGAGGTTGCCCTGCTCTCCCGGAGAGCCGGGATAAATTCCCAAAAATCGTGAGTCTCCCGGAGTAGGCAACTATGTTAGTCTTGTTAGCCACTAAAAGTGATGTCATTATATGGGATATGGTATTTTGAAAATATTACAGATAGCATAGTAGAACATTTGCGTACATACTATACAGTTTTCCTGGAAAGCATACCTTAGTCTTTGAAACGCTATTACTTTATTGAAATTAGACAAGGTGCTAACATACAGTTTGCAAACAGGAACAAGTAGAAATAACAGTGAAGACATGTTATATCTTTACAGTTGCAAGTTCTCTCATTTTATATGTGGTTAACAGATTTACAATGTAGTATACATTGGATTTCAGTTAGCTAATGTACATAGAATATTGTAGACTGCAGTTATTCTCCGTGATCTTTTGGTGTTCCATTTGTTTTATACAAATTGTGAAGTATTTATTTTGTCTAATACTACATCATGGTTAATACATCTTTCCGTCCCTTTGGCTTCAGCACACCTGGCCCCTAGCCTTGTCTGGATTTTCTTTCTGAAAACATTGCTTGACATTTTCAGCTTTCTCCATTAGGGTGAGGGGAAATTTTGGCACAAAATTTTTCCTGACTTAAAACTGGCTTTAAATTTGGCATTAGAATTTCTATTTTTTTGGCCCAGGTCCTGGAAACAAACCTGATGTCTTTCTCTAAAGAATTTCCTAACACCGAGTATAATGACTTTAGTGGGTTTTTATGATTTCTCACTCCTCATTGGCACATAGCTTGTACTGACATTGCACATGGGCCTCTCTTGAATTCTTAACTTGACCTCTTTACAACATCGATGGACCCGGTTGTATAAGAAGTAGCTAATATCATTTTGTTTACTAAATCCACCAGATAATAGTTGTGTGTGAAAATTGCTGCATAAAAATGTAGAATCCTGTTAGTTCTGTCATTTCATTGTGCTGACTGAATACCAAAGTCTTTTTGAAAATGAAAGTATAATCAAACTATAGCCCCCTGTCACTGTACGTGGTCCTGGGGTGCAGGGACAGGTAATACACCTTCTTGCTTGCACTCTACTCTGCCCTGTCTAGCTCTTGGATGTGGGCATAAGTGACCAGAGTGTCCACGTACATGCAGGTGTTACAGCACTGTCTGTTAAGTGTGAACCCAGATGTTGCAGGGTGGTGCAGTGCAATAGATTTCACAGTAAATTGGGCGCCATACCATCTCTATATTGCATGTAATGCCCTGTCACTGTGTGTGCGGTCCTGAGGTGCATAGGTGGGTAATGCACCTCCTCATCTGGCTTGTTTATCTGCCCTGGCTAGCTCTTGGGTGTGGGCATAAGATGACTAGAGGGTCTCTGCACATGCAGGTTTTTCAGCTTTCTCTTGGGACACAGGTGATGTAACTTTAGGTGCAGTGGAAACAGAGGTCTCAATCATTTGGTTGCCAGACTATCTTATATTGTAAAACAAGCTCTTTATTTACACTCCTTCACTCCAGCACATTCTTAAACAGTTACAGCAATAAAGTAAATATGTACAGTTCATATCTCCTGTCTCCTCCTGCACAGTTTGGTGACTTTTTAGCTCACATTCATCTCTCACAGTGTTTTTTCACCCCTCCTCTGCAGGGGGTATAATCTCTCACCCCTCCTCTGCAGGGGGTATAATCTCTCACCCCTCCTCTGCAGGGGGTATAATCTCTCACCCCTCCTCTGCAGGGGGTATAATCTCTCACCCCTCCTCTGCAGGGGGTATAATCTCTCACCCTTCCTCTGCAGGGGCTATAATCTCTCACCCCTCCTCTGCAGGGGCTATAATCTCTCACCCCTCCTCTGCAGGGGCTATAATCTCTCACCCCTCCTCTGCAGGGGCTATAATCTCTCACCCCTCCTCTGCAGGGGCTATAATCTCTCACCCCTCCTCTGCAGGGGCTATAATCTCTCACCCCTCCTCTGCAGGGGCTATAATCTCTCACCCCTCCTCTGCAGGGGCTATAATCTCTCACCCCCTCCTCTGCAGGGGCTATAATCTCTCACCCCTCCTCTGCAGGGGGTATAATCTCTCACCCCTCCCCTCCTCTGCAGGGGCTAGTAGGAACGTCACATTTAAAGTGGTGCCTCAGTGTATATCCATTCTCTCTCAGCAGCATTTCACTCACTCCTTCTCTGTGCAGGTGACATCACTCACTCAGCTCTGGCACCGTCCTTGCTATTGTTCTCTCAGCCCCCTCAATATACACACTGCCTTTCTGCTCCCAGCAGGGTGTCTCTGGGGTAACATAACTCAGATGTGGTGTCTCTTAGTCAAACCAATATATTCTGAGGTAATGTGGTATACTCTCCCTGACTGAGCACCCCCCCTCCAGTTATAGAGCCACATTCTGAGGTAATTTCTCCCTCAAAACTTTTGCTTTTCATTCATATTCTACCTGTCATGATGTACTTAGGTCCTTGTGACAGCAGGCCACCGACCAGCACCCCAGATTATAAGGGGGATCTTAGAATCTCCTTCCCTCTATCTATTAGAGTGACCTTTTAACTCTTTCCTTCCAGATTGCTCAGCTTAGAGGGAACGCTGCACCTGACCCTAAATTACCCCCCTAATCAGCAGGAATATCCCTGTAGCACATAATTATTTCAAGGGAGATACATTTTTAAGTTTTATTGCATGAGTATCCTAGATACATCACTCTTAGAGTAGCAGTTCAATTTCCTTCTGAAGTGCTCAGCACAATAAATTGTAGCTTTGAAGGTCACCCTGTTAAAAAAAAAAAACTATAACTGTTTCCTGGGGAGGGAAATTGTCAAATCTAAGAGCTCAGCTTGGAGACACTTGCCATGTGTTGAGATAAAACAGCTTCTCTTTGTTGCTGATAGGACCTTTCTTCCCCCCCTCCATTGCAGAAGGGTACAGAACCCAATTACCTGGAGCCAGTCTTACTGGGAACTTGCAGCACATGTGGAGGAAGTATATCCAGTACTTTCTCATATATCTGACTAGAGGGCTTCTATTAACCTATGTGGGAGAAGACTGGATTGACTACTGTAGAGTCCTCTGTACTGCTACTGGAGCGTTATACTATGCTCAGTGGCTCTTGCAGTCATGAGGATGGGACTCCCTTATTTACTATATGGATGGGAGAGGCCATCTCCCTGTTTGTTACCCTGAGGGCAAATGGGAAAGTGGAGGGTTGTTCAAACTGGATTCCCATTTAAAAAACATCTTCCAGACAGGTATTGAAACTTTATCGCTTTGCTAAACCAGAAAAATGGCCATTAAAATGTGACCATTATAAGAGTTCTTTAATGCACTATATGAATATACTGTAATTGTATTGTGGAGCCATAAAGCAACATGGTACTCATGTTAATAAATATAAAAATGCAGATGATAATACTTTCTGAACAGAATGACTTCTGCCTATATTTTCACTGACATTTGCAGCAGTTCAAATAAAGTGATTATTCCTAGTAATGGAATGCTGGACTTGACCTAACTTGCAGCAAATAGCTGCATGTATGGGCCAAAAAAGGCCACAGGTCCCAGAATTGCATAGATGTCATTCGTAAATAATGAATGTAATCTGACAAAGTGCAATAAGTGTTGCCTAGGAGTCAGCCCTTCGGCATCCGCGGCCAATTTCCAGATGTCACTGATTTGGTCCCAAATTTTTCTGGCAAAGTTTGGACATCAATAAAAAAAAATCTGTCATTACTCTCTATGTAAACAAACACTGACCATTTATTTTAAGTAGTTTAATTTGCAGTTAAATCTTCAGATCACAGTCTGTTATAATCCACAACCCAGTGCTTTGCATAATGGAGAATCAAAAATGTCACATCTCTTCAATAATCTGTTTAAATTCTCTTGTTTCATTTATTTATATATACATCTGTTATTTGTATCTGATGTATTTCGGGGTATACAAAATCAAGAAAAGGTGAGATGTATTTTTCCATCTAATTGCATGGAGATGAGATGCCCATACATGCACTCAAATTAATTCGACAAATTAGTTTTCTCTCTCTCGATTCTTGATATTGTTGGTAGGTTTAAAGTTTAGAACTTGTGTTTTTGTGTAATATATTGCTTTTGCATTTTGAATATCTCGTGCTCTTATAAACCCTATTGGATTATTTCTTGGCATGTTGCTAGACTTGTGGCAGAATTCGACTTTCGAACTTTTGATCATGAAGGTGTCATATTCTTTGCTGGAGGCCATCAAGACAGCTCATGGATAGTCCTAGGTCTACGAAATGGAAAGCTTGAGCTACAGCTGAAGTATAATGGAATAGGACGAGTGACGAGCACTGGACCAGTCCTAAACCATGGTATTTGGCAGACAGTAAGTATTTCCCACACATTTTCATTACATGGGTAGCAACATGTATAGAATAACAAAATGTTTGAGAGCACCAACTTTGCAGTGTTTGGTATGTTGAAAATAAATCTCCAGGACATTTTTTTTTAATCTAATTGTGTAACGTCTCCAAGAAATGACTAAAGTTACAGTACAAGTGTGTGTGTGTGTGTGTGTGTGTGTGTATCAGCTATTTCAATAGGCTTAATCACAACAAGTCCCATATGAATAGAAAAATATTTATTCTCCAATTTATCTATCTTCAGTTATGACATTTGTGCATTTTAATAATAGTAATTTATATATACATTTTAGGTTACAGGTCATATATTTTGCCCATGTAGTTTCAGTACAAATATTGAGAGCAGGAAAAGGATGAAATACATTTCTATATTAACATAAACTTAGGAAGATTCTGCTAATGTTTCCAGGGCATGGAGTCATGTCTAGTCTACTCCTACCACACTGCATACATATAGTCTGAGTTGTACATTTTCAGCCACTATTTTAACCTTTAATGCCAGGCTGAATTAAATTGTGTTTTAATGGATGTTTCCAGACCACCATGGAGTCACCAGTGTTCCTGGTGTTAAGGGGAAATGCAAAGTGTCTACTTGATTTTCTGTGACAATAAGAATGAAGATAATTAGACAATCCTTCTTGTTTTTCTAAATTTGTACTATCATATATTTTACATTACAGTATTTTTCAATTCATATTTGCCTAAACTCTGCGTGATAATCCAGTGTCTGAATTATTTTGACAACCTTATAGAGCTGCTAGCGGTGGAAGTAGAATCATGAGATCCAGAAACCACAGCAAACAAGTACAGAGTCTCATTTGTTTTGGGCAGCCTTCTAGTAATTGTATCCTGTGGTGAGAGAAGAAAAAATACCAATATCCCTCCACTAACTATCAAGGCTGCAAATAGCAATGTATATTGCATTGAGCAATGATGTGCTACAATAACCAATGAAACACTGGCACAGATCTCATTAACCTGACTGTAGTAGATTGCTAATTGCTTATCAAATAACAAACAGAGAAAAGAGAATGATCATCTGGGGCACTCAGAATGAAAACAGCATAAACGTATATCTAATGTTGCTGTGTACTGTAATCATTAAAATTATTCTTTATTAATTAAATGGATTAAAATTGGTCTAGTAGCAAAATATAAAAGATGTAATGAATTGACACACTGAAATTAACAGAATACTGATAAAATAGACAATAGTTCCTTGTCTAACCGCTATCCTGCTCAGAACAAATGGTCTTTTTATTTTGGTGTATATCAAAATTATTCTGTTCTTAAATAATTCCCCTATTGGTGGATACTGATAGTCCTCTGTTCTAATACTTCACATCAATAATACATGGTTGATATTACTTAATTTATGCTCAATATGTTGAAACTGATGGATTAATTAGTCACATCTTGCATATAATTAATCATTATTAATAATGTTTAATAGGGCTGGTAGGTTTTATGATAACCCCTCTAAATTATTTCTTAATATAAATTGTATAAATATATACCAGTCCTATTACTCATGATAGAATAATTCCCTTTTTAGGTACTCCTAATAACATATCATAAAATATCTGATGTTTGAGAATTAGGATATAGATAGAAGCAGTATTGTTTCTTGTTATCACTCTATATAACTGCCTGCAAAACCTTCTAGGGTTAATCCTTTCAGTGAGGCTGGGGTTTGTTACATTGTATTCTAACTGATCCCACTAGCCTCTACTCTATCGCTGCACTATTATGCCTCCACAATTGACAAGGCAAATAAACGCTGAACTGAGGATTATACAGCTACCATCAGTGCTTTGCAATTATGGACTAATCCAGTTTACTTAGGGGAAAGCTGAGCAGCGATCGCGGCGTCCGCCTTTACGCGCGTTTCGCTATAAGCTTTAACGAGGCAAGCCGAACTCACGAACTCAGATGATCATTCTCTTTTCTCTGTTTGTTATTTGATTAGTATTTGTTAAATGATCGGGTGCACCCTTCCTCGCTAGATACTATATACTTTCAAGCAGAAAGTGACATTATAATTAGAGGAAGATGAATGGAGAGCTTGGTGCAGTCTTAACCCTTTGGTAAATCAATATTGCTAATTGCTTATACCTGTTTGGTTAGTATGGGATTATTATTGTTTATTTATTGTTGTTTATAATGAGCCACAAAACCCGCAGCGCCATACAGTGAGGATATAGCACAACACAGATCTTTGCACCATGTGCTAGACCATTCTTGCTGGCATAATCTTGCTTTCAGATTGTGTGATGTCATTAAGATATGACGATGTATGTAATAAGGCAGGAATAAACGTTTAACCTGTTGGATGTGTCTGTCACTGTTTTTGGACATCATAGACTTGATTGTATCATGTCAGGATTGAATGTTGGCGTGGAGCATGCTGTTCAATATGTTTGGTCTTCCCTCCGATTATTAAATAGTATTTTTCTTTTTTCCTCTGCAGATTTCTGTTGAGGAATTGCACCGTAATATAGTAATTAAAGTCAACAAAGATGCAGTCATGAAAATAGCGGTGTCTGGAGATCTGTTTACACTTGACAAAGGATTACACCAACTTAATTTGACAGTTGGAGGAATTCCCTTTAAAAGCAGTGAGCTCATTCAGCCAGTAAGTGCCACCATAAAGACAATAACTATATAAAGACTGATGCTGTTCTGATGTGCTAACCCGTGTCTGCTCTCAGATCAACCCACGTCTGGATGGCTGTATGCGGGGCTGGAATTGGCTGAACGGAGATGACTCCTCTATACAAGAGGCTGTGCGGATGACTGAAAAGATGCAGTGTTTCCTGATTGCAGGAAGAGGATCTTATTATCCAGGAAGAGGATTTGCACTCTTCCTCATTGATTACAGTAAATTTGTTTTGACCTTACTGCCTATATTTCCTTACTGAACTTTCTGTAAAAAAAAAAGCATTCAAATGCTGTTAATTTCTCTTATACCATCTATGTAACCCTCCTACCAATGTTCAAAGTGCATATTTTCTCTACTGTTTTGATAAAATCTCTGTTGTATTACAATAGGCACTGCTTTAGCTGGATAATTGGTGTTCAGAATGTTTTATTGTAATGTATCATCAATAACAGTTCTACTTGTGTAGCTAATTAAGGCACATGGAATGCTATAAAAGCATCATCTGACCTTATGTTATCAGAAACAAACTTAGTAGCAGAAGCATGAGAAATACGGCAACCAGAAATCAGAATTGAATTCTAAACACCATTCGGAATACATACTCATGTGACATTTTTCTGATTTCTTGTAGTGAATTTATCTAATAAGGACGACTATGAGCCAAACTGGATAGTAGATGTCAGTGCAGAGATAAATCCAGCAACAGATACTGGAGTGCTCTTTGCTCTTGTATCGGAAGATAAAGAAGTCATCCTGTCACTAGCACTTGTTGATTATCATTCTACCACAAAAGTGAAACAGCAGGTAATCCTTCACCTAGATGTCATGCACCCTGTGGTTCTCATTCATTACACTGTTTTCTTTTTTGTTTATGTGAGTTATACAGAAAGTAATACATTCATAGTTCAGAGGTGAATAAACAAACAAGGGCACTTTATTTAAAATTTGACTGTTAAAAGTCGAATGTCAGACTGTCAAAGTCTGTTAACTGCACTTTCACACTTAGGAGTTTTACAATAAATGGGTTTATACTGCAAATGTTATTCCATATAGAACTAAATGGTGTGCTGTGTTTTTTTTTTTTTTTTTTATCTGTATTGGTAAAGCAGAACACACTTTTCTAGTAGGGTTCTGACAGATATCGTTCCTGGGTTTCTGTGATGAACAACAATGGATGATCTGGCACTCAGTGAGTGATGGTGGACCATTCTATCCTTTTATTTAACCATTGGAGACAGTCATATAATATTTTGTAGTGTATATCAACAATTATTTTATATCAAGAAAGGTGAGCTGAACTGCAGAATAAACGTTAATAGATAATTTGGTGGTATTTGGTCTTCCTACACAAAATGCTATAAGGGTCCACTGTAAGGTGCTGTGAACCTACCCCCACAACTTACATCTGTGAGAATATAGTACATTTTTCATGATTCTTTATAAATTTTTGTTTTTATTTGTTCCCACCTTTGTGGGGGTTTCAAATAAGTCACCACTAGTGACCAGTAGACGGTGTGCTCACATCATTTGCGACATTGGCAATGCTTCAATCTGTAAGCAGGACTTATAAGATATATAAGAGAAGATGACTGTGGATGGTAAGCAACCACTGGCCCTTCTGCTCTTTACATTTCTGGGCATCTTGTCATAAAAAGTGGTTAGTATTACTGCCTGCACTGGGGCCATGAGTTCAGTTCTGACCAAGGTCCTATCTTTAAAATATACTAGTAGGTTAATTTTCATCTGACAAAATTAGCCCTAGTATACATTCATGTGATTATTTTTATATATATATATATATATATATATATATATATATATATATATATATATATATATATATATATATATATATATATATATATATATATATCCTAAGTCTACACTAGGACAGGTGCTGATGTGGATTGGTGTGTTGTGATTAAATATTGTCTACACACTGTTTGATTTGTAGGTGCTATGTAAATAGTAATAAATTGTTAAGCATCCTAATTATATTCTCCTTTGCTGTAACACATGCTAAGTATTATTTACTGTACTGTCCTCCATGCTTTTACCACAGTATGCCATGTTTTTTAAATTGACATATTTATAATAACATATGAAAATAGCTTCAATAAAGCTCCACTTCTTAATTTGCATAAGAACACCTGCTAAATTTCCCCAGCACAATTTACATGCCACTTTGGACAGCTCCAATTTTTGTTTGTGCCTCTGACCTTTGTCTGCTTCACGAATTTTAAATATGCACAGTTTTTATCTTTGCAATAATCAGTGATGCTTATACCTGCATCAGCATCCAGCACAACAGCTCAACTTGTCAGGAATATAGTTTGTAAAATGATGTCTTTGACCTTTAGGACCTATAAATCGCCCGTGTGTTTGCAAAGTGGATAAAAGCTTTACAGTAGTCTGAGATATTTGATGACTTCCCAAGACACAAATGGACACAAGCGTCAGCAATTACTGAATGTTTGTCTCCGTTAATACCCAGTCTTGGTTTATTACTGTGTTTGTACTTCGTAGCGCTTTACGACTGTGTACAGAGTTATAATGTTATAAAATGAGATTTAAAACCATGTTTGTTATGTTCTGGAGGCCACATAACCACCACACTGAGGGCCTGATTAATCAAGAAATGTAAATGCTGATCTTTGGGAGTATAATCCATAAATTTGATCTGCCCATGCCCAGAACATGACCATATACAACTAAACGCAGCAACATTCATTCATTCAATTAATCTTCATACGCAAAGGACACTTACTACAGCTTACAAATTCTGGGAGGGAACGGGGCGGGGAAGGAGCATTCACCCATAGTTAATGTACAGTAAAGGCATGGCAAACATGAGTGCACGCAGCCTCGTCTGATTCAAGCTGTGGGCATCTCAAATGTCCAGACTGGTCTAAGTACTGATTACTAGTGATGACAGTCTATGGTGGATGCTATAACGTGTGTTTGCAATCAGGAGCAACTGTAAGAATGTATTTTATGTTCAGTAGACATTAAAAACATCTTAATAAATTTGTTTTGTTGGAATAAAAACTAAATAAAAAAAACATGTTTAAATGTTTTATCATTAATGCCTATATTAACAGGTGACATTAACTGAATATTTTTTTCCATGCATTTTTTTGCAAATTTATAATCCACATAGGTATTGGACATATCCTGCAATGTCCTATGTAGTAGATCTGAGCCAACCTACGCCTGAATTCATCAGCACACATATCTTCAGATCCACTCCTTGTTGGATTCAGGCATGCGTGTGCCCGATTTTCGTGAGTGTTTAAAATAAACGCACATTGCGCTCAGTATGCGTGAATTGATGAATCGGGCCCTGAATTTTTATTGCAAATAAAAGACCACATTTATTATTTATTTATTCATTTATTTTAAAAAAAGCATTGTAATAGCTGCAGCCCATGACTGTTTTATCAACATCAGAACTGCACTGATTGAGCAAATTATTTATAAAGTGATCTGAGATCCCAGACCAGCTCACTTTGTAGTCTAAAGTACATCAGCCCTTCTGGCAAGTACCACAGGTGCAAATTCCCTTTCACTTCTGTTGTCACTTGCAAATCTATGACCAGATGTCAATATATCTTATTGCAATGAATTGCACTCTAATTTTCCAGTACACTAGCAGTCTAATACAATGAATGTGGTGTTAGATGGCTAATATAGTTAATAAATGTCACATTATCTTAACATCCTTTGTTTACTCTGAATGCTGATTGACATAATCTATTAATAGATGATGTATCTGTATAGATAGGCCTAGATCTACAGTTTTTCACTCAAGGTGACTGTACCGCCTTATACCCTCACCCCTTGAACATTGTAATTCTTCATGGTCCAATCCCTCGCAGTACTCCATCTTCCTAAATTAAGTAAGTTTAGAACTAATTCAGCCTATTGTAATTGTTATTACGAAAATAGTAAATTATTTATCTACAAAAACAGAATAAAACCAGTGATATGTAAGTGAGGAGGGGCTCACATCTGGATGCCTAGGCTTGGACTGAGTTGGTCTAGGAGTGAGATGAAGTTCTGTTGCTGATGACTGATGTCTGCTCTCTGTCCGTCTGCTTCCTTAAGAGTAAGGTCAGCCCAAGAATATAGCCACACTCTACAAACTCAGCATAGCCAAAGTTATACGTAATTTACAAAAGGATTTGACATGTTGGGAGTGCCTTAATTTCTCTTCTCTTGGTAGGATAACTTCTTTAAGATGGTGTCATTTCCCAAATTGTTCTATCCTTTACAAACTTTGTCTCTCTTGCTCGCTGGCAAAGATGTCAAAACTATTCCATACCTTTATTTGAGGGAGTGGGGGGGGACGGGGGACATATGTCATTCATGTGAAGCTGCAACAACATAAAGCTAATGATGGTATTACCTTCACAAATATAGTTCATTACAGTCATGTATTCCCCTAGTAGCCAAGGTAATATGTGAATTAGATATAATTTGCTAATTAGTAAACCTAAGGCTGGAATTAAGGGAAGGGAAGATAGGCAGCCGCTTTGACTGCCAGGTGCCATTGCAATAGGGCTTGGCACAGATTGTATTGAAGCAGCATAACTCACTACTTTCCCAATGCCTTTTCAGATTCAGAACACAGAGGGCCTGATTCATTACCAAACGGGAAAACAAACGTAATGTGCATCTTTTTAAAAACGCATGTGCATCAAGTATACTCACATCCGTATTCAACAAGGAGCGGATGTGAAGAAATGTCTGGTGGTGAATACGAGCCTAGATACACTCTGCTCTAATAGAAAGGACACTGCAGGATACATTCGATACATATGTGCAATATCAAGTCACAAAAGAACACAGAAAAAAAGTAAAAAAAAATTAATGTCGCCTGTTAATATAGTAATTTAACAACAAAACATTACAAAATAAGTTGAGTTTTTTTGTGGGGGGGATCTGTGAAATACATTTATTGGGGTGTAATTTATGTCTGCTGTACATAAAATAATTTTTACATTTGCTCCTGATTGCAAACACATGTTCTAGCATGTAAACATAGCCATCATCACTAGTAATCGCCACTTAACACCTGACCTGTAGCTGGTGCAAGTGATACGACAGAAGATCACGTACCTTTTGAGGTGCCCAAGGCTTGAATCTGACACTGCTGCTTGTGCTCTAGCTTGGCATGCCCTTACTGTACAATGACTACTTGCATACGCCCATTCCCCTCCCTGTTCCACCTCTGAAATCATAGGCTGTAGTAACGGTCCTTTTTGCGATACGCCAGTTACGCTCCTTAATGAATCAGGCCAAAAATCTGACATAGTTGTCGCGCAATATTACTGACCAACTACAGATACATTATACTGTATAAAAGCAGTCCTGCTGTTTGGCATCTTTGCCTTAGCTACCAAAACACCAATATATAAATCCAGCCGGGTGGCGACTATTCAGTTCCAGGGCCATCTTTTCCATTGGGCACGATAGGCAGCTGCCCGGGGGCCCCACGGGCAAGGGGGCCCCATTGTCACGGCTCTTAATGAGTATAAATAATCCTGCAAAAGAAAAAAACCTGCAAAAAAAACCTTCAAGGGTCACTGAGCAAGTACATCTATCTATCTCTATCTCTATATATCTATATCTATATCTGTATACATCTATATATCTATATCTAGGGGCCCCGGTGCACTGCTTTGCCCGGGGGCCCATAATGTTTTTAAGATGGCCCTGTTCAGTTCTTTCTGTTGATTTTTATAAAGCAGGTTAGCTGAGGATTCGCTCCTTCTTACTAGTGATGACTGATTTGTCACTTTAATTCTCCTCTGCAGTTCATCGTCCTGTCTGTAGAAAACACTGTAGTTTGTCAGTTAGAAGTAAATGTCTGTGATAAAGAACATGTTGTGGAGATCTCTGCAAGCAAAGACCAAATACTCCTTTCTTTTGATGGGACACTTGGACAAATGGAATTGCAAGATTCAGAATTACAGATCATTCTCTCTACCTTAAATTATAATTTGCAGCGTGGAGTAAATACCTATGTAGGAGGATTGCCAGGTAAATATGTTTTGTTTTTTGTTTTAAATATCTTTTATACTTTTTTTTTTTTAAACCTACTCTTTTCTGGGGTATTAACCAGTAGGAATCAGCCTTCAAGATTTGGTTGGATGGAGCTGAAACCTTACTTGCTCAGCCGATTGAATCTTAATTTCCTTGCTGTTTAAGTTTGTAGATGGCTGAGTTATTGCTTCAAGGGGTTAAATTTACAATCAAGCTTTCATTATTTAGGCCCCTCCAGCTTAATTTTACTGTCCAAATTAGGCTTTAGATTTGTTTTGAAATACAGCAAAATATTATTTAAAAGGTTACTGAATTCCCCAAACAATGGATTGGATATGGTGGCAAATGCGGCCTTAAGATGACCGCAGATGGCCTCTCAATGACAACAGAAGTGATCTGGTTGCTCAGCCTGAACGCCAAATGACCAGATCTCATATAATTTGCCACCTACATGTTTGACCAAATTGGACTCCGATCCTGTCAGGGTCCCGGCAGGATCATACCATGTGTGGCCACATTTCAATATACATGGGAGTAAGAGAAACTCCATGTAATACAACAGAAAATTGGTCCCAGCCTAGAAGACTTTACTATCTGGTTATATAATGTAATGATCATAGTTTGGGTTTAATGACTGAATCCTCTAAACAGAAACCACATCCTTTTACTTGGTCATGTGAATGTAGGGGGAAAAAATCTGAAAACAAGTCTTCCTTACTACTGACCACTGGATGGTATTATAAGTTATATCCAGCTTTGGAAATATTTCTGCCCAATTACAAATCAGTAGTTAGATCTCAGGATGCCATGCAAAAGATTTTCAACATGATAATGCAATCCAGCATCAATATTCAGCTACATGGTAACATTTTCCTTTGTTGTTGCGTTGATGACATTTTCTTCTGCACTGTACAGATGTGGATGTTACTCGCACCACGGTGACTGCATTTTATCATGGCTGCATGACCATAAAGGTTCAGCAAAAGACCCTGGACTTGGATGAGGCTGTGTACAAGCACAATGACATCACTTCCCACTCGTGTCCTCCTGTTAGGTCAGGCAAATAGGTTGCTCACACCATTTTTTTTTTTTTTTTAAACCCAAGTATCATATTTTTTATATATGTATAAATTATTCTGACTATTGCAGTATTGTGTGTGTATAGTTTCGTAAAACACTGAACTTATGTAAGACCTACTGATTTTTACATTGTGTCAAACCGTTTATGACAATAGTACCCCCTGCCTTATTGGTTAAGGATTGTAATATATTGTAAATATTTTAAAGAAAAATTAATGTTAATTACAAAAAAACATGTGCAGCAAGTTCCTTACAGATGATTGTATTCAAAGTACAACGGAGAACTGTGGTATTATTGATGTTGTAGCAAATATATGCAAAACTGGAAATGTGCTTTATTTTTAATGGCAAACACTGCTTTTTAATTAACAATTGAAATAAAATGATTTCCAAAAAAGAAAGTTACAATTATATATATATATATATATATATATATATATATTATAATATTTGTATCTGCTATACACACTATCAATGCTGCTGGAAAAAGGATGATGACATTTAATTGGCACAGAGAACCTGTGTGTTGAAAATGAATATTCCTTAAATACACCAAGCAGTGTAGCTGAAAATAATGTGTTATATTTAGTGTCTTTAACATATGAAGCTGATGTAACGGGTCCCTAATGCCGCAACAAGGCCAGGGCTGCAAGCCCAGGCTGAAATCTATTGCCAGTCCTATGTATTACCAACGTTGAAATGGGCTCATCTCATTACTGTACATGGATAAATTCCATGGAAAAATAGTTGCTATAGTTTTTCAGTTTAGTGTAATATTTTTTTCTCTATTTTTCTAATGATCTGGTACGTGCATTTGGAGTTGGAATCCTATCCTGTATAATTTACTGAAAGTGACATCTGCGGCAGCACATGGACATGCTGTAAATCCTTTCCTGCTGCCATCTGAGTTGAAACCATTATCTATGTCTTTGCTAAATGCCTGAAGCTGTAGCATTACACAGGTGTGAGCATGTTAATTATAGTATTAACATGTGTTGCAGTATGTTTATCAGATTGGAAACAAAGCTACAGAAGGCCTCACAATGGTTATCAATAGACTATGAAAAACTGCAACTGGGTAATCTTGATGGGCTAAAAAAGTGCAAAGTGCTTTAGCCACTGGGAAAATGTATTGTTGCCGTATTGGTCATCTCAAACTACGTTTACCACAAAGCAACACACAAGTGCAGACTTTGAAGGACAAGAAAAATGTAAGAACACAATTAGCCTTGCAGACTTTTGTATGAAATTTACTTGAATAATGAAACATGCATAAGGAACACACAGATATATTTGTTTATTATACAATCATTTAAAAGCTGTATTCCATGGTGCTGAGCTGCTGCCACTATACATCTGCCTGTGGTGTGTTTCATTACAGTCACCTTCTTGTGATCATATGCTTCAGATTTATGGGAAATCCTAGCAATATGTTCATATTTTCTTTTATATCACCATAAAACCTCTTCTATCAAAACAATGTGAGTCAAACAACAGAGTTGAGGTATGAGGTACTTCTGAGGGGTTATACATATGTATGTGGTGCATTGCCTTCCTCTGGGTTTACTGGAAAGTGAACACAGTTTAGTGGACATAAAAATAGTGATCTATGAGGAATGCTTTGGGACTGATGCAGAGTGGGCTATACGTCAGTTTGCATAGTATATCTTCTGTGAGATCAATCTGAGCATGGCGAGAAAGTCTGCGCATTCATATGCATCTATGTAGACTTGCGCCTATCTGGCACTTGCGCCTGGGTGCGTCTGGAGAGGCAGGACAGGGTTAGGAACGGACAATTCAATGTTGGCCAAATACAGTAAAGGCGTGTTTACCCAAACTCGGACCTGCACAAAAACGCATATACGCCTGTTAGGAGCAGGTGCAGAAGCACACTGATGATAATGACTTATCGTAAACCAGGTGCATATGCTGCTTATGCAGGGATGGACGCATACTAAGATGTGTACGGCTTTGCATGTGGGAAGAAATGCACTAATTTTTTAAGTGAAATTTACTCCCATTCTATGGCCAACTCTGCATCAGCCCCTTTATCTATAATCACTGCACGTTGGACGGATTCTAAATGCAGCACTCACTTCATCACTACTTTAGTAATATTTGAGTCATGTAAAGAAAAACTACACAAAAGTATAGGGGGAAACTGCGGCATTTAAGAATTCCATAGTTTAGGACTATGAAATTCTCAGATATTTTGCACTCCAGCTTATCTTATTCCACTTTCATAAGTACCCCCATTGTGTTTTTAATAAAGAGCAGTATCTGCTCTTAAGAAGAACAGTTAATCAAGGACATTAAAGGGGGAATAAAAAATGCACTCCTGCAAATAACAGATAGTAAAACAGTACTGATGCAAAGCTCTGGTTCATCTATCTACTAGACTATTCAGTCACTAACCTCACAATTGGTGTGAACATTTTTCAAGTGAAAAAGGAAAATCTATTTTGGAAGAAAGTGTTTTCACTAGTTCTCCAGGAAGCCCTTTTTATTTCTTGTTTTCCTGCAAGTGTATGTGCTCATGGTCCTTGCATCAAGGAGCATATGGAGGTGGTTTTTCCCCTGTTAGGAGGATGGTGGATGGATACTGTGAATGTGGATTTGAAGCGAGTCCATTCATTGAGTTGGAGTGGGATGGATTTTGGTTGTCATCTGATAAGGAAATATCTGCAGAAGAAGTAGCTGGATAGGAAGCTGATGGCTATAAAACAAGAATTAGATTATAGTAGAAACATAAGTATATGTACACTGCGTAGTGTTAAGTAACTGGTGTCGCCTTTCATAAGAAGTGTCTGATGTTGTGAAAAAAACTGCATATAAACAATAGGCCATCCGTCGTCGATGATGCAAAATGTATGTACAGACCGTCCATAATTTGTCATCCTTACCAGGCACAATTTGGGGGTTGGTCAGCAAAATGACAAACATTATTTAATGTGGATAAAAGGGAAGCCATACATTTGGATCCTACAAATGTGCAGGCAGCTGAAACCCTAAATGGGACACTGTTGATTGAATATACCAATACAAAATTGTAGCATCATGAGAGATATTATTAATTATATTTTACTAAAAGAGCATGTAAGGAAGTATAATTTGGAACCCATGATAAGTATTGAATACAATTTTTGTGCATCAGTCATAAAGAGGTTGTCCACGACTTTAGCATACTCCTGGATTTAGCCAGAGATGGTGAGAAGGGCTTGGGCAACATAATTAAAGATGATTGGACAGGCATTGGCAGTGAGGCATAGGGGAACAAGTTGCTGCTCAAGTGTTGGAGGGAAGATCCTGAAGAAGGAGGCATTGTAAGTGGAGTGGGAGAAGTCTGTGTGACGACACAGCAGAAGGTAGTCAGAAGGATGAGGGCTGACTAGGTTTGTCTGGAAAGCAAAGATTATTGGGCTTAAGGAAGCCATGGAGTATGGAGCTTTTGTTTAATCTGTGTGTGTATTTTATAGGTGTTTGTGTTGAGCTGTATGTCTACAATGACCATCTGTCCATAATAAGGTATGTAATGGACAAACACTTTACTGCTTTGCTTTAGCGTTATTAAGATTACTATGTTTTATTGGAGGCTTTTTGTCTTCAACATGTTTTTATCCTACTTTTCCAATCTCACATATTAGTGGACTTATGAAAACTGGTGCACAGGTTACTGTGCAAAAAAGTGTAATAACCTAGTAAGTTCAAATCAAACACAAATGAAATAAGCATGCAGTATGTTATATAAAAAGGATGAACAGCCCAGTAAACACGAACCCGGACATTTTGACATGGTGTGCTCCTTGCGTATAATGCAATATACCAAAAGAAGATGGTCTTATTTTAAACAAAATACCTGTGTGTCACTATAGTGTAGGCACTGTTGCGTTAACTAAATGTAATTGTTTTTATTTATTCGCCCATGTTCCATTGTAGGTATACAGTGTCGGACTGGGGCATGAAGGGCCCACCGGGGGACTGCAGTGCTAGGGGCCCACCAGAGGGGTTGTGGCCAGCCATCATAGACGCAAGACCAGACACTAGAGGGGGAGTGGTCAGCCCACAAAGGACAGCGAGCACCATAGTGTAGTATATAAAGAATGCAGTGTGTATATAAAGAGTACACAGTCTTGACTTGCCCCTTAGATTGGGCAGAACAGTCACCAAAAATCGGAATTGTCCCACTAGAATCAGAACATCTGACAGACTGCCCTACCTGTTCTTGTCATTTTCACCACCTGTGGCTGCTGGTTTCTTTAGTTGCATCTTGTCTGGATCCTGGAATGTTGGGGGTCCTGTTTGGAAAAAAAAAATGGGTACATTTACAAAATTCCAACCAGCCCTGGCGTTAAATCAATAGGACCCACAATTAATACTTAGGCCTTCCTCTAGCCCCAACATTAAAGTAATAGTATTCCCATTTAATAAATAAACCTATTTCCCTCCCTCCAAACAGCCCCAGCAATAGATTAATAGCATTTATGTATAATAAATATACCTATTTCCCGCAACCGTCACTGCCATTTAAATAATTCATATTTACATTTACTAAATAGACCTCATGCTCCTCAAACTCAGCCCCATATTCAATTAATAGCCCCCAAACCACCCCATCTTAAATTAATAGTCCCCTCTATAAAATTAAATTGCCCCACCTTCACCCCACAAACAAAATAGCACCCATTAGTTAGCCACCACCTACCACACACACACATTACATTGCCACAAACCCGCTGTGCCATCACACATACATTACTGTGATCCTTCATCACCATACTGTGCCTCCTTATGATCACACTGCGCCCTCCATGCTGCTTTGGCCCCCCTTCACACTCTGCCATGCTGCCTTTGCTCCCCCTTCACACTGTGCCATGCTGCCTTTGCTCCCCCTTCACACTGTGCCATGCTGCCTTTGCTCCCCCTTCACTCTCTGCCATGCTGCCTTTGCTCCCCCTTCACACTCTGCTATGCTGCCTTTGTTCCACCTTCACTCTGCGCCATGCTCCCCCTTCACTCTGCGCCATGCTCCCCCCTTGCTTCTGTTCCTTCACTTACCTTTTTTATCGGCTTCTTTCTTCTCTTTTCTTGTCTTCTTCTGTCTTCTTTCTTCTTGCGCCTCCTCTCTGCGCCGTTCTTCACTGAATGTCGGGTGCGATGACGTCACGCCCGACATTCAGTGCGGACGGAGCAGAGAGTAGGGGCGCCGGTGCCGCGATCACGTTTTTTTTTTATTTTAAAGTGTCAGCTTCCCCCTCACCAATGAAGAGGGGAGTGATTAGGGTGGGGGCCTACCGGGGAATAGCCTGGCTCCCCGGCGGGCCAGTCCGACCCTGTAGGTATATGCAAGATATAGACTGCTGGTGGGTTAACATAATACATTTGTTTAATTTGTGAACCCCAGGGCGAAATGTAATATGAAGATCTTATACTATAAATACTCTGATGCTCGACAAAGAAAGTGCAATGCATGAAGGTATTGTAATGGGATTACCTGCAGAGGTAGAGGGTATGATGCATAGGAAGGGAGAGAAGATGTTGGGGAGCAGAACCCAGTGTAGGTTAGGATCTGCTGTGCTGGGTTGTACAAGATCTGCGGGGGAGGCAAGTTAAAGTTGAGTTGGGAATTCGGTGCCTGAAAAACAAAATATATTTTAAGTTAATTGTATTTCATGGAATTGAAAGGGGGCAGAGGCTATGTAAAAGCCTAGATTAGCATTGGAGGGCTTGAAGCTATTCTACTTAAAATTTAATGGCTAAATTTAGCAAAATCATAATATAACTAATATGTAGACAGCTTTGGGGAATAGGCAATAACTAAATATTCTGGGCATATTTAGTTATTTAAGGCATTTTTCAGGAACTATATATTGAAGCAGAGGCCAGCATTTGAGTTGGGATCCACACTATATGGACAAAAGTATTTGGCCACACCTGTTAATTATTGAATTGAGGTGTTCCAATCAGACCCGTTGCCAGAGGTGTATAAAATCAAGCACCTAGCCATGGAGTCCCTATTTGCAAACATTTGTCAATATGTCCCATTGAGTTCTTCAGAATGACCCATTTTGTATCAATCAGGATTCACAGGCGCGATTACGCGCGCCCGCATGGGTCCCGGTACCGCAACATTGAAGAGTTCCGAACTTACACTGGCATTAATGTAAGCACAAAAACTGTGGGTTGGGAGCTTAATGCTAGGGGTTTCCATGGTCGAGCAGCTGCCTGCAAGCCTCACATCACCAAGACCAATGCCAAGCATCAGATGGAGTGGTGTAAAGCACACAGAGACTGGACTGTGGAGAAGTGGAAATGTGTTCTGTGGAGTGATGAATCGCGCTTCTCTGTTTGACAATCAGATGGACAGGTCTGGGTTTGGCAGATGCCGGGAGAACGTTACCTGCCTGACTGCATTATGCCAACTGTGACATTAGGTGGAGGAGTAATAATGGTATGAGGCTAATTTTCAGGTTTGGGCTAGGCCCCTTATCTCCAGTGAAGGGGGAATCTTGGTGTTTTAGCATACCAAGTTATTTTGGGAAATTATATGCTTCCAACTTTGTGTGCAACAGTTTGGGGAAGGCCCTTTTCTATTCTATTATGACTGTTTCGCAGTGCACAAAGCAAGGACTACAAAGATATGGTTTGATGAATTTGGTGTGGAAGAACTTGACTGGCGCACACAGAGCCCCTGACCTCAATCCCATCAAACACCTTTGAGATAAACTGGAACAGAGATTGTGAGCCAGGCCTTCTCGTCCAACATCAGTTCCTGACCTCATAAATGCTCTACAGAATGAATAGGCACAAATAACCACAGAAACACTCCCAACATCTTGTGGAAATCCTTCCAAGAAGAGTGGAAGCTGTTATCACTGCAAAAGGGGCACCAACTCCATATTAAAGTATATGTATTTGAATACAATGTCATTACAGTCCCTGTAGGTCTAATGATCAAGTGTCTGAATACTTTTGTCCATATAGTGTACTTTATAATTTAGGCTTGTATGACGCACTCTGTGTTTCTGTGAATCCATAACCAATAACAAATTCATAAACATGTGCCAGGTGAACATCTGGCAGGGGGGAAATTATATTGATAACAGCAATTGGTGTTTATTATATTGGAAATGATGACCCAAATATGTCTACTTAATGTAATATTGTATTGCTATTACTATACCCTGTCAACTTCATACATATATACACTCTCATAGTAAACTAATATTAACCCAAATGTCATCCTTTTGTTGAAAAATAGTGTTCTATTCAGTTTGCTTTGACATAAGAGAGCACAGAATACCTATATATAATACATGCTATTCCCAATAATGCATGAATAGTGTATGCCAGTGGTAAACCAGGCAGGGGACTACTTGATAATTATTTTGGCTTAGGGGTGCCTTGATAAACTTATGGAGACACTAAGGGTTCCTCAAACCGAGAAATTCTGGGATCCACTGGTGTAAGCCATTCAGCCTCACTGCAGCTGCAAACCGATTAATAAAAAATAAATTAAAGTGTTCCTTTCTATTACTAATAACTATACCTAGGTGCCTAGAAAGGAGATCCTACCTGATTGAAGGTAAGTTTTGTATGTCTTTATAAGTGTATATTGTCATTGTATGTAGGTAGGTACTTTGCTCCTGAGCATCACTCATGGAGTAGTGTCGACAGAACTCTGTAAACTACAATCTCCATTATGATGTATTAATAGAACTTATTTATGATGCCATTTTTTTGTGTCTAAATGGTCATTGTTAGGACTCTGTCCTTATTCTCAATTTGGCATGCAGTACCACTGTGTTACCAAAGGTGCTGCTGTTATTCCTGGACAGTTTCTTCTTGCATGCAAGGGGTTAACTTCTCATCACCTGATTTGGATTGTGATCACCTACTTCTGGCCTTTTTAAGACTGCCTTTTTCTACAGACTGGTGCCAGTTCGTTTGTCTCTGCTGCTGGTTTCTGTGACACTCCTGTTTGGATCCTGACATTGTCCTTGGCATTTGACTCTTGCTTTGTTCCTATGTGATCTACCTCCTCCTGTGACCCAGAACCTGGTTTCATTTGACCTTGCTCCTGCTTACTCCCTGATATATTGTGGATCTCGCAGCTTAATGACCCCTGGCTTGCCTGAACCTCCTTTTACCTAATTCTCCCATGGATCATCCAGTGCCTCGTGCCCCCTGGCTAACCTAGTAATCCAGTTCTTTTGTTCCAGCTCTTCATCTGTTATTTCTGGACACCTGTCTCTCCTGCTCCACCTTCCCAGCAAACCTGCTTATCCTGTCCAACCTGTGCCTGCAGTTAACTTGTCATATCTGATATCCATCATCTCCAGCTTCCCAGCTAAACCTGGTAATACTGCTGTCCTGTGCCTGCACTTCACCCATTGTATCCTGGTATCCAGCACCTTCAGCTTCAATGCTAAGCCTGATATCCTGATTCCCTGTTGTTTGTGTTAATTATCCCACTGAACTTTGCATTTGCTACCTGCTGTTTCTATGGACGTATGATAGTTGATTAACCATTGACTGCACCTAGTTATACCTGTGTGATCCTTGTTTACGTCTTTAAATTACAACTACTCGAACGTAAATTATTCCTATACACGTATGATATTCTTCTGTCAGTCACAAACCCCCTCATATCACTCCCAAATTTACTCAAGGACATCACTCTCTTTGGCACTCTTTTCAATTACAAGATCAATGCTTCTAAATAAGAAATTCTTGACCTTAATGTCCCTCCTGCCCTTCTGTCATCCCTCAAAACTAGCTTTGATTTTAGATGGCAGTCTCACAAACTAAAATATCTGGGATTTACCTAACTCATTCCTATGATCAACTGTACACTGCAAATTTTCCCCCTTTATTTTCAGCCATCAAAGCCGATCTTTTAAAATGGGACAAAATGATAATCTCCTGGACGGGTAGGATAAACTGTCTCAAAATGAATGTCCTCCCTCCACTTTTCTATCTGTTTCAAGCTTTACCCCTTAAAGTCCCCGCCAATTCCCTCATACTCCTTCAAAAAATGGCTACCAAATTTGTTTGGTCTGTAGGAAGCCTAGGACTTCGCTCCTCTTCCAGGGGCCTTATCTCCACATTCTATCGCCTTATTGTAAAACACAAATGCCCCCCTAAGGATCCCCACAATCTCAAATGTTAGGAGGACATGGGGGAGTCGCTTACCCCTGAGGAGTGGGATAAGATTCGCCCGAACCTCTCTAAGACCTCTATATGTGTTAAAATAGGTGAAAATTGTGGTAAGATTTTTTTACCGCTGGCACTTGGTCCCACACCACCTTCATATGATATATCTGGGCTCATCCCTGTTGTGCTGGCGTCAATGTGGTCACGAGGGTACCCTGTCTCATATATGGTGGCACTGTCCTAAACTACTTCCCTTCTGGGAATCGATCCACTGGTTAATTTTCAACATCACTCAGATTTCTCTCCCTCCATCTCTCTCTTATTTATTGCTCCCTCGCTCAATTCCTAAGATATCAAAACAAACTCAGAAACTCATTACTCATATTCTTAGTGCCGTTAGATGCCAAATTGCCCTTTTTTTTAGAAAAATCTGAGTCCACCCCCGCTACCTTCCGTTATTAACCGCATTTAGCAAGTCTATCATATAGAATATATTACTAGTATTCTTTGCCATACCCCCATCCAATTTAATAAGGTCTGGAGAGTCCCTGGACTGAATATCACAGAGCTTCTCCCCCTCTAGTTTTTTAAGGTTTTAAATTGGTAGTTAGGGCTTAAAGTATTGTCTCTGATCCTCATCTTCTCTACTCTTTTCTTCTCACCTCTCTCGCTAGTGACTCACCTTTCCCTCCTATTTCTATTCTTTCCTTTCTCCCCTCTCTTTTCTCAATTCTCCACCAATATTTTTTTCATACTGATAATATGATGATTATGTTTCTTGGAAAGTACGCTATGTTCTGTTTCACTTGTTTTGCCCCTTTCCTATATTCTGCTTATCTGAAAAATTTAATAAAATATCTATTAAAAAAAAATTACAATTACTCTCGGTGATTTTCACACTGGGAATCCATACCAGTCACTTATTAATATTAACTAATAATGTGTGGAAACTATGAATATAGTTTGACCTACATCCTATATACAGATTAGGAATTTATCTATACACTTGGACAATATTGGGACATTTTTAGGGACAGTTTTCTCCATATATTTAGAAGCAGAATATTTGACCATTAAGGACAGACCTCTGTTTATCCCAACAAAATTCTATACTGTTGTTTCTATTTTTGGGAGTTTTTTTATAACCTTATTAGAGATTTAACCCCTTACTTTAAAATCTTCTGGAAAATAGTCTGCTTACTATATATTATAAGGAGTTATGTGACCTAAAGAAATCTAAAAGGAAATACTTACTATATCCTTGAAAGCTCCAAGAACAGCAGCAGTGACAATACCAAGGAACAAACCCATGATATTAAGGACGGTACATGTCCACAACAGCCGATATAGGTGAACCACGTCCTGGCAGCTATCTACACCTGCAAACTCATAATAACTGGTAGCGTAATCTGAACTGTGAACATAAAGGAGAGAGGAGAGATGTATCAGGTTACATTTGCCCCATGAGGAAATGTGCTTCAGAGCAGGTTGGACATGATCATTTACTTAGCACCAACATAGTATGCAGTATTGTACAGAGAATTGTATTCATTCACATCTGTCTCTGCCCCCAGGAGAACTTACAACCTAATTTCCCTGCCACATCCACACAATAAGAACAGTTTGATATGTGGCAAGTTAACCTGGCAGTAAAGAATAGAAACCTATAATTTCATGTTAGAAAATAACCTTCCAGCTACCCTTTTGCATGTACTTTTTGGGGTGGGAGTTGGATTTTATTTAGTTGTTGTTTGGGTATGTTTTTGGGTTTTTTTCCTTTTAACAATTCAATCTAAGTCTTGATGGCAATATGTTTCTCCCATACATTTTTTAAGTATTTCACTGTTTCATCATCATCATCATCATTTATTTATTTATATAGCGCCACTAATTCCACAGCACTGTACAGAGAACTCACTCACATCAGTCCTTGCCCCATAGGAGCTTACAGTCTAAATTCCCTAGCACACACAGACAGACACACAGACTAGGGTCAATTTTGTTAGCAGCCAATTAACCTACCAGTATGTTTTTGGAGTGTGGGAGGAAACCGGAGCACCCGGAGGAAACCCACGCAAACACGGGTAGAACATACAAACTCCTCACAGATAAGGCCATAGTCGGGAATCGAACTCGTGACCCTAGTGCTCTAAGGCAGAAGTGCTAACCACTTAGGCACTGTTTGAAACCTTACCACAACTGCGGGGAGACTATAGCATGCGTTTAGCTTATGTGGGCTGTCGAAGTCACATCATGAGTGGTATCATAATGAACCTTGTTACATATCCTACTGTTTGGTTCACTCTGCGAGGGAATCGCAAAGTGCATACACAAGTTATGAATGATAGGGAATTATGAACTACTTAAGACTAAGGAATCTTGGCGGGAAGAGCAGAGCATACCCCCTGCAGAGATGACCCCCTCCTTTGGATTCCTTAGGATGAACCAGCCAATGATTGACAACCCCTTGGACATTCCTGAGACCTGGACCAATAGATGCAAGCTATACCATCTTCATTGTATTACTGTATTTGATTGTGTATATAAGCAGCAGCTTGTGATCCAGTATGCAGACATCTTGTCCCCAGACTTCAGGATTGAATGACTGCACTGGATCCAGAGCGCCTGCGATAAGTAACGGCTGTATTTACTATTACTTCGCTTGAGCATATTCTACTTATTGCGAATAAATCTTTGTGCTTTGGAAACACAAATCGAGGTTCGACAATCGTTATTGGTTAGCGACAATACGCACATAACAATTTGGGGGCTCGTGAGCTTTGGAGGTTTCGTTGCCGATGATACGCAAGACCAACGGATTTCGGTTCCTCAACAAAGGGTGGAGACGCGTCATAAACGGGTAAGAACACATTGTGTTTAACACCTGAATTTTACTCTGTGTTGCGAAACCGAATGTCCGTTTTGCATTATCTAGGGCACGCTAACTAGAACCTAGGGACAAAAGAGAAAACTGTTTATTTTTACTGTCGTGCATTTTAACCGTATTGCATTGCTTAGCGTATGTGTATTTCCTGCTGTGCGTACGCGAACTTCCGGTAAATTTGCCACGTGGTTAAACAATTGTCTTGATAGTTATTATATGTGCATAATATAATTACTTGTGAAAACCTCTGGGACATTATTACTATTGTTGGGAATTCTTTTCTTTTCTGCGCAGAAAAGGTGTATGTCGTGGGATTTGTTGACTTTAAATACACTAAGGTTATATCTATTGCAAAATAGAGTGTCAGTTGCTGTTTGACGAGGCAGGTGCCCAACTGGTGTACGGTATACAAGGCAAGTATACCAGGGGGCGGAAACTGAATACGTTTTTGCGACGTGCACCCAAGGGTAATCGCATCGCTTACGGATTAGCTTTAAGCGTTGCGATTGCACCGCACACAAGGAAAGCCGTGATTGTGACTTGGGAGTAACGGGGAGGAATTACGTTGGTAAGGCTGGTAATTGACTTTACCGGATGCTACCAGTTGTAATAAACTCAACAGATTTTTGTTGGAGAGTCAGGGGTGATCAGGAAGCTGATAACCCTTTAGTCCGCATTGATATTTCTGTATTAGGGGTCCTTGTTTAATACAAGAGGAAGCGAGTGGACGCGGCCTGTAGCAAATACGTCCACAGGCCGGTAAAATATCTCTAGCGGTAGTGTTGAAAATTAGTGGCTGAATATTGTGTTATTTCTGGAAGCCTATTTTGTGGCAGGATATTGTGATATTTCTGGGACCCTATTGTTCAATATGGGTGCTAAGCAAACGCTAGAGAAGGCCAAGGTACTGCCTAAGGAAGGTCCTATTGGTTCAGCGAGATTTCTCATGTGTAAGAAATATGGTGCATACGCAACTGCGTATTGCGACACGTGGGTCAAGATGACCAAAGGTTGTGATAGGCCTTTCCCAACAATAGGGAGTTTTAATGCAGAGGTACTAAATACTGTAAAAGATAAAGTATGGTTGATTACCTCAACGAAGGTGAGGAATAAACATAATGATTGTTTAAAATTGTGGCAAATGGAAGGTAACACGTGGCAGAGCAGCGAATGCAAAGCGGAAGTAGGCGTGGCTAAAAGCGCACACACAACGGAAGTAGCCGTTGGGGAAGCGTGGTGAACTCAGCGCAAGCGTGCCCCCGCCACCTTATGTGGCGGGAGGGGTAAATACAACCGTTGTTAAAACTGAAAATAGAAAAATTGCTAAGTTGTATCCTGTTTTAAGCCAGTTTAAATCAAGTGTATCTGAAAATGAAGATGAACCCACTGTGATTTCAGCCATTGCCCATGCCGTTAGTGTACTAGAGGCTCAGCGCAAGTATGAGAAAATGGCTGAGATAGGTGAGAGTAGCGTGATCACTAGGAGTGTAAGCGTTCTAAATCTAGAACAAGCAAATCCTGTAGTGTCCCTTGAAGTCAGTGTACCAGAGGGTGCGTTCCCAGTCCGCACAATATCAGTTCCCAATGGGAAACCGGATAAGGATGGTGTAGTTCCTTTAAGAAATGTTACAATGCATTGTCCCTGGACTAGATCAGAATTACGTTCCATTATGACTGAATTCCCAGATCCTAGAAAGGAGTTAGCTAAATGTCAGAAATTTGTTAAAGACTTAGGAAATGCCCACGAACCAACCAATAAGGATTGGCGTGTAGTGTTGAGGGCGTGTCTTCCTCCCTATACTAACATACAAAAATTTATTGAAGATTGTTTGTTGGAGGAAGATGACACCTTGACTGATGAGATTTACCAAAAGAATATAGAAAGAATTGTCAAACACTTAGCCATATATTTTCCAGTAGTGGTAAATTGGATTTTAACCATAAAACAAAAAGACAGTGAAACTGCAGCGGATTATTTTGGTAGAGCTCTTGCATCAATGACACAGTTTACGGGGGTATCAGATATAAGGGAGAACCCACATCATAGGGAAGTAGCGGTAACAGTACTGATGGATGGTTTAAAGGAAAATCTAAAAACTAGAGTACAAACCTCAACCCCTGGTTGGAGAGGCAGCACGGTAGATTCTCTTAGAGAAGTTGCTGTGGAACATGACAAAAATATCTTTAGGAAAAGGGAAGAAAAGAGTGACAAGTTGATGACGGTAAGTATACAGGCATTAGGGGAAATGCATACACGACCACCAGCATATAACCCACATGACTCTGCCGCAGAGCCAGAAGCAGATTCGTACTTTCTTGGGGATGTGTGGATACTGTAGATCCTGGATCCCAGGTTTTTCTATTCTGGCATTACCATTGCAGAAGCTAGTCTCTTCCTCAAAACCAGAACGTGTTGTACACACAGAAGAGTCAGAGCAAGTGTTCTTTAATCTTAAAGATAGTCTGACTAGAGCACCTGTATTGGGAATACCTGATTATGAAAAGCCTTTTGAGCTATTTTGTACAGAAGCTGATGGTTGTGCAGCAGGCGTCCTCGCACAGAAACATGGTGACGCTAGCAGACCGGTAGCATACTACAGTGCACAATTAGACAATGTGGCAAGATCACTCCCAACATGTCTCAGAAGTGTAGCAGCAACTGCTCTTCTGGTGAGTAAGAGCGAGGACGTAGTATTAGGACATAATTCAACTATCTATACACCCCATGCTGTATCAGCTCTGTTAAATTCAGCCCAAACCAGACATGTTTCTTCAGCTAGATTCACAAAGTGGGAACTAGCCCTGATGGCACCCTCAAACATCACCATCAAACGATGTAGCATCTTAAATCCAGCTACATACCTTCCGTATGTGTCTCTAGAGACACAAAGGGTGGGAGGTGAGGAGACCCTGGTTGATGAGTTAGGCAAGAATACTGACACGCATGATTGTATGGAACACCTGATTCAGACCTTTACTGCAAGGCCCGACATACGTGACACCCCTTTAGAAAATGTAGATTTTACGTTTTATACAGACGGAAGTTGCCATAGACAGACAGAGACAGGAAAGCTATGTACTGGTTACGCTGTTGTAGACGATCAGGATGTGGTAGAAGCTGAACCCCTTGGTCCACCTCACTCAGCCCAGGTAGCGGAACTAGTAGCACTAAGGAGAGCGTGTGAATTGGCAGAGGGTAAATCAGCCAATATATATACTGACTCTAGGTACGCCTTCGGGGTAGTGCACGATTTTGGGGCCCTTTGGCGTCTTAGAAACTTTACGACAGCAGCAGGTACACCAGTGGCACACTCACAACACATAAAAGGACTTCTGACAGCGATACAGTTACCCAGAACAGTAGCCGTCATAAAGTGCAAAGCCCATACCTTTGAAGAAGACCCAGTGTCATTGGGCAACAACGGGGCGGACGAAGCTGCTAAATGGGCAGCAGGGCAACCTATGACTGTATCGACTGAGACTATGATGGTTTTTCAGACATTAGACATGCAGAAATTAATTGAAATGCAAGATTTGTGTTCCCTGCAGGAAAAGGCGGTCTGGAAGGCGAAGGGATGTGGTCAAGAGTGCTCAGGACTCTGGAGGGATGGACAAGGTAAGCCTGTAGCTCCCCGAACATACTATCCAAGCCTGGCGGAAGCAGCACACGGTCTGACTCACCTGGGTAAAGAAGGTATGTGCAAACTGGTGAGAGCATACTGGTGTGCTCCCGGATTTTCCTCTCAGGCTGGTAAGAAAGCAATGTCATGTCTTACTTGTTTGAGGAAAAATGTTGGGAAAACTATTCAAACTGAGCCATCCCACATCCCTCCTACAGACGGACCTTTTCAGGTAATACAAATTGACTATATCCAATTACCACCGTGCAGGAATTTAAAGTATGTGTTAGTGTGTATTGATGTGTTTTCCGGTTGGGTAGAGGCATATCCGGAAGCCACTAATACTACTGTGTTCACTGCAAAGAAAATTGTACAAGACTTTGTGTGTAGGTTCGGTATCCCTAGAATCATTGAAAGTGATAGGGGTACCCATTTTACTGGTGATATCTTCCAAAATATGTGTAAACTCATGGGAATCAGTAGCAGACTTCACACCCCTTACCGGCCACAAGCCAGTGGTAAGGTAGAGAGAGTAAACGGTACTATAAAGAACAAGCTTAGTAAGATAATGGCTGAAACTGGGTTGGCATGGCCTGAGGCTTTGCCGTTGGTGGTCCATAGCATTCGAACCACTCCTAGACCTCCTCTTAATCTGTCCCCCTTTGAGATACTGTTCGGACGAAAGCCTCATTTGATCGTGAGTCCACAAGACGACTTGAAGTGTAATAATGAAGTGACTGTACAATATCTTATAAGAATGAGCAGACAGCGAAAACAACAACACAAACTAAAAATGCTGTCATCTGGTATGCCAGAAACGAACTGTCATGATGTTGAACCTGGAGACTATGTTATGATCCGCAATTTCTTACGTTCAGGTTGTTTAACAGACCGTTGGGAAGGCCCGTACCAAGTGCTGCTGACCAGTACTACATCACTGAAGGTTGTAGAGAGAGACACTTGGGTGCATTCCACCCACTGCAGGAGAGTCCATAGTCCGGAGAAAGTGCAAGATAAAACTAAGAACGACGACACAGAGCTGTCACTTGTGAGCCTGTTCCGGGAGACCTAAAGCCTGCAGTCGAGACACCTGAACCAGAGACGTTGCCTCAGAACTATCTTTCCAGCGATGGAGTGGCGGTTTTTGTTTTTCTTTTGTTTCAGGATTTTTCTTGTTTTTACTCTTTCTAGGACATTCTATTTTTGTGAAGGAGGATGGAGGACGGAGGAGAGTTCTGGGAGTGATACGGATGAAATGGAGGCCGGAAAAAAGTTAATAGGATACTCAGAGCAGCCCATTATCAAACTTGGTCCAGGGGTTATGAAAAGGTCTGCTTGCTCAGGAACTCGGAGGCAGTGTGAGGGGCTATTGTCTGATGAGTATTGTATCTGCAAGTTCTGCGACTCCCTAGTTGAAGAGAGATGCATCCAACGATGCCAGTCCCCCGGTACTCTGAATATAGGCGGGCATCCTTTGGAGGATTATCACTCCCTGGTGGGTAAGGTGCTAAACCAAACCGAGTGTTGGGTGTGCTCTCACGTGCCTCAAGGGCAGCATAATATAGGACTAGTGCCATTCCCTCTAAACATATCTGAAGTACTCGAATTGAGGGGTGGGAGGCCCATAGACGGGAGGTACAAAAACACTAGGTCCCCTAGTCTGAATACGCCATAGGCAGATCTTTGCTGTGCCTAAACATATCTCATGCAAAGCGCCTGGAGAATTGGGAGGCTGACCTATCAGATCAGACAATGGCTCGCCACACTCATTTTAGAGGGAGACTCACAAGGTCACTACTAGGCAAGAATGTTGATGAAAGTCACAGATTAGGGCGTATAACCAAACATAAGAAGGTATCCATTGGAAAAGTCTCTACAGATAAATGTAAAAATGTCATTAATGCCGACACGTGTCTAGAACAAATGGAGACACTGGGCATGGGTAGTTTTATCAAAACTCTGTGTGATATAATTCATTGGCATACTGCTCCTTATGTTCTCCCTGATGATGTGTATTTTGTTTGTGGGAGGAAAGCTTATTCCTGGGTGACTCCGAGTTCCAAGGGCTTGTGTTTCTTAGCTAAACTGGTTCCTGAAATCATGACTATTACTCATGAAGAAATGGTTGGTATTCACAAAACTACATCACCACCATACATACACACACATTATGAACACCGTGGCAAGAGAAATATGATTCCTGGTGAGGAACCCATAGCTACAAAATTGATTAGTGAAACTGCTGGTTTCCAAGTTATGGTTGCTCTAGATCTCACCAGGACCGCTCGGGGAACATTAAACTTTAAATATATCCAAGACCTAGCTAAATTAATAGATAATATCACCGAGATGTATGATGACACTTTCAGGTATACTGGAAGGGAGCTACAAGTGTACAAGAAGGAGTTGGTGCAACATAGACTGGTACTAAATTATCTCACCTCTATTACTGGTGGGTACTGTGTGACACTGGCCACCCAGTTCGGTGTCAAATGTTGCACGTACATTACTAATAATACGGATGACCCTAAAGAGGTTATAGACCGGAAGATGGATGAAATTTTGCAGCTGAAGTGGGAATTCCGAAAGAGCCATAATTCTTCGTTATATGAGGTCGGGGAAAAGGTGGCGGGTTGGTTCTCGTGATTGAACCCTGTGAAATGGTTCTCCGGTCTGGGGGAGTGGGTACAGAAACATGGTTGCTACTGTAGGTAAGCTCCTTCTCCTTATACTGGATGTCATCTTAGCAATTGGTTTAGTTGTCAAATGTGTTCCTACTGTGTTGAAGTGTGGAAAATGGTCTCATAGGAGTAACACTCAGAAAGATACTGAAAGGGTGGTACCAGATACCGAGATCATGGTCTGTGAAGAAGTATTGTATAATCCTGAACTTGAAACGGTGATTGGGTGATAGTTTGTTACACTATCAAATGGTGGAGCTGTCGAAGTCAGCAAATTGGATAAAGTCATTTCAATTAAAGTCTAGCAAACTTGGTTGTCTTTGTCTGAATAGATGCGTACGGTACGCTATGACGTACCAGGGCACGCTGCGGCGTGAAAGGGCGTACGCATCCACTACACGTGGCCGCAACAGTAATTGGTCTTTTACCATACATTCGCACAAACACGCATACTTATAAAATAGTACACCTTAATGGTAGTTGCAACACATAGTCAGTTATGTCGAAATATAGTAGTATTTATATGTTATATCAGAGTTACATGCATATTAGTGAAATACATGGAACGGGTGGAAGGAGTAACATCATGAGTGGTATCATAATGAACCTTGTTACATATCCTACTGTTTGGTTCACTCTGCGAGGGAATCGCAGAGTGCATACACAAGTTATGAATGATAGGGAATTATGAACTACTTAAGACTAAGGAATCTTGGCGGGAAGAGCAGAGCATACCCCCTGCAGAGATGACCCCCTCCTTTGGGTTCCTTAGGATGAACCAGCCAATGATTGACAACCCCTTGGACATTCCTGAGACCTGGACCAATAGATACAGTAATACAATGAAGATGGTATAGCTTGCATTTGATTGTGTATATAAGCAGCAGCTTGTGATCCAGTATGCAGACATCTTGTCCCCAGACTTCAGGATTGAATGACTGCACTGGATCCAGAGCGCCTGCAATAAGTAACGGCTGTATTTACTATTACTTCGCTTGAGCATATTCTACTTATGGCGAATAAATCTTTGTGATTTGGAAACACAAATCGAGGTTCGACAATTGTTATTGGTTAGCGACAATACGCACATAACAGGGCATTGGTATGTGTATGTTCTACAGACATGTTATTTTCCACCTGGCAAAGCTAGGAAAAAAAAGAGCCATTTATCACAAGGGCGTAGCTGGAATGGTGTGGCACAGGAATAAAGGAATATGGGAGTTTGTGAGTAGGAAGAGTGAGTGGAATTGTGTAGATGGATGGTGTTCGTAGCTAGTATGTGCATAAAACATATGATGAGAGGTCTGAAAAAAGAATTGTATGTGTATCCTAAGTAAATGATATAAAGAGGGTAAGTAAAGTTGGAAGAATAAGGAAAGGAAACAGGATGGAAAAAGAGAGATATGGAATAGAGCAGCAAAATAGAAATGGAGAGAGAGTAACAAGGGTGGGAGAGTAAAATGGATAGGGAACTGGTCCACTGAGCAAAAAGTGGGAAAGTAATATGTATATTTATGAATAGGGGTGCTAGAAAGGAAATGGAGATTTGTGGGATATGATGGATGCAGGGTGAGATGCCGGGTATTGGGTATATGTGAAGGGGGAATGAAACTGAAACAAGAGGTATACTAAGAGATAATGGTGGATACTTTAGTCACTAAAGTATCCACCATCATCTCTTAGTATCCCTCTTGTGCCTTAAATATTACAACTAATTAAGTTTAGTGAATAATTAGTTGTAATGTTTAAGTGTGGATGATGGGAGATGCGTGGAGAGAGGGTCAGTATTGGGGACTGTTAAAGGTATATTTATGTGCAATGAATTAAGTAGATGGGAAAAAGGAAATAGAATGAATAGTGTGAGAATGTCATTGGTACAGTATGTGAAGGCAGTTATATTTCACCCAGGTTCCTAACCTACTGCTATTGAAACCCCAGGAGAATGTGTGTTTGTGGTGGCTGTGAGCTGCTGTAGGGCTATATTACTGTGAGACACCACTTCAGGTAGCCATATCCAGGACATCTGGATACTCCATGAAGTGTTCCATGGTAACAAACTGCAAAGTTTTCCATGGTTTTATCACAATTTCTGTAAAAGAAAAAAAAGTTTCCCTATGTTATCATTAAGTCTTCCTTACTCCAAATTTCTAGATATTCTTGAAATCCTCTAATTTTTATAGTCTGTTTCTGTATTGGGGGAGGAAACTACACAGTGGTGCCCTGATCAAAATTGTCTAAGGCAGCAAAGCTAACTACTCTGACAACGTGCTGACTTAAATTTACAACTGTGAGAAGAAGACAATAACCATGATTATCATTAAAATTATATTTCCTTCTATTTCTGCATGGCAGCACACATTAATGGGTTAATCCCTCATTCACAGTAAGAACAGGAAAAGAAGACACCCCCGGAAGGAATATGAGAATGGTCTGCCCCACTTCCTGTGTTCTCTGTTCCTGTCCTTTTAGGCTAGATTTAGAGTTTTTAGTCTCCTGCCCACGATTTTTATGTGCCAGTAGGACTCCGTGGAATGACTCACTCTCCTGAAGTCCCTGGTGTCTGTACCTTAGGGAGTGTGAATCAGGGAGAGGTGAAGGGAACGGCCTCATTACAGAATCAGCACTGATGGGTATTGCATGCTCCAGAGGCCATTACAATGTTACAATGTATTTATTATTCAGCAAGCGTGCATAGTAACAAGCTCTTGATGGCCCAGGAAAACCCAGCTGAGGTGAAGAAACAGTGAACAGGTTGCCATTACAGAGCCTCTTGTAATTGAATAACGTGCACAGCCACAAGAAATGTAGGATAAGCGGTCTCAGACAAGAAAAGCAGAGAAGCCTTGGGGTAAACTATATTTTAATAGTTTAAGTCAGGTTAGCTTCCTTAAAGTATGTATAAGATTTATACATATACTCTCTTTGATCTATAGACAGCAAACAGAAATCTTCCACAGAATCAAAACCGCCCTAAATGTGATAAAGCAATGCCTGAGGGATACACTGCCAAATTATGCTCGAATTGTACGGAGCGTGAGCAGCAACAGCTTTCTGCTTACATGGCAGAACTATTAAAATGGATGAAAATAGCTCTAGCATATGCATTGGTCAAAAAAGAATATTTTAAAAAAATTATACCAAATTGAACATGATCAATATTTAGTGAGGATTCTGGTTCTCTATTAGAAAAGAACATGTACAGTCATGGCCAAAAGTTTGAGACTGACACAAATATTGGTTTTCACAAAATTTGCTGCTTCATTGTTTTTAGACCTTTTTGTCAGATGTTGCTATTGTGTACTGAAGTAAAATGTCAAGCGTTTCATAAGTGTCCAAGGCTTTTATTGACAATTAGATTGAGTTTATGCAAAGAGTCAATATTTGCAGTCTTGACTCTTCTTTTAAAAGACCTCTGCAATTCACCCTGGCATGCTGTCAATTAACTTCTGGGCCACATACTGACTGATGGCGGCCCATTCTTGCCTAATCAATGCTTGGAGTTAGTCAGAATTCGTGGATTTTTGTTTGTCCACCAACCCCTTGAGGATTGACCACAAGTTCTCAATGGGATTAAGGTCTGGGGAGTTTCCTGGCCATGGACCCAAAATTTCGATGTTTTGAACCCCGAGCCACTTAGTTATCACTTTTGCCTTATGGCAAGGTGCTCCATCATGCTGGAAAAGGCATTGTTCGTCACCAAACTCTTGGATGGTTGGGAGAAGTTGCTCTTGGAGGATGTTTTGTACCATTCTTTATTCATGGCTGTGTTATTAGTCAAAATTGTGAGTGAGGCCACGCCCTAGGCCAGTGTTGGCTAACCTGTGACACTCCAGGTGTTGTGAAACTACAAGTCCCAGCATACTCTTCCAGCAATAAGCTGCTATATATTGGCAATGCATGCTGGGGCTTGTAGTTTCACAACACCTGGAGTGTCACAGGTTAGCCAACACTGCCCTAGGCTGAGAAGCAAACCCACACATGAATGGTCTCAGGATGCTTTGCTGTTGGCACGACACAGGACTGATAGTAGCGCTCACCTTTCCTTCTCCGGACAAGTGTTTTTCCAGATGCCCCAAACAATCTGAAAGGGGAGTCATCAGAGAAAATGACTTTACCCCAGTCCTCAGAAGTCCAATTCCTGTACCTTTTGCAGAATATCAGTCTGTCCCTGATGTTTTCCCTGGAGAGAAGTGGCTTCTTTGCTGGCCTTCTTGACACCAGGTCATCCTCCAAAAGTCTTCGCTTCACTGTTCAGATGCACTCACACCTGCCTGTTGCCATTCCTGAGCAAGCTCTGCACTGGTGATTGATAGTGAGGACATATGGGATAGGAAACACCCTTCAGGAGTTGACAACAAAAGCCAGAGGTTTCCCGCTAAATAAAATAGTAAAGGGAGTAATTATGGGGGAATGGAAACACCCTGACAAAAGCATGTTCAGTAATCCAAAATTGAGCAGCATGTACCCCTTTTGAAATAGATTTTACAAAAAAGACAACCATACCTATAGAAGATGCAAATACATTCAAGGATTGTATAGATAGACAAATAGAACTGGGAGCAAATAAAGTGGCAGTTGCATCATTAAGACCAGCATTTGCCACAGCTTTGACATCAAGAGGTTTAAGAGTTTGGGGCAATAAATTAAAAAAAATTCATTCAAGATGGGATCAAGAGAAGTACTTAAAATAGTACAGGATATACTTATATCTACTGAGTTTATATGTGAGGCACATACTGATGTAATTTGATTTTCTGCACATTAGATGGCCTCATCTGTAGCAGTGAGGAGAGCGTTATGGCTACATCCATGGATGGCAGACACACTGTCCAAGAAACAGTTAGTATTACTCCCCTTTGATGGAGAGTATTTATTTTGGCAAAAATTGGATGTTCAAATACATAAAATGTCTGGAGGAAAATGAACTTGGCTACCCCAAGATTGGGCTTGTCGGAAGGCAGTATAGTGCACAATCCGCTAGAGCAGTGGTTCCCAAACTTTCTCAGCTCGAGGCACCCTTAGGGTCACCATAATTTTTCCAAGGCACCCCTAAGCAAAATTAATTACCGGGTAGTCCCCTTTTTTAAGTAGTTGGGTCAAAATGACGTAAGATGTATTTAGACCCCTTCACCATCACATTGTGCCCCTTTATCATATCACTCTGTGTCCCCCTCTTCGCCATCTCACACCCTGTGTCCCCCTCTTCGCCATCTCACTCTGACCCCCCTTCAGTGTCTCTCTCGGTCCCCCTCCTTCAGCGTCTCTCTCTGTCCCCCTCCTTTAGTGTCTCTCTGCCCTCCTCCTTCAGCGTCTCTGTCCCCCTCCTTCAGCGTCTCTCTCTGCCCTCCTCCTTCAGCGTCTCTCTCTGCCCTCCTCCTTCAGCGTCTCTCTCTGCCCTCTTCCTTCAGCGTCTCTCTCTGCCCTCCTCCTTCAGCGTCTCTCTGTCCCCCTCCTTCAGTGTCTCTCTCTGTCCCCCTCCTTTAGTGTCTCTCTATCCCCCTCCTTCAGCGTCTCTCTGCCCTCCTCCTTCAGTGTCTCTCTCTGCCCTCTTCCTTCAGTGTTTCTCTGTCCCCCTCCTTCAGTGTCTCTCTGTCCCCCTCCTTCAGCGTCTCTGTCCCCCTCTTTCAGCCTGTCGCTCAGTGCTCCCTTCAGCCTCTGTGTCCCCCTTCAGTGTCTCTCTCTGTCCCCCTTCAGTGTCTCTCTGTCCCCTTCAGCCTGTGTCTCCCTTCAGCCTCTCTCTGTCCCCTTCAGCCTCTCTCTGTCCCCTTCAGCCTCTCTCTGTCCCCTTCAGCGTCTCTCTGTCCCCTTCAGCGTCTCTCTGTCCCCTTCAGCCCTTCTGTGTCCCCCTTCAGCGTCTCTCTGTCCCCTTCAGCCTCTCTCTGTCCCCTTCAGCCTCTCTCTGTCCCCTTCAGCGTGTCTCTCAGTCCCACCCTTCACTTACCTTCTTCCCTGACGTCTTCTCTGCTGCTGCTCACTGAGACTGCCGGACATAATGAGGTCACGCTCCCGGCAGTCAGGAGGATCCGGCGCTGGATGTTGTTTTTTTTTGTTTGTTTTTTCTATTTTCTTTTTTTTTTCTAGGCGATCGTGGCACCCCTGTGACAGCGCCGCGGCACCCCAGGGAGCCGCAGCGCACAGTTTGGGAACCGCCGCGCTAGAGGAAATTCACAAGAAATCAGGCTAGACTCTACAGACCGGGAAAGAATAATGGAAAGAGATCAGTTTGGCAACGCTAGACAGAATTTTTGACAGCAAAGGAATAAACACTTTTGAGGGTCTTTTAGAATTTTTTCCAAAATAATGACAAATACGTCTGACACTAAGGAGACATCATTTTAGGAGGCAGACTAACAAAATATATCAGAACCTGAGAAAATACCACTATGGACAAATGTGTATTAGAGAATATCAGACGTGGATGCAAGCTGTAGTTCATGAAGTAACCACCCAAGGATTATTTTCTCAAATCTCTTTGACTAAGGACATGGATAGAAATGTTGGCTTTGAAAGAAATACTAAATACCCTTCTAGAACAGAAAGTCATATGCAAGGTACTGAAAGTACAAAAAAGAAAGGATATTATTCACAAATCTTTATAGTAGAACAGAACAGAACAGTGAAGTATTTCTGATAATCCTAGATTTGGAAAGAAGCACTAGAAAACACCTAATGTGTCTTTAGGGCACTTTGAGGACAATAGAGTAAATTAATATAAAACTTACTGAAATTTTATTAGTATGTCTTAAAATAATGAATATTTGTAAATATCAAGGAAGAGTGAAATATTAAAAACAAGTGTGTGATATGATTGACCGAAAAAAATATTATAAAACTGTTAAGATTGATAGAACAACTATCGAACCGTGCTGTGTCTCCAAAATTACTGCATTTATTAACTGATAATTGAAATAGGGGGTTTATAATGGGATCTCAATCCAAATATAACTGTTATAATGAAAGTCTGTTAATAAATAGCCATATCTAGGAAGGTATCCACTAGCGTATAATTAGTGATTCGAGTCCTAAGAGGAACAGTACTACCAAGACTAATAATAATGGTAATATATGTCCTGATGGCTTCTGAGCTCCTACTACTAGGTGAATCTCTGTATATCTTAGGTATAGAATCACATGTGAGGTGAGTCTGACATTATCGAAGTATTCACCACTAGTAGCTGCTAATCATGGAGTAGGAAGCAAAATGAGCTAGATGTATAGAAAGCTACTCAGTCTTTATTGCTATCATTATAAAGTGTTGTACACGGAACACGTAATTTATAGTAACCCAGCTAATTGTAAAGGGTTGCTTAATTTCTTAAAACCAGACTGATATCTGGAGTAAGAATAGCATGTTCAGATGTTCCATATATAGGGTGTACAAGAACAGACCTACTGATCATTCATAGAGACCACGTAATGTTAAATGAATAGACAGCTGTTTGCGTCTGCCTAGTATATCGTAGAAATGTCTAATTCTAATGGTCCCCCTGAGGTATCAGAATCAACAGACTCCTAACCCTACAAAACCCCCCAGCAGCCCAGAATAAAAGGATTAATATTAGTGTATAAAGCAGAGGAGAAAACAGCACGAGTGACGCCGACGAGTGTTTCACTCTGTTGAGCTTTCTCAAGGCAACCTAGATTTGGGACTACCCAACCAACACATATGTAAAAAGAAATTCAAGATGATATTACTGCAAACAATCGTAAAAGCCATGGAATTAGGTTACTACCTTATCTCAGTAGATCTGCGAGATGCTTACCTACATGTGCCTATTAACAAGGCACATTAAAAATTATCTAAAATTTGAAACAGGCACTTTCAGTGCATATGCTTACTCATTGGACTATCAAAATCCCCAAGGATAATTTACAAAAGTATTAGTAGTGGTCATGGTGAAATTGAGAGAGGAAGAAATACGACTATGGCCTTACTTAGATGATATACTCACATCTGCAAGGTCAAGAGAAGAAACTTCTAAAGTCACAGAATGAGTGTTACAAGTCTTAAACCTGCCTGGATGGTAAATAAATGTACAAAAGAGTCAATTACTCCCAACACAAAATATATATTTTTTTAGGCATATATCTAGATTCAACTATGGAAAGGCTTTTCTAATATCAGACAGAAAACCATATTGAAAAAAAATCTGCAATTAAAAAAAAGACTGTGGGTAGCAATAGAAGATGTACTATGGGCCAGATTCCACATGTGGTACCTACAGGAATGTTTTTTTTTATTAAATTAAATTGAATAGATCAAAATCAAGTAATAAGACTAACAAAGGAAGTCTGACAGGATTTACATTGGTGAGCCACAAGAAAACCTTAAAGGAAGATTCTTTTTTACAGTAGACACGTAAGTAGTTATCACAACAGAAGCCAGCCAGTACAGATGGGGTGCAGTATGGAGACATCATACAGTACAAGGCAGATGACATACAAATGGCCACACAAACATCAAACATAAGATAAATGAAGGCAGTTGGGTAGGCCTGCGTGTCTTTTGAAAACAAAGTGCTAAGGAAGATAAGAAAAGACAATGTGATGGACATCCTCCCATCCTGGCCATGGAAGAGTTCCCACAAATACGAGGACAAAATAATACTCTAATCCGGCATTACTACCTAAAATAGTCTTGCATTTTCACGTAAATCAAGAAATAGTACTAGCTTCTTTGTGCCCCCACCCAAATGGGGAAAAATAGCAAACATTCCACAATCTTGACCAAGTCAGAGCTATACATATAAATAAACAAAACAGTTGTTTGTTATTAATGGGAAAGAGAAATGACAACCAGCCACAAAGCCTTCCTTAAGCAAGATGAAGAAGGTTTTATATACAAAAGGCCTTATAGATTAAAGGGTATTTGGTACCAGAAAGCATTAAAGTACATCAGCCATGGCCATAACCTGGGCAGAAAGAATCTGCATCAATTGAGGAACTTTGCAGTTGGATTGTCATCAGCACATACATTTTCAAAACACTTTCGTATCATCATACAGGCTTCTACAGCGCAAAGTTTGGCCGGATAGTCCTTAATACAATCATATAAAAAAGTCTTTACAAATAAATCCAGTTTTTGATAATAAATATAGACTGTTGAAGGTTACCCACCATGAGTAAAGTAACTGCTTGGGAATCACCCATTAATGTATGTTCCCATGGTGGAGGAAGATGAAATTGAGGATTACGTGCGGATAATCAGGTTTCCTTGACTCCAACATGGCAACACACTGCCCATCCCTAAGTTGTTATACTAATATGTTATATTGAGATATCCTACAGCTTTGGGAAAAGACACAGGAAGTGGGGCAGACCATCTTGATATACTTTCCAGAGCTCTCTTGTTTTCCTGTCCTGTCTCTGGAGGAGGAGGCATTAATGTGTGCAGCCATGGAGGAGTCAAGAAAATCTGATTATCGGGTACATAATCCTCTGTTTTTCCCTTCAATTGTCGATTCACATTTTGCTCTCTGTCCGCACTATCATGACTGGAGAAGAGATACTGTTTTATAGTCTTTGCTTGTGCTCAGTCATGGGAATAAATTATATTTTTTAACATAATTGCCCTGCTGCAGACTGACAATTGCTACTTCCCCTGTTCCTTACAACACATGATTATTTTTGACAACAATGGAATTAACCACAGGTGCTCAAATATTAAAAAAATATTTATAAAATTGCAAACTACTAAACAAGGGGAAAAACTGAGTATACAACATCCAAAAAGTGTTGTTACCTACCTCTCTAATATATAACCAATAGAGCAGAAAAAGTAAGGAGGCACAATATAGTCTAAGAAATTCATATAATCCTGACACCCCAAAACATAACTTGCATTTCCAAGAAATACTTTAAAAGTGTGTGTATGTATGTATAAATGTGCGTGTGTGTGTATTTATATGTATGTGTGTGTATATATATATATATATATATATATATATATAAAATTAGAAACATTTAACACAGGTTTAAGGACATCTGTATACATTGCATTTATAATCATTGGTTTGCATTTATATAGACAAAGCTTATCAACACACACAGATTCATCACTGAACGTTTCCTTCCACATCATGAAATAACAGTTAGCTGGACAGTGTGTTCCATGGGCCTGTAAGGGACCATAATCCATTTTTTAAAATCTATGTATTGGTCTAAAGTAAAGTAACACAGGGGCTACTAATAAGGCAAATATGGTAAAGCCATTTAACAACAACTCTCATTAATTAATCACAACGACAGGTTGTTCTACACTGAATTAACTGTTTGCATTGGACATATATATATATATATATATATATATATATATATATATATATATATATAGTGTATTATCACCAATTAAATAGTGTAGAAATAATTATTCCAGATTGGCCACGTACCAGATTGCAGATGTTAAATTGCACATCTTTATGGTATTCCACTTGAATTCAGAACTGGCCTCCAATTGGATTTCACACTAGGGCTCAAAGGGAAATAGCAACACAATAGTGTAGTACATTCATGACAAATGGAGCAGAGAAAAACCAAATTAGTATAGCAAATATTAAGGACAAGGTCTTACATCAAATGAATGGAGCTATTTCAAAGGCTTCATTTAGGCCTAGAGGAACAAGGGTACTTAATTGAAAAATCCAATACATTTCCCTACAAGACAGTCTGTTGGCAAGATCTCCCCCCCTTGGACTGAACGTGACATGTTCTATAGCTTTAAATCTTAATAAGCTGGAGTCTCCATCATAAAGTTCCTGTTATCATTATCCCATGATCTGGATATGATTTATGATTGGAGCAAACATACTAGAAAAAATCAAAGGAATTTCTGGGATAATGATAAGAGGAACTTTAGAAATCACAAGTCCTCTAATGAGGAATGGACTGTAGCTAATTATAACAAAAGAGATGGTAGGTCTAGAAATTTTCGTCCATATAGACCACCCCATTTAAAACTCTCTAATAGATATACTCCTCTCCAAAGAGATAAATTCTGGAGTGCAGATGAGGATTTTTTTTATCCCCAACCCCCACCCCCAAAGAGGATACAATATTCAAAAGATTTGGAATAAGGGAAAATATAAGAACAGCCTCCCCCCTCAAAAGAAGGTATGCAGAAGGAGAGGGAAACGAGCCGGAGTACAGGGAAAGAAAAAGAAGGAATGTTTGAATGCTACTACACAAAGTGTAACACAGGGTGTCTTTATTCTTTCTAACTATCAACAGTCCTCTAATGAAATTCAACTTCTGAGAAAAGGTTTTTCTTTTGCCCCCACTAATCAAGTAAATGAATTTCAACTGTTTGTAGATCTCAATAAGTATGTAAGAAAACTTACACTCAAGCGTCATTTTGAAAAGAAAGAATCTGATAATCAGAAATCGCAGATTAATCCAGTAGTTTTAGATTCTAAATCTGGTTTAAAAAAACCATCTAAATTTAATCCTCTCGAGTCTAAAGGAGAGAATATTGAGATTTTTTATAAATTGATTAAAAAGGACCTTATCAACATTGATAGATCTACTAAATTTAGACGAAAACTTTCTATTCCAGAAAGAAAAGCACTTAAGAGTCTGATGGAAAATAATGAAATTGTAATTAAAGAAGCTGACAAAGGGGGGGGTATTGTCATCTTCAATAGAACAGATTATATTATGGAGGCCAATAGAATATTGGGGGATTCTAATTCCTATCAAACTCTACCTAAAGATCCCACGGAGATGTTTGTGGATGAGTTACGTAATAAACTAAACAAAGCCCTTAGTAAAAATGTTATTAATAGAGATGAATTCTTATTTCTGCTTCAGGAAAATCCTGTTATCCCCATTTTTTATTTTCTCCCAAAAATACATAAGTCCCTAAAAAACCCTCCAGGGATACCTATAATCTCTGGGATTGACTCTTTGACAGCGGCAGCATCTCAATATGTGGAAATATTTTTAAAAGAATTTGTAGTTACACTACCAGCATATCTTAAAGATACTACCTCTCTATTACAGTTGTTACGATTATTTGAATGGAAAGATGGTTACTGATGGGCAACCATAGATGTACAGGCACTATATACCTGCATTGGTCATGACCAGGGGGTTGAGGCCATTATACATTTTTTGGAGTTAGATAGCAATTTGGATAGTTCCCATATAGAATTTATATGTGTTCTTATAAAGTTTATCCTTACACACAATTATTTTAAATTCATAGATCTATTCTATATCCAATTGTGCGGTACAGCTATGGGCACAATATTTGCGCCCAGTTTTGCCAATTTATTTATGGGCAAATGGGAATCAGAATACATATACTCCAATAATCCATTCAAGTCTAACATAATGTTTTATAGACGCTATATCGACGATATCATCATAATTTGGGAGGGTTCTGATGATACCCTTGATGCCTTTTTTAAGTATATTGGGGACAACAACCTCAATTTAAACTTTACCTATAAGACCGATGCCAACTATATTGATTTCTTGGATTTAAAATTGGAAGCCAAAAATGGCCGAATTGAAACAAGTACATTTATCAAAGAGGTAGATAGTAACAGTTATGTACACTTTGAGAGCTGCCATCTGCAAAAGTGGAAGGAAAACATACCTTTCTCTCAATTTAATAGGGTAAAGAGGAACTGTTCTGACGAAGTCATCTGTGCAAGTCAATCTAAGATCTACTTTGAGAGATTCAAAGAACAAGGATACCCTGAAAGCCTGCTAGATAATGCACTTAGCAGGACTAGGGAAAGAAAAAGAGAAGAACTTTTGAGTTATAGAACAAAAGATAACAGCAGGAAGATTTCAGTTCCTTTTATAACAGAATATAGTGCTGATGAAAAAAGAATCAGACACTCTCTAAACAAACACTGGAATATCATCAAAATGGATCCTATCTTGGGTCCTGTATTGGGGGATAAGCCCGATATAGTGTTTAGAAAAACTAAGAATCTAAAAACTCTACTAGCACCTAGCCTCTTGAACAATCTAGTGGACAAAAGTGGGGAAACTTTTCTTTCTAATTTGGGCTCTAACTGTGGCTTTGTAAAATGTTCAAAATGTAATATTTGCAAACTAGCTGATACCCATGGAAGATCTGTCTTTGATTCAACTGGTACCAAGGAGTATAAAATTAAAGGAGCTATTACCTGTCAAACTTCTTCAGTCATCTATATCTTAGAATGTCTGTGTCATCTCAAGTATGTGGGGAAAACTAAAAGAATGCTTAAGATACGTATACAGGAACATGTGCAGGCAATAAAAAACAAACTAGACACACATGCAGTTTCCAGACATTTTAAATTTTTTCATGATGGAGACTCCAGCTTATTAAGATTTAAAGCTATAGAACATGTCACGTTCAGTCCAAGGGGGGGAGATCTTGCCAACAGACTGTCTTGTAGGGAAATGTATTGGATTTTTCAATTAAGTACCCTTGTTCCTCTAGGCCTAAATGAAGCCTTTGAAATAGCTCCATTCATTTGATGTAAGACCTTGTCCTTAATATTTGCTATACTAATTTGGTTTTTCTCTGCTCCATTTTTTTCTAGCTCTTGCTCATTCTTGTGTTTCAAACAGGAAATTACTATCCTGGAGAATTCTAGTCCTATACTCTGTTCAGTCAGTTATTTGATATATAGAGTCATCTTGTTTACTCTGAGTAGTTAGGTTAGTATACTATGTCTAGTATTAAGTAATTGATATTATGAACCACCTATTATATCGGTTAAGTCAGACAAATTGATGTATAGTTTGGACTGTTTTTATTTTATATTTTTGTATACCAGTCTAGCTAACATATTTTATTTGTAATATTTTATTACTCTTCTAATGGGGACTATATTGATATGTCCCCTATGTCATATAAAATTATTTTTGGCATATTCATGACTTACATAGCGTTGTATATAGTATTACTCCGTATTCCGGAAATGATGCAAAACCGGAAGTGACATGTCGCAAATGGGCGGAAGTGATGTGTATATCGGATGCTAACGGAGGTCAAGGAGATCCGTCGAGCTTCGTGGGGGAAATGAACACTCCGGATATTATTGATTGGCAGTGGGGACTATAAAAAACGGGGAACCATGTCCCAAATAATATTCACCCTTTTGATAAAGTCTATTGTGGACGAAACGCGTCAAGGAGGCAGTATTCTTTTCTATGTGTTCCAGCCAGCAGCAGGGAAGGAGTTTCCGGTTCATGCTTGGAATAATTTGGAACTTTCTGTCACAGATAAGCCTGCTTATATTTTATTCAATGTACGGGCATTTTATTTGTCATTTTGGACTGTGCCATGTCTATTAAATTGTATTATTTTTTATGAAATAACGCACTTGTCATGAATGTACTACACTATTGTGTTGCTATTTCCCTTTGAGCCCTAGTGTGAAATCCAATTGGAGGCCAGTTCTGAATTCAAGTGGAATACCATATAGATGTGCAATTTATCATCTGCAATCTGGTACGGGGCCAATCTGGAATAATTATTTCTACACTATTTAATTGGTGACAATACACTATGTTTGGCGCTTCTCTTTTTTCTACTTTTTTCTATAGGTTTACATCTGCAATTTGATGTACAAAAGTGAAGCAGCCTACTGTATGTGTTTTTATATGCTTATGAGCACGTTTGTGCACGTGTTGTTTTAATCTACACTGAGCGCCGTTGTCTTTCTCACTATTTTATATATATATATATATATATATATATATATATATATGTATATATATATATATATACATATAATATATATGGTTATATGTGTGTGTGTATATATATATATATATAGTCAAAGTCATATAATTGGATGAAAGTATATTGGTTGATATTGTTTTATTGGTCGATTGCACTCAGTATGCCACGCTACACGTGGCATATTGCGATCGGGCGGTACAATACGCACGCACACACTCGCATTACAACATTTAGTTATTTATGTAATTCATATTCATGTTGGTTCCGTTACACAGTCATTTATGAGCAGATAGTATTTAGTTTATTATTAGTTTATATAATATGATTATATGTACACTTCAGTGTTATTTAAGGTTCAGGTTGTAAGAAAGGTGTCATGTCTGGTATCATATTAAACCCCTTTTCACCAGCAGCTGTCCGATGCATTCGGCGAAGAGATCACAGATTGCATACTCTAGTTATTGATGTTAGGGAATAAACCTTTAATATGATACTGACCATAAAATGCTAATAGACTAATTGTAACTGGAGAGTCAGATGGGAAGAACAGAGCTTATCCCCTGGAGAGATAACCCCCACCTTTGGATTCCTTAGATTGAACCAGCCTATGACCTGTTTACCCTGGACCCATCTGATGTCTGGATCTATAGAAGCAAGCCACGTCATCTCTATTGTTCACTCTGTAACACTGACTGTATATATAATCATAGCTGCACCGCCACTAGCCTCAGTCTACTCTGATCACAGTATTCAAGGGTGAACTACTGTCCACTGGTGCCTGTGGTTAGCGCAGCGGTATGTATGTATCTTTTGGTATTGGCTGTACTGTACTGTATCTTAATATAATAATGTATTGAATTGTTAACTATTTACGTCTGCTAAAATGAATCACTTTGTGCGTTGGAAACACAACATAATCGCCTATGCAATGCTTATTTGAAAACGATAAAATTACTTTAATAATATATATATATATATATATATATATATATACATATATTATACACATGCACACCATCATGTACACAGTCCATGTAATGTCTTTCAGCCACTTATTCATAGTTTCTGCTATACAATGTAAATAGATAACTATTCATAATTAGATGCAAATATTAACACATCAGAGGGACAATCAAACTTATATCAAGAAAGATTGCACGTGGATGCAAAACTTCATTTACAATATTATATACTCTTGTTAACAAAAGAATCTCCAATAACAATTTTAAACATAATATAAAATAGTAGCATAGATGGTATCAAGGTATCCAGTTTCCCACGGTATCACACGTCCATATATCCACACATCTAACATACTTTCCCCACTGCGTCTGGGAACTTGTGTAAACATTGTATCTATTACTGGGGATTGGGACCATTCCCCGTCCATTTTATTCCCATTGTCAGCATTCCCATTAGGGCAGCACGGTGGCTTAGTGGTTAGAACTCCTGCCTCACAGCGCTGGGGTCATGAGTTCAATTCCCATCCATGACTTTATTTGTGTGGAGTTTGTATGTTCTCCCTGTGTCTGCGTGGGTTTCCTCCAGGTGGTCCGGTTTCCTCCCACACTCCAAAAACATACTAAGAGGTTAATTGGCTGCTATAAAAAAAAAACAATTGACCTAAGTCTGTCTCTCTCTCTGTCTGTGTGTGTATATTAGGGAATTTAGACTGTAAGCTCCAATGGAGCAGGGACTGATGTGAGTGAGTTCTCTGTACAGCGCTGAGGAATCAGTGGCACTATATAAATAAATGATGATGATGATTGGCAGGACACTTATTGACATCCCACATAGGGATGTTTTGGGAAGCGCGGATTCCCAAAACAGTTTTTGTCCTATATACATATATGTTACACTGTCTCCATATGTTTCTATATGTTTCTCATAGACTTCATACACTCCTATATATCCATATGCACTCCCCACATATATGTGCCCAGCCACAGCCTTCATTGGGGACGAGAGACTATACTTGTGCCACCTGGGAAGGGAAAAGAGCATAGAGAAGTAATTTCACACACATGGACACATGTTGGCCAGGGGTGATTACGTAATCACATGTGGCCATTGTGGCACATTCAGTGAAGCTTGTGCATGTGACGCATCTGCTCCATCCTCTTTCACATGATAAATATTTGTGCTATAAGTAATCACCTAGTTTCTATGATGGTGCTACCAAGTTTGCTTGCAGAGTGCGTCATTTAGTACAGTTCAATTGTTTGCATTCTATTCTACTTAATCAATTTATCTTTGCCCAGAAAGTGCCAAAAATATAACAGTGAGCAGTAAGGCATTGCATACTAATCCTTTGAGCTCACTCATATCTTGTGCACAGAAAAAGTATAAAAATATGCATTACCCTATGATGGGCACAATCAAGAAAATAACAAATTTAGTATACAGTTTACATTTGTTACAAAATTTGACATGTGAATGCACTTTAAGACATAGAGACCAATAATATCTTGGATTTCATACTTTTCACAGTCATAAAGGTCACAGCAGTAACACGTGTGAGTCTTAACCCTCAGCTGACATTGACTGGTTTCAGTAGAGCATGTTACCTGTAGTGTACAGAAAAACAAAAACAATTTATTACAATAATTTACATGAATATAATCTGGACATGATGTAAATACATGAGCTCATTGCATGCACAAATGTATATCCACCTATTGATTATGCAGTCTTTGAAATCATGACAGTTGGCAGAAGTCTCTTCAGGTAGCACTTGTTTGCGCTTATTGGGGCAGCAACACCAACAGAATATATTCTATGTTTGTCTGTGTGGTTCTGAATGTATATATATATGTCTAGCTATGTTATTGGTGCTATTTGTGTGCACAGAGGTGGTATGCGAAAAATCTTATCTGGAAGCATGTGCAAAAAAGTCTGAAAATCAGAAAATAAAAAGTTATTAATTTGTCATACTGTCAGGATGAGAGCATAAATCTGATATAATGAAATATAATATTGAATGTCAGGGCCCAAATAAAACATTACATTGATATATAAATGAACCTGATTTACCTGATCAGATAAATGTTTGACCAAATGTTTTTAAAAAGGAAATATTTAGCCCAGTAGGAGGTAATTAGGTTGAGCAAACCCTTTGTGAGGAGACCTGCTTAAGATATGCAGATCACAGACATCCATTGTTTTTGATCATGTATTACACTTCATAATTGACTTCCTTTCAATAGGTAGTGTAAACACAAAGAGCCACTAAATGTAAATGAAAGAGCCATATGCCTAGGTGGGAATATTGAACACAAAGGCCACATTAGAAAGCTTATATAGGTACATAGAAATATGGGCTTGAAAGGAAAATGTCTTCATAGTTCATATTTTGGGAAATCTGGGCGCCACTCCATACCAAGGAACAGAAATCACACCAGGGTTGTGAATGACAGGTACTGGCAGTATCCGGGAACAGCTATAATCTTTGGAAAAGGTTTGTCACATTGATAAGCTATTCATCTTCCAAGCCAATTTCCCTTGGCCAGAAAATGCAAATTCATGTATGTGCTACTCTGAATGTAACCCCTTTTATTTTAAACTGCTTTGCTTGTGTATGTTATCTCAATTTATTAATTGTTTATGAATAATTTTTTATATCTGAATGCCGTGTACTTTTGTATATTAAATCTATAATTTAATATGCTGCGTAACTAATCCATTAGCCAGTTAAGAAGAATATAGCTCGACCAAGTTAACCCTTTGAATGCCAGTGTGTGATTTGTTGATACATTTGATTAACAAGCTTAGTGTGTGCTTGCATTTATATTTGTGTAACAGTCTGGAGGGGTGAAGAATTAACCCTTTGTTCGTTGGTGTGGGTCTTGCTAATTTGTGAGCAGCTAGAAGCCTTGTGTGCCAGTATGGGACGGTATATTGGGGTCCTATTGCCCGTATTCAATAGGTGGTGGCAAACCTGAAGTGTGTGAGGTGTGAGCGCTGTTTGGAGGCGGTTCAGTAGGTCTATAACCTATGTGATAGGTAGAGAGAGACTGTGGGCTGGAATCGTGTGTGACCTTATACCACAAACACCCCAAAGTCACCGCAGCTGGGAGTGTGTTCGTGACACATACATACTGACATGGTCAGCAAGGATTCCCTTCTACACTGTGAGGAGCACTGCTAACCAATTTAATGAGGAGGGGAGCCCCAGGGACAGCATGTAGAAAGACAAGAATCACTGTTAAATTTAATTTAGTATACTGTGGGCATGGTGCTTCAAATTATGGGGGGAAAAAGCCCTTGGCTTTAAAACCGGAAGATTCCTGTTTACAGAGCCCACATCAATTCTCATCAGTTCTGTTGTTCTTTTACTCTTCATGTGGATTTAGTTTTTCTCTGTTTATCCATGGTAGTGCCTGGCAGGTATGCTTGATAAAGATAGTTTGCTACCTATTTCTATTGGCTCTGGTTCAATGTACACCTTGAACAGTTCCTTGATTGACACAATTTTAGAAGATTTCAATAAACAATCATATCTCCTCCATACTGATAAGCCTGGTTAAATCTTCACTGACTCCAGTGCTTTATCTGAACCTATGTGTTGACTGCAGCCATAAATACATACAGAAGCTGAATTTCCCAACAAGATGGTGTACATAAGTAATACAGCAATTCGATAAAAAGTGTTCTAATTGCTATATATACCTTTTGGTCGCTTCTGAAGGACCGCAAATTAGCACGATGTGTGCTGCACAAATAGACAACACTTGTACGCTGATGCAAATGTGTTGCACTTAATGTAGTTAAACTATGTTACTATGCTAAGGCTGTAAATGACTGTTTCCAACACCTTGCTAATACTGTTTGTTGTATATGAACTTACTTCTGTCTGTTGTGTGTCATAAGCAAGCCCTGATCCACTTGCGTAAAACTTACATCTGCCAGTATACAAAGGTCTTGGTTCCTGAAAAATATAACATTATAGATCAGATTTAGTGGGAAATATAGATCAAACACATGTGTTTTATCAAATGTTACCTATAGAATGATAAGAGAAACAATTAGAAAATAAAGGTGTTTTATCAGATTTTAACATCCTTTCTTCTTGTTTTAGCCTCTCATGAATTTAGCATCGCAGACTGTTATGAGCTCACTGCACCTAATGCATACCAGCTATCATTCTATATACAAACTAAATGCAGGTTTGGATTCCTTCCACAGCTGCAAAAAAAGTTTGGATTTAATATCCTTAATTACCCCCAGACTGCTTGTTCTGTGCTACTTACTTTCACCATTGGCCCAGTCAAATTCTATGGCCCCAGCCACCACCACGTCTCAGTTAAAAATAATATTTTCTGCCATTAATTAAAATAATTGATGCATATATACTTACCAGGTATGCAATTCCGCTGCCCTAGGTTTGGCTTACAGAAGCATAAGTTAAATCCTAGCTTGTTTGGGGGTTTTTTTAACTAATTTTCTTCTACTAAATAAGAGGAATGAATAATATTTGGTCAAAAGTAAAACAATAATCCTCTTAAAATGATGCTAAACTTAAAAAAAAAATATAAAGAGTAGCAACAGCTGGAAGGAGACCTACGATTTAGGCTGGGTACACACTACGGAAATTTTTCCCCGATGCGATATCCTTAGCGATTTTAACAACGATTAAAAAAAAAGGCCCGATCCGCGTGCCGTTTCATGTGTACACACTAAACAAGTTTTACACGATTTACCGTCAGATCTGTTCCTCTGTCATAACCATCAGCTGAAAAGATTGTGAATCTGCATACTCCATAGAGATCTATGGACACTGCCGGTCATAGGTGCAAACACACTGCAGAATTGGAATGACATCATTCCATCAAAAAACGAGATTATTAGTCTGGTTTAAAAATCAAATGATACGATGTGCTTTGGAATGATAACTGTTCATCGTTACAGCGTACACACTAATGCAATATTAAGCCGAACACTCATTTATCATGTGATTGGCACAATAATCGTCTGAAAACCCTGTAGTATTAATGTAGTAGATTAGCCACAAAAATTTATATGGACTGATGCAAAAAAAATAATGATTACTTTTTGGTCCCAATCACAAAAGATACATTTGGAGAAAAACAGGTGCAGCATTTGAAGCAAACAACCAGTAAGTATGGTTGTAGATTTATAATGTTTTGGGGTACTGTCTGGGTGGAAAGAACAATGGATTCAACTAAATAGCAACAGATCCTAGAAGCTAATGTCCCAGAGTCAGTGAATACATTGAAGTTAAAAAGAGGTTGAATATTACAGCAAGATAACAATCCAATAATAAAAAAATAATTGTGCATTAAAATCTGCAGAAATATTTTATTCTAAGTTTGTACCCTGCAGAGTGTTAATTTCTTGCAATTTGACAAGGGGTGTCCAAATTTTTGTGTCCATCATGTCATACTAGAAGCCATCCCCAATGTTAATGACATATAGTACAAGGAGGAAACAGACATGGGTGAAGACACCAGAAACTACTGGATTTGTGTAAACATTACTTATTTACCCTAAATAATTTAGTAAAGTATAATTTAAAAAATTCTTATAAAAAAAAGTAAATCCTTGCTATACTATGACTGCTTGGACCATAATAAATTATGTGTACTCCACTGGCAGAAGGAACTTAGGGGCACATTTATCAATATTCACATAAAGTGAAAAGTAGTTTTCAATCCTTATCGCAATGATAAGGATTGAACTACTTCTCACATTTATGTACAACCCTGCACAGAAACAGCAGTTCCAAAAAACTGCTGTTTCAGTGATAAAAAAAATCATACTTACCCCCCTCTTCGGAAGCGCTGTCTTCGGGTCTTCTCTTCACTCTTCAATTGCGCATGTCCAGTTCCAAGAACTGGACATGCGCACACAGATCCCCTCTCTGTCTCTGCAACGATAGTTGCAGAGAGAGAGCGCTGAGTGACAGGGAAGGATCATGTGATCCCTCCACACATGCGCTGTCCAGCTCTGCTCTCCGGAGCAGAGCTGACAGCATTAGATTTCTTCAATTCGGATGATGTACGCCAGCTTCGTACATTAAAATGACAAGTTCCCGAGAAAAATGTTTTTTCGGGACTTGTTAGATTGCGGCCAGGAGCAGTCACCATTCTGTTGAATGGTGACTGCTCCCAAAAACGAAGAGGAATGCAAAGCAGCAGATATCCATGATATCTGCTGCGATGCCCCCTTAATAAATTTGCGGAGGACACTGTGGGACCTTAATGACCCGTTAAAAGCACTATCATGCTTTATTAAATATGCCCCTTAGTGATAATAATAATCATATTCTGGGAAATACCAACAAAAGTAAATAAGAGTAAATAGTAAATAAAAGTTAGGAGAAAGTGATACATCCAATAGCCTCAATCATTGTTCAGGAGGGAAAGGTTGAAGAAGCCAACAATAGACTAAAGCAATTTCCTTGAAATTCAGTGTTTAATTACCACATAACTAAAAAGAACATTCTGAGCTGTTTCACGCCTATCTAACTTCCTGGTTTATTTTGCACTTCTCACATGTTGCTAAATGCATGGAGCACACATTAAAAGTAGGTAAAATAAGAGTCAGTATTTCCGGTCTCACCATTGTGTTATAGAATTTAACCAGCATTTAAAAGTTTACAACGCAGCATGTCCTATCTCCTAAACATTAGCGCACACTACTAGTACAATAAGTTGTATCAGTTAAAGCGCAATGCATGGGAAGTGCATGGAAAATGCATCTAAAGAATACACTCTTTTTTCATTCAGTTTAACCCAATTTCGCAGTGTATCTGTGTGAACGAGCTCTGAGTTCTTTTGATCAAATTTCATTATTAAAAAGTAAACAATTTTTAAAACACCTTAGCCTCTATTTCATTACATTTCTCATAAAATAAGAGATTTTTTAAAAATTTATTTGACAAAAGTTACAATACCTGCAGAGTAATGATAATAAACGTAATAACTGTGTAAAGTTGAACAATTTAACACCGATCTTATAACTTTATACTGTACTTATTTTGTAATGAACAGTGAACTATATAAATTCTTATAATCCAACAAAGCAATCACAGTAAATGCACAGCTAGGCAAGAACGCAGACAGGTAGATTAATGCCATCCATTTATCACATAACCTGCTGTGACCTTCTCCTCAGCCAAGGAAACCAAGAGGCAGATATGCTGCTGGAATTGTGTAACACATAAAAAGAGCTTTGTGTAACAGGTTTGTACTATGGGTGACCAGCTTAGAGATTTTGTTTGTATAACAGGTTTGTACTAAGGGTGACCAACTTCTACATTTTGTGTGACCGGTTTGTACTAAGGCTAACCAACCTCTAGATTTAGTTTGTGCAACAGGATTGTAGGTTTCTATATTTTGTTTGTGTTACAAGTTCATACTAAGGGTAACCACCTTATAGATGTTGTGGTATCCTCTTCAGTTTTAAAAGGCTGTACACTTTTAAATACTAACTACATACTTGTGAATGAAGGGGAGGCAAGATGTCCCAGGTGTTGGAGGCACTCGATTGGTTTACATATTGCACTGTCCAATCACGTATCTCCAAAATCCAAGAATTTAAGCTACTTCCTTTCAAATTTCATCTCATTGCTCTCTAACCTCTGATCATTGTATAGTAATAATTAGCCATGGTATGTGTACCCTGCTCTTGTGTGACAATATCTTCGATATCTTGTAACCTGATAAGGTAGGTCTACAAAGGCACCTTTTGCAGTCAGTAGGATTTGAGGGCAGCAAAAGATGAAGAATAATTTAAAAAACAATTCCTTACATGGATGTGATAAACCTAGCATGGGATTTCTATTTCACCTCCCTATGATTGGCAACTAAAACCCTTCTAGCTCACCCTTCTTCCAGGAACCCATACTGTACTTCAGACTTGGAAAGTTTTAATTTCTCATCAGTCCCCATCAAATTTCCCACACTATATTTTTTGAAACTGTTATTTAATAAAAATTAAATTAGCCATTTTATCTATGTCAATTATATGAGGAAAATGTTTTCAAATCCTTTCACTCCGAGAGGAATTCCTACTCTCTACTTTCCCTACAATCTCACCATGCATTACATTCTCAGTTCCATGGTCAAACCATCCCTTCCCAATTTGTGGATTTTCCACTATCAGGTTCCTGACTTAGAACCTGTCCCAGAGGCCTGATCATTAAGATGATTTTACTACTTTTTAGGCAATGCCTAGCATAACTTTATATTCACTGAACATACTACTCAACCTCTAGACATATCAAACTAGAGATGAGCGCACTCGGATTTATGAAATCCGAGCCCACCCGAACGTTGCCGATCCGAGTCGGATCCGAGACAGATCCGGGTATTGGCGCCAAATTCAAATCTGAAACTGAGGCTCTGACTCATAATCCCGTTGTCGGATCTCGCGATACTCGGATCCTATAAATTCCCCGCTAGTCGCCGCCATCTTCACTCGGGCATTGATCAGGGTAGAGGCAGGGTGTGTTAGGTGGTCCTCTGTCCTGCTATATCTCGTGCTGTTCAGTTAAATTCTGTGCTGTTCAGTTAAGTTCTGTGCTGTGCTGTGCTGTGCTCAGTCCAGTGGTGCTGTGTCCTGTGCTCTGTCCTTCTGAGGTCAGTGGTGCTGCTGGGTCCTGTGCTGTGTCCTGTTCAATCCAGTGGTGCTGTGTCCTGTGCTCTGTGCTTCTAAGGGCATTGTTATTTCCCCAATATTCCAAAGTGTTTCAAAAAAAAAAAAAAAAGTTATTTAAAAAAAATATAAAAAACTAATTACATTTTTTTTTAATTACAACAAAATTTGCACAACCAATCCTGCAGTATAAGCCCATTGGTACTGCAATATTACCAAGTTTACACATTCAGCAATAAAAGTCCAGTGGTTCTGCAATATTACAAAGTTCACACATTCTGCAGTATCAGTCCAGTGGTGCTGTGTCCTGTGCTCTGTCCTGCTGAGTTCAGTAGTGCTGCTGGGTCCTGCGCTGTGTCCTGTTCAGTCCAGTGGTGCTGTGTCCTGTGCTCTGTGCTTCTAAGGGCATAGTTATTTCCCCATTATTCCCAAGTTTTTTTTTTAAAAAAAAAAAAAGTTATAAAAAAAAAATAAAAAAAAATAAGTAAATAAAAATAATTATAACCAAATTTGCACAGCCAATCCAGCAGTATATAAGCCCATTGGTACTGCAATATTACCAAGTTCACACATTCAGCAGTAAAAGTCCAGTGGTTCTGCAATATTACAAAGTTCACACATTCTGCAGTATCAGTCCAGTGGTGCTGTGTCCTGTGCTCTGTCCTGCTGAGTTCAGTAGTGCTGCTGGGTCCTGCGCTGTGTCCTGTTCAGTCCAGTGGTGCTGTGTCCTGTGCTCTGTGCTTCTAAGGGCATAGTTATTTCCCCATTATTCCCAAGTTTTTTTTAAAAAAAAAAAAAGTTATAAAAAATAAATAAAAAAAAATAAGTAAATAAAAATAATTATAACCAAATTTGCACAGCCAATCCAGCAGTATATAAGCCCATTGGTACTGCAATATTACCAAGTTCACACATTCAGCAGTAAAAGTCCAGTGGTACTGCTATTACAAAGTTCACTGATTCAGCAGTGTATAAGTTCAGTGGTACGGCTATTACAAAGTTCACTGATTCAGTAGTGTATAAGTCCAGTGGTACTGCTATTACACAGTTCCCTGATTCAGCAGTGTATAAGTCCAGTGGTACTGCTATTACAAAGTTCACTGATTCAGCAGTGTATAAGTTCAGTGGTACGGCTATTACAAAGTTCACTGATTCAGCAGTGTATAAGTCCAGTGGTACTGCTATTACACAGTTCCCTGATTCAGCAGTGTATAAGTCCAGTGGTACTGCTATTACAAAGTTCACTGATTCAGCAGTATAAGTCCAGTGCTACTCTCCTGTGCCGCATATAATTTTTAAAGGCTTTGCCGAGTGTGTGTGGCTTAGGGGTACGCTCTCTTGTGCTACATATAATGGAAAACCAAAATTTGGAGGATAAAGTAGGGAAAGATCAAGACCCACTTCCTCCTAATGCTGAAGCTGCTGCCACTAGTCATGACATAGATGATGAAATGCCATCAACGTCGTCTGGCAAGCCCGATGCCCAATCTCCTAGTACAGGGCATGTAAAATCCAAAAAGCCCAAGTTCTCAAAAAATAGCAAAAAGAGAAACTTAAAATCATCTGAGGAGAAACGTAAAGTTGGCAATATGCCATTTACGACACGTAGTGGCAAGGAACGGCTTAGGCCCTGGCCCGTGTTCATGACTAGTGGTCCAGCTTCACCCAAGGATCTAAGCCCTCCTCCCCCCCCTACAAAAAATTTAAGAGCGTTATGCTGTCAGCAACAACAACAAAACAGCAAAGAACTCTGCCTTCTAACCAGATGACATCACAAATCTCCAAGGCGAGTCAAAGGGTGTTGTTGGTTGTGAACCCTGACCTTCCCATCACTGTACGGGAAGAGGTGACTCCATCCAGCATTTGCAGCATGCCCTCTGCATATGCTGGAAGGATCCCCCACAGTCCAGTTACAGATTTGGCTAATGAAGGTGTGAATGTTGTACACTGGGAGGAGGATATTGATGTAGCTGGCGCTGAGGAGGATGTTGATGATTATGATGCAGACAGATACCAAATTGCCTTTCTCAATTTCTATTTATATTCTAGATTATATAACGGCTGAAAAGTTTTCTGTTTTACTCCTAGTGGAGAGGGGATCTGATGCAGACAGATACCAAACTGCCTTTGTCCATTTCTTTGTATATTTGAATTTCTAGTTCTACAGTCTATGCAGGCTGCTTTATTTATATTCAACTACAAGTGTAGGGCGGGGGGGGGGCATAGATAGCCACCAAAGTAACGTGGTCCATTTAATTTCACTTTCTAGCTCCACAGTCTGTGCAGCCTGCTTTTTTTATCTTCAAAGTATTTATATTTACAAGCCTTGCAATCTAAATTAACTAGAGGTAGTGACGTGGTAGAACTCCAAAAGGCAGTTTGGAAGCCCCTGTACAAACTGGCTCTATTTTTTAACTGAGTTGTCCCCCCTCCAGTATGTACTCGGAAAGAGTTTTTAGTGCAGCGGGGAACCTGGTCAGTGAGCGGCGAAGGAGGTTGCTTCCTCACAACGTTGAAAAAATGATTTTTATAAAAATGAATAATCAATTACTCAATGAAGTACAGCACTGCCCTCCAGACAGTACAGAGGGACTGTGGTTGTGGAGTCCAGCGGGGACGAATTGATAATGTGTGAGGAGGAGGAAGTACACACTGTAGGGGGAGAGGAATCAGAGGTTGAGGATGAGGACGACATCTTTCCTCAGTAGAGCCTGTTTAGTTTATACAGGGAGAGATGAATTGTTTTATTGGTATGGGGGCCCAAACAAACCAATCATTTCAGCCACAGTTGTTTGGTAGGCCCTGTCGCTGAAATGATTGGTTTGTTAAAGTGTGCATGTCCTATTTCAACAACATAAGGGTGGGTGGGAGGGCCCAAGGACAATTCCATCTTGCAACTTTTTTTTGGGCATTATGTGACCATTCAACAGTCGTTTGCCATGTTCAAAAAGTAAAAGAAAATGCCAACAAATTCAATAAATTAAATCAAAAGTTAAATGCCCTGTCATTATTTAAAACAAGAGGTTTTGACGTGCTAGAATTAGTGTAGTGTTAAGATGTTATAAACACTACACTTGGAAATTGGAGGAGGTATTGTGGCCCCGGTATCAAATTGGGTACCGGGGCCACCCCACTACGCAGTCCAGATACTTGTTTGGTGGAATTCAGACCAGTTGAGGGTGTATTTATTTTATTGTGGCCCCGGTATCAAATTGGGTACCGGGGCCACCCCACTACGCAGTCCATATTCTTGCTTGGTGGAATTCAGACCAGTTGAGGGTGTATTTATTTTATTGTGGCCCCGGTATCAAATTGGGTACCGGGGCCACCCCACTACGCAGTCCAGATACTTGTTTGGTGGAATTCAGACCAGTTGAGAGTGTATTTATTTTATTGTGGCCCCGGTATCAAATTGGGTACCGGGGCCACCCCACTACGCAGTCCAGATACTTGTTTGGTGGAATTCAGACCAGTTGAGGGTGTATTTATTTTATTGTGGCCCCGGTATCAAATTGGGTACCGGGGCCACCCCACTACGCAGTCCAGATACTTGTTTGGTGGAATTCAGACCAGTTGAGGGTGTATTTATTTTATTGTGGCCCCGGTATCAAATTGGGTACCGGGGCCACCCCACTACGCAGTCCAGATACTTGTTTGGTGGAATTCAGACCAGTTGAGGGTGTATTTATTTTATTGTGGCCCCGGTATCAAATTGGGTACCGGGGCCACCCCACTACGCAGTCCAGATACTTGTTTGGTGGAATTCAGACCAGTTGAGGGTTTTATTATTATATTGTGGGGACCACTCTATACCACACTACCACTCTATACCACTCTATTTAATACTTTAATTCTATTTAATACTTTAATTCTATTACTAATTCCCATAAAGAGGAACTGCCGCTTCTATTTAATACTTTAATTCTATTAGTAGTTACCATAAAGAGGAACAAAATAAACCAATTTTACCAAAAGTATAATATGAGTTACAAACACTACACTTGAAAGATGGTGCCTTTAAATGAAAAAGTCAGTCTTCATTGCACGACTATGTGCAACAGGGACAGTTTTTTGGTTTACAAAGTCAACCAATAACACTTCGACCCTGTCTGTCTTTAACATACTTGATGGGATCTCAATGACGAATGGTCTGTACCATGTTTGGAGGAGGTATTGTGGCCCCGGTACCAAATTGGGTACTGGGGCCACTCCACTATGCAGTCCAGATAGAGGTGTATCAGATATTAAACAACGTTGACTGTTGCTGCAAAAATTTTAAATAATATTGTGGGGAACACTACACTACGTAGTCCATAAACTTTTTGGGTGGAATTCAGACCTGTGTAGGGTTTTTTAATAATATTGTGGTGACCCACTCCTCTACGCAGTCCAGGTACATTATTCGGTGAGATTCATACCAGTTGATGGTTTTCTTATTATATATATTGTGGTGACCCACTACTCTACGCAGTCCAGGTACATGTTTTGGTGCGATTAAGACCAGTTGATGGTTTTCTTATTATATTGTGGGGACCACTCCACTACGCAGTCCAGAAAGATAGCTCGTTGCAACGTTTTGGACTAATAACTATATTGTGAGGTGTTCAGAATACACGGTAAATTAGTGGAAATGCTTGTTATTGAATGTTATTGAGGTCAATAATAGCGTAGGAGTGAAAATAAGCCCAAAAACTTGATTTTTTAACTTTTTATGCTTTTTTCAAAAAAAATCCGAATCCAAAACCTTAAATCCGAACCAAAACCTTTCGGCAGGTGTTTTGCGAAACAAACCCGAACCCAAAACATCGAGAAAATCCGGATCCAAAACACAAAACACGAGACCTCAAAAGTCGCCCGTACACATCCCTATATCAAACCAAAGCGATATGATCTACTCCCAAAATACCATACCTACCCGGGAACATATTTGCACCTGCTGTGCTTCTGGCACCATATCCTAAATGATCATATCAACAACAATGAGTCATATAACACTATAGCATGCTTACTTACATGGATAAGACACCATAGGCAAAAGCCTGATACATATGTCTGTGCTTATCAGAGTTAGGGGCCTATTTATCAATTATGTTTAAGTTGTAAATCAATGGCTGTTTCTGCTTGTTTAAGGCAAATAGAAGCATCTGAGTAATTTAAGAAATGTCTAACTCAGGAGATATTGCAGATATCTTACCCAAAAGGTAAGTCTTTTGTCGCTACAGTCAGCAAGTGGAAAAAAACGGACACTTCAGTGCGCAGCCTTCACCAGGACAGCCACTTATTGGAGGCGCCGTCCCGGCATGATTAGGATGGTAAATCGGTCCAAACCTACATAATCCAAAATGTTACTTAACTGGACAAAAACTGACCAATAATAAATATGTCCCTTAGACTACCCAACCACTATTTCCCCAACTCTCTCTCATTAGCTATAAAGCCACAGCTCTGTAACTCTGTTCTCTCTTATGGTTTACACTACACTTTTTACTACTGTATGTTAGTTCTGTGCCTTTTTTATATCTTAGGTGATATCTTTACATAATTTTAAGGGAAGACAACTTATTCTTGTAAGACAATAAAATACATGTGAAAAAAATCAGATGCATAAAGGGTGAATAAACAACTGTAGTTAGGATATATAGCAACACATTAGAAATTGCATTATCATAAAAATATAACTATTACCCCACTGGTGGTGAAATAGTAAGCCACTGTAATAAAAAACAAAACAAAGAAAAAAAAAAACCATTTACATTTAATTTATAATTACATTTGGCCCACTAATTTATTTTTACAATAAATTGTCCCCTGTAAGAAAATTCATAGTCATTTTTGCCCCTCTACAACAAAAGTTTGTGAGTTTGTTTTTAATCTCCAGCGAGTTTGACTATAACATGGGAGAGACAGATGTTTTAAAATTTACACAAATCGCCAGAGATTGGATTTAGGAAAGTCAAAATCGCTGGTTAATACATACGGGGATTTTGAACTTCAAATAGCCGGATATCTCTTGCAAATTGTGGTGATTTTAAATCACTGAAAAAAATCACAGCTTGATACATTTATCCGCTGGTGCAAATGCTATTTCGGAGCTGCACGCTTAAGATGCATTTGACTCAGCATTTGCATGTAAGTAAGCATTTCCACAAAAGGATGTGCACCAGCCCTAAGTTGGCTGAGATTGTCTATACTTCTAATGAAATGCATCTTGCACATTCAAGTTGCACTTAGGCGGAGAAGTGCCTTTTTAGGCACACTTCACTTAAACAAAACTAATATACTTTTGTAAATTGCACCATTTCAAAATTTTCTGCCACTCTACACTACTAAGTGCTCTTCTATTTTTCAAATGCGTCTCCTGGAGAGTAGGTGCTCGCTTTTATGTGCACTGAGCATCCATATAGGAAAATGGATGTAAAGCCAAAGCCTTTTGAACTGTGCATTGAGTGCACTTCATAAATGTCCTCTTTTCATCAGCTAACAATAGCCTTTTACAGAACATTGTTTAGACTTTATTTTACACAGGAATGATGATACTCACTATTATGCAGCCAAAAGGAGGTGATGTGGCATTTAACAGATTAAGAATACTATACTATCCAGTTACAGATGTAGACAGATATTTGAGAATAGCTATAGGGCTACAACAGCTTCTGCAGTATGAACAATCCAATGGTGATAGGATAGTTCTGTGAAGACCTGTGCAATAATTAAAATATTTCCTCTCATCACATATCTTGCATATCATCATGCACACCTATTGCCACCACACAGCAAATGCAGTAAACAGGTGACATAAGAACAATGCAGTTGTAATTTAGAAGTAACCGTCTAATCAAGCAACAATAGGCTAAACAGGTGACTCAGAAAACACCTTTTGATGACAGCAGGTACTTCACCATATAATTTATTGCATGTGTAAAGCTCGGCATTGACACACGTGGGGGTTCATAAAATACACTAAAATACTTTTACATTTAGAAATATTGTTTCTCTATAGCAAACACATAAATTTCTTGTATGTCTTCCATAAAAATATACAAAAACTGTATTTTGGTTACAAATCATGTTTTTGCTTTGCATGGATTTTGGCAACATGTACTATTCAATACTTAGAAAATGTTTATATTATAAATACCTTGATTAAGTAAACTGCTTATGTGGCTTTTGGATGAGTAAATAGTGTATGTTTGTTTACTAGTTAGTAGAAGGACAAAATAAATCTATCTACATGTTACTGGAACTGACTGAAGCTTTGGTGTGTGGATAACCTAGATTAGGGTTTCCCAAACCCAGTCCTCATGGCCCACTAACAGTGCAGGTTTTCCAGGAGACAATAGAAATAATTAGTACCACCTGTGGATCTGTTACAATGTGTCAGTCAGTAATAAGAGTTGCTTATTCACTCTCGTAATAGCAGATTTTTTGAACTCTATGGGACATATTCAATTAGGTCTAAAGATCGTGGATATGTGCTCACACTGTCAACACTTTACAGAAACCTTGACGCATTTCCGTGTGCATCCCATAGGTTGCGAAGGGAAATCCGCGATGTTGCGGTACCGTATTGTCACTTTACACGCGCAGCCACGATCACCGGACCTAATTGAATATGCCCCTATATTATTGACAGAGTCCTATAAGAACAATGTTTGGATATGATTAGGAAGCATGCAAAAACCATTCACTATTGTCAGTACGTGAACTGGTCATTTACCTTAGGATCTTATTTTAATGACTTTTGATTACACATTATACAAGACTTGGTCCTGTGCACCTGTCTAAGATTGCGTTTCTGAAGAATTCACATCATTACATACAAGATCAGTCTAATCCTAATAGATCAACCCATGTCTATTTGGACTATCATTATATGCATTTATTTGCTGATATTTTCAACATCTGTAGGTTTTTAATATTCATATTGTTATTGCTGTTTATCATTTATTCTGAATTGTTTTTATGTAAACATTGTGTATATTAAAAAAATTTTTTTTTATTTATTTGTGCGCCGCAATATTCATGCTTATTATTTCATATAAGTCATACCATAATTTCACAGTCTAACGAAGCCCCCTCTTACTATTGTTGATACTGAGATATATGCTAGATATTTCCATCTACACTTTAATTGATGAAAGTACTTCCAACCAAGCTTAAAACAACGAAAAATAAAGAAGTAAAGCTTCTTGGGATTGCACCAAATAATTTATAATTTATAAGGGATGTGTCAAGCAGGTAGATTACTCATTTTAGTAACTAAGAGCAAAATTGAGTGAAGATTATTACCCTAAATATCCCGCTAAGACACATTAAGTGAGGCTACTGCGGCACCTCACAGTTTATTGAAACCGCCCCTGTGTGTATTCGTATGAATGGAGAGCCTACCCAGTATACAGACCGCTCACCTGTCCCTTGTGAAGAGTAGCATTACTGCTGGCAGGGGCGGTGACCCTTTGATGTATAAAGATTTTTGCCCTGCAGTAATTAGAGCCCACAGTGTTTTGTGACATAAATGGGAAGGGCCACTTAGTGTATTTTCTATAGCTCTGTACTATGCTGTCTTAGTGCAATCAGAGTTGACATTTCAGTCTCTGTCTAGAACACCTGGCTTCAAGATAAGAGAGCACACAGCATCTCAGTGTGCTGCGACCTTTCTATGCTCATTGATATGTACGTAATTAAAATTGCTTTCTCTTTTGAGTTCGTATTGCTTTATTATCCATTACATAAGACAATTATAGAACATGAATTTATTGCAATCTTACTATTTCAGCTGCACAATACCATTTAGAACACCCATTTTATTTACTAGGAAAAGTTACGTCATTATCGCCCAGAATGTAATTATACTGAAGCTATTCATACATGGTTCCAGCACAACAATATCATTAACTTTTATTTACTTTTTTCATAGAGTTTAACATATTCAATTACTAATCCAAAGTGGCAATGATAAAGTCATCCATGCTTTTATTCAACAATGTTTTAAAAATAAAGAGACAAGGGAGGACATTGATGAAGTGCAAGACAGCATTTCTGCAGATCGAACGTAGCTTTGAACCTGTTGTACGTCACAATTTTCACAGGTGTGCGAATGTTTACGTAGCAAGATGGCAGAGATGAAGAGTCGGGTGGAGCGGAGACATTCTTGGCTAAATATAAGTGTGCAGCAGTGCGCCTCATTTTGTAGAGCATTTGAGAAAGGAGATTTAATTTTGCCGAGCCAGATAATTGTAATAAGATAAAGGGATGTAGAGGGTTCTTATTGAGGCACGTAGAATTCTCTGCACATCAAAGCTGTTCATTTGTGGAGGCCTTAATATCTGCAAGATGGACCATCAAGGTGCATACGTGAAAAAAAAAAAGGGATGGAAAATAGCCTCCATAGTTTGTTCAAAATGGAACTTTCTTGCTCTTTCTCATGTTACTGAATAGTTGCTCGGTGGGATGTTTAATTATAAACTGACTATAATCAATGCTTCTAGTAGCCCTCTCTATCTGCAGCACAAGCACATTAAATGTGGCAGATGTGTAAATCATGAAGTATCTAAGCACAAACATTGTAGACATCATAGACATAGGTAACACAAGTCGGCACGAGTCAATCATCCTTGTCTGCCTGATTATCTCTCATGATCTTTATTAAAGGCAGAAGAATATTTATTGAAGGCAATGGCATATTATAACAGGAACAAACTGAAGGCAATGGCATATTATAACAGGAACAAACTGGGCAGTCATCCAGGGAACACTGTCAGGGGGATCAATGGGCTACTCTTCCAAGTTTTATTATGAAAAAGAAATAGCATATGTTCACAGAGCAGAATTACCTTGGCACCGCCATTACACAGGAGACGGCAGCACAAGTGCATGGAGCAGGGAGGGCCAGAGGGAAAACTAGAGTGTAATGGTGAATATGTTGTCTAATCTGTGTCCAGCTCTAGGAAAAGACAGTCTAATAAGTGCAGTGCTATGAACAGCTAACTTATCCAGTATAGTAACAAGTGCAGGAGACAACTAAAGTATCACACAGAATTCAATATACAAAATATAGGAAAAGACATTTGACTGCCTTTAATTGAAACTATTGTGTTGAGTAGTCTTTTGACTATTTTTTGTAGGTCCTCTCAGGCATGTTTCTGGTGGTAGGCAGGTGATTTGTGGGCCTGGAGCTCCACAAGGGTGATAACAGAATTGGGGTGGAAAGATTGGGTAGCCACTATTTTTGACTGATTTTTTTTACTTTGTTTTGCGGCTGAGCATCCTGTGTCTCTTCCTCCTAACTTCCCCCCATGACTAAATTCTAGTCAGCCATCCAAAACCATAGGAGCCAGTTTCAGAGTTAGGGTAATGATGTTGGCTTGCTCGGTAGAAGAGATGATAAAGATATTCCCCACATCTGTACAGATGGCATTTCCACTGTCCAGAAAACCAAGGAAGGTGGCAATATTAAAGGGAAAATTAGTATGAACTGCAACTTGTCCATTTTATACCGGCAAAAGTGCTGCCAGTAGCAGAGATAGGGAAGTTCATATCCTCGATGAACTGACATCACAGTGCACAGAAGGGGAGAAAGGATTGTATATTGTGTGGGCACAAGTAGAAATACTATCTTTTGTTTTCACATACATAGTGGTCTTAACTGTCCTGGCTGCACTTTCTCAAATGATTTCATTCATTTGTACACATATTTCATTAATTTAAAGGCGTATATCTTGGTTTCTAACAGGTAGAAATACTGCCTGGGAGAACAGGCTGTTTTAATTTCTGAGAGAACAGGCTTATTTAATGTCTAACAGCCTTATCTAAAGCCTGGGCACATGCTGGTAAAATGATTGGCAAAGGATGCTAAAATGTATTTGGCACAGACCGGTGTAATGTGATGGTCACAAGCTGGTGTAAAATGATATAGACTGGAAAAGCACACAGCCTGGTATAATGTGGTGGGAGAGGCTGGTAGGACGTGATAGGTACCGGCTTCAAAAATGTGAGGATATATTTGAGACGGATTGTAAGAAGAAATTGGGGACAAGCAAAACCACAGATCAACAGATGAAGCAATTGATGGGGCAGTGAGCAAATGGACATGAATCTTGGAATTCCCCTAAACCTCTGTTGAACAGCTGAACAATGTTGCGCCCACCAAAATGTACAAATCCACACAGCTGAGCAAATTTCATAGTGGAGGAAGGGCGAAACTTGTTGGACAAAAGCTGCAAATTATTAGCTACTATGCAGTATATTTTGATTGCTGTTACATTTATCAATCTCAATAGCTTAGCTAAAAACACTTTTAGATCACTTCCAAATTGAATTTTGTTATTAGTGTGTAATTCAGGACTGTTCAGACACTTTGAAGTAAAAAAAAAAATGTTTTTATTGAGAAGCAAATCTTATAAGCTGCTTCTTATCCTCAGGGCTGGTCTCTGCCTATGCGGAACTTGTGTGATATACATTGTGGGGCAGCCATATTCCAGTGGAGGAAGAGAGACCAAGCCCTGCTTATCCTGCAGGAGTTCACATATTGGTCATTTGTCAGTTTTTGGTTTCCTTTCTTTCTTTCTACTTTATTAACAACTTAGCAATGCCAGGTGTGACTGGATCACTATTAAATAACTTTTGGTATAAATTTATTTAAAGGAAATAGCGCAGGTCGCTGATTTATATAAGTTGCCAATGCACTTATTTTTAATATCTTCTGCATCTGAAAAGTAGGACATCACAGCATTTCTAGAATTTCACATGTAAGTGTAAATATGGCTAGCTTTCCAATGCATGTAAATGCATGTTTGTGTAAAAATCCTGATGTTAAAAATAGCCTGTGTCTGAACTGTATAAAAGATGAGCTGTTTGAGCATGTAATGTATTGTATTGTATTGTAATGGATTTTCATCTGACCTGATCACACTGGTACCTTCCACCAGTGTGAGAGCAAATAAACATCTTGCTTCAAGACGTGCTTGAAAACATCTTCAATATTGCTGTAATCCTGTGACCTGCAGATTAGACCCTAAATCTAATTCGTTCTCTGGCTGTCTCTGAGGTTTGGACCCAAGCTTTTCCAGTACCACCGCTCTGCCCGCTACGCTGCAGCCCTGGTTAGTGTGATAGGCCAGGGGGGGATTCATCCACAGCAACCCTGATCTATAGTGAGAGGTCAGGAGCACCAGCTCAGCTACACCAGTAACGACATACGCTAGCAGCGTCAGTTACTCAGAAGGAACGTGGTTCTGTGTGCCATAGAAGGAGCTCAGTGGTGGCAGCAGGTCCTTCCCACTGCGGCAGGAGGGGCGTATTCGGAATAACGAAAGGGGACGGTGGCAAAGTAAGCCCAGCCGGTTCCCAGCAACAACAGACAGGGTGGCATAGGCGGTCTATCCTGTTACAGCCACCTACTGACAGGTAGCTATATTAAACTACAATGTACAGGGGCATACTTATCAAAGAGTGAAAAGCTGTATTACCATCGAAAAACATGTGTTTCCACCAGCAATAGGGCTTTTTTCATTTTGCCCAATATACCAAAGGGTTAGTATCAGTGATAGCATAACTATCTCCAGCACAGCTTTCTCTGCCAATAGTTTCCACATGCATTTGCATGAGCATGCACCATCTCAATACTTTGCTGTATGGCCATAGCAGTTGAAACTGGTTGAAAATATACTTTAGTCTTTGTTTAAACCAGTTTTTTTAAACTTTCAATGGTTTTTATATACCTTTTTAATATTTGTTATCTGATTTTTACAATGTATTTATTGATTAATTTTTTGTTAATAACGTCAATAAAAAAAGCCCAAATTTGCACATATTCCTAGTGACTGGCCTTGCTAAACAGTAACTTTGGGGCTGATTCATTAAGGACAGTTAAATAAAAAAATGAGTAAGTAGTCTCCTGGACAAAACTATGTTGCAATGCAAAGGGTGCAAATTAGTTTTCTATTTTGCACACAAGTTAAATACTGTCTGTTTTTTCATGTAGCACACAAATATCAACTTTAAATTTCAGTATACGAATAAACTATCAAGTATTTGTGTGCTACATGAAAAAACAGACAGTATTTTCTTTATTGCAACATGGTTTTGTCCAGAACATGTAAGGAAGAAAACTTACTCAATTTTGTGCTTAACTTTGCTTAATGAATCAGGACCAAGGTATATAATGTCTGTTTTTTCATGTAACACACAAATATTTGATAGTTTACTTGTACACTGAAATTTAAAGCTGATATACGATATACTCTACCCCAATTTTAAATCTGTCTTCACATTTTAAATTTACCTCTCCCCTCTAAAACAACATGGTTTTGCCAAGGTTCAAAGTTACTCACAATTTTTGCTTTCCTTTCCTTAATGAATCAGGCCCAGTATCACCTGGTCAGAAGAGTATTGCTGAGCTGCCCTGGTGATATTTTCTTGATAAATTGTGGGAATAAGTTATTTTTTAATGTCTGTGAAAAGCATCAATAAAATACATTTTTTATTGCCTCCTTTGATAAATAGGGTACACAGTGTAGTAGCTTCTGCAATAAGCAAATAAATAAACACATTCAATTTGTAAAGGCTGATTGTTTTGGGATACTATCTAAAATATATATGGGTTCTGGTCCGTTTTTATTTTTATTAAGACCAGTGGAAAGTGCTTTTTAATACATGTGCAAAAGTAGTTGCTGTAAATAACATGCATTTAGATAATTTAGGTAATGCTCATCTGTCTTATATTGTTTCATTGAACTTGTTTAAGTGCCTTTTTAGCTGTTCTAGCTTTAAATGGGTTTAATTGAAATGCTTTTAAAATTGAGCATTAAAAAGCATGTTTTGATTACAGAACTCTCCCCAAATTATGTTATAATATTGACTTGTAAGTCTTTATGATTTTGTTTTAGCTCAATTTAGGCTTTCTGAAATGAGTAAAATAGAATGTCACCCTAATGTGTTAAATGTTGAAGGCCATGAAGTCACATGTAATGTAATACATTCTTCTGCCTAGTAATACATGAGATATACAGTATTAGTAAGTTGGACCGACTAGCAACACTAAAAAAACTGGTAGATGTGAATGAATGGCAGGCTGGAATTCAGGGAATACCTCCAGCCTGGTGCTGGGACTCCTGATGTGTTCAGGATTCTGGTCAGTGGCAAATTAGAATTGTAGAATGAGTGGTTGGCAGAGTTAAAATATGATGTCTCTAATTTCAAGAGATAATCCCCCAAATTTAAACATTTACCTCTAGATATGTTGACCCTATTGCTCAATTTGACAAATTACAGTAGAATTTTTCTTATTATGTATATTGTATGCAATTCTCACTATCTATTCATATCCTCGGATCTTTATATTTTGGTATTTATTGCAGAAAGGTATTTACGATGTATAAAATTACAGTCAAAGAATAATTCTACCGCATACTGAAAATGCAGTTTTTGGGGGTAATTCATTAAGTTAAACAATAGTACTGAATTGTGACTTATATGGGGTCTGGTGTTGCTCCTAATCCAACAGGTCCCTGATGCCTGTAGCAGTCCAGCTTCACATTCATCTCCTCCAAGTGAATGGGAAGTTGACAGAGGAGAAGCATTGACACCACTCTGTCTGTGTGAAGAAAGGCCCACTTCTACAGTAGTGAGGAGAGAGATGCTGGGCTCTTACAGACATTAGTTGTCCCACCGTACCTCAAGAAGGCTGATATCCAGGTAACCAATTTTTCATATTTTACTTAAATTATTTAACTCAACCAAAAACTTGTTTTTAGTCTTGTGTGAATGGGATGTGATCAAAATGTCGACACCAAAATGTTGTCCGTCATAATGTTGACACAGCTCCTTAGTCATAATGTCTACATGTTCATAATGTCAACACAATTAAAATGTCGACAGGGTTGTAAAGTTGACAGTCAACATGTTGACATAAATAAACAGATGTAAACAAATTTTAAACTGCAATATATGTAAAAGAAAACGGAAACTAATGTAAAAAAAATGCTGTGATACACCCCCACCCCCCCCCCCCCCCCCGACCCAAACAGCTTAACCCAACCTAGTGCTGCTACTAGCAAAATGAAGGCAACAAAAAGTGTGGGGTCCCTCCACTTTTACTATTACCAGCACTAGGCTTTGCCAGCCCAGGCTGGTGGCACTATAGCAGGTAAACCTGCAGAGTGGTGTGTCTGGTCAGCACGGGAAGAAAAATGCGGACCCACCCCCCTAGGTTTAACCAGCCCTGTGCTTATAGCACTAGGGCTCTTCCCACCACATAAATTCCCACTTCGAACACTGCTAATAGGTTTATGTCAATAACTTCAGTGGACCATTGCAGAATGATAGCAAGATAAATAAAAAAAGAATGTAAGGATACTGATATAAAAGCTGCTGTCAGGAAGATTCAGATAATGGCATTTGCTTTATGACATTTTTTCTTTCTTAAACCAGCAATTCAAAATAATACTAAGAGTACACTTTTTCAAACTTTGGAGTCTAAACTAGAAGTATTATATAAAATTAATTTTCCCTAACCCATATCATTATTCCCCCCACGCTGATTGATCTGGCAATGGTAGCGTCAAAAAGCTTAGGAAAAGTCCACTTCCTACTGACTCCAAGTGGGACCCTGTGTTGTCCCTGAAAAACATCATGTCACTTGCCAAGAGAGATCCTTGCATCTACTATCACAGTAGGAGGGGGGGGGGGGGTTATTAGAGATGAGCGGGTTCGGAATTATTAAATCAGAACCCCCCCGAACAGTGCCGATCTGAGCCCGGATCCGAGCACTGTTCGGGGGTTCCCGCCGACTAGGAACCTCAGAACGAGGCAAAACCTCGTCATCACGCCGTCGGATCTCGCGAGATCCCGAAGAGAGGAGGATCAAGGAAGACAGATGGGAGGTGTGGTTTAGTACTTACATGGGTGATGCACTGGGCAGTGTATAGTGGATAGTGCTGTGATGGGCATGAGGCTGCCATGCACTGGAAAATTTATTTTGCATAGGACTAAATGTGATAAGGCATAGGGTTAGATATGGTGGACAAGATGTTATATGTGGTAGAAATAAGGCTGTTGTGTCTAGCACACATGTGGCTGGCATGAGGCTTTTATCCTGGGTGCAGAGATGGGCATGATGCTCTTATACTGCGTTGGGCATGATGCACAGAACTGTATGTGGTTGACAGGACTGTGGTGGATATGCTAGATATGGGGATATATGGTATGTGGTTGCTTGGGACGTTTGTGGATATGATGCTATTATGCTGTATATGATGGGCATGTGATTATACATGGTTACCATGGGGTCGTATTTTGCTACAGCTATACAGGACATGGGTAGACACACAGCTATTTTATTGGGCATCAGACTGTATATAGTGGTATGAGATGTTATGCTGACGTTTGGCTGCACTGTTATACATCATTGTTTCAGATATAAAAATGGGAAATAAATACTAAATAATACTAAATAAATATGGGGTTCAGCTTTTTGACACGTTGTGGGGTGGGGAGAAAGAGCCAGGTAACAAACAAGAAAATAACTTCCTGTGGGTCAAAAAGGTGCGGTGTGAGCATAGTTTATGAATATTCTTCCTCCTACACAAAGCAAACAAGGGTTCCAGTTATTCAGGATGATTTTTCTTGCTCACTACATTAAACTTGTGTCGCTTAGCTAAGTAATCCAGCTACCTCGGTACAACCTTTTGGACTAAAAACAATATTGTGAGGTGTTCAGAATAGACTGGAAATTAGTGGAAAGGAATGTTATTGAGGTTAATAATAGTGTAGGAGTGAAAAAAAACCCAAAATAATGGATTTTAGCACTTTTTATGCTTTTTTTTAAAAAAAAATCAGAACCCGAAATCAGAACCAAAACCTTTCGTGGGGTGTCTTGGCAAAACAAATCAGAACCCAAAACCTCAAGCTAATCAGAACCCAAAACCCAAAACACCAAAAGTGGCCGGTGCACACCCTTAGGGGTTTTCACCCATTAGGTTCCCCTAATGTTACAGTTATCAGCACCCTGATCTCTATAATCTCCAGACAATGGCATTCTGCATTCTATTTGTAAATTCCACCCACATATTGTGGAAAGTATAGCCTATAAAAGAGGTTGGATGATGACGGTGTCAATTCATTCTGCTCTGTGTTATGACTAAAATATTATAAGGAAAAATCCCAGAGGAACAAAAATGATTCTGCATGGAACCCCTAAGTCAAACTTATGTTGGAAAAACATGGAAAATGTCTGTGCCCAAATGCACAATAAAGCAGATATTCCATGGAACAAAGTTGTCTCATCTCTACACCTTTTGCAAGATAAATAGTTGCTAATTGTCCCTATGTTCCCTCGTGTATGATGCACATGTATGATTCAGCAGCAAAGTATCCCTGGAAAACATTAAAATGTTGGCATTGTGAAAATATTAAACCATTGAAGGCTACAGTACAAACCTGATCATAGATTATCACATAGCGCTGTACACTGTAAACACAGATTATTTAAAGATGAGCTATGTTTGTGACTAATTTATGCCGCCTCTGTTTCCTTGCCTTTGTATTATGTTTTGTTCTTATGTATAATTTTGCCATTATCTTTAGTGGACACTGGAAAATATGAATTCAATAGAATATTTTTTCAGTGTGAGCAATTTGTATTGTATCCTGATAAATGTTATTATGGTATGTGTCAACTATTCCTTTTTTATTTATTTTTATTTAAAAAAAAAAAACATGAATAATACATTTACACTATTATAGAATCCCCTCTAAATTGGTTGCATTGACAGTATCTAATGAATTACCATCTCACCACCTTACCAGGTATAAGAATATTTCCCTCACAACATGTACTGATATGAGGAAACCAGAATTATCATTAGAGTATTGCAAAGTAAAGATCACTTGTTCTCAATGAGGAAAGCGGAGGGTCTCTATGGAGCACACACATCATATTTTAATGAGTTTCAAAGATTTGAGATAGAGTCAAGTGTAAGATATTCAGATTTTTTCCTGATGTTGAAAAGTTTTTATGCAGCACAAAAGGCTTTCACTTTAACACCATATTGGAGGTAGCCCTATAAGCTATTTTCAAAATACAAGGGGTGCCTTGTGCATAGTAGGGTGCTTGTTACATACCAATTTATTTGCAATTACAAGCTGCAGCAACATAAAAATATACAGTTGAAATACACAGTACTTTTGTGAGTTATTTAAGACCTGAATTGCTCTGGGGAAACAGTAAAAGTTCACTTTGGTGACACTGCACATAAGTACTTTCCATTTTCACCTTTGTAGCTCTTCCCACATATAACAATGGTCACGCAAAACTGTTCATGACAAACAGGCAAATGTGTTGCTCTTTGGGGCCTGTCCAATAAGCAAATCTAGACACAATGGTGCAAAATGCAATCGGTTCACTAGGAATCGGTTTAATCACTGAGGTGCCTCATGAGCAAATACTCATGATGGATTCATGATGGATTTTTAGTAGTGAATAGATAGACTGCTCTGTTATAAATGTTCATTGCTCATGAATAATGACTACCTTCATTGTCTGCAGGTGCTCTTTAAAGGGCAAGGAAAATCCCAACCACATCACAATATTTATTGTGATTGGCCAGGAGGCTGGGAAAAGTGGGGAGTAACTAGCCAAATAGGGCATTCCAGAGTAGATTGTGAGCCAATCAAAAGATGTTCATATGCAATCCTGGGACATCTCCTTCACTACTGCAGAGCACCCTGTTTAAACCTGATAATTATTGCAATGAGTGCAGGGTTTTTATCCTACTTACGAATTTACTATACTTTCTTTAAGAAATACTGTTATTAAAGAAATTTTGTTTCAGGCATATTTTTTTCTTCTGATTATGCGAAGTAATGAAAATTATATATATGTCAAGTAGTGCTTGGAAAAGGACCATTTTCTGCAGATAATTCTTGCAAAGGACAATTATTGCACAGAATAGGTTCATATTCCCAGGAACATAGTGCTATTTAGTCAAATAGGTCACATTGATATGTTTCTGTGTCAGCAAACATTAAATATAGCCAAATGTTATTAACATTTTATATAAACAATTAGATTGGATAGGGATAAGTACAAATACTCACAATGTGTCGAGCTGCAAACACCCCATCAATTATAGCACAGCAGAACGCTGCGACTACTCCAAAACTGATAAACACGATAGAGGCTACCAGCTAGGAGAAGAGAAACATGTTCTAGATCAAAGGCAGCTCTTACATAAAGTCACAGTTGCAGTTAAAGAGATTATTAAGCAACACTAACACTGTAACATGCTAACACAGTACATAAAAAGTCAATTTTTTTTTATTTTTTTTTTAAATCCTTACTTTAGTGTTTCTCAGCCCTGTTCAGATCCACATGTAATAGTGGACTTCTGTGTTTGTTAGGAGACCTGAAAAGCATGCACTGTTTGAGATCCCTGAAATTATTTGACAAGCACTGCCTTCTGGAAATAAATCACATACTAAAGCTGTTTTAACAAATATATTACTTCACTGTTCCCTCATGACATTAAATTCTCATTTACGACCACAGCACAGTAGTAAGCAAAATGCTATAAAATTGTGTTTAGAAATAGTTATCTTACTGCTGAAGATAAGCTGGTCATGTGAAGGATATATACACAGGGGCTTCTATGTATTGATGGAACTACCACCACTGCTATGGGTGAGGCCGCTATAGGGCCCAGAGGTAATGGGTGCCCAGCAATGCTGTAATACCCTGCAAATCACAGGTATATAACTGTATGCACTCATTCAGAAAACTACATTTCCCCAGAGTGCCTCTAGGAAGTTAAATGCAAATTGTGTCTGCCATTTTGAAGTGGGCAAACTGCAATGAATGAACTAGAAGTTCCATGAGATTCTTGGAGAAAAAGGGAGGAGCAAAAACGCACTGGCTCGTGTGAGAAGTGGTGTTTGTGATTGCTGGTTGAGCTAATGTGGGATCTTCCCACAAAGAGACACTGAATACTATGACTGAATTGTTGTCCTGAGGGATGTTTGCAGCCAGCCCAGAAAGAAGCACTTTTGCAGTATAGCAAAAAACCAAACTTGGGGCCAGTGGCCCATGAGATGTCAGCAGGACTCTTATGAAGACAGATAAGTTTCCTTTGCTTTGCTATGTTCAAGTTATTTAAGTGAGACATCAAACTTTGTTATTAAAACCTCTGACCAGGACTGTAATATTGCTACTGAGAGTTGTTATAACACTGTCTAAAGGAAGAGTTTGTTCCAGCCAAATCTGCTGCATTTAAACTTATCTGCAATCTGACTAGGAGACAGAGGGCAACCATTTACCATAAGAGTTTGTCTATATTGCATCTAAACGTTGATTCTATTGTGAAACTGCTTAAAATGGTTGCTGATTGGAGAATTATTTAAACCTACAGTTGTTGGGATAGAGCTGCTTATTCCATTAGACGGATTTCTAAGAGGACACTGTCCTTTACACTTTACATTTATTGTGCATAATTGCTGTTGTTTACAGTGCGCAGGAGTCATGCATGCATCAAGTTGATTGCTGATTTCACTTTGTACAAGTAAATAAGCTTAATGTGTCAGCTCAAACTTTGTTTAAACCTGTGAATTATAATTCACCTCCTTGGGTTTTGTATATTGTAAAGTGACCGTAGTCTACAGTCATTTCTTATAAAGCATCTAAGCTGAACCAGCTAGATTTCTCCTTGTCGTATCGCTACTGATTTTTGTGTTATAAGTATGATCTGTATAATTGCACTAAAAGTATTGTGATTGAATGGTCTATATTATCTGCTGTCGCAGCATTTAGTATAATGGTCTAATTAACTTGTAGCAACCGGTTATCTCCTAAAGTATCTATCTAGTGAAATCAATTTCACTGATGCACAGTGCCTAAATTTAAAGTGGGATATATTTATTCAGTGACCTATGTGTTGTGTCGATTTATGTTTGCATATTTTTGAACCAAGATTGCTAAAATTGTATTTATTTTGCAACATGTTGAATAACATTGCATGTTGATAGTATCATGGTATTACTTACTAGTAATGCCTTATGCCACAAGCGAAGAGAATAAACCCAAGACTTTATGCAGTTTTATCCCTGTGTTCCTTGTTTTATTCCAACACTACTGGGGGGGAGCTTCACCTCTCTACCATACCAGTGGGCCTGTAGAATCCTTCCTTACACTTCCTTTTGGGGTGCCAACTATCCGCCCCATTACAATGCCAGGTCACCTTCCTGAGTCCCCTACTTTGCTCCTCAAAGATTTATTTTACATTGTTTGAAATGCTCTTATAAATGCACTTTACCATATTAAGTGCACCTGAAAGGCTCCCATCAATATAGGGAAAACTCACTGGGATATATTTACTAAACTGCGGGTTTGAAAAAGTGGAGATGTTGCCTATAGCAACCAATCAGATTCTAGCTATCATTTTGTAGAATCTACTAAATAAATTACAGCTAGAATCTGATTGGTTGCTATAGGCAACATCTTCACCTTTTTCTAACTTGCGGTTTAGTAAATATACCCCATTGTCTTGCTATCAGCGCCTCCCATGGCTAGAATGCAAAACTGTAAATGCTGGAGTTTCTATGATATTTTGAATGGATTGAAATGAGTGCAGTGATGGAGGGTAGTTTGTAATGTGTACCTTTTGAAGTAATGCTGTTTAGAGCTGGAGAAATTGAGTTCATGGGATGATAGTTAATATGGCGGCAATGTGATATACAATGTGTTTAGTGGTAACTGTGTTTATGTAGACAATATAGACAATAGAGGTTGTCTTAATCCCTCCATGCTTTGAATATGGCTGCCATTGTAAGTTAATATGATCACCATGATTGGAGAATATGGCTCCTGTGTGAGATGCGCAATATCTTTGTTGTAATGGTAAACGTGTGAGACAGGTGGAATGGGGGCAGTGTGTAATGGCTGCTGCAATGCATGATGACGTTTACACTACACATTTTCGACTTTGACTGAGATAAGTGAAATTAAGTAATATGAGAATAAATGGTATAATGAATGTGAGTAGTATGGGATATAAATGTTATTTGAGCCTTAGAGTGTTAGAATGTTTGTTTGTTGAATGCTTGAAATTGAGGACAGCCTGAGGGTGTACACACACCCTTAGTAAAATAACTGACACACACACACTAACTTAAATATTTGTAAAACAGGCAATGAATGTAATGTGTTATATGAACATCAATATTATAACATCTTTGTTAAAAGATTAAACAAAACTTGTTGAGTTTGCATAATATACTCTGTTTACTGAAACGGTTTTATAATATATGAGTGTTGCAATTGGAATGTTAAGAATACAAAAATTTTAAATGAAGCTACATTTCTTGAAAATATAATTATAAGTTTATTATAAAATTATTGGTCCTGTGGATTTAGGGAAAAGAAGAATTACATTTCTTAGGTTCAGCATACTGTATATAGCAGCCTTGAATTCATCCAGCATAGCTGATTAAGAAGACTTTGTAGATTTTTTCTGTCCAATGTTTATTTTTACTTTTTTTTAAGCTAAATATATAAAATCTGCTATTATCTTATGGTGAGTGCATCACAGGATATCAATTTCAAACCAAGAGAGAGATCCATTAAAAATGCAGACACTGCATCCAGAATTACAGTATTGGAGACATGTGACCTGTAATGGCTTCCATTTACTGGAGCAATTTACAAGCACTTATTATATTACTTCAGCAAATAAATGTTTGTTTTAGTTTTTTTCTTTGTTTTATTGGATTATTTGTATTCAATTTGATGCTGTGTATATAATTGAGAAAGGATTTTTTTAACTGTACAAAATAAGTTAAATCAATTTAGAAGATATTACAAAATATGCCTGGAAGAATAAATTACTAAAATATTGTATTTTCTTTAAACTGGTTTATAATGTACCCTGCATCTTTCTTTCCAAAACAAATAATTATTTTGTTATGTTTTGAAATCTTGGGGCTCTTTTCAATCTGATAAACAGGGTACCCACATGTGAATCCGCTGATTTCTGTGAATACAACACAGAGAACATTATGGTGGCTAATATAAAAACACACACACCAAACCTGGTGGCCAATGTATAAAACACCTCCAACCTGGTGCCATGGTATAGCAGAGCTCCAATAAGATTACAAGTGAATAAACAAGTTCTCCAGTTATATACCAGTGAATAAAGCAGACCTCTATTCTGGTGGCTAATGTTCAAATCACTAATCCACCATGGTGTACTCATTAGTCACCACCATTCTGAACACCACCTCAACCACTTGCTCATTTTTAGTGGAAAGAGCTGGTGGGGTCTTTCATTAACACCCAGCAGAAAGCTCTTGTGTTGGTGCTCTGACTTGTTAGTAGTACCAAGTGGTACAGAGAGGGAGGTACACAAAGTAAACTTGACTGGGCCTCCCTTGGTGGGAGGCCTAGCCATTTTACATATTCTGGTGATTGAGCTGCATGTTGGCTGCCATATTTACAAATGACCAAAGAGATTAGGAATCCCCATCTGTGACTGGATCACATATAAATAACTTATGGTATGAATTTATTTAAAGAAAAAAGCACGGGGCGCTTATTTATATAAATTTTCAATGCACTTACTTTTAATATTGTGTATATTTTGAGATAGGAAATCGTTATTTCTGAGACCAGGGTAGAAAATGTGTTTTTTTCTGTTTAGCCTCTCTAGAGGAAATGCATTATGTCTGATGTGGGTTTTCGTTGTTCTGTGGGAATGTGTATTTTCGGCGACTGTCTGAAGAAGGTATTTATGTCAGACCTTTTGACTTGCTAGTATGTATCCTGCCTCTGAAATGAGACGCAGGATATCACAGCAAGGTTTTTAAGAATTTGAATTTCATAGCTAAGTGTAAATATTAGTGGATTTGGAATGCATGTAAATCCATGTTTGTGTAAACAGGTTATATCCTGATGCTACAAATAGCCTGTGTCTAAATAGTATAAAAGGCACTGTCTTGTATTGGAAACTTGTTCTTCTGATTTCAACATCTGATCTGATCACTGGTAAATCTAACCAGTGAGAGCACATAAACATCTTGCTTCAAAGACCTGCTTAAAAACATCTTCAATATTGCTGTATTCCTGTGACCTGCAGATTAGACCTAAAATCTATTTCGTTCTCTGGCTGTCTGAGGTTTGGACCCAAGCTTTTCCAGTACCACCGCTCTGCCTGCTACCCATGCAGCCCTGTTCAGTGTGATAGGCCAGGGGGGATCCATCCACGGTGTCACACCATCTACATAGCATGCCATTTTATTTTTATAATGAGCTGTGGGTAGATCAAAAGCCAATAATACATATCTGTTTTCATCCAGCCATTGATTACTTCTCATCAATGCAGACATTGGTTGGTCCTTCACATAATAATAATTGTTTCTTGTGATAATATCTCTCAGTGGTCTACAAGGTAATAGTCTTGTCATCAGGATGTAGTGACATGTGTCTATGGTTTATCTAGTTCAGAAAGTTCTGGGAGCAAGTCTTTGAATAACTCTTGGAAATAGTTTGCCAGTTCTCTTCTGGAATTCCCTGAAATGTTATATTGTTTCTACTTTAGTGATTTTTCAAATCAGCCACTTTTGATGATAATCTGGTTACTTTAAATTCCAGTTTGTTGTTGGCATTGACATATTTTTTTATAGGTTTTGGCAAAAATATAAATTCTCTCTCCAAGTTGTGTAACCTCCTGTTGGAAAGATATCAGAAAGTACTTGATGTTGTTCTTTATAGAGAATCTCAGGGAGGCCAGTCTGATCTACACTTTATATTCTGAGTAGAGAATATACACTCATAGGAGAGTCTATCTCCTCCTTTTAGTAGCTCTCATAGTGCGATGCAGGGAAGGTGTCTGATGACAATATATGCCTGCAGCGATGCCAACGCCATCTTTGGTCACTTAACATGCACACTTGAAGTGCACTCCGCAAAACACCTTGGTTACCCGGATGGTCTGCTCAGAAGACTTCATTGTGCACACCTGCTCTCTACTCTGGTCGAAATGTCTCCACAAACTACAGTACCGGTACAGAAGAATCTTTGGAGCACTGTCCAAAAGTATAAACTGTCCAATGTCTTCTCACTATAGCACCACACCTTTACACAAGAAACATATTTCCTTGTTTGTCTTATAAAATACTGTTCAGTTTAGCCTCACTTATGTCTTTAATTAATCATGAGAGTGAGTGGACATCTGGTAACTTATAATTCTAGTGCCTGGGGCGAGAAAGACAAATGCCGTCCGTAACACTCAATTTTAACCAAGTTAACCTAAAATATTCCTAAACTGCGCCCCTCTTCAGCGTTGCACCCTGGGCGGTCGCCCCTTTCGCACAGCCCTATTTACGGCCCTGCATCTGGACTGCCCTTATTAAAGATAGCAATTTTATGGGTGGGATGAATAAAAATGATATTGCTCAGAGTGCGCCTACAAATGCTTTCCTCAGCCAAAGTGCAACATGGAGGCAGAAAACGCATCATATAAAAAGTATCTGGGCACTAATAAAGGGGTGATTGCTCTTCTGTGATGAGAGGGCATCTCTGAGTAAATAATCAGGGTAAGTGACAAAAAGCTGGCCCCTGAAGTATACAGGTTGTCGTCATCAAACCACATTAACTCCTTGGTTGCTACACACGGTGATTTGCTGGAAACCGTTTTAGCTATGTGAATTCATTTATAAATAGATATTGACAACATTAAAATATTATTTCCACAATCATCCTGACTAGACTATACTCATGACAGGGACTATGATAAAGGTTTTGATAGGGCCTTTAACTCCAAGGGGTATATTTAGTAAACTGCTGGTTTGAAAAAGTGGAGATGTTGCCTTCTACAAAATGACAGCTAGAATCTGATTGGTTGCTATAGGCAACATCTCCACTTTTTCAAATCCGCAGTTTAGTAAATATACCCTAACACTTTAAAAAAATAATAATAATGTAAACCTTGCTAAAATCTTGCTGAGGGAGAATCTGTAGGATGTATGGCAGTGTCCGCTTCCCAGAGAAAAAGACTAGATTTTCTTTCTCACCCTCACCAACTATATTCCAATATACATATGTTTGTTATAGAGAATAGGTGTTGCAGTAAGTATTGAACTCAAATGGAGATAACATTATGTGGACTGACTGATTATGAACCTGTATCAGAAAACTAAATGATATAAACTCCCATTCCCTACTGAGCCTCAATTCGTACCTAAACTAATCCCTCATATTGCAAAAGATTAAGGCAGAAGTGAAGGATTGTTTTCTATATATATCTTTTGATTCTGAATTAGGATATATCAGAAGAAGATACCTAGGAAATTTGTCTATTGTATTTGCATTTTCATGAAAATATTTATTATTAGACAGTAAGTTATAGTGCATTATAATTTTTTGTATGATTTGGGATATTTTAAATTAACAGTGGAGTTTAATGTAACTTTAGGTATTAGATTGGGAATTTATAGTGTTATTGGGAGCTATACACAAACGAAGTATTACATGACAAGGTCAATTTACATTAAAATTAAAATGTTAATGTAAGTTACTAAAAAATGCAAATTAATTTTAATGTAGTATATAAATAAAAGAAAGGAAAAGATAGACGACAAATTATGAGTAATTGTCACTCAGGAAAAATGGCCCAAGCACCTGAAAATGGTATAACCCAACACCTTCTGTTTTCATCTCTTAGGCCAGCATACCCCAGTATAAGGGCTTTGTGAGTTTTAGGGGCATATTTAATTGTAGTTTTTCTGCGCCATGGAAAAACTATTACCATTAATACGGTAATAGTTGGCTGGATTTCAGCTCGCAGCTCAGGGAGCTGCGAGCTGAAATCCAGCGAGAAAATTGCCGTATTAGCGGGATTTTCTGCGTTTCCGCCGAGAATTGAATACAAAGGTTTATTCCTTTTTGTCTGGACCATATACAGAGTAAATCGTTAGTAAAGTGCACTCACTGTCATTCTTAGTTGACTGCACTTTAGCTAAATTTTTCACCAGTAATGAGATGATGGAGACCCTTTTGCCATCATGGCTGAGAAAACCTTTCTTGACCGGGCATACATCAATTTAGTCTGGTGCGCTTGTTATGCCAAAACTGCTTTTTAGTTTCAATCCGGCCCAGGATTGATCATTCAGGTGTAAAATGCTGGTTACAAAAGTGGTCCACATAAATACAATTTTGTGACTCCAACTTCGAGATGTTCTGGAAAATGTGCAATATTAATATGAATCTGTTAATGGTTCATTTCAACAGGTTAGTGTTCTGCATAGCTCGAAAAAGGTTATTAAGGAGGAGCCAAGGCCTTCTCAGTTATCAGGTCTTGTTAACGCTTTACAGGAAGTAAATAGTGAAAACATATTTTACGTACCATTTGTTTTCTGTTCTCTACCAGATGAATTCCAATTATGCCCAAGAAGGATCCAAAGCCGAGCTAATGCCAGAAGATGGATAAAACAAGAAAAACAAATGATGAATCAGTGATCTTAGGCACACACTGTACCTATTGTCCATATAACACAAGCAGCCCAATATGGCGTACCTTTGTATTATCTCAAATTCTGTTACATTTCTTACTTTCCCATCATTATATATATTGATATTTTAATAGGTTGACTTGAAAGTGACTGCAACCTATTGTGTACTTATTCAAGAGGCCACAAATAGGTCCTTTTCAATAGGGAACCATCCCCCTAAACAAATATATTTCAAGAACAAGGGAAAACAGTACCCAGCCTCTATTGTCCAAGAACTATTCATAAAAAGAGCAATACCCTCCTCTATCTTGTGGCAGTAAAATAAAAAACTGCCACCTAAAGTCCCTTCAAAAGCCAAAACACTGGTGCCGATTTGGTTATTAGCAATGTGCCACTGACTGCCTGCGGACTGGTCATGAAGGCACTACACGGCGGATCAACATCAAAGATTTTCTTCGCACCCCATGCGCAGGAAAATCTGCAATGTCGGAGTAGAGCTCTGAAACGTGCACCGCCGCCAGGGCCGCATTAAGGGAAGACAGGCCCCCGGGCTAAGGGGACTGTGAGGCCCCCCCAACGAGCCCCCCACCAGCCATCAACCCCCCCCCCTGTGAGCTTACCTCCTTCCGTTGTTCCACTCCCTGTAGCACTTACGCAGCGTGCAGTAATCTCCTTACTGAGGAGATCTCGTGAGAGTGAGACTATGACTCATAGTCTCACTCTCACGAGATCTCCAAAGGAAATTACTGCACGCTGCGTAAGTCCTACAGTGACAGCAGGCAGCTAACAGCATAACATTTGCTGTTAGCTGCCTGCCATTCTCCTTGAACAGGTAACAGTCGGAGCCGGGGGTGGGGAAGCCCCTGACCCGATAAATGCCGGCGGGCCCCCCAGCTGCCCGAGGCCCCTGGGCCGTAGCCCCTTTAGCCCTATTGTTAATCCGGCTCTGACCGCCGCACATCGCTATGAACTGAATGGGCCCCACTGAGTGCTTAAAGCTGCACTATGACATATTTTTTTAATCTGGTGATTCCCCTAGCCGGATACCTGGTACCTGGGGGCTTTCTTCCCAGGGCTCCACTGGTTCTGTAATACAGAACTATAAAAACAATTGAAATGGTCACTTTAAAAATTAGATTAGCGTGCATATCCACAAAAATGCATATAAACTCTATTACAAGTGGTATATATATTCCCCAACCTCCTCAGAGTTATGCTGTTCTCAGATGGGCACATTTACTCGCATTCAAAGCCACTGTCCCACTGTTGGCTGGCCCCAGATGGCCCTACTTTTATTAATTTATTTTTGGACAACTATGCAGTACAATTCATCTTATTCTGTATACTAAATGCAATTATTAACTATTCTTATCCTATGGGCTTTATAGTTTTATATTTATGGAATAGGTGTATGTGTAATGCAAAAAAATCCCTCAGTGACTGAAATATGTAAACCTATAAATTCTAGAATTATAAGGCATGAAAGTCACCTTGACGGTGCCACAGATGATGTGTTAAAATTCACCTATCCATAAGCAAAGTGTCTCTGGGAATTAATTTTAAATGATATTTATTGTTATTATGTATAGTCTTTTCTTATGGTCTTATGCCATTATTCAGTGTACGTAGTGAATGGTGCCTTTTAACACAAGCCAGTGTGCATAACAGGGATCAATTTATTTTTCTCTCTTTTTCTCATCTGTTTCCAGTCCAGTCAGAAAGCACTTGAGCAGAGAGTATCACAACAAGACAGAGAGGGGAACTTCCAGGACAGACAGGGTCCCAAACAGGTGTATTTCCTGTTGGTGGACTTGGTTCCAGCACCAAATGAAGAATGTGGAGGTCATAAATAAAGTGCAGCCAATGCACAATGCAAAACACCTTGATTTCATTCTGGTGGTCTGCCCAGCGCACGTTATGGTAGATGCCGCCTCTTCAGCGAGAGCCAGTCAAATTGGTTTTAATCCTATATCTACAGTGACAACTTTACACAGTAAGGTTAGGTACACACTGGAGAATTTTCTGCTATCTACAGCTATTGTACCTACGACTGAAGGTTCGACCGGTTGGGCGATAAATGCCTACACACTGCACACGATTTACCTTCAGATCTGTACTCTTCACCTGGTCCTGTAGTGGTTTAGAGAATGACGGCACAAATATGCATTAATTCATTCATTCATTCATTCCTGTCACACTGATTAACCACCTTGTTATAGCTATCCATATGTCATAACCAATTTCGTTAGCTTCTGTGACTTTGAAACAAAATATTCAGTCTCAGAACGAGGAATCAAATTATTCCATCTACAGCACTCTTTACATTTAGTCACTGGGACATGTTCATTGCCGGCATCGGCTGAAAAGACCATGATTCTGTAAACTGTATGGAGATTGTGATCATGAGTGCATACACACTGCATGATCGGAAGGTGATTGGAAAATTATTGATTATTAAACAGTACGACCAACCAAATGAAATGACAATTTGCACTTTAGAACAACTGTCGTTCATCGTGTAAGTGTACACACTAACACGATATGTGGCCGAGCGGTTGTTTATTAGGTGATTGGCCCACTATTTGGCTGAAAAACCTCCAGTGTGTACCTAGCCTTAGTTACTGCTTGATGTGGATTAGAGGTAGATTAGGGGTGATAGTAAAGATCATTGGTGATACACTGTAGTTGGAAAAGACCTGTGACCTTGCCTACTGTGTTATATTAAGGGTAAGTAGCCTCCCTACTGCTTAGCTTCTGATAGTGAGCATGTACTATTTGCTATTAAATTAATGTATTTGCATAACATTTTATATATATTATTACATTTCTTTTCATTTTGTTATACATCAGGCTTTAAACTATAGAAATGTACTTCGTTCCAGTAGATCCAGGTGTTAGGAGAATTGATGCTTTCATCTCTTAATAAATAATCATAATATATGATGTTTACTCCAGCTATTTCCTCACTAAGAAATCCCATTTACAAAATAAGCCAGAACTCTTTCACCAATATATTTCTCCTATATACCAAAGTCTCACTGCATATTTTTAAATAAAGGCAATGAAGTAACAAGAATGAGTTTAGAAGAGAATGAGATCCATGAGACAGAACTCTTTTGACAGAACACGTCCAATGTATTCTAACTACTCAGATACTTCATTTAATTATTTTCTGTAAAATAAAAAAAGCCTATAAAGGATTGAATATGTAGTGAAAATAAATTGAGCATGTAAATTGATCATAATAATAAAATGTATTTAAGACACAGGAATTATAAAGCAGCGTACTTACAATTATTCCTGGGTAGTAACCTCCCACTGTTATGTTTTCTGTCCTTGTGGTTGCAGCCAGACCAATGGTCAGTATAAAAAGTGACACAACAAGCAAAGAGATGGTGATCCACAGAGAAGTCCTCTTCCTCTTAGCAAAGTGGTCTAAAATTAAATTGAATGGGTACCACATTATCACAGACCAACATCTGTAGGGTAGAACACTTGATATGATTCATATCTAGAGTACTGTAGGTAAATTACCCACATGACCAGTCAGCGCACATATGTCAGTAAGGCAGAAGCTCCTTGTGAACGGTCTGTATCTATAGCACTAAGGACAAAACCAAAATGTGAAGAGATTGGCTCAACAAGATTGCTTATCATGGCCATGTGAAGGAGACATAGGGACATCAACAGTTATTGGTACAGGGTTTTTTACTGTTTCTATCATCAGGAGCAAAAATCAAGAAAAAGGTCTTAACTAGAAAAAAAATCATGAGAAAAAGATTGCTCAGCAGAAGTCATCATGTCTGTAGCTTCTGGGCCTGATTAATTAGGGCACGCATTCTGAGCGCAACTTATTCTACGTATGCACTTATGATCTGCGCACCTCTGAATTAATCAAGGAACGGAACTCAAGATATGTATGTAGCAAGATGAATTTGATCGTAACCCGCATACATCACATGACGCTGCGCGCTATTGCGTCCGATTTCAGAAGCGAGCCAATTCAAGAGAGTTCTTAGGTAAATACAACATTCTATATATGTGCTGTACAATCAAATCCTTAAATAATGTAAATAATGTTATATTTACCTATTAACTTTCTTGCAAAGTGAACTCAAAGCTACTTATTATAAAATAAAATCAAAGCAACGCACCTCAACTCCTTAAACTATTTATTTATTTCAATGTATAATAATAATTAGTAATATAAATTTTAAATAATATAAATAATATACTTACAAAGAGCTTACTTTTGCAGGGGAGCTGATCTTGCAGAATCTACCAGGGATTTGTTTTTTATTTGAATCACACAATATATTACAGATGACAGACCGTTCATGTAGGTGACCAATAATGTGTGTGTGATTTATGGCATTAAAAATGATATTTACACTTGTGTCTGTGTTGTATTGACATGTCTCTTTGGGGCACTTTAGGTCCCAGTATGGCTTTGCAGCCATGGAGTATGCTTGTGCTTGTAGTACAAGTGCTACTTAATGGCAGCCTGGCCATCCTGGGACCTGTAGTGCACCAGGGACAAATTGCTTTCATGTATTATTATAATTACCCCACACAGGGGTGGGTACCCCTACAAAGGGGGAGGGGGGGGGGGGTTAAGGGCCACATCTCCATAGGGAATGCAGCCCAGTACTGACTACTCTGTGGTTGGTTTCCATTATGGCCAGGCCCGGCGCTCCCATTAGGCAAGGTTAGGCACTTGCCTAGGGCGCCGGGCTCTGGAGGGCGCCTTAGAAATAAAATGACTTTAAAACTGTGCGGCGACCGCTGACCATACCTTCCACGGCCGCCGCACAGCGTTCAGATAAATTCACGGGGAGGGGAGAAGGGGCTATTGATCAACACTGCCGCCTCTCTGCTCCGTCTCCTCCCCACCACTCACTGACTGTTGGGTGTGACATCATCATCACGGCGCGACAGTGTCAGTGAGTGGAGGGGAGGAGACGGAGCAGAGAGGCGGTGGTGTTGAGGCAAGGTAAGGAAAGACGTGGGGAGGAGGGAGGAGGGCGACGATTTTTAAAGTGTACCTGCAGGGGGGGGTTGGGATAGGCGCCGATTTTGACAGTGCGCCTAGGGCACCAAGGACCCTAGCACCGGCCCTGATTATGGCAGGGGGACCCAATTCTCCTGGAGGCAAAGCCTAGTGCTGGTAATAGTGAAATCAGGGTCAATCCATGCTGTTCGGTCCACTATTTTTTGCTAGCTCCTGTTTAGGCTGTCAGCACTACAGTTCTTTTAACTGCTGGTCTGGGGGCACCATTTATTTTTTTACTTTGTAAAAATATAATGATTTAATGATATATTGTGACTGGATCCCATATGATTATAATGGCATAATGGCTTTGAGCCCATAATGTTTGTGGAAAAATAAAAAATATATATACCTTCAACAACGGGGCTATATCTATAACAATTAGGACAAAACCAAATGTGAAGAGATTGGCTCATGAAGATTGCTTATCATGGCCATGTGAAGGAGACATAGGGACATCAAGTTATTGGTACAGGGTTTTTTACTGTTTCTATCATCAGGAGCAAAATCAAGAACAATTAAAGATGCTGTACTGTAAACAATATACATCAGAAGATAAGTCTAATAAAGCTGCTGCAAAAAAGGAGGTTGTCACCCTCCTCTCCTAAATGAACACAATAATAAAACAAGTTCCTGCAGAACTAATTAATACTAAATCTATAGTATCATACACAATATAAAAACTACATACTCTTGGTCACCAGTTATATCAAACTATATCAAATAATCTATTTATTAATGCATATAAAAAAACAATATAAATCTATGGTTAAAATAAATGAACTCACTCAAGTTATAAACACATATCAATATAGATCTAGATAGCCATTTATAAAACTATTTTGGCAGTGCAAATATTTAAGAAAATGAAATGTTCATAAATGTTCATAATGTGTGTGGAAAGGAAACAATTACTTAGTTCATTACAGTAATATGGGATAATTTTAGCATTTTATCAGGCTCATTTTAGATCTGTTTGAGGAAAAAAAAATCTTTTTAAAAATACCTTAAAATACAGAAATATCTATGTTGCAAGCCTTGGATAAATATACACAAAAAATAAACAACAGAATGTACTGAAGCATGTGGATTAAAAATTATAAAAAGAGCGCACAAAATGTAATTAATGTCACATGGTAAAATAATAAAGGCAGTAAGTATAAAACATTTTCCTCCCCATCAAATACATTTATTATTATGTTGCTAATGTCTACTCAACATAAAAATAAATGTTACAGTTGCTCGTGATTGCAAACTCATCTTACAGCATGTATACAAGACTGTTATCATTACTGATCAGGACTTAGACTAGCCCCAGAGCTGGTGTAAGAGATACGGCAGAAAGACTAGTTACTTTCATGGTCATAGAGCCGTGGTTGCGTGCACTCGAGTTTTGCACGTCCCTATTTTGCAGCGAATATGGCAACACGCCCCTTCCTTGCCTAGTTCACTCCCCAAAGTCGTATGCAGTAGCAAGTGCCCCTTACGCTCGCTTTCGCACGGACATTGCTTGCTTGCATGTCTCTATTTCCTGACCATATCTGACAGGTCTGGGCATGCGTAGAGTGATTTTGCGTATGATGCATGCCTTGATGAATCAGGCTCTCTATGCTGTGTTTTGGTAGGCCCTCTAAGTTGAATTCAATAGGAAGTTAATATATTCAGCTAGGGAAAATAATATACAATTATGGAAACAATATTCAATTATTTCAAAAACATAATTCTAGTAATGACTAAATTCAAAGCAACTTAATGAGTGCACATTACATAAATTGTACAAGACTGGCATAGTGAACAAAGAAATGATTCATAAAATAAAAATCTGGCAACTTATTTAGTCCATTGTATGGTACAGTACTGAACTGTTATGGAAACACTGAGAATATGATTTTAATGAGCGCACCATGAAAAATATTTTTCCGAACAGACCCTCTTCTCCTAACTAGAGGAAATGTAGAGGCCCCTGAAATTGGGTAATAGAAGCTCAACCCTGCCATACTGCAACTTTCACTCTCTGAGGCAAAGCCTTGGGAGGTTTTGAAGTAAACTCGGGATACTGAAATGCTGTCAATGTAGTTGAGTGGAAGGTTATCAAAACTTGTTCAAAGTTGTTTACTTTAAACTTCCTCTGGCTGTAGGTGTCAATTGCAGCACCCGTCAGGAAAGCATCTTGTGAACTCCCGGGGTTACAATCAGCGGACCTCTGCTGTTCTACCATCTCTGCAGTTCTACTATTTTGAGTTTCTGTCAGTTGCGGAGGGGGGAAGAAATGCATGTGAGGGGGGTAGTGGGGAGATATTGGTAAAGGCTCTTTTTCAATAAAGTTTTTTTTTGTCACTTTTTAAGAAAAGTCTGTCCATAACCAAACTTATTTTTAAGAAGACTTGAGAAATATTTTTAATGAAATCAGAAAATGATTGTCTCTATCAGGTTATTACAAAGCTAGAGGCCTGCCACTTTGAGGAGAAGAAGGTCAAACGTTACTGTGGTCAAACTGTAAAACCAAGGGAAAAAAATCTGTATAAAATGTCAGACATCGTTGATGGTGTTCTCTAGCTTTATTATCATCAAAAATCATTTATTGCCAATAACCCTTAGACAACAGAATGATTACTTTCCTGTTTTAAACTTTTACAATCCAAAGTGAAAGTGTTCCAATATTTCTCATCATGATGGACTTGAATAGTCACATTGTGATCCTAAATTTAGAATTCATTTGGGGGCTTTTAATTCTTGTGACCTACAGATTAGACCAATCTAACCTGTTATTCAGCTGTTCTGCGGTCGGGACCCAGCATCCAGTACCAACGCTCTCCCCGCTACCCCACAGCTCTGGCCAGTGTGATAGGCCAGGGGGAACCATCCACAGCAACCCTGATCTAAAGAAAGAGGTCAATGGTACCAGTCCAGGTACCCAGCAAGGGAGTACACTAGTATCGAGAGTTACCCATAAGGAAGTTGTTTTAGGTGTCGGCTAAGGAGCCTAGAGATGGTAGCAGGCCCCTCCTACTGCATTTAGACAGGCACAATTTGGGATAAAGAAAGGGGACAGTGGCAAGGCAAGTCCAGCCAGTCACCAGCAACATGGACAGGGTGGCATAGGAGATCCATCCTGTCACAATGTCCTAGATCATCTTAAAATTTCAGTGTAGAAAAAAACTTTCAAGTATTTGTGTGCTACATGAAAAAGTAGCCAGTATTTTCCTTGTGTGCAAAATAATAATCTAATTTGCACCCCGTGCATTATAACATGTTTTTTTTTTTGCTTTGCTCTCTTTAATGACTCAGGCCTCTTATGTCTATAACTTTGAATTCATAATACTTTTTTTTTAACAATCTCTCCATCTTCTGAAACTGGTGGCAGTCATTTACTCGGCTGGCACAATGCGGACACACCTTACAGCGACGTAAAAATAGCGATGACTATTATTATTATTATTATTAGACAAAGTGCCAAGTACAAAAAGTACAAGTAAGGTTTAAAAGTATAAAAATTATAGGCTAAGCTGAGAGCAAGTGCACAGGTAAAGAGGCAAGTGTCACGAGCCAAGGCGGTACTCACAGCCGCCGCGGCTCGCTTCCTGTCGGTCCCAACAACCCGGCCGTCACCATGACGACCGGGACATAATTTCCTTCCAACTCCCGACCGTTGCCAAGGCAACGGTCGGACGCTTCCTCAGCGCCGTGTCCTGGCAGCCAGGCGCGCATGCGCTCTAGGGACAATCAGGCAGATTTAGCCTGTGGCTTAATTAGCAGGCATTAGCCTGCAGGTGTGGATTTCAGGGCTAAGCCCTGATTGGTCTTGCTAGGTGCTGGCAATTAGCCTACAAGTGTGGCCATGTCTAGGGGCAGGTTCTGATTGGTTGTGGGTTGTATTTAAGGCAATGAGGTCTGCTGCCTCATTGCCGGTTATAGCTTCTGTGCTCCAGTCTGCTGACCTGCTTGTTCCAGTTCCTGTTTCCTGTATCTACGTTTTGATTTCCCGTGTATGACCCTTGGCTTCGTATTTGACTTCGCTTGTGTTTCCTGTGACCCTGATACTTGGCTCGTTTACCCGTTCTGCTACTTTGCCTGTGACCTCTGACCTCAGCTTGTTCATTGTTACTGTTACCTGCTGCCGACCTTTGACCTCTGCATAGACCTGACTCTTCTTGCCTGGGTTCTCCCCAGCCGGTACACACTTCACGACCCTCTGTCAGTCTGCAGCCCAGTCTGTCCCCACCATCAGGGGCTCCAGTGAACACCTGACTGGCAGAGTAGACTCCGGGTTGTGTTGTGCCGGCTGGAGGGGTTCCTAACATTATAACCGGCCCACTCATGGAGACGAGGTTGGAATGGATGCAAGTGGATCCTCACCGTCTCCGGCACAAGCCCTAGCAGCCCATGTTGAGTCCTTATATCAGATGATCCAGGGATTGGCTGAGCGTCTGTCTGTTCAAGAAGAAGCCGCAAAAGTGTCACAACCCACTCCAAGTTCCGTCTGTGAACCTAAGATGAACTTGCCGGATCGCTTCTCTGGAAATAGGTCCCTGTTTCGGAATTTCAGGGATAGCTGCAAGCTCTATTTCTGATTGAGACCCCACTCCTCTGGGTCAGAGCATCAAAGAGTCGGGATTATCATTTCCCTTCTACAGGGTGACCCCCAGTCCTGGGCGTTTTCCTTGCCGCAGACCAGTCCTGCCATGCAGTCTGTAGACGCTTTCTTCGAGGCGTTAGGTCTATTATATGACGACCCGGACCGTATTGCCTCCGCTGAAGCTCATCTACGGGCCTTGAAACAAGGCCGGCGCTCGGCAGAGGAATACTGCGCTGAATTCCGTAGATGGTCACCTGATAGTGGATGGAATGATCCTGCCTTGCGGAGTCAGTTCCGTCTTGGCCTGTCGGAACAGGTCAAAGACTCTTTGGTGCAGTACCCATCTCCTACCTCTCTGGAGGATCTGATGCACCTCTCCATTAAAATCAACAGGAGATTTAAAGAGCGGAAAACCGAAAAGGAGACATCATCACATCTATCCGGCTTCATTCCTGTTCCCACGGATGGTGAGGAACCCATGCAATTGGGAGCGTATCGTCTCTCCCCTGAGGAAAGAGACAAGAGAAGATCACAGGGCTTATGTCTCTATTGCGGCACAAAAGGCCACTTCTCCCGTTCCTGCCCGAATAAGCCGGGAAAAGAGCATGCCTAGGGAACGAGGGGAAAGTTCACCTAGGTCTACAGATTGTCTCCCCGAAAAACGCCTTATTGATCCCTGCACAACTCACGTTTAGTGCTCGTTCAATGGACCTGTCCGCCTTCGTTGATAGTGGAGCTGCAGGCAACTTCCTGGATATCGGGTTCGCCCGCGCTGCTAAAATTCCGATGGAAGAACTCAAGTCCGCTATTACTGTCTGTGGCTTAGATGGAGGTCCGTTGCCTGGTGGCAAGATTTCCTGGGAGACCTCGCCACTACAATTAAAAATCGGAGCTCTCCATTCAGAGTCAATAACCTTCCTCCTTGGCGATTGTTCATCAGTTCCCTTGATCTTGGGCCACCCATGGCTTTCCCGTCATAACCCTGTCATGGACTGGGTAAAAGGAGAAATTGTCCAGTGGAGCTCTTACTGTACACAGTCCTGCTTGTCACTGCCCCTGCGGGTGATTCAGTCTATTCCGGAGCAGCTTCCCTCACAATATCATGAGTTCTGGGATGTGTTCTCCAAGAAAGCTGCTGACACCTTACCACCTCACCGTGACTTCGACTGTGCCATCGAGCTTATTCCTGGTTCCAAGTTGCCTAAGGGTCGCCTGTACTCTCTCTCTGTTCCCGAGACCAAATCCATGCAGGAATACATCGATGAAAATCTGGAGAAAGGCTTTATCAGGCCATCTAAATCTCCTCTAGGAGCAGGATGCTTCTTTGTATCCAAAAAGGATGGAGGGCTAAGACCCTGTATAGATTACCGGGGATTGAATCTTATCACAATTAAGAACACCTATCCTCTCCCGCTCATTTCCGTACTTTTTGATCAATTGAGAGGGGCTACGGTCTTCACAAAAATCGACCTTCGTGGAGCGTATAATCTCATCCGTATCAAGGAAGGAGATGAGTGGAAGATGGCATTCAATTCGCACTCTGGCCACTACGAGTATCTGGTCATGCCGTTTGGCCTTAGCAATGCACCTGCAGTGTTCCAGGACTTGATCAATGAAGTTCTTCGGGAATTCCTTGGTTATTTCGTGGTCGTCTATTTAGATGATATCCTCATCTATTCCAGATCTTTGCCCGCCCATCAGACTCACGTCAAACAAGTTCTACAGAAATTACGAGAGAACCACCTGTACGCTAAGCTGGAAAAGTGTGAGTTCGAGGTGCAGAGGGTATCCTTTTTAGGCTATGTAATCTCTTCTGAGGGATTCTCCATGGATCCAGCTAAGGTCCAGGCTATTTTGGATTGGGTGCAACCCAACAATCTTAAGGTGGTGCAGAGGTGCCTGGGCTTCTCCAATTATTATAGGAGATTCATTCACAACTTTGCTGACATTGTGGCTCCCATTGTCGCTCTGACCCGTAAATGAATGGATCCAACTAATTTGTCGTCCCAAGCAGTAGCCTCATTCGAAAGCCTGAAAAAGGCCTTTGTCTCCGCTCAGGTCCTTAGACATCCGGATCCAGCTAGGACATTTGTTCTTGAGGTCGACGCCTCTGACATCGGTGCCGGTGCCATCCTATCGCAGAAGGATCCTCATACTAATCGTCTGCACCCATGTGCTTATTTCTCCCGTCAGTTCTTTTCAGCGGAGGCCAACTATGATGTCGGTAATAGAAAACTATTGGCAATCAAATGGGCCTTCAAGGAGTGGCGGCATTGGTTGGAGGGTGCTTCACATCAGATCTCTGTCATTACCGATCACAAGAATTTACAATATATACAGTCAGCCAAACGTTTAAATCCCAGACAGGCCCGGTGGGCGTTATTCTTTACCCGGTTTAACTTCCTGATCACCTACCGACCAGGCTCCAAAAATGTCCGGGCAGATGCCCTTTCCAGAAGTTTCTCGGCACACCACATTCCAGTCACTATCCCAGAGCCGATTATTCCTCCTTCTGTAATCCATGCCGGGTTGACCCAAGATCTGAGTATCACACTTCAGAGATTCCAGAAATTAGCCCCTGATACTACTCCGGAGCGACGTCTCTTTGTTCCAGTCCATCTAAGGAAGGCGGTTATTGCAGAGGCGCATAACAGTAGGGTTGCGGGGCATCCTGGACTTTTCAAGACGTTAGAAATCCTTTCCCGTACTGTCTGGTGGCCATCTATGTCTGCTGACGTCAAGAGTCATGTCCTCTCATGTGAGGTTTGTGCCAGAAACAAAGTTCCTAGGATCCGCCCAATAGGCCAGTTAGTTCCTTTGGCACCACCTGCAAAACCATGGACCCACTTGTCCATGGATTTTATAGTGGATCTACCACCTTCTGCAGGACACAATACCATTTGGGTCGTGGTAGACCGGTTCAGCAAGATGTCACATTTCGTTCCCTTACCCAGACTGCCTACAGCTCGGGATTTGGCCATCTTATTCATTCAACATATTTTCCGGCTCCATGGACTCCCTACTGACATAGTTTCCGATCGGGGTTCTCAGTTCATAGCGCAATTCTGGAGATCTTTCTGTACCCTTCTCGGAATCAAGGTTAGTTTATCATCCGCATATCACCCTCAGTCAAATGGGCAAACCGAAAGAGTTAACCAGTCCTTAGAAAAGTTTTTACAATGCTACACATCAGAGTTCCATGATAATTGGTCTTCCTTGTTACCCTGGGCGGAATTTGCCTGTAACAATTCCTGTCATTCATCTACTAAAACTTCTCCGTTTTTCTGCAATTATGGTTTTCACCCCAGATCTAACTCCTTGTATTCGCTTAACCCAGTTGGTGTCCAGGAGATCCGTTCCACTGCAAGAGATCTCAGAGTTATCTGGAGGAAAGTACAGGCATCTCTGAAACAAGCTTCATTTGTCGCAAAAAAAAAATCGGATCGCCACCGTACCATCTGCTCCTTCAAGGTGGGCCAGAGAGTGTGGCTGTCTACAAAAAACATTAAACTCAGACAGCCTTGCAAAAAGTTGGGCCCCAAGTTCATCGGCCCGTTCCTTATCATCAAGCAGGTGAATTCTGTCGCATTTAGGTTAAGAATTCCGGGCTCATTGAGAATTCCCAACACATTTCAATGTTCTCTATTGAAGCCGGTATTATATCCTACTCAAATCCAGTCTTCAAATTTGCCTGAGAGAAAATCAAACAGATCACCAAGATACGTTGTTCAAAAGATCTTGGATTCCAAAAAAGTGCAAGGTCAGGTGCACTTCCTAGTGCAGTGGAGGAATCGTGGGTTAGAAGAACGGTCTTGGATTCCACGGAGACAACTCGATGCTCCTAAACAGTTGAAGGAGTTCTTCAGAAAATTTCCAAGGAAACCGGGATGTCGGGGTTCCTTAGCCCCTCCTCAAGGGGGAGTACTGTCACGAGCCGCGGCGGTACTCACAGCCGCCGCGGCTCGCTTCCTGTCGGTCCCAACGTCCTGGCCGTCACCATGTCGACCGGGACGTCATTTCCTTCCAACTCCCGACCATTGCCAAGGCAACGGTCGGACGCTTCCTCAGCGCCGTGTCCTGGCAGCCAGACGCGCATGCGCTCTAGGGACAATCAGGCAGATTTAGCCTGTGGCTGAATTAGCAGGCATTAGCCTGCAGGTGTGGATTTCAGGGCTAAGCCTTGATTGGTCTTGCTAGGTGCTGGCAATTAGCCTACAAGTGTGGCCATGTCTAGGGGCAGGTTCTGATTGGTTGTGGGTTGTATTTAAGGCAATGAGGTCTGCTGCCTCATTGCCGGTTATAGCTTCTGTGCTCCAGTCTGCTGACCTGCTTGTTCCAGTTTCTGTTTCCTGTATCTACGTTTTGATTTCCCGTGTATGACCCTTGGCTTCGTATTTGACTTCGCTTGTGTTTCCTGTGACCCTGATACTTGGCTCGTTTACCCGTTCTGCTACTTTGCCTGTGACCTCTGACCTCAGCTTGTTCATTGTTACTGTTACCTGCTGCCGACCTTTGACCTCTGCATAGACCTGACTCTTCTTGCCTGGGTTCTCCCCAGCCGGTACACACTTCACGACCCTCTGTCAGTCTGCAGCCCAGTCTGTCCCCACCATCAGGGGCTCCAGTGAACACCTGACTGGCAGAGTAGACTCCGGGTTGTGTTGTGCCGGCTGGAGGGGTTCCTAACAGCAAGAATGGCTACCAGTGCACATATAGGTGAGGAAGGAGGAGAGGAGTGAAGAAAGGAGCCTGAACCTGTGCCCACTAGTGTGGGCGCCACTAACAGAATCAGGGCAATAATGGATGTAGAGGCAATGGAGAGTAAGAGAGACAGCGGCAGGAGTAAAGTGACAAAAAGGAGAAAAGGGGGGTGGCAGGGGGCAAAGAAAAAAGAGGAAGAGGACACAGGGATAGAGGACTCTGCTCAAGAGAGCTTACAATCTAAAGGAGAAGGGGAGATTGATAAGAGACACAAAGATGGAAGATAGTGTGAGGGAACAAGGGCTGTAAGGGAAGAGAAGAACGAGAGAAAGAAGGAGTGGAGGAAGAGGAAGAGGGAGGTAGAGTAAGGGGAGTGTAGAGGGATGGTGAAGAGGGTTAGAAGAGGGCAGGTATAGATGGAGGAAGGATAGGCTAATCTAAAGAAATGGGTTTTGAGGGAGTGTTTGAAGTAAGGCATGCTTGGAGAAAGACTAATGGAATGAGGGAGATCATTCCAGAGAAAGGGGGCAGCAAGGAAGATATCTTGAATGCGGGAGTGAGAGGTGGTGACCAGTTGGGAGGTGTGGCGGTGGTCGTTGGAAGACCGTAAAGGGGGGGAAGGAGTATGAGTGGAGATGAGGTTGGAGAGATAGGGAGCAGTGGAGTTGGAGAGAGCTTTGTAGGTGTGAGGAGTTTAAAAAGGATTTTTAAGTGGAGGGGGAGCCAGTGAAGAGCTTGACAGAGAGGGGAGGAAGATGAGGATCGACGGGAGAGGAAGATAAGTCGGGCTGCAACTTTCAGTACAGATTGAAGAGGAGCGAGACGGGTGCAAGAGAATCCAGTAAGGAGGAGGTTGCAGTATTCCAGGCTGGAGATAATGAGAGAGTGGATGAGAGTTTTGGTGGCATCAGTGGAGAAGAAGGGTCTGATCCGTGCTATAATGCAGAGATGAAAGTGGCAGGATTGGGCAAGGGATTGTTTGTGAGGGTTGAAGGAGAGGGAGGAGTCAAGGGTGACCACTAGGCAACATACTTGAGACTGAAGAGGAGATGATGGTAGAACCAATGATGATGGAGACGGAAGGAGGGGAGGAGTCTCCAGTGGGCGGGGAGATGATGAGTTCAGATTTCGTTACATATTGAGTTTAAAGAAATGTTGGGACATTCAGAAAGAAATGGCAGAGAGGCATCAGGACACTTTATTGAGGACGTAAGGGGAGAGGACAGGAGAGGATAGGTAGATTTGGTACTGGAGGCCAAAGGAGCTGATAAGATCACCCAGTGAAGAAGTGTACAAAGAAAAGAGCAGAGGGCTAAGAAGTAAGCCCTGAGGGACTCCTACGGGAAGATGGGAAGAGGAGCCAGAGGAAGAGATAGAGAAGGAGCAGTTTGAGATATATGAACCAGGAGAGGACAGTGTTAGAAAGGCCAAAGGAATGAAGGGTGTCAAGTAGGAGAGGGTGATCGACAGTACTGATGACTGCAGAAATGTCCAAGAGGATGAGAGGGGAGTAGTGGCCTTTAGATTTGGCAGGTAAAAGGACATTAGTGACTTTAACTAGGGCAGTTTCTGTGGAGTGGAGTGGAGGGGCCGGTATCCAGATTGGAGAGAATCGAGGAGGGAGTTGTCGGAGAGCTCGTTAATGAGACAGCTGTACACTAGCCGTTCAAATAGTTTAGAGGCGAAGGGGAGGAGAGAGATAGGGCAGTAATTGGAAAAGGTGGTGGGATGAAGATTCGCTTTTTTGAGAAAAGGGGAGACTTTAGCGTCCTTGAAGGAAGAGGTGAAAATTCCAGATGAGAGAGATAAATTGAATAGGTGGGCTAAGTGGGAACAGGCAGTGGATGAGAAGGATCTGAGGAGGTGGGAGGGGATGGGATCAAGTATAAGTACCATAACTCCTGACTATCACAGAACCGCCGAGTGACACAAGGTTTTTGAATATGTCATTTGATCTCACTGTAAGCAAAGCTAGCTTTTCGCAGCTTGTCTCCGATCTTCAGAAGGTCGTTAGCAGCTCTTCCTTATAGTAAAACCCAGCTGGAGATGGATCTTCTGATCCCTCCCTGCAGTAACTGCTTTGTGCGCATCTGTGGCAAAAGCTATAATTAATTAGGCAGTCCGCGCTGCTACTGCTGCTTATCGGAGGGGCTATCCCTACATGAGTAAATTAATAAATAGCTCCATTAATTAATCTCTTATCGAGGCAACTAGTAGCGATAAGAGATGTTGGTTAACAGGCTACAATTACAAAAGGTCTTAAATAAACACCTAATTGATAGCAGTAATACATATGGACGCAAATTAAAACTGTAGCATTTAACTGGCAGGATTCAATTTATGTAATACATTAAATGTTAAGTGACAAATTAGTTGCTTCAAATGATGGCTAATCTATGCTTTGTAATATTTGGTTTAATGTTATAATAAGCAAAGACATTGTATAAAGTAAAGCAACCCAATTATTAAAGTATTTGTAATTTGTGTGATTAGTGTTTGCAGTTTCTTGAGTTAACTTAAGGCGTGCAGTAAATGATGCAACGAAGTAACATTATAGTTAGACATGTTAGTGCTGGCATTGTATGATGATTTAATAATTTACAACCTATCTGATCACTGGTTTTAGGTGGCTGTATTTCCAGCATGAGCCAGCAGGTTTGGTTTTGGCTTTTGTTCTAATTTAGCAATTTCTACTAACGAAAAAAAAAATAATAATTTACATACATAAAAGTATCTGCCTACTCTGTTATAGACTGCTTATAAAAAGTATTGTATCATAAATATACTTTTATTGGGTCTTTTAGAAAAACTAGCAGTTAGTCACAGACCTTAATGTTTTAAAATCTAAATAAAATTTGTAAATTTCTAATTTATTTACTTACGTAGAGAGATACTGTAAGTCTTACTACATTTTGTTCAAATAAATATTACTTTTATAACATTTGTTCATAGTTGTAGAAAGGGAATTCAACACTTTTTTGGAAAATGCTTATATCTCATTTGATCATAAGATTACTTGCAAAATGTTTAATGTTTTTAACTTTTCTACTGTATTCTAGTAGAAATATAAACATTTAGTTCAGTTTAAAAAGATAGTAGCAGAGGCCTTTGGCATCTGGAAGGTGTTTTCCATCCAAGCCAGTCTCTTCTTGTCGGGTATGGGGGACCCAGCACCCTGATGAATAGTTTATCTATCATAGTGTTAGAAGGACCATGCATGCTGATTCTTGCATATCCACCAATCTGAGTGCTTGAAGCTGTGTACTGGCTATGTCAGCTTTCCGGTACAGGCGAACTCTCTCTGCATATTTTGAGGAGGGGGGGGGGGGGGGGTTGGTTGCATTGCATTCATGCATGTACCACTACCAAGTTACCACCAATTTTATTTGGGTAGGGGTGTTATGTGTTGCATTACTAGAGGTTTTGAGGGGTTTCAACATTGTATCAATGCCAGAGGTTTGGGGTTGTTCTGCATTGTCACCAATAGCGATTTGAGGAACTGTTTTAAAGCCATCTGAGTGAGAACTTGGGTCTGGATTATAAGGTCACCGGTGATTTTGGGGGTGCTGGATTCCAGAACAGGTCTGAAACTGTACAGTGGTCAATAGGGTCTACTGTGGTTTGTACAGTGGTCAATAGTGTATGTTACTCTGTTTTTTGTAGTCATCAAGATGCACTGCCTTTTGTATAATGGCCACTAGTATGTTGCCTTCATTGTATATTTATCATTAGGATGGTCTCTGCACAATGATGAAAGTAGAAAAGAGGCTGGTAACTACAGACAAGTAAGCCTGATATGATATCTGTATCAGGCTTACTGCCCTATCATCATTTTCATGTCATAAGTCTCTCATGTTATCATCAAAACCTATATATTTTCATCCATTCTACCCATAGAATCACCCAGGACAAAAAAAATCCTATAGCAGATACGTTCGGAGATACAGGCTCAGAGTAGCATGGGTTACAGGAGTCTGGTAGCCGAGGGGCCCTGAGTATTGCGCTCAGGTCCAAGGCCTCATAGCTGCTGCTATCGCTGCAACCCTTATAGTTATCACAGTACTATGCAGAAAATAAACATTTGAGTTTAAAACTTGTTTTACTACCATAAGAAACAGAAACAGAAATAAAAATACTTGCAAATCACATTCTTATCAATAGAATAAAAAAAGTGAATGAAAATTTCCTTTACCTTGATGTAACTTCAACAGCAAATTGCACTTTAACCTCTTAAAAATATCAGCTGCACAAAATTGTTTTAAATGCAAAAATTGTTTAGAAACAATTAGCTAAAACATTAACATTAGTTACCTACGGTATGACAGTATGTTTCAGCAATGTTTTTTTATTATCACAGGAAAATAAATTGATTTCTTCAGCTTTTCAAGATCTAATTTAAGCGAACATAGAACAAAAATCAACATAGTATCTTGACCTACCTAACCTATGTGCACTGTAGCTCACATCCGAAAATACTGTTTCAGTCACTATTAAGAACTAAACTGTTGCCACTGATTGTTTTTGTTAAGGCTGGAGAGTTCCTAGAAAATAGTTACTTTGTTAAGACTGAGTAAAACCCCTATAAGTATAGACCTACAGAGCATAATCATCTAACATTTCTATAGTAAAATGTATGTTACCTTCGAACATAATGTGCAATGATCTAAAAACTAAAGTGAAACATTAGGGGAGCAAGAAATAGACATATTTAGCAGACACTGAAAAGGTAAAAATGCAGCAGAAGTATCACTTAACACAATGAGAGAGCAATAGATAAGACAGCATGGATAAAACTTACCTGTGGCATCACATGAAGCTGTAGGAGCAGAGGCTGGCTGCATCCTGCAAGCGATGAAGACTGATCACATTAACAGCAGACTTCCCTTTCTCTGTGATACAGGCGATCCCTTCTAGACTACAACTCAACGGTCCTGCACAATGCAAAGACACTGCCTTCCACCGAGTACTATTGCTGCCTGTGTCTATCTCAATGTGACCTGCTGGAGAGACAGGTGTGATATGTGGCTGAGCCTGATGCCTGCTTCTCAGATTACATCCCTGCTCACCCAAACAGCTTCATCTCTATTTTATTCAATTCAATTTGTTTCACATTTGACCCATTTCAGTCTTATTTATTACATTTTCTTTTTTTTTTGTCTTCAAAGTACAGCTCATTAGAAGTAAAACTGAATTAAAGATAGGAATCTGTAAGTTATGGCGGACCTATACTAGCTGGTGAATATTATTGCCTTGTCTAGCTTTCTGTTGCTTAGCCAATGTTATTAATGATAGATAATTTTACACAAAAAACACAAATTAACTTATTTCCCGTCATTTCCATAGTTGTGACTTGACTTTTGTTCTAATTTAATAATTCTGTGAGGAAGGAAGTATATATTTGTATTTGTCCCAGTTTATATGGTAAATAGGGTATACTCATTGTCCTGTTTGCCACAAGTCACTACTGAATACCAAATTAGTCTCCAGTCAGCTTGAGAAAATCATACTGCCTAACATCAAATATAAAACACCATATATAAAGTCCATATACATGCATGCAAGTAAAGTACAGGGATCACTGGTATCTGTCATATCAATCTAGACTAGAAATACTCATTATGTGTCGGGGTAAGATAGGATTTAATCATCTATTTTTCCTTATATATACAAAATATAAAATGTGTTCAGATGCAAAGGTTGTAAAATTTCTTTTATTCTCTGTTTCTAGGCTTATAATAACATTTGCAATACAGGTTGTTACAATATAATCTAGTAATGCAGAAAGCTTTTCCCACTTCTTTTAAAATAAAATTAATTTAGTATATCACTATTATCCCTCTACCTCCAAATGATTTTCTCCTCGTTGCACATGAACTTGTTTCCTGTAATCTTTCCTCAATGTGTATGGATGGCTGAGCAGCAGCAGGTATGTGCAGCTTCAATGTCACATTGTAGAATCTGGACTAAATCAGTGGCTTGAATCTAAAGGCCCAATTATGGGCAGCATGCAGTGTTTCCATAAGCCTAGTTTTATGCCCCTTTCTCTCTACTACTGTTGGATGTAACACTCCTGGATCACATGTATATATATATATTGTATATATATTAGTTCCACAAATATATGTTAAGCTGACCAACTCACACCAAAGTCTTCCTCTTCTGGCCAGTCCTACACTGAACATAAACATAAACACGCATTGCTCTTCTATAAAAATGAACATAATATCTTTACTACTAAGTACAGCCTGAAAGAAAAATTGGAAAAGGGGAAAGAGAGCATCATAGAATAGAATAGACATTAAATACATTTATGTATGGTAGGGCAGAGGAGAAATGGGTGGCAAACCCCTAAGTGTGTGATGGCTAACCTCTGGCATGATCAAGAAATTGCCAACTTTTTCTAAAGCGCCAGGGAAAACAAACTTGATTAAAGAGGTCTGGTCTATTGTGGACATAGTAAGTGATCTTTTCCACTTTTGAGTACTGGAGGAAAATGATGTATACGCTTACTTCCAGTGGGACGTGATAGGTGATTTGGCAGCTGTTAGTACATGTGAAGCAAGTTCTGATGATTGTCTAGATAGTGTCACGGTTCAAATACAAAGTGCAGCTCAGGAGCCAGGAATGAGGTGAAAACACATAAAATTTATTGCTGGAATAACAATCTGATGGTTTAATACTGAATATACAGGAAAATGCAGGAATTAATACCGGGTAGATGGCTGATGTAGGAAAGTGGTAATATGGAAAGCTCCCAGATAGCAGGTAAGCAGTGATATGGAGAGATCCAGACAGCATGAAACCACAAGCACAGCAGAGGGTAGGAACAACAGGATGGGACAACAATAACCAGCCCTGAATGCTGGGAGAGACAGGTATAAATGGAACACACCCAGGTGCATGGTATAATGAGTGAACAGAAAGGTTAACTCCTAAAACACAAGAAGCAGACACAATTTGCAGCACCTCTGGTTATCAGAGGTACTGCAGCTAACACATAAAATGAAACACAATAATACAGTCCAAAACTCCAGGAGATAGGAGCTGCCAATACAAGCAGCAAGCTGGAAGCAGATCGTTACAGTTACAGTTCTGGATTGGGAAAGGAGGGGGGTGGGTAGGAAAGGAGAAAGACCCACAGATCTTTAGGGATCCAAACTTCCATCATAGTGTTGAGGATTCCATTTATTTTTGACCCATTCAACGATATTTTAGAGCTGGTCCACCAAATATTATCCTATATATTTTGTACCTTCCTGTTGCACTTTAGCAGAGAAGCAGGTCATTTTGCCTAATGTAAAAAGCAAGCTTCAAACTGTTATGAGCCGCGGCGGTGCCCAGCCGCCGTGACTCTCTTACCTGCGTCCCGGCCGTCGCTATGGTGACTGGGACGTCACTTCTGCCCATGACCCGGCCGTTGCCGGGGCAACGGATGGACGCTTCAGCACTGCGTTCCGGCAGTGAGAAGCTGGGCGCATGCGCTCAGTAAAGTTAATAGCCTGCGGGCTAATGAAGTTAGGTGCAGGGGGGCTGGGAACTATCAGAGCCAGGCTCTGATTGGCTGTGCTCACTATTTAAGGCAATGAGGTCTGCTACCTCATTGCCGGTTATAGCTTCTGTCTCACAGTCTGCTGACCTGCTTGTTCCTGTTCCTGTGTATCGTAATTCTGCTGATCTCTCGTGTATGACCCTTGGCTTGGATTTGGACTTCGCTTGTGTATCCCGTGACCCTGACCTTTGGCCTGTTTACTGTTTCTCCTGTTTGCCTGTGATCTTTGACCCCGGCTTGTTAACTGGACTTGCAACCTGCTGCCGGCCCTTGACCTCTGCGTGGACCTCACTCCGCTTGCCTGGGTTCTCCCCAGCCGGTAAACACTTCACGACCCTCTGTCAGTCTGCAGCCCAGTCTGTCCCCACCATCAGGGGCTCCAGTGAACACCTGATTGGCAGAGTAGACTCCGGGTTGTGTTGTGCCGGCTTGAGGGGTTCCTAACATTATAACCGGCCCACACAGGGAGACGAGGTTGGTATGGATGCAAGCGGATCCACACCGTCTTCGGCACAAGCTCTAGCGGGCCATGTTGAGTTCTTGTATCAAATGATCCAGGGGTTGGCTGAGCGTCTGTCCGTTCAAGAAGAAGCCGCAAAAACTTCACAACCCACTCCGAGTTCCACCTGTGAACCTAAGATGAATTTGCCGGATCGGTTCTCTGGAAATAGATCCCTGCACAGCTCACGTTCAGTGCTCGGTCTGTGGACCTGGCGGCTTTCATTGATAGTGGAGCCGCAGGCAACTACCTTGACATCGGGTTCGCCTGCGCTTCTGAAATTCTGATGGTAAAACTCAAGTCTGCTTGTCACTCACCGGACTGTGAGTGCCATTTCTCCTGTGTTCAGGAACCGTGGCCGTCCGCCATCCTGAGGGTCTGCGCATGTGCAGCCCTTATGAAACCTTCAGTGCCTGTTGCTTTTAATTGATTGGATGATCAGGCAACCCTCCCTATATAAACCACCTGTGATCATTACCTGGTTGCCTGACCTTGGAGTCTCATTCCCCATGAGCCTCTGAAGGTGTTCCTGTGTTTCCTCGTGTATTCAGCTCCAGCTGATTCCTGTTTACTACGATTGTGGTTTCCAGACCACTTCTACTCTCCTGTGTTCATCGTGTCAACTCTCCACTGATTCCTATCTGCTTCTGCTGCCGGATTCCAGACCGTCTCTACTCTCCTGTGTTCAGCGTGTCTCCCCTCCGCTGCCTTCACGACTACTGCCGGATTCCAGACCGCCTCTACTCTCCTGTGTTCAGCGTACCTTCCCTCCGCTGCCTCCGCTACTCTGCCGGATTCCAGACAGCCTCAACTCTCCCGTGTTCATCATGTTGCCAGTTTTACTTACTACTGCTTCCTGAGTATTGCTCCGTTGATTACCGGTTACCTTCCGTGCGCTGCACCAACCTGATTACCGCTTCCATCCTTCAGTGGTCTCTCCTCCTGCCGGTGTTCAGCCGTTCAGGTATCCCTGCACGTCTCCTTGACAGCCTGCTCTCCTGAACCGTGGTATGCATACTTTCCATTGACTTTGCTATTGTATTGCATATCCGTCTGGACTGTGTTGTGTTCATCTCCGGAGTCGTCTATCTTCTGAAGCTATTGTTACTATTGACTTTGTTTCCTATTACCTGGATCGCTATAGTGACTTTGTATACTTCAAGCAGCGCTTGTCAGTTATTATTGTATTGTGGATATCATCGTGGGATCAAGTTCCGTGTGCCCAGTGTATCCTCTGCATTACATTCATCTCCTCGTGCCGATCCTCACATATATATAGCAGTGGTACAACTTGCTGACGCAGACCACTGACTCCTGTTCCCATTGGCACCAGTTTCAAGTATCTTCTCACATAAGCAGTGGTACAACTTGCTGTACGTAGACCACTGACTTCCCCGTTACCTACTTGCACCTGGAATCCATTCCTTCACTATAGACAGTGGTACAACTTGCTATACGCAGACCACTGACTTTCACTACCTCCTCTCTACTCCTGGACATTCCTCCTCACTATAGCAGTGGTACAACTTGCTGTACGCAGACCACTGACTCTCCTCACGTTTCCTTGTCCATCTGGTTCCTCGTGTACATACCTCTAAGTCATTACCAGTTGCTGCTAGTCATAGACTTTCCTTGAGCATTCTCTCACCATCTGCTGATTCTCCTGTTCCATTGTCACCCTGCTACCAGAGGACCATAGTACCAGCTATATTACTCTGGTAAGAACATCATCTGGTGATATCCAGGGCAAAGACTCCTAGTGCCCGTGACAGTAAGATCAGGCCATGACAGACCCAGGATCGGAACCTATAGCTAAAGAGATGCTGCAGTATCTGGTTACCCGTAATGAACAACAGGATGTTCGCCAACAACAATTGCTGCAATGTTGCAGGCATTAGCCTCCCAAAGAACGTCTGCGCAAAATATCACAGCTACTGTTGATGCTCCTGTGCCTTCCTCTGTTTCCCCAGTGCCATCCCAGGTGTCTACTGCTTCCACGCTACACCTGCCTACTCCTTCAAAATATGATGGAGACCCCAAAACATGCAGGGGTTTTCTAAATCAATGCTCAGTTCATTTTGAGCTTCAACCTCACAATTTCTCTACTCATCGTTCCAGAGTGGCCTATCTCATTTCCTTGTTCTCCGGACAAGCTCTCGCATGGGCTTCCCCTCTGTGGGAAAGAAATGATCCATTATTACAAGATAGTGCCAAATTTATTTCCACGTTTCGAAGTGTATTTAATGAACCTGGTCGTGTTATTTCCGCTGCATCCAGCATCCTCCGTCTACGTCAGGGTTCTCGTACTGTAGCCCAGTACGTCATTCAATTTCGGATATTAGCCTTTGAACTTCAGTGAAACACTGAAGCTTTAATTGCCGCCTTCTGGCAGGGGCTTTCTGAGAAAATTAAAGATGCACTGACTAATCAAGAATTACCTACTTCTCTAGAAGATTTGATTTCTCTTTGCCATCGTGTAGACATGAGATTTCGTGAAAGAGAGTCTGAAAAAACAACTTCATTTAAAGCACCTCTTCGCTCAAGTCCTCAAGTTCGCCAAGTTTCATCTCCGGTGATACCTATGGAGTCAGGTCGCTCCAAATTAACTTCAGAGGAGAGGGACCGAAGAGTAAAAAATAGACTTTGTATCTATTGTGCTGATTCTACTCATATGCTCAATTCATGCCCTAAAAAATCGGTAAATGCCAGGCCCTAACCAGTTCTGGAGAGGTGAAGTTAGGGTCCCTGGAGTCCTCTCCATGTTCTACAAAATTAAAAGTTTGTGCTTTTGATGTTACGGTTTCCTTTGCTACCAAATCTTTCATGTCCCAAGCACTTATTGACTCTGGAGCTGCAGGAAATTTTATTTCTAAATCCCTCGTGAATCAATGGTCCCTACCAGTGATTACCTTGAAAATACCTATTACTGTGACTGCTATCGATGGATCACGCATTATTAATGGTCTCATCACCCAGAGTACGTCTCCAGTAAGCCTTCAAATTGGTGTATTACACCAGGAAGAAATTTCATTTTTAATTCTTCCTGTTACTAGTAGTCCGATTGTATTAGGCCTTCCATGGCTTCAACGTCATTCTCCCCAGATTGACTGGCACACTCCTCAAGTTACGTCTTGGGGGCCTGAATGTCATCATCGTTGCCTCTCTCAAGTCGTTCCTCCCAAGATACAGCAATCCTCCATTTTACCTTGGTCACCGGGACTTCCTCCTCAGTATGCTTCTTTTACCAATGTATTTGATAAAATTCAGTCTGAACGTCTTCCTCCTCATCGTTCGTGGGACTGTCCGATTGATCTTCAACCTGGCAAGACTCCTCCCAGGGGTCGTGTGTATCCACTTTTGTTATCTGAAACTCAAGCCACATCTGAGTACATCAAAGAGAATCTCCAGCGAGGATTTATTTGACCTTCTACCTCTCCCGCTGGAGCAGGGTTTTTCTTCGTAAAAAAGAAGGATGGGTCATTACGTCCTTGCATAGATTTCCGTGGATTTAACGCCATAACTATCAAAAATCGGTATCCCATCCCATTAATTACTGAGTTATTTGATCGTATCAAGGGAGCCCGGATCTTTACCAAGTTGGATCTTCGTGGTGCCTATAATTTAATTCGAATCAGGTCCGGTGACGAATGGAAGACAGCTTTCAACACCAGAGACGGGCATTATGAATATTTAGTAATGCCCTTCTGGTTATGTAATGCCCCCGCTGTTTTCCAGGGTTTCATTAATGAAATCTTCCGGGACTTGTTATATGTTTGTGTCGTCGTCTATCTGGACGACATATTAATCTTTTCTCAGGACCTGCCTTCTCATCATCAACATGTGGCAGAGGTCTTTTCCAGACTCCGGAAAAATTCATTATTCTGCAAGTTAGAAAAATGTTCATTCGAGTTACCCCAGATTCCATTTCTGGGATATATTGTCTCCGGAGTTGGTCTTCAGATGGATCCAAAAAAGGTGAATGCTGTATTAAATTTGCCTCAGCCAACTACTCTTTGTGCAATTCAGCGTTTTTTAGGTTTTGCCAATTACTATAAAGGCTTCATTAAAGATTTTTCCTCAATTGCATCTCCTATTGTGGCCCTAACTCGTAAAGGGGCCAATACTAAACAATGGTCCTCTGAGGCCCTTCAAGCCTTCCAGTTTCTCAAAGAGTCCTTCTCCTCCACTCCTGTTTTTCGACAGCCTGATGTGACGCTTCCCTTCTTCCTAGAGGTAGATGCCTCTAATGTTGGCTTAGGAGCCATTCTCTCCCAAAGATCGGAGCAACAAAAATTCCATCCTTGTGCCTTTTACTCTCGGGGTCTTCTGCCTGCGGAGAAGAATTATACCATCGGGGACAAGGAGTTGCTGGCTATAAAAGTAGCATTAGAGCAATGGAGATATTTGTTGGAGGGAGCTCGTCATCCTGTGACAATTTTTACTGATCATAAAAATTTGTCATATTTACAGTCTGCTCAATGTTTGAATCCTCATCAAGCAAGATGGTCTCTTTTCTTTTCTCGTTTTGAACTAATCATAACCTTCAAACCAGCTGTGAAAAATAAAAAAGCAGACACCCTATCTCGAGCCTTTGTGACGTCCTCAGACGTTGAAGATGGTCCTAACCACTCTATATTAGACCCCAAATGTGTTTCTCTGGCTGCTTCTTCCCCTAAGGTGCTACCATTTGGGAGAACCCTCGTGCCTCCTGCTCTTAGGAAGAAAATCCTTTCGTGGTTTCACTCTTCTCGCTTTTCTGGACATTCTGGTGAACGCAAGACTTTTGAAATTCTTTCTCGAAGTTACTGGTGGCCTTCTATGAGGAGAGATGTCAAAGATTTTGTGGCTGCTTCTGAATTGTGTTCCCAGTTCAAGACTCCCCGCAGAACTCCAGCGGGTTTGCTTCAACCACTACCCATTCCTTCCAAGCCGTGGACCCATATTAGTATGGACTTTGTTACTGATCTTCCTCCTAGTAAAAAGTGCAATACTATTTGGGTAGTGATGGATAGATTTTCGAAGATGGCACATTTAGTTCCTTTGACCGGTTTACCTTTTTCATCTACTCTGGCTGATTATTTCATCAAAGAAATCTTCCGTATTCATGGATGTCCTTCCGAGATTGTTTCAGATAGAGGAGTGCAATTCGTTTCCAGATTCTGGCGGGCCCTCTGTAAGACCTTGGGTATCCGATTATCACTCTCATCCTCCTACCATCCTCAATCAAACGGACAAACCGAAAGGGTCAATCAAGATCTTGAGACTTTTATAAGGATGTTCTCTTCAGCCAACCAAGACAACTGGGTAGATTTGCTTCCATGGGCTGAATTCGCTCATAACAACATGTATCATGAATCATCTTCTAAAACTCCATTCTTTGTGGTTTACGGTCACCATCCGTCTTTTCCGGAATTTCCTGCCCTCCCTCCCACCCAAGTTCCTGCTGTAGAGACTGTTTGTCAGACCTTCAAAAATATTTGGTCTCAGGTCAAAACCTGTTTAAAGAAGACATCTGCCAGATATAAGTCTTTTGCAGATAAAAAGAGACGGGCTATTCCACCACTTAAAATCGGAGATCGTGTATGGTTATCAACCAAAAATATTCGTTTGAAGGTCCCATCTATGAAGTTCGCTCCTCATTTTATTGGTCCATATAGGATCATTCAAGTGATAAATCCAGTTTGTTTCAAACTTCTACTACCTAAGAACCTTCGTATTTCCAATGCCTTCCATGTGTCTTATCATCAACCGTTTCTCGGTCCCTCCTTCAGCACCTCGGCCAATTCAAGTTCATCAAGAGGAGGACTTTGAGATTACTCACATATTGGATGCAAAAATTTCACGAGGAGTTCTTCGTTTCCTCGTTCATTGGAAGGGTTCTGGTCCTGAAGAGCATTCATGGATTAAAGCAGAAGATCTCAACGCTCTAGCTCTTCTTAAGAAGTTTTATTCCAAGTTTCCGGACAAACCCGGTTCCAGGTGTTCTGTGCCCACCTTTAAAAGGGGGGGTACTGTCACTCACCGGACTGTGAGTGCCATTTCTCCTGTGTTCAGGAACCGTGGCCATCCGCCATCCTGAGGGTCTGCGCATGTGCAGCCCTTATGAAACCTTCAGTACCTGTTGCTTTTAATTGATTGGATGATCAGGCAACCTTCCCTATTTAAACCACCTGTGATCATTACCTGGTTGCCTGATCTTGGAGTCTCATTCCCCATGAGCCTCTGAAGGTGTTCCTGTGTTTCCTCGTGTATTCAGCTCCAGCTGATTCCTGTCTACTACGATTGTGGTTTCCAGACCACTTCTACTCTCCTGTGTTCATCGTGTCAACTCTCCACTGATTCCTATCTGCTCCTGCTGCCGGATTCCAGACCGTCTCTATTCTCCTGTGTTCAGCGTGTCTCCCCTCCGCTGCCTTCACGACTACTGCCGGATTCCAGACCGCCTCTACTCTCCTGTGTTCAGCGTACCTTCCCTCAGCTGCCTCCGCTACTCTGCCGGATTCCAGACAGCCTCAACTCTCCCGTGTTCATCATGTTGCCAGTTTTACTTACTACTGCTTCCTGAGTATTGTTCCGTTGATTACCGGTTACCTTCTGTGCGCTGCACCAACCTGATTACCGCTTCCATCCTCCAGTGGTCTCTCCTCCTGCCGGCGTTCAGCCGTTCAGGTATCCCTGCACGTCTCCTTGACAGCCTGCTCTCCTGAACCGCGGTATGCATACTTTCCATTGACTTTGCTATTGTATTGCATATCCGTCTGGACTGTGTTGTGTTCATCTCCGGAGTCTTCTATCTTCTGAAGCTATTGTTACTATTGACTTTGTTTCCTATTACCTGGATCGCTATAGTGACTTTGTATACTTCAAGCAGCGCTTGTCAGTTATTATTGTATAGTGGATATCATCGTGGGATCAAGTTCCGTGTGCCCCGTGTATCCTCTGCATTACATTCATCTCCTCGTGCCGATCCTCACATATATATAGCAGTGGTACAACTTGCTGACGCAGACCACTGACTCCTGTTCCCATTGGCACCAGTTTCAAGTATCTTCTCACATAAGCAGTGGTACAACTTGCTGTACGCAGACCACTGACTTCCCCGTTACCTACTTGCACCTGGAATCCATTCCTTCACTATAGACAGTGGTACAACTTGCTATATGCAGACCACTGACTTTCACTACCTCCTCTCTACTCCTGGACATTCCTCCTCACTATAGCAGTGGTACAACTTGCTGTACGCAGACCACTGACTCTCCTCACGTTTCCTTGTCCATCTGGTTCCTCGTGTACATACCTCTAAGTCATTACCAGTTGCTGCTAGTCATAGACTTTCCTTGAGCATTCTCTCACCATCTGCTGATTCTCCTGTTCCGTTGTCACCCTGCTACCAGAGGACCATAGTACCAGCTATATTACTCTGGTAAGAAAATCATCTGGTGATATCCTGGGCAAAGACTCCTAGTGCCCGTGACACTGCTATTACTGTCTGTGGCCTAGATGGAAGTCCGTTACCTGGTGGCAAGATTTCCTGGGAGACCCCTCCACTACAGTTGAATATCGGAGCTCTCCATTCAGAGTCAATAACCTTCTTCCTTATTGATTGTTCGTCGGTTCCCTTGATTTTGGGCCACCCATGGCTTTCCCGTCATAACCCTGTAATGGACTGGGTAAAAGGAGAGATTGTCCAGTGGAGCTCTTATTGTACACAGTCCTGCTTGTCACTGCCACTGCGGGTGATTCAGTCTATTCCGGAGCAGCTTCCCTCACAGTATCACGAGTTCTGGGATGTGTTCTCCAAGAAGGCTGCTGACACTTTACCACCACATCGTGACTTCGACTGTGCCATCGAGCTTATTCCTGGTTCCAAGTTACCTAAGGGGCGCCTATACTCTCTCTCTGGTCCAGAGACCAAATCCATGCAGGAATACATTGAAGAAAACCTGGAGATAGGCTTCATTAGGCCATCTAAATCTCCCGTAGGAGCAGGATGCTTCTTTGTATCCAAAAAGGACGGAGGACTAAGACCCTGTATCGATTACCGGGGATTGAATCTTATCACAATCAAGAACACCTATACCCTTCCGCTCATCTCAGTATTATTTGAGCAGTTGAGAGGTGCTACTGTCTTCTCAAAAATCGACCTTCGTGGAGCGTATAACCTCATCCGTATCAAGGAAGGAGACAAGTGGAAGACGGCATTCAATACGCACTCTGGCCATTGCGAGTATCTGGTCATGCCGTTTGGTCTTAGCAATGCCCCTGCAGTGTTTCAGGACTTGATCAATGAGGTTCTTCGGGACTTCCTCGGTTGTTTTGTGGTAGTCTATTTAGATTATATCCTCATCTATTCCAGATCTTTGTCCGTACATTGGAATCACGTCAAACAAGTTCTACGAAGATATCGAGAGAACCACCTTTATGCCAAGCTGGAAAAGTGTGAGTTCGAGGTGCAGAAGGTATCCTTTTTAGGTTACATAATCTCTTCTGAGGGATTCTCCATGGATCCAACTAAGGTTCAGGCTATTTTGGATTGGGTGCAACCAAACAACCTTAAGGCGGTGCAGAGGTATCTGGGCTTCTCCAATTATTATAGAAGATTCATTCATGGCTTTGCGGACATCGTGGCTCCCATTGTCGCCCTAACCCGTAAAGGAATGGATCCAACTAATTGGTCGCCCCAAGCAGTAGCCTCATTTGAAAGCCTGAAAAAAGCCTTTGTCTCCGTGCAGGTCCTTAGACACCCTGATCCAGCTAAGACATTTGTTCTCGAGGTCGACGCCTCTGACGTCGGTGCTGGAGCCATATTATCACAGAAGGATCCTCATACTAATCATCTACACCCATGTGCCTATTTCTCCCGTCAGTTCTCCTCAGCAGAAGCCAATTATGATGTCGGGAATAGAGAACTATTGGCAATCAAATGGGCCTTTGAGGAGTGGCGGCATTGGCTGGAGGGTGCTCCACATCAGATCTCTGTCATTACCGACCACAAGAACTTGCAATATATTCAATCAGCCAAACGTCTAAATCCCAGACAGGCCCGTTGGTCGTTATTCTTTACCCGGTTTAATTTCCTGATCACCTATCGACCGGGTTCCAAAAATGTCCGGGCAGATGCTCTGTCCAGAAGTTTCTTGGCACACCACGTTCCAGTTTCAAACCGGGAGCCTATTATTCCTCCTTCCGTAATCCATGCAGGGTTAACCCAGGATCTGAGTATCGCACGGAGCAACGTCTCTTTGTTCCAGTCCATCTAAGGAAGGCGGTTGTTGCAGAGGTGCATAATAGTAGGTCTGCTGGACACCCTGGAATCCACGAGACGCTGGAGATCCTTTCCCGTATGGTCTGGTGGCCATCCTTGTCCGCTGACGTCAAGAGTCATGTCCTCTCATGTGAGGTTTGTGCCAGAAACAAAGTCCCCAGGACTCGCCCGGTAGGTCAATTGGTTCCATTTACCATTCCTGCAAAACCTTGGACACATTTGTCCATGGACTTTATTGTTGATTTGCCACCTTCTGCAGGACACAATACTATTTGGGTTGTGGTAGACCGTTTCAGCAAAATGGCACATTTCATTCCATTAACCAGGCTTCCAACAGGTCGAGATCTGGCCATTCTCTTCATACAACATATTTTCCGGCTCCATGGACTTCCTTCCGATATTGTTTCTGATCGTGGTTCACAATTCATAGCGCAATTCTGGAAATCCTTCTGCAACCTTCTCGGAATCAGGATCAGTCTATCATCTGCATACCACCCTCAGTCTAACGGGCAAACTGAAAGGGTTAACCAGTCACTTGAACAGTTCCTCTGATGTTATACCTCAGAATTCCATGATAATTGGTCCTCTTTGCTGCCCTGGGCAGAGTTTGCCTACAATAACTCATCTCACTCATCTACTCAGACTTCCCCGTTCTACTGTAACTTCGGTTTCCACCCCAGGTCTAATTCTCTGTATTCTCTCAAATCTACTGGTATCCCGGAGATTCGTTCCACAGCTGCTGATCTGAAAGTGATTTGGAGGAAAGTTCAATCCTCCTTGAAAAAGTCCTCAGTGTCGGCCAAAATTTTTTCGGATCACCACCGTACCACCTGCTCATTCAAAGTGGGCCAGAAAGTGTGGCTGTCAACTCGAAATGTTAGGCTCAGACAGCCTTGTAAAAAACTGGGCCCTAAATTTATTAGTCCGTTCATGATTACCAAACAGATCAATCCGGTAGCTTTTAGATTGAAGATTCCTGGCTTACTAAAGATCCCGAACACGTTTCATTGTTCGTTACTTAAACCAGTATTATACCCGAATCAATCCCAGCCTACAGGGCTTTCTGTGGGAAATAGGAACACACCACAAAAATTTGTGGTCCAGAAAATTCTTGACTCTAAAAAAGTGCAGGGGCAGGTACACTTCCTAGTACAATGGAAAAATCGTGGACTAGAGGAGCGATCCTGGGTCCCGCGAAGACGACTATATGCGCCTAAACAGTTGAAGGAATTCTTCAAAAAATTTCCAAGGAAACCTGGATGTCGGGGTCCCTCGACCCCTCCTCAAGGGGGGGGGTACTGTTACGAGCCGCAGCGGTGCCCAGCCGCCGCGACTCTCTTACCTGCGTCCCGGCCGTCGCTATGGCGACCGGGACGTCACTTCCGCCCATGACCCGGCCGTTGCCGGGGCAACGGATGGGCGCTTCAGCGCTGCGTCCCGGCAGTGAGAAGCCTCACAGTCTGCTGACCTGCTTGTTCCTGTTCCTGTGTATCGTAATTCTGCTGATCTCTCGTGTATGACCCTTGGCTTGGATTTGGACTTCGCTTGTGTATCCCGTGACCCTGACCTTTGGCCTGTTTACCGTTTCTCCTGTTTGCCTGTGATCCTTGACCCCGGCTTGTTAACTGGACTTGCAACCTGCTGCCGGCCCTTGACCTCTGCGTGGACCTCACTCCGCTTGCCTGGGTTCTCCCCAGCCGGTACACACTTCACGACCCTCTGTCAGTCTGCAGCCCAGTCTGTCCCCACCATCAGGGGCTCCAGTGAACACCTGATTGGCAGAGTAGACTCCGGGTTGTGTTGTGCCGGCTTGAGGGGTTCCTAACACAAACACAGTAAGTGACATATATAAAAGAAAGGCAAGTTTGATATCTCTTCACATTCCTGGTTAATTTAAATGATAAAAGGCTAAATCAAACAGTATGTGAGTTAAAAATGGAAAAGTTTTATTTAATGAAAGCGAAGGATTTAAAGTGGTAGGAGGCTGGACTTTGATGTGATATTTACACATTGGAACAGTGCACCCTTTTAGATTTTTCCTTCTCCCCACAAACAGAGGTGAACTTCTAGTGTGCAGAGATGTTTCCTGACAGCAGAGAGCAGACACACATGTTGGAATGCACTTTTTGTTTGTTATATGACTAACATTATTAAAGAGATGTTTGCCTTAGACTCTTTATAATCTATTCCTTTTGGTGGTGGTGCCAAACCTTCACTACTATATTATTATTTTATTGAAGCCAGAGGTGTGGGACAAAGTGAGTATACAATACACTGGAGGCCTGTACTTTGGGGACCGATTCTCCCATCAAAAGCCCCCTTAGGGGACAATTGTCTTCAGACCCCTTTTTACCAAAGCTAGGGGGTCCTCTTACCATCCTCGACCACCCAGATCCAGAGGGCCCCTTAGGGCCCTCCTCTACCACAAGGCTTAGGTGAGCCTCTTTTCCCCATGGTAGAATGAGGCTTTCCTCAGAGACTGGAGCCTTCAGCCCTCCCCAAAAACAGAGCCTCCAACAGGCATGGGAAGAATGGTGGCTCATAAGGTTTCTACCTTCCACTCCAAAGAAATGTGAAAAACACAAAGATTATGTGACAAAAAAAATGACAGTGCAAGTGCCTAGTGCAATAAATAGAAAAATGCAATGAGACCCCAACCTTTAAGGCCTAGTTTGTAAAAATTATTTTTGCCCACAAGGCAAAGGAGAAATGGTGTCATCAGAGAAATGAAGGTGATCAGTGTCATTTTCAGGCAGTACCAGGGTCACATAGTACCTCAAGGTTCAGGTTGATTCTTCTGTTACCAGTTGTGCTTCAACTCTCACTCTGTACCTGGACAAGCAGCATTACTACTGCAACTCAGCTTTTTTAGCATCCAGCTTACTTTAAATTCTTATGTGACTACCGCAGCTTGAACATAGAACCGCTTAAATAAAACAATTGTCTGTGTCAGGCGTCGTCCCCGCAATGTCCCGTTGTGCTGAGGACGGACGCCTGTCTCTTACTGAGCCGCGTCCTGTTGCCTAGCAACGGGACGTACTTCCAGCTATGCTGCGCACGCATGCACAGTAGTCTCGCGTCACATTGCCTGGCAACAGGATGTGAACCTACTTCTTTCGCCGGTTATTTGGTGGTCGGATGCATCTGACCGCCGAGATCACACTCACCTATCAGGGCCCACATTAAACTATATAAGGCATTGTTCTCGAGTCTCCAGCATTCCAGTGTCCTTGTTCCTGTTTACTGCTTATCATTCCTTAACTTTGGCTTGTTTTCCTACCACCCCTTGACTTTGTGGTTCGGTACCTTATTGTCCAGCATTTCCTGACCGCTGCTTTCTTTGACCATTCTCCTGGAATTTCCCCTTGTACCTCGCCTCGGCTGTCTTGCTCTCGCTAATCCTGTCATCCTGTGTACACTCCTTTGCACTGGTGACTAGTTGGGGGAACCACGACATGCGCTCCTCACGCAGCCAAGACCATACCCCCTGGTCCCTGGTGAATACCGGGGGTACGTTAGACTCTGCGCCTCTAGTGGTGCCTATACCAGTCAGTGGCTACTTCAGTGCTACAAACGTTACAGTATACTCTGGCCATGAGTACACAGGATGAACCTTCGGCCCAGGACCTTCTTTTACAGTTTGTACAGCGTGTGGACCAATAAGATGCCAATCAGGCCCAGCTTCTTCAGTGCATACAGGATGTGGTCTCCCGTTTGGACACCATTCAAGGATCATTACCGTACGTTGTACGGTTCTTTCTGGAATAGAGGCTTCCACTGCCGTCTCTGCTTCCACCAACTCCACTAGTTCCACAAGCTCCTGTGAGTTACATATACCACCTCCAGAGAAATATGATGGTGACCCAAAGAAGTGCCGTGGGTTCCTTAACCAGTTTGCCATTCAATTTTAACTCGCACCCGAAAACTTTTCCTCAGACAGAATTAAGGTGGCCTATATAATTTCTCTCCTATAAGGCCAAGCTCTGGCCTGGGCATCTTCGTTATGGGAACGCGACGATCCTTTGCTTTAAAATTCAGTGACCTTTATTGAAAGTTTCCACAAGGTGTTTGACGAGCCTGGTCGCGTGTCCTCAGCATCCACTGGTCTCTTAAACCTTCATCAAGGAACTCTCACTGCAGGACAATATGTGGTAAAATTCCGGACGATTCTTTCCACATCTTGCACCTCAATTCCAATCTCCTGCGCTCCTCATGGAAGAACCCATGCAAATTGGTCGTTTGCGACTATCCGCTGAAAAAAGGGATAGACGCCTGAAGAACCGGCTATGTCTCTACTGTGGAGAATCTGGACATCTTCTCTCCGTATGCCCCAAGAGACCGGGAAACACCACCTTCTAAGCAATTGCAGGGAGGTCAGCCTAGGATCCAAATCCTCTCCTCCCTGGTCACAGAAAGAACTCAAATTTCTCATGCCAATCATTCTCTTTTCCTCTGATGGTCCTCAACCTCTATCTGCCTTCGTGGACTCAGGATCCACGGGGAACTTCATATCTTCCAGTTTGGTCTCTCTACTCCGTTTGAGTACTACACCTTTGTCTCAGCCGCTGACGCTTACTGCAGTAGATGGAAATCGAGTCTCCAATGGCTCTATCAACTGCAGCACCATTCCTGTTTGACTGATGGTAGGAGCTCTCCATTCAGAATGGATTAAGTTTCTAAATCTCCCGAAATCTATTAATTCTATTATTTTGGGTCTACCCTGGCTAAGGACACATTCTGCTCAATTCGATTGGCATCATGCTCAGGTTACTTCCTGGGGTTCTGCTTGTAAGTCACGTTGTTTGACAACTATCATTCCCGGTAATCCAGTCATTTCTTGTCGGGCTTCGTCCTCCTGTGATCTTCTCCCCAAGGTCTACTCTGACTTCCTCGATGTTTTTAGCAAAGTGGCTGCAGAATCACTTCCTCCTTATCGTCCTTGGGACTGTCCCATTGACCTGGTGCCAGGCAAGAGCATAACCCGGGGTAGGGTATTTCCTTTATTCGACCGGAGACCCAGACTATGGCCGAATATCTTTCTGAAAATCTCAAATGAGATTTTATTCGCAAATCATCTTCTCCTGCCAGTGCAAACCGTGCATCGTCTATAGCAAGCTCAATGCCATCGGATCCGTGGAGCTCAGATATTCATGAAATTGGACCTCAGGGGTTCCTATAACCTAATCAGGATTAAGAAAACGAGGCGAATGGAAGACAGCATTCAGTACCAGAGACCAGAGACGGTCATTACGATTACTTTGTTATGCCCTTTGGGCTATGTAATGCTCCAGTTGTATTCCAAGAATTTGTCAACGAGGTCTTCCGAGATCTGTTATATCAGTCAGTGGTGGTCTATCTAGATAATATTTTGATATTTTTCCAGGACTTACCTTCCCACCATGCCCTTGTCAAAGAAGTGCTTCTTCGACTACGGATAAATCACTTATATTGTAAAATGGAAAAGTGCCTCTCTGATTAATCCCAGGTGCCCTTTCTGGGATACATTGTCCGGATCTGGCCTCCAAATGGACCCGGACAAAGTGAAAGCCATCTTTGAGTGGCCCCAGCCGGTAGGCTTTAAAGCTACACAACGCTTCATCGGCTTCACAAATTACTATCAGCAATTTATTTAGGGATTCTCTACCCTTATCACTCCTATTACCTCGCTAACTCGTAAAGGAGTCCAAGTCAAGTCGTGGTCTAATAAAGCAGTCTTCACATTTAAGGCTATCAAAGAATCTTTTTCCTCAGCTCCTATATTGACCCAGCCAGATCTGCATTAACCCTTCTATCTGGAGTTTGACGCCTCTTCTGTAGGCGTAGGGGTTGTCCTCTCCCAAAAGAATTCCTTCGGTACTCTCAGACCCTGTGGTTTTTTTCTCCCAAAAATTTTCTTCCACTGAATCTAATTACGGTATTAGAGACAAGAAACTCCTAGCTATTAAACTCGCATTGGAAGAATGGCGCTACTTACTGGAGGGTACTCGCTTTCCAGCCACTGTATTCACGGATCATAAAAACCTTATTTATGTACAATCCGCTCAAAGTCTTAATTCCCAGCAAGCTCGTTGGTCTCTTTTCTTCAGTCGGTTCCAGCTCATTCTGACCTTTCAGCTGGGTTCCAAGAATTTTAGGGCCGATTCCTGCCAAACCCATCATGAATCCTGTGAATATTTTGGCGTTGACACAATCTTCCATTAAAATTCCTTCTATCAGACGTTCCTTTGTGAAGTCCATTTGCGCAGCAAATTGTTAAATTGGGCACATAGTTCCAAAGTCGCAGGACACGCTGGTGTTAAGAAAACAGTGGCACTTCTCTCCCGTTTGTACTGGTGGCCCTACTTGACCCCTGATGTACGGAAGTTTTTTCAGGCCTGTGAAGTATGTGCCAGACATAAAACTCCTAGACAATTCCCTGCTGGATTCCTGCTCCCGCTTCCTGTTGCAGTACATCCCAGGTCCAGCATGAGTATGGACTTTATTACAGACCTCCCTAGCAGTCATGGTCACACTTGCATATGGGTAATTGTTGACTGATTCTCCAAATTCGCTCATTTCGTCCCTCTGAAGGGTCTACCTTCTGCATCAGAATTGGCATCCTTATTCATTCTTCACATCTTTCGACTACATGATTGTCCTCGGGAGATCATCTCTGACCGTGGGGTGCAGTTTGTTTCTAGTTTTTGGAGGACCTTCTGCAAACTTCTGGGCAATGATTTAAAATTCTCCTCCAGATATCATACCCAGACGAATGGCCAAACTGAGTGGGTCAACTAGGATTTGGAGTAAGGTCCTTCCTTGGGCAGAATTCTCCCACAATAATCCCTTAGGTGAATCCACGTGCACGTCTCCCATTTTTACTTTATTCAGGAGACACGCGATCTTACCTACCTTCTTGGACCTACCTGACTCAACGGTACTGGCAGCTCAAGATTTGGTTCACAACTTTCCTTAATCTGGTCCCAGGTGCAAACCAAGATACAATAGATTAAGGATCGTTATAAGCACTTCACAGATCCCCATCGGAAGAACATCCCTTTACCCCACATTGGGGATACGGTATGGCTTTCTACACGAAATTTTAAACTCAAAGTGCCGTCCATGAAATTTGAATCTTGTTACATCAGACCTTATTCTATTGTTTAGGTGTTGAATGCTGTTACATACAAGCTCCAGTTACCCCCTTCCCTCCGAGTGCATAACTCTTTTAATTTCTCCCTTCTTAAACCTCTTGTTATTAATGAATTCTCCAAGAGATCACCTCCTCCTCCCATAAAGACCACATCTGGTGAAGAGTTTGAAGTTGAACGCATTCTAAAGATGCGAACTGTCCGTGGCAAATCACAATTTCTGGTCCATTGGAAGGGCTACGGTCCTAAGAAGAGATCCTGGGTCAACAAGAATCATCTGCATGCTCCTCGTCTTCTGGCCCAGTTTCTGAGAGAAAAGGCCTCCAATTTGGAGAGAGGGTGGGGTACTGTCAAGCACCGTCCCCTCACTGTCCCGATATGCTGGAGACGCATGTCTCTCTTACTGAGCCTCTCTTACTTCTGGCTACGTTGCACACTCACCTATCAGGGCTTACATTAAACTATATAAAGCACCTTGTCACGACATTCTGTGCCAGAGTCTTGGTTCTCCAGTCTCCAGCATTCCAGTGTCCTTGTTCCTGTATACTGCTTATCATTCCTGACCTTTGGCTTGTTTTCCTACCACCTCTTGGCTTTGTAATTCGGTACCTTATTGTCCAGCAGTTCCTGACCTCGGCTTTCTCTGACCATTCTTCTGGAATTTCCCCTCGTACCTCTCTTCGGCTGTCTTGCACTTGCTATACCTGTCATCCTGTGTACACTCCATTGCACTGGTGACTAGTTGGGAGAACAGCGACCTGCGCACCTCACGCAGATAAGCCCATACCTCCATGTGGGGATCCCTCTCAGTCTAGTTGTGTCTAAACCAGTCAGTGGCTACTTCAGTGCTACAAACATGACAGTCTGCTGGCTAGAAAATAAATATTTCTACATCACTGTGCCTGCTGATACTGCACTAAGGGGTCTGGGGCTTGTCTCAGTTGTGCTTGGTGTTTTGCTGCCTTCAGGTAACAGGAATATTGTATATCCTCCATTACCAGATTTCATTTGTGAGTAGTACTGTCTAATATCAGAACTGTTATTATACTGTTTGAAGTACGGGGGAAAAGGAAGTAGAATTGTGGGGAGTCAAGAAACCCTTTATATTTGAGTCTAGGTAATATATCTCCTAAATTAATTATGGGGTGCATCATTCAACCTATTGACAATATTGGTGATGGAAAAGAACATAGGTTTTGACAAATTGATGCACAGCTTACTCGCTTGGTATACATCAAACAATTAAATAATAGTGGAATGCCTTAATGTAACAAAATCTAACTTTTATTAACTTGATATTAAAAAACAAAGTTCAGCAAAATATGACAAACAAAAATGCGAGTGAATAAACAATTAATGTGTTATGAAATTGCTAGATGCACTATATAAGTATCTAATATCAGTTGAGATCTTGTATTTTCCACATAGTCAGGTTTATTAGAAATCTTGGTTAATCATTTGAGGAGACTAAGACTACTCCTTTAATATCTCAGATAATTCTCTTATCGGTGGATTTCCCCTTGACTATGCCTAGATAAAACCACAGTGATCAGTATTTTGTAAGGAGTATTTTTTACACTTACGAGCAATGTCAAAGAGGTCAACAGTAGATCAAACCTTTGGCAGTATATTTATATCTAAACTAGAAAATAATCTGATTTTTAATGAAAAAGCATACACAACACATATGGTACCAATATGTAGACGATATCTTCATCCTTTGGACACGGTCCTGTTGTTAGATCTGTGTAGCTTTATGGATATATAGTGCCTGATTCATTAGGGCACGCAAACCACGCTGAGAATTTCATGCCCATATTTCGGCTTTGTGTGCACCCAAATTCTTCAAACCACATATCTCAAGATCTATGGCCTGTTGAATTCAGGCACAGGGCTGCTCTACTACACAGGCACTGCAGGTACGTATGTACCTGTCAGCGTCTGTAGTAGCCTGTGGGTCGGGCTGGCTTTATAACTGTTTAAAAATATTAAAAAAAATATGCAGAGTACCCCTATAAACAGTATTAACCCTAGTGCTGCCAGGGCTCTTCCTACACCCCTGGGCTGGTGGGTGTAGGGCAATAAAGTGATCCCAGATCCTGTGGAATATTATGGGGTCATTATGACTGAAGAAACAAAGATATTTTTCAAGCACATTTGAAATATATATTTTATTTTATTTTTGTTTTGTTTTTTGGACTACTCCGATACCTGGAATGTTATTTTTTTTGAACAACAACAGGACCTTTGGAATATTATGGTTTTAGTTATAGTAGGTTTCAAGCCTTATTGGAGCAAAAGCTTACAAGATTGAATCATTTACAGATGAAGACATCAAATGGTAAGTATATGATATTTTATTATTTTTTAATTAATATATGCAGTTGAAAAAGTGGTGACTGGTTTATTTTAGGGTTTTTTATTATTTTTATTAAAATAATTTTAACGAGGGTTGTGTGTTTTATTTAAATTTTACTTTGTGGCACTACACGGCTCTGCGAGTCCTGGGTGTCAGGGCATGTTAGCACTAGTGATTCTCCAGGTTGCTCTGGTTGCCATGGGTATGCTGATGCTTGATGTTCTATAAGCACCAACATGCCCAGAATATGAATAGCAGCACAGGCTGGCTGGGACTTGTAGTTCCAGAAAGTAAAATGGTATTTTACACTCTTTCTTTACTTTTTCTCACTTTATTACCCTACACCCACCACCCCACCGGTGTAGGAAGAGCCCTTGTGCTTACAGCACAGGCCTAGGTCTCCCAAGGGTGGGGACCAGCACATTTGTTTACGGACCTCCCTACCTAGGGAATCCAGCCTCATGCTGAACATCCTTGGGTTGGTTTGTTATTGTAGCAGGTGGACAATCCTGGCTGGTTGGCCTAGCGCTGGTATCTGTGAAATCAGGGGACCCCACTCTCTCCCCCCCTCCCTATTTCGCAGAAACTAACACTAGCCTGGCAGCACTAGGGTCGATATTGTTTTGAGGGGAGACCCCACGCATTTCTACAAATATAATTCTTCTATTTTGAAATAGTTATAGAGCTGGTGGATCGGGCGGCTGGAATGCTGCCTGCCCTGTCAGTTGAAGTTAGAGTAGCCCCATAGCTGGAGCAAGAGATACGACTGGAAAAGGAGTTTGCTTCTACGGCTGTAGAGCTTGCTATTGCTACGGCTGTGTGCACTCAAGTTTTTCACACTCACACTATACATTGACTACACACATTTCTGAAAAACTTTTAGAAAGCCAAGTAATAAGAAGTGGTTAGTCTTCACTCAGACTGTAGGAATAGACAAGTACCCCATTTGTCAGCCACTATCTGCCTCCTGAGCAGAGTTGAACAAAATTTCACATAATTAAAATTTTGCAGCAGAACAGGTTTTTTTGTACAGATGATGACAACCAAGTATTTTGGTGTGCACTATGGCTGGGATAGGGCGGTCAGGGCTGCCAAGAGGAATTCAGGGCCCCATTACAACAACTTCATGGGACCCCCGTTATACTGGTGGTGCAAAAGTGGGAGTGTCATATGATTGGGGGCGTGGCTTTGCATCATTGGAGCATGGCTAGCAGATGAAAAGTGCTAGGCCATCCTCCTACAGAAAAAAACCTGCCTGCTCGACGGAGCGTGACATATTTCCCAGCACTCCTGACTTTCTGAACATCTAGCACCATAGTGTAGTGTATAAAGAATGCAGTGTGTACATAAAGACTTCACAGTCTTTACCTGCCCTTTACATTGGGCAGAACAGTCACCAAAAATCGTGATTGTCCCACTAGAATCACAACATTTCACAGACTGTCACGCTCTCTCCTACCTGTTCTTGTTACTTTCACCTCCTGTGGCTGCTGGTTTCTTTAGTTGTGGCTTGCCTGGATCCTGGAATGTTGGGGGCCCTATTTGGAAAAAAACATGGGTACATTTACAAAATTCCAGCCAGCCCCGGCATTAAATCAATAGCACCCACAATTAAAAATTAGGCCTTCCTCCAGCCCCAACATTAAAATAATAGTATTCCCAATTTATAAATAGACCTATTTCCTTCCCTGCAAACAGCCCCAACAATAAATTAATAGTATTTACATTTTTTAAATATACCTATTTCCCGCAACCATCACTGCCATTAAATAATTCATAGTCACATTTAATAAAGAGACCTCATTCTCCCCAAACTCACCACCACATTCAATAGCCCCCAAACCACCCATCTTAAATTAATAGTCCACACTATTAAATTGCCCCACCATCCCCCACAAACAAAATAGCACCCATTAATTAGACACCACCTACCTCACACACACTACATTTCCACAAGCCCCTTGTGCCATCACAAACATATTGCTGTGCCCTTTCATCATCACCATGCTGTGCCTGCTTATGATCACAGTGTGCCCCTTCAACTTCACACTGTGCCCCTACATCACAACCATGCTGTGCTCCCTTTTGATCACACTGTGCCCTGCATTCTGCTTTTCCACCCCTTCATCACTGTGTGCCATGCTCCCCCTCTTCACCTTCATCACTGTGCCATGCTCTCCCCCTCTCTTTCATCACTGTGCCATGCTGCTCTGCTTCTCCTTCATCACACTGCACCATGCTGTTTCCCCCCCCTCTCCTCATCACTGTGCCATGCTGCTCCCCCCTCCTTCATTACTGTGCCATGCTGCACCCCCTCCTTCATCACTGTGCGATGCTGCTCTCCAACTCCTTCATCACTGTGCCATGCTGCTCCCCCCTCTCCATCACTGTGCCATGCTGCTCCTCCTCTCCATCACACTGTATCATGCTGCTTCCCCCTCTCTCCTTCAACACTGTGCCATGCTGCTCCCCTCCTCCTTCATCACTGTGCCATGCTGCTCCCCCTCTCATTCATCACTGTACCATGCTGCTCCCCTCCTCCTTCATCACTGTGCCATGCTGCTCCCCCTCCTTAATCACTGTGCCATGCTGCCCCCCCCTCCTTCATCACTATGCCTTCCTGCTCCCCCCCTCCTTCATCACTGTGCCATGCTAATCTCCCCTCTCCTTCATCACTGTGCGATGCTGCTCTCCACCTCCTTCATCACTGTGCCATGCTGATCCCCCCTCTCCTACATCACTATGCCATACTACTCCCCTCCACTCCATCACTGTGCCATGCTGCTCCAACCCTCTCCTTCATCACTGTGCCATGCTGATCCCCCCTCTCCTACATCACTATACCATGCTACTCCCCTCCACTCCATCACTGTGCCATGCTGCTCCAACCCTCTCCTTCATCACTGTGCCATGCTGCTTCCACCCTCTCCTTCACTATGCCATGCTGCTCCCCCCTCTCCTTCATCACTGTGCCATGCTGCTCCCACCCTCTCCTTCATCACTGTCCCATACTGTTCCCCCCTCTCCTTCATCACTGTGCCATGCTGCTCCCCTCTTCTCCTTCATCACTGTACCATGCTGCTCCCCTCCCTCTCCTTCATCACTATGCCATGCTGCTCCCCCCTGCTCCTTCATCACTGTGCCATGCTGCTCCCCCTTCTCCTTCATCACTCAGTGCCATGCTGCTCTCGCCCCCTCCCTTTCATCACTGTGCCATGATGCTCCCCTCTGCTCCTTCATCACTGTGCCATGCTGCTCCCACCCTCTCCTTCATCACTGTGCCATGCTGTTCCCCACTCTCCTTCATTACTGTACCATGTTACTCCCCTCCCTCTCCTTCATCACTGTACCATGCTACTCCCCTCCCTCTCCTTCATCACTGTGCCATGCTGCTCCAACCCTCTCCTTTATCACTGTGCCATGCTGCTCCCTTCTGCTCCTTCATCACTGTGCCATGCTGCCCCCCTCCTTCATCACTGTGCCATGCTGTTCCACCCTCTCCTTCATCACTGTACCATGCTACTCCCCTCCCTCTCCTTCATCACTGTGCCATGCTGCTCCCCTCTGCTCCTTCATCACTGTGCCATGCTGTTCCCCCCCTCTCCTTTATCACTCAGTGCCATGCTGCTCCCCCCCCTCCCCTTCATCCCTGTGCCATGCTGCTCCCCCCTCTCCTTCATCACTGTGCCATGCTGCTCCCCTCCGCTCCTTCATCACTGTGCCATGCTGCTCCCCCCCTCTCCTTCATCACTGTGCCATGCTGCTCCCCCCTCTCCTACATCACTGTGCCATGCTGCTCCCCTCTGCTCCTTCATCACTGTGCCATGCTGCCCCCCCTCCTTCATCACTGTGCCATGCTGTTCCACCCTCTCCTTCATCACTGTACCATGCTACTCCCCTCCCTCTCCTTCATCACTGTGCCATGCTGCTCCCCTCTGCTCCTTCATCACTGTGCCATGCTGTTCCCCCCCTCTCCTTTATCACTCAGTGCCATGCTGCTCCCCCCCTCCTCTTCATCCCTGTGCCATGCTGCTCCCCCCTCTCCTTCATCACTGTGCCATGCTGCTCCCCTCCGCTCCTTCATCACTGTGCCATGCTGCTCCCCCCTCTCCTTCATCACTGTGCCATGCTGCTCCCCTCCGCTCCTTCATCACTGTGCCATGCTGCTCCCCCCTCTCCTTCATCACTGTGCCATGCTACTCCCCTCCCTCTCCTTCATCACTGTGCCATGCTGCTCCCCTCTGCTCCTTCATCACTGTGCAATGCTGCTCCCCCCCTCCCCGGAATCACTGTGCCATGCTGCTCCCCCCCTCTCCTTCATCACTGTGCCATGCTGCTCCCCTCCGCTCCTTCATCATTCAGTGCCATGCTGCTCCCCCCCCTTTCCTTCATCACTCAGTGCCTTTCTCTCCCCCCCCTTCTTCTTCATCACTTGGTGCCTTTCTGTTTTCCTCTGTACCTTTGTATTGGCTTCTTTCATTTCATCTCTTCTCTTCTGTCTGGGTCCTCTCTGCGCCACTCCTCACTGAATGTCGGGTGTGACGTCATTTAGTGCGAACTGAGCAGAGAGGAAGGAAGAGGGACGCCGTCGCCGTTTTTTTTTTTTTTTTTTAATTACCTGGCCCCCCTGGCAGGCCCAGGTAGGCCCTTTCGGCGGCCCTGAGGACGGTGAACATTTAAGGCCAAATTCTGCATATTCTGCCAGGGAATATTTCACTGAACAGTTTTGAAAATGTTGCTTATTTGAACTCCTGACATGCCCTTGCTTTATCTTTATTCAAGGAGACCATGCAGGTCAGTCTCTTTCACATCCTGCATTTGACAAATAGGTTGTTTTCAGACAGTTGCCCATAGCTGACACTGAAAATTGCTTGAATTCAATTGGGAAGCTATTGTGGTTGTAATTATATTATATGGCTCCATGTTGAGTATTATTCTTGAATACACTCCCACTGGAAATAGTTTTAAATCAATAATATGTGTCCTTTATCTATGCTCCTGACTGAAAATATACATCTCCCGAGTTACTAAATACATTTATTTTTACAGCTTTAAAACACAAAGATATAGTAATCTACTTTTTCTTATGCTTTTATTTTTGCTAGAACTCTCTAATACTGTGAGACAATACACTAAAATGGCCACTGTAGGTACTTCTACCTAGTCTAGTACAGGCAATTTCCAGCCTGTCAAAAACAGCACCATCATTTCTTTCACTTTAACCCCTAACTGGAAGCTTCTATAATAAAGAAAATTATTCCTGTAATTCACTTCTTAAACAAATTAGTGGTTTATCAACCTTCCTTGACTCATTCACATCTAAAAATATTTGCCGATCTCTACATTAAATGCATTATGATTATCAGTATTCAAGTACTTAACCTTACTTATCCATTTGGATAATGATTCAAAAAATTAAAAAAATCATTCATGTCATGTAAATTTTTGTAAAGTGAGCAAGACTGGCATAATTCAGAATGAAATTAACATGATTTGGGATGGGGAATTAGAGATCACGAGGACCTTTCAGAATATCATAGATGCCCGGGGAAATCCAAATTAAGAGGCCCCCCCATCCCCTTTTTAAAAAATAAATAAAATAAACATTAAATATGCATTTAAAATGTATTTTGAATTGATTTTAATGCTTAACTTTATTACAATTTACAAATAAAATACTTTATACATATACTGTTGTACTGGATTATTGGAGATTTCAAATTAGAAGTGCTTTTCTACCTTTTTTTCTGCAAATACAGCAATCAATTTGGAAAAATCCAACTTTCATGCTACAACACAGTTAATAATGAGCATACACAGCCAGGGCCGGATTTACCGCTAGGCAACCTAGGCACCTGCGGCTCTCGGGGGGCACAGCTGGGGGGGACAGGAGCATTTTTTTTTAAGAAAATAAAAAATAATTTCGGCCCTCCTCCGACTCGCGGCTTTCACTTCTACGTAACTATAGGGGTATATGGTAGGCTGCAAAAATATAGTGCTATGGATTGTTTCAGGGAGGGGGCCCAAAAACAGTATCCTGCCTAGGGCCCTATGAGGTCTAAATCCGGCTCTGTATACAGCCCATTCACTCTTGCCCCATAGTTGAGTGATAATAGTTTTTTACTTTCTTCAGCACACTGAATGTTCGTTCACCAGAAGCAACAGATGGCAAACTGAGAAAAATGTGTTTTTGTTCATGTAAAAAAAAGTGATATTTTAAAATGTATTAATAAATACAAAACCTGTTGACTCTATACAGGCATGAGAATTATAATAATAAAACATTTATTAAATTAACTTACCTAAGATGCAAATTATGCAATTTCTCAAGTAAACGTTCACCATCAAACATTCCAGTCTAATTTCCTAGTTATAAACAAACTATTCCCTTGTGAGTCAGTCACTCTGGCAAATCTCAAGGACAAGTGATGTTCTCATGTGTCTGTGTGAATAGGTGTATCATGCACAGAGGCCGCTAGGTTTTAACTTTTATTACTTGGAAATTGCCAAATTAGCAAATGGATTAATATATATATATATTTTTTAAACAATAAGTCAGAAAATTTTGAGGCCCCCTGTCAGTCGGAGGCCCGGGGATTTTCTCCCCTAGCCCCCCCCCCCCCCTCCTTCCCTCTCTGGTAGGGCCTGGGGATCACTGATTGACTCTTAATCTGTTTGATCCCTTTGTTATCTCTTGATTGTGAATGTTTAAATATTGTCTAAGTGGTTGAACCACTCGTTTTACTAGTGATCGTTACATGCCATAATATGGCTGTAACGGCCCTGCAGTTGTTAGGAATCTGTGTTGTCATTGTTTTTAGGAACCTCTGTCCATTATTCTAGGACTACTTGGTTGCGGCTTCAGTGTCCCATTCTTGTTATTTACCCAAGCTCCCACAGCCCAGGCAGGTTGGTAAAAGCTAGAGATGCTCACTGACCCCCAGGAAGTGGTTTTGATTTTGGATCTGGATTAGCTTCATGTTTTGGTTTTGGTTTTGGCAAAACCGCCCTTGTGTGTTTTGGTTTTGGTTTTGGATCTGTATTTTTTTAGAAAAATTCCTAAAATATGCTAAAATCACATCAATTTTCTCTTATTTAGATCTTACATTATTATTAACCTCAATAACATTATTTGCAAGTCATTTGCAGGTCACAATATTATTTTCATATACTTTCGGACAAATACTGCAGCAACCTGGCTGGATGCTAAGCGACAGAGCAATGACTTAAACACACGGCAGTTCCTAGCACATCTAGGACACAATGGCACACAGCAGTGGCAGAAAAGAAAAGTGGTGCAAGATGGACTTGTCCTTGGGTTCTCCCACCCACCCTTATGCTGGATCTTAAAAAGGATATGCACACTTTAACAAACCAAGCACTTCAGTCACAAAAGTGCCACTCCTTGTGGCTGAAGTGCTTGGTTTGTTTGGGTCCCACAAAACAAGGTAACAATGGCCTTAAGCCACCTAAGGTAACAGTGCTGTTAATTAACTCTACTGTGACAAGATGTTGTTGTCATCATCCTCAGCCTCATCCTCACTCTCATCAGTGTACATCATCCTCACACATTATTAATTCATCACCGCTGGAATCCACCATTACAGAAGTCTCAGTATTTTGATGTAATTGGCGGGAAATGCCTTCTTCGTGGAACTTGAAGTTCATTTTTATCACCATCATCTTTTCCACATTTTGAGGAAGTAGCCTCCTATGCAGATCGCTGGCAAGGTTCTTGGCTGTGCTAAAAACTCGAGTACACACTGGAGGGTGGGCAGCTTAGGCAGTGCAAAGCGAGTTTGTACATGGGTCTCCAAATTCCCTGTTATTCCTCCCAGTATGTAAAGGGACTGTCTGATGTGTTTATTTCTATGTTGTTGTGAAAATAATCCTCCACCATCCTTTGGATGCTGATAGTAGAATTAGGTGGAGTTACTGCAGAGGTTTTACGTTTTTTGGTCAATTCTTTTAGACCAGACCAGGGGGAAGTTTCCCTTTACAAGGCAGCGCCGCTTTAAATTTAAGCGCTGAAGATGCCGAACAGTGCTTAATACATTTACCCCCAGATGTCAAAATTTGGTGCTGAGTCATCTGCATCATCCCTGGGTGTCTTGGGAAAGCTAAGTTTTTTCCTAGCAGCAGATGAGTGAGAAACTGTCATCTTGCTCACCAGGAGCTCCTTGCATCTCTTCAGATCTGGGTCAGTTGGAAACAAACAGAAGACATAGCTCTTAAACCGAGGATCAAGCACAGTCGCCAAATTGTAGTGATCTAATTTGAAGATTTTGATAACTCTTGGATCCTGGCGAAGCAAATAAAGTACTTGATCTACAAGTCCAACATACTTAGCGTAATTGCTTTGTTTAATCTCCTCCTTCAGTTTCTCAAGCTGCTTTTCCAAAAGTCTAATTAAGGGAATCACTTGACTCAAGCTAGCAGTGTCTGAACTCACTTCACAGGTGACTTCGAATTGTTTCAGCACCTTGCACAACATGTTAAGTATTCTCCACTGCGCTTGGCTAAAATACATCCCCCTCCTTTCCCAATGTCATGGCTTGTGGAGTAAGTTTGGATGGCTTTTCGCTGTTCCTCCACCCGCAGAAGCATATACAGGGTGGAATTCCACCTTGTCACCATCTGATGCTTCAGTTGGTGGCAGGGCAAATTAAATTGCTCTTGCAGCTGCTGCAATCTTCTACACGCGGTTGCCGAATGCCGGAAACGTCCAGATATTTTACGGGCCACAGACAGCATCTCCTGCATGTCCCTGTCATTTTTTAAAAGCTCTGCACCATCATGTTTATTGTGTGAGCAAAACAGGGAATGTGATGTAACTCACCCAGCTGTAATGCTCTCACAATATTGGTGGCATTATCAGAAATGACATATCCTGAGGAGAGTCCAAGCGGGATAAGCCATGTTGCAATGACATCCCTTAGTTTTTGTAGCCGATTGTCAGCTGTATGCCTCTTAGTGAAGCTGGTGATACACAGGGTAGCCTGCCTCTGACAAATGTGATGTACTTGGGTACATGCTGCTGCTGTTCCTGCTGGTGAAGGCGAATCACCAACCCAGTGGGCTGTCACAGTCCTATAATCTTTATTCTGTCCAGTTCCGCTTGTCCACAAATCTGTGATTAAGTATATACTGGGTAGAATGGCATTTTGTAGCCCAATAATAACATTTTTACGAACCTTCTGTTAGAGGTGAGGAATAGCTTTTATACTGAAATGGTATCGTGATGGAATTTGGTAACGGGGACACAACACCTCAAGTAACTGTCTAAAACCAGCTGCATTAATAATGGATATTGGACACAGATCTAATACTAGCATAGTCGCCATGGCATCTGTGATCCGCTTTGCGACTGGGTGACAGCTTTCATACTTGCTTCCTCTTGCAAAGGATTGTTTAACAGTCAATTGTTGTAAACTGCTAGTAGTCTTCTTCTTGGTCTGCTTCTGGGATGAAGATTCACCACCAGCAGCAGCAGTGGGATGAACGCTCAAGAATTCTTCTGAGGAATTCAGGATAGTGGAGGAGTCATCTAGCCTATGATGCAGGACTAACTCCGATTGCTACTGAGAATATTGACGATGACTGTGTTGTGGGGGTAGATTTCAGTCGTCCAGATGTAGGTGAGAGAAAGGTCCTAGCTGATAATGGACTGCTTGGTGTTATTTTTTTACCATAAGTTTCTGATTTTCCCAACACCTTGCCATGAACTCGCGTGAAATGGCGTAACATGGATGAGGTTCCTAGATGGTTAAGGTCCCAACCTCGACTGACTGTGACTTTACATACACTACAAATGGCTAGACAACTGTTGTCAGTATTTGGGTAAAAATAATTCCACACATAAGAAGTGGATTTTCTGGTCTTATGTCCAGGCATGACAATGGCCTTCTTCTTATCACGTGCCAGAACTGCTTCCACCGGTGCAGGACTTACACGAACAACAACATCCTCATCAACATCCTCATTAGCGCCATTGTCGTCTACACAAATATCCCCCTCATCCTGTAGCAATTCCAAAGTGACATCCTCAATTGGTGTATCACCAGCTACACTCGAGCTGTTAAGGCACACATCTGCAGAAATGCTGAAAGGGACCTTCTTTATGGGTACACTATCAGAATGGTCACGATTACACATAGCACTCGTGGATGGACTCTCCTCAGGGATTTGTGTCATTTCTGAATCGGAACATACATTTTTCTCTAATGCCTTACTGTTTTCTTCCAGCTCGGCTTTTACACATAAAAATATTTGAGCACCACTTTCGGAGTCCGAATGACAAGGTCTTGCTTGGTCACGACTGACCTTACAAGAAGATGCCTCAGAGATGTTTGCAGAACTCGCACTCATAGAGAAAGGTGAAGGCCTTATTCTTTCTTTGCCACTGCGTGTGTAGAATGGCATGTTGGCAATTTAATTTTTTTCTGCAGATAACTTTGCCTGGATTACAGCTCTTTTTTTCTTTGCCAAGGTAAAAGGTGTTTTTTTACATTTTTGTTTTCCTGACTTAAAAATACTATGCACTTTTAGGCTTTACCAGATGACGTAGAGGGATTACTATCATCATGACTGGTGCTCCTGCTCTTCTGTGTACTACTGTGAATACATTTTGATAACACTGTACACTTTGACTGCAAATTCAGAAAAAAAGCCTGTCAGCACTAGTATTTGTATTTCAGCAATGACAATTAGCAATGGAGCTCTTCTCTTTGTGTGTAACTTATATAACACCGTACAATTTGACTGCAGATTTACACCAAGCCTGCCAGGCCTAGTATTTGTATTTCAGCAATGACAATTAACAATGGAGCAATGGCGCGCTCCTCTTTGTGTGTTACCTATATAACACAGTTGTCAGGTTTGCACACGAAGGATGAGTGAAATCGTGCTGTCTCAGTTCTATTTGCTAGACTCACCCAGGGGAGCGGAGTCTAACAGAGCGGAAGGTATTCCACAGGGATCCACACAAAGAGATTTGGGCTTAGCGGCTTCCGACATGCAGGCCGCGGCCCCCTAGGGAAGTTCCCAGTGAGACAGAACAGAGAGGTGACTTTGAGAGGCAACTTGACACTGAGGAGTACAACCCAATGACGGGCAGATACATAAGTCTCTAATAGAATACTGGAGAAAAGAGATGATGACCCCGGACAGGGCAATCAATGGTGAGGTAGCTATGCAGAGGTCAGCGGAGATCAGGATATGTAGCCGACGATGAACCTCAGTTATTATCACTTGAAAGTGGAAGGGACCAGCGGAGGTCAGTGGTGCATGAAGAGTAAGTAGCGGGCGTTGATCACAGCGATTACCAATAACGAGTGGAACAGGTAAGCAGAGATTAGCGGTATACCGGGTTTGCAGCAGACAGAGAACCACAGCTATTACCACTTGGAGGTGGAACGGATTAGTGGAGGTCAGCGGTGCATGCAGAATAGGTAGCCAATATTGATCACAGCGATCACCACTAACGAGTGGAGCAGGTAGGCAGAGATCAGCGGTATACAGGGTATACAGCAGACAATGAACCACGGCTATTACCACTTGGAAGTGGAACAGATCAGCGGAGGTCAGCGATGCATGCAGAGTAGATAGCGGCCGTTTTATCACAGCGATTACCACTAATGAGTGGAACAGGTGAGCAGCGATCAGCGGTATACAGGATATGCATCAGACTGTGAGCCACAGCTATTACCACTTGAAAGTGGAATGGACCAGCAGAGGTCAGCGGTGTATGCAGAGTAAATAGCAGGGATAGATCACAACGGAGAGAAGGGAGCTTCTTCAGGCCAGGTGAAGACTTGAAGAACCAGCACTGAAAGAGGAGGGGAGGAGCCTTATAAAGGAGTACTGATCATAGCCAGATAGGCCAAGTAACACAGGTGAAGACTTGAAGAACCAGCACTGAAAGAAGAGGGGAGGAGCCTTATACAGGAGTACTGATCAATAGCCAGATAGGCCAAGTAACACAGGTGAAGACTTGAAGAACCAGCACTGAAAGAAGAGGGGAGGAGCCTTATAAAGGAGTACTGATCAATAGCCAGATAGGCCAAGTAACACAGGTGAAGCATAGCACAGGTGCAGACTGCTGCTGACAGCATGCACAATGGGGAGAATTAAGATGAGGGCAGGTGTGCCGATCCTCGAGTGGAGATACCCAGAGAGCGGTGTGTGACAACTGTAGAATGTGACTGCAGAATTACACCAAGCCTGCCAGCACTAGTATTTGTATTTTTCAGCAATGAGAATTAGCAATGGAGCAAGGGAGCTCTCCTGAATGTCATTGTAGAGTTTGTTGAACACTGCTACCTCCTCCTCTTTCAATTCTATTTATGTTGCTGCCCAACTGATCTACAGACTGTGCTACCCCTTCTGTGTCCCTCTTTCAAATGGCGCTAGATCGCTGTGGAGGGCGGTATTTATAAATTTAAAAACTCAAGAGATCCGACGACATAATGATGATGTTTTGCCTCGTTTTCAATTCCGAAAAAGCGCGATATGCCAAGTTCGGGTGTGTTCTGTTCTCGGGGAACCGAGCCTGAGCATCTCTAGTAAAAGCCCCAGCATGGGATGGGATCTGGGAGGGGCCTAATTTCTACTACGCTTTATAACCCTTTATAGAGGCACCAGTCCCACATTGACAAGCCTGGGGCTGGATTTCACTATAGGAGGGGAACCTCATGCTTGTGGGTTCTTTACAATAGTGGAAACCAACCTGGGCTGTCTATGCATGAGAACCGTGTCTTTAATCATTTATTGATTCACTGTACATTAGTGCTGGTCCTATGAAGCGACTACTCACACTGAGGTTTATGGGAGGGGCTGCTTCCATTATAGCTACTGCCAGCATAGGAAACAATGATAGAATGTTCATGTGCCATCGATATATAATATCACTAGTTAATAATATTGCTTTGTGAACAGGGATGAGGTTACATGATTTTCCAGTGGGTGTTTTTTATTTGACAATTTGTGCAAATAAAGAACACCCACTGGAAAAAACACATTTTGTAACTTCTTAAATGGCTTTCATATTGTCAGACAGTTTAACAGAAAAATAAAAGTCTCTCAGCTGCCTAAATATTTAATGTACTTCTCCAATCTCTGAAATTCAATGAATTTCAGAACTGTCTAAATTGATTTGCCCATTTCTACATTTAACCACTGATATAATTGCTTCCTATACAACTCAGCCTATACAATACAACTTAACAGCAAGCAGGACACCCTTTACTGCACATGGAAAGTTTGAGAATCAGCAGATAAGTAACTTGCAGTGTATGGAGCCCTCTAGTGTCCAATTTTAATACTCAATGCTTCCTGTAATATTACTTTGAATTAGAGATGGTCACTGACTCTGTCTTTTGGTTTTGGTTTTGGTTTTGGATCTGGATTACCTTCGTGTTGTGGTTTTGGTTTTGTTTGGTTTTGTTTTGCAATTTGTTAAAAAATGACATTTCTTTTGGCTAAAATAACATAATTTAGGTATTATTTTGTACATACATTATTATTAACCTCACTAACACACTAATTTGCAGTTATTTACATTCAATTTTGACCACCTCACAGGTCACAATATACTTTAAGCCAAATACTGCAGCGAGATGTCTAGATGTTAAGCGACAGAGCAACGACACAAAGACCAAGCAGTTTATATCACATCTAGAAAACATTGCCACATCATCATCATCATCATCACCATTTATTTATATAGCGTCACTGATTCCACAGCGCTGTACAGAGAACTCACTCACATCAGTCCCTGCCCCATTGTGGCTTACAGTCTAAATTCCATAACATACACACACACAGACAGAGAGACTAGGGTCAATTTTTTAGCAGCCAATTAACCTACCAGTATGTTTTTTTTGGAGTGTGGGAGGAAACCGGAGCACCCGGAGGAAACCCACGCAGACACGGGGAGAACATACAAACTCCTCACAGATAAGGCCATAGTCAGGAATTGAACTCATGACCCCAGTGCTGTAAGGCAGAAGTGCTAACCACTAAGCCACCGTGCTGCCCAACACACCAGTGTCACAAACTCACCGGTACAGGACTTACAGAAACAACATCATTGTCATCAACATCCTCATGATATCATAGCATGATACTGCGACAGTAAAAACGCACTTTTTTTTTAATAACATTTTTAGAAAGTAATATTTTTGAAGTTTGCCAATCCTACATCATATGGTGGAATTGTACAAGAAAAATACAAGTTTTCCTAGAAAGATCATAGAAACCTGTATTTCAACATGCTAATTGCATGCAAAGCATCTCATATCTTGGGCTATTTATCATTCAAAAAGAGTGAGTGTGTGTTTGATTTATGCTGGTTGCTGATAAGTGTAACCCTGCCACTTTTTCTTAATTCTGACATTTCTTGATTAATGTCAGAGTCATTTGTATACAAATGATAGTAAGGCGACTCAATAGACTTTTAGGGGCATATTCAATTGGCCACGTTACTATCAAAAGTAACGCGGCTTGCACACTATTACCGTTATTATGGTAATAGTGCGCGTAATTATTATGGTACCTTTAACGCCGGCTTTCTGCTCGCATACCGGTAATACTTTTAACGCCGCCTTACTTTTTCGAGTAACATAACTAATTGAATATGCCCCTTAGTACTATATAAAGAATGAAATTCACTGCATTACAACAGTTTTGTTTTTGAACACATAGTAAATATTAGGAATCCATACACAATGTCATAACAACACTAATGTATGAATCATCATAAAGCCAAATATATACCTAAACGTACAATTAACAACTAAAATATGAGGCATTAAAGGAGATATTGTTTTCCTGGCACCTGCATATCTGCTATGTCTGTAAGAAAATAATCAGACACAGGCACAGTTCAAGTAATATCCGCCCTTTACTCATTTACAAAGACTCCACCATTGATTCTTATAAAATGTATACTTTATGGAAAACATTATTGGCATCAATTACTGTGATGTGTTCACTATAGCGACCACTAAGCTTATATAAATACATTATTTATAAGATAATAATCTTACCCCGGTTCTTTCTTTTGTGTAGAAGACACCGGGCGCTTATTGTCAGCACTATTTTCACTGGTTTGCTGTAGTGATAATCCATCAATGACAATTAGCAATGGAGCTCTTCTCTTTGTGTGTAACTTATATAACACCGTACAATTTGACTGCAGATTTACACCAAGCCTGCCAGGCCTAGTATTTGTATTTCAGCAATGACAATTAACAATGGAGCAATGGCGCGCTCCTCTTTGTGTGTTACCTATATAACACAGTTGTCAGGTTTGCACACGAAGGATGAGTGAAATCGTGCTGTCTCAGTTCTATTTGCTAGACTCACCCAGGGGAGCGGAGTCTAACAGAGCGGAAGGTATTCCACAGGGATCCACACAAAGAGATTTGGGCTTAGCGGCTTCCGACATGCAGGCCGCGGCCCCCTAGGGAAGTTCCCAGTGAGACAGAACAGAGAGGTGACTTTGAGAGGCAACTTGACACTGAGGAGTACAACCCAATGACGGGCAGATACATAAGTCTCTAATAGAATACTGGAGAAAAGAGATGATGACCCCGGACAGGGCAATCAATGGTGAGGTAGCTATGCAGAGGTCAGCGGAGATCAGGATATGTAGCCGACGATGAACCTCAGTTATTATCACTTGAAAGTGGAAGGGACCAGCGGAGGTCAGTGGTGCATGAAGAGTAAGTAGCGGGCGTTGATCACAGCGATTACCAATAACGAGTGGAACAGGTAAGCAGAGATTAGCGGTATACCGGGTTTGCAGCAGACAGAGAACCACAGCTATTACCACTTGGAGGTGGAACGGATTAGTGGAGGTCAGCGGTGCATGCAGAATAGGTAGCCAATATTGATCACAGCGATCACCACTAACGAGTGGAGCAGGTAGGCAGAGATCAGCGGTATACAGGGTATACAGCAGACAATGAACCACGGCTATTACCACTTGGAAGTGGAACAGATCAGCGGAGGTCAGCGATGCATGCAGAGTAGATAGCGGCCGTTTTATCACAGCGATTACCACTAATGAGTGGAACAGGTGAGCAGCGATCAGCGGTATACAGGATATGCATCAGACTGTGAGCCACAGCTATTACCACTTGAAAGTGGAATGGACCAGCAGAGGTCAGCGGTGTATGCAGAGTAAATAGCAGGGATAGATCACAACGGAGAGAAGGGAGCTTCTTCAGGCCAGGTGAAGACTTGAAGAACCAGCACTGAAAGAGGAGGGGAGGAGCCTTATAAAGGAGTACTGATCATAGCCAGATAGGCCAAGTAACACAGGTGAAGACTTGAAGAACCAGCACTGAAAGAAGAGGGGAGGAGCCTTATACAGGAGTACTGATCAATAGCCAGATAGGCCAAGTAACACAGGTGAAGACTTGAAGAACCAGCACTGAAAGAAGAGGGGAGGAGCCTTATAAAGGAGTACTGATCAATAGCCAGATAGGCCAAGTAACACAGGTGAAGCATAGCACAGGTGCAGACTGCTGCTGACAGCATGCACAATGGGGAGAATTAAGATGAGGGCAGGTGTGCCGATCCTCGAGTGGAGATACCCAGAGAGCGGTGTGTGACAACTGTAGAATGTGACTGCAGAATTACACCAAGCCTGCCAGCACTAGTATTTGTATTTTTCAGCAATGAGAATTAGCAATGGAGCAAGGGAGCTCTCCTGAATGTCATTGTAGAGTTTGTTGAACACTGCTACCTCCTCCTCTTTCAATTCTATTTATGTTGCTGCCCAACTGATCTACAGACTGTGCTACCCCTTCTGTGTCCCTCTTTCAAATGGCGCTAGATCGCTGTGGAGGGCGGTATTTATAAATTTAAAAACTCAAGAGATCCGACGACATAATGATGATGTTTTGCCTCGTTTTCAATTCCGAAAAAGCGCGATATGCCAAGTTCGGGTGTGTTCTGTTCTCGGGGAACCGAGCCTGAGCATCTCTAGTAAAAGCCCCAGCATGGGATGGGATCTGGGAGGGGCCTAATTTCTACTACGCTTTATAACCCTTTATAGAGGCACCAGTCCCACATTGACAAGCCTGGGGCTGGATTTCACTATAGGAGGGGAACCTCATGCTTGTGGGTTCTTTACAATAGTGGAAACCAACCTGGGCTGTCTATGCATGAGAACCGTGTCTTTAATCATTTATTGATTCACTGTACATTAGTGCTGGTCCTATGAAGCGACTACTCACACTGAGGTTTATGGGAGGGGCTGCTTCCATTATAGCTACTGCCAGCATAGGAAACAATGATAGAATGTTCATGTGCCATCGATATATAATATCACTAGTTAATAATATTGCTTTGTGAACAGGGATGAGGTTACATGATTTTCCAGTGGGTGTTTTTTATTTGACAATTTGTGCAAATAAAGAACACCCACTGGAAAAAACACATTTTGTAACTTCTTAAATGGCTTTCATATTGTCAGACAGTTTAACAGAAAAATAAAAGTCTCTCAGCTGCCTAAATATTTAATGTACTTCTCCAATCTCTGAAATTCAATGAATTTCAGAACTGTCTAAATTGATTTGCCCATTTCTACATTTAACCACTGATATAATTGCTTCCTATACAACTCAGCCTATACAATACAACTTAACAGCAAGCAGGACACCCTTTACTGCACATGGAAAGTTTGAGAATCAGCAGATAAGTAACTTGCAGTGTATGGAGCCCTCTAGTGTCCAATTTTAATACTCAATGCTTCCTGTAATATTACTTTGAATTAGAGATGGTCACTGACTCTGTCTTTTGGTTTTGGTTTTGGTTTTGGATCTGGATTACCTTCGTGTTGTGGTTTTGGTTTTGTTTGGTTTTGTTTTGCAATTTGTTAAAAAATGACATTTCTTTTGGCTAAAATAACATAATTTAGGTATTATTTTGTACATACATTATTATTAACCTCACTAACACACTAATTTGCAGTTATTTACATTCAATTTTGACCACCTCACAGGTCACAATATACTTTAAGCCAAATACTGCAGCGAGATGTCTAGATGTTAAGCGACAGAGCAACGACACAAAGACCAAGCAGTTTATATCACATCTAGAAAACATTGCCACATCATCATCATCATCATCACCATTTATTTATATAGCGTCACTGATTCCACAGCGCTGTACAGAGAACTCACTCACATCAGTCCCTGCCCCATTGTGGCTTACAGTCTAAATTCCATAACATACACACACACAGACAGAGAGACTAGGGTCAATTTTTTAGCAGCCAATTAACCTACCAGTATGTTTTTTTTGGAGTGTGGGAGGAAACCGGAGCACCCGGAGGAAACCCACGCAGACACGGGGAGAACATACAAACTCCTCACAGATAAGGCCATAGTCAGGAATTGAACTCATGACCCCAGTGCTGTAAGGCAGAAGTGCTAACCACTAAGCCACCGTGCTGCCCAACACACCAGTGTCACAAACTCACCGGTACAGGACTTACAGAAACAACATCATTGTCATCAACATCCTCATGATATCATAGCATGATACTGCGACAGTAAAAACGCACTTTTTTTTTAATAACATTTTTAGAAAGTAATATTTTTGAAGTTTGCCAATCCTACATCATATGGTGGAATTGTACAAGAAAAATACAAGTTTTCCTAGAAAGATCATAGAAACCTGTATTTCAACATGCTAATTGCATGCAAAGCATCTCATATCTTGGGCTATTTATCATTCAAAAAGAGTGAGTGTGTGTTTGATTTATGCTGGTTGCTGATAAGTGTAACCCTGCCACTTTTTCTTAATTCTGACATTTCTTGATTAATGTCAGAGTCATTTGTATACAAATGATAGTAAGGCGACTCAATAGACTTTTAGGGGCATATTCAATTGGCCACGTTACTATCAAAAGTAACGCGGCTTGCACACTATTACCGTTATTATGGTAATAGTGCGCGTAATTATTATGGTACCTTTAACGCCGGCTTTCTGCTCGCATACCGGTAATACTTTTAACGCCGCCTTACTTTTTCGAGTAACATAACTAATTGAATATGCCCCTTAGTACTATATAAAGAATGAAATTCACTGCATTACAACAGTTTTGTTTTTGAACACATAGTAAATATTAGGAATCCATACACAATGTCATAACAACACTAATGTATGAATCATCATAAAGCCAAATATATACCTAAACGTACAATTAACAACTAAAATATGAGGCATTAAAGGAGATATTGTTTTCCTGGCACCTGCATATCTGCTATGTCTGTAAGAAAATAATCAGACACAGGCACAGTTCAAGTAATATCCGCCCTTTACTCATTTACAAAGACTCCACCATTGATTCTTATAAAATGTATACTTTATGGAAAACATTATTGGCATCAATTACTGTGATGTGTTCACTATAGCGACCACTAAGCTTATATAAATACATTATTTATAAGATAATAATCTTACCCCGGTTCTTTCTTTTGTGTAGAAGACACCGGGCGCTTATTGTCAGCACTATTTTCACTGGTTTGCTGTAGTGATAATCCATCATTTGTATTTAGATCCCTGAAAAGACAATCTCCCTATTTGAACAAAACTCCCGAGATCCGACCATGACATTCGCCTCGATTTGGAATCCGATTCGGCTCGGTACTCGGATTGCTGAAGTTCGGGTGGGTTCGGAACTGAGCCCGCCCATCTCTACTTTGAATACTGTAAGTTTTCAACCTATTGAATATTAAGTATTGTCACCATAGATGTTTTCACCAGTGTTGGAATGTAGCATGCCAGGTAGATGCATGTGGGCTTCATGAGATGCGTGTGGCTTTTCTAAGCTAATATTTGCAGCCTATGTAGCAGAGTTTTGCATGATTGGATAGCAATATGTGCACATTAGCATTCCTCTTACCAAAATAAAAAATAGTATACCCCACAGGCCTAATCAACGATATTCCATATGTTTGTAGCCAGTATGGCCCCACTCATGTTCTCTTTACAGTGAGAAATTGGGACTGTCCAGCAAACTGTTTATGAATTAATGACTAGCAGGAGTAATCATTAGTTATGGATTAATGTGTGACTTTAAACATTTTGCTTTGGTATTCTAATGTTCTGCATAATGCACATAGTTCTTTTGCAAATGTAGTGTGAAGTTCCCTTGAGGGACCATGGACCATACATGCATACCTCCCAACCCTTTCTGATTGAGGCAGAACAGTCCCGATTTGAGGGCTCTGTCCTGCCATCCTGATTAGGACAACTTTGTCCCAGAGGAGTGAAATTTGTAAAGTCTCATTCATGGTAATGGAAGTGTTTGGAGGGGAGGAGAGTACGGGGCAGACTAGAACTTCAAAAATGCTAGGCACGCGTCTGGTTTGTGACCACGCCCCTATTGTGACATAACCATGCCCCCTGTTCTGATCCTGGATACCCAAATGTTGGGAGGTATGTAATAAATGTAAAGCCCATGCATCAGGTTTCCCATGTAATTAGTAATTTTTGCATACCTCCTTGGTTTGATAGGTAAAACACTTTAGCAATGACATGCTGGACCCCTTATTAGCCCATCCAAGGCCCATAAATTTCCAATCCCCACTACTTGCAGTTACGTCAGTGTTTACAGGGAAATTTAAATACAGCAGGAAAAGCAGAAGTAAAGAGAGAGAGAGAAAGAGCTTGACTTCATAGAAAGAATAACTACATAAATGGCCCAGAGTCTTATGCACACCAGAAGCGTAATATATATATAGATTCAGTGTTAAACTGGGGTATGAAGGGCCCACCAGGGGAAAGCAATTGTAACGGCCCACAAAGTAGTGTAGTGCTCTGAGCTGCATGGTAATATGCCAGAGAGGTATTGTCTGCCACTAGAAGGGGGGAAGAAAAGAAGAATCACTGCCCCAATCACCTCAACCAGTTTCCTGTCCTCTCTTACGTGTTATTTTACTCCCTGCTATTGCTTGTGTCCTAAACTTAAAAGCTGTTTGTCTGGATCCTGGAATGTTGGGGCCCTATTTGGATAAAGGATTGGTACATGAAATATGGAAAGTCTATCAATGAGTAATACCTCTATGCCTCCCTCTCCCAAAATCAGATGTTAGCACTGAGTTTTAATAAATAGTTTTTTTTCCCCAACATGCCCTGACAATAAATTAATAGTATTCACATTTAATAAATAAACCTAATCCCCATCACCCCTCCACCCAAATAGCCCAGACATTATATAATTAGTATACACATTTTATAAAAAGCCCTACTGTGTCCGACACTGCAGCAAGGAGGTGCAAGCTAGCAATTAATACATGAATATGTTTTCTGCATGCAAACGCGTGATTAAACCAATCTATTCTTATTATAACATGAACACTAAAAGGATCTTGTACAAAAGTTTTATTGCTTCCCTGGTGCGGGCATCATCTTCAGTTTTTCACACTATCCCTGGCCCACCCTGGTTCCTCTGCAATGAAGTGTGAGGACAACAGTGCCTACTTTCATAAATAATGAGGCAATGCTTCTCATCATAAAGATAACTTGCACCAGAAATTTATCACTGACATGTGGCACAGTGGTTAGCATTGTTGTGTCACAGTGCTGGGGATAGAGTTAGATTCCAACTAGAGCCTTATCTGTGTGGAGTTTGTATTTTCTCTAGAGATGCTCGGCTCGGTTTTCTGAAAAACGAATCCATCTGAACTTAGGGGATCCGAGTAAACTCGTGAGCCGGCTCGGCACTTTCACACATCCTCGGATCTGAATCGAGGCAAAACGTCATCATTGCATTGTCGGATCTCACGGGCTTTGGATTCCATAAGTACTTCCCTCCCCAGAAACAGCAGAGTTCTTGTCACTCTCCAGTCTCCAGTGCCATTGCTCATACAGAAACAGGAGGGGTAGCAGTGTTCTTGTCACTTGACAAAAATTAACTGGAAATTAATGTTATTGACGTTAATAATAATGTAGGAACAAAAAAGAGTCAAATTATGCGATTTTACCCAAAAAAAATAGGGATTTTAGGGAAAAATAGAGATCCAGAACCAAAACACGTGAGGGCGGTTTTGCCAAAACCAAAACACAAAGTTAATCCAGATCCAAAACCAAAACTAAAACCAAAACACGGGGGTCAGTGAACATCTCTAATTTTCTCCCACCATCCAAAGATATACTGATGAGCTGATTGCCAATAGGTTAGAGAGCAATACTCTATTACAGGGTACTGGATGGGTCAGTCCGACCCTACATCTCCCCAATAATAGTGTGTAGTATCAGTACATTCCCATCAATAATAGTGTATAGTATTAGTACATTCCTACACCCCAACAATAGTGTGTAGTATTATTACATCCCCCTGCACCGATAATAGTGTGTAGTATTAGTACATGTCCCACCCCAATGATAGTATGTATTATCAGTACATCGCCACAGCACAATAATAGTGTGTAGTATTAGTAAATCCCCTGCTTCAATAATAGAGTGTAGTATTAGTACTCCCCCACTCCAATAATAGTGAGTAAAGTAGTGTTAGTAATCCCCCATCGCAATAACAGTGTGTACTGTAGTGTCAGCACTCCCCCCAATAGGAGTGTGTAATGCAGTGTTAATACTCCTCCACCCCAATGTGTGTAGTGTGTAGCAATAGTATTCTCTCCCGGATTCTATGAAAGCGGCACTGTAGAAAATTCTAAACCTGCTATCTGGCTCCATGCTTCTTCAGCTCCTTTGGGTGGCAGCTGCTCCTCCCAGCTGCAGTTCTTAAACTCATACAGCGGTGCACTTAAAGGTGCAGAGAGCTGGACTTCTTGGCTGTTTGCATTCAGGCCCGGCGCTACCATTAGGCAGCATTAGGCAGCTGCCTAGGGCGCCGGGCTCTGGGGGGAGCCACTGAAATAGTGCACATCTATAAAGCTGTGCCTTGTTAACATGTCCTCCCAAAATGGCCAACCTCATAACATGCTTTGTTAAGTAGTGACTTTGCACGCTAAAGTTTTATTAAGCAGCGATGTTTTACTGGGAAGAGTCTATTGAACTCAATGATGAGATTTGTAATCAAGTTAGTAGCTGTACGTGTATGAGTACTAGAGTGTATGAATCGGAACAGAGATGTGTGTAATTAGGATTTATGGATATAGCTGCATTATATGTAAAGTGGAGATTATGCAGCCAACATGGAAATGGTAATGAATTCTGAGATACATACACACACATGTAAGTTTATGTTATTAAAATTATATTTTTACATTATTGTACAAGTAAAGATTCTATTTTATAAATATATATCTGCTTTGCTGTGAATTTATAATGTCTTGATACAGGAGATATTATATATAGAACTATGTGAGATACAGTAAATTAGCTTTAATGAACTGAAGTAGACGAGTCATAAGGGGGAAAGTTTAAAAGCGCGTGGTTATGTAACGAGAACAGAATAGAATACGAAGATAGCGTACGAAATTAAGGCATAAACACGGGATCTGTAACAGTTATAAACCCATCAGTTTATGTCACATACTTAGAAGTCACTCTAGTAAAGAGTATTATCATAGATTAAAAGAACTATTGTAAATGTGATCAAATTAAGTATAAAACATAACACAAAATATAATGACCTAAAATACAGATGCAGCAATTCTTGCTTCACAACATTTTTCAGTCAAATATTATTATTACAATGCACAGTCATTCTATAGGAGTATATGTATGATGGAGAGAGAGGAAAATAGCTGCACCAATGGCATTCACTAGTAAATGCACGCAGACCTTGAGAGACTTATCAATTTTTTTTAACTTGAGCCACTAAGCCTAAAAATCGGTTAGCTGCTTCATGTCTGTGTAATGTCTTTGTGTAGTTTTATATACCGTAGCAAATCCAGCTGAATGCTTCAAGTATGCAAATGGACAAACCATGTTGCATTGCAAGAGGTTCAAATGCAATTTATTTTTTACATTTTATGCATTTGGAGAAAATATTGCTGGGCAGCTTTATTTTTAAGAGAGATGATGTGTTTTTTGTGACATTCCTGCGGGAAGTAGCCATTAGAAGATGGGTAGACTGTGGCCATAAAGGAATGCACATGGTCAGCAACAATATTCAGGTAAAAAGTGGCATTTAAGCAATGCTCTATTGGTATTAAGTGTCTTAAAGTGTGCCAAGGAAACATTTCCCACATAATGACACCACCACCAACAGCCTGCACCGTTGACACAAGGTCAGATGGATCCATGGATTCATATTGTTTACGCTGAAATCTAACCCTACCATCTGCATGTCGCAGCAGAAATTGAGATTCATCAGACTCTCCAATATTCAACGTCCAGTATTAGTGAGATTGCGCTCACTGTAACCTCAGTTTCCTCGTCTTTGCTGGCAGCAATGCATGTCATCAATGCCATTGTCTGCTGCTTTAGCCTATTAACTTCAAGGTTCAACGTGCTGTGAGTTCAGAGATGCTCTTCACTTGTAACGCACAGTTATTTAAGCTACTGTCAGGCTGCCTTCCTGTCAGCTTGAACCAGTCTGGCCATTATCCCCTGACCTCTCTTAGCAAGGCACTTTCACCCATTAAACAATAGCCCGTTGTTTTTTTGTTTGTTTTGTGCACCATTGTCTGTGGAGACTGTTGTGCATGAAAATCCCAGGGGATCAGCAGTTTCTGAGATACTCAAAGCACCACATCTGGCACCAACAAAATCACATAGATCACTTTCTTTCCCCATTCTGGTGTTTGGTCCGAAAAACAACTGCACCTCTCAATCGTTTCTGCATGCTCTTATGCATTGTGTGCTGCCACATGATTTGCTGATTAGATATTCGCATTATATATATACTACTTGTTGATCAATTGTCACTGTCAAATTTGGAAGATATAGTGGCTGAGCTATTTGCATAGGCACAAATACTTGATAGCTTATTTGTACACTGAAATTTATTTGTGTGCTACATGAAAAAATAGTCAGTATTTAACGTATGTGCAAAACAGAATACTAATTTTCAACCATTGCATTGTAACATGGTTTTGTCCAGGAGACTTAAATAAGAAGTTTCTTCAGTTAAGATCTTTAATGAATCAGGCCCCTGGAATGGAACTTGAATATCAAAAAGGCAGGAATCCCCTTAAATTATCCTCATCTAGCAAAATAAACTCATGAAATAATCATCAGTTCAAAAAAAATCTTATAAAGCCCATGTATCACGAAATAATCAAACTTAATATAATAAACAAATAAAATTGAAATGGTCAAATGAAAATGGTCAATTTATATAAATAATCACTGGAAAAAACCTCCATGACAAAAACATATGTAAAATGTCATGTAAGTGTAGCCCCTGAACTATCAGGCACCTCAAGTAGAGAGAGGTCTTAACCCTCACGGTTAGGGATATCCCACCTTTTCCTGGTATTTTTCTCAATGTAATGCCTCTACCACAGTCCAACTCTAGATTGTGAGTCCTGTAATCTACATTAATTATTATTGTTTTACCGTGCGATTGCGATTAGTACGCCACGTGTAATGATGCAATCGCACGGATTAATAACATACACATTTACATTCACACTTATACTTGTAAATAGTACACATTTATTAAGGTTCCAATCCACATTTATTTATTAATAAAATGTATTAAAGGTTATTTATAAATAAATGATAATATATTAAAGGTATCTAAGGCTCAGGATATAGGAAATGTATCATGTTTAGTGTCATTTTGATCTACAAATTACCACAAGGAATCCGCTACTGTCAGCGAAGTGATCGCTTCCTGCGATCGCTAGTTGGAACCACAATAATCACATTGGACAATGTTTATTGGTAAGCGAGAAGACAAACATAACAATTTTGGGGCTCGAAAAGGCACTACATTGCCCATGGATTCACGAAACCTACGGATTTCAGTTTACCAACAAAGGGTGGGACACGCGTCATATACAGGTAAGAACGCAAATAGTTCTATGCCTTTATATCATCCAGTGCCGCCAAACCGAATATCTGCTTTGTGTAATATATGAGGTGCTGGTGAGGATTTAGGGACAAGAAAGAAAATTGTTTTTTTTTCATGTAATTTTGCAATTTAAATGTGGTTTGTTTGCTTAGCATACATATATGTGTCCCTGTGTTGCCACATGTTTAAACGGTTGTATTGATAGATAGTCCTGTTGTATTTTATAGTAAAATGAATTGATAAATTCTCTGAGAAGTTAATACCGCCATTCAGGAAAGTATGTTTTTGCACAGAAAACAAAGGTGTATGTGAATTGTGTGATTGTGTCACGTTGTCCTAAAAGAGCGATGGATCCCAGGACTCTGCAGGATGACTGAGCTCTCTTGCAGCTGCGGGGTCTAATGAGTAGGTAGTATTTACCAGGGACCCCCGCAAGGGAGTATGGGCTTAGCGGCACCTATCCCGCAGGTCGCGGTCCCGAGAGAAAGGGAATGTGGCAGAGAGTTGAGGAGGAGCCACACGGAGGCAAGAGGCTGAGGATGGCACAATACAGAGAGCAGCATAGAGAGAGACCAGTCACTGGGTAACGGGTTCAATGCTGGGACAGAACGACTGGTACCGCATAGGTAGCAGGAGGTGGTTGCAGGTGGTAGACACAGTAACAGCGGTAGCTCAGAGAGGCAGTAGGTGGGAAGAACCGAGGCTGACACGATACAGGTAACTCAGATGATGGTAGAGGAGTTCACCGGAACAGCGGGTTCAAATGCTGGAGTAGAGCAAGCTGATACCACTTAAGTAACTTGGGATGGCTACAGAGATGTCACAGGAACAGCAGTAGCTCAGAGAGGCAGCAGACTGAGAGAACCAAGGCTGACACGATACAGGTAACTCAGGTGATGGTAGAGTCACTGGAACAGCGGGTTCAATGCTGGAGTAGAGCGGCTGATACCACTATGAAAACAGGAGCCAGATCCTAGAGCACAGGAAGTGAGCTGAAGAACAGGCAATAGGCAGGGAGGTTTAAATAGGGAGCCATGATCCTGCTGCAAATGAGGAAAGAGAGGAGTCTCTAATGGGTGAAGTGCAGTACTGCATATGCGCAGAGCTAACTGTCCACGATACAGGCGAGCAACTGATGCTGGCATTAATGTTTATGAGAAAAGAGTAATGGTGCTGATGCCCGCAAGTGGGAACGAAGCGTGATAGATTGTGAAGATAAAGATTTTACGAACCAGGATATAAAGATAACCTGAGGGAATTCCACTTACTGTTCAAAGAAGTAGGATATAAAAATAACCAAGGTAAGTATACGTGGTATACAGTGTGATGAAAACAAGGGTTTTTCTTGGCAATCCCAATAGTAATTGCAAAGTTTATTGATAGCTAGTACCTGTACGCGTTGCGATCGGACCACAGGTGTTGCAAACGCAACTGTGATTGAGACTTGGGAGTTGTCGGAGGAAATACGCTGGAAAGGCTGGTATTAGTAAATATTTAGTGCTAACAATGCTAAAGTACTCAACAGTAACCTCTCTGGATAGGCGGGATATTGTTTTATGCTGTGAAGTGTTGATATTTCCGTCAGTTCAGTAGAAAGTGCCTGCAGTAGGGACCTCACTGGGTACGCTGACAATCGCGTGTATTGTTTAGTGGTACACAATGAAGAAGAAGTGTGTGAACGCAGCTTATAGAATTCGTCCACGACCACCACAAATCTCTCACAGGAGTTTTGCACTGCGAAACATTGAGGATTCTGTCTCCACATGGGTGCTAAACAAATGTGTGAGATGGCTGATGTGCAAAGAAGGCCTGATAGGGTCTGTGTTTGTGAGTAGAGACTGTAAGGTAAGACTGTAAGGTAAGTATGCATACAGTAAAGTTAGGTATGCAATGCCATACAGTAATGGTAAGTATGCAATGACATACTGTGATCAGTGGACTAAGATGATGGATGAATGTGTGAAGCCCTTTCCCATGGTTGGTAATGTTGATCAAGAGGTAGTGAGTACGGTCAAAGATAAAAAAAAATGTTTGTGAAAACTGAGAATTAAACTGACTGAAACTGTGGCAACAGTAAGGGAGCATGTGGCAGGATTGCGCATGCGCAGCAGAAAGTAGCGTTGCAGAGCTAAGAGAAGTGGGCGCAAACAGGTAAAGTATAAACCAATACAAGAAAAAAATAAAATAGCAAATGTAACTGACATTCTGTATTAAGTGTGTAACTTTTCAGAGGGAGATGAGTAACTTATTGTTAGGAACCCCTCCAGCCGGCACAACACAACCCGGAATCTACTCTGCCAATCAGGTGTTCACTGGAGCCCCTGATGATGGTGTTAGGAACTTACCTTGTTCCCGTTCCGCTGCGCTGTGAGCGTGATCTGACAGCGGTGTCCGATCTGTTCAGCGCTTCTTCTGTTAGCGCTGCCGCACTTCCGGGTTCTCCCTGCTGCCGATCATGTGACTCCTGGGCGGGGAATTCAAACTCCTATATCTCCCCTGCTCTGACACGCTGCCTGTGTCAGAGCAATGTGTTTCCTGTTCCTGGCTACAGTTCCTGTGTCCTGACTCCTGTGAACCTGCTCCCTGTGTATCCCTCTATTCCTCCTACTCCTGTGTACCTACCTGGCTGTGACCTGACTATTCTTTGGCTTATCCCTGGCACTACGCAACTGGACTATCTCCTGTGTACCGACTCGGCTGTGTTACCAACTATTCTCTGGATCTCCCTCTGGCACCGTATACCTGATCTTCTGTGTACCGACTCGGCTGTGTTACCAACTATTCTCTGGATCTCCCTCTGGCACCGTATACCTGATACCTTCTGTGTACCAACTCGGCCGTGTTACCAACTATTCTCTGGATCTCCCTCTGACACCGTATACCTAATACCTTCTGTGTACCGACTCGGCTGTGTTACCAACTATTCTCTGGATTTCCCTCTGGTACCGTATATCTGATATCACCAGTGTACTGAACCGGTCGTCTCTCTGGACCCAAATCCTGCCACGCACCCATTGGCTCCGTGCATCTACCGGTTACTGTTCCAGACCTACCACGCCTGGAATTAACGGTTAGTGCCTGTACTTGCACCGCATTGTCTATTTTCTTGTCTGCCTGCCATCACTTAGAACTTTCTCCCTTACGTCAGTAGGCTAATCTGGGGGCCGCGACCTGCGGTTCTTCGGCAGCAAAGTCCACACTACCTTGCGGTGGTTCTTGGTGAAGACCGGAAGGCCGTTAGACTCCGCGCCCTAGGTAAGCTTGTGCTAATACTGACTAAGGCATCATAATCGTAACAGGTGGGGACAGACTGGGCCGCAGACTGACAGAGGGTCGTGAAGTGTGTACCGGCTGGGGAGAACCCAGGCAAGTGGAGTGAGGTCCACGCAGAGGTCAAGGGCCGGCAGCAGACAACAGTATCGGAAAACAAGCTGAGGTCAGGGGTCACAAGCGGATAGCAGAAACAGTAAACAGGCCAGAGATCAGGGTCATAGGATGCACAAGCGAAGTCCAATTCAAAGCCAAGGGTCATACATGGGAAATCAGTAGCGGTTTCAGAGGACAGGAACGGGAACAAGTAGGTCAGCAGACTGGAGTACAGAAGCTATAACCGGCAATGAGGCAGCAGGCCTTAAATACTGTGAGCAGCCAATCAGAGCCTGGCTCTGAGAATACACAGCCCCTTGAATAAACACTTTAATGAATTAATTAGCCCACAGGCTGGTAGTGCGCACGCGCCCGACACAGCCTCACAGCCGGGAAGCGGTGCCAGACAGAAGGCGTCCGACCGTTGCCCTGGCAACGCCCGGGTCCCGGTTGTCATAGCGACAGCCGGGACGCAGGTGAGTGAGTCACGGCGGCTGGGCACCGCTGCGGCTCGTAACAGTACCCCCCCTTGAGGAGGGGTTGAGGGACCCCGACATCCAGGTTTTCTTGGGAATCTCTTAAAAAACTCTTTCAACTGTTTGGGGGCATGGAGTTGTCTCCGCGGAACCCAAGACCGTTCTTCTAACCCGCGGTTCCTCCACTGCACCAGGAAGTGCACCTGTCCTTGCACTCTTTTAGAATCCAGGATCCTTTGAACCACATATCTTGGTGGTTTGCTTGAATCCCCCCTAAGCACACTTGACGACTGGGTTTGGCTAGGATACAGTACTGGTTTCAACAGTGAACAATGAAATGTGTTGGGGATTCTTAAGGAGCTCGGAATTTTTAGCCTATCCGCAACAGAATTAACCTGCTTAGCAATAGAAAATGGCCCGATGAACTTAGGGCCCAACTTCTTGCAAGGCTGTCTAAGCCGGATATTTTTTGTAGACAACCAAACTTTCTGGCCCACCTTGAGGGAGCAGATGGTACGATGGCGGTCCGAATTTTTTTTTGCCACAAATGAGGCTTGTCTTAATGATGATTGGGACCTTCTTCCAGATAACTCTGAGATCCCTGGCAGTGGAGCGGATCTCCTGGGTACCAACGGACTTGAGTGAGTATAAAGAGTTAGACCTGGGGTGAAAACCATAATTGCAAAAAAAACGGGGAGGTTTTGGTGGATGAGTGACAGGAATTATTGTAGGCAAATTCCGCCCAGGGTAACAAGGAGGACCAGTTGTCATGGAACTCTGATGTGTAGCAACGTAAAAACTTCTCCAAGGACTGGTTAACTCTCAGTTTGCCCATTTGATTGAGGGTGATATGCGGATGACAAACTGACCTTGATTCCGAGAAGGGTACAGAAGGATCTCCAAAACAGTGCTATGAACTGAGACCCCCGATCAGAAACGATGTCAGTAGGAAGTCCATGGAGCCGGAAAATGTGCTGAATAAATAAGACGGCCAAATCTCGAGCAGAAGGGAGTCTGGTTAATGGAATGAAATGAGACATCTTACTAAACCGGTCTACCACGACCCAGATGGTATTGTGTCCTGTAGAGATAGGCCGATCCACTATAAAGTCCATGGACAAATGCGTCCATGGTTTTGCAGGAATGGCCAAAGGAACCAATTGGCCTATCGGACGAGTCCTGGGAATTTTTGTCTGAGGACCTGAGCAGACACAAAAGCTTTCTTCAGAGTTTCAAATGCAGTTACTGCCTGTGGTGACCAAACAGCTGGATCACTTCCCTTGCGGGTCAAGGAGACGATAGGAGCCACGATATCCGCAAAACCGCCAATAAATCTCCTGTAATAATTGGCGAATCCCAGGAATCTCTGGACCGCCTTGAGGTTATTCGGTTGTACCCAATCTATGATGGCTTGGACCTTGGTTGAATCCATGGAGAAACCTTCTGAGGAGATTATGTAACCTAAGAAGGATACCTTCCGGACCTCGAACTCGCATTTCTCGATTTTAGCGTAGAGATGATGTTCCCGCAATTTCTGCAGGACTTGTCTGACATGACCTTGGTGCACTGACAACGATTCTGAATAAATGAGGATGTCGTCCAAGTAGACAAAAACAAAGAATCCCAGAAACTCACGTAACACCTCATTAATCAAATCCTGGAATACTGCAGGGGCATTACTAAAGCCAAACGGCATGACCAGATATTCGTAGTGGCCCGAGAGCGTGCTGAATGCCGTCTTCCACTCATCACCTGCTCTAATACATATGTGGTTATAGGCACCACGAAGATCGATTTTTGTGAAGATAGTTGCCCCTCTTAATTGGTCAAAAAGTACGGATATGAGAGGAAGGGGATAGGTATTTTTAACCGTAATAAGATTCAGCCCTCGGTAATCGATACAGGGTCTGAGTCCACCGTCCTTCTTGGATACAAAGAAGCACCCTGCTCCTACTGGGGACTTGGATGGCCTGATGAAGCCTTTCTCCAAGTTTTCGTCAATATATTTTTGCATGGATTTGGTCTCTGGACCGGAGAGAGAGTACAAGCATTCCCTTGGGTAATTTTGAAACCGGAATGAGCTCAATGGCTCAGTCGGAATCCCGGTGCGGTGGTAGAGTGTCAGCAGCCTTTTTGGAGAAAACATCCCAGAAGTCATGATAGTGTGAAGGAAGCTGCTCTGGAATAGGCTGAATCACACGCAGAGGTAGTGTCAAGCAAGACTGAGTACAATAAGAGCTCCACTGGACAATTTCTCCTTTTACCCAATCTATGACAGGGTTATGGCTGGATAGCCAAGGGTGGCCCAGAATCAAAGGAACTGACGGGCATTCGATAAGGCAGAAGACTATGGATTCCGAGTGGAGAGCTCCAATGTTCAATTGTAGTAGTGGGGTCTCCCAGGTAATCTTACCGCCTGGCAATGGACTGCCATCTAAGCCACATACCGTGATGGCAGATTTGAGTTTAACCCGCGGAATTCCAGCAGAGCGGGCAAACTCAAAGTCAAGGAAGTTGCTTGCAGATCCACTGTCAATGAAGGCCGACAGGTCCACAGAACGAGCACTGAACGTGAGCTGTGCAGGGATCAATACAGCATTTTACGGGGAGACAATCTGCAGACCTAGGTGAACTTTCCCCTCGTTCCCTAGGCATGCTCTTTTCCCGGCTTATTTGGGCAGGAACGGGAGAAGTGGCCTTTTGTGCCGCAATAGAGACATAAGCCCTGTGATCGTCTCCTGTCTCTTTCCTCAGGGGAGAGACGATACGGTCCTAATTGCATAGGTTCCTCACCATCCGTGGAAACAGGAATGAAGGCGAATGGAGGTGAAGATGCCTCCTTCTCGGTTCTCCATTCTTTAAATCTCCTGTCGATTTTAATGGAGAGGTGCATCAGATCCTCCAAAGAGGTAGGAGACGGGTATTGGACTAAAGAGTCTTTAATCTGTTCCGACAGACCGAGACGGAACTGACTACGTAAGGCGGGATCATTCCATCCACTATCAGGTGACCATCTACGGAATTCAGCGCAATATTCTTCTGCCGACCATCGGCCTTGTTTCAAGGCCCGTTGATGAGCTTCTGCGGAGGCCATTCGATCCAGGTCATCATATAATAGACCTAATGCCTCGAAGAAAGCGTCTACGGACTGCATGGCAGGACTGGTCTGTGGCAAAGAAAAGGCCCAGGACTGGGGGTCACCTTGTAGGAGGGAAATGATAATCCCGACTCTTTGTTGCTCAGAACCAGAGGAGCGGGGTCTCAACCGGAAATAAAGTATGCAGCTCTCCCTGAAATTCCGAAACAGGGATCTATTTCCAGAGAACCGATCCGGCAAGTTCATCTTAGGTTCACAGGTGGAACTCGGAGCGGGTTGTGAAATTTTTGCGGCTTCCTCTTGAACGGACAATCGCTCAGCTAATCCCTGGATCATCTGGTACAAGGACTCAACATGGCCTGCTAAGGCTTGTGCCAGAGACGGTGTGGATCCGCTTCCATCCATCACAACATCGTCTCAGTGGGCCGGTTATAATGTTAGGAACCCCTCCAGCCGGCACAACACAACCCGGAATCTACTCTGCCAATCAGGTGTTCACTGGAGCCCCTGATAGTGGGGACAGACTGGGCCGCAGACTGACAGAGGGTCGTGAAGTGTGTACCGGCTGGTGAGAACCCAGGCAAGCGGAGTGAGGTCCACGCAGAGGTCAAGGACCGGCAGCAGACAACAGTATCGGAAAACAAGCTGAGGTCAGGGGTCACAAGCGGATAGCAGAAACAGTAAACAGGCCAGAGATCAGGGTCACAGGTTGCACAAGCGAAGTCCAACTCAAAGCCAAGGGTCATACACGGGAAATCAGTAGCGGTTTCAGAGGACAGGAACGGGAACAAGCAGGTCAGCAGACTGGAGTACAGAAGCTATAACCGGCAATTAGGCAGCAGGCCTTAAATACTGTGAGCAGCCAATCAGAGCCTGGCTCTGAGAATACACAGCCCCTTGAATAAACACTTTAATGAATTAATTAGCCCACAGGCTGGTAGTGCGCACGCGCCCGACACAGCCTCACCGCCGGGACGCGGCGCCATACAGAAGGCGTCCGACCGTTGCCCTGCCAACGGCCGGGTCCTGGCTGGAAGTGACGTCCCGGTCGTCATAGCGACGGCCGAGATGCTGGTGAGTGAGTCGCAGCGGCTGGGCACCGCCGCGGCTCGTAACACTTATATGAATTTTTCTTTTGTATTTGTTTATGTGTGTCAAAGTCCTGCAATAGAAAGAACTGTGATTGAATCTAGAAAAAAACCCTGCAATAGAAATAGAGTTAGTGCAACATAGGCAAGACAAATGGTGGTAATTGAATCTAGTGAAACAAGTTTTTCAAACAGTCTGGAGAGAGGCTTCTATTCCATTCATTGGCAAGCTCAATATGCAAAGTGACATTCCCCCCTTATGTGGATAATTACTAAAGTGCAGTCAGGGAAAAGAAGTGTATTTTCATATATTATTAGAAAAAGATGTTATTTGTGTCCCTGTAATGCCTTTCAGAAATCCTAAAAGCAAAAAAATGAGGTTTCACATGTATGTGCTATTAGTAGGGGAGAGATATCCTTTGTGAACGGACAAATGGCTTCAGCTAATTGACCTTGGCTACAGTGAGGCTATAGAGTTAGAACAATACAAAAGACTAGAGATATAAGTTGCTACATAACAAAGAGTTGCTGCCAAAGAATGGATACAGTCTGAGAGGTATTTTTTCTTCTTATAAATAACAAAGGTGCTATAAAAACTGACCCCTTTGCCCTCCTCACTTAGCCAGGTAGCTGAACTTGTGGGATCGAGAATGGCATGTGAGTTGGCAGAAGGTAAATCAGTTGATATACACTGGTTTTGAGTATGTTACTAGAATAGGGGGCGACGTTGAGGCGACAGAGGAACTTTTATGACAATAGCAAGACATGAGTAGCGCACTCACATTACATGAAGGACTTGCGACAGTGACACAGTTACCAAATGAAGTAGCTGATATTTAATTTAAAGCCTACACACGTGACAATAACAGGGCAGACGAAGCTGTTAAGTGGGCAGCAGGTTTAAATATGACAACCGACAAATCAATGTTTTTTGTTTTTTACTAAATTGTAAACACACAAGAATTAGTTAAAATGCAAGATTTGTGTTCCCTGCAGGAAAACGCAGCCTAGAAGGCGAAGGGATGTGGTCAGAAGTCCTCTGGACTCTGGAGAGATGGAAGAGGTGGGCCTGTTGCTCCCAGAGTGTATCTTCCAGGCCTACCTGAGACAGAACATAGCCTGACTCATCTGGGTAAAGAAGGTATGTGCAAGCTGGAGGAGCATACTGGTGTGCACCAGACTTTTCTTCTCAAGCTAGTAGGAAGACAATGTTCTGTCTTACTTGATTGAGGGAAAATGTCAGGAAGACAGTACCAATAGAGCCACCCCACACCCCTCCTACAGATGGAGTTTTTCCAGGTAAAACATATCAACTTCATCCAATTGCCGCCTTGCAGAATTCTCAACTATACTCTGGTGTACTGGTGTAATCTATATCTGAGTAAAGGTTCATTTAAATGTTTCTAATATTGTGTCATACTCAGGAGTTTTTTTTAGTAGATATGGTATCCCTAGAGTTCTATAGAAAATGATAGGGGTATTCATTCTTACTGGTAATAACTTTTAGACAATGAGTACAAAGTACGGGCAGTGATAGTAAGTTACATACTCTTTATCAGGCACAAGCCAGTGGGAAAATAGAGTAAACAGTACTATATAGAACGAATTGAGTGGTGGTTGAAACTAGATTAGAGTGGCCGGAAGCTTGGGCCACTAGTCCTCCCCACTATCAGAACCAATCCTAAGCCGCCTCTTAACCTGTCACCTTTTGAAATAGTTTTTACTTTTTCCTGAGATGAGTTTATAATAGAGAAACTGTTGAAAATCTGAGTTCATAACGGAGAGACTGTTCAAAATCTTGTAAAGAAAAGCAAATAGTGAGACAGTAACAAAGGACGTTCGAAACACTGTCTCCTGATATGTCACACTAACTGTTATGATGTTGGACTGGGAGAGTATGTTATGGACTGTAATTTCCTACGTTCAAGTTGTTTGACAGACAGGTACCAAGTGTTAACGAGCAGCATCACATCCCTGGGAGTAGCAGAGAGACACTTGGATCCTTTCCGCCCACTGCAGAGGAGTCAACAACCCGGAGAAGGCTCAAATTGCAGCCGAGAACGACAGTCGTGTATCTGTGCCGGGAGACCTGAGGAAGCAGTTAATAACATTTGAGCCAAGGACTTTGCAAAGACTGTTAGCCTATAATGGAGCAGCGATTTTCCTGTTTTTCCCTTTCCAGTGTTTCTCTCATCCTTATCCTCTTTGCAGGACTGTCGATTCTTTCATTAGTGATCAGGTGATGGAGACTGGTTCAGGTAGTGATACTGAGGGGTGGGGATGAAGGAGAAGTTGGTAGCACAATCGGTCCAGCCAATTACTCTATTCAATTCAGGGGTAAAGAAAAGTCTTGCTAACCTTGGAGCTCGGAGACAGTGTAAGGGGTTATTGTTTGAGGAGTATTGTGTCTGTAAGTACTGTGACCCCATAGTTGAAGAGAAGTGCATCCAGTGATACCAGTCCAGTAATAATTTGGACTTGAGTGAGCATCCATGAGAATGATTATTATTCTTTGGTGGGTAAGGTTTTAGACCAAACTGAATGGTGGGTGTGCTGTCATGTGCCTCAGGGACTACATTAAGTAGGACTAGTTCTCTTTCCACATACATTTGTCAGGACTCAAACCCAGGGCTCCTGTCTCTGTGGACTGCTGCTCTACTGACTGTGCTATTCTGGCTGCTGGACAGTTCCTTGCCTTTATCCTGTGTTCCAGGTCAGTTCCAGTGATCTCCTGTTCCAGCATGCCTTAGCTCCACCCCCTGACTTCCTAGAAAAGCCTGGACAATTTCTGTCTCCAGTGCCTGATTATTGTGTTCCTTGCCTGTGATCTAGCTCCTGTTCCTGTTGCTTTTCTTACCTGCAGACATCTACTACTCGTGTACCGACCTCGGCTTGCCCTCAACTTCGCTTCTTCCCTAACCTTTGGACCTCAATGCCTCTTTGTGTACCGTACCCGGCTACGTTTGCCTATTCTTATATTCTACTCTCCTGTTGGCCAGCCTTCCTCCCTGCCACTGGGCACCTTACCAGTCTCCAGACCGAGAAAACATTACAGAGAATGAAACATGCTACTGAGATCCTGCAATAACATTTAAAGGTGATAGTTTTGTGCACTATCAATGGTTGGCCTGTGGAAGTCAAATAATTGGATGAAGTAAACTAAATGAATTGATATTGTTGTACCGTACGATTGCAATTACTATGCCACATGTAATGACGCAATCGCACAGATTAATAACACACACACACACACACACACACACACACACATTTCCATTTGCACTTACACTTGTAAATAGTACACATTTATTAAGGTTCCAATCCACATTTACTTATTAGTAAAATGTATTAGAGATTATTTATACATAAATGATAATATATTAAAAGGTATCTAAGGCTCAGGATATAGAAAATGTATCATGTTTAGTGTCATTTTGATCTACACATTACCATGAGGAATCCGCTACTATCAGCGAAGTGATCGCTTCCTGCGATCGCTAGTTATGGAAGATGAAGGATTAATGCTCAAAATAATATTGTGTTGGAATGCAAATAGGTTAGTAAAAACTGGTCAGTTCCCTTAGGCACAACATGTGCTCAGCTGTTGGAGTGCACGGGCCACACCTTATCAGAGGAATCCTTTGAACTTACCTATGATTTGCATTATACTGGACTGCCCTGAACCCTGGACCCTGGACCCTGGACCAATGAAGACCTCTCTGAGTGTTTTTAGCACACCCCTGCTGCCCCAAGATAGATACGGCCCTGGTTATATAGTGGTGAAGAACAGAAAACAATGATCATGCCTCTGCAGTCCCAATATTACAGTTAGTAGTAATAACTCTTTCATGGCAAGCAGTTTGCTCTGGTATAGGGTAACTGGAGTTTCAACATACACCAAGATGTATACTGTTCATTAGCAGGTATGTCAGGATCTGCCTTCCTTCCTCTGCAGCATCGCCTCAGGATGCTGCTTCACCTTGGCAGCTCCTGCCTCTGGGTTTAGATTGGACTTTATTATTGTGTTTCATTGTGTGTATACTCTGACAGTACCTCTAATTCACCAGAGGTGCTGCTACTGTGCTTTTATCCTTCTCACTAATAGGGGTTAAACTGTTGCACTAAAATTATCTCCTGCACCTGGTGGTTCCCTACTTATACCTGCCTCTCTCTATTACCTGTGCTGGTCATTGTTGTTTAGTTACTTTTCCTTATCGGGGCCTAAAAATCCTATTGGAGACCCTGTTTACAACTATTGGAGTAGTAAACTCTAAAAAAAAATAAAAAAAATAAACAAAAATCTGAAACATTCTCAAAAGATAAGATACGACATGAGAAACTAACTAGAGATGTTCACTGACCCCCGTGTTCTGGTTTTGGTCTTGGATCTGGATTAACTTTGTGTTTTGGTTCTGGCAAAACCGCCTTTGCGTGTTTTGGTTTTGGTTTTGGATCCCGATTTTTTTTTTGCTAAACTCACATATTTTTCTTTTTTTCCCCCCCCTACATTATTATTAACCTCAATAACACTAATTTCAAGTCATTTGCAGTCAATTTTGACCACCTCACAGGTCACAATATTATTTTCATACACTTTCAAACAAAGACTGCAGCGACCTGGCTGGATGCTAAGTGACAGAGCAATGACCCAAACACATGGCAGTTCCTAGCACATCTAGGAAACATTGGCACACAGCAGTGTCAGTAAAGAAAAGTGGTGAAATTAGCAATGGAGCTCTCCTCTTTGTGTTTTACCAATATAACACAGTACAATGTAACTGCAGATTCACACCAAGACTGCCAGCCCTATTATTTGTATTTCAGCAATGACAATTATCAATGGAGCAATAGAGCTCTCCTCCATGTGTGTAACCTATATAACACTGTACATTATGGGACTGCAGATCTAGAAAACCAAGCCTGCCAGACCTATTAATTCTTTCTATTTCAGCAATGAAAATAGCAATAGAGCAATGGAGCTCTCCTGAATTTCACTGTACACTTTGAAGAAAACTGCTACCCCCTCCTCTTTGTATTCTACCTATGACGCTGCCCAACTGCTCTACAGACTGCCAAGAACTGTGCTACCCCTTCTGTGTGCAGGGACGGGCTTGGCCGTGGCGCAGGGGGGCATTGGCAACCCGGGCCGGTCAGTCTAGCCGCTTTTTGGGCCGCCAATCACCCCCCTCCCCATATTTGGAAGCCATATTTCTTATACTTCTTGAATATTACAGGCGGCCGCATCACATCACACGCGATGCGGCCGCCTCTGCGCCCCCCGGGCTGACATTTGCCAGCCCGCGCCTGTCTGTGTCCCTCTGGGAAATGGCACTGGATTGTCGTAAAAGGCAGTACTTATAGAATCCAAAGCTCAGGAGATCCGAGATCTGACAATGTAACAATGACATTTTGCCTAGTTTTCAATTCCGAGGGCGCGCAAAAGTACCGAGCCGGCTCAGCTCTGTACTCGGATCGGCTAGGTTCTGGTGTGTTCGTTTCTCTGGGAACCTAGCCTGAGCATCTCTAGTCCTACCAATATTTAAAGTTTGTAATCTAGAAGTTTTAAATGTAATTACAAAACAGAAGATTGCATGACAGTATAATTTTTACACAGTGTGTAGGAGGCATTCCCATGTTCAATGCATAGATTAACCCTCAGGTGACTATTTTCTAAAACTGCTATATAGACGATTGTTTGAACTGGGGCTGTAAGGTTCATTTGGAAGAGACCTTCTCACAGTTTTTATAGTATGTTGTACTTGTTGTTTTTTAGTATGTTGTATGTTTTGGTATTCAGGGCATACTAAACTTCTCACTCATGTTGAACATAGATGCAGACAGATGACATGTGCAATTTTGCACAGAGAATGCAAAACATGAATACACTGGTTAGCACATTAATTGGTTGTAAATTAAGGTTAAAGTATGGCATAAAATTGTGCTTTCTAAATGACAACATCCCGCTTCCTGAGAACATGTAAAATTAAAGACCTGTCAACAAAATAAGTGCATAATTCAATTTAAGTTTTACAAATTACATTAAATGTGCAATGTGACCTGTACCATTTTCATTAAAATGTCTCTAATCATGCTGCAAGGTTTTTTATTAAAGTATATCCCCTGCTGGGTCCTACACATCTAAAATCAATTAGGCAACTAATTGTATTTTGCTTTCATCTCACAAGACGTTTCTGAATAGCAGACTGTTGGACACACTGTGACAAAGACTACTACAGCAATATAGTAATACATAAATCACGTATAAGGAAAAAAAATCTGCTGCTTTTTTAAAACAGTATTAGCGGGGACAGTAATGAGTCCTTTTATGTCATGCTCATTCAGTTCATGAATTTTGAGTCTGTTGTATTCTAATCTGGTGCACCTGGTCACTTTATTTTTGGTGCACTGGTCATTTACAGGTGCAAGGTCATTCCAACAGCTGGACATGTGTACGGAAAGCCAAACTACCATGTATGTGCATCAGCTGTGCTGGAGCAGAGGACGAGAATTCACAGCTCAGACTGTTAAAATGGACTCTCACAGTTGGTTTACATATAGCTTTACAACTACGGGGAATATCACACTGTTATTTCTATGTCATAAAATAACATAGGTAGCCAGTGAAGACAATAAACATTTTAAGGATCAACTAAATCTCAAAAAGTGCAGTGGATATACATTATACAGAATATAAAACAACTGTAAAATGAATGAATTTACATGCTTAAGTCCCACAGTCATGATTTGTTTAACAACACTTCTAGTGGTTGCCCTGGTAGCCAGTGCCAAAAAAAGGCATTTTAGAAGGCTATCTTTAAGTATTTCAACACTTATAAAGATTTTGATAAATCAAATTCAAATCACATGACCCGGTGTAGTTTCAGGGGTTCAAATGGCAGGACGCAAATAATACAGAATTTATATAATTAGAGCATGAAGGTAAAGGAGAATATGGTGACATTCAATCATCTCCTCACATACTATAAGTCTTAGGATCCTACTTTTTAAATTGATTGGGGATGCTCCACCCCTAAGAACAGACTTACTAATAAACCCAAACCTTAGACAGAAATTTCAAATTGTATGAGCTTAGAAATACAGTTGACCTGCCTCTAATGCATGTAGACTTTAACATATTGTTGCTTTAGTGATCTGGGATATATATGTATATTTGTAATTTGTTTATGTGTGAATTTATTATTGTGTTAGCAATACGTGCCATCTCATTACTACAGTACTTTACTTTTCAGCAAGCTTTTGCATGCTTGTGCATACACCAAACTACTACGCTACCACTGGTACTTTGATCAAGTTCTATGAGTAGAAATACCTAAAGAAGATATGCACAGTTGGTATAACTATTGCAGGAACACAACAGCTGGCACGCTGCTGCAGTCTCATTATGCTGAACAGACAAGTGTTGAATGCTGTCAGGCCATGAAAGCCTAATAATCCTCGGTGCGGTATTATCAGCATCTTGTCACAATCCTAAATAGTCATACGCCACTGTCCAGGGTGTTTTTTAGACGCAGATTGCTGCAAACACTATGCTGTAATCGTATATTATTGCCACCTTATTGAAGGTGGGAAATTACTGATGTCTCACAATGACAATTTTTTGCCTATTTTTCATTCAACTAGACAGTCAGAGATTGTTATCGAATTCCAAAATGAGTTAGTTGAGCAAAATTTGCCATTTGGCTATGTTGGTTTATGGATGTCTCTACAATTACTCCACTTACACACACATATTTGTAAGTTATGGTATTTACATTTATTATGAACTGTGTTACTTGTAGGCTTTATTGATTCAGGCAGCATGGTGGCTTAGTGGTTAGCACTTCTGCCTCACAGCACTGGGGTCATAAGTTCAATTCCCAGACATGGCCTTATCTGTGTGGAGTTTGTATGTTCTCCCCGTGTTTGCATGGGTTTCCTCCGGGTGCTCCGATTTCCTCCCACATTTTAAAAACATACTAGTATGTTAATTGACTGCTATCAAATTGACCTTAGTCTCTCTCAGTCGGTGAGTGTGTGTATGAATGATAGGGAATTTAGACTGTAATCTCTCATGTGGTAGGGACTGATGAGAGTGAGTTCTCTGTACAGCGCTGTGCAATTAGTGGCTATAGCTGATGATGATGATGATGAATGGATGATAATGTGGAAAGCTTTATGTGAAAATGTTATTGATAGCTATGATCATGTTTGGTTTGCAAACTTTCTGTTTTATATGCCCATCGATAAATCATGCCTATTGATGCCAGAACAACGAAACAAATAAACAAATGAAGACCATGGGTCAACCGAACTAATAAAGTAAAATTCAGTTTCCAATTACAGGCAGTTGGGAGAACAATATTCCAGGTGGTAACTTACGACTGGCTAGTGCAGTGCAGCCCCAAACCGTGTTTTTGTGAGACATTGTTGTACCAGCATTTTCAGTTACAAATTGGATATGAGGGTATTGTATCACTTCATAATGAATGCAGATTGCAACTTTAGTACAGTTTAATAATACAGGGGTCTTCTAAAAATTCCTATGGTTGGGCTTTGGCATTTTCCCTTTACTGTATAAATAGGCCAATTAGACCAATCATTGGATTTATTGGTGCTTCACAAGCCAATCCTGCTGGTGGTTGGAGCTCAGCACGGAACTAGTTTTCAGCACTCAACCCTAACATGAAGTATGCTGTGAAATTAGTATATCTTTTCCATAAAGGGTTATGTTGTAATGTTTGCACTTGTAACACTCTGTTTGCCAGGATCTTTTTTAATTTTAGCTTAAAGGGGTTTTCCACTTTATTTAAGTACTTCCCCCGAGCATTAGAGCTGCTCTGTTGGATGGATCTTCCCTGCTACAGAGAGACCAGAGCAGCATCAAAGGTGATCAGCAGAGGTCATGACGATATGTGAGTGCCAGGGCCATGCTAAATAGAATTAACAGTGCGTGTCTCGGGGAGTCTCCTAAAACATTATAGCTACAGAACAGAAACAAATGGACTGCATAGTGTACTGTCCTATCACTCATCAGTATAACAGATTTCTACAATAATATCAAACACTATTAAAGTCCCCCCCCACACACACACACACACTCACACACTATTTGCAACAACTGCAGTGCTCCATTTATGAACCTAGATTGCAAAATAAATATTTTAGAACAATGGCACTCAATAGGACAAAATACCTATAGAGGAAAGTTTAATTTCCGGCACTTTGCTACTCATGGCAAGAGATGTGCCTTCCTAAGTGGAGCGGAGCTGATTTGCCGGACACTCAGCTTAACATGTATGACTGGTAAGTAGCAATAAAAGTTGTCTAAAAATTTGCGCTAATATGGGAACTCCAAGGAAAACTGTGTATAGGACAAGTGCAAGGTGCTAATTTGTAAAATTGCAAAATTATAAATGTATAGCCAAAGATGGAGCAGGCTATCATGGACAAATTGTTTCTCCAGCAGACATCTCACTGAATACTACAAATGAGAGGAAGGAGTGGCTTAAACATTTTTATATACAAATAATTATTTGTATGTTTTTGTGACATTAACAAACTTACCGTATATACTCGTGTATACTTTTGTATGCTGAAAAAGGGCACTCGGCTTATACACGGGTGAACTTCCTGTTGTTGGAACGCATATGCGTTCCACTGCCGGGTAAGTGACAAAAAACTCTCTCTCTCTCTCTCTCTCTCTCAAAATTTACAGTGCAATTACATAATGAACAAACAATACAGCCACCATGTTCATACATTTATATCCCTACCCCTTATATACCCCTTTATTTAGGTTAGGTTGTACCCAATGCCAATGATTTTATAATCATTTATGAATGTTCCTTGTCATCTACTGTTATTTATGGTTTAGCTAAAAATGATTTCATAGATTGAACCTATCATTTTTATTTAGGTTTTTAAATTAGCGCTCTTTTCCACCCTAGGCTTATACTCGAGTCAATAAGTTTTCCCAGTTTTATGTAGTAAAATTAGGTGCCTCGGCTTATATTCGGGTCGACTTATACTCGAGTATATACAGTAACTAAAATTTGTGACAGGCTCCTAATAAACTGTGATCACATGAGATTAGTGTGTCATGACTTGCAGCCTAAAATAACAGCTGCCGTTTCAAATGATTTTATACACTTGTACACATTTCATTAATTTAAAGAAGCGCCCTTTTTTCCTTTCACTGTTTTCTAGTTTTTTGGGAGTTGACCACTCCCTACAAAGGTGCTGCAGGCTTTATAAGATGGAGGTTTTAAATGGAACACCCTGAATGTAAATTTGTATCACTAGCTTAGGGACTCACCTACAGGAGATGCCTTGACGTCCGGCAGGTGAGCTTAACCCCAATATAGCTATATTGTGCACAAAATTCTCCTTTATGTTTATGCTGACACAGTGATTTTTAAATTCTGTTTGTTTCTGAGCGCCGGACAACATTTTTCTTTTATTTGCACTTGCACATTGGTCCTATTTGTCCTTGGCTGCCGTTTCAAATGATTTTATACACTTGTACACATTTCATTAATTTAAAGAAGCGCCCTTTTTTCCTTTCACTAAAATAACAGCTATTATAAATGAGAAGAGTGATATAGGAACATTGATGCTGTGCAGGTGCCGAAGGGAATACCTATGCATATAAGATCCAGTCACTGCAAAGATTTCCTGCCAGATGATTGAGTTTCTCAGACCAGGCCAGCAAATCTATTATCTGTATACTGATCCTGCTCTGTACTGACTACTGCTACAACGTGACTATCATTCTGACCTGCATTTTTTCATTATGTTTTATTTCTTCAGCTGTAGTCTGTGTGGACTTGGATATCTTGCTACTACATGCAGGGCTGCCAAGAGGAATTCAGGGCCCGGTACAACAAATTCATGGGGCCCCCCTTATAGTCGAGTATGCTAAAAAAAAAAAAAGGAGGTGTGGTCATGTATTTGGGGGCGTGGCAAATGCGCCATTGGGGCGTGGCTAACACATCAAAATCACTAGGCTCTGAATTCACTGGAGCGTCACATATGTCCAAGCACTCCTGACTTTCAGGACTTCTAGCACCACAGTGTAGTATAGAAAGAATGCAGTGTGTACACAAATAGTTCAGTCTTGACCTACACCTTACATTGGGCAGAACACTCACCAAAAATTTGCATTGTCCCCACTAGAATCACAACATTTCACATACTGTCCTGCTCTCTCCTACCTGTTCTTCACACTTTCAGCACTTGTGGCTGCAGATTTCTTTAGTTGTGGCTTGTCTGGATCCTGGAATGCTGGGGGCCCTATTTGGAAAAAAATGGCTACATTTAGATAATTCCAAACAACCCTGGCGTTAATTCAATACCACCAACAATTAATAATTAGGCCTTCCTCCAGCTCCAACATTACAATAATGTGCCCCTTCATCATCGCCATGCCTTATGATCACACTGCTCCCTCCATGCTGCTTTTGCCCCTTTAACCTGGCTTTCCTTCATTACACTATACTATGCTGCTCCCCCCCTTTTTCAATCCCACTGTGCCATGCCTCCCCCCTTTTTAACCCCACAGTGCCATGCTGCCTCCCGATTTTTAACCCCACTGTGTCATGCTGCCCTATTTTTTAACCCCACTGTGCCATGCCCCCCCATTTTTTAACCCCATTAGGCCATGGTGCCCCATTTTTTAACCCCACTGTGCCATGCTACCCCCCTGTTTTTTAACCCCACTGTGCCATGTTGCCCCCATTTTTTATTCCCTCTGTGCCATGCTGCCCCCCTGTTTTTGAACCCCACTGTGACATGCTCCCCCCTGTTTTTTAACCCCACTGTGCCATGCCCCCCCTGTTTTTTAACCCCACTGTGCCATGCTGCCCCGTTTCTTAACCCCACTGTGCCATGCCCCCCCTGTTTTTTAACCTTACTGTGCCATGCTGCCCCCTGTTTTTCAACCCCACTGTGCTATGTTGCCCCCATTTTTAACCCATCTGTGCCATGCTGCCCCCCATTTTTTAACCACTCTGTGCCATGCCCCCCGTTTTTTAACCCCTCTGTGCCATGCCCCCTTCGTTTTTTAACCCCTCTGTGCCATGCCCCCCCATTTGTTAACCCCTCTGTGTCATGCTGCCCCCCCATTTTATAACCCCGCTGGGCCATGCCCCCCCCCATTTTTTAACCCCTCTGTGCCATGCCCCCCCTCATTTTTTATTCCCCCCCCAGTTTCCTCCCTTTACTTACCTTTTCCTTTTCTTCTCTCTTCTTTCTTGGTCTTCTCTGCTCCTCTCTGCTCCATTCAGACTGAATGCTGAGCGTGACATGAGGACGTCATGCCCGGCATTCAGTCTGAATGGAGCAGAGGGGAGCAGAGAGGTGGGACGCCGGCGCCGCGATCACGTGAGTATATATATATTTTTTTTAACTACCCTGCTCCCCCCACAAATGACCGCACCCCCCCCCCCGCCGCAAAAAAAAAATAATAAAAAAAAACAGCAAAAAAATAAATAATAATTGTCGGCGTGAGGGCTGGGCCGGGCCCCCTGGCTTTGCCGGGCCTGGGTAATTAGTACCCTCTCCCCCCCCCTCTCAGCGGCCCTGAATACATGCCACTCTGTCAGGGTTGTACCTATGTGTGCTAAAGCTGAAGCCTCGCCTATACTTATTCAACTATTGCAGTGCTCCACTTCTGCTTTGGCTATGCCTGGTTCCACCTGCTGTTATCTAGAACAGAACTATTGCTGTGCTCTGTATCTACATTTGCTATATCTGGTTCCACCTGCTGTTATCTAGAACAGAACTATTGCTGTGCTCTATAACTAGCTGGTTCATTGCTCTAGCAATGAACCACTGCTGTGCCCCACACCTGCACTGGCTTTGTCAGGTTCTACTTGCTGCTATTTATTGCTGTACCACTAGTATACTCTGTTCCTTTATCTACTGTGTCTGATTATCTTCACCTGCTGAACTTTGTGGATCAATTTTATTAAGGAGACATGAGTGCCTGACTTGTCTTCACCTGTCATCCTACTATAATATCAGCGCTGTACTGCATTACAGTTCTTAGTGTTTGTGTACAGCTCACAATTGGCGTCAGGGCTGAGCTTCTTCCATCTTGTCCACTACATTGCCGGTAATTACTGATCCTAGTGTGAGTACACCTTCCTGCGAGTAACTGCGCTGAGTTTTGTCGTGGCTTGTACATTTCATGGGCAGTGATTTCCTATTTGGATGATGGTTATATTGCAAGTAACAGTGCTGTAATTTCAGCAGCCTTTCAGGTACAGGTTATCAGCAACTGGAGCCTAGGAGCATATTCAATTAGCAGATGAACATCGCGGCTACGCATTTTTTATGATAATTCAATACCGCAACACAGGGCCCGAATAAGGGTTGCGGCCGTCCTAGGCTATTTCAGCCGTAGCGCCTCCCCCATCCTTCCCCCAATATAGGCGTTTAGGACAACTCTTGAATATGAATATTCAGGAGTATTCTACAGCATTCACATTTAGACAGATTGTGCAATCTCTCTTACCAGTTCTTGTTCTCCTCTCTTGCTTGTTCTTGCAGCTTTGTTGTCTTCTAGCTGGATTCTGGAAATTCGAGGTCCTGTTTTGAAAACATGCAGCAATTGTATTATAACGCAAAATGTTAACAAACTCTGAATGATTAGGCCCTTTAGTCCAAACAGTCCATTATGGCTAGATAAAACTGCCCCATAGCACAGGCATATATAGGCAATAAAATATATGAAAATTGTTGTCAATGAGCTATAAAAATACTTGCCCCCTTCAGCCTCCTCACCTTCCCTCTCCAGCCACCTCACTTGCCTCTTCCAGCCACCTCACTTGCCCCCTCCAGCCACCTCACTTGCCACCTCACCTCCCCGAGACATTAGAATGGACTTACCTACTGTGGAGTCCTCTCAACAGCGATGTGCAGTCCTCTCTTCAGCGCTGTGTATGACAGGCAGTCCAGCAGGGATCAATGCTAGCTGCCTGTCAGTGCGGCCCAGGGTCTTCTTACTCTGGTCACGTGAGATGTGGAAGTCCTGATCTCACGTGACCAGAGTAATAAGTGCCCGCGGCAACACTGACAGGCAGCTAGCAGCGATCGCTGCCAGACTGTGATAGTGACAGTCGGGACCGCTACTCTAGACCAGGAGCAGTCCTGATGATTCCGGCCCTAGCTAAAGTTAAAAAAAAAAAGAAAAAAAAGTACATATCGGTGACGCTGCGTCCCCCCCTCCAGGCTCCAGCGCCCCAGGCTGCAGCCTGGTCAGCCTATTGGCTGATCAGGCCCTGCTGCAACATCACAGATTTCCCTTCACAACTGTGGCCAGGTCCTGAGCATCTTGAAATGGTCACCGACACCGGGAGGGTTAATACCCCGCGCTAGAGGGGTTAAAGCCTCGGGGCTAGGCGCCGCGGGCATAAGCAAGTGTGTTAATGTTTTTTATGGAAATAAAAATATATTTTAACAAGTGCCCTGCAGCGCTGAGAAAGGATACACAGCACTGCAGTATTACAGGGGTTAAATCCCAGTGCCTATACAAATGTATAGCGGGGATGTTTAAATAAATGAATGGAAAATGTCTGTGTGTAGGCGCTGCAGCGCCAGTAAAGAACTGGCGCACAGTGCTGATTGGATTTACTGCTGGCGCTAGGCTCTGGGAGTGTAACTGTGTATTAAATGTAAAACTGTGTATTTTAAATGTATATTGAAATGTATATATATGTAATAAAGAAAAGGTGCTTACCCTGTCCCTGGTGGTCCAGAAGGGGATGCAGGAGTAGCCCTGGATCCTTCACCCTCTGGCATCCAGCTTCAGTGGCTGTCGGAAAGATTTCCACACCAGCCTCCTGGAATCAAATAGATCCAGGAGGTGCAGTGCCTTCTGGGGTTCCCAGGAAACCAAGTCCCTTGCCGGAGCTCAAATAGCTTCAGCTAGCGTCAGGCAGGGGCTGCTGCCCTGGGACCTGGTCTCTCTCCCTCTGGTACTATTTGCAGCCAGAGGGGAGAGCCAGACCCTGGAGCAGAGTCCCTGGAAGTAAGTTTGGGAAGGTGATTTAGAAGATAAATCTCTTGCCCCAGACAGACAGGCACCAGGGTGGAGAGTCGGATTAACCCCCTCTCCCTGGTAGCTCATGGGCAGGAGGGAAGTACACTCCTCCCTGCCACTAGCCTCTGTGTAAAAAGGTGTTAACCTCTCTGGGCTAATTCACATGCAGGATGCATGAATCAGCCCAGATTTGTTAAAGGGACAGGACGATGAATTACCTCCTGCTAAGCTAGTATCCAAAAACTGTATAAAAACAGCACTTGATTGCATTGAAATGTATTATTGCTTCTTCTGACCTCTTGATCACTGGTACCTTCAACCAGTGTGAACTGTCCTTGTTAAGACTACTGGAGATAAATAAAGATCACTTGCTTCAAAGACCTGCTTGACAACTTCTTCCATCCTGGAATTCCTGTGACCTACAGATTAGACCCAACTCTAATCCGTTTCCGGCTGTTCTGAGCCAGCTTTCCGGTACCACCGCTCTGCCAGCTACCCAGCAGCTCTGGCCAGTGTGATAGGCCAGGGGGATCCACCCACAGCAACCCTGATCTATAGGAATAGGTCAGGGGTACCAGCCAAAGTGTATCAGCAAGGGGGTACCCTAGCAGAGACAGTTAACCAGAAGGAACAAGGTTCTGGATGCCGCGAAAAAGTCCAGTGGTGGCCGCATTGAAGCCCCTCCGAATGCGCACTTGGGATAATGAAAGGGAACGGTGGCAAAGTAAGCCCAGCCGATTCCCAGCAACAACAGACAGGGTGGCATAGGCGGTCCATCCTGTCACAGCAACCCTATGGGTCCGAACAAAAATCTGCGATGTTGCAGTAATGCGAAATGAGTCTTCTGGTCCATTCCGGTGGCACTTTGCACTTAATGAAAATAGTATAGTGTATAACAATTGCACCAGAGATATAGGGTTTGATATTTTTAATTACTACAGACATTAAGGTAGGTAGGTGGGTGGGTGGTGGGTATCTATAATAATGCTACCACAGATATGGAGTCTGATATATTTTTTTCATTAAAGAGATTAGGGTGGGAGGGGGTATGCATTTTAAAGCTAGCTGGGATTTGCTTTCTGCCCTAATCTATGTTTCCTCTCTGTGAGGTGCATATTAAATTAGCACAGTAGTGTTGTCATCTATATTCATTATTACTTGGATATAAACTATAAACCTGTGTATTCAAATGTTGAACATTAACACCATCTCAGTATCAGTGTCAGCTGTGGCAGAAAGTCTTCCACTAGGCAAGTTTTTCTAGCAGGATTAACAGCAAGATACAGGCAGTTTGATTTGGTGTAAAATATACTTAAATTATTGGTGTTTTTCACTAAAATGTCTCCCTAATGGTGTATATAAGGATTGCAATATAGACTAATATATAGACTAATTAATAGTAGTTCACACCACCTCACTACTGTGAGGTCACAGCCCCACTCCACCAGCTTTTGCACAACAAAGTTGAATGGTGTTGGTTGGACTGCCATGCTGCTGCTATTTATCAACTCAAGGCTATGCTCACTTCCAGCCCAGTGTTCCGATTTTTTTGATGTGCATGTTCCTGTTGTGATCTCTGTCGATGCCTTGGTGCTGTCTGATTACAGTGTAATAAACCCATCAGTTTTGTTTCCAGGGCTCTTACTGAAACTGAGTCATGCTATGCTCAGATTGAAAAGGAACGGTTGGCTCCAGTATTAGCTTGTCAAAAGTTTCACTGATTTATTTATGGGCGTCTAGTGCTGGTTGAGACAGACCACCACATCTGATTACTATTCTCTGCAAACCCATGCATACTGCTTCAACACAAATTCAATGCTTCATGCTCAAGTTCCAAAGGTATAACCTGGGTGTGGAAAGAACCTTCATGTAGTGGACGCCTTTTCACGTGCTCACCTACGAGCTGTCTCATAACCTCAAGTCTTTCTTCACTTTTCGTGAAAAATTAACCCTCTCAAATGGCATTCTCCTGCATGGTCAGCATTTCATGATACCCTATGCTCTTCAAAGTTTCTATGCTCAGTGTCACGGTTGACTGTATTTCTCATATGGAAAGATGAAGTCCGGATGTAGTAGGTAGTGAAGTAGGTCGAGCAGAGTATGAGATGGTTGACTGTGGAATGCCTGCAAGGTATCCATACGCGTAGAAAAATACTGCAAGAATCTCAAAATTTGCCCCTGGTTAGATACTTGTCTCTCAATGCATTCAGCTAATATTTGGACAGAGTCCTCCCTTGGGGTATGTTCCCCTAGCGGATCCATTGGGCCAGAACAAACTGTCACGGTTGACTGTATTTCTTGATCCGATTCGGGACCCTTGGGCCTAGCTGGAGCAGGACTGAAACGGAACTTAGCGGCCTGGATGATCTTACTGTTCATGTTCTTGCTGAATATAGAATATTGCAGGAGGATGAGCAGCTTGGAGGTGTAAAGTGCTTGCAGAATGGTGAAATCTGGATAATGAGGGTACTTGGAAGAATATATTCTCTTTAGAATGCAGGATACACACTGAAGAGGATCACTTTGTAAACACAGGGAATCAGGAACAGTGCAGGAACAACTGGAACCTGGAGCCAAGTACTATCCTCAGGAGAGTAATGTGTTGTTCTGGCAATGAACAGATTATAGCAGCAGGTTTAAACAGGGTGTCCCAAACAACTATTGGCTGCACAGTTCATGTGATCACAGCTGCTGAATCTGCTTGGTCTGGAATGATCACCTGACTGCATCCAAGATGGCCATGCCCATGCAGCAGAACAAACAGTATGTGTTTGTTTACAAACGGAGATGTGGTGGACAGGAATGCTGCAGGCAACCAGGAGGGACCCAGGTAGCCGTAATATGACAGCTGCGGATGAGGTAAGTGCGGCTAAGATCCCAATGTGTGACAGTACCCCCTCCCTTACGAGTGGCCACTGGACACTTAGATTGGAGCTTAGTGGGAAACTTGCGGTGACATTTTTTGATGAGAGATGGAGCATGAACATCAGAAGCTTTGATCCAGGTCCTCTTTTCTGGACCATAGCCCTTCCAGTCGACTAGATATTGTAAGGTATTATGTTGAAACTGAGAGTCCAAGATTTCTTTCATTTCATATTTGTTGCCATGTTCAGTCTGCCCTTCAGGAGAAACCAGTTTGGGTGTATAAAACTGATTTAGTACCAGTGGTTTTAAGAGAGAGATATGGAAGGATTTGGGTACCTTGAGGTAAGATGGTAAATGTAATTTGTAGGACACTGGATTGATGACCCGGTAGATGTTAAACGGTCCAATAAAGCGAGGGGCAAATTTCATAGATGGAACTCTGAGGCGTAGATTGTGAGTAGACAGCCAGACTCTGTCTCCAGGTTTCAAGCTTGGAATGGCTCGTCGCTTTTTGTCGGCCTGACTTTTGTAGCATTGGGATGCTTTAAGTAGAGATTCCCGTACCTGGCACCAGTGACCTGCAAAATTCTTTAGGAAGACTTCAGAGGCAGGTACTGAGGCTGCTGGAAGTGGAGTAAACAAATATACCTTGGGGTGTAGACCATAAACAATATGAAATGGACTGGAAGCAGAGGATTCATGATAATGATTATTATGAGCAAATCCTGCCCAGAGAAGCAGATCTACCAGTCATCTTGAGAAGAGGATATGTACAAATAGAGAAATGTTTCTAAGTCCTGATTGACTCTTTCCGTTTACCCGTTTGATTGGGGATGATAGGCCGAAGAGAAGTTTAGTTTGATCTGTAAGTGCTTGGCACAAGGATCTCCAGAATTTCGCCACAAACTGAACTCCTCTATCTGAGATGATTTCTTCAGGACAACCATGCAAACGAAAGATCTCCTTTATAAATAGCTGAGCCAGTATAGGTGCTGATGGGAGACGATGAAGAGGAACAAAATGTTCCATTTTGGAAAATCTGTCAATGATGACCCAGATGGTATTGAAATTGTTAGAATTAGGCACATCTGAAACAAAGTCCATATAAATATGGGTCCAGGGTTTGGTGGGAATAGGCAGAGGCAAAAGTTGACCAGCTGAAGATTGTCTTGAACTTTTATGTTGGGCACAGCTGCCACATGCGGAAACATCCTGATGAAGTGTGGGCCACCAATAGCTTCTCAATATGAAAGATTGAGTTTTGTGGATGCCCGCATGACTGGCAAATCTGGAACAATGTGCCCATTGGAGCCATTTTTTACGCAGGGTCACGGGCACTAGGAGTTTTACCCAGAATTCACCAGGTGTAGCTACACTTACCAGAGGTGCGGACCTCTGGGTAGTGTGGTGAATCAGTGGAACCATATAATAGAATAGAGGAAAGGAATGTCAATAGTATAAATGCTGAGTCTTGGCACCGAGGAACCGTGATGGTACAGCAGATTAGTAAGCAGGATACAATGAGGAAAGAGTCCAAGTGCCTTAGCACGCAGGTAGCATATAGCAGGCCAGTACTTGATAACTGGATAACGTTAGGCAAAGACCAATCAACAATGCAGTAGAAGAGTCAGCGACTTGGAGCTATAATACAGAGGCACTTGTAGACTTTAGTCCAGCTCATAGGTACCATACTGAGTAGTAGCTATATCACAAGGAGACATGAGTGGTCTACAGCTGGTAGGTTTCACCACAGATGTGTAGAGAAGACTTGTCCAGTGCAGGTATGTAACGGAATAGCGTGAGTGGTCCGCAGTTGGCAGTTTACATCACTAATGAGAAGAGAAGACTTGTCCAGGTGCAGGCATATAACGGGGTAGCGTGAGTGGTCTGCGATTGGCAAGTTTTACCACTGATGTGTAGAAAAGCCTTGTCCTAGCGCAGGCATGTAACCGGATTGTTATGTACTTGCCCTTAGTTTTGCCCTCATTCAAGATGGCCGTGATTGCATCATGAAGTTTCCATCTTGGATCTCTGTTATGAACTTGCCCTTACAATAGCCCTTATCCAAGATGGCCGGGACTGTCTCATGAAGATTCCATCTTGGATCCCATTTCCTGTTTGGGCCTAGAAAAGGCACTTCCTGTTATGAAGCCTTTGCACGAGTATTGTGTTTGTCTCTGAACCAGATGCTTCCACAGAACCTTGCCTCCTTGTGATTTGGACTACAAGTACTTGATACTTCCACCAGACCTTTAACCTCTTGTTACTTTGGACTTTATTTGTTGGACACTGGAGATTTATTTGTATACCAAAATAAATCCTTTTGAATTCAGAAATACCTGGCTATTGGGCTCGTTTGTGATACCAGAATCGTGACAGGATACTCGTGCCCAAAATGACGGAGCCCGCCGGGTCAGAACCATCTGCTTTACAGCGACTTGCGGATCTGAGTTTCCACATGCATTCTGCTTCAAGACAGCTACAGGAATTTCATGCAAAATTTCAAGAACTGGAGACCCAGTGTACAAATAATTTTCAACAGCAAAATCAACACGTAACGGAGTTGCAAATAAATGTTCATGAACTCAAAGATCAAATAGCGCTACAAAATGGAGTTATTACAGAACTACAGGTGCGGCTTCAAGAAGTTAATGCTGTAGCACCTTCAGCTGCAGTACATCAGCCCACACTCCCACTACCTCCGGCCCGATTCTCAGGTGATCGTAAAAAATACAGAGGTTTTATTAATCAATGTAATATGCATTTTGATTTACATCCTACTTATTTTTTGACTGATGTACAGAAAGTACGTTGTATTCTTTTATTGTTGAAAGATGATGCCTTGGCATGGGCTTCTCCTTTGATAGAAGCAAAAAGTCCCATATTACAAAATCTTTCTAATTTTATGGATGCAATGAACCAGATATTTGATGATCCAAATCGAAGTGCTACTGCTGAGTCAGTTTTATTAAAAATGCGTCAGGGAAGACGTTCAGTGGCTGAATACACCTCTGATTTCCGAAGATGGATTTTGGACACTGATTGGAATTCGGCAGCTAAGCTGTCTGTTTATCGAAAGGGGTTATCTGAGTTCATTAAAGATGAATTATCTAGAGCTGATGCACCCACTGAATTTGAAGCCTTTGTTAAACATTGTATTCGTATTGATGCTCGTCAAATGGAGAGGAAACAAGATAGATGGGGTTCCATGTGGACTCGTCCTAATTATCCAGAACCAGCAATATCAAATTACTCTGGAACTCCTGCAACACAACAAATTGAGGAGTCTGAGCCAATGCAAATAGATACCATTCGCAAACAGATTTCTATTGAAAGAAGAGATCAACGACGACAAGAAAATCTCTGCTTGTATTGTGGTAAATCTGGACATTATGTTTCTAATTGTTCTCAACGACCTCGCAAGACAGTTGCTACATTAATGGAACCTAAAGACTCGGACCAGGAATCTATTATTTCATGCTGCTCACATCAACTGAATGCTATTATTCCTCAAATCTCTTCACTGTCTACATTGGAGAGAGAGAACAGAAGAATAAAGAATCATTTTTCAATACCAATACAACTTAAGATAAACTCTCAACTTATTTCAACCATGGCAATGCTGGATTCAGGAGCCAATGGTAATTTCATGGATATAGATTTTGCTAAACAAAACCATATAGTATTTCAAGAAAGAAAGACCCCTGTATTGATGGAGACAGTTGATGGGTCCCCTCTGAATTCTGGTCCCATCACACATGAGACAGAACTTATGTCCTTGATGATAGAACCCAATCATAAGGAGGAACTCACTTTTTTTCTCATCTCTTCTCCAAATTTTCCCATAATTTTGGGTCTCCCTTGGTTCACTAACAATAATCCAGCCATTAACTGGGAGTCTCAAACCCTATCGTTTCAAGATACTATCAGTGTGGTCCCTCTTGTACAAAAAGAGAATCAGATCTCAGTGTCCCCCTCTTCTGTGGAGGAACAATTGCCTGTTCAATATCAGGATTTTGCAGATATCTGTAACAAACAAAATGCTGACAAATTACCACCCCATCGACCATATGATTGTCCCATTGACCTATTACCCGGGGCTGCTATTCCTTTTGGTCGGATTTATTCATTAGCTGATCCTGAATTAAAGACACTAAAGACTTACCTGGAGGAAAATGAAACTAAAGGTTTTATACGTCCTTCAAAATCTCCAGCAGGGGCTCCTATTTTTTTTGTAAAAAATAAAGATGGATCTTTGCGGCCATGCATTGATTATAGAGAATTAAATAAAGTTACTATAAAGAACAGACATCCACTTCCTCTCATCCCAGAATTATTGGAAAGACTGCAGACAGCAAGTATTTTCACAAAGCTTGATTTAAGAGGAGCGTACAACTTAATACGCATTCGACCAGGTGATGAATGGAAAACGGCTTTTCGAACAAAGTATGGACATTATGAGTACCTCGTGATGCCGTTCGGGTTATGTAATGCCCCTGCTACTTTCCAACATTTTATAAATGATGTCTTTCGAGATTTGCTTGATCTGTTCATTATTGTATATCTTGATGATATCCTTATCTTTTCTAATTCTTTACCAGAACATCAAGAACATGTTCGAATTATTTTACAACGGCTACGTATAAACCAATTATACATCAAGTTGGAGAAATGCGAATTCCATCGTACTCAAATAAAATTTTTGGGTTACATTATATCCCCTCAAGGACTGTGTATGGATCTCTGTAAAGTGCATGCTGTGGTAGATTGGCCCATACCTAAAAACATCAAAGATGTGCAACGATTTATGGGCTTTGCTAATTTCTATCGACGTTTTATAAAGGACTTTTCTGGAATTGCTGCCCCCATTACTCAGCTCACAAAAAAGGTTTCCTCCTTTCAGTGGTCACCAGCAGCTGATAAAGCTTTTTCCATTTTGAAAACTAAGTTCACGTCAGCTCCTATATTAATTCATCCTGATCCTACACTCCCATTTGTTTTGGAAACTGATGCATCAGATTCAGCTATAGGAGCAGTAATTTCACAAAGAGTAGGAGAAAAAATGTTACTTCACCCCTGTGCTTTTTATTCAAGGCAAATGACTGCTCCTGAAAGAAACTATGATGTGGGAAATAAAGAACTTCTTGCCATTATAGCTGCTTTTTCAGAATGGAGACATCTTTTAGAAGGTGCAAAGCATCAAGTGATAGTCCTCACCGATCACCGGAATTTGGAATTCCTTAAATCAGTAAAAAGATTATCTCCCCGACAAGCTCGATGGGCTCTCTTTTTAAGCCGTTTTGATTACCTAATTTCCTATAGACCTGGATCGAAGAATGGAAAAGCCGATGCCCTCTCAAGAGCTTATGCGGAGAATCCTCAACAGGTAAAGCCTGTTCAAACAATAATTCCTGATTCAAATTTTTTGGGGGTTATTTGTACAACGGAGTTATTAACAGAGATCAAGAATGGATATGATATGGATTCTACCCTCATGAATCCTCCAAAAAATGTTAAATTATCTTATGACAACAGAGTCTGGCATATGGCACATCAACTATACGTTCCAGAAAAAGCACGGTTAAAGGTCATGCAACTATTCCATGACTCTAAATTAGCAGGCCATAAAGGACTTCAGAAAACTCAAGAACTGTTAAGCCGTTCATTCTGGTGGCCCAACTATAAGGAAGATATAGCAAAATATGTATCCTCTTGTACAACGTGTGCCAGATTTAAGACTCCTCGTGCTTCTCCTTTTGGACTACTACAACCTTTGCCAATACCTACACGTCCATGGGATTCCATTTCCATGGATTTTATTGTAGAACTTCCGAGATCTAAGAATATGACCACTATCTTTGTGGTAATTGACAGACTGACAAAGATGGCTCACTTTATACCCTGCCAGGGTACTCCTACAGCAAAAGAAACAGCCGACTTACTTATAAAAGAAGTTTTTCGTTTGCATGGCGTTCCTAATGATGTGGTGTCAGACCGAGGCGTTCAATTCACATCACGATTTTGGAAACAGTTTTGCAAATCCCTTGGCATTGTGGTGAACTTGTCCACTGCATTTCATCCACAGTCAAATGGACAAACGGAGCGAACAAACCAAACACTTGAGCAATATCTCAGATGTTATATTTGTCACCTACAGGATGATTGGGTTGATATCCTCCCCATGGCTGAGTTTGCATACAATAATTCTCAACATTCGTCTACAAGATTTAGCCCTTTCTATGCTAATCTAGGATATCATCCAAATATTTGTCCCAATCTACCTTGTGACTCTCCAATTCCTGCTGTGGAAGATAGACTGATTATTATGCAAAATAATCTTGAATTATTAAAAGAGACTTTGAAAACTGCTCAAGAAAGATATAAACGTGATGCTGACAGATCACGAAGGGCTGCTCCAACTTTTAGTATTGGTGATGAAGTATGGTTGTCAACTAGACATTTAAGAATGAAGGTACCATCTGCTAAGTTGGGAAGTAAGTTTATTGGTCCATATAAGATCATTGCACAGATTAGTTCAGTGGCTTTTAGATTGGATCTTCCTGATTCCATGAAGGTACATCCTGTTTTTCATGTATCATTACTAAAACCTTCAGTTAAGAATCCATTTCCTGGTCGCTCTTTGCCTCCTCCTGAGCCAATTCAAGTTGATGAGCATGAGGAATTTATTGTCGAAAAGATCCTGGACTCTCGTATGTTTCGAAACCAATTACAGTATCTGCTACGTTGGCAGGGTTATGGGCCAGAAGATGACTCTTGGCAATCTGCAAAGGATGTTCATGCCCCACTTTTGGTAAAAGCATTTCATAGACAGCATCCTGGGAAACCTGGTCCTAAGTCGTCCAGAGGACGTCGTTGAGAAGGGGGCATCCTGTTATGTACTTGCCCTTAGTTTTGCCCTCATTCAAGATGGCCGTGATTGCATCATGAAGTTTCCATCTTGGATCTCTGTTATGAACTTGCCCTTACAATAGCCCTTATCCAAGATGGCCGGGACTGTCTCATGAAGATTCCATCTTGGATCCCATTTCCTGTTTGGGCCTAGAAAAGGCACTTCCTGTTATGAAGCCTTTGCACGAGTATTGTGTTTGTCTCTGAACCAGATGCTTCCACAGAACCTTGCCTCCTTGTGATTTGGACTACAAGTACTTGATACTTCCACCAGACCTTTAACCTCTTGTTACTTTGGACTTTATTTGTTGGACACTGGAGATTTATTTGTATACCAAAATAAATCCTTTTGAATTCAGAAATACCTGGCTATTGGGCTCGTTTGTGATACCAGAATCGTGACACGGATAATGTGAGTGGTCTGCAATTGGCAAGTTGTACCACTGATGTGAAGAGAGGACTTGTCCAGGTGCAGGCATCAAACGGAGTAACGTGAGTGGTCTGCAATTGGCAAGTTTTACTACTGAAGTATAGAGGAGACTTGTGCAGGTGCAGGCATATAACGGAGTAGTGAGAGTAGTCTGCAGCGGGTAAGTTCTACTACTGATGTGAAGAGGAGAATTGTCCAGGTGCAGGCATGTAACGGAGTAGCGAGAGTAGTCTGCAGCGGGTAAGCTCTACTACTGATGTGAAGAGGAGACTTGTCCAGGTGCAGGCATGTAACGGAGGTAGCGAGAGTAGTCTGTAGCGGGTGAGTTCTACTACTGATGTGAAGAGGAGACTTGTCCACAGCAGAAGGATAACACGAGCAGAAACAGGAAACACCTCAGAGTCTCAAGGGAATGAGAACCAAGAACAGGCAAAGGTAATAGGGCAACAGGTGCCTTAAGTACTGAGAGGTGATTAATTAACCAATGAGACTAGAGGCGAGGTTTTAACAGTTCAGGGTTTCTGCACATGCGCAATCTTAGTCAAGATGGCGGACAGCCGTGGCTCAGGAGAGGCGCCGGCAGGAGCGAGAGAGACCCATGTCCCAAACTAGAGGCACTAACAGTCCGGTGAGTGACACGCAAATTCTCAGGAATAAAAGTTTTCCCCTGGGAGGTATATTGTCAGGTCTAATGACTGAAATGCTAAGTGGGCTGATAATAGGCCACGGATCCACAGTGATAGAATCCTCCTCTTTCCCCATAGAACTTAACAAAGCATCGGTCTTGCGATTTTTGGAATCGGGACGGAGGGTGACATGGATATCAAATCGAAAAAAGAATTGTGCCCACCGGTCCTGACATGGATTCATGCACTGTGCAGTTTTAAGGTAGAGCAGATTCTTGTAATCTGTGTATATTGTGACAGGATAACGAGCTCCCTAAAGTAATTGCCTCCACTCTTCAAGCGCCAATTTGATGGCAAGCAGTTCCTTGTCCCCAATGGCATAATTTCACTCAGCTGGTAAAATTTTTCGTGAGAACAACCCGCTAGGATGCCATTGCTCATCAGCTGGCTTTTGGGAAAGAACTGCCCCTACTCCGACAGATGAGGCATCAACTTCCAAGTAGAATGGACGGGTTAAATCTGGTTGCCTGAGTATGGGAACAGAAATAAATGCTTGTTTCAGAACCTGAAAAGCAGTTTTGGCTTCTTCAGACCACTTGGCAGGATTAGCTCCTTTTCTGGTGAGGGCGGTGAGTGGTGCTACCACAGTAGAGTAGCCACAAATAAATTTTCGATAATAGTTATAGCTGTACTGCCTTTAGTGTAGATAGTTGAGGCCAGTTAAGAATAGCTTGCACTTTCTCTGGGTCCATAGGGAGACCAGTCCCCGAGATGATATGCCCCATGAAGGGAATGGATTCAACTTCAAAGGTGCATTTTTCAAGCTTGCAATACAGTTTATTCCTTCTGAGATGACTGAGGACCTCTTTAACATGTCTGCGATGATCAGAGGAGAAAATGAGGATATCGTCCAAATATACCACAACAGTATGGTACAGTAAGTCCCGAAAGATTTAATTTATGAAATTTTTAAAAACCGCTGGGGCATTGCTCAGACCGAATGGCATGACAAGATATTCGTAGTGCCCATCCCTGGTATTAAAGGCAGTTTTCCATTTGTCGCCACGCCTGATGCGAATCAAATTGTAGGCCCCGCAGAGATCTAACTTCATAAATATTTGGGTACCTTTGACTCTGTCAAATAACTCTGTGATGAGGGGCAGAGGATACCGGTTCTTGACTGTAATGTCATTGAGACCACGGTAATCGATGCAGGGATGTAATCCACCATCCTTTTTCTTTACAAAAAAGAAAACGGCTCCGGCTGGTGAAGATGATGGGTGAATTAAGCCCATTTCCAAGTTCTCTTTTATATATTCAGACATAGATTTTGTCTCAGGGATAGAAAGAGGGTAGACTCTGCCACGTGGTAGGGTTTTATCCGGAACAAGATCAATGGAACAGTCCCAATCCCGAAGAGATGGTAGAGTTTCAGCGGCCTGCTTACTGAAAACGTCTGTGAATTCTTGGTAGGCAGAAGGAACTGGCAACACTTCTTTATCATAGGTGGAGCAATGTGGGAGAACACGTTGTAAACAGGACCCGGAACAAGTTGGACCCCCATTCCAAGATTTGTGGAGTCGACCAGTCGATATGGGGGTTATGCGTTTGAAGCCATGGAAACACGAGAACCACAGGGCTAGTGGTTTCTGGTATGACCAGAAAGGTAAGAGACTCGGAATGCAGAACTCCTATTTGGAGCGTCACTGGAGAAGTCTGGTGTGTAATGATACCTCCTGGAATTCGGCTACCATCAACCGCAGAGAGAAAGATGGTCACGGGAACTTTCACTAGTGGAATGGCTAGTTCAGCAGCTAATTTGGCAGACATGAAATTCCCAGCTGCTCCAGAATCCAGCAGGGCTGAAATGTATTGGGACCCTCGAGCGTGTTTCAGGGTGACTGGGATAATACAGTCCTTGCCTTGTGGGGAGCGAAGGGCCACTCCTAGTCTCACCTCCCTATCATCAGCTAGGAGGGTGCTTTTACCAAACTTGCGAGGACAATAATGCAGATGGTAATCAATTGGTCTAGCTCTGTAGCTAACTCCCGAGACGCTAATACATCCTTAATATGGTCAGACAGGCCCTGCCAGAGGACCGTGACAAGAGCATCATTATTCCAAGACAGTTAAGAGAAAAATGTTTGAAATTGAATGGCATATTGGCCCACAGACTGCTGCACCTGCCGAAGCCGCAGGATATCTGAAGTGGCTGACGTAGTTCTTCCAGGCTCACTGAATATTCTGCGGAAGCTATCAATATCAGATAAAATTGAGTCAGATTTTTCCCAGAGCGGTGATGCCCATGCCAGAGCTTGCCCTGATAGTAGCGAAATAATATAGGCTGTTTGGTACGTGCAGTAGGGAAAATCCCGGGTTGTAATTCAAAGTGTATACTGCACTGATTGAGAAACCCGCAGCAATTCTTTGGATCGCCATCATATTTAGCTGGCGTGGGAAGATGGAGTCCGGATGTAGTAGGTAGTGAAACAGGTCTTACTGGCTCAAACAAAGTATGAGATGGTTGACTGTGGAATGCCTGCAAGGTATCCATACGCGTAGAAAAATACTGCAAGAATCTCAAAATTTGCCCCTGGTTAGATACTTGTCTCTCAATGCATTCAGCTAATATTTGGACAGAGTCCTCCCTTGGGGTATGTTCCCCTAGCGGATCCATTGGGCAAGAACAGACTGTCACGGTTGACTATATTTCTTGATCCGATTCGGGACCCTTGGGCCTAGCTGGAGCAGGACTGAAATGGAACTTAGCGACCTGGATGATCTTCCTGTTCATGTTCTTGCTGAATGTAGAATATTGCAGGAGGATGAGCAGCTTGGAGGTGCAAAGTACTTGCAGAATGGTGAAATATGGATAATGAGGGTGCTGAAGAGGATCGATTTGTAAACACAGGGAATCAGGAACAGTGCAGGAACAACTGGAACCTGGATCCAATAACTATCCTCAGGAGAGTAATGTGTTGTTCTGGCAATGAACAGATCATAGCAGCAGGTTTAAATAGGGTGTCCCAAACAACTATTGGCTACACAGTTCATATGATCACAGCTGCTGAATCTGGTTGGTCTGGAATGATCACCTGACTGCATCCAAGATGGCCGCACCCATGCAGCAGAACAAACAGTATGTGTTTGTTTACAAACAGAGATGTGGTGGACAGGAATGCTGCAGACGACCAGGAGGGACCCAGGTAGCCGTGATATCACAGCGGCGAATGAGGTAAGTGCGGCTAAGATCCCGATGTGTGACACTCAGCAGGCCCACCAGGGGCACCATATGGCAGGCTAAGGATGTCCTATATTGGTCCTCTATGGCTGCTTATATTGAGCGGGTTGTCTCTGCCTGTGCCCCCTGCAGTGCTTTACGAGCCCATCATGCCAAGAACCTGCTCATTCTCAGTGAGTTTTCTGACCTTCCTTGGTCTATTATTATTATTATTATTATTATTATTATTATTATCTTTGACTTATTAGGCGCCACAAAGGGTCCGCAGCGCCGTACATTACATATACATTACATATACAGAAAACAGAACCAAGACACAACATGATACAAAAATGTATACAAACACAGGTGACAGGGTAAAGCAAATCAGATTATATCTGGAACAGATAGTGAAAGGGATGGTAGAAATCAGTGAGAAGAAGGCCAAAGCTTAAGAAGACAGGAAAAACAGGGCTAGCGAAACAGGCCAAGAGGTACAGAGGGTGAAGGAACAGTAGAAGGAGCACACAAGGAAAGAGGGCCCTGCTTATGAGAGCTAACATCCTAAAGGGAAGGGGGAGACACAAATAGGGTGGTACTAAATGGGGGAGAGAGCCAGGACAAGGAAGTTAGGAGGAGGACTGATAGACTTGAATAAAGAAATGAGTCTTAAGGGCACGCTTGAAGCCTTTGAGAGTAGATGCTAACCTGATGGAATGTGGAAGATCGTACCACAGCAGGGGAGCAGCTCGGGCAAAGTCCTGAAGACGAGAGTGAGAGGAAGTGATCAGTGAAGTAGTGAGGCGGCGGTCACAGGCAGAGCGGAGGGTGCGGGTAGGAGTGTAGGTAGAGATGAGATTGGAGATGTAGGGAGGGGAAGATTGACTAAGAGCTTTAAAGGTGAGGATGAGGAGTTTAAATTTAATTCTGTAGGGTATGGGGAGCCAATGTAGTGACTGTTGGAGGGAGACTGCAGATGCAGAGCGGTGGGAGAGAAAAATTAGGCGGGCAGTAGCATTGAGTATAGACTTAAGAGGGTCAAGGCGAGAATCAGGTAGGCCAGAGAGAAGGAGGTTACAGTAGTCAAGGCGAGAGATAACAAGCGAATGAACAAGGGTTTTTGTGGCTTTCGTGTTAAGAAAGGGACGTATCTTAGATATATTCCGAAGGTGGAAGTAGCAGGATTTTGAGAGGGACAGAATGTGAGGCTTGAATGAGAGGGAGGAATCAAGGATGACCCCAAGGCATCGGACTTGGGGGACAGAAACGAGGGTAGGGTTATTAACATAAAGAGAGGGGGGAGGTGGGAGAGTCCTGGCAGGGGGGAAGACTATAAGCTCGGTCTTGGAAATATTGAGTTTAAGGAAGCGTTGGGACATCCAAGATGAAATGGCTGAGAGACAGGAGGAGACACGAGACAGAAGGGAAGGGGAGAGGTCAGGGGATGAAAGATAAATTTGGGTCTCATCATCATAGAGGTGGTACTGGAGGCCAAAGGAGCGGATGAGGACTCCAAGGGAGGAGGTGTAGAGGGAGAAAAGCAGGGGGCCAAGAACAGAACCTTGAGGAACGCCAACAGGTAGGGGAAGAAGGGGTGATGTAGAATCATGAGTAGAGACTGAGAAGGAGCAGTTGGTGAGGTAAGAGGAAAACCAGGAGAGGACAGTGTTACATAGGCCTATAGATTTGAGAGTATGCAAAAGGAGTGCGTCGTCAACGGTATCAAAGGCAGCAGAGAGGTCAAGAAGGATAAGAAGGGAGTAGTGTCTATTGGATTTAGCGAGGAGAAGGTCATTAGTGACCTTAGTGAGTGCGGTTTCAGTGGAGTGGAGGGGGCGAAAACCAGATTGGAGCGGGTCAAGGAGTGAGTGAGAGGAGAGAAAGGAGGTGAGACTATTGTTGCTGCTTAACTTTTTGAATGGAGAGGGAAAGGGGGCTCCTGGCGTTAGAGGATTCATATTCTGGTTGGTTCGAGATAGATTATCTTTCCAAACTGACAAGTTCCACAGTCATCAACAAAATAAAAAGACACTCTTCTGCACATGGCATACCAAGCAAGCTTCTTACTGGCAATACCATGCAGTTCATGAGTGGTGAGCTCCAGACTTTCACCAATGACTGGGACATTTTACATGTCACCAGCAGCCCTCACTATCCACAGTCCAACAGTTTAGCATAAAGGGCAGTAAGTTCTGCAAGGAACTTGTTAGACAAATATTATAGAGATGGCTCTGATGTGTTAATGGAACTCCTTAAGAGTTCCATAAATACATCAGCAACAATTTGAGAAATACTCAGAGAGATGAACTTTCTTCTTCTGCTCAGTGCCTTTTATCCAGGTGCACCCACACCATCATTCCCACCACCAAGTTCAAACTGAGACCACAAGTTGAGAACAACATGAAGATGTTCTGCAGAATTCTAGGTTATGGCTCAGAGCCGCTCATGATAAAACATCTCATTGTTGGAGACAGTTGTCCCCTGGGCAGACCGTTCGCATCCAGACCCCTGTGCAGGGATTTTCCAACATGCCTAACAGCTACGCAGTGAAATCTCATGGTGTTTCTTATGACTGGAAAAGGCGTAACCTCCTATAAGTGTGTGTGTCCAGCTCTTTCACCTCATCTGACGCTGACTGAGGGTGGCAGAACACCCTTTATCATGAAAATTGGACCCCCTGAAGAAATAAATATTGGGATGCAGGACAGTCCCATGCTCCTGTCCAATAGTGAGCTTGTTCAGATACTGGATACACTACTACTTTCTTTGTCACCAGGTCTGAGAGAATTTCCAAGGCTATTGCAGGACTATCTTACTTAATCTCCCATTTTTTCAGTTCATGTTTGTGCTTTGTTACATACTCTTCGCGCATTCAACATCTGTCACACTGTCTTAAACTCACATACCTGTTTATTGTTCTTTATGTTAAAAAATAGGGATGTAGATGTATGCTGTATGCAAATGATGGAAGTTGAGAAAGAAGAAATAGGAAAGCTATGGACAATTAGAGCACTACTATCCATTTATTTGGATCTGCCTAACATTTCCGGGTTGTTACGTCAGTAATGACGTCGATTACCCATAACCACTGACGTAACAACCCGGAAATGTTAGGCAGAGTAGCGGCGATGCTGCGAGCGCGCAGAGGATCGGAGAGAGGATCTTAAAGAGGCACATTATCTCCCTAGGGATCATATATGATTACCATTATATTGGTGGAATATTAATAAACTAATAAAAAACTACTAGATCCTCTGCAACCATTATACCATAAACAGAAGATTTGAAGTCTTGCATCTCCCAATATATTTTTCTGAGATCTCCATGAGTACAGACGACACTTAATAGACATATGTAACACATGTTCTGGACAAGCAGACAGATAGGATATTGGTAGATTTCCAGGGTTGATTCCCTGGTGATACTTATGTTTCATTATTGTTACTCTTGGCTTAGAAGGGATATTATTTCCTTCTATGTTTCCTTAAACATGTGCATAAACATATGATATTTTTATTCCGCCTATATCAGTGTAGACTTTGCTGACTCTTTATTTCAGATATCATAGACCTCTGTACTAAAAGGGGTCAATAAGAGTTTGATCATATTTGGCCCATTTATATATCCATGTTTTTCTGCTGGTCATTTTTTCCGCGGTTGATTCTTTTATTTTCACTGATTTATGTCCAATTCACTATTTTTCTTTTTTCTATTTTAATATTTCGCTTCTAAATAAAGGAAGACCTAACTATTACATATAGAGATATGTTTTTTTATTTAACATTACTAATAAAGGTATTTACCCAAAACAACAATTTTTATTATAAATAAATGGATAGGAATGCTCTAATTGTCCATAGCTTTCCTATTTCTTTTTTCTCACATGTTTGAATGGAAAGAGCACCCCCTCACCTTAAAATCGATTTTGATATGGGAATGAGGTATATCCTAACCCAGTGCGGATAATTTTCCTCTCTTTTGAAATGATGGAAGTTGCTATCCACTTGCTACTGGAAATGTTTTGTTATACAGGAAACATCCCTGGACCCATATTCTTTTCAGCATGACTGCAGCTAATCAAGACACAATTCTGCAGGTCTCCAGAATCCTGTGGTGATTTGCACACAGACCACTTTACACCTCCAGTGAGACCGTTGAAAAGAAAATTGAAACTGTGTAGAATTTTAATTATAATTCTGTCTAATAACAAATAGAGGAATAGAGTATATTACCTGAAAAGATGTGTACATATTGCCCATACTTGCCAACTCTCCCGGAATGTCCAGGAGACTCCTGCATTTCGGGTGAGTCTCGCAGACTCCCGGGAGAGTATGGCATTCTCCGGAAATCGCGGCATTTGGCCCTGACCCCCGCTGTAAAATGATTCGTGTGCGTCATTACGTCACAGTGGCGGGTCCAAAATGACGCGATTTTGGAGCCCCGCCCCCCACATGCCCATCTTCCCCGGGGAGGCTCCCGGACGCCAACGCCATAATGTTGGCAAGTATGATATTGCCTGTTGTGACAGGATGGACCGCCTATGCCACCCTGTCTGTTGTTGCTGGGAACCGGCTGGGCTTACTTTGCCACCGTTCCCTTTCGTTATCCCAAATGCGCCCTCTTTCTCCAATTCAGTCTATGGATAGATTTGAATGGGAAAAGGATCTCTCCCTTTTCGCAAGAAAGCTATTACTTAAAAAATTCTTCTGTCTGAAGACGGAAAGAGACACGACAAATGCTATTACAAATGACCAGAATGACGCTCAGCCATCCAGACTTCCCTATGACACAACACCCTCTGCTGTAGCACTTGATACTGAGGCAGATGCAAATGCACTTACTATTCTAGAGGAATTGCAGACAACCTCTTCTCAATACTCTACAGAAGTTTCCTTAAACTCCAAACCAATATTTAAGAAAAAATCATCGTTTATGCCGGATATTAACATCTGCCCACAAGTTAAGGTCTATGTGGACCTTGTATCCAGGGATTTGGATTTATTTTATACTAGTCTATCAAAGCACCCCAAACCAACACCAAATCTTGATAAGAATGAAATTGAAGCCTTAAAGGATATTGAGGGATGGACAGATATTGTGATTAAACCCTCGGATAAGGGAGGCAACGTTGTTTTAATGACAAGGGATAATTATAAAAAATAAATATATCGTCAATTAAATGATACAACGTGTTATAAACGCCTCATCTTTAATCCCACATCTAATTTTACATTGATGTACAATAACCTTATTAATACAGCATTAAAGAACAGTGTCATATCTAAACAAGATTTTGAATACTTGAGGGTTGAAAACCCAAAAACTCCCACCATATACATCTTACCTAAAATTCACAAGTGTGAGCATACCCCCCCGGGGAGACCCATAGTCTCGGGAATCGGGGGACTTACTGAGAAAGCTAGCATATTTATTGACACACATCTACATAAATTTGTTGTCAGCCTTCCCTCATACACAAGGGACACTCTGGATGTGTTATCAAAAATCCAGGGAATTATAACCAACGATAAAACATGGCTGGCTTCGTATGATGTGGAGTCATTGTATACCAATATTAGCCATAATCAAGGTCTGTCTGCAGTCAAATATTTCTTGAGTATGGATACTCAGACGGAATTCAGTGATTTCCTATTAATATTGTTACGCTTTATCCTTACCAAAAATTACTTTGTTTTTGACAAAAAATTCTATCTACAGGTGAGAGGCACGGCGATGGGGACATGTTGTGCCCCCACCTATGCTAACCTCTTTCTCGGTTGGTGGGAGAGAGAGGTGGTTTTCACAGAAGAACATGAAGAATATACTAGCCACATCCTGATGTGGCTAAGATATATTGACGATATCCTTATTTTGTGGGAAGGAGAAGAAGAACTCTTCCATGATTTTACAAAAATTCTGAACAGGAATGATATAAATTTGAAATTGACATCTGAGATTAGTTACACCTCTATAAATTTCCTAGATCTGTCCATTTATAAAACATCTAATGGCTCTCTCAGCACAGGCACATATAGAAAACCCACGGCTACGAATAGCATTCTTCACCACTCTAGTGCTTACTTTCCACTAGTCCTCAAAGGAGTTCCTAAGGGAGAATTTTTGCGTATGAAACGTAATTGCTCTGATGATGAAATATATCAAAGGAGATCACAGGAACTAACTGAACGACTGAGGAAAAGAGCATATGGTAGAAACACTATATGGAAAGCCAAAAAATTTGCTGATCATAGAAATAGAGATACTTTGATGTACCCAACTCTCAACCCAACTAAAGATCAATCCAAAACTAGGATGGTTGGGATTTTTTGTGCTGAGTGGCATTAACTATCTACTATTTTTCAGAAACATTGGCATGTGTTATGTTCTGATAAGGACCTGAATAAAGAACTAGATGATAAGGTTGCTTTCAGTTGGAGGAGATCCAAGAATTTGAATGATATTCTTGTACATAGCTTCTTACAAAACTCTAAAAGAGAGGATAACAGACCTAAGGGATTTTTTAGTTGTGGTCTGTGCAAGGCTTGTCAATTCACCATTCCTACTAAACAGTATGTGGATAAATATGGAAAAATCTGGAAAATTATGGCATTTCTAAACTGTAATTCCTGTGGAGTTATTTATTGTTTGACCTGTTCATGTGGACTCAATTATATAGGCATGACAAGCCGTCCTTTTAAAAAACGGTTACTTGAACACATTGGCAATATTAAGAATGCATTGAAGGACCAACGGAATTTTAAAACTCTGACAACCGTAGCAAGACACTTTATGATCTTTCACAATAGTGATCCCAACCAGGTTAAAGCTTTTGCTATGGAGAAAACCACACTAAACCTTAGAGGGGGAGACATACAGGGACAACTGTTGCGAAAAGAGACTAAAAAGATCTTCCTGATGGGAAGCATGTCACCCTATGGCTTAAACGACTATAACAGCTATTCTGCATTTTTATGAATTTAAGGAGATGAATATACACCATATGTATATATAAATATGTAATGAACTATACCTACCGTGATGATTTTTATTCACTGTTGATTTCATGTATATGGGTTTTCTTTACCCCTTAATTATTATTTGTTTTATATGTTGGTCTAGCACTTTTTAGTTAACACATCACAGTAACATCTACACATTAATATTAATAGTAATCTATTATCTTTCATAATACACTGGAACAAATTAAAATTGAAAATAAAAATATAATAAAATAATAGGAATCAAAAATAGAATATAGATTAACAATATCATATATATAAAAAAACAATAATAATAAAAACAAAAATAAAAAAATAAAAATATAAAAAAAATAAAAAATAAAAAATATAAAAAAATAATCATAATAGTTAATTTACATATAAAGAATTTTTATTAACATCTTTATATTTTATTTTATTTATTTTCAACATGTCACATTATTATTTCACTTTTCACCACGGATGGTATTACAATTCTCCTCACTTACTGTGATCCATGCAATATTTAGCCAAATCAGCCATGATCAGATCGATTTTTGCTTTATATTATTGAATCTGTATCATGTTTAAATCCAGGTTATCATATCTATAAGAACAGACCAACTGTATTAATACTTTATTCCCTCTTCTAATGTTTTAGAATGATGCCTATATATGACATACTTGTTATTAGGAGTTTTCTACATTCAGACATTCTTAGCCAATCACGCTATTACAGGGGCGGGATTATAATTTATCCTCACCCTGCCATTGCAGCATTCAGATGACAATCATTGTCATCCCATTCATGACGGGATTAGCTTACTTTATCATGTGACTCATGGGGGCTGGCCTTACGGATTATTTAAGGCTGATCTAATCATCAATCTGGTTGCCTTGAAAAAGCTAATTAAGCGAAACGCGCATTGGCGTTCGCTCTGTGTGTTTTAAATCCTATTATGTAGATAGCGCCCTGTATATATCTAGTCCTTACAGACCTACCAAAATTAAAAAATCAAAACAATATTTATGTGTGGGGTTCTGGGGACACCACAGCGACTAGCGCTTCTACTTAATTCAGGGTCAGAGGGCTGACGAGAGACACAAGATACTATCATCTAGATAGACTACCAGTGTGTGTGTCATAAATCTTAGTGGATACAGTTTACAGGCAAGTTAGACTCACACAGAAGTGTAGATGTGAGCGCCTTACTAATGTTTGAACCTCTATGATTCATAGGTGATAACGGAGATATAATTAACATGTGGGGCTCTGGGGACATTATAGTGATCAATGCCTTCATATGATTCAGGATTAGAGGGCTCACGAGATACTAATCTCTGGGTAAATTATCAGCATGTGTGCCAAGAATTATAGCAGACACAGTTTCCATTTTTTTGTTAGATCTGTGTGTTAGGAATTATAGCAGGCACAGCCTCTAAACTTGTCAGACTTATATATAAGTAATTATACTACCAAGTGTATCCCTTTTTTTGAGGCAGAGTATAGTTTGACGGCTCATATTGTCCCTACTTTTTTAGATAGATAATGAGCCTGTTACCAATTGCAGTGTTCAAACTATACAACTGACACATACTAGTTATACTATTTTAGTATACTACATCTCTGTCCTTGAGAATTGCACCAGGACAGCGATTAGGGCTTCTAATTAAAGGAGACTATTTGATCTAGTAGTCTATGGTACTTATTATGATAAGATAGACAGAGGATAGACAATCTTACAGACATACCTCTGCTTTAGAACTTGACAGTTGCCCACTGACCCATGTACTTATATTATATTATATGATTTATCAGCCCTAAGAATTCGACCATAGAGCGATTGTTGCAGTTGATTTGCAACTTTTAATTTCACTGTCTTTGTTTTCTTTTAATTATTTCGCGTAGCTTTCATTTTGCTAGGATGTATGTATTTTAACATATACCAATAAAGATTTGCTTTTTATTACATACACCTTCATTAACCTTGTATCCTAGAGTGCCCCACATTATAACCTCTGTTCTGTCCTTTTTGCTACCAATATATCTCTAGGTTATATGGTGCACCTTTCAGCGATTCTGCTGATTTCAATGATAGTATATTATCAACTATAAACTGATATATATAGGATACTTGGTTATAGACCTAGTGCGGTTGTACTCCTTCTCTTTTCACCAGGGTGATCAGGTCAGATGAAGTCAGAAGAATGATACATTACATGCTCACACAGCTCATCTTTTACACAGTTCTGACATAGGCTATTTTTAGAATCAGGATGTAACCCTGCTTAGCTAAGCATAAATTTACATGCATTGCAAAGCTAACGATATTTACATTTATCTGTGAAATTCTAGAGACGATGTGATGGTTTTCAGATGCAAAGAATCCAGGAGCCAGTCTTAATTAAAAGTTCCTGTCTTCAATGTTGGACCTTCACACATCAAAAGATCTAATTAACATGTGGCCTTTCATCAGACCGTTCGGCATACATATTCACACAGAACAACAAAAGGACCCACAACAAGCCACTTCCCCAAATCACAATACACCAAAGGCTTGGTAAACACAGGCTCATGGTATCAGATATATACATCAGAAATAGGCATATCCTATAGCAAGGTTGGACAAGAGACTAATTTCTTCTCCTGGTCTCAGAAATAACACTTTTCTATCTCACAATATACACAATATCAAAAAATAAGTGCAAATTCAATTACATAAATAAGTTTCCTGTGCTATTTGCTTTAAATACATTTTTACCAAAAGTTATTTAATAGGGATCCAGTCACACCTGTTAACTAATTTATTTATGCATCAATAAACACAGCCTTAAATGGAGAGTTAAACTGATGTTTTTGACTAAAAGACTAATAAAAGAAAAATAAACTAAAACACAGTGCCATGTGAAGAGAAAGGGCTTTTACCCACTGGTGTTTAAATAGTGCACTAGATTTAATTTTTTTAATGCAAATGCAAATCATGCAAACATGTATAAAATAGAACCCATTCTGTTTAATGTGTCGGTCAAGAACACATTCCCAGCGTCCCTGTCTTTGAGCTGTTTACTGTATGGGGTTACTCACAATTCTATCACTCAAACTTTCACTCAACTTTCACACAGGTTATTTGCTGAATTGCCCCCAAAGAGTGCTCTCAAACCCATACACACCTATGATCTGCCACCATGATTGAATAAGTGCAATATGACCCCAATATACTGCCATACACTCCTTGTTACACACAGGTTAGCAATGCACACACCAGCAATCAATAGGTTAACACATAAAAACTCTGTTACATTTTAATGCATGTATATTCTTCAGCTGTTTGTAGCACATTGCATTACAGAATGTTACTTTCTGTTGACCCCTGCAAAAATAAAATCTTTAAAGAAGGAAAAACCTCTGTTACATACCTGTACAGGCTTGTTAGTCAACTAGTATCAAGAATAAAACTTATTAAATTTTAGATTTGATATACAAAGGTACAGGGCATTTGGATGTAATATAAAAAACATATAATAAATAACAAACATACACAAAATAAATGCAATACAGTTATAAAAACCCTGAAATTACAGGGAATAAAACTTTCATATCATAGTATGCCTGGGACATGGTAGAATTAAATGGACAGTCATTCAATCAGATTGAGCCTCAAGAGCTGTCACTCTGCCCTCTCACACACAGGATATTTAAGCAGGTTTCACTGGGAGGGCAATCAGACGGGCAGTTTATAGTTTGTCAAAAAGATTTGACCTTCCATAACTTTTCTTGGACATATCCCAGAGACATAACACCCTTCAATTAACCAGTCATCACCCCCATACATTTACATATAAAATGTGATGGAATTACAACAATATCAAATATCATTCTGAAAGATATGTGTCCACTGTGATTTTCCTGTACAGTTGATATCTATACTTCACAATCCTTGTGTGGTTTTTGCCCCTAAGACACATTGATTTCCCAAAATATGAAATATGAAGACATAATAGTTACTATTTCCTAAATACATGCATAGGTAGCCATTATCTTTTGCATTTGCCTAAAAGGTTCTCAAATTTGCACCTAGTGGGCTACTTTGTTTTCACAATCCCTTAATTAGACAGTCTACTCTAATTAGCAAAGGGTATGGATGATCACAGACAATGCCTGGCTTTGATCTGTATATGTTAAGTGAGTTTCCTAAAAAGAATGTCTGAGCGTAACCTAATTACCTCCACCCGGGCTGACTGTCCAAACATTTTTGTCTAGGGGGAAATAATGCAGATTCATATTTACCAATTTAATATTTTGTTTAGCCCTCACCCCATTTGTACCTCTGTGTGCTTTTACATTGCAGCGCTTTTAAAAACTATTTTATCCATTTCTGTCCAAACCATATCCGCAAGTTCCAAATCCATTGGGAGCAGTTTAACCAGCATTTTGCATTTTTTTCTTTCCATTCATGTTAACGACCCATTCATTCGAATGGCCAATTCATTTCATTGGAGGCGTACGCTAAATGTAGAAACTCCACTGAAATGAATAGGCATGAAATGAGTTGGCCATTACATTGCTGTAGCTCAGTTACTTTTGTGTTCTCCAACATCAGTAGAGATTCAATTAAGTTTTAACTGTAGGATCTCAGCACAGCTAATGTGGGAACCAATTGTGATTGACTGAGTGACAAGGAGGAATTGTGCTCAATTCAGTTCACTTTCATTCTGCAGCAGGGCTCCGAGCGGTTTGCATTGTCCTTTTTTGTTTGCTTTTATTTTATTTCCCATGGATTGCAAGAAAAAGATTTTCCTGTGGAAGACAAATAAAGAAATTGTCCTGTGGATTACACGAACAACTGTCTTGAATTAGATTTTTATTCTAGTGGATTACATTTCAATTCAATTCCTGTCATCTACAAATAAAGAACATTACATGATGATCTTCTTGGATTACAATTTTTTTTTTTATTATTTTGAATTCTATTTATTTTAAAGAAAAGATACAGAAGACAGGAAGCTAGAATCAGACAATTGGTTGGTATCAGTGGTACTGAAGAAACAGTCCTTGATTTGAGGGGAGGCACGCAATCCTGAAGCCCTCGCTGTGCTCTTCCACAAATGAAACCCAAAATGGGGCAATGCATATGCGTCAGCCACTGCAGATGCCCTGGCCCCATGCCTGATCAGAGTAGAGTTAAAGCCTCTGGGACGGATCACAAGGCCCCCATACATTTTCTAGAGGTCTCACCAATTGAATGTTATGCCCCTGTCCTTAATTACCTGCTGCTAACATTGATTTTGAAGCTTAAAAAAATGTCTGGTAATGGGGGCTATTTCACAAGCAGAAACTACCAATATTGGATGATTAAAGTGAAGATGCTGCTAATAAAGGAAAGCCAAGCCTATTTCACTCCCACATGACTAGGTTGAAAAAGATCAAAAAGCCCAAAATACCATCTCCCTTAGCATAGACAATGATCAAATTGTGCACATATGTAAATGTGAAACTGCAAAAATAAATGTGGAAGTAGCAACAGAAAGTCCATGAATGAGCAAGTTTCAGCAATAAATTTAATTTAAAAAATATATATTGAACTAGGCTGATTAAGGGCCAATAAATATAGGACAAGAGTGCCTTAGAAATGGTAAAGCACCTTTGTGATATTGGAGAACAATGAGTGCAAGTGTAAAAGGGCCTACCTGGCCTCGACTGGTCCACTTAGCACTAGCACTGATCTTCCAGCAACTCTTCCGTACATGCCATTCCAGTCAGGCCTAGGAAGAAGACAGCAGAAAACTCTCAGGCAGGGTATCAGAGTGGAGGAGAAGAGGTAATAGACTAGAATAGGGTAGAAATAAGCCCACGCTCAGTATATCCCATGTTATATATGGTACAAGTTGCATGGCAATATAAATGCCCATATACAGTATGTATACAAAACAAAAAGACAGTTATTGTCTGCATTTATCCTTAAAACTGCATATCAGTGTGTATCTAGCAAAATGAAAACATGCGGTATTGGTTCATATTTTGATCAAAACATATAAACTTGCATCCCAGTGTCAAGTACACCTCATTGCACACAGGTGTTACACTCTCCTATATGCTTTAAATACTATTAAAAAGCAGTTGAAATCAGATGCAATTAAAAAGACAGTTGTTGTCAGCACTTATCCTTAACACTGCATATCTGTGTGTAGTTCCACTCCAGTCGCCGAAACCTCAGTTTTGTTCTAAGCGTAGGATTACAGATATTTGCTGCAGGAAAGACTCGCTCACAAATGCCTTACTCACCGGAGGTGAGGGTCTACTCAGGAGTAAAACATCAAACAGAATGGGGGACACTCCCCATAGGGACATCATCTCCTCTTGTTAGTTGTCTGGAACTAAAGATGGCTCTTAACAAATAGGTGACAGAGCAGCAGCCTTCCAACTGGACTAACTATTCCTCTTGAAGTATTTACTACCCACTCTATTGATAGCTATAATGCAACAACAACTAGCAACACCCTATTCCTTCCCATATTTTATTTGACCAGTATGATGTGCGCCTGGCACTAGGTGTAGTGTACTACATTAATTATCACACTCACAGTATAATTTAGCCTTATTATAAGAACACAGACTATATATATATATATATATATATATATATATATATATATATATACATACATACATATATATATCACAAATCAGATACCAAAAAAAAAAACTTTAATGAGGCATAACTAATGGAACATATAATTGGGGCACACAATAGCCTACCTTCAATGGGGGCCTGACGAATGAGTGCAGCAAAACTGATGAGGGCACAGGAAAACCTAAGGGGAAGAGCAAAAATAACCTAAACAATCACTGTATACAGTACCAATGCATGCAACAAAAAGACAGAAATAATGTATCCAGGGCTTGGCCCCCAATGAGTGGGACTGAGTGCACTAGCCAAGTGTTACTTTTTCTAGAGGATAGGGAAACCCGCAAAATAGCAAGAAAGTTTGAAACTCCTAGTGCAACAGGCCTAATGCTTAAACTGAAGCCCCGAATAAATGCACCACAGGCCTACAGCCTACTGAACTTGATGACAGGGGTCTAGCACTTGTTTAAATGGTGCCATTGGCCTAAAGCCTGAAGGTCTTACCTGGTTCTTGCAGCTTTCAGCAGCAGCAGAGGGGAACCGTGACCATTTTTTGCCTTCTTTCTGCTGCTTCTTGGGTGGATTGCCTCTAGCAGTCTTCTCCACTTGAGCCCAACATCTTTAGTCTTCTTTGATTGATCCCGCCGTCTTCTCTTCTTTGCTCGCCTACGGCATATTGTTTGCTTGATCCTGAAGCTCCTCTTGCTAAAATCTGTTTGGCTCCTAATGGCTAAATATAAGCCATTACAACGGGGCAGGGTAATGAAGTGGCAAGCCTGGATTGGCTTGCTGCAGTGTGCAAAGTCAAAATGGCCTTTGACTGGACCAAAGCAAATTTTCTCAGATTTCCTTGGTCTAGGGCTGGAAGACTATACAATTATCAGGCGCTTACCTGTCCATCCTTAGCATAAGATGCAAAGGCTGCCTAGGGAAGCAGTGGGGGTTTGAAGCTGCTGATGAAGACAAAATCTGTCAATCAGCCTGAGGCAGGAATGGTTTAGCCATAGGCTTCAAAAGGAATTTTCCAGGTAGGCTTGTGGCTCATTGGGCTGTTGATTAATCTTTTTTAAACTATATGCCTGTTTTTATTTAAACTGGGTACTGCTCACTGGGGGTTAAGCTATATTGTTCTGCTGATGTCTGGCCCCTCCCCAGGGACCAGCCAGCTTATGCAGAGTGTCACAGATCAGACCTGGGCTGATATCCCCCTCCGCTTTGACACCGGTGGTGTTCGCCTATCAGTGCTTCCATATCCATGTGTGCTAAGCCCATCCAATCAGTGTTCAATACACACTACTTTAACATGAGGCTGAGCATCAGAGGAGTGTGTGTTGAGCCCCAATAGGAGAAGCTCAGCGTACATAGTTACTGAGGCTGCTCACTGCCTCCCTCATGTATCTTCTGCCAGACTGCAAATTGCTTCATTTCTGCTTCCCGATTGCCTTGTATTTGCATCCTGCATGTCTTATGTACCCCCCTGCTTCATTCATCTTGTTTCTCCTGTACCCAGCCTTCTCTATGTCCCTTCCTTGTCCTCTTATATACACTTGTCTTCATCTCTTGTCCTCCCTTTTCACCTCATTGCCTAATGGATGCTCCAATTGCCACCTTGGACCATCAGTTTATGTAACCTACTTTCTTTCTGATTTTTCTTCTTTTATCCACGAGTAGAGAGAATGTAAAATTACCATATCTCCGATATTGATTGGGCTCCTGCGGTACATACAGGATCTGATGGCTGGTAAGCCCTAAAGGTGGAGTAGGAGATGCGATGTCTAGATTCAAGTACCAGGGGCAAATAAGTAGCTGCATGGATATGTAAACTACTGCCAGGTGAGTGTGGCCGTGATAGAGGGTGGAGGATATCCTGAACATATGCTGGCTATGTGTCTGTGTACATTTCTCTGCATTATATAGCCATTACTTAGGTGCTTTCTGTATTGTATATCAATCACTAGGATGCTCTCTATAGTTTAAAGCATCACTAGGATGCTGTCTGTATTATATGGTGACCACTAGGATGCTCTCTGTATTGTATGGCAGTCAATAGGATGTTCTCTGTATTGTATATCATGCATTATGATGCTCTCTGTATTGTAAGGCGGTCTCTAGAATTCTCTATATATTGTAAGATGTCACTAGGATGCTCTCTGTATTGTATACTGGTCACTAGGATGCTCTCTGTATTGTATATGATTTTCTGATATGCTCTCTGTATTGCATATCAGTCCTTGGGATGCTTTCTGTATTGCACAGTGGTCTCTGGAATGCTCTCTGTATTGCATATCAGCCACTACAATACCTGCCTTGTATATAGGCCGAGAAAATGTATGTCGTTGTTGTGACTCTGCCTACCATTGCATGTTGCATTGGCTAGGGATAAAGGTGTGCTAACCTTGCCTACTTTTGTGTTGGCCCCACCTACAGTTGATTTGGTCCTGCCTATATGAGGCAACTTTCAGATTTTTTTCCGAGGACACATTAAGTTCACCGTTGCCTACTCTCCCAGAATGTCCGGGAGACTCCCAACTTTTTGGGAGCAGAGCAACCTCCTGAATCCCGGCCAGTTAGAAAAGTTAAACGGAGGGGGGGGGCCTTAGTAACGCAATTCATGCGTCACTGTGGCCCCGTCCCCTCTTATATGAGGTCAATATTATTATGCCCGTTTAGGAGGCGGGGCTAAGTGACGCAACTCACCGAGCCCTGCCCCCACTCGCCCACCTCTCCCTGAATCTCCCGGATTCAATCTTGCCAAAGTGCCAGTCCATTCTCCCACCCCACAGCCTGTGATAGACACACAGCCTATGATTGCCCTCCCACTCCACAGCCTGTGGTAGCACCTTCTCCCACCCCACAGCCTGTGATAGCCATGAAGACTGTTATTACCCTCCCACCCCACAGACTGTGCCAGCACGCCCTCTGTTCTGTAAGCCTGTAGCAGCCCTCCACCTCATTCCAGAGCCTGTAAAAGTCCACCAACCCGACATCCTGTGGGATCTAAGTGTAATTTAGATGGTGTTGGTAGGTAGGGTTAAGGACTATTATTTTAATGATAGGGTGAGGGTGGGCACTCTTCATTCAATGGTGGGTAAGGGCTATTCATTATATGGTGATTGTGGTGATGGGGCTCTTTAATAATGGAGCAAAAGGACTAATAATTTAGTGCTGGGATGAGGAGATTCATTGAATGTGGGGTTAAGTTGCGCTAGAAGTAGGGCTATTTACTTATTATGATTGTGATTAATTTATTGTCAGGCTGAATTGCAGGGGGGGGGGTATAGACATATTTATAATTTTATAGAATCTTATTTTAGGGTTGGTGAGGGGAAGGGTGAACTAGTGTTTACTTACAGCTCTGCTTTACAGGAGGTGAATAGTAATTATCTCTTTTCCAAATAGGGCCCGAACATCCCAGGGACCGGACAAGCAGAAACTGAACTCAAGACGCTAGCAGAAGCGCCATGTAGCCAAAGCTGCAAGAACAGGTAAGAGAGTGCAGCACTGGGTTGGAGAATAGTCTAGCGCTTGTTAAGGGCTACGTGCTTCCGTAGGGAGTCAGCATGTACTGACACCAAATAAAGGGGGTGGTGGGGTTGCAGGTGTTCCATTTTGCCCAGGGCACTAAAATGTCTAGTTACAGCTCTGGTAAGGTGTGTTAAAGAAGATGTGTCATCAAGTCATCTGGTGTTAAGTTTATAGTGTCCTGTACATAAAAATAACAAAAAAACAGGGTTCCTCAATTCACTCAGCAGAGCGAATAATGTTCAAAACAATGTTTATGTGCTATGCTATCCCGTCCTATACAACAGGAGAGCTGTAAGATATAGTCAGAGCCGGCCTGGAAGACATTTATCTGCTCTGATAGCAAGTACTATGTAGAAAAGCAGAAAGATAATATCATAGGACCCAGTGATAGGTTCATTTTAATAACTGTACATTGCAATGATACTTTCAATAAGGCTGTACTAATAATAAAATAGAGGTTGCAAAACTACATCACACATTTAACACTATGTGTTCTGAAGATCTGTGTGATTTTTGAAAAACGTCATGTAAACCAGCCTAATTTCTCTTAACCAGGAACCTCATGTTTTAAACATTTCCACTGGTGAAGTTCCACTATTACACAATGATAGGTCTGGTTTTGTTGATTTGAAACTGAAACATATCTGGAAGAAGTAACATTGACTGGAATGAGATAAAGAAATCTAGATACATTATAATTCTGCAAAGTAATATTTGCTTTATCGGTAAGGGATACAATATTGGTTTTGAAAGGTAATATAAATATGGAGAATGAAGGCGTCAAGGTGGTTATCCTGTTCTTTGAAAAGTTATTGCTATGCAATATAATTAATGTTTTCTAGCAATTTTGCTAAATAATGTGGCATTGCTTTATTGCTGTTTTGTATAGGATATATTATTTTATCTAAGCCATGTAAACAATCATACATATAAACACATAAGTGAGGTACTCTCCAATATGTCTTACTGACCTTTTTTAGACTTGCTAACAAGAAAATGACCATACGCCATAACAAATGTTCTGAAACAGTAAAGGTAAGTTAGTTTGATGTTTCTGATGCTTATATGTATGGAGATTACACAGGTTCACTTGTTACACCGCCTGTCCCCCATCACTCTCTTTTCGATACAGGGCTTCTGTCTTTAGCTGTTACCCACAACATGACAACAAGAACAGGTGCACTGCTTAGGATGGTGCCATTGCCCCAACCTCCATAACCCTCCACCAACCCCACCTTTCTTGCCTTACGGAGCAACCACATGCTCAGTCTAAATGGAGCAACCATTCAAAAAATGACTTGCTGAGGTGTCACTGGATCAAGTGGAGTTGCTCGCTACTAACAGGTGCTGTTTGCCTGCAGTGCATAAAAAGTGATGGGAGCCCGGGGGATGGTGCTGCTCATGAGGACAGAGGCACAGGCTACAGGAGTGGATTGCAGGGCCATGAAGTGTGTGGGTGGTGGCATTGGGCAACCTGAAGACTGCAGTAGTGGTTTGCTCTCTGATGCTGAGGATCTTGAGAGTGCAAGTGACAGCTCCGACAAATCTCTGTGTGGAGGAGATGATGGAGGCTACAGTAGTCCATCTGGGGACAGCAGGGGCAAAAGGAAGAGGAAAAGCAGACTGTCTGGAGTCAGCAAGCAGAGACAAGCTGCCAATGCCCGGGAGAGAGACAGAACACACAGCGTGAACACAGCTTTCACTGCCCTCAGGACACTAATCCCCACAGAGCCTGCAGACCGCAAACTGTCCAAAATAGAAACCCTGAGGCTGGCTTCTAGTTACATTTCACATCTAGCTAACATCCTGCTGCTGGGGGAGGACTGCATGGATGGACAGCCATGTCTACAATACAGAGCCTCTGTGGCCAGTGCAGCACCTAGACCCATCTGTACCTTCTGCCTTAGCAATCAGAGGAAGATGGTAAGTGGTACTCTAATAGAGAGTCTATAGAATCATGTACAGTATGTGACTCATTCTAAACGGCACAAGCTGTTCCCAAAATGTGTAATTTCTTTTCTTTTAGTCTGAGTGCAGTAAGGAACATTTTGTCCGTGCACACTTAAAATAGCACTATATGTTCTAATGGACTGTATTGCTTTATATTATTAAAGATATATAGTTATAGTAACACAATTTAAAAAGTGTAAAAAAAGTGAAACTTTCTCACAACTTCTGTTTGTATACCCATGTTTGTTCTCTAAAAGCAAAAGTAATTTTACACTAATTTAGTTGGGTTATATTATCAAAATGCACTTACATTCTTTCTTGTTTCAATAAATGGATTTTTATGGATATTTGTTAAAAACAATTAAAGGGGAACAAATGGAAGAAAATGGATTATAGGGTTTAACATACATGTGGGTCAAAGCAGGTATATACGTATTTGATATCTCATTTTTTAACATGTTTAATGTAATGTAGGAATAACTGAAGGTTATACAGTGTTGGGTACTGTGCATTTTTATCTGAATACTATGCAATGCATGAGAAAATAATGCTCTACTGTCTTGTACAATATTTCGGACTGATTGGTAGATGTGGTCTGTTAATGCTGAAATGTTTCTAATGTTTACAAATGTTATTTGAAGACACTCATGAAAATGACAGTTTAAACATTTTTCAGTGACCCGGTCACTGGCGAATAATCACTTTCCACTGATCACCCATTTTACATCCACTTATTTTCTTTGGGTTGATCTACACATTGAAAATTGCCAAGTAGCATGACCATTGCCTGTGATTGCACAGTGCCGCAATTTAATAGCATTGCATGAACTTCAAACAATCAACCGCTTTTTAAAATAAATATATATATATATATATATATATATATATATATATATATATATATATATATATATATAAAACTGAGTCAGATACTGGAAATGCTACTTGGATCTATATAAGGAGGTTTCAGAGATGTCAGGTAATACAACTCAGCATAAAGTAGCAGTGTTTTCTAAGCGATTAATCGCACTAGGTGTTATCGCAGAGACTAAAAATCGCCCATGTAGCCCTAGCCTTCCTGTTTATGTAATCAAGTGATGAAAAGCACACAGCTACAAATGCTGTTTATTGCTCCTTTTAAAGAGACATTGGTGATAGTAAACAACTTTGACTGGCTGCAGGAATATTTTACAGGGATTTACTATCATATTCCTTCAAGGTTATATAATGACACTATATGACACTATAAATATAATAACACTATAGCAGAACAGAAAGTCAAGACACATGTTTGCTGCAGTTCTACAATCTAAAGGGCTTCTAAAGCATACAAATATTTTATTGATGCAGAGTAAGTCTACATACAGCTATGTTATTTTCCAATGTAGGCTGTAGTACTGAAGTCAATCGTTTGCATAGTGTGACCTTATGAAGCATGAATTCTAATATATCTGTGTTTTCTTTACAGCACAGGGAAGGGGAGAAGCACTTGTCTATTTAAGGTGTATGTGGCCATTAACTCAGATGAGCAGCTTGCACAATACTTGCACTGAATATAGACCTGTTCTAAATATATCCACTTGACACTCTTTTGTTTACATTGAAGTTATGTAATGTAACTTACATACTTTATTTCTAAACAACAACAACAACAACAACAGCAGCAGCAGCAAAAACCCACCATGACCTGCACTTTATTTTATACTGGAACAACTTTATTTAAGATACTTTGCAATTGAAATCTAATTCAGAATGGAAAGTTGCACCTGGTGTTGTTGCTATTTTTTCCACAAGAAATGCTAAACCCGAGCACAGACGGTGGTTAAACCAACGACACATGATGAAACCTGATCATGGACACGCAATGCTTCCATCAGAGGGTGTTGTCATAACACGCTTTCACCTGTGCTTTTCACCACTAACACTCCTGGCTTTCTTGTCTTAGTACTCAAGGAAACCACAGGTTTGAATGTGAAGGATATATTGCTGGCCCTTTAAGGGTTCTACAGTGGATGGAATTAAAGTTTGGACATAATGCGCATTTTAAAATTGTATTTTGAAGTATAAAAAGTTTTGATGAAAAAAACAATATTATAATGACAAATGCCATTTATGGGATACTAACATGAAAAAGTTTGTAAACAAAAGAAACAAATATAATTGATATGATATTATAATTGTGTAAAAATGTGATGTCATATATAATAATAATATATTGATCTAAATGAAACACTCCTTGGGCTTCCAGTGCTGGAAATGTTAGGGGCTAGTTAAAACAAAACATTCAATTTAATTAAGTTAAAATAAAGCTTAAAAACTCATGGGATAAGAGTTTAGAAATAGCTGGATTTACTGGCATTGTATGTGACATCTACCACAGGACATTTATTTAGTGTTTAACCTTGAAGAAATATATACTGCAAACAGTTCATTATATAGATAAAAACAAACCATTTTATATCACTCTAAGTACTTTAAAGGCATTGCTGTGAGCTGGTGTCTCCTGGTGTACATTGGTTGGAAGCATTAATTAGCTTGTAAATCATGTTATTACTAAAGTATAGCTTTAGGTGATTCTCATTGGTAATATGATGAACAGTTAACAGTTATAACCTAAGGGTTTCCTCTGCACCCATTAACCCCCTCCCACACTATGGTGGGGTCCCACACCTGGGAGTCACCACTGATTCATCTGTACAGCTCACATCTTCAGCTCTCCCAGATAGTGATGCCTGAAGATTTAACAAAATAAATGTTTTAAACTGTTATTGGACATGTTATGTTACTTTCATCTTTTTCAATTGTTAAAGGTATAAAATAAATCCCCATTGGCTGATTGTTCACCTTTAAGTGCAGATACTAGTTTAAACTGTCAAAGCCATTGCTGTGCCACAACAAAATCGCTAGCGCATTTTGTCTGTTGGAGAGCGATACATTTAATATACCTGTACTGTGTATTTAATATATTGTCTTGTTTACATTACATATGCTTTTATATATTCTGGAATATAATTACATCCAACACGGTGACTCACAGGCAATTCAAAGCACAATATATCTACCAAACTTATTTCTTTAAGATATGTAACTTAATTCCATCAGAATGGGACATAAATATATTTTTGTCCCATTCTGATGGAATTAAGTTAGATATCTTAAAGAAATAATTCTGTTTATACCGCCATTTTTTTTAATTATATATTTCTAATTCTAGAATACCTTTAATTCTGCAAGGGCTGATCTGTAATGGCTACATATATTACTGAAAATGCCAGATTAATCTTTCGGTAAATTCCACCAACATTTTGCAAGTGCGTAACAGTGCTATGAACTGAAACTCTTGCTGCCTCATCCCACCTCCTCCCATTGTGATTTGCTAGATGCCATTTACTATTACATACAGTGGTCGAAGTGGAAATTTAGAAGTGGCGGTATGAAAATGTAAATTTGATAGTTTTACAATGAAGGCAGTAGGGTAAGTGGCGGTATGGCAGACCACCGTATACCGGACCCTTTTGATAAATAATTACATCTGATATAACACAGACCTAACCTTGGCTTTAGAAGCCTGAAGGTAACATAGATGGACGAACATATACAGACAACAAACAAAGCTATAATTGTTAGACTTATGGGAGATGTACACGTAGCAAAGGCAGACAATGTGTGGAATGAACCAATATTCCAAATAAATATTTGATCATAATATGACTGGTCTTTCATGAACTGTTAAGCTGCATTTTCATAAATACTGAATCAGTGATTTTAAAAGCTGGGGTCCGGCAATTGTACCATTCTTATATAGCAATTACAGTTCTGACTCTTTCTAATGAGAGCTTTTCTTTAATAAAAAGGAGAACCACACTTTGACAAATGGCAGCTACTTAAGTTCATACACACAAATATGTGAAGCCAATTACCATCGGAAAATGTAAAGACAACTTGACAAATCATATGTTTAATACGACATTAAGGTTGTTTGATTACTGGTAATAAAACTAGATGTATTGCTCAATCATCTATAGGATGTGTATATTTATATACCTGTCTAACAAGGGCAGTCATTACTGCAAAGAACAGGTAAATAGTCAGCACTTAATTTAGATATGTTCATGTATGATGATTATCATTATGGAACATAGTATGGTAGTAATTGAAACATTACTTTTTTTTATAGTAATGGCAATGTTAATATTATTGATCATTTAAAGTGGAACTGTCACCAAGAAATTACACTTACAGAATATCATACACTAACAATATATCAGGTTAACCACATGTTCGAGAAATGTTTATTTTTTCGTTCTCTTTTTGGACATTCATTAGATCTCCTTTACCAGCGGCATTACATAAAAATGTGAAGTTGTAGCCAGAATGAGCAGGTATTTTAGCGGTATAAAAAGTAAGGTTACTCCTGCAAGCATAATTTACGGATGAGGATTTAAAGGTTAATTGCAAAAGCCTAAGGTCATCTGTGTGTTAAGACACAATAGTTTTATGTAGAGGTGACAGGTCCACTTTAGTGCACTTTATTACATGAATACCAATCTGATTACCTCAAAAAATATATGTGATTGTGTAGTCCTCAATGTACTGTATTTAAAGAAACCATGTAAATTTGGTAAAATGTTCATTACATCTATCAATTGCATCTGATTAAATGTAGGAAAAGAGCACTGTTGTGCTTGGTGTACTTGGATCCAGCACAGCGCTCCTCTTCTGAGCTTGGCACATATGAGTAATGGGGTGGCTGTAACAATGGCTGCCTAGTTATGTAAAACACAAAGAGGATCTGCTGTTGTCCAGGATCACAGAACTCTTCACTGAAGCGTGTCTTTTACTCAGAAACTAAATATACTCAGTGCCAGTCCCACATAATGTTTACATTCTAGTTCCATTCAAGTAGTACATTATGTACTTGATGCCATTTGCCCTGTTTACTAAACGGTGCTAGGATGATTTAAAGGTATTTGCTGTACATGAATAATTCAGTATATTTGACCCATAATGTTGTGTCATGCAAACTAATGTTTATTTTTCTAGATTCAGTGTATATAACTTATGATAGAATTGTACTTAGGCTGGAACAAATTGTGTTGTTATATTAAACATATGTCATATAAGTGTGGACAACATAGAATTTATTTTGTGATATTTTCATGTTGAACTTCTATCATATTTATATGAAATAAATGTTATTTTAATAAATAAAAATATAAACAAAATACACCTTTGTACAGTGCCATTTATTTGACCTTATTAGGTTACCATTATACAACCCACCAATAATAGTATACAGTAATGTGAAATGGCTGCTTTCCTCATGCCTTTTGCCACAGATACACTCACAATAACAATGCAGATGTTTCATTTTAAACTGATAAATGTAGAATATGATGTCCTGATAATAATTTAAATATATGTGGCTCTGTTGCTATTGTTGCATATGACATTTGTTAGTGAACAAATTAGGTATTTAATTTAATCAAATAAATCAAATCTAATTAAAATATAAACTTTGAATAGACAAAAAAAATCATGCAAACTGGATTTGAGGGGAAGAGGTTCAGGGAAAGGTGATGGGAGGGAAGAGAAGGAAGAGGTGGATGGGAATATCACGGAATAGGTCGTTAGAGTTCAAGATACAGTTTTAGATGGTAGTAGATGAAGTTCGTGGTCAATGTCCACTTTGAGGGGAGAGTGCAGCTAAGAAGGTAGGGCATACTTGCCAACATTTGTTTTCTGGCTTCCGGGAGATGCCGGCTGGGACGTGGGCGTACAGGGGGCGGGGCGTCGAGATCGCGTCATTTTGGCCCCGCCCCCTTGACGTGATGACGCAATTCGCGTCATTTTACAGCGGGGACGGGGCTAAACGCTGCGATTCCGGGTGAATCGCGGCATTTAAACTGAATTTTGCCGATCAGGGAGATTGCCACACTTGCCCAGGAGTCCGGGAGACTCTCGCAAAATGCGGGAGTCTCCCGGACATTTCGGGAGAGTTGGCAAGTATGAGGTAGGGGTAAAAACAGTGAAATGGAGGGGTTCTACGCATGGGAGGGTGGGTTCTACGCATGGGAGGGTGGGTTCTACGTATGGGAGGGTGGGTTCTGGCCCCCCTAAAGAGTCCATACTTGATTGAAGAAGTCTGGTCTATTATGGTGGTAGTAAGTGATCTTTTCCATGCATGTGACATGCCAGATGTGGTTTTTGACCGCTGAAAGAAGAGACAAGTCTTCCTGCTTCCAGTGGGACACAATCAATGATTTGGCAGTTGCTAGTATTTGGGAGACAAGTTTGGCCACAAATTCTCCAAGATGCTGTATCTGCCGTGGAAAACATTTTATTCAGCTTATCTGGGGTATAATACAACCAATAATACAATGTGTAGGCTGTTTCTTTGATAAATGTAAAGCTTGAGATACGGGATATTCTCTACCTGATCTCATACCAGATCTCTTCATCAGCAGAGGGGTCATGATCCGATGAAGCCAAAGAAGATCTTAGGAGATGCCTAAGAGCATATTATAAATTTATGAGATCATGCCCTGTTCAAGAGTGTCCCTATAATTTGTGCCAGATGGGAAGCTCAATAATAGAGTTTACCATCTGGGAACCCTCTGTTCCTACTAAAATTGATTTTTTTAAGGATCGATTGTTTGATGTGTGGGGAGTTTCCCATTTCATACACATTTTTAGAACATCTGCTGTGAACAGTAAGTGTGGGTCAGCTAGTGGGAGGGTCTGGAAATGGTATAGGAATCTAGGGAGTACATTCATTTTAATCATTTTGATCTTACCCAACCATAATATTATCAAGGGCTACAATTATTCTTTTATTATTATTATTATTATTATTATTACATTTTATTTATAGGGTGCCACAAAATTTCTGCCGCGCCTTACAGAATATAGACAGTGGTACATACAGGGAAAACAGTACAGAACAATAAACAAATAATACAGTACAGAACATTAAACAAATAATACCAAGACTTCAAAACTCCCAACATAGCTAGTAAACTGGTTGGAGCAGAAGAATAGGTAGAGAGACAGGAGGGAAGAGGGCCCTGCTCATAAGAGCTTACATCCTAAAGGGAGGGCAAACGGACAGGAGGCACAAAGGGAGTCAGAGGAGGGGATCAAGTACAATGTAGCAGGACAGGGGAAGAGAGGTGAGGAGATCAAGCATGGAGAGAAGGTTAAGTGGATGGCTGGTAAGCTTTGAGATTAGTTTTGAGTGAACAAATTACTTTTCTGGATTGGAGGGAAATTGTCTTTATTGAGAGTTTTGTAATAAGAGGGAATGTAGATTCCAAGATACTTCATGTTCTTGGGCTATCACAAACTGGGTTTTCATGTGGGTGGATATAAAGTGTCAGTGCATCTACTTTTTAAAAAAGTATTTTGTATCCAGAGACCCTGCTGCAATTGTTCATGACTTTATAGAGGTTTAGGAGGATTATACGTGGTTGGATGAGGGTAAAAATATGTCAAGCACAAGGCGGGAAATTTTGTAGTTAGAGTCCCTCACCTTCACTCTCCTGCCACCCTGCCATGTCCTAATGAAAGCAGTTAGGAGCGCGATCACCAGTGCAAACACAATCAGAGGTAATGAGCATCCTTGTTTGTGTCATTATTAAGAATCCTTTATCAATATTCTAACTGTTGGGGAGATATACAGGGATTTAATGCCTTTGAGAAAGACACCATGCAGACTGAAATTTTGTAAGATCAGGAACATAAACTGCCAAGAAATCCTGTGAAAAGCTTTCTTGATATCTAATCATAGAATGATAGAAGAAATTTTCTTGTTATTGAGGATCTGGATTAAGTCTATATTGCTTCTAGTATTATCCCTGATGCAGCTTTTATAAATATTTTTATTTAATTCCTTAGTACAATATATGTATATTTAATTGTTAGCAAACCAAATGTTCAGTTGTTATATACGTTCAATACTTTATCTGCAGACAATATCTAGATGGGGTCTCTTCTGCCAACTAACACAATCCTCCCATGAGAAGCTTGCCTCGGGCAGCACCATCCTAGTGATGGTGGAGAGGAGTTCCCACCTTGCCTCTTGGCCCCCACTATGTCTCTCCCTGCATGCTACAGTCAGCTATGGCATTTATTTATAATTCTGACCCATTCAAAGTGGCTCTCTGTCATCAATGCAATACCATATTTCCCCAGAAGGGCTTCTGTACAGAACACAGTGGGCAGAATGGGGCTGGTGCAAAATTGGCCGCAATTGCATTATAACAACATATGATTTCACCTTGGGTTATTAATGGCAGTGCAAATGAGCAAAAAACAGAGGAACCAACCTGACAGGTTTTTTTAAAAAAAAAATTGTACTGCTGAGGGACTGCTATAGGTTAATGCATATTAAAGCTTAAATAACATGGTTGCAACACTTTTGATTGTGAAAAAAGAGCCCCTTTATGTCTATACTCCCTTAGCTGTACAGGGCTTCATTCATTCATTCAGAAGCCCTGCTGGAAACAGTTTCTTCACAAATAGACTACCCCAGTGGTTCTCAAACTTTTGCAGTTCGCGGCACCCTTAGAGTCTCCATAATTTTTTCAAGGCACCCCTCCAAAATAATTACTGAGCAGTCCTGTTTTAGAAGTAGTTGGGTAAAAAATTGTAATAAGTATTTAGCTCAGGACAGAAATACATATTTAGTTGTATGCAAAAATGCCCCCTCTGTGTTCAGACACTCTGCCCCCTCTGCATCCAGACACTCTGCCCCCAGACACTCTGCCCCCTCTGCATCCAGACACTCTGCCCCAGACATTCTGCCCCCAGACACACTGCCCCCTCTGTATCCAGACACTCTGCCCCAGACATTCTGCCCCCAGACACACTGCCCCCTCTGTATCCAGACATTCTGCCCCTTCTGCATCCAGACACTCTGCCCCCAGACACTCTGCCCCCTCTGCATCCAGACACTCTGCCCCAGACATTCTGCCCCCAGACACACTGCCCAATCTGTATCCAGACACTCTGCCCCCTCTGCATCCAGACACTCTGCCCCCTCTGCATCCAGGCACACTGCCCCCTCTGCATCCAGACACTCTGCCCCCAGACACTCTGCTCCCTCTGCATCCAGACACTCTGTCCCCTCTGCATCCAGACACTCTGCCCCAGACATTCTGCCCCCAGACACACTGCCCAATCTGTATCCAGACACTCTGCCCCCTCTGCATCCAGACACTCTGCCCCCTCTGCATCCAGGCACACTGCCCCCTCTGCATCCAGACACTCTGCCCCCAGACACTCTGCTCCCTCTGCATCCAGACACTCTGTCCCCTCTGCATCCAGACACTCTGCCCCCTCTGCATCCAGACACTCTGCCCCCTCTGCATCCAGAAACTCTGTCCTATCTGCATCTAGACACTCTGACCCCAGACACACTGCCCCCTCTGCATCCAGACACTCTGCCCCTCTGCATCCAGACACACGGCCCCTTCTGCATCCAGACACACTGCCCCCTCTGCATCCAGTCCCTCTGCCCTCTCTCACGCTGTCCTCCTCCTCTGTCACGCTTCCCCCCTCCTCTGCCCTCTCTCACACTATCCTCCTCCTCTGTCACGCTGTCCCCCTCCTCTGTCAAGCTTTCCCCTCCTCTGCCCTCTCTCATGCTGTCCCCCTCCTCTGTCACGCTGTCCCCCTCCTCTGCCCTCTCTCAGGCTGTCCCCCTCCTCTATCACGCTGTCCCCCTCCTTTGCCCTCTCTCACGCTGTCCCCCTCCTCTGCCCTCTGTCACGCTCCCTCTCACTCTGCCCCCTCTGCCGCGCGCCAACTATAGAGAAAATAAACAACACAAATGTCGATATTCAGTGACAAGCTGCGGGAGAGAGGAGGATGCTGGGTCCCGGCCCCACGCGGATTGGTAAGTTTTTGTCTTGTTTGTTTTTTCTATGGCTGGCCCGCAGCACCCCTCTGACAGCGCCGCGGCACCCCTGGGAGCCGCGGCGCACACTTTGGGAACCGCTGGACTACCCCATTTTACCCATGAATTCTATATATTTGCATATTTGCATTTATTAATATGAGGTAGTTGCAATATTACTTGTGTGATTAGATGAAATGAAGCACCATCCAATAGAACACTGCCACTTAGTGGGTATTTTATCATGAAAAAACTCAGAATGCAACTATGGCATCATTAAAGGACACGTTTTCTGTCCTTTCTGTCCATTTGGCTTCCGTTGCATGAAATCAATTAGGCTGAGTTTTGTTGTGAAACTGGCCATTTTGCAGTGGTGCAAAATTGTAGTGATAGAATCTTCGAGTTCTGCTTTTTGCCATTCCGCATAAAAATTGTATATTTGCATTTTTAGCCAATGAATAGAACTGTTACAATAACAATTCATTCATTATGCTGTGTGGTTTGTACTGGGAACACTTAAGGCCAAAATCAAAATGTGTATAAATTCACGGCCAAATGTGTAAATGTTTCACTTGAACATTTTTGAAAATTTCACTGATCTCAAAATTACTTATTACCTGTCCTGTAAAAGTTAGCTATGTGCAGGCAGGATTCAAACACTACTGGTTCAGTCAAGCTTCAGACAGCCTGGTTATGAATGGTGTGGGAAATATACTGTTTAATACCAATGTAATGCATGCAATGCAAGATACAGTTTTCTGCCATGCTCACAGCAAACAGAGCTCTTTTATAACTTAGCTTATGATGAAAAAAAATTGTACAGATATAAAGCCAGAAATTGGTTACTGGGACTCACAGAAGCTCCTACATATGGTATTTATCAGGTCCCAATGAAAAATAAACAAAAACCCCAGATATATTTCACGTTTATTACCCCCAGTCAGGAGCCTGCCACAGATCCCACTGCCATTATGCAGGAAAGAAACACTTGTTTTCTCTGGAGCAAGTTATGGTAAATACCATGAGATTAGACGAAACAGGAGTGAGTAGAAGACAGAGATGGAAAGAGGAGAGGGGTGAACAGTGTCATGCCCAGCAGGGGAGGGTATACATAAAAGCAGAAAATGACTCACCTCCCCTTGTTTCCAGAAGAAGACACGGAAGCATTTAGGGAATCTATAATGAAAAAGGATTTGGGAGTGCTCATAGACAGTAGACGTAGCAATAGTGCTCAATGTCAAGCAGCAGCTGCAAGGGCAAACAAAGTATTGGCATGCATAAAAAGGGGCATAGATGCAAGGGAAGACAGTGTAATTTTGCCACTGTATAAATCGTTAGTAAGACCTCATCTTGAATATGCAGAACAGTTCTGGTCACCACTCTATAAAAAAGATAATTTAAACTAGAAAGGGTTCAGAGAAGGGCGACAAAATTGATAAAGGGTATGGAGTCATTAAGTTATGAGGAAAGGTAAGCCAGTTTAGGCATGTTTACTTTAGAAAAGAGGCGTCTAAGAGGAGATATGATTACTATGTATGTACAAATGCATTAAGGGTCAATACAGAGAACTTTCATGGGAACTTTTTACCCCAAGGACTATACACAGGACACGCGGTCACCCCCTAAGGTTAGAGGAGAGGAAATTTCACAACCAGCAAATAAAGGGATTCTTTACAGTAAGGGCAGTGAAGATATGGAATTCATTGCCAGGGAAGGTTGTGATGGCAGATTCAATAAATATGTTAAGAAAGGGTTAGACAATTTTTTGGCGGAAAAGTGTATCCAGGGATACGACCATTAATTAAAATGAATTGATAGTAGTAGATATAGGGTAAAAATAGGACTGCAATATTGGGTCTGGGGGGATTTTCACAATTGAAACCAATTGGCGGTTGCTTACTCTGGATCAATTTCAAATATAAGTGCAGGATCGCAGGAGATCCAAAATAGGTTGAACTTGATGGACTGGTGTCTTTTTTCAACCTCATCAACTATCTTAACATATCACCTACAGTAGTTAGGTGTATTTTCTACAGGTGACTACAAGGTAAGTAGAAGCAGCCCCTTCCACCTTATTTGGGCGAGGAGAGTTAAATATTGTTGGGGCCATGACAACATCTCGAGAAATAGGAGTGGAGTTGGGAAGTCCCTAATAGTATGTGGAACGCTTCTAAACCAATCCTGGGGTTACACAGGGGAGGGGACCTTTGGTTGAAGTGGGGTGCTGTCATCGCCAATTAAAGGGCCTGGATCAATGGAGGCATCCAGGGGTTCAGATACTGGAAAGGGACAGAAGGTCCTGAGCTAGTCCCCACCAACCAAGAGAGAAATAAAAAGCAGGCCTGGAGTAAGGACGAAGGCAAAGGACGTTGCATTCTTAAGGCTAATGCATAGAAGCAGCGAACTAGCAGACAAGAACAGTTAGGTCACCATCACACTGGAGTAATGAGGGCGCTAAGGCTTCAGTAGCCAATAGGTGGTTGAGATTCGCAGAACAGACTGCATGTGGTGTGTTTTGGTTTGTAAAGAGTACTAGAGAAAGAGATATAAGTAAATAATTGCATGTGCATGTTGTTGATGGCTTTCTGTTTCCAGGCAGGGATGTCTCCCGCAGTATTAGAAGTGCCTACTTCACCGAATGCGGGCTATGAAGCTACTGGGAGATGCGGAAGGTAGAGATGGGACAATGGCGGCCCCAAGTGACAGCTGAATTATGGTCCTTTCATCCTGGGCAGCAGTCAGCACAGGTAACAGACCTTTGCACACATAAGGTAGCAGCACTGGAACAGTAATAGAAGCATTGTGTGTATTACTGACACAGCACAGGGTGGTAGATGAATGCAGCTGACAATGGAAGGTGTATTTGCCTGCAATTATTAAACTTCAGGCTGAGGCAGGAAATGCAGCAGATATTAAAGGGGAGATGTTGTAGGCATCTTTTACTTAAAAACCCAGCTTCTTTCTTTCTGAGGGTCCCACTGACTGCACTGCCTGAAGTGGTATTATTATCAAACATTTAGGCAGTGCATCCAGATATGCTACAGGGTGCAAATATATGGGTCTATTGCTGCATTTCACATCAGGAAAGCACTCATATCCCTTTCAAGCACCGCCTGTTGGTTTTCCAGACACCAGGCAAAAGGCCATGGGTAAAGGTGTTTGCTGGGCATCTACAGAGGAACAGTGAAAGAGAGGCTCAGAGTGCCATTATAGGCACAGCCTGCTGCGATGCACTTTTAATAAATGTGCACATTACTTAAATGTGCATCAGTCCTCTGAAAACAGCTGTTTTCAGGGGAAAGTTATGAAAAAAGGCCATTAGGGTGATTCTATTAAACCTGTTAAACCATTTGAGCTGCAACAGCTTCTTTCCCTTATCTCTACCCTATATATTATATTTCAATAAGGAACAAATAATATAATGGTAGTGAACAGAGAGTATTTCTAAAGCTGGGTACACACTACAGAAATTTCGACCAACTTTTTATGCCGAGCGATTTTACATGCGATCGATGTTCCGATCGCTCGGTCCATGGACTGCATACGCACTAGCCTTGTTTAGGACGAAAAAGGGAAGAGCGGACATCCCGTTAGCGACTTTTTACAGCTATGTTGTCGTGAGCAATGACTGTAATTTCATACTCACTGTTGTGGATCGGTCGGCAGTTTATACACGCTACACAGCGGAAACGAGATTGGAACGAAAATATTAAACGGTACGACCAACCAAATGAGGCGACAATCGTCCATTTGGGCAGACTTTCGACCATCGTGTCACTGTACACACTGACCCGACTTTTGAACGAGCATTCGTATGTCGGCTGATTTAGCCGATTATTGGTTGAAAACTGTGTAGTGTGTACCCAGCTTAACTGTAGGTGGGTTTCACTAGAGCTCTCTGCTGTTTCACTAGAATATATTGAACAATTACATTTTTCCTTGTATAGTTTTTTTTTTAAAGAGGTGTTGCCTTATTATCTATTTTACAGAATTTATCTATGTGTTGTAATTAAATGTAATTAAATGTGCTGTATTTAAATGTGCTTTCATAAAAAATGATCCATCGCTTCCCAACATCACTACCACACATGCATTGTAAAGCACCCTAATGGACAAAGCTGTCTTATAAAGCCTGGACAATTGGAAATTCAGGAGTCTTCAATTTTGGCCTGGTAGAGGGCCAAGCAGCACAGAATGGGTGTGGCCTGTTCTATGTGGGTGGAGCAAGAAGGTTTGGAAGCCCGGTTCTCAGAACACTAAAGTGCAGCATGCCTTCATGGAACAATCTATTCCTGTCAATGTGTGCACCAGAAGAAGCATTGCAGTTCTCCTCTGATGGTCATTATGTATAAGATGTACGTGAATATAAAAATAATGACACCATTCTATCAGAGTTCTCTTTCTGTAACGGCATATATTTAGTGCATTAATTACAAATGTTGCTAAATTAATTCATGGCCTCTTAATAGAGAGAGCTTGTGATCTAGGGTATTTTAAAACCTGTGATTGACAGGAGCAGGGGTGCTACTATTTTCTACCCCTTTCTAGGACCAAATGTTCTCACTTCATTGAACAGTATTATCTGAAATGCTTTCATGATAGCTGGCCTCTGTTGATTTAGATTTGCTGTTACACATTTCTAATCCTTACATACTATGCATGGAATTGTTCCGACATTTTGTTAAGGAGAGGGAATTATGTCAGCAATTGTCCGTTATTTTTTTAAATATAAATGTGGCTTAGAGATGTAATAATATTGAGAGCAGAGAAACGAGCAAGCAATCTTTTCTGCAGTTGCTCATTGCTGACAAGTGTACACACCAACCCTCTTGGTGAGATACTGAGTAGCTGACAGCAGAGACCAATACTAAGCTGGTGAACAGCAAAATGCCATACCCTTTGTACTAAAAGATCAATGTACTGCCTCTCTATCACTTGTAACTAACAGACATTAATACTATAGCTGTGTTTCATAAAATAACAACATATTTTATCAAGGTAACTCACTTAAGAAAACGGAAAACAGGATATAATTATACTATAAATAAAAATAAAATTCTATACAGTTGAATGGTTTTTTTAACTTCACTGCATTTAGCTGTTGGGTGGTATATTACGGAGTTTCAGAATCCTCTTTAAACTCCTCACACTCACTTACAAGGCCCTCGCCAACTCCACTGCGCCCTACATCTCCACCCTCCTCTCTATTCACACTCCATCCCGCCCTCTCCGTTCAGCCTCTGATCATCGCCTCTCTTCCCCCCTTATTACCTCCTCCCACGAGCGTATCCAAGACTTCGCCCGCGCTGCCCCCCTCCACTGGAACAAGCTCCCTTCCTCCATCAGAACTTCTTCTAATCTGTCCAGTTTTAAACGGGCTTTAAAAACCCACCTTTTTCTTAAAGCCTTTCAGTCTCCCACTTAACTCCCTACCTTTTCTGCTGCCTCTCCTCCTTCTTTCCCCTTCCCCGCCCCTGTCCCCCTATTCTCCCTCTCTCCCCTGCGTCTCTCTGTCTGTCCACCCCTTCCCTTAGATTGTACGCTCCTCTGAGCAGGGCCATCTCTCCTCCTGTTTCCACCACTTCTAACTCTGCTCTCCAGCTACTTTGCCCTCCTCCTTGAGGACCCTCCTCCCCCCGTCCCCTCTGGGGGTCTCCCTGTCTTCCGCGCCCTCCTTCTTGGGCTCCGTTGTTTGCCGATCCTCCCTCCCCCTTTCCCCGCCCTCTCTAGCTGTGCATTGAGCTTACTGAGTTACTGTGCTTACTGTTTACTGTACTGTGCTGTCTCACCTTGTATTGTAATTCATTTTGTCCCTGTACGGCGCCACGGACACCTTGTGGCGCCCTATAAATAAAAATTAATAATAATAATAAAAGTTATATCACCTGCACAGACACCATCTGTCACCATGAAATAACATTTTGATCTAGACTTTCCAGTTTTTTAATGGTAAAATATGTTTCTAGTTTAATTATTAGACATATAAGAAACTAATTATTTCAGATGGTCACTCATTTATTGTTGAATATTGCCTATTTCAATTACAAAAGTAGTTGCATTGCTAATACATTATGCAAAAAAAAATAATCATCCTATTAAGGGATATATTTACTAAGCATCTGTTCTCATGAACCACCAATTCCCGGCACTTTGCTGTCATTTTTTTTTAAAATGGCAATTTTATTAAACACAAATCCTGATGGGCTTTAGCTTTAATAAAATTGCCATTTAAAAAAAGGATCCGCTGCTTAGCAAATATACCCCTAAGTGTCCGTCTCTGCTTCCAAAAAGCACTAAAAAGTAGAACATGTACTTAACCCCTTCATGATTGGACTTAGTTTTAACCTTAATGACATTGACAGCCCAAGGGAGTAAATCTACCTAGTCATCCTGGTTGGCTGAAGAAAAAAATCCTTAAAAAGGTCTCAAGATCCTGGTTGACACTCTCGGTCTGGCCAATAGACTGAGGATGGTATGAGGAGGACAAGCACAGGTGAATACCTAGGATCTTGCATAAGGAATGCCAGACGAACTGTACTCCTGTGTCCGAGACGATCTCTGAAGGACATCCATGAAGTTGAAAACTTTCTTTAACGAAATGATCTGCCAACATGAGGGAGGAGGGCAGACCCACCAGGGGAACAAAATGGGCCATTTTGGAGAACCTGTCCACGATTACACAAATGGTATTAAATCTTCTGCTGGGTGGGAGATCCATAATAAAGTCCATGCTAATGTGGGACCATGGCTTGAAAGGAATAGGCAGAGGTTGAAGAAGGCCAGCGGGAGCTTGATGGGAGGATTTGAATTGGGTACAAATATCACAGGCAGGGACATAATACCTGACATCGTTTCTGATGGTAGGCCACGAATAACTCTGAGAAATGATCTTTAAGGTTTTCCGGATTCCAACATGACCAGTAAAGTAAGAAGAGTGGTGCCAGGAGAGGATTTTTTTTCGAAGCAGATGGGGCATAAAGGTTTTGCCCGGAGGTGGAGTAGTGGAGGTGGAGGCGGATAAAAGGACACATTTGGGATCAAGCACTGGATGCTGCTTTGGGTCTTCAGAGTCCAAGATGGAGCCGAAGGCCCGAGATAGGGCATCTGCTTTCCTATTCTTAGAGGCAGGTTTGAAGGTGATAATGAGGTCAAAACAAGAGAAAAATAGAGACCATCTGGCTTGCCGGGGGTTTATACACTGAGCGGAATGCAGGTAGAGTAGTTTTTTATGATCTGTGAATATAGTTATTGGATAGCGGGCACCCTCCAGCAGGTATCTCGATTCCTCCAAAGCGACTTTAATAGCCAACAACTATTTATCACCGATAGTATCACCGATAGAATAGTTGTTTTCCGCTGGTAGTAGGCTCCGAGAATAGGAGGCACAGGGATGAAGTTTATTCTGTACAGATGTTTGAGACAGAATGGCTCCTATACTGATGTTGGAGGCGTCATCCTCAAGAAAGAACGGAAGAGGAATGTCGGGTTGTTGCAGAATAGGAGCAGTAGAGAATGCTTCTTTGAGAAACTGGAAAGCCTGAAGGGCGTCAGAAGACCATTGCTTGGTATTGTCACCTTTGCGAGTAAGGGCAACTATGGGCGCAATAATAATTGGCGAAGCCCAAAAAGTGCTGGATAGCTTTAAGACACGTGGGCAAGGGCCAATGCAAGACTGCCTTTACTTTCACTGGATCCATTTTGTGACCCACACTGTATACTAGGTAACCCAAGAAGGGAATTTTAGGAAGTTCAAAGGAGCACTTCTCCAGTTTACAGAATAACTGATTCCTATGGAGTCTTGAGAGAACTTCTGCCATGTGTTGTCGGTGTGAAGAAAGGTCTTGAGAGAAAATCACAATATCATCCAGATAGACAACCACACAAACGTAGAGAAATTTAGGGAAGATCTCGTTCACAAAACCTTGGAAGACAGCTGGGGCATTACACAAACCAAAAGGCATGACAAGATATTCGTAGTGTCCATCCCGGGTGTTAAAGGCTGTCCTCCACTCATCTCCGGCCATAATCCTAATAAGGTTGTAGGCACCGCGGAGGTCCAGTTTGGTGAAAATCCGGGCGCCCCTGATGCGGTTGAAGAACCCGGTATTTAAGGGAATCGGGTAGCGGTTTTTGATAGTTATGGAGTTAAGGCCTCTATAAACTATACAGGGTCTTAACGTGCCGTCTTTCTTCTTAACGAAGAAGAAACCTGCTCTGGCAGGAGAAGTAGAAGGTTGGATAAACCCACGCTGAAGATTCTCTTTAACGTAGTCAGACATAGCCTGCGTTTCGGGTAGAGAAAGGGGGTGCACTTGACCTCTAGGTGGAATTTTACCGGTTTGCAGACCCACGGGACAGTCCCAGGCTCGATGGGGAGAAAGCTGTTCCGAACATATCTTATCAAATACATCAGCGAAGAGAACATACTGGGAAGGAAGATCAGGCGGAGGAGAGTTCAGAGTTGAATTAGACAATTTAACTGAAAGGACCCGGGAGAGACATCTGTGATGTTAGGCAGACCCCCATGATAGGACTTGAGACGAACTCCAGTCCATTTGTGGTGAGTGGAATTGGAGCCAGGGAAGGCCCAGGACGAGAGGATTAGTTGCAGAGGGAAGAACCAAAAGGGAGATTTGTTCTCAATGTAATGCCCCTATTTGGAGAGAGAGAGGAATGGTATGTTCACTGATGACTCCATTGGGAATTTGTGAACCATCAATAGCTGTGATGACGATGGCCCTTTTCAAGGGAATGACAGGTAGAGACCACTGAAGAACTAGAGAATGAGAAATGAAATTACCAGCTGCTCCGGAATCCAAGAGTGCCCAAGATGTAAAAGAACCGGCAGTAGTGGAGATGGTAACAGGGAAGGAGCAAGTTTTAGAGCCCAAACAGATTGCAGAGTGTTTCAAAGACCCCAGTCTGACCTCTCCAGAACAGGTTAGAGTCCGACCTCCTGGGACAAGAATTAAGCATATGGCCAGGGACAGCACAATAGATGCACAGTTTATTCTTCAAGCGACGTTCTCGCTTCTCTAGCGTTAGTCTAGAATGCCCCAACTCCATGGGTTCTGCTGGTGGAGAGGGGTGTTGAAAGCGGGATACCAACTGGACTGGTGGACGTAGAGAAGACTCCCTCTCCGAGGTCCTTTCCCAAAACCTTAGGTCCACGCGGTTACACACAGAAATTAATGCGTCCAGAGAGGAGGGTAACTCTTGCAAGAACAGCACATCTTTGATTTTATCCGAAAGACCTTGCCAGAAGACAGTCACTAATGTCTCGTTATTCCACTGGAGTTTCGAAGATAAATTACGAAATTGGATCACATACTGCGCTACTGAACGAGATCCCTGTCGTAACTGAAGGATGCAGGAAGCAGCTGAAGTGACCCGCCTGGGTTCATTGAAGATTCTCCGAAAGGTGGCTATGAAGGCAGCTCTATCATTTAGAAGTGGATCGTCACTTTCCCAAAGAAGAGAGGCCCAAGCCAGAGCCTGGCCGGAGAGATGATATAAGCTACCTTGGAACGATGGGTAGGAAAGTTTTGAGACTAGAGCTCAAAGTGAATGGAGCATTGATTGAGAAAGCCCCTACAGGATTTTGGGTCTCCATCAACTTTGGAGGGAGTAGGCAGATGTAATGTAGGCGATGTAGGTACCAGAGGTGGCTCTGTGAGCTGAGGAGCCACGGGAGGGTTCTGAGCAGGAGGCGGGGTTGCAATTTGCAGGAAGTCCACCCAAGAGACTAAAGATTGGAAGCATTGTAGTAATTGCCGCTGAATGGCATCCTGTTGTTCCACTCGAGCAACCAGATGTTGCAGTAGATTGTTAGCTGAAGGTTCCGTGGCTGGGTCCGTCATGGCCTGTTCTTACTGTCATGGGCACTAGGAGTCTCGACCCAAGTCCTGCCAATAGTAGCTTTACTCACCAGAGGCGCGGAGTCTAATGCAGCGTCTGGTCTTCTCCAGGAACCCACGCAAGAGGGTATGGTTTTAGCGGCTTCCACTGCGCAGGTCGCGGCCCTCGGTAACAGGAGATGCTGAGATGGTCTGCAGACATACACACAACATTTTTTCCCCCAGCACACTGCTATAGCCAGCAACAGATCTGCCATTTCTACTGTAGATAAAAATGCAAAAGTCTTTGTTGCACACATTTGCAAATGTATGTTTAAGCCATCCGCCACGCCAAGACGCTTTTGCTAATAGGATGGTCCTACTCTAAACAATGAGAGTCCCATATATTTGGGCCATACATATGTGTTTTTAAATTGAGAGCCAACTTACCAAAGAGGTACCCCAGAAGCCTCCAAACAGCAATTCAGTGCCAGTACCCCCTCTCAGCTACTGACACCAACATGCCTTTCAGACAAATACAGAAGTGGAAGCTGCTCAAATCAATTTATAGGCCATAACAGGTGCTTGAAAGGGTGGGGTTATCCTGCAAGGAACATACACACATTTCAGACTGGTTTGGAGACCCGGCGAGTGACAAAGATGTTGTCTATCAAGAACTGGTTTCCCCAGTTTAGTGTGAAAGAACTTGACTGGCCTCCACATAGACCTGTCCTCAAGCCCATCTGTGAGCCAGGCGTTATCACCCAACATCAGTGCCCAAACTCACTAATGCGCTTGTGGCTGAATGGATGCAAATTCCTGCAGCCATGTCCCAAAATCTAGTGTAAACTTGTCCCAGAAATAAAAGAGGCTGTTATAACAGCAAGGGGGAGATTAACTCCAAATGAATGCCCATGGTTTTCACATGTGATGTTCAACAAACACATATGAATGTGATGATCAGGTTTCAACATACTTTTGGGTATGTACTTTTCTCACTGTTTGAGAGTTACAGGCCAGTAACAATAATATGATTTTTCTTATTTTTTTTTACCAGAGACTATAATGATCTAATTAGTTTCTCTATTATCAGCACTAATATATTTGATGTAAATTGTATCTATTATTAACTAGTACAGCAATTACAATTCTATCCATTTTGCATGGATCTACTGTTACTGTTGTTCATAGTAGACCTGACTATTAGGTTTTTTCTACTTCAAATGGGAATCTTTCATGTGATTTTACATTACCTTTTACAAATTCAGAAGTGTGTAGCACTTCCACACTTAACATACATCATACATTTTGTTCACCACATGTAATGATTGTGAGACCAGAAACCTGTCTGTATAATTCCTGGTCCCACCATAAGAACCTCCAAGTATGAACATGTTAAGGTGTTGGTTATAAATGGCATGAGGAAAAGTGGTATAATGTTTTTCATACATTTCTTTCACTACCTTTCTCTCTTTCTCTCTATATATATTGAGATATATGTATGTCTACATATATATTCAAGGAGTAGAGAGGACACTCAGCATATATATATATATATATATATATATATATATATATACACACTATATATATTATATGAAAAACATATGACACCACTTTCCTATATTTTCTGACATCTATTTTTTAACGCAAAAATGGTTGTGCACCGCACTGGGTAAACCTAAGAGGATAAGCGATATTATTATAAAGTCTGAAAAGACTTACTTGTGCTATAAATGTATAATCAATCGCTATAAAAGGTGCACCCTCGCATAAAGTGTAATGTATCAACAAATGAAGAGAAAAGGAGAGTATGCGCTGTGGGGCACTCAAGGGGTTAATGAGTGTATGTAATACATTAAAAGTGATATATAACTTTATTGGTATTCATTTAAAAATACATATATAAATGTAGCAGACCTTTACTGCAAGGCCCGACATACGTGGCACCCCCTTAGAAAATTTAGATTTTACGTTTTATACAGACGGGAGTTGTCATAGACATACAGAGACGGGAGAGATATGTACTGGTTACGCTGTTGTAGACGATCAGGATGTTGTAGTAGCTAAACCCCTTGGTCCGCCTCACTCAGCCCAGGTGGCGGAACTAGTAGCATTAAGGAGAGCGTGTGACTTGGCAAAAGATAAATCAGCGAATATATATACTGACTCTAGGTAAGCATTTGGGGTAGTGCATGATTTTGGGGCCCTTTGGCATCTTAGAAACTTTACGACAGCAGCAGGTACGCCAGTGGCACACTCACAACACATAAAAGGACTTCTGACAGCGATACAGTTACCCAGAACAGTAGCCGTCATAAAGTGCAAAGCCCATACCTTTGAATAAGACCCGGCGTCATTGGACAATAACAGGGCGGATGAAGCTGCTAAATGGGCATCAGGGCAACCTATGACTGTATCGACCGAGACTATGATGGTTTTTCAGATATTAGACATGCAGAAATTAATTGAAATGCAAGATTTGTGTTCCCTGCAGGAAAAGGCGGTCTTGAAGACGAAGGGATGTGGTCAAGAGTCCTCAGGACTCTGGAGGGATGGACAAGGTAAGCCTGTAGCTCCTCGAACATATTATCCAAGCCTGGCTGAAGCAGCACATGGTCTGACTCACCTGGGTAAAGAAGGTATGTGCAAACTGGTGAGAGCATACTGGTGTGCTCCTGGATTTTCCTCTAAAGTTGGTAAGAAAGCAATGTCATGTCTTACTTGTTTGAGGAAAAATGTCAGGAAAACTATTCCAACTGAGCCATCCCACATCCCTCCTACAGATGGACCTTTTCAGGTAATACAAATTGACTATATCCAATTACCACCTTGCAGGAATCTAAAGTAAGTGTTAGTATGTATTGATGTGTTTTCCGGTTGGGTAGAAGCATATCCGGCAGCCACTAATACTGCTGTGTTCACTGCAAAGAAAATTGTACAAGATTTTGTGTGTAGGTTCGGTATCCCTAGAATCATTGAAACTGATAAGGGTACCCACTTTACTGGTGATATCTTCAAAAATATGTGTAAGCTCATGGCAATCAGTAGCAGACTTCACACCCCTTACCGACCACAAGCCAGTGGTAAGGTGGAAAGAGTAAATGAACAAGCTTGGTAAGGTAATGGTGAAACTGGGTTGGCGTGGCCTGAAGCTTTGCCACTAGTCCTCCATAGCATCCGAACCACTCCCAGACCTCCTCTTAATCTGTCCCCCTTTGAGATATTGTTCGGCCGACAACCTCATATGATCGTGAGTCCGCAAGACGACTTAAAGTGTAATAATGAAGTGACTGTGCAATATCTTATAAAAATGAGCAGACAGCTGAAACAACAACAACAAAAACTCAAAATGCTGTCACCTGGTATGCCAGAAACGAACTGTCATGATGTTGAACCTGGGGACTATGTTATGATCTGCAATTTCTTACGTTCAGGTTGTTTAACAGACCGTTGGGAAGGCCCGTACCAAGTGCTGCTGACCAGTACCACATCACTGAAGGTTGCAGAGAGAGACACTTGGGTCCATTCCACCCACTGCAGGAGAGCCAGTAACCCAGAGAAAGTGCGAGATAAATCTGAAACCGACGACACTGATCTGTCACTCGTACACCCTTTCCGGGAGACCTAAAGCCTGCAGTCAAAACACCTGAACCAGAGACGTTGCCTCAGAACTATCTTTCCAGCGATGGAGTGGTGGTTATTGTTTTTCTTTTGTTCCAGGATTTTCCTTGTTTTTACTTTTTCTAGGACACTCGATTTTTGTGAAGGAGGATGGAGGACAGAGGCAGGTTCTGGTAGTGATACGGATGAGATGGAGTTATTAGAATACCGAGAGCAGCCCATTATCAAGCTTGGTCCAGGGGTTATGAAAAGGTCTGCTAGCTCGGGAACTCGGAGACAGTGTGAGGGGCTATTGTCTGATGAGTATTGTATCTGTAAGTTCTGTGATTCCCTAGTTGAAGAAACGTGCATCCAGCGATGCTAGTCCACCAGTACCCTGGACATGGGCGGGCATCCTCTGGAGGATTATCACTCCTTAGTGGGTAAGGTTCTTAATCAAACTGAGTGCTGGGTGTGCTCACATGTGCCTCAGGGACAGCATAACATAGGACTAGTACCATTCCCCCTAAACATCACTGAGGTACTAGAATTGAAGGGAGGGAGGCCCATAGAAGAGAGGTACAATAACACTAGGTCCCCTAGTCTGAAGCTTCGACAATACTCCTTAGACAGATCCTTATTGTGCCTAAACATCTCTCATGCAAAGCGTCTGGAGAATTGGGAACCTGACCTATCCGATCAGACAATGGCTCGCCACACTCATTTTGGAAGGAGACTTGTAAGGTCACCAATAGGCAGGACTGTTGATGGACACCACAAATTAGGTCGTGTAACTAAACATAATATAACTTAGTCCGGCACTGAAATGACTGCTCAGACTCGGTACCAACGCTGGGGATCTGCATCCCAAAAATAGATAAATATAACAACCAAGGTATGCGGTGGTATGCCCGAGTCTGCCACAAAAACACTCATGCACAAAGTATATAATTAAAAAATGTTTATTCTAACATATAAAAAACCATAATAGGTACAACCAATGTGGGCTGTTATCGGTGCCAAAACAATTAATAGCGAGGTAGGTGCACCTACACGCTAACCAGAGAATATGTATACCAGTCCAGCAACTGTATAAGAACCGTTCCACTCTATTATTATAGAGATTATGATATGATTTTCACGGGATTTCCAAACCCTAATATTAGGGATAATAATATGGAGAATAAAGTGGTGTATTTGGGAGGTCCAACTCCGGAATAACTGATGAAATCCAATACGGAATGTCAAAAAGGTAACAAAAGTCTCTTACCAATTTCTGGCGATGTATTATAAGACCGGTACCTTGATATGTACTATGTACAGTATAACCGAAATGGATCCTCCTCTTCTAGATGTAGATATTATACGGAGCTCTGTGTATAGCTCTTATTCTCACCACATCAACTCCAAACACTAGCGCGTGGTCCCGCTAGTGACTGACGTCATAGAAGTGCGTCCCCATCTCCTCCGGGACTCTTCAGAAGTGTAAAGGTGAACGGTTAGTAGAAAGATGCACTGGTATAGGCACTGAACTATAGTCCACAAGAATAGTTTAAAATTAATTGCTGTTCATCTGATGCGTTTCATCCCCATATAGGCGATTTCCTCAGAGATAAGTTTCACACTGACTTCGGTCATCTTTTAAGACCACAGCAAATTGCAAACAATTAACACCTGGTAAAAAATTAACCCTTTGTAATTCGTGCATGAGTGTTTCGCCCCTATACTTGTAGAGGGTATATATCCATTAGAAAAAGCATATATATATATATATATACACAAACAAAGATCTACACATATTTCCAAGTTGACATTTTTCATATGTAGTGATGTTCTCTTGTTGTTTTTAACATTTCTTCTTAAAAACATACAAGTATCCATACACTTAGTTGTTCCTCCACATATATAAATGCATATAATTACACATATATACACATTGGGGCATATTCAATTAGCTTTTGGATTCGCGGCAACGCGCGTTACCGCGAAAAGTGCGCGTTCTTGCGGGTATTACGGTACCGCATTAACGCGGATTTTCGTTCGCAACCCTATGGGCTGCGAACGAAAATCCACGTTATTGCGGTACCGTGTATTACGTTTCGCGGCTGTTCCGGCGCGTTGCCGCGAATCCAAAAGCTAATTGAATATGCCCCATAGTGTTTATCAAGTTACACACATAACCATTTTTGAAAATATATATATATATATTATTCTATTTAGCTAACATTCCAACATAAGGATGAATTGAAATTAGCAAAATTGCTATTTATTAGGTCCATATTTTAATAAACATTAGACTATAATCAGAAAGGTATAAAATTTTAAAGATTTTATAGAAACCAGACTCTACCGTTACTGACAGGCAGAACATAAAAAATTATAATAAATAAAAAAGGAAAAAGAGAGATCACTACATAGGCAGACATCTAGTTGTCTAATAAAACTCATTCATATAATATCGTTAAGTTCAAGAGACTCATTTAAACCTACAGGGTACAATGTATCTAAGAGATAAATCCAGTATACCTCCTGTTTGCATAATTTTTTATATCTATCTCCTCCCCTTGCTGTAGGTTTAACACACTCCAAACCAGTAATAGAGAGACCTTCTGGATTACTATCATGCTTATCACAAAAATGTCTCGACACACTGTGAGATCTCAAACCCTTTAAAATATTTCTTCTATGCTCATTGAAACGCAGTTTGTTTTCTTGTCGTACGACCTACATAATATAGGTTGCAACTGCACCTCAGTAAGTAAATTACATAAGAAGAATTACAGTTAATAAAACCGCGTATATTATACATTTTCTTTGACTCTATATTTTCCACTGAAATTTCTTTATTCCTAATATATTTACAGGTTATACAGCGGGTTCCGCCACATCTATAAGAACCATCTGGAACCCAGGCGAACCATTTTGGTTGCGTTTCCATCATAGAACTACCACTGCTTCCAGAATTATCACGTGTCTTTTTTATTTTTATTTGTGAATGTCTTTTCAAAAAACTTGGTGCCAATAAATTTTTTTAATTGTTTGCTTTCTTAAAAACCACTATTGATTTTTCTGGTAAAATAGATTTCAAAACCGGATCTTGTTTTAATATTGAATAATTAGAGCATAATATCTTTCTTATTGCTGTAGAAGATTCATTATATTTAGAAATAAAAGCCCATTCTGTATTTTCATTATTTTTGTTGACTCTACTGTGATCCCTTTTCCCGTCACTTTTAGCCTCTTCTAATTCAGGATCAAGAGTCCCATTATTAGGATTCAACAAAGTTCCTCTATTCATTAGTTCTACTTCTTCAAATGCTTGTTTAACAAGTAGGGGAGGGTACCCTCTATCTAGGAAATTTTTGGATAATATCTTGGCCTGATCTAAATAGGTATCTTTATCCGAACAGTTGCGACGTATGCGCATAAACTGTCCTTTTGGTATATTCTTTTTCCATTTATGATAATGGCCACTTTTGAAATGGAGATAATTACCGTATATACTCGAGAATAAGTCGACCCGAATATAAGCCGAGGTACCTAATTTTACCACAAAAAACTGGTAAAACTTATTGACTCGAGTATAAGCCTAGGGTGGGAAATGCAGCAGCTACTGGTAATTTTTTTTTAGATTTATTCATTATTATGTTTTTAATTTACATCTGTATATGCATTTTTATATCATGTGTGTTTTTCAGTTTATTGCTATTTTGTCATTTTGATGTATGCTTTCACCCCCTATGTACATTGTTGTGGAAAATAAGAATATGTATACACATAAAATACAAATAAATTATTAAGTGTGTAAATTGTGAAATTTGAAAATCTATTACTTGCAGTTTGGTGGGGTTGTCAGTTGTCAGGACTTGAGTTCCAGGGTCACTCTCACACGTTTGCAGCCACTATCAGAAAATATTTTGCACTCCTTTGGGACGTACGGCATCATATTTGCCACAGCCTCTATTATATGTGCATCCTCCTGGAGCCCATATTGTCTTAGCTCTTCCTTGATACACATCTTCACATGCCGGCGCTCCAGTGGCAGAAAGGGGATGAAGAAATCAACTATGTTCTGGTCAATGAGGCTGCTGTGAAAGAATGCACCTTTTTTGTTGTAAAGTGCTAGAGAGATTTCAGGCTCCAGATCCTGTAACTTCATCTCCTCCCTGTCTTTCCCCATTTTCAAGTTCTCCGGCACCTTTGTGTTTATCAGGTTGCCATAATCATTGCTGCTGAAAAATGAAGATCGCTTTAAGGTAAGACACTCCGTTAAAAAAAAAAAAAATAGAGAGAGATTTTTTCAGCCTTTTCCTTCCCCCGCAGTGGAACGCATGTGCGTTCCACCAACAGGAAGTTCGGCATTTGGAACGCAAGTTTGCGTTCCAAATGCCGAACTTCCTGTCAGTGGAACGCACATGCGTTCCACTGCGGGGGAAGGAAAAGGCTGAAAAAATCTCTCTCTATTTTTTTTTTTTTAACGGAGTGTCTTACCTTAAAGCGGAACTTAACAACTGAGGGACCGGACACCAGGTAAGTTCACCCGTGTATAAGCCGAGGGGGCTTTTTTCAGCATACAAAAATGTGCTGAAAAACTCGGCTTATACACGGGTATATACGGTATTACAATCTACCTTTTTAAAGAAAGTGGAGGTGGAAATATTACCATCTTTAACCATTAGGGACAGATCAAGAAACTCCATGTTTGGTATACATATTATCTGGTTAGCGTGTAGGTGCACCTACATCGCTATTGTTTTGGCACCTTGGTTGTACCTATTAAATGGCACCTTGGTTGTACCTATTATGGTTTTTTATATGTTAGAATAAACATTTTTTAATTATATACTTTGTGCATGAGTGTTTTTCTGGCAGACTCGGGCATACCACAGCATACCTTGGTTGGTGTAACTAAACATAAGAAAGTATCCATTGGAAAGGTCTCTATAAGTAATTGTAAGAATGTCATCCATGCTGACACGTGTCTTGAACAAATGGAGGCACTAGGCATGGGTAGTTTTGTCAAAACCTTACGTGATATAATTAATGGGCATACTGTTCCTTATGTTCTCCCTGATGATGTGTTCTCCCTGATGATGTGGGAGAAAAGCTTATTCCTGGGTGACTCGGAGTTCCAAGGGTTTGTGTTTCTTAGGTAAACTGGTTCCTGAAATCATGACTATTACTCATGAAGAAATGGTTGGTATTCACAAGACTACATCCCCACCATACATACACACACAGTATGAACACCGTGGCAAGAGAAATATGATTCCTGGTGAGGAGCCCATAGCTACAAAATTGATTAGTGAAACCGCTGGTTTTCAAGTTATGGTTGCTCTAGACCTCACCAGGACCGCTCGGGGAACTTTAAATTTTAAATATATTCAAGACCTAGCTAAATTGGTAGACAATATCACCGAGATGTGTGATGACACTTTCAGGTATACTGGAAGAGAGCTACAAGCGTACAAGAAGGAGTTGGTGCAACAAAGGTTGGTACTGAATTATCTCACCTCTATTACTGGTGGGTACTGTGTGATTTTGGCCACCCAGTTTGGTGTCAAGTGTTGCACGTACATCACCAATAATACAGATGACCCCAAAGAAGTTATAGACCGGAAAATGGATGAAATTCTGCAACTGAAATGGGAATTTTGAAGGAACCATAATTCTTCGTTATATGAGATTGTGGAAAAGGTGGAAGGTTGGTTCTTGTGGTTGAACCCTGTGAAATGGTTCTCTGGTCTGGGGGAGTGGGTACAGGAAATGGTTGCTAGTGTAGGTAAGCTCCTTCTCCTTATACTGGGTGTCATCTTAGCAATTGGTTTATGTGTCAAATGTGTTCCTACTGTGTTGAAGTGTGGAAAACAGTCTTCTGGGAGAAACATTGAGAACGAGACTGAAAGGGTGGTGAGAGATACCGAGATCATGGTCTGTGAAGAAGTGTTGTATAATCCTGAACTTGAGACGGTGATTATGTGATAGTTTATAACACTATTAAAGGGTGGAGCTGTCGAAGTCAGCAAATTGGATAAAGTCATTTCAATTAATATCGAGCAAACTTGATTGTCTTTGTCTGAAATTATGCGTAGAGCACGCTACGGCGTGGAAGGGCGTATCCAGCCGCAACACGTGGCAATAATAGTTTTTACACTTTTATATACATTCGCACAAACACCCACATTTGTAAATAGTACACATTAATCGTAGTTGCAACACATAGTTATTTATGTCGAAATATAGTAGTGTTTATGTGTAACATTATAAGTTATATGTATATTAGTGGTTCAGGTTAAAGGAAATGTGTCTTGTCAGATATCATATTAATCCCCTTTATATCAGCAGCTGTCCGATGCATTCGGCGAAGAGATCGCACAGTGCATACTCTAGTTATTGATGTTAGGGAATAAACCTTTAATATGATGCTGACTATAAAATGCTAATGGACTAGTTGTAACTGGAGTCTTGGCGGGAACAAAGGAGCACATCCCCTGGAGAGATGACCCCCACCTTTGGATTCTTTAGTTTAAACTAGCCTATGATCTGCAACCCCCTGGACCTTCCTGAAGCCTGGACCAATAGAAACAAGCCATACCATCTGCATTGTTTTACTGTATTTCTGTTTGCATATAAGCAGTAGCTTTCATCTAGTGTTCAGTCATATTGACCACAGACTTCAGACCTGAATGACTGTTCACTGGATCCAGAGCGCATGCGATAAGTAACGGATGTACTTATTATTATTTCACTTGAATTATTCTGCTACTTTTTGAGAATAAATATTTATGCGTTGGAAACACAATCGAGATTCGACAATCGTTATTGGATAGCGACAAAACGTGCATAACAGACTAAAAGTGGCCTGGGACATCCCTGATATCACAGCTACTGTGGTCTGAAATAAACCAGATGCACAGAAATGTAACACAGCCAATAATCAGTGGTTGTACCGATATGCGGATACCTATCAGAGATTCAAGGTCACTCTGCACAATTCTCCATGATGAAGATGGGAGCCTGAACTGGCTTCTGTGTATCAGGCATCCCAAAAAGGCTTGCACGTAACCTAAAGATGCGCTTCCTGCACCTGGGCCATCAGTGCAACTGGTTGTGACATTGTTGCTCCCAAATAAGTAAATATGAAAAATAACATAATTGTTATGTTATATATGAGATTTCTACATTTAAAAAGAACCCTAAAAACAACAATTCAAGACAGGCGATAGTTGGCAATGTATAAAATATTTGTAAGGGTTTTCAGAACTGCTGCACCCTTGTGGCACTTTATAAGTAAAAAATATTAACTGTATGCAAACACTTAAGACAATGGTGGACAAAAGGTGTCCTATCAAGGCCTTTACTTGCTCCCCCCAGCTGGCTGTTTCCAAACTGATTAGATCGGCCCATGTTCACGTCATATATGCATAGTGCAGGGAAGTCACTTCTGTGCGGCTCTTTTGAAGACTGGAGGGCCACTCCCGTGGATCTCCAGCTACTTCATGTTGCCCATCACTGACTTAATACATATATGCGTACCTCCCAACTGTCCCGATTCAAGGTCTGTAAAAGGGGTGGGGCTTACAAAACCAGGCAGAATTTCACCCCAAAATTATTGTTTCGGGTGAGGTTTATGCAGGGCGTGTGCTGTGCAAGGCTTATTTTCACCAGATTCCATGTTGGAGGGTATATATATGTATATATATATATATATATATATATATATATATATATATATATATATATATGACATCCCTGCAGCATAGATGTTGATGAAAAATGTCTTAGATTTCTAGTGCCAGTAATATTCTAAAAAAAGAAAGATTAGAAGTCAAAGACATGTATTACCTCAAGATGGTATGACTATTTTTTATTCATCAATTCAAACACTACTTGTATATATAAATTATACATCTGTTTATATGTATATACAGTATAACCTAGACACTTTTAAAGTGTAGGTCTGCTGTGTTACACCATAAACAAAACATCTTCATCATAAGCACATTTTTATGATGTTGCAATGTATTTAGATATGGACTGTAGATAAACGCAGGATACAGCCTGTAGCCTTGCATGGCCTGTGACGTAGTCCCTGGCCCAGGCGTTGTATAACACCACTGAGCCGGTTATATAAAGTAGTCCAGTGGGGGTGGGGAAATACTGAATTGTCTCACGTGTCCTCTTAAAATTCCCTAACAGCCGAGGGACAGCTATCCCCACCAGAGGGCAACCCTGTGTTGTGTATTGCTCAGGACTGCACAGTGTTCTGTGTTCTCAGGAGGGTTCCGCACGTAGACAGTAAGTAATACTAACAGACAGTATTCTACAGATCTGCATGTAAGCCACGCGTCTGTCACACAGCAACAAGCTAAAAGCAGAGGTGACAAACGTGTAGTCGCATTAACTCCTCCATTCCACATTTGGCAAGGTACTGTAATACACGACAAAGGTGCAACCAATGGAACATATACATTAGTTGGGTAATAAACATATAACGCGCAAATCATTATCATGAAGGCATCAATAATTATAACTAGATTGGCAGTATTGTATTGGGCTGCTCTGGCTCATCTCCACCTGCGTACACTTCCCCCATGTGTCTTTAAGAGGCAGGGCCGGTGATGTCAGGGCTGATGTCCCCTCCTCAAGTGATGAGCTCACAGCTCAGGATAGGGCAGGGAGGGGAACTTGGTGGAGTCTGACAAACAGTGCGGGGCACACGTACCATAGAACCCATAAACTGCCCACACGAGGCCTGGATACACATGCTTATGTATGAGGGCACTGCATGCAGATCTATTTGTACATCTGACACATTGATGTTTATATGTCTGTAGGTCCACTGACACAGCACTGCAGAGAGGCATCACCATTCTCTCCTCTACTCTCCTGGCACTGGAGTCTCATTGCCCCGAGCTGCACTCGTTTTACACTCTACGGAGCTTTGTTTCACCAAAACAAGGCAATGACGGTGCGGTGCCAACTTGAATACTCAGCTAGGAGCTCGCTGTGCGGTGGGCATTGCCCATGTACTGCAATCGATGTTGGGGACTGGGGACATCCTGCAGTGGCACTTTAATCACGAGCTCTATTTTCTTGCTTTTCACAGGGAACAAAGGACTGTGACACTGGAGCTGCACTCAGACAATAACAAAGCTCCGTGACAATGGATTAGCTTTATGTAACAAAGTCACAGATCTCTGGTAATAGTATAGCAATGTGACAGTTACGCTGCATTTGTTGTGACAGTAGTATAGCTCTTTATGATTGTATTATGGTTATGTGACAGCAAACTGTCCTTTTAGACTCTTGCAATGCTGTGATGTAGAACCTCTGGAATCCCTTTGTTCTCATGGCAAGCTTTTTGATAATGTAGGAAGTGTTCTATCAGCTTTCCAATAATGGAGGTGATATCTTTGCAGCTTTCAGACCCATTTTCTCTTGACCCCCCTGGCCTTTGCTCGGAGATGCTAGGGGTGGCAGAGGAAGCTTTTAAAGCTGGTAACTTTGAACTGGCAGCAGAGATCTATGGTTCTCAACTAGATGAGATGCCCCAGCCTGAAAGATCTTTATATCTGAAGAAAGGGGATGCATTGGCTTTAGCTGGTCGAGTAGCTGATGCTTTGGACTCTTACACAAGGGCATCAATTCTTAGTAAGCTGTATCCAGAGGAGCTTGGAGTACTTGTTGAAAGTATTGCTCAAAATATCAGAGAAAAAGAACTTAAATTACCTTGTGCCAAGACAAAGAGTGACTGTATACAAGTCTCCTGTACAATAAGCATCCCTGAAAATCCTGACCGATCCCTGGAATCTGACCTCTTCTCCTGCCTAATGTGCAGGCTCTTACTGCTGGATCCTGTGACTTTGAACTGTGGGCACTCTTTTTGTAAGACATGCTTGTATGACAAGAAACCACCTGAGTGCAATTGCTGCAACAACAGAGCTAAAAGCAAAGTAGAGGGGCAGGAAGCACCTTCCATTGACGTGAAGGTAAATGTGGTGCTTGGGAACCTGTTAGAAAAGTGGTTGGGTGAAGAGACCAAGGTACGGCGATTGTCTGTGGAAGGGAATACCCTATGGCAGAACAACGATTTCACAGGCGCGTTAGAGAAATTCAACATGGCATTGGAGCTGGGTAAGTGGCATCTTGACTTATTGTAAGTGGCATTTTGGCTTACCAGCACTTAGTCACTCACAAGAAGGTAACTTAACACTATATACAATCACTACATTTTGGGGTATCATTTTAGGGTACCAGTAGAACAGTTTTTCCTGAGTACTGCAAAAGTTTTAAAATGTGTACACCTTGAGGGTTATATAAAAACAATTATGTTATATGACGCCAGCCATAATCTCTCAGCAACTACTGTTTATTACTGTGTTAGACATTCGTCATAAGACCTATACATGTAATACATGAAAATAACCCTATAAAGATAGCGTATATACGTGTGTGTGTGTGTGTGTATATATATATATATATATATATATATATATTTATATATTCCATATACAAGAGCCACAGATTGTGTGCTACTTTTCAATATTATTGTTTTGTAATATAACACTATTTGTTTTAATTCTTAAGTTTCAATTTAGAACAAAATACATTGTTTGTATGAGGTGTCCACATACCTGGGTCTGTGCCTTCAGTGATAGTCATGCAGTCCCTTGTAGACCGCTTGCAGAATGAGTTACTACTCTCCAAACATAAGTGATGACCTTATTATTCACCAAATGTTAGCATATATTTCAATGCAGCTCCTACATACGTTTATGTTATATGTATATAATGTATGTGTGTTTACACATGGTGTGGTAGATAGGCGTTCACAATTTGGTAAAATTCACTTGAATCTCTGATACTATAAAACTGGTGGGAAACACCAGCGGCTCCCATCTGTCTGCTCCAGATCTGACTTATTCTCTGCTGTATTTTAAACTCTTCATCCTTATTTGAAATTCATCCTAGTGTCTCTATATTATGCAGTTAGAAGGATGCTGTTTAGAGCAGTGATGGCTAACCTGTGACACTCCAGGTGTTGTGAAACTACAAGTCCCAACATACCCTTCCAGCAATAAGCTGCTATATATAGGCAAAGCATGCTGGGACTTGTAGTTTCACAACACCTGGAGTGTCACAGGTTAGCCAACACTGGTTTAGAGTAACCATAAGGTTATGGAGGATGTCTGATCTGAGACCTTGTGGAGGTCTGCCTGCATGTGGGTACATTTACTAGCAACTGGGGATTTGAGGGCATGAGGGGCTATTTTGGATCAAGTGGGAGGTCTGAGTAGCATGTGGTGGAAATTTGGAGCAAGTGAGGGGCATTTTGGGATGACTGATGTGGACGTGTCCAGGTCCCATTCTCTTTCAAACTACTGCAATACTGATAATTAATAGATCATTTACACCCACCTATGCAGATATTTAAACATCTCTACTTTAAATAACGACTGAACCCCGGCACTGAAATTTTGAGACATGAACCAAGAAGGTAGAATACTTTGTTTAGTGTTAATCTAATATACATCTTCAGTATAGTGATATGATTGGATCTCACACAGGTGAGTTGATGTGATATCGGTGGCCCAGCCCCTGTGTATGAATCAACCTATCCATATTAAGCATTTTTGAAAAGCAACTCTACCTAGCTGTCAGTCACTGTCTGCTTGTGTAGTTAGAGAAGCCCCTCCCTCCTAACATGACAGCATGCTGAGGAGTGAAAGAGGGAATGGAAGACATAATGAAATAAGTATAAAAACACCCGGGGGGTAAATGTATCAAGCTGAGAGTTTTCTGGCGGTTTAAAAAGTGGAGATGTTGCCTATAGCAACCAATCAGATTCTAGCTATCATTTTGTAGAATGTGCTAAATAAATGATAGGTAGAATCTGATTGGTTTTTCAAACCCGCCGGAAAACTCTCAGCTTGATACATTTACCCCCAGGTATTCCAGCTCAGTAATACACAGCCAATGATATATATTAATGTGAAATAGTGAACTTTTCTCTCTCTTTGAGCAATGAATGAGACAATTATGATATAGGTAGGGTAGGGTAAATATGCAGCTGGTAGAAATCCCAAAAACATTGCCATCTCAGCACTGATATCACACCTCATAATAATACTTATATTCAGGTATTGGTTGTCTGGATGATGGAATCTTTATTAGGGTTGTAGATAAAGTTGTCCTTAGATCTTAGATTTCTGCTTTTACATGTATAAACCTACTTCTGTATCTGCTGTTTCTCTGGAGACAAACTGCCTAAGAAATACTCCTATACAAAATAGTGCATAGTCGTAAGACAAAACTTAACTATAGGGGGAAAGCAACAATTAATACTGTGAAAAATAAAAGCTAGACATATCATATTGTCGGCACTAGCTATTAACACAGTATTACTATGGTACCGGAAATATGCAGGTCCCTAGATACTGGACAGATTTAGTTAAGTATAAACACTTAATTTATGTAGGTCATGATCTACTTATCTTAACACCCCCTCTGTGGCTCCAGTGAGCTGCAGATAGCGCCAAGGCTAGCAATTGACAAGAGCTGCATTCCAAAGTTTTAAACTCTCTCTCCTCATTTGACATTCATCCTGGTGAATATGTATTTTGCGGTTAGAAGAAGGATGCTGTTTAAATTAACCCAAAGGGTTCAAAGTGCAGTACCCCCCACTAGGCTCCTACATGCCCCAATTGGCTACTTATAATAAAGGGATGTCTGTATGTAGACTACCTCATTTCATGTCCAATAGTGGCTTTATTTACTCTTTATTTTATATTTTTTCCTCTTCTTTTTCTAGAGGTCATAGAATATTATAATGTTCAGTTGTCCTGTATCAATCTGAAATGGACACCATCATCAAAAAAATGTGTATAACCTATCTTTATGTTTAGTCATTTGGTTAGTTTTTGTCATCCCCAATGTTCAACAGTGAGGACTATATTATTCTTTGTATTTAGTCCTGGAAAGTTGAATTGTACTTTTTTTTTTTTTTTTTAAACACATTGTTCTTCTTTATATTGAAAGATATCAGGCTTTGTGTTTTAGTAATATAAAATATGGATACCCATGTGATGGGAAGTTTAGCCGTGAAAAAGTTACAGGAACCTCTCCATTTGTTTAGTTAAACTGAGTAGTATTGAAATATGTTTATAGATCAGAGTTAAATATTTCCAGTAGCTAAAAAGAGGATTGTCTGGAGGAAGTATGGGGCATGTGGGAATATCCCCTTTCCAACCTCCACTGTGAGTTCTGTTTAGATTAGTGTAAAAGAATTAAAAGCAATGCTAATCTCTTTGGAGAACCTACATGGCAAAGTTAGAGAATGTGAATGTATACAGGAAGAGGAAGTTTTTGATTTACAAATTTGTACATATTCTTAAGTCAGAGTTGGAAGGCGTAATATTTTTTTTTTTTTTTTTTTACAAACTTTAATTATAACTTAAGCAAAAAGTTTAATTGTAACAAAATAAACTACAATGTTTTGCATATTAAATATATAGGACATATTGGGGCAGATTCAATTGTAAAAAAAAAACCAAAACTCGCTGTGTAGTGTCTCTGAATGGCTAGCAATTTTTCAAAAAATTCTTTTGTGAAATATCCGCTCACCTTTGCTCGCACCCAATAGAGGTGCGAGCAAATGTGAGCGTTACTTTTTACCATATAAACAGTAAAAATGCTTTTCCGCGATATTCCTCGGAACATCATGGTGTAATTGAACCTGCCCATTGTCAACCATATATTGGAATAGTTCTACTAAAAAGATAAATGCCAGTGCAAAGAACTCAGCACTCTTTGCTTCAGAATCGGTTTTTATTTAATAAGGGGCCAAAATATAGATGTTGAGGGGCCTGAAATGAACACCTCGATCAAATTAGAACATTTAAAATTTATCGCTGGGCTACAGTTTTCTGCTGGGCAGATGTATCCACGCAGATTATGTGTAGCATACTCTAAATCAGGGTGTCCACATCTTTTTGCTGCAAGCTTCCCTATGATTACTGTAAGCTTTCAGCAAGTGCCACCTAATGGCTATAAATGCTTTTAATGGGTTAAATTGTACAGACTGGCATACTCTTGAAACCCCATAAGGGAGTCATTTAACACAGGTTGAGAAACCATGCTGTATATCCATTGGTGGTCTTTGGTTGGTAGCTTCTCATCCTTTTGCAGGGCGATGCATTATTTTTCAGTTCAATGACACATTTTTACCTTTCACCTAATACTGAACATTATCTTGCCTAAATGTAAACTACATTAGCTATTAGTTGTTTGTCTATGCTGGGTTGACTTGGAAAGTATGTCAACAGCTGTGATTAAGTATAGAAGTAGTATATTACAGATAAACAGTGCCACAATCACTGAAAGCAGCTTAATCTTATCTATGTAAGAAGTACAACTTCAGTATGGAAAAAAACTCAGTTCAACTCTCTGAAATGGTAAATAATAAAAGACAAAAACAACTGCATTTCTACAAGTATTGATGAACACATGGATAGGTTGGTCTGGTTTGGTGATCAGCCCTGAAACCCCAGCAATGTTGCAGGTGCACACACATCCCGATTATGGTCATTAACCATCCAGATTTCCCATCATTCCAAATAGAGCCTTTTGAAATTGGTTGGGTTAAACTGCGAGTACACAGTAAGATTTTGTTGATTGATGTGGTCAATTTGACATTCTGAACAACCATCCATAAATTGGTTTCCATCCAAGCCAATCAAAGTCTTGAGTAATGCTGGTAGCAATAATGAGACTTCTGAGTAGTAACAGTATCTGTAATAAGAGAGTGTGGTCTCGCTGGTGGGGACAGAAATGTTGGGAAAACTATTTGGTTGTTTTTTTGTTTACAGTAAAGTAATACATTTCATGGAGGTGGGGGGCATTATCTTTGGGAAAATATCAAATATGGTTTTCTTCTGTTATTTGCCCATTTCCCTGTAATAGATAAAGTAAAACAAGAAAAGTTAAAAGGATAAAAAGGTTGTTCTTGATGAACCCGACACATTATAAATCTGTGAAAATGGGTACCCCTGGTCATTAGCGGTCATGTAGACTTAATTGCTAGAGCACTTGATATGACATATAACTAGTTTTTCATGTTTTATGAAATAAATGTAAATGTTATTCATGATGACTGGTACACTTTAAAGAGCAGTTGCTCTTGATGTTGACTTTCAGTATAAATGCATCAGTAATGTATAGTGCGTAACTACATAGTAATGTAAGGAAGTGCATTTTTATTAGTGTTCTTTGAGTGCATTGTGAGAACTCTGCTTTTTAGATTAAATCCTTTACTCCCAATCAGGGCTGCCATCAGAAAATGTGGGGCCCGGTAGAAACAAAAGAGGCAGGGCCCCCCCCTTCCCGATGTATAGTGCGGAGTATATTACATTGACCCCATATTAAGCCACACATAGTACCCCCAGATAATATTATGCCACTTATAGTACCCCCAGTTCATATTATGCACTTATAGTACCCCAGTTCATATTAAGCCACACATAGTACCCCCAGTTCACTTTATGCCACACAGTATTGTCCCCAATTCATATTATGCCACACTTTAGTGCCCCAATTCATGTTATGCCACATATAGTACCCCAGTTCATATTATGCCACACAGTATTGCCTCCAATTTATTTCATGCCACTCAGTAGTGCCCCCAGGTCATATTATGCCACACAGTAGTGCCCCCAGTTTCATATTATGCCACACAGTAGTGCCCTCAGTTCATATTATGCCACACCAGTAGTGCCCCAGTTCATATTATGCCACATATAGTACCCTCAGTTCATATTATGCCACACAGTAGTGCCCCAGTTCATATTATGCCACACAGTAGTGCCCCCAGTTCATATTATGCCACATATAGTACCCTCAGTTCATATTATGCCACACATAGTACCCCCAGTTGATATCACGCCACACAGTAGTGCCCCAATTAATTTTATGCCACACAGTAGTGCCCCCAATTCATACTTATGCCTCATATAGCACCCCCAGTTCAAATATGCCTCATATAGCACCCCAGTTCATATTATGCCGCACAGTATTGCCCCCCAATTCACATTATGCCACACAGTTGTGCCTCAATTTATTTCATGCCACACATAGTACCCCCAGTTCATATCACGCCACACATAGTACCCTCAATTCATATTATTTCTGTTACATGTACATATTTGCATAGTGTAGGAACCCCCTGTGTACTCACCTTCTACTCAGCGCGGCAGCCGAGCTAGGAACATCAGCTGTCAGCACACTTTACAGACAGTCCACGGGATGACGCTAACGTCATCGCGCGAGCTCCGCATTGGAAGGACCAGAGACAAATGTAAAGAGACACAAGCGGACATCACACAAGAACACCACCGCTGGGCTCTATCAAAACCCCACCCCCGGGCAGGAAACATTTACACGTTCTCACAATAGAAAGAGCAAAAAAGAAAAGGATGCTGGCTTCATGTTTTAGACATGTCGCAGCCGGCGGGCCCCCCAGTCACTACGGGCCCCCTCACAACAGTACCCCCCTGATGGCGGGCCCTGCACCCAATATCTGTTTGAATTTCTGATAAATTAAAGTACATTGGCTGTCTTATTTTTCTTATGTAACAATTAGACAACAAAACAATTATTTTTGAGAAGGTTAGCAGCTGCTCGGTTGTCCTGTATCCAGAGAAACAGCTTCTTATAGCAGTGTCCTTCACCTCGTTGCTTTGAAGTGCGGTCAATGCCCTCCAGGTTTTAAAGCAGGAGAAAAATGTTTTTTTATTTATTTTTATAAATAAAGCCTACAAAGACAAATATTTCTGCCATAAGCTGATCTTGTAAATCACATGCTGGCCAGCGTTTGAGTAAATGTATTTTACAGTAAACATTTTATTTACACTTAAAAAGCAAACAACAAAAAAACATAATATTGATGGTTAAAGACATAATAGGTTGCTGTAGTTTAAAAGGACTGTCAGACCCATGAAAAGTATTGAAAAAGGGTACTCATTTGCATTTAATGGGGGGATGTCAGTATTGTGGATTTTACAACTTGGATGAAAACATCTAAATTCCCATATGCTCCCTCTGCCAGTTTGAGAGCAGAATACATGCTGGACTTAAATTTCAAGGGGTATATTTACTAAACCTGCGGGTTTGAAAAAGTGGAGATGTTGCCTATAGCAACCAATCAGACTCTAGTTATTTAATTTTGTGCATTCTACAAAATGACAGCTAGAATCTGATTGGTTGCTATAGGCACAGCACATCTCTACTTTTTCAAACCTGCAGTTTAGTAAATATACCCCCAAGTCCTGCTCTTTGTTGGTCAGCTTCCTGCTAAGGTTAGTTTACACTCTGGTATTAAGGGAGCCAAACTCATGATCCAGTGTAGCCTTTTTCTGACAGTTCGCACGCCCTCACTATTCAGCTTACAAATTCTCACACAAGTGCTACAAAACAACATATTTCTGTTTATCTCTGGAAACCGTGAATAGCATGCACCAATTCCTATTTTTATCCTAATTTTATTTAGCCATTATTGTTCACTTTATCATGCTGACAGCACCCAGCTAGGACACCTATATGCCATGTATGCCATGCTGGCATGAAATTATTACAGTGTTATGTTCATCGTGCAGTGATGCTATCGTGTGCCTCTGGTTTACTGGTTTGTAGCTGGGTTCCGACATTCATCTGATGTAACAGCATGTCTATAACATGTTTTTTTAAAAAAAACAACAACACCAAAAAACAACATTGACTCATTTAGCTATAATTATGGTTAAGGGTTTGATACATTTGTGAACACTTATATAGATGTAGGTGTTGCCTACACTTTTTAAAAAAACAAAAACAGAAATCTGACATGTCATTTGCTCATTAATTGTTTCCCTCTAAGTGCTAAATGTAGTAAAACAGGTAGGAGATAAAGGTTCCTGAGTCTTTGCTGCTCCCCACAGGACATGTTTTTTAGGATTTCTCAGACCTGCAGACTGAGGTGACTCTAGATACACTAGCCACTGAGTGGATATCATATTTTCTATTCTGATTAGAGCTGTCATGTCACAGATAATCTCAGCCAATGGGTGCTCTGAATTAACAGCAAACTGGCAATCAAGCATCCAGCAGAGCGGATTATTTTATACATACTTGCCAACTCTCCCGGAATGTCCGGGAGACTCCCGAAATTCGGGTAGATCTCCCGGACTCCTGGGAGAGCAGGCAAATATCCAGCAAACGGCCTCTTGCCGTCAAAATGACGTGATTCGCGGTGAATCGCATCATTTTGACACCGCCCCCCGCGACAAAAAACAGCATTTTGACGCGGGGCCAATATGACGCAATTCACTGCACCCTGCCCCCAACCACGCCCCCCTGCCTGGGATCTCCCGGAAAGACCGCTTAAAAGGTTGGCAAGTATGATTTTATAGCTGATGCTGTCTATATATTTGAGATTGGAGATGCAGTGTTTGCTCAAAACGAAAAACATTTCCATATAAGATGAATTGACCTTATGGCTAGTAAAATTACTCACAGACCTATAGTTAATATTAAATGTCTGTGACTTGCTCACTAAAGGTATGGACCAGGTAAGCTGCCTGTTTAAAAAGTGTCATTTGTAGCTTTTGCATTTTTTTTTCTACTATTTAGGGCAGCTTACCACCCTCCTTTTCTCTATATCCTTGTAGCAAAACAAGGTCCCACACCTTAATGTCACACCACAAGTAGGCCCTTTTGTCTGTCACCTGGCAACTTGAACATCCTAGTGTCGCAGGGCTTCATGCATTAGTGAGAACTGTTTGTGAAAACTTGGTATACGGCACATTTACGTTTCTATTGGCCTTTGTCTCTACAGGCCTGAGCCTGCCACAAAATAGTTTTGCATAGCATAATTAGTACAATAAAAACTGTATATTATATATCTATGTGATATGCTTTGGCAAAAAAATACATGTTGCAGTCGTTCATTTTATGTATTTTTGTCATTTTTATTTTTTTGATGTTATTTAAGGCCCACAGTATGAAAACACTGGCCCTTATTAAATTCAAATTTCTTTATTTATTGTTTGTTAATTCAAGGACAAAACTTGATTAATAACATGTCTTATTGTAATATTCTCTAGACTGGTAAAATACAGCAGCAACCGGTCAAAGAGACAGACAGACTCTGAAGGCTGTGTAGATAATAGCACTGACACATCATGGTCAACAACAAGAGTTCAAACATAGAATAGTCACACACAGGATCAAAGTACAATAATCTGCCACTGACTGAATGCTGGAAGCTGCTTAACATACCCTGGTGTTGTCAGGAAGTCCGTATCAGATATTTAGAGCCATGAGTATTGCACTGATTGAGAATGTCCAATGTGTTATCTTTCTGAACATGCTCAGAGTGTTTTCCTAATAATTAGTTCCAGAAAACTAAAAGCAAAGCTGTCTTACTTATACAGTTTCTTTTGAGAACAAGTATGTACTTGTTTTTTTACATTAAATATAGAGTAGTTGGTTTTTGTCAAGACAGTGACATTGTTCCATGTCAAAAAGGGAGGTCATCTAGAGTTTGGAAGTGGGGCCTAAAGTGTCCCATGTTTCAAATCAGGTTGGCCCAGAGCCATAGTAATGCATGAGCACACTGGGCAGTTGCCTGGGGCCCCACAACCATTGGGGCCCTATAGGCTTGCCAACTTTTCAGTATATTATTCCAGGAGATTTATTCAGAACCTTCAAACTCTATTAAGATGTTTAGGTGGACTAATCACCTCCATATCAGCTGTTATCTGTACATGTGATCTTGCTGTTGTGAATACATATCTTGACCTTGCTGAAAACAACGTACACGTATTATTTGTACTGTACAATTAGTGTGTGTAAGACCCCAGTGCACTGCTTTGCCCCAGGGTTGGGCTGTATCGACCTATGTTCTACTGCCCTATGACAGACATGTATTCTTTCAATTTTAAAATACTCTCCCTCTGATATCTCCTGTAGGTCAAGTGTGTGTGTGTGTGTGTGTGGGGGGGGGGGGGGGGGGGGGGGTCGGGGGGGAGGGGGGCATGGCAAAACAGATTGCATAACTTTGGCCCTGTCTCTGCAGGGTGAGGCGCACATTTTGCTGCGTGTGTCGGGACCAAAGTGGTTTGTGGGAGGAATGACTGCTCTTTTGGGGGTCCAAGAGAACTACCCAAAATTCTAGGGTCTCCCAGGCATTCTGGGAGAGTGGACAAGTATGAAGGCACGTTGAGTACTGCAGCTCAAAGTTCCCAAAAGAAAAGAATAAATGTTGTTTTGTAAGATAAGCCTAAATCGCATTGTTTCTAGAACATAGCACATCTGTAGAGCGCTTAGAGCTGTGTATCAATAGAAGTATTTCAACATTATAAAAACGTATTGCTAGGCACAATGCTGACACATCATTGCATATACCTCACTGAACATAAACAATTGCCTAGACCTTATCACCCAATAGTTTGTACGGGGTACACCTTGTGTGTGGCTAGTTTAAGACCCATATAACCATGTATGGAAATAGCTTGCTTAATGCATCATATCTTCATCTCATTTTACTGATTTGATATTATTATAGGGCAAAATATGAAATTTACTCATCTTTCTTATGCTGTAGTAGAAGGTCTCACATGCTATAATATATCTTTCATATATCTGTTTACAATGGAGAATTATTACACCCTTTTGTGTGTAAATGGTGTATGTTAACAAAACTGCAAGGGGGACCCTGCCTATTGTGCCTGGTGAGAAGATTAACTGAGCCTTTGTTTGGACTGTTATTAATATTACAAAATAAATAAAATATATATATATATATATATATATATATATATATATATATATATATATATATTCATAAAAGTATATTAAGCTTAATTAATTTTTATACAGGATGATTCATACTAATTGCCAAATCTGTAGCATGAGGCTGAGTTCTCTGTAGAAATAAAATATAGAGGGTCAAACCCTCATGCCTTTTTTACATATCACGTGGCAATATCATCTTATTGCTAATAGAATTTTCATTGTTTTTTCCCCATTAAAGCTTTTTTTTATTTCTTTGAGTGGATTTAGCTGCACTTTCCAAGTTTCCTCTTGAAAGGCCAGGTAAATAATTAACAGGCAGAGGGAAGGCTCATATTTAAGTTTTTGTTATTTTGCTTTACCTTGTTGTACTTTGTGAACTGCTTTTACTTTACACTGAAATGTTTTACAGTATCGCTGGCTATGCAGCAATGTGCAAATTCCTTCACTGTTCTCAGCCATGGCCGTAGTGTTATGTTATATGTGTTTATTGGTTGTATGGCTGGTGTTTTTTACATGAATCATATCTTTATCTCAAATATTTTCTGTTACAAATATTGTGTGGGGTTTTTTTTTTTGGGAGGGGGTTAGTAGCTAAGTCTTAGTTCTCTTTACTGTTTTCTTTTTAGCTGTAGATACTGAAAGGTAAGTGCTGCAAATCAAATATAGCTATAAATGTATAATTTGACTTAACAAAAAGAGAGAATATATATTTTGTTTTGGTATTGGTGACTTTTCATAAATAGGGTTCGCCCAGAACATTTTTTTTCTTTTCATTGCATTCGATATTGAATGTAACTGAAGAAACAGCTGGTGAACTAGGACAGGCTAGAGATCTACTGAGATACATACCGGTCTATTGTCTGAGATATGTGTGTCATTGTTGTCTTTATAGATATCACACATGACCTAGCATAGAGATAAACAGATTTGTAGTCTGCCCTATTTTAACATCTGTTTGTTGCAGTGTACTCCATGTTTTAATGATAGGATATTTATTATATGCTATATGGACAAAAGTATTTGGCCACACCTGTTAATTATTAAATTGAGATGTTTCAATCAGACCCGTTGCCAGAGATGTATAAAATCAAGCACCTAGCCATGCAATCTCCATTTGCAAACATTTGTGATACAAAATGGGTCATTCTGAAGAGCTCAGTGACTTCAAGCGTGGTACTGTGATAGGATGCCACCTTTGTAATAAAGACGGTCTGTGAAATTTCATCTCTGCTGGATATTCCACGGTCAACTGTAAGTGATATTATTAGAAAGTGGAAGCGTTTAGGAACAACAGCAACTCAGCCACAAAGCGGAAGACCACGTAAAATCGCAGAGCGGGGTCAACGACTGCTAAGCCACATGGTGCGTAAAAGTCGACAAAGCTCTGCTGATTCCATAGCTGAAGAATTCCGAACTTACATTGGCATTAATGTGAGCACAAAAACTGTGCAGCGGGAGCTTAATGCATTGGGTTTCTGTGTCCGAGAAGCTGCATGCAAGCCTCACATCACCAAGACAAATGTGTTAGTTCTTATAATCCCTGAGTAGTGTGTGGATTTTTTTTTTTCTTAAATGCATTTTTATTTATAAAAGCAGGTAAAATATCCCTCATAAATTTCCAAATGAAAAGGTTATGACGAGCCACAGTACTCAAACCAGCCTGAGCTTAAGGGTTCAGAGCTGTTATTTAGCCATGTGTGTAATTACTGATGTGAGCTTTGTGCCTGTACCATAGTTTACCATGGTGAGTTTTTTTTGACTGAGTCACTGTTTTCCTTTTTTACTATATGATGAGTGAAGTTTATATGGAAAAATGACATGCCACATGCCCACCCCCCTTATATTTACAGGTACTCATTCCACCTCTAACTAAAATCTGTAATCTCTCTCTACTGTTGTCTTTCCATCACTATTCAAGCATGCAGTGATTACTCATTCTAAAAAACTGAATTATGAACCAAACCCTCTCAAATTGCCACCCCATCTCTCAGCTCCCATGTCCCTCCAAACTGTTTGAGCAAATTGCCTACACTCGCCTCACACTTTTCTTTTTTGCAAACAACCTATTGGATCCTCTTCAATCAGGCTTTCGCTCTCAACACTCCACAGAGACTGCACTGACAAAGGTTGTCAATGACCTGATCACAGCTAAAACTGAAGGTGATTACTCTCTTCTAATTCTCCTGGATCTCTCTGCTGCATTCAATACTGTTGACCACTCTCTCCTCATGCAGACCCTACAATCTCTAGGTCTTCAAAACAGGGTGTTATCCTGGTTCTCATCCTTCTCATCTAATCACTCTTTCAGTGTTAATTTCTCTGGAACAACCTCTAATCTGCTTCCTTTATCAGTTGAAGTACCCCATGGCTCAGTCCTAGGTCCTCTGCTATTCTCTATCTACACCACTTATCTAGGAAAACTAATAAGCTCCTTTGGATTTCAGTATCATCTCTATGCGGATGATACATAAATTTATGTATGCTCTCCTGATCTTTCACCATCTGTGGTGTCTCGCGTTACTGACTGTCTTTCTGCCATTTCAGCTTGGATGTCCTCTCGCCAACTCAAACTTTCAAAAACAGAATTTAATAATATTCCCACCCAACAATATAAGCTTCCTGTTTGACATCTCTATATCTGTTGACATGACCATATCTCCCACCCCGCAATCTCACTGCCTAGGTGTAATCCTTGACTCGCAACTATCCTTTGTTCCCCACATCAACTCTATATTTACATCATGCTGCATACATCGAAAATCCATATCCAGAGTATGTACATATCTCACACAAGGCACTGCAAAAACTTTTAATTCATGCACTCATCACCCCCCGCATTGACTATTGTAATTCCCTCCTTAGTGGTCTTCCCAAAATCAGACTTTAGCCCCTACAATCTATTTTGAACACAGCGGCTAGATTGATTTTCCTTGCAAAACGTTTTACATCTGTGTCAGTCTCTACATTGGTTGCCTGTTTTTCAACTAATCCAATATAAAATTATTCTACTAACATACAAGGCCATCAACAAATTTGCACCAACATATATCTCCTCGCTTGTCTCAAAATATCTCTCAACTCGACACCTCCGTTCTACACAAGATCTCTTTTACTCTCATCACTTCCTCCCATTCTATGTTGCAGGATTTTTTTTCGGCTGCACCCACTTTATGGAATTCACTCCCTCACACCACAAGACTTTCCTCTAGTCTTCAAACATTCAAGTGTTTTCTGAAAACCCACCTCTTCAGACAAGCTTATAGTATTCCTCTACACAGCTAACATAGGACAACAACCCTTTGACAAACATAGTAGTGTGACTGAGCATACAGCCCACTAAATACTTTGTAACTCTTTGCATTCTAGCTGTACAAACATTCAATATGATGTAGCACTTACCCTTGTATATCAAACCATTGTCCCATAGATTGTAAGCTTGCGAGCAGGGCCCTCTTACCTCTCTGTATATATTACCCAGTATTGTCTTATTACTGTTCGTTCCCAATTGTAAAGTGATATGGAATCTGCTGGCGCTATATAAATAAATGATAATGATTTACAGTGATACTAGTACACACCACCACCACGTTACAAAGCGCACTACTTTAGAGGGTCATACATTTTCCACCCAAGGGGTGTTAAACAAATTTACCTCCCCAATGATTGCACACACAGCTGACCAGAGGCAGACCTAGTGAGCTGTGGGCCCCACGAAGCACGGAGGAGAGAACCGGTGCCCACAGCTCATTAGTTCACTGTGCAGCGGGTTCCATTATCTCCAGGGGCCCCGGTGCACCACACCTGCTGCACCAATGGTAGTTCCGTCACTGCAGCTGACCATCCATCCTATTTTCATGGTCCAGCATTGGGCTGAAGCTAACACAAAGCTCTATAACCAAAAATATTTGTTCTGTAAATTGTGCCTGTCACACACTGTGCAACCACCTGTTTTATTGACAGAAACAGTATTCATAGAAAAGCAGTTTTTAACTTCTCTAAGAACTAGTAACATCACTGAGACACATCTTGCCTAACACTCATTAAAAAAAGCTCTCTTCATTTTGAAACAAAACATATGGGTCCGTCATGTGTCCTGAAGTTTGCTCAGGTCATTAAATCCACCTTTTACATCCTTTTGAAGAAAAACATATAGGAACGTATCTCACATATATGTGTGGTCAACGGTCTGAATTAGGACAATATAAACATTGTAAAATAAATATTTTGGATGGAAAAGGAAGGATTTTCTGGGAGAATCGGGTCACACAGGAGCCCTACTCACAAGGGATAAACAATATTCTCAAAGGCACTGTTTCTTAGTGAATGATTGCATTCTGTTAAATATTGGTTCATCACACAAAATGACGTGTAGGCAACAGGTACACATTAATACAGCTAACTTTATACTATCCCTCTGGATAGACAATGGGTCTACTTAGAGATTAGTGTATATACAGCGTGCTGCAATTCCTGATATGTAACAAGTCCATATTGTCAGTGTATGGACATTCCAGATAACCAAGATTTTACATATTAATGTCCCATGCAATCATTATTACAACTTACCTTGTACAGTCTCATAACTTCTGAATTCACTTAGCACTTATTGCTAATGCTGCTGCACATATTACAGATGGAATGTGGTTTGTCAAGAGTTGATGCCAAGTAAATAGTATCTTTACATGTTATATACATTGCTTTGATTGAAAGTCAAGACATACAAAAAAGTACTATACTTTCTGCTGAAGTGCTTGTGTAAGCTCTATTGGGCCAGTATTTCCAGAATATCATGTACCTGAAAAACATATGCAAGATGTAATACAACGGTAGTGTTCACATGAAACAAAATGGTTGTGCGGCCTTGTATCAATTTTTTGTTGCTATGCATATATTTTCTTTATTATTCAGTATCTTGTAATTGTAGCTTGCTTTTGCTACATATTTTTACTGCATTTTGAAAGTTGATTGACTGAATTACATGCCAGGTTTTGAAAGTTTCCCATCTTGAAGGACCACTTCACATAATGTACATCTGTGGTGGTCGAGACTGATGGGATTTCCTTCCCTTACCTTGTCCTCCAGACACGAGTCAGGTTCTTTTTTTTTGGTCGGATATCCGGTGGTCAGGAGATAAATACTTCAATGAAAGGGACAAGGATTGGTCAAATAACTTGGGATTATTAATAATGCGGTAAAGATAATTTTGGCAAGCAACCGCGCCACTGACCCCTTCAACTCAATGGTAATGACAAAATATTAATTTGATCAACATAGAGCACAATAGCATTTAACATATAATAACAATAAATCAATTTTCAGGTAAATCACATAACATTAACATCATCTAAAACATTTGGTGCACCAATATTATTCCTGGTAACGTTACTATATTTTACACTCAGTCCTGGGCTGACCTGTGCACAGGAATTTTATAGAAGTGCTGCACGTGGTTGGGGCCCATAAATTACTTTTTCACGCCAAATAAACTGATGATCTTTTGTATTACACAGTCTCTTTTGTGTATTCACTAGAGATGGTCACTGACCCCCGTGTTTTGGTTTTGGATTCGGTTTTGGATCTTGATTACCGTCGTGTTTTGGTTTTGGTTTTGGTTTTGCAAAACTGCCATTGCGTGTTTTGGTTTTGGTTTTGTTTGGTTTTGTTTTGCTATTTTTTTGGAAAATCCATGTTTTTGGGCCTAAATTAACCCAATTTAGTGCTCCAACTGTTTTAGAGACAAGTAATCTAATTGTTGAGGTAATCATCCAAAAAAACAGTTTAATTCTTCGTTGGTAGGCCTATTCTACACACAAAACAGATTGTCTTCCTCTCCATCTATGCATATTGGCAATGCAGCCATCGTCTTTGAATGTATATTACACCCTACACTTATAGTTAAATATGTAAAGAAATGGAAAAAGCCAGTTTGGTTTCTGTCTCTCAAGGCCCCCCTGTATAAAATACCAAAAAATTCAGCCATTATAGACTGTACAATATTAATTGACATGGAGAAAGCCAGTTTGGTTTCTGTCTCTCTAGGCCCCCCTCCACTTGTATAAAATACTAAAAAATTCAGGCATTATAGACTGTACAATATTAATTGACATGGAGAAAGACAGTTTGGTTTCTGTCTCTCTAGGCCCCCCTCCACTTGTATAAAATACAAAAAAATCCAGCCGTTATAGACTGTACAATATTAATTGACATGGAGAAAGCCAGTTTGGTTTCTGTCTCTCTAGGCCCCCCTCCACTTGTATAAAATACTAATAAATTCAGCCGTTATATACTGTACAATATAAATTGAAATGGACAAAGGCAGTTTGGTATCTGTCTGCATCAGATCCTCTCTCCACTAGGAGTAAAATAGAAAACTATTCAGCCGTTATATAATCTAGAATATAAATAGAAATTGAGAAAGGCAATTTGGTATCTGTCTGCATCATAATCATCAACATCATCATTAGCGCCCTCGTCGCCTACACAAATCTCCCCCTCATCCTCTTCTAATTCCAAAATGGCATCCTCAATTTGGGTATCACCGGCTACACTCGGGCTATTAAGGCACACATCAGCAGAATGCTCACGATTAGACATCCCACTGTTGGATGGACTCTCCACAGGGATTGTTGTCATTTGTGAATCAGAGCAAATATTCTCCTGTAATGCCTCACTGTTATCTTGCAGCTCGGCTTTGACGCGTAACAGTAGTTGTGCACCAATTGTAGGCTGGGTAACTTTTTGGGATCTGCCACTAATAGCCAAAGGTGAAGGCCTCATTCTCTCTTTGCCACTGCGTGTGTAGAATGGCATGCTTGCAATTTTTTTTTTATCGTCACTTAACTTTTGCTCAGTTACACTTCTTTTTCGCTTCAATACAGTAAATTTTTTTTTGGTTTTTGTTTTTTGCACTAATTTGAAAACACTCTGTTGTTTGACATCGCCTTGGCCAGATGACGTACTGGGAACACTAACATCAGGACTGGTGACAGAACCTGGTTGCTCATTCAGATCATATGTGGACTGCTTTGAATCCATTCTGAGCGCAAACCACTGGGGAGTGCTAAAAATTATTTAGGAGATACTGCTGACAGATATGACTTTTGACAGCCAGAAATATTAATGCACAATTAGGGAGGACACCCCAAAAGCACTGAGGAGTGCTAAAAATTATTTAGTAGATACTGCTGACAGATATGACTTTTGACAGCCAGAAATATTAATGCACAATTAGGGAGGACACCCCAAAAGCACTGAGGAGTGCTAAAAATTATTTAGTAGATACTGCTGACAGATATGACTTTTGACAGTCAGAAATATTTATGCACAATTATGGGGGACACCCCAAAAGCGCTGGGGAGTGCCAAATATGAAGAAAAAATAATAAACCTCTATCCTCCTCTCTGCACTAGCGATTTTGGTTAGAGCAATTGCAAGAACAATATTGTATTCTCTGTCCCTGCTCTAATTAGCCTATGACTACACCCTGCTCTCTCCCTCTGTCAAATGGCGATGGATTGCTGTGGAGGCGTGTATTTATAAAGTTGAAGCATCGCGAGAACCGAGCCCCGAGATCCGACGACGTCACAATGACGTTCGGCCTCGATTTGGATTCGGAATGGGCGGGAGAGTACCGAGCTGCTCAGCTCGGTACTCGGATACCCAAAGTTCGGGTGGGTTCGGTTCTCGGAGAACCGGACCCGCCCATCTCTAGTATTCACAGACCTCTCTATTTTCTCTCCTCTCACACTGTTCTCAGTACATAGCTCAGTCTGTTTAGTGTGATGTCACAGATCTCTATACTGCTTATTTGTTTTCAGTACTTTCCTTTTTACTCACACCTCTCTTTGGCTCACTTCTTATCCTCGTCTCTTCTTACACTTACTTCACTTTTAATCTGCTTATAGATCACTTTGTCCGATTTTCATTCTGTCCCTATTTTTCTCTCTCAGTCTATGCAGACACAGGGCTCTCTCTCCCTCAGAAGTCTAGAACTTTCCTCTTCCCACTGCCTTCTGGGAGTTCACAGTTATTACCAAAGTTAGTGGACTTGTTGCTATGCCACACACTCCTCCTTCCTGTTACTCCCGGCAACCACTCCCAACTGTCACTTCTCCCTCAAGAAAATATATTTTTTTTAGTTTTTTTTTTTAAATCTTTATAAACACTTTTAACAATTAACAAATTAAATTAACAAATTAAAAACATATAGATACACCCCAGGGTACTCGGATTTTGGGGCACCACACATCCTCTTTTCTTCCACTCCAGAAGATTGTTTGGAGTTCATGTTTTTCCTGGAAACATGATTTTTTTTATCCTGCTGTTCCGTCTGCCACACGTGTCCGGAGAAAGGGAGAACTGGCTCGGCCTGGTTACCTAGAAACAGCATCTTAAGAGTCTTAGTCAGTGGCCAGGGCTTTGCATGAGCTGCTGGCCTCTCAACACTATTGTAATCTAGAATATAGCTTGCACATGCTCATAGCAATTTGCTGTAGGAGATTACGAGAGCGGGTCATGTATTTGTTTTCATTCTTGCTGGAGAGTGCAGCAGATTTCATCTTTAGAGATACGGCTCATGTCATGTGTTGTAGAGCGCCCACTCATATGTTTGTTGCTAATGTGCTGCATGTGACACATTCTTTTATGTAAGGTTGTTGGTTTTTTTTTCTGAGAAATCTTCGCACAGTTATAACAGAGGGCTATGTTTCTCCCACATTTTGGTAATGTCTTTTTCTTTTTTCTGATTGTATCATAATAAACTGCATTCCATCATTAGTTTATTTATTTTTTTGGGAGGGGTCATTTACAAACATGGAAAAATTAGAAGATACAGTGCAAAAGCTGTGTTTTTGTTTTTCCTTTTATTGTAATATAAAATGCACAGTGCGGAAGTTCATAGTGTTTACCATAATACCTTCTAAACCAATAACGACACGGACACCAGAATAACGTTGGAATTAAAATATATTTATTAAATGGATAATATTAAACTAAAGGGGCTGAAAGGCGGACGAGAGCAGGGCAGATGGCAAAAACAAAACCAATAACGGTGGAAAGGTCAGACCATTGAACCACCAACCCAGGATTATACCTTATCTATTGGCCGGTGCAAAATATATGTCCAACGGCAAGACTACACCCCCTATATAAACCGCCAGCAAGATAATCAACATACTGGCCCAGAGTCCCATTCACTGGACCCAACACACGTGATGACAACACAATCCGAAAGGTGGAGTAGTGACCTATGACATATAACCCAAGCACCATATGCAAACTTACCAACTGCACTGCTCTCCCACCCACGCTGCAGAGATGACTATAAATGCAGCCCGCCAACCACAGCCCTAAAAATAGGTCTAAGTTTCCAAAATAACTGATCAATAAAAAGGATAATGCCTAAATCCGACAGATGAACCCCGTCTACTCTAAATAAATGAATATATTCGGCTTTTAACAAAGGATGGGAAATGGCAAAACCTCCAGACTGACGAAAAATCTTACTCGCCACCTGATTCACTTTTCTGACCACAGATGAAATAGCCATAGGAGGCAAATCAGACCTCTATGTCCTGCGGGGAACAATGTAGGACCAACAAAACTTTATAGACGGCCAATTCTCAGAGGCCGATAAAATGTCATCAGGGATATTTATAATGAGTTCCAGGGATTTAACTTGCCCAATGTCCTTACCGCCCAGGTGAACCACGAGGATATCAGGGGCTCCGCGAACAGCAATCTCACAGGATAAAACCGACAAGAACTGCCTCCATCTCATGCCTCGACGACCTATCCATATGACTTCTGAATTCACAGGGACCCACGGACATAAACGCACAAACTGATGTCTACCGGCCCAGAAGATAAAGGAATGTCCGAAAAACCACACCGATATTTTTCTGGAATCAAGCTCTACAAGAATAACAACTTCTAACAACGAAATGTCAAATGAAACAACTAAAAAATTGGCCAAAAAAAACTGGAATCTAATGAAACTACTAACCAAAACAAACAGGAAGAAAACGACCCTGAAACTAACAATAAGGGTGATTTTACTTCCAACATTAAATAGAACGGAAAGGAAAGGCAGCGACCCAGGTGAAGGTGAAAACCCGGTGGGAAAAAGCCCTTCACGCACCCGCAAATAGCGGCGAGCAGCTAGCCCCTGGGTCTACCACTTAAGGAAGAAAAGCGAAGAAAAAGGAGACTGCGTACAAGGGAAGCAAACAATTGTTAAACATCAGGTCTAATGTATCTCTTATAGCAACTAGATTTCCATCTACCTAATGCCTGTATAGCTAAAGTAGAAGCCCCATTTGCTGCTGCCTCTGTCGCTGCGCCAATACGAAAGGAATGTGTTCCGAATTCAAAGGGGGGGAAGCCCAGGTCCTGTAGAGCCTTGGACATAATGGAGTGGAACTGAAACTTGGTAAGCGGGGAACTGTCTTTGTGAACTAACCAAGCTTCCGCCTGCGGGCGTGATTCTGATAACTGATGACATAGCCTGACCGGACAAATCCTACCATTGACCTGCTTTGAAAGGGTTAACCAATGACTGACTCCCAATTGATCTGTTTTAGACCGGGCGATCCTAATTTGAACAGAATCCGAATTTATGATGACATTACTTGCTAAAATAGCTGACCCTAACTGCTTTTTAGACTGAGCAACCAACTCCCCTACTCTCAAAGCCCCGTGAAAAGCCATGGAAAAAGCCTTGCTAAAAAGGGAAGCTTCAAAAGCATCTATCATTATACCAGGCAGTACACCTATCAAACGGGACAACAAACAAGCATCAATGGGACGTCTGTGATCTCTTGGAACAGGGTGTAACCTAGCCCATCCTTTAAGGGCTTTCTTAACCAGAAAGGATTTCGTAGGATCCGTTAACCCCCGAACTCTAGACATAAAAGATATACCTGCTAAAGTGGAAGACATAGACGCCTTGCTAAACCCCTCCTGATAACACCTCAACATGAACTCCTCTATGTCTGAACCATTGCCCAACAATCGCCTACCAGAAATTACCAAATAATTCTCCTAGCGTTGCCACGCCAACCGGTAAGTCTTCAGCGTAGAGGGAGCTAGGGCCGCTTCAGTCAAAAACCTTAATCCGGACCGATCATCTGCCAAATATAAAATGGACAATCTATACCTACGGGATTAGCTCTCGGGGCCAGTAATCTAAACCGCACCCAATCAAAGCGAGAAAGAGCGTCAGCAATGCCATTTTTAATACCCGGGACGTGTTTAGCACGAAAATTAATGTCGTAGTCCAAGCAACGAAGAACCAGAACCCGCAATAAATTCACTGCTGGTCTTGAGGATGCACTCTGGCGATTAATTGCCTGGACCACTCCCAAATTGTCGCACCAAAAGGAAACATTATGGCCCTTAAGCTGAGAAGCCCACAACTCCAGGGACACTATAATGGGAAATAACTCCAATACCAGTAAGTTTTTAATCAAATCGCTGTCAACCCACTCCTGAGGCCAAGAAGCTGCGCACCACTCGCCCTGAAAGTATGCTCCAAAACCTTTAGACCCGGATGCGTCTCTGAACAACTCTAAATCCCTGGTGGAAATAGGGGGGGAGGCCAGATTCTAATGCCATTAAATCTCCCCAGGAAAGATGTCCAAACCAACAAATCCTGCCTAATCTCCTCCTTGAGTTTGATCAACGCATGCGGCCTGTTCATACCCGTCGTAGAAAGCTGTAGTTTTCTACAAAAAATCCTCCCCATTGGAATAACCCTGCAAGCAAAGTTAAAAAGCCCTAACAGGGACTGAACTTCTTTCAGTTTAAGAGAGGGGGAAGACAAAGCATTATCTATCATTCCTTTTAGCTTCATGATTTTATCTGCCGGCAACCTACAGCAGCCCGCCATTGTGTCTATCTCAATTCCCAAGAAAGCCAGACATGTAACTGGACCTTCAGTTTTGTCCTGTGCCACTGGCACCCCCATGACTGAGAACAGGGCCTGTGCTGAGAATAATAGGTCTTTACACGTTGGGGACTCGGCCGGGCCAACAAATAAAAAATCATCAAGATAGTGAGCGATGCCCTCCTGCCCCGTCCCTGCTTGAACTGCCCAATGAAGAAAGGAACTAAAAGCTTCGAAATAGGCACATGACAAAGAACAACCCATGGGCAGACATTTATCCACATAAAACCCTCCCTTAATTTGGAACCCCATATATTTGAAGGAATCTGGGTGAAGGGGAAGTAATCTGAAAGCGGATTCGATATCTAGTTTCGCCATGAGAGCTCCCGCGCCAAAGTGTCTAACCATCAATAGGGCCTCCTCAAATGATTGATAAACTACCGAGCTTATATCCTGATCGATAGCGTCATTAACTGACTCGCCTATCGGGTGTGACAGATGTTGAATTAGACGAAATTTACCCGGAACCTTTTTTGGAACAATCCCCACAGGGGAAATGACTACATCTGATAAAGGGGGTGAGCTAAAAGGGCCGATCATGCGTCCTAAGCTAATTTCTCCACGAATCTTTTCATCAAGGACTTCCGGGAAAATATAAGCTGATTTCAAATTTCTCGCCGCTCTGGCCTTTACCGTTGCCCCAATCGGCAACCGGAACCCGTGACGAAAACCCTCCCAGAGAAAAGAAGCCTGTTCTATATCTGGATATAATTTAAGCCATCGTTCTAAATAATCAATACGAATAGGGGAGGGGCCCTTAACCCATATTTCCGTCGCTGCCACGACCTCTGCCGAGACCGGGGGCACTCCTCGGACACTCCTTGGCAGAATGTGGTCCGCGGCAATACGTACAGCTGTGTCGATACCTACACGTTTCCCCCCGCCCACAGGATGTATTGTTAAAGGCGAAACATCTGTTCTTAGCAAACTGGGGAGCACTACGTCTCCCCCCCTGCGGAAACTGATTCCCTTGCGCCCCTGGACCGAAAGCTAAGCTAGCCCGGTTAAGTTGCATCCAAATCTCGACGTCTTTCACCCCCAATGGCATGTCAACACGACCGTCCACCCTCTCTCGAAATAACTCATCATATTTAAGCCAGGTTCCTGGACGATCGTTAATATACATCTCATTTATGAGGTGCAAGTATTTCCAGACCTCCTCATGCGCCTCCGGCCTCGTCTCGATGTAGCACGCCGCAAAGGCACAATAACCGGTCACCCAATTAGAGAAGGTTTTATATGCCTCCTCGCCGATACCCCCTCTTTCGCAAGCTGCATCTAAACCTTTTTTGGCCGCTTTCGTTATCTCGAACATGTTAACGTACCATCCCTTCCTAATCCTGTCTTTAATACTGGGCCGTAACCCTGCTAAAAGAGCCGTGTTCTCACATAGCACCATGGGGGCCTTGGACGCTGCCAATTTAGCTACCACACCCCGTCTCCCTCCCTGGGATCTAGACCTGCCAAAGTGTGTGTTAAGCAACTTAATCAATTTCCGAGGACCCTCCCCCGATGAAGAGGGAGAATCCTCGTCAGTGGAGGACAAAGGAGAACTATGTGTGAGCTCTTGTGAAAAAACAACATCTGACAACTCACCACCAACAACAGCCTCTGCTTGTGGCCCGGATCCTGACGCCCCGGAAGGACCTGATGCTGCTACGCCCTCCGTGACGGCCGCCTGCTGAGATACCAGTCCCGACCGATCAGCTGCTGTCTTCGCTGCCGGCGACAGATTATCTGCTGCAACCCGAGCTCGCGCCTCCACTCCTGGCCTGTCACCGACCACCTGCAATGGCTGCATTCTCGTCCCTCCAACCATAACTTGAGAATCTGTAACAAGAGACACGTTAACATCTGACGGTCTTGCTGGCATCACTGCCAATGAATCTGCCACTGTTACTGAAGAAGTGTCTACCAAGAGCTCCTTCTCTAAACCTAAAAACCCCAGGGGAGGGGGTCTATTCGAAGAAACGCCTGGGCCACACCCAGGTCAAAAACTTCCCCGCCAATGGGTACTTCGGGCACCGGGTAGGAATGAGTGTAAACCCCGGATGGAATAGGGTAAGGAGGGCCTCCCCCAGCCGGGACCAGGGCCGGCCCGCCCACCAGAGGGTACGGCAAATCCCACGCAACCCGGGCGGGAACCGCCATGGCTGCCGGGAACTGAGGGAGCGGAGACCGTAAGCTATACCGGCCTAAAGGAGGAGAGGGAAACCCTGACCTGGCACCCGCCCCGGCCAGAACCCCCGAGGCCAAAAAGGGACTACCTGCCCAGGGAAAAAAGGCCCCAAGACCCGAAGGGTCCGACCCTCCTCCTCCCCCCACCGGAGGCAAAGGAACCTCACCAAGCACGGGCTTATACTGACCTAACCCCGCTAACCCGCTATCCCCACTGGAAACACCCATGGAGGAAGGGGGGGGAACCTGACTGACCCCCCCCCCCCTGCTAACACCCCCTGGAAGGACTCGTGGGCAGGAGGGGGAAAAGGAAGCCCCCCGGGGATAGGGGGATCCCAAATCACAGGCCCCAAACCTCTGTAGGAGGACCCCACCCTAGCTTCCACCCTGGGCCTAGAAACTCCCCGGGACCCACAGACCGGGGAAGACTCCCTGCTCCTGAAAACACCACCTGATGAAGCTGGCCTGGGAGGATAAACGGAGGGGCAGGAACGGACCAAGGGCCCCCCCTGAACTTCCCCGTTGACAGGGACACCCGCCCCCACCCCTGCCCCCGCCGGGGAACCGGATGCCTGAGCCGACGGAGAGATACCGCCGACCGATGTACCCACCCGCGTCCGCCTACCCCTGGTGACAGCCACACTCCTGGAAGAAGAAGGGGGGGAGGCGCTGCGCGACCCCCTGGAGGGAATGCTGACAGGAACCGGGGGAGGGAAACCCGCCGACCGGGCAGACGGGGAGGAAGGAAGGGACACAGGACCAGGCCCCGTCTCCCGGAAGCGAGCTGGTGCGCTACGCACCCTGCTAGGCCGCGACATACCGATGGATGAAACAGAAGAAAGGAGGAGAGAGGGGGGAGGAGAACACCACGGGGGCGCACGAGAGGGAAGGTAAGGGGGGAGAAAAACGGGAGGGGGGAGAGGGGGAGAGAGAGAGGGGGGAAGGGAGGAACAGAGAAGAGAGGGGGAGAGGAGAAATACGGGGAGAACAGAAACAAAAGGGGGAAAATACACACAGGCAAGAACACGGAACAAATACAATACAAAGCCCTACAATACGATACCACAAGAGCACTCTTCACGCGTCCCGAATCCACAGCTCCAACCGCTCAGTTAGGAATCCGGAAACAGAGAGGGGAAAATGGTGGAGAACCTTCACCTATATAAAACTAAACCACCCCCCCTCTCTGCCTATTGGTTCACATATAACACAAGCCCATAGGCTAAACACCTAATTACTCACCCACGTGATTTTAACTGCGTTCAGACTGATGGCCACACTTCTTTTATACATATATTTTTCCTCACCTGTTTTATGAATGTGCACAAGGATTACCACAACAACTGCAAATCTGACCAGACATAACTGGATTGGGGAGTTAAGTATCATATGCAGGAAAATCACTAAAAAAAACATATCCTTGTATGTGTATATTGACATAGTGCTATTATTTACGCTAGCTTTACAAGAGACAATACAGATAAATCTAGTGTAGGGCAACAAGTGTAACACAATTAAGTACAAACTGAATCAACCATTAGGAGAGTAGGTCCCTGCGGCGGCACCGCCAATACAGCACCGCTGCGGACGCTTCTTTGACAGCTCTGCGGCTGCTGGATAGTACAGGGGCACTTCTTTAGCGGAGGGGAGAGGTTTCTGGAGACCCAGAACCCCCCCCCTGTGTGCGCCACTGTGCCCCATAGAGCTTACATTCTAATTGTAGGTTGGGACACACACAGAAGGTGGAGGAATAAATGTAGTAGGTATGCTTGGCCACAGTAGTTGCCATGTGTGACCAATTGACTTAAAGGTGAAGAGAGATGGTGTTTGATATATTCCTTGTGATCTCAATCCGTCAGTATGGGGCAGAGTGGGAGAAAGACTTGAGGTTGAGAGACGGCTGTAGTAGTGGGTGACAAGGAAACTATATGCGCAGAGTACAGAATATTATTAGGGACATAGCAAGAAATTAAAGCAGATGTGTAGGAGGAAAGATTGCAATGTAGAAAGATGGGTGGTTCTAGCCTTGTTAGCCGCAGGTTAAAGTATTCTAAACGAGAGAGGATGAGAGCAGGCGTCAATTTTAGAGTGTTTTTGTCTGTTGTGCTACAAAGGAAAGGATCAATCTTGGCAATATAACTGTTTGTACACACACATGCAAAAACTGTGGAAAAATGATTGCAAAGCACCTTTGTGGCTAAACTATGAGAAATTTGAATGGTGCATGTGCTTCAAAGTATGCACTGTGTGAAGAAATAGGCCCAATCATGTCAAGTTAAATGTGTTGCACCTTCTAACTTTTTTTTGTTATGAATCACAACCTTAGCCTCACAATACTGGGGCAATGTGTGACACTGGAATGCTAGCCTGTAGCAAACTACATTTTACATAGACATACATTAGACTACATTAAATTATTATCAAAATACAATCCTATAAATTACTAACTTAACTTGGCTTTTTTCCACCTCTCTTATAAAAGTTAAGTCCATGATTGAGGTTGTGATTTGTTCTGCTTCAAAGAATGTCGTTCAATGTGTGTATCTGTGCTGATCGACACAAACATGACATTAGAGTAAGAGAGGAGTGTAATCAGCTTTGAAAAAGAGCACATGGACTATATCTGTTAGAGAAAAATAGAAAGCATATATTACTTGTATGGGCAGTAAAATGTACTGTATAAACATGCAATTAATACATGCCATCTTTGGCAGCAAGCTCTCCAGGAGGGGGCCGTCCTTGGGGCGTGGCTACGCAAATTGTGTCATTAGGCCCCATCCATCTGCTAAACTTTACCAATTTTGGCCTGTTACAGTAGCCCCTGCCCACTTCACCAATGAAGAGAGCACGCTACAGGAGGTTGCCTTGCTGTCCTGGGAGTCCGGGAGAACTTCCAAAAATTCAAAAGTCTCCCGAACATTCCGGGAGAGTAGGCTACTATGAATTAATATCTGCTATACGTGATTCATTCAAATGTGCGTTGCATCTTAAAGTTATTTTATGAAAGTAATAGTTCACCTCTTGTGGACTTTTTGTTGCCTAGCTAGTATACCCATAGGGATATGTTTTGCAAATGCAATATTATTACAATCCTCTCTCTTGTTGACATCAAGGGGTATATTTACTAAACTGCGGGTTTGATATAGTGGAGATGTTGCCTATAGCAACCAATCAGATTCTAGTTATTATTCGTTTAGTACATTCTACAAAATAACAACCTTATTGGTTGCTATAGGCAACATCTCTACTTTTGGAAACCTGCAGTTTAGAAAATATACCCCCAAGTGTTTCGATATCCCCAGCATAGCAAGCTATTCATGCTGGGGTATTCAAAACCACTGACATTGGGCACGTGGCGTACTGGCGAGGTAAGGCAGGTGTGTATATAATACATTCCTTCAGCAGAAATAATTTTAGTGTTTTCAGGTGCCTTATTACTTTCCTAGAGATGTCTAACTGACACTGCAAATAGACCCTAGAAGTCGATTTACATTTCATTTTAAAGAACAAAATGTCCACAATCCCTTTTATCTTTTGTCTTTCTATTTTTGAACTATTTAGAGGTAAACATATAATCAATTTTCTATAAAGGAGTTGTGTTCAGTGCTCATTTGGTAGACAACTATTATTTATGTTTCTCATAATCCTCTTTATATCCTTCTAGTTAATATCAACGGCTCTATTTATTATGGTGCATCAATGACATAGATTTACTATCGATGCTTATCATAGCGATAGGAAATGTATTAGCATTGCAATTTACCATTAATGTATCGCAGGAGCCCCCCCAGATACCACAAAACACCAATTCAAGCTATTTCATTTCTGCTGTCAGCTCGCAGCGTACTGGAAATCCCAAAGCTTCTCCCTCTTTTGCCGCAGTTGTGAAACGCATACTTCATAGTAAACAATTTGGCAAAACCATTTTGTAAGACCTGGGAACCCAGGGCAATCTACATTAACATCTACCTGCCTATGACATACTGAATAAACTCTGCTTCACAGGACCACTATATTATCTCAACTCCAACACCCTGGACTTTATATCCCCCCCCCCCCACCTCTTCTTTATTCCTCTTTCTTTTCCCTTCTTGAAAAAAAAAAAAAAGTAAATTCAAAAAACCATGGTGACAATCCCACAATCAACCTTCATTTTTCAGCAATTTTGAGATCTTCTGAATACTTATTATTATTCACTGTATTTATAAGTTTTGTTTAATGAAAAAAATATCTGATTTGTTTGTATGTTAATTGTTTTGACAACTGCATGGCATTGTATAAAATAAAGTTAAAAAAAATATATCATGCTTGCCAACTCCCGGAAACTTGCTTCCGGGAGTTGGGGGCGTGACTGGAGGGCGGGAGGGGGCGGGGCGAGGCCAATCGCGCCATTTTGCCCCCCCCGCCGCAAAACCGTACTGTATGACGCGGGCGGGGGCGTGATTGACGCGATTCAAATGACGCGATTGTCGGTGAAATCTTGGATCCGGGAGAAATGCCAGCTCGCCCGGGAGACTGACCCGAATTTCGGGAGTCTCCCAGACTTTCCGGGAGAGTTGGCAAGTATGAAATATATATATATATTGAATGGGCATCTGAGTGATAGTCAGCTGCCTGGCGATACTGGCTGGCAGTGGTACGAGGATGCTTACCACTTCACCAGGCCAGTGCGAAGGGCAAAGTAAAACTGGAAGCCCTTGTTTTGACTTCCATTTTCACTTTCAAAAAAAAAATAATTATACATATATATATATATATATATATATATATATTATACATATACATTTTCTTCTGTAATGGTCCTCTAACATCGTCATAGGAAGACTGCAGTAAAACCCTGCAATAGCTATCACAGGCCAGGAGGCCTTTACAGATAGGGAGAAGCCGTTTTTTCGCCTTATAAAGGGCTTTTCTTTCTTTCATAAATAGGCCCCCAGTGTAATAGTCCGCTAACAGTGCATTAGCCTGGAATAGTAGTCTATTGGCAATATCACTGGGAGCTATGCTGTGGAGGAATGAAAATGTGACCGAGAGCAGTTAAGTAGGAGGCAGATACAACTTTCTAACTTAACACCTCTTGTACAGAAAGATATAATCCTGTGTATGCCGTCCCTTGTGCTAGTTAAACAGAGAAAATTGCCTAGGTTTGAGTGCCTTTTAAAAAAACACATATTAGAACTAGAGATGTTCACTGATCCCCCCCCCCCCCCCGTGTTTTGGTTTTGGATCTGGATTAACTTTGTGTTTTGGTTTTGGCAAAGCCGCCCTTGCGTGTTTTTTTGGTTTTGAATCCCAATTTTTTTCTAAAATCACATATTTTTGCTTTCTTTTTCCCCCCTACATTATTATTAACCTCAATAACACTAATTTCAAGTCATTTACAGTCAATTTTGGCCACCTCAAAGATCACAATGTTATTTTCATACACTTTCAAACAAAAACTGCAGATTTAGAGGACCAAGCCTGCCAGACCTATTATTTGTATGTCATCAATGACAATTAGCAAAGGAGCAATGGAGCTCTCCTCTTTGTGTGTTACCTATATAACACAGTACAATGTGACTGCAGATTTAGAAGACCAAACCTGCCAGACCTATTATTTCTATTTCAGCAATGACAATTAGCAATGGAGCTCTCCTGAATGTCACTGGAGACTTTGAAGAACACTGCTACCCCTCCTCTTTCTTTTTTACTTATGACACTGCCCAACTGCTATAGAGACTGCCAAGAACTGTGCTACCCCTTCTGTGTCCCTCTGTGAAATGGCACTGGATTGCTGTGGAGGGCGGTACTTATAGAATCCAAAGCTCGAGAGATCCGACAACGTAACAATGACGTTTTGCCTCGTTTTCAATTCCGAGGGCACGTGAAAGTACTGAGCCAAGCTCAGATCTGCAAATTTCAGGTGTGTTCGGTTCTCGGGGAAACCGAGCCTGAGCTTCTCTAATTAAAACACATAGATCTGGAGTTTGAATACTAAGGGCTAGATTTACTAAGCTGCGGGTTTGAAAAAGTGGGGATGTTGCCTATAGCAACCAATCAGATTCTAGCTGTCATTTTATAGAAGGTACTAAATAAATGAAAGCTAGAATCTGATTGGTTTTTATAGGCAACATCCCCACTTTTTCAAACCCGCCGCATAGTAAATCTAGCCCTAAGAGTATATGGTACCATACCTACCAGGTATTTTGGACTGTACCCAGACAGACAGCATGCCATAATCAGCTAACAACTAGGCCCCGTGACAAGTACAAGACTCTGACCCACCATTCACCCCTACAGTGGAGGCTTCCATGAACCTACCTGACCTCAGACTGGTACATCATTGTATTAGTTATGTTGTCACTCCTGTTCTGTACTTTCCTATATGTCACTGTTGTTATTGCTGGTTCTGTGTCTTATTTATTTTTTCCGCAATGACTAAAAGCTGTCACTAACTAGTAATGGTACCATGCTACTACATCTGAAAGTGCTCCCTTCTCCAAAGGATTTAATTATTCAGTAAATGCTGTGTCTCTATTTCTAATAATGTATGTGACCAATTTTGTTGAAATATGTTCACCTCTTATAAAATGAAAGCGTAATAATTGGCAGGATATTGTGTGAAATAGCACAACTGCTGCTGTACCTAGTTCACAGTGTTCTAAATATAGGGCAGCCTGTCCCACAGAGAACCTATTGATAGTAAAAAAAATAGCTGCTTTATGTTCCTTCCTCACATAATAGACAAGCATGACTCTATTTTTAGTTGGAATAAAATGTGTGTGAACTGGTGAAGGTATTATATTGGTTTTTTTTTATCCATGTCTTGAAATCAAAGTTACGCCATTGAACCATATTTACTGTTTATTTGGTGTTTTTTTTTGTTTGTTTTTTTCATGAGTAATGTGGACCAAATTAGACAGGAAAAGGATGCATAGAATCAGACTATATGACTTGCAAATAAATTTAAGTGTAAAGTAAAAGTTGTGACTACCTAGGTACCAAAACTTTGTAACTCTACATATTATTTTACAATGACATAGATATATTTTGCCAAAACTAATTTCACAGTGATAAATTAAAAAAATGTAAATAAATGGGGTAAGTTTGATTCACTGAGATCTTCTTGTTTATATGTGCACAATTTGATTTATGAGCATGTCAGTCAGTGGCTAGCAAAAATAAGTTTTATTTTTTATTTTTTTCTGCAGCTCCCCGTGATTCCCTGTTAACAGTGCAGCGAGCAGAGCTCTACTCAGCCATGCAAAACTTCAAACAAGTCCTTATTGATGCTGATACTGTCTGCCGGAAACAACCGCTCTGGCCTAAGGTAAATACAGGTACATGGTGAATGGAAAGCAATGGCTAATCTTATTGATGGGAGGGCCGATAATTTTGACCTGGGAGTAGGCACAAGTTAGAGGCCCATTGAACAAGCGTATAGCGGCCAATCAGAAATATTTTGCTGTAATTAGAAATACAAGTTCTAGATTTATAATGCACTTTGTAACATTTGTACTATTTATTTCTATTTCAGCAAATAACTGTTATGAAAAATGTGCTGTAACCCTTAGCAACCAGTTAGATGTTTGCTTTCTTTTTTCAATTGTATTGCGCAAATTAGAATTAGAAAATGTTTGGTTGCTATGAGATGTGAAAGACCAGCTTGGAATTGATGTACTAATCAGTTTCACTAATTACTGTAATAAACTGTGTAAGGTTCACCTTCTGTTCTCCTTTCACAGCAGAGTGCTGGCCACTGGATTGTTACTTCCAGCCAAAACACCCAAATTTGGCTTGTAAAAAAAAACGTTGTCAAAGGGATTTGACTTGCTCATTCACAGCTTCCATTGCTTCTAAAATATTGCATGGAGCATTTACACTCTATTGGATTTTAAAAGCCACTAAGCTATAGACAAGCAAAAATGGTTGTCAAAGGTTACCAGATTCTGAAAAATAAATTTCAATGATACATCTATATTTTGACAGTACTTCCTTTTAAGCCAAAGCCACCATAGGATAACAGTAAAGTATTACTATAAACATGTTAATGCACTGTACAATGTCCATCGCTAATGAAGTTGGCCTGCTACTTCTTTTAAAATTACATTTGTTGTGTGCAGTTTGGTGCACAATACAGTGAATAAATAGACGTGTGTTTTAGTGAAAAGAGATAATTTACTCTTTGTGAAATGACGCTGAGTTAAACAGAAAAATCTTTCGGAACACAAACAAAGTTATGATCGAGCATGCCAGAATACCAGGCATATGTGTAGCTCTTTTGCCCACTTGGTGCTAGCTGGTAAGTGCGAAGGCATGTGTGCTGGCTGAGGGTACCTAGTACATCTACGATTATTATTCACTTAGGCAAACAGCTGGAAAGCACAGGTGTACTTTATTTTATATCAAAAATACATATATACATAAACACATAGGAATACAACAATAAGTGCAGGTACCAAAAGTCAGGGATTTCACCGCACAAAGAGCCTACTCAACCCTAAAGAGACTGTAATCCTTTTTTTTTCCCCTTTGAGCATTGTCTTGGACAGTCATCCACAGTCTTCACTCCTCCATTTATAGGGCAAGGACCAAGCCCAATAGCCTCCTGTTTCTTGCTTTTTTTTGGTATACAAAGTAGCCAAGGCCACTGAGACTGAGAGAAAAGCAGCAGGCATGAAGCTCTGAGAGTAGGGCATAAATGCTGTCTAAACTGAGGATTTAGATAGGATTATAATTTATATATAATATACAGCAATCTGCATTTTCCCCAAATTACTTGCTGATTCATCATTTAAAAGTTTTGTGTTATCTCTAACAATCAGGCACACAATGACCACACACGCTAACACCATCATCCTGCCTTTTCTTATACCAAATGCTTAATTAACATGGATCTGTGTTACCGGGTCTCTTAAAATGTGAATACCAACAATACAGTTACTGCATTACAATACTATACCAGACACACTGTACTAATAGGAATAACTTTTTTGGGCAGCACAGTGGCCTAGTGGTTAGCACTTCTGCCTCACAGCACTGGGGTCATGAGTTCGATTCCCGACCATGGTTTTATCTGTGTGGAGTTTGTATGTCCTCCCTGGGTTTCCTCCGGGTGCTTTGGTTTCCTCCCACACTCCAAAAACATACTGGCTGGCAGTTAATTGGCTGCTATTAAAAATTGCCCTTAGTCAGTGTCAGTGTCAGTGTCTGTGTGTGTATAAGTTAGGGGATTTAGATTGTAAGCTCCATTGGGGCAGGGACTGATGTGAATGAGTTCTCTGTACAGCGCTGCGGAATTAGTGGCGCTTTATAAATAACTGATGATGATGATATTTGTAAACCCACCTAGTGTCATTTAAGAATCACTAATACATTCAATTTCTACAAAACTGGCAGAAAGGGGGTGCCAAGCTGAATTAACCTGTTTTTACAACATGCCTGGCACCTTGATCTCGTCACAGAGCAGAAGACAAGCCCACATAGGAAGTATGCAGCACACCTTAGGCAGCCATTGAGAGCTGGAAGGGAAGTGTGAGTGTATTTTGTACATGCCAGAAAGCACCTGCTCTACTAAGGAGTAACTTTCAATTCAAGAAGCTTCTTCAGTAACACATACACTAACACATGCTGTAGCTCTCACTCAATCCTCATCCTACATGTCTATAGCCTCCTTCGACAGATAGCTGCTACCCTCCATCCACAACTCATCCTTTACAAATTGCTCCTCCAGCCCTGTTCCACTAATATACCAAGGGGACCCAAGCCTGTTGTGTCCTGTTTATAGTTCTAGTGATGTTGCACTCTAAACAAACCCCCACCGCTACCTTCTTAGCTGTCGCTCCTTTTGGTGCTTCTGCTCCACACAAAATGCACTGTGCTGTCCTAATTGCAGCTTCTGTGATGCTTGTAAGCATTTTCCTTCCCAGCTGAACTGTACACCTTCCCTGACTGCATGCTCTGAATCTGCAGCTTCTGTCTGCAGTTGCACACCACAATCTTGTCCCTGATGCAGCCTTTGGGTAATTTTTATAGTGGATAGGATAGGAAGAGTTAGGGATGGAGAAAATGTGTTTGTAGTTAGAAGAATGCATTGTTTGATTATGATATGTATTGGTTAGAATTTGTATGTGCTGGGGCATGCATGTGTACTATGCTACCATTTTTACTACACTGTCATCCATACTAAGGCAACTGCATAATATACTGACACAAATCTTCTGCTATAACCTACAGTGCACTGCACCCTAAACTGTATTGACACCCCATACAATACTGAAACCCATACTCTGCTAAGTCTATAGCACACTACCACCTCGCACGGTATACCATACTGCTCATCAATCAATGCATAAACAAATTGTGGCAAAATTAGGCAAACTTGCATTCTGTCCAGGCCATGCCCTATATCTATCTGGGCACGAACACAGTTATATGGGTCACACCCTTTTTTAACACAGGAAATCAAGACTGTGCAATAAAAATCAGGATTGACCAGGTTACTTTATGCTACAATATATATTACACAGAGATTAGCCTTGCTCAACTTCACTTGGCACTAAACATGCTCGTGTGCACAATCATTTTATGCACAATTGCACAATCTATTTTAAAAAATGATCTTACCACTGACTGATTTGTACACGCACTGAACAATCTGAATATAAAATACACCTGAAATTCTGAGCATGCTTGAGAATAAAAAATTGTTACCAATGCACATATCAAAACAACATTACTTTTAAGTAGACCTAATACGTAATAAGTAAAACGGTAGGATTGGACAGTCACGTTGCAGCTTCTTTTTTTTTTTTTTTTGGCTTATGTTTTAGACACATAAAACTGACAGAAATATTTGCACAATGCAGCTGTCCTCCATTCTAACTTATACTGTAGCTGTAGTAGCTGTATAGCTGAAAGCTGCAAGTCAAACGCACTGATAGAAATGATGGCTGGCTCCTTACTTTGCCCATGACAACAATCCCGTCAGGAGTCGGCTATCATGTCTACCAATGTGTTGAATCCTAGGACTTTCAGACAACTCCTCTGTCTCAATTTTTTCAAAATACCCTATGTATTACATTACATTTCATTACTCTAAAAATCAAGCCAAGCTATTTTATGCCCTACAAGTGCAAAAAAAAATACATAGTTTCACATATATAATGCTCTGATTCAAAGGTGGAACTGCCATAGCTGCAGCGGGTACCTATCCTGTCCAAGCCCTATGTGGGCCCTTACATAATTTTGCTATGAAGTCCACACATATCTAGTTATGTCCCTGCTCCAGTTCATCATGTAGCCTTATTTATCTTCAACTCTGCAAAGTCACCCTCTTTGCCACAGGGAAAAGCAAGGGCAAGGACATCACAAAGTCAGGCTTCAGCTTTGCACTGCGCTCGACCAAGGTAAATGGCCCCACATTGTTGGAGCTCAGCCTCTTGACCGCCAGTTTTGCAGCATCTCTATTTTGCTACGCATATTTATATGCCCTTATTATTGTGGAAAGCACGTCATCATTAATACATTTTCCTGTCTCCTGAGCACAGCCTGTCCTTTGCAGTTAATGTAATCCTGTGTGCTAGTTTAATAGAGAGGACTATTTATAGCAAGCATGTTACAAGATGTTTGGTTAATTGCTAATAAAGTATGTCGCATTGCTATGTGTGCAGGGACATTATGTGAAGGCGCAGGCTCTTTCTGGACTCGGAAGGACGGAAGAGTCTTTCAAGGAACTTCTGTATTGTGTGGCCTTAAACCCCGAATGGAGTTCAGTGAAGACCAAAGCACAAAAGGTAGCACTCTACATTTCTCACTGTGCGATGCCTGTGTTTTCTTTCTCTGTAAAACCTGATATGCAATGATATAAAATAATATCCAGGAACACTTTGCTTTGCTTGTCTAGTCTAAGTTTGTTACCTGTAGTGATAGAGTTGATGGGTGAACTACAATCTCCATTGTTGCATGAATATTGAATTCAATTAGAATATATATTTTTTTTTTTTAAATATTGAGGATACCTACTGAAAGATGCATTAAATCTACAGTGGCCACATCCCTGCAATAGTGGTGGTTCCACCACTGAATATTTGTTAACTGCCATTTATTCAAAGGGTTTATTGAAACACAGTAGGCACATAATTAATTGTGTATCTTATGGACAACTGTTACATAAATAAAAATCAGAACAACAATGTAATACACCTCGACTAAACTATACGATGAAATATACCACGGTTTATAAATATATATGTGATATAATCATGAAAAACTGGCATTTGGTTATGTTTGAACCCATACTAACCCTTTATCTTATGAAAGAAGGAAAACTTACAAAAAACATATTGGGCCTGATTCATCTTCGGATATAAGTTCCGTTGTGTGCCGTATCTTGCGTGAAATTGCTCCTTGTATGCTCATAACCTGACACTACACGAGTGAACGCAAGTGCATGCAATTCAAGTCCAAACACAAATGACTTTTGTCAGTCTATGATTTGAAGGAGGGGCACGGATTACTTTCATCTGATTTTATGTTGGGTTTTTTAGGAGTGGGAAAGAGGCCCTTGCTTAGGTCCATAATGCCTTAATCAAACTCCTGTATTAGATCAATTTGTCTCAAGATCTGGTGAGTGTCTGCCCACAAAATGTACAAAAGGGTTGATTTATGTCCCGCTGTGCCAAAGCCCAGTTCAGCATAAAGTAGAATTGTGTTAGCTGCACTTTAAGCAATTAAACAGGAGACATGTCAGAAATCATAAATTCTAAACCATAATTCTTGTTGTTTTTCTCCCCAGTTGATGTGCGAGATGCTGTTTCCAGCCTTTGAGAATGTACAGGCTAGTTTTACTGCCCGTGTCCCAGTTCCTTATACTAGATTGAAGCCGGTCTCCTTAAATAGCCACAACAGCTCTCCTTCTTTGGATGATGTCCCCCTTCCAGGAGGCTCAAAGGTAAAATGTGGTGATATATACTACTTCATACACTGAAACTGGGGACATTACAACTACTTTGTTGTTTTATTTGTATGAAGAAATGCATATAGATATTTACTTTTACGTATTTTCAATATTAGTATGATATACTTTGCTACATTGTGTGACACAGTGTAACTATTAGATAACCTCAACCAAGATGATCTAACTTCCCTGTGATTTATAGTCCACAAATATATGTATAAATAGTGATTTCTGATGCCATTACTTAGAAGATGTGAGTGTTCATAAGGAAAAGATGTGCATTATAATCAGTAATCAGGGCCGGATTAAGGGAATGGAGGCCCCTGGGCTAAGAGAGTCCGACTGATCAGTAATGCTGCTGAGCACTTTCAAGGGCCCCCTAGATGCCCAAGGCCCCTGGGCTGTAGCCCAGTTAGACCTCGGGTTAATCCGGCCCTGATTATAATGAATAGTGCACCTCCTACGTATAAACCATTGTGCATATTAGAAGTCTGCTGTGCTCCCGTTCCTTTATATGGTCACAGAACGATTTAGTGGCTTTGAATATACTTCTAATGTACAGTAGGAGTTACAGTAGCCCATATATAATCACATGAGGGTCACATTATTCCATATATATTCTTGCTGTATTTATAGCTTTCTATTAAAAGCATGCTTGTGGTGTAATATGAAACATAAACACTAGGATTGCCAAGTCAGACATTTCAACCTGAGCCTAAACATGCCTTAGTGTGTGTCTGCAGAAGCAGGCACCTGAGTTGCACCGTACAGCTTTACATCTTTATTTTTATATGTCTCTGGGGTTCATTGAGTGATCTGGACACCCATACTTTCTTCTCATATTTTTATTCCCCAGAATACCTTCCTAAGCTTTGGTGCAAAGGCCACAAAAAATAACATCTAAAATATAGTAACATTATACTAGAGAGAATAGCCTATGAAATGTCTAAAACCGTAAATAATGTGAATATCAAAACATACAACCGCAAAAAATGTAAACTAAAATATGCCTAGAATTGGTTTTGGTAAGTGTTTTGCCGTAATCTAATTTACATTAAATTGTTATATGGCAGCAATAACTTCTTAATTAAAACAATTGCACAATCCTAGCTTAGACTTGTGTCTCAAGTGCTAAACTGTTTACTTGCATATTTCACTGCAAAAATGAAACTGTATCAGGACTGTAAGCCTATGTACACATGGGTGCTGCTCAATGACTGAGGTCTGGCAACTTAGAGCTGCTTCAAGTTGCATTTTCTTGTAGTCCACCTAATTCCAGCTCTCCACATCCTCCTATAAAGAATAGTATCCTTGTATGACTACAGATCTGAGGGCAGCAAGCGGCTGACAACACAGCAGCACCTGTGTGTACACAGCCTGAGGGCATATCCAGGCCAATTCCTTCTTAGAAACTATACACCTTTCTTTCCAAATGTCTGCAAAGTGAGTATACTGCCAGCTGATAATCTACTGCTCCCTGTACCATACGTGATGTGTATACTGTACTGACAGACGGAGATGAAATCCGTGCTTGAGAAAAGGGTGTCTGCATTTTATCCTTGCAGTCAGCTAGCTCTGTGTTGCATAGAGACTATGATGATGGTATATTAGATGAGACATATAGCACATTGGTATTATCCACTGATTATCTTATTTCAGATTAATACTGTTGTAAAGCTTTGAGGAACATATGTGGTTTCTGACTGTCCCATGTTTGTTTTGTCGACAGGGCTCTGTGTTCAGAGTAACCAAAGCCTCCTTTCCAGAGTCTGATCTGTTTCAAATGAAAGATTTTCCAGGGTGTCCTGAAATATGTGACCTCCCTGATGACAAGGCAACGAAGACCCTGGAGGGCGTCCTCTCTTGTCTTCCTGGAGTAGGTCTGAAGAGAAAACGTGCCAGCACCTCTAAAGAACTACACAGTATTGAGGTCCCTGCCAAAGCCATGAGGAATGGTAATAAGCAGGGATAGTCTGTACCAGGTCACTTCATATTAAGCTGACGTTGACAGCAAAGTAAAGTACCATTAACATTAAGGGGTATACTTACTAAACTGCGCGTTTGAAAAAGTGGAGATGTTGCCTATAGCAACCAATAAGATTCTAGCTGTCATTTTGTAGAATGCACTAAATAAATAAAAGGTAGAATCTGATTGGTTGCTACAGGCAACATCTCCAGTTTTGAAAACCCACAGTTTAGTAAATCTAGCCCGAAGAGTGAATGTATAGAAAAAAAAATATAGCACTAAAAAGACCAGAAATGCGCTACAAATGAAACCATGAACAATGACTATCTCTCACGACTCACCTCTACTAATATAGATACCTTTAATGTAATCCAAAAACATATGAAGCACATATAAATCTCTAGTAGTGTAATAAATTCTGTCTAAATATGTTATAAATATTTACAGCGTTATATGTGGTTCATATGTATTTGGGTTACATTAAAATGACCTATATATGTACAGGAGATTCGTGAGAGGTTTCCATTATTCATAATTTTAGCAATGTATTTTTATTTCTGTTTATGTGTGGATGATTGGAGCATCCTTTATGCAGCTGCTTAACTGTTGCACTCATTGATTAGTTTATAATTGTTATATAGTGTGCACCAAACAAGAGTTTTTTTGTTTTTTGAAAGTGAATGTATGTCTGATGTAACTCAATATGTAACTTCCAGAACAAAAGATTTCAGTAGACTAAAATGTTACTGGTTACTTAAAGAAATTACCCAGCGCAATCTTGACTAGATCTAGGATTTCCACTATGTTCCCGCTAAAATTCAGTTTTACTTGGCGGTATATTTTGGTTAGATTATCACTAGACCTAAAAAAAAAATTCTTTCATTATGTTCCATACATAAATAAATCTAAATGAATTGCGGAAACTTATTTATATGTATAAAAATAGATTCTAGTAGCAAATTGTACGGAAATTGGTTTAGAAATGTATCATAATTGCACATTTTAAATAAAAGCTGTGACTCTGGGGGGACAATTTTTTTCCTAAGCACACCGATCTGTCTTTCAACCTACTGAAGGGAAAATACCTTATAACAGAACAATGATTTGTAATGGCTAATACAACAAGGTTGCTCCTATTGTCGGCTATCAAGAACTTTTAAAATGTATATTTGTGCAAGTTACAAGATGCCTTTACATAATGACATTTTAATTGGGGGTAAAGCCAAACTTTGGGGTATAATTTATACTACAATACAAAGTGGGGAACCTGCTGATGCATTGTAATGCACTGATTAATGTATTCATTCTCTGCAATTATTGAACTGTGATGACCAAAAGTTTTTTCATAACAATAGTAAAAACGTTTTTTATTGTGCTGCGGGCAGGACATACCATCATGTGATAATCCATGCTAACAAAATGCTGCTTAATTCCCAGATGCTGAATTCCAGGGGGAAGAGTCTTCCTCACACTCAGCAGTGAGAGAGATCTCAACAATTCTAGTGGATGCTTCTGATTTTGAGTGTTCCCTCTGTATGAGGTACGATTTCAAAGACTTTTGCTACCTTGTTTTTATTGCGGAAATTGATGTTGTTTCCATATCCTTACAACAATGTGCTGCTTGTTACAGCAGCCCAGAGCATTCAGCGTAATTAAATGTCTCCAAAGCCCAAAAAAATAATTATGCGAGACAACTAGCTAATACAGATATTGACATAAATACCTACTAGCAGTAAGCTCCCTCTATATGAAAACAACAGTACTAAAGGTAACTTGCACTCAGCTAAATAAGTAAGCTCACAAACCATTTCTGTTTGCGCAAATGTGCCTAACTATACTCCTCGGACATAGCAAGGACAAATTCACAATGTTTTCATTGTGGGCCTTTCCCACATAAAAGGCTCTGTGCGAATCCGTGTGGAAGTTTCTTTGTAGATGCACACAGTAAAATCAGAGAAAAACATGACTTGAAGGTCTATCCAATTACAAATTAAGGGCCCCATCCTCTATTAATGTAACCTGTTGTCACTGTGTATGGCCTTGGGGTGCATAGGTAGGTGATGTGCCTCTTAATCTGCACTCTTCTCTGCTCTGGTAAGCTCTTGGGTGTGTGCATATATGAGCAGAGGATGTTGACATGTAAAATGTTTCCCACATCCAGAGTAGATTCGTCAGTGCATAAAGCTTTGACACCTTTTCTGTGTTGCTCACAACTGCAGCTCACCCCTCCTCTACGGGGATGATATCACTTGCTTACTTGGCTTAGGCTCCGACACTCTCTCTGTGTATTGTCGGCTCTGGGCTCTCACATTCTGTGCCTGTGTGCGCTCGGCCCCTCCTGGGACACTCTCACTGTTGCCACACTGCTTCGGGCAGCCCTTCACCTGTTTAGTCTCTCTCTCACCCTATATGGGTGTTTTGCGTTATGTGGCCTCCTGCCGCAAACCCACTCCCAGGAACGCCTGGGGACCTCCTCTACTCTTTCCTGGGTCTCCGGCTATGAAATACCGATCCCCTAATGCAGGATTCCAGAGTCTCTTAAAGGCTCAGGTCCCATGTGAATGTCTGGCGGGGCACTAGACTTTTCTGCCACGCTTCATTCTGGTTTTCCGTGTCTCCTCTGAGCACTCCGTCTTTGAAGCCCATGCCAGCCCAGTGACTGCAGGCACGCTGTCTCCAGGGGAAGTGGCTGATACGCTGCGAATGGGGAGTTACATTAATTTAAACGTTTATGTTTTTATCATATGGTACTGCTCGGTTAGGCTTATTTATATCTTTGGTTATAAGAGTGAGGAGACATCGAGATTGTCTGTATTATATGTGTGTTTGAAGCTTTTTATTACATTTCATCTAGAGACAATATTTAATTTTTTGGGATTATTTAAATATGATAAATAGATGAGTACCCATTTACAGGAGCATTATCGGAGGGAGCACTGCAATAAGGACTTCAAGGCTGCTCCAACTCTGAGATTGGGTCCCTTCCCTATGCTTAATGGGATGCATTTTGCACATTCCAGGTGCACGGAAAGCACTTTTGTAAGTTAACTTTCACCAATGTAATAAAAAGCATCAAGCACACAAAAATTACACATGTAATAAAGACAGCATAGATTTCCCTTTACTTTCAGGATTAATTTAAGCCATAAATAAAATGAACTCCAAATCTGCTTATGAATGTTTGTCTTTACACCACATTTCAGTCTAAATTATTTTTGCAAAAAATAGGGAAAAGTTTTAATTCATTAAGGAGGTGGTAGTACTTTGGATTTTAATGTGACCTTTTTCTGTTTCTAACCTGTGTATTTTCCTGGGTATCTACCACCCAGCAAAATTAGATGAAAATTGATTTTATTGGGAGTTCCCAAAAACATTGATGTGGGTGTATACTTTGCTGGCTGGACAAATAGTGTCACGTGTATAACAAAGCATTGCGGGTGCACAGACTTTGTGCTTTGTAAGTGACCTTTAGTGAATACAAACATAACTCATGTAGACATAGCAGTGCCTTGCAAATACAATCGAGAAAGCAGATTAAAAATAAATGGCATCACTCCAGGATTAACCTCCACCAACCTATGCAAGGGTTAAACCTCTTTGCCAGCTGGCCCAGATTTCACTAGCTGCCCCAGCAGCTCATATAATATCTAGCTCTTTTATAGAACAGGTCAGGCACAGTAGAAATGAATCGTGAGCAACAAAACAGGTCAGGTCAGGCAAGATGCATAGTAATCTGTCATCTATTGATAATCACTCTCGCAAGGAACCTTGCTCAGGAAATATGGGAATGATGTTAAAATAGGCATGATATCTTCATGGTTGCTCAGCACAACATTCCCAAATAGGCACAGGCTACGTAATGATTTAAACTTCCATCTGATTCTCAGAAATCCTGCAAATAAAAAAAGTGCATGTATCCATAGTATCACCGGAAGGAGTTCCACCCGAACAATCTGGGGTATTTTTATATAAAACATTAAATGATCCCTCTCTTTTGTTGTGAAATTCATCATTGGCTCAACAGCGCCACCCTCTGATAGAAGGAAGCTTTGTAGTTTATTCAAGCACTGGTTTTATTTTGTTTTATGTCACAGACATGTTTTATGTGTGATTAATTTGGTTTATGAACACCATGCACGTTTTCACAAGGAATATCTATTGAGTTTGTAGTACTACACTACATGGTTATCACTTATCAGTGGCAAACTCCACGCTAAGCTGTTGCATGGAGTAAACGCTGATGAGATGATACAGAATATAAATCCGTGAGAGTGGTGTTAAATTGGTCAATCCTTTTGATCAACAATGAAGAAATAAATGAGATATATAGATTAATATGACTCTATAGTATACATCTATATAAGTAAACCGAAAATCCAGAAAGACATAAATGTTTTTGTATTTGGTCAAAAATGTGATCAGAAATGTGCTCCTGTTCTAGGACACAATCTTGTATAACATGGTTTTGATTATCATAAAAGCACAATAAAAATGAATTAGATTTGCTGTGTAAATAATCATAAATGCATTAGGGTCTGCCTGGCTCTTTTCATAGCGTGATAATGGATTGTTTCTACTCTTTCCATATCAGACAATTGTACTTTTCAAAGGAGTCAGGTTGGCTGATATGTGAATACACTGCATTAAAAAAATGGTATTTTCATCCATCCATCCAGGTTATTTTATGAGCCTGTAGCCACCCCATGTGGGCACACATTCTGCTTGAAATGTCTTGAGCGATGTCTGGACCATAACCCGCACTGTCCGCTCTGCAAGGAAAACTTATCACAGGTGAGTGTGTCATCCATACACAGATGTCTATCACTCAGTGTTTATCCAGCTGCTTGTACACAATACACACTCATTTTTCAGGAGATTTCTATGTGATGTGCATACATCTCTGTAAATATCCTTTAAATTAAGGTTATTAAGAACTGAAGAACTGAAAGCATGCCAGTGTAAAACACAACTGAATCCATGTAAATTACTACATGTAATGATCACATTTGTGCTCGAGCTATTTAAATGGACCTACAGACTCCTTTACAAAATATCAGTTTCATGAATGTGAGCCACAGTAGAGGGACACTGATGTAGATGCCAATAGCATTTTCTGTTGTCCCTTTTCTTACTTTTTTTTTTTTTTTATATACATTTTAACTGGTATGGGCTGCCAAGTTGTGCACATTTCTCTGTGTAAAATGGTAACACAGATATTGCATGTAAGGATGTCAAGCACTGACTACAACTATGCAGGAAATTAATGGTAGATTCTGTAAACACCGCCTGTTACACTGTTTTTATAGGATCTCACAATTCTATAGTGTATTTCACAAAGCACAAAAAATAAAATAGAACAAGAGAGCAACCGCATCACTATGGTCACTATTACCATCTCTCAGTTTACATTCATGTCAGTGGACTTCAGATAACCTTCTGAATAGGAACAAGTTCATCACAAAACATTTATATGCCTCTTCATTAGTATCCCAGAGCATCAAAACCTGGACACTGGCTGAAATGAAACAAACTACAATATATACCTTGTAACCCCTGACCAATTAGTGCAAAACTGCTTTTAGAAACCGCCCATTGCTGAAGACCTTGAATTTTGGATTCTTTAATGGCTTCTATTTAAATAATTGAATATTCATGGACAAAAGGAAAGTGGTTGAGTTGTCACCAGTAAATTTTTCCCCAATTACAAAGTGATAAATATTTAATATTTATTTCTTTCATTTGCACTTATGCTGTATACTGGGAGTTTCCATGGCTACACACAAAGTTGTAGCACACACTGGCAACTGATTATCCCTCATACTTCTCTCACAACAATAACCATGTAAAGTACTCGTGGAAACCTCATTTGTCATACTGTGAGGAACAATAAGCACTAACAGTAGGCACACTCGCATGAATTGCAATAGAAATGGCATGACTACATGTAAGTGAAGGACCTTGACAAAACTTTGTGTGTCATATTTTGAGATGTACTTTGCTGTTGGGCATCGACATCAGTTGACTATAGATTAGGGCTAGGCTGAGACAACTTGTGGCTCTCTAGCTGTTGATGAGCCTGTTGGGGCTTGTAGTTACACAGTGGCTTGGAAGCCTAATGGGTAAATGTACGAAAGTCCGTTTTTTTCATCTCGCGGGAAATCGGCGACTTTGCAGCTAAAATTTAAAGTGCCTTTTACAAGCCATCGCCGCTTTAAATTTTAGCTGCAAAGTCACCGATTTCCCACGAGATGAAAAAAACGGACTTTCGTACATTTACCTCTAAATCTGCCTTTTTCTTCTATATTACTATAAAATACCATAACTTTTATGTGATATTTTCAACTTTGTATCTTCATGTAGTACCTTGCAAGCAGAGCTTATAAGAAGACACTTCTGACAGAAGAACTGATTACACGTTATTTACCGCAAGAACTAACTGAGCGAAAGAAACTACATGATGAGGAAATCAAAGAATTATCAAAGTAAAATTAAAAGAATTATCAAAGTGCTGTATCATTGGATATTTTGTCAGTGTGGTGGAGCTGAGAGTGTCAGTGAGATGCATTTTAAACATACAGACTTTGTACCACTACTTTATTTTGTTTTTGTTTTATATTGCTAAGTTGTAACAATCATTTCATTTATAATTTGACTTACCAAGCTGATCCCAGATGCTTAATCATTAATTTTTAGTATGGCCTGTTTCCCCTAGGTCCATCTGTTTTTACTTGGAGTTTCATAAACATTGTTAACTTCCTCTTACACTTATTTCATTAGACACTATTCATATTGATCATTCCTCCAACCAACAGTTTTCTTGAATAAATTTTCACAAAGGGTCTGGAAACTGAACAGATTATCTCCAATCTGTCTCTACTGTGCCTGTGTTTCACTGTGGACAGTGCAGGATTCTGCTGTGTTACCATCCCCTCATGTCAGATGACCCACTGATGGGTGTGACTCTGGAAGATCTGCCTTTCTTGTCCAGTCCCACTGAGAGCCTAAACTGATAGACGTGCATAACCCTCCACCAGGCAAACAATGGATTAGCTAAATCAACTTCCACAATAAACAGGAGAAGAGTATGAGTAACCCTTACTCCCCTCTACTGCACCCTCACATAAACCCCTCACCCCTTCACCACCTAAAGCAGGGGTGTCCAACCTTTTAGCTTCCCTGGGCCACATTGGAAGACGGCGAGTTGCTTTGGGCCGCACATAAGATACAATAACGATAGCTGATCATCCAAAAAAACATAGAAGACATAGTTAACATATATATATGAGAAAAAAAGTGAGATATATATATATATATATATATATATATATATATATATATATATATATATATATATATATAATCCCTTTTTTTTCAAATCTCCCTCTACTTACCTTTCAATCGCCCTGTTCAAAAAAGCCTCTCTAGTTATTATACTATAATCACTTTTTGTATTGTTTCGATGTAATATCAATAAAGTGAATTTAAGCCAGGCATTGTATATCAGGGTGCCCTGACCAGGTCTGCGGTACCTGACATATACATCACTGTGACCGCTAATTGTGACTTGTTTTGCTAATTACACCACTATGTTAGTTAAGGGATAACAACTTATAATGGGCCAAAGAGAATAATATATAATGCCCTATTAGTATTACAAGTAGAAGTATGTAGCAGGGAGTTAAGGTCCATGATGCTCCAGGACCAGGGGACTTTTATTCACTGTTCAGCGTCCCTTGAAATAATAAAAAAAATCCCCCTTAACTTACCTTTTAATCGGCTTGTTCTCCTGTCCTCTTCTCTTCTCCAATTCTGTGCTGCTGACTGTTCTTCTCGCGCGAGTGACTCCTCTGTGCTGCGCTCCGCAATGGATGTTGGGCGTGATGACATCACGCCCGACATTCACTGCGAGCACCGCACGGAGGAGGAGACAAGGGAGGGAGCCGGAGTACCAGATGACGTGACCGCGTGACCGCAAGGTAAGTATTTTCTTTTCTTTTTTTTTGCAGGATTTTTTTTTTCCATTAACAGTGTTGCCCCCTTGCCACAACCAAAACTCCCTCTGGGCCACATTTAAAGGCGTGCTGGGCCGCATGCGGCCCGCGGGCCTCGGGTTGGACAACCCTGACCTAAAGCCTGCACACAGTAAGTAGCCCTTTTTGTTGTGGGAGAAGAATCTTCGCACATTCTCTACATCAGTCTTCCTACTTCTGTAGTACAAACATTCCTATCTCCGATCACTGGAGGGAGCTAAGAGTCTCTTCAGCTACCTTTTGTGCCTCTTCTAGGAGTATGGACCTTATCTTCATGGACTTCTGGGCGATGTGTCTCGCCGCTCCCACTCAGGCTCAACTCATTAAAGCTCATTGTCACTGTGGACTCCTCATGACCTTATTTGTCTCTCTATCGGCTCAGGTTCTGTGGTCACAAGCTACCCCACATACAGAAAAAAGCAGTTCATCTGCATGTACCTCTACTCCCGTTTACTCAGTGTTGGTTCTGAAGCTGTTCTTACCACCGATCTATGTCTTAAGCCTGGACAAAAGACCTAATGAAGTCCATTGACAGGCTGTCCATTTTGCACACCAGATCAGCTTCTCTCCCATCTAAACACTCATTCCCTCAGGCTTGACTTCAAGGAGGTGGTTCTTCTTCCATAGTCAGGTCCAGACTCTCTGACTCCCTGACTCTTCTTGATTAGAGCTCTTGATGATGCCCATGAAATATCAGAGAAGGTCATGGATAGTCTTGTCTTATGACAATTGTAGAGACCTTGAATGTGGAAGACAAGTCTTTCTTCTCAGACATAGAATTATATTTAAATGGCTAAAGACGTCCACTGTGGTCTTTCCTGAGAGCTCAAATGACAATTATTGTGAGAGGAAATCTTCCTACCCAAACCGTTTCTCTCATTGTTTTCTGTTTTGAGTAGATTCCCCAGCTAACATTGAGCCCTACATGGTGGATCCTTACATTTACAGTCTAAGACCACCATCCCAGTCCATTGTGTGGCAGCATTTAATAACTCTATGGGCAAATACATGAAAGTGGTTTATAAGTAGATCCTTTTTGGCCTCCAGGGTGTCTCCTTTGCCAAAGCCTGTGCTAGCAAGAGTGTCCAGGGATGCTTCTCTCCTTTTACTGCTCTTTAATAGTATGACTGTTGGGGAAACATGGTTTTCCTGACACCATGAACTATGCAGCAGGTGATTAAAACATTTTTGCAGAGTATACCACTTTGTATGGTGTGAATGGGAATCATATTCCCCCTATCCTCTTCTCCGCTCTGCATCTCCTAGATTTCCTGCAGACGGGATTGGATTAGGAGTCCCCTTTCCCTAAAGCACATATAGCAAAAACATTTATTGGATCAATACAATGTATTGTATGTGTTGGTAAAATGCTTTGCTTTGCATAAGGTTATCATGTTTAAAATATATTAAATCAATTAAATAGCATTTTATATCTTTTCTAACGATACGTGATTTACTGATGCCAATTACTTGCAGCAAAACTCTCTATTATACCAAGTGATATTTTTCCTTCCATGAGGCTTGCAGGTTTATGCTAGTAGCAGTGTTGTTGGGCTTAAAAGTGAACAGTGGTTTCTTTATAAACCAAGTCATCAGAGTGCAATAGGAGTGTCTCATGAACCCAGATGCTTCAATCGATCTTCTAACATAAGAAGTTGCTATCCTTGTACCAGTCACCTCAGCCGCAGTTTATAGATTGTCAGCTCTTTCATGCAGGGCTCCAAACATCACGTCATTGCACTAAGGTAGCAAGTTCCTGATTTCCTTCCTAAAGCAATGCATTCCTTTCACCTGAATATCACCCCTCTAATTCCAATCTTTGGGAGTTGGTTCTTCATTACTGGGTACTTTGTAGAATTCAAACTACAGCTTTTTTCACCATTCCCGATTTTCTCTTTTTCCTCTTTTTTGACCGTGTATTGACAGAGCTTAAGATTGTTTAGACATATTCTGTATAGGGTAAGTTTACCCCCTGTCAAGATTGTTAGAATATCCTAGAACTTCCAAAATCAAGCTTCTTTAGGGCAGCTGTGCAAGGTAGCAACATAGTCCTCCATGCACACTTTCACAAAGTTCTACACGAGTTGTTTGACATTTGATAGAACTTTGAGTAAAAGGTACTGTATATGGCAGTGCGCTAACAGCTTTTGGTCTGTCTTGGGCTACTTTGTTTTTTTTGCCGTTGTTTTGTACTTCCTTTTTCAGGTGGACTAGTTGGGGAACATCTGGTGATCCTTTGAATTTCACAAGTTATACTCGATCACCAAAGTTTTCTTAGCAGGGGTCTGAGATTCAGTAGATCCCATGTCCTGCATGTTGTCCTGTGTTCTGCTGGGTCCTGTGTTCTCCTGCAGATAGAGCAAGGAGAGTGGTTCAGTAAAATAAACTTTTCCATTTTATATCCAAAAATCCTGCTCCGCTTAACCTTTGTGGCCTAAATTAATCATGGGAGTCAATGGATAACTGGACTATCCTTATTACATGTAGCAGTTTTGTGCATGAGAAACTTTATATTAAATTGATTGATGTGTGGCTGGAAATGCACTTCTCCTTAGTAGTGCGGCATGGAGACACAAGTTGAGCCCCATTCAAAGTATAGGGTGAGACCTGCTCACAGCTGGTGCAAAATTCAATTCCTGTGCGTAAAATGTAACTAAAAATGTGCCCTTGCCACCCCTTTGTCTTCATTTCAATAATCTTGTTTCTCAAAATGTAATGTCATTTTTGGAGTGTTCTGTAAAGTAGGCGTACCGGTACACCTTCCCTGTACTTGGCTAGTAACCCCTCACTGTGTCCAACACCACCCATCAGCCGCTGCAAACATCTCTTCCTCCGCAAATGCTGCCATTTTGCTCCGCAATGCTCATGCGCTTTAGCAGAAATCTTGGATCACCTGCATAAATTGAAGTACGTGACTCTACCAAAGGGCATTTTGAACTACACCTCCACTATTTTGCACTTCGTAAATGAAAACCATTGTACACTTTGGGCTAGATTTACTAAACTGCGGGTTTGAAAAAGTGGAGATGTTGCCTAGAGCAACCAATCAGATTTTAGCTGTCATTTTCTAGAATGTACTAAATAAATGATAGCTAGAATCTGATTGGTTGCTATAGGCAACATCTCCATAGTTTAGTAGACCCCTTTGTCTTTACCTATGATATACTTTGTTATTTCCTAATAGACTAAGGTGTTCATTTGATTCTCAAATGTAGTGTAGATGCATATTGCGTGTATACTGGAATGTATTCTACAATTTTAACATACATTATTGTAACCCATCACAATGACCACTATTTGTTTTTAACCCCCCAAAACAGCCTGAATAAGGATGTTCCTATATTTGTGTGCACCATGGCCTTCCCGACAATTCCTTGCCCACTGCATGTCTTTGAGCCTCGTTATCGCCTGATGATCAGAAGGAGCATGGAGACTGGAACAAAACAGTTTGGAATGTGCATAGCTGATGAATTAAAAGGGTATGTATGTAGAGTCTTCATGTATTCATTCAGAATATTATCATGGGTATAGATCATATCAGGTCCACAGCAAACTTATCACTACATTGTATATAGAAAACAGATAGGGGGTGCCATAGTATTGGGAAAAATCACACAAGTATAATACAAATATCTGATCATGAATACTACAGAATATAATGTCAGAAAAAAAATATTTATTACCTATTAATATAACTAATGATGTATATAAAACCAGGGGCGGACCTAGATTTTATTTATTTATTAATTAATTTATTTATTTTTTGGTGGTGAGGGGGGGGTGATTTAGCATAATTACGCCCCTCCTTGTTTTTGATTGGCTGTCACCGGTTGCCCTGCCCCTGCCACGATTGGCCTCACCCCTTCCCTGTTTTGATCAGCGGTGGCTTGGAGCAATTTAAAGTTAAGTTTGTGCTGTTAGGGGGGGATGATTGCCCCGATCATGCCCCCTCCCCCCCCTCCTGGATTCGCCACTGTATAAAACATACAATTTTTAAAATATCAATGAATAGTCTCAAATAAAATCAATTGCATGCTTCTCAAATGATGTCCATATATGACTTCACGGTATGATAAAACAAAACCAATTTAAAATCGGAGAATAATTTAGATTTTAATGAGGGCTCATATTGTGATCTGTATACTGCAAAAAAAAAAACGCATGTCCATATGCGAGACTGAATAAAGTCTCGTATAAAAGCAGTGTAGGTATCCTAAGTGAGTGGCCAGCTCACTCCCACAGTAAGAGATATCTTTAGTAAACTGTTGGTGCTTCCTATTCTGCACCAAAGTGCTAATGTGTAGATAATTCGAACATGACCCACCTGAATGTAATTGTCAAAATGTTCTTCAGTGATATCAGAAAATTTTAGGAATGGTCTCACCCGATCTTGGTTGTGGCTGTTAAGGGAAGAATATCCCAACTCTTGGGGGGTATATTTACTAAACTGTGGGTTTGAAAAAGTGGAGATGTTGCCTAATGCAACCAATCATATTCTAGGGCCTGATTCATTAAGGATCTTAACTTGAGAAACTTCTTATTTCAGTCTCCTGGACAAAACCATGTTACAATGCAAGGGGTACAAATTAGCATTCTTTAAATTCAAATATCAACTTTAAATTTCAGTGTACAAATAAGCTATCAAGTATTTGTGTGCTACATGAAAAAACAGGCAGTATTTAACTTATGTGCAAAACAGAATGCTAATTTGCACCCCTTGCATTGTAACATGGTTTTGTCCAGGAGACTGAAATAAGAAGTTTCTTAAGTTAAGATCCTTAATGGATCAGGCCCCTAGTTATCATTTGTTTAGTACATTCTACAAAATGACAGATAGAATCTGATTGGTTGCTATAGGCAACATCTCCACTTTTTCAAACCCGCAGTTTAGTAAATATACCCCTTGATCTTCGTACAGTCTGAATTACCTCCCAATCAGGCACACTGTACCTTTTTTAGACATATTACTCCATATTACAAAAAATTCTTATCTGGAAGTACATGCATTTGGCATAATCGATCCAGGACCTCTATACTATGTCACTCTAGCATTGAATGAACAGTATAATATATATTGGTCATGCAGTGGTCACAGAATGTTTGAGAACCTTTTTAGAATGACCTATATTCCTACAGTAATTTGACCTATAGCCATACTTGTACATACAGGATCTTTAGAGCTCAATAACATGTAAAGGGAGGTACATGTATGGCTATTGCAGTGATTCACCTCTTGTTTGGGGAAAGGGACCCACAAAATCTAGGCAGTCATCTCGTTGATTATTATATTTTAGTCAAATTATCTTCTTTACATAGATTTTTTTTTTTTTGTTAAAGACAACAAATGTGGTCTGTGTATTAAATAAGGACATGAACAAGTTGAATTGTTAGGTTATTTGTCTAAAAACTACTTGTTAGGACCAAGAAGATCATCTCTTATTTTAGGTCAAATGAATGAACATCTTTAATTCTAAATCTTAAATGTTACTGCATCTGTCCTAAAACCCCAATGATTTTTAGAACAAGTCAATGAAAAAATATTTAAATTAAAAAACATCTGCAATTATTATATAAATAGTATTTTAGCCACATATAGGATTGCATATTCAGTAAATGTTTATAATGTTTGACAGTTCTACATGTTTTTTTGCTGTTCTTTCAGGTTTGCGGACTATGGCTGTATGTTGCAAGTGAGGGATGTGAAGTTTTTCCCAGATGGCCGTTCAGTGGTTGATACCATTGGCCTGAGTAGGTTCAAGGTTTTGAGCCATGGACAGCGAGATGGTTACAATACTGCAAACATTGAATATTTGGAAGACAAAAAGGTAATTCCACAAGATTGTCACTCAACTGATAGCTGGTTGATGGTGGAAACCATTGTCTCCAGGATATTCTATAAATGCTTTGTTGGGTTGAGAGAAAGCAATAACATGTGGATAGCGTCAGTGTCGTGCTCCTCAGCCAATTGGAAATCTGTCTGCTGACTACGAACTTGACAGACAATAGGACGGAGAGAAAAGATTTGCTTTCTAATAGATTATAAAATCTGCAGCCGTGGTTAGTAACACATTTAGAGAGACTACATAAAGTACTGTAACTGCAATATTATTATTTTTACAATTTTTTTTTTACCTTTGTTTAATGAAGAAACTGATAGATACAATACAACAGTGAACAAGTTGTAACAACAGAATTGTTTCCTCAGTGTTATGTATTATATATTTTTTAAAGTAACTGGGAGAGGAAGGGAGGGGAGTATCTAGAGACAGGTGCAAAACAGAGTGAACGCTGAGGTTCTGTACGAACAATAAAATAATAGCAGAAAGAGATCTAATAGTTCCAAAACATCAAGAAAAAAACAAAACAAAGGCAGGGTAACTTACATATCTGGAAAGTATGCATCTTATACTGTGAAAAGTGTGCGGAGGTCCCAGAGACGGGTTCTGGAATATCCAAATGATAAGATACTCACGGATGCCTCAGAGAGGAGTTGGCACTCTCGGCACATGTCACCTAGAATAGCTTTCTCTGAAGGTACCAAGGGGCTCATTTGGCATCAAATTTAAGCTGTTTGGAGCATAAGTAATATGTAATGCTCCCCATATATGCAATGTGCCAGATTAAGTTTTTAAAGGCAGAGATTGAAAGTCGGGGAAAGGGGGGTGGGGTATTTATTGTTTCCAATATTTGGTTATTTGAGCTTCAGCAGCAGCAAGAATATAATCTATAAATTTCATAGTTTGGGAACTCAGGTCTTGTAGGGGTAGGGAGTGCAGAAATGTCCAGAGGTCTTTATTATTAACTCAAAATGTGAACAACTCATATCTAGAGTGTACTCTATTCCAGAACAGTTTGATGCGGGAGCAAGTCCACCATATATGAAGGAAGGTGCCCCTATAGCCACAGTTCCGCCATCAATACTGATCAGACAACGGGAACATTTTGGTTAATTTAGTTAATCATATTTAGTATCTCTTATACACCATCTCTTTTATTCTTGTCCATCTTGAACTAGTAGCTATTCCTTCTCCGATCTCCTCCCAACAGAATTCATCAGGTGGTCGTCCAAGATCCATCTCCCATTCCCTCTGGTTGACCCCAAGAGTCACAGGAAACCTCTATGAGCAGATTGTAAATCAAAGAGATTAGACCTTTCCTTATGGGGGTCTTTAGGAAGATTGTTTCAAATGGGGTTAGATCCCTTAAAGAATCTGTAGGTGAAGGGGGGGTAAGAAAATACCTAATTTGAAAAAATTCAAAGAACAGGGATCTTAACGGGTGGAATTTCCGGTGAATATCATCCAGAGACCCAACTGTTGTGTACATTAAGATCGTAAATAACTTTTATACTGGCCTGAATCCAGTGCTTAAACTGGAAGGTGTTAAGGATTCGAAAGGAAATCTTGGTTATCCCAAATTGGTGTAATAGAGGAGATTGTTGTAGAAAGTTTGCAGTCATTTTTTCTGCAGTTGCTTATTTTGTCTTGCATTTCTAATTAATGCATGGATATCACAATCATGGAGTAGGCTATTCCCCCACTATTATCTTATGCCGATTATGTTTTCCCCTCAGCGTTCCATGCACCTTAGACCTTGTTTCTCAAAAAATATTAGCTAGTCTTGGTCAGTCTCGGTCACATGCACACCAGCAATTGCCTCTCTTTTAAAGTCACGATCTTCTCTTCAGGCAGTGCTACCTAGAATTATAGGTAACCGGGGCAGTCCAGTATTTGTGTCTATGACCCTCTCCATGCTCGGTTATTATTTGCTTATTAACATATGAACCACACCTCTGTGGACGTCCTTGCTTTCAACTTGTTTAGTGTTTCCATTTTTTTTTTTTTTTCGACCTATCTATATTTTACAAGCCCCACCCTCTTTTCAATTGATGATGTGGAATAAATCAATCTAAATGTATCTACCCACTAGAAGATCACAGTGATGGGCACGATCAGGTAGATGAGACAGTGACCTATCTAGATTGATGACATAAACCAAGTAGGCAGATCATTTATGTTGGTGACGATATCACCAGGACAATGAAAAAAACAAATTGTATACAAATCATAGTTTTATGTTATGAACACAACTTTCCCATGTGTACCTCCCCTTTACTGCCTTTTTATTTTCATGTATCAGTGTTTCATTAATTTGTTACTGATCTTCCATTTTGCTCGCAGGTGGAAGGCCTAGACTATGAAGAGCTTCTCCTTTTACACAATTCTGTATATGACCAAGCCTTGGCCTGGTTTACCTCTCTTAAGGATAATTTGAAAACACAAATCCTTAATCATTTTGGGCCTATGCCAAGCAAAGACTCAGATCCACAGGTCAGTACACAGTGTTAACTACACTATGCCGTGTGCCACAGTTTTTTGTGTTGAGTTTGCAGGTAAGCTGGGTTCTGTAAAGCACCACTTCATAGTGGCTGCCCCATGCTAGCAACCTCCATATTAACTGCATTATAACTTTTATGTGTCCAACAGATGTCATTAATCAAGTGTCCCTCTGCAGTATATAAACTAACGCAAGTCAAATGTCTCCTGTCCTTCCTGCTTGTGCTCCAGTCAGCATATTATTAATGTCCTCTATATACCTGTCCCATATATTCTCCAGACCACTATTAAAACAACCCCAAGCCTTTATTCCTCACCTAAAGTTTTACAAAAAGAACTGGTCAATGTGCTTCCCCCTGCTCAGTATGGTTGGTAACAAGATCGCACACACTAGTGCAACCAGAGATTGATACATAGAGCTCTTGTCTGATCCAGATGCATACTCACCAGACATACATAAAACACTATAATTCTCATCAGCAAAACTCAATAATCCAGCAATGCAATCTATACAATGGTTCAGTTGTGCATTACAAGCTTGGATGGTAGGCTGACCTTGGCCTACAGACTACCAGTGGTCTCGCCTGTATTTTGAGAGAATTCAATATAATCTTTGTTGATTGGCTGAAACTAACAGAGGTGTTTTGGGTGTCATTCGGGCAACTTTCTCATATATTTTTATTCTAGTTATAGGACAATAGTTTTTGAACTAGTTTTCTAAGTTTTGAATGTACTAGATATTCTGGAAAAGTAGATATTATTTTTGTCTGATCCATGAACACACCCTCAAAGCACACCCCATGCTTCTAAATCCTGACTCTCCGTTCAGTGTAGGCTTAGATTTACATGTTCTAGTAATCCGTTCATTTATCTGTAAGTGTACTCTGTGTTGCATGTTTGGAATTGGCTTATAAAGTGGCATTAAGTTTAAATCTGCAAATGTATGCTTTTTTCTTTCCTCTTTTAGACTAATTCAAGTGGTCCTACCTGGTGTTGGTGGATGCTGGCAGTGCTGCCGCTAGAAAACAAAGCTCAGCTAACAATCCTGGCGATGACATCCTTGAAAGATCGCCTACACGCCATCAGACGTGTCTTATTATTTGTCACCCGTAAAAGACCCAGATGACAGAGGTTTCCCTCTGGGGGTGTGACTTCTAAATTGTTATTGTTACATTTTTGTGGAAGTGGGGGAAGAGCATTGTGTCTTTTGTTTTGTTTTTTAAGAAAAGACTTTTTCTCTGCACTTACAGACACTTTTTTGACTTTAATTTTCTTGGCGTTTTATCTCTTTCTGTGAAAATACCATGCAGTGTCAATGAATGAACAACATTTCTACCTGGCTTATGTCTCATCTCCAGGCTCTCTACAGGTGCTTTATTACCATCAAATCATCTAGCATAAGGAAAGATAGTTTGCTGGTAACCAATCACCTGCAGTGCCTTTTGCTGACACAATCATACATGTCTGATATGTGTGTTTAGAAGCAGAGGTGGGAGAGATCAAACAATTATTTGTTTACTGCAACTGAACAGTGTTCAGCCATGCAAGAACCATGTACATATCTAAATACAGGACTTAGGACTGTGCTCCTATAAACGGCTTTTATTTTGTTAGATTATGTCATAAAGCCATTGTTTATATACTAGCAATTTTTGATCAGGCATCTGTTACACTCCAAGTGCATCCTTTTATAATTGCTATAAATATGGAGTATATAAAGTAAATAGAAAATACGTCATATTAATAGGATTTATGCAACATAAATGCGTTGTTGGAGATCCACATATCTAAGGATACTTTGTCTCATGCTACTTTGAATCTAATTTTATTATACATTCCGTCTAGTAACATATTGGGAAACACAGGGATGTTGCACAAATTGGAACAGTCTGTTTATTGAGTGCATAATGGCAAACAAGCTTATTGAGGGAATCCCTTTACCATTGGGAGTGTCCTCTTTTCATTCTGCTAGAAAGTACTATCAATTTTATTGTGCAGCAGATAAGTACTCAAAGCAATACAAAATAAAAGTGGCAGCATCTGCCTAAAGCAACAATACATGTGTTGTCATGAACTTGCTCAATTCCAGGTTCCCATTTTCACTATTTTGCCATCTAAGAATAAAGATGTAACAATCGCTAATGTAGCCGATAATAACAACTTCGCGCTCATCAATATCTAGTAATGAATGTTACGGGTAGGAGAGGGCCATTGTTTGCCTTTTTTTTTGGTACTTTATTTGTTAAACAAATCTCTTCCAAATATGACAGCTGGGTATATTAATACTGTTAGTTATGTGTTTGATCTCTCTCTCCTCTGAAAGGGGATGATCACTTTGAGGGTATTTTTCACAATCCCCTCTAATCCAATGGTATCTCTGTCCTTGGCAACATACAAATGCCCCCGTTTCGTACTGTTTAGCTGACTAGAGAGATCCTGGATATCTAACATTCAGGATCTCTGCATACTCTCCACTCAGCTACTGTATGCATGTAAAGAACAAGGGGCAGCTGTATCTCACTAATGGTGGGCTCTCATGCCAACCTACTAATAGGGGGGCAAGGTGGATTTCGTGAAACTGTCTTGGATAACAGCCCAGGTGCCGCTTGTGTCCCTTTTGACCAGTGTGACTGTCAGAGTGAGTGCCAGTCCATTCACTCAGTCTACATAGCAGATTAGGCTGTAGATGGTGATGGCTTCTCACCAGAATAACAAGCCAGCCATGGGTTAACCTAGGGTTTCCCAAACCCAGTCCTCAGGGCTCCCCAACAGTGCAGGTTTTCCGGATCACATGTGACCTAATTAGGACCACCTGTGGATCTGTTACAATGTGTCAGTCAGTAATGAATACACCTGTGCTCCAGCAAGGAGATATGGAAAACCTGCACTGTTGGGGAGCCCTGAGGACTGGGTTTGGGAAACCCTAACATGCTGCTTGCATTAGGTTAACACTTGATGCTGCTGCGATCTGATTATTTTCTACAAAGGTAATGGGTGGACGAAGGGCCACATGGGATTCCTCTGAAAAATATATGTTGCCCTATCACTACTGTAATAACCCTCAAAGGTTGACATTCCCTTTATATGTACACCACATTGTACTGCAATCCAGAGCAATTATTCAGATATTTCCTACATTAACTTTGACTAGACCAATGAAAGCTTAATAATTGTTCTGGTTTAAAGTGCATTTTTGTCTTACTCCATGTTATAAATTAAGCCTTTTGGTGTTCATTTTCTTCTTCTTCTAGATATTGAATAGCTTTTTAGTAAAGATAATATTATGTTATAATAGAAATGAAAAATCGTCAAGTACTTTCTCAAAACCAGCATTTTACAAAAACTTTGTGCCTGCGCCAAAGATGTTTAAGCCTCCGTCCATGTCTGTAGGAAAGATATACACACTGTATTAAGCCATACGTTCAGAGAGAGGAGCAGTAAACTCACAGGACTGCATGCATTCTGATTGGTTGTACTTCCTTCAGGGTTTGAGTAAATGGACACTCTTACTGCAACCAATTGTTCACACTCACAAGGTAATCCACATCTTGTGGATGTTAACTACTGCAATTCTCACTGTTAAGCAATGTCTGTGTTGTAGTACTCTGATCATATCTACATGTCTTCCATGCTGCATGCTTAGAATGTGGCAAAGGAGAAGCCATTGTCATTTATGCATACATGTGTTGTGAATTTACAGCCCAAAAGACTAGAAGATCATCTTAAATTAACAAGGGAAAAAGACTGCCTTAAACAATAGCGACTTTAAATGAGATCAGTAGCAAAATATTGTAACACTTAATATTATGGGAGAGATTCTGTGGCAATATTATTACAAAGTCAATTGTCATTTAAATAATATTGTGTCTTTAGTGCAGTTTGAATGTGTTTGTTTGTTTTGTTTTTCAACATTATGTTTTACTGATTGCAGGAATAAGTGGAATCGAAGTATGCAAGCATTTGTTTATTAAAGCAGTAGAATATGAATAAAATACCAGCCGAAGATGAGACTTTATGGAAACTGTTTTTTTAAAAAAAATACTGTTTTATATATTGTGTAAAATTACACATACCTTGAATGTATACCTTTAGTTTATTATAATGCTCATTGACTTTAGCATGTTGTCTACCGTTAGAGAAAGGTTATCTGGTAAAGTTCTTCAGCTGTAGAATATTTGACAACTACATTCTACAAATGAAGCTATTACCCAACATACTAAAAGAGGAGGCACATTGTAACAAAAAAATGTTGTTAGAATATACAAGTGATTCTGACATATATAATATATGTATAAATCTGTGAAGTTTGATGTCATCACTTCAGTATTCATTAGGAACCTCTTGTTCATTAGAAGGAATAATTCACTGCATACTGTAAATTATCACAGATTTTAGACATCACCTTCAATTTCTCTCACCTTTATACAAGTGCTCGGCCTGCGGTCTTGTTCTTTTACAGATTTTTTTATATATATATATATATATATATATATATAAAAAAAATGCATGGAAATTATGTTTAGAACATATCTTGATGGTTCTTTTTTTTTTTTTTTTTTTTTTTACTCTTTTATTATATAATATATACTGTCTTTTATCGATATACTGTCTGTTTGTGGCAGAGTGGGGTAAATGTGGTCTGTAAAAGGAATGAAGTCATGGGGATAATTGTGTATGTTAAACTGAACACTTCGGGGAATATTTACTATGCGGCAGCTCCATAGAACTGCCCATTACCGGTGCTTTTAAGCCATTTTTTAAAACGGGACTTTTATTAAAGACAAAGATCATCAGGTTTTGTTTGGAAAAAAAATGGCTTCAAAGCACCGGTAGTGGGCGGTTCTATGGAACCGCTCCATAGTAAATAATACCCCTTTGTGTTAGAGATGTCATTAGGTATGGTATTTTATAAGCTTCATTCTCATGCATACTAGTTCAGCTGTCGGTCATTGAACAGTATTACCACCTCCTAAATTACATCAAAATTAATTAGTACAGTTATGGCCAAAAGTTTTGAGAATGACACAAATATTATTTTTCACAAAGTCTGCTACCTCAGTTTTTATGATGGCAATTTGCACAGAATGTCATTAAGAGTGATCAGATAAATTGCAATTAATGTCCATCTTTGCCATGACAATGAACTTTATCATAAAAACAACATTTCCACTGCATTTTAACTCTGCCACAAAAGGACCAGCTGACATCAGGTCAGTGATTCTCTAGTTAACACAGGTGAGTGTGTTGACGAGGACAAGGCTGGAGGTCACTCTGTCATGCTGATTGAGTTAAAATAACAGACTGGAAGCTTTAAAAGGAGGGTGGTGCTTGCAATCATTGTCCTTACTCTTTTAACCATGGTTACCTGTAAAGAAACATGTGCAGTCATCATTGCTTTGCACAAAAAGGGCTTCACAGGTAAGGATATTGCTGCTAGTAAGATTGCACCTAAATCAACCATTTATCAGTTCATCAAGAACTTCAAGGAGAGAGGTTCAATAGTGAAGAAGGCTTCAGGACGCTCAAGAAAGTCAAGCAAGCGTCAGGACCTTCTCCTAAAGTTGATTCAGCTGTGGGATCGGGGCACCACAAGTGCAGAGCTTGCTCAGGAATGGCAGCAGGCAGGTGTGTGTGAGTGCATCTGCATGCCGAGTGAGGCGAAGACTTGGAGGATGGCCTGATGCCAAGAAGGCCAGCAAAGAAGCCACTTCTTTCCAGGAAAACATCAGGAACAATCTGATATTCTGCAAAAGGTACAGGGATTGGACTGCTGAGGATTGGGGTAAAGTCATTTTCACTGATGAATCCTCTTTTAGATTGTTTGGGGCATCTGAAAAAAACGCTTGTCCGTAGAAGGAAAGGTTAGCGCTACCATCAGTCCTGTGTCATGCCAACAGTAAAGCATTCTGAGACCATTCATGTGTGGGGTTGCCTCTCAGCCAAGGGAGTGGGCTCACTCACAATTTTGCCTAAGAACACAGCCATGAATAAAGATTGGTACCAAAACATCCTCCAAGAGCAACTTCTCCCAACCATCAAAGAACAATTTGGAGACGAACAATGCCTTTTCCAGCGTGATGGAGCACCTTGCCATAAGGCATAAGTGATAATTAAGTAGCTTGGGAATCAAAACATTGAAATTTTGGGTCCATGGCCAGGAAACTCCCCAGACCTTAATCCCATTGAGAACTTGTGGTCAATCCTCAAGAGGTGGGTGGACAAACAAAAACTCTCAAATTCTGACAAACTCCAAGCACTGATTAGGCAAGAATAGGCGGCCATCAGTCAGTATGTAACTCAGAAGTCGATTGACAGCATGCCAGGGCGAATTGCAGAGGTCTTTAACAATAAGGGTCAACACTGCAAATATTGATTCTTTGCATAAACTTAAAGGCTTTTATTGACAATTACATTGACACTTATGCAATGCTTGTAATTTTACTTCAGTATACCATAGCAACATCTGACAAAAAGATCTAAAAACACTGAAGCAGCAAACTTTGTGAAAACCAATACTTGTGTTATTCTCAAAACTTTTGGCCATGATTGTACATAAGTGCCAAGTTATGTAACCTTCCTCCGGGAGAGTAGACAAGTATGGTTTAGTAACATTGCACAAAGGTGAAAATCTGTGGTAACCAATCAGCCATTAGCTTTTATCTGTACAGTATAGATTTATTTTAAAATGGGAACATACACAGTGTTACAGCAACAGAGAGGTTAGAGGGCCCTGCTTGCAAGTTAAATTGGTAGAATAAGCAATAACAGCAAATAACTAATTGTAAGTATTGTTTTAGTGCAGATTTGCACCTCTGAGCCATATTCGTAAATAACGCTTTGTGGCTCTATTTCAAATAACACCATCACATGCAGTTTTATTGTGTTATAAAAATATACCAAAATCAAAAACTCGCCAGCCTGGACTTCGTTTAAAACTAATATAGTAAAGTACCAGCCACTCGTATGTTGCACACTATATTTAGGAGTGTGACTTCACAGGTCTTTGAGGCAAGACATCCTGTACCTTAGCATAGCCAGCTGTAATAAAGTGTCTTGTGCTGTGTCAGTTCCTCCAGACAAGTTCAGGTGGCTGCATCGATCTGACACTGAGCTGTTTTTAGAAAGCTCATTTTCCTAGGAAATAAATGTCATTGAAGTGACGCAGATATATCACAAGCAGGAGGCATAACTGGATTTTTTTTATAAGGATAGTCATAGTCAATACATATTGCTCATAATAAGAAAAAAACATTCTATATAACAATCCAGTAGAACTTTCTAACAATTGCATGAACTCTTCAAACAAAGAACCTATGCAGCATTGCCGTAGGACTAAGTTCACACTGACAGGATTGCTGAGCTCGTTCAGGATATAACTTTATTTATTTCGCTATTTTTTTATGGACTTCATTTTAACTTAAAAGTTTACTCTGGTTTCTTGTTTTGTTAAAATGACCACATTTGGCTGAAATCACAAGTACAGGTGTATCGGTTTGTGTTTTCTTAAACACCACAAAAGGTGCACAGAGCTTACATTAGGGGAATCAATATTTCCATAATTATGTGTGAGTAACTGGTTCTAGTTATGTACCAACCTTATCAACATGCGCACAATGAACTAGAATAACACTAAGTCACTAACACTTAATCAGACTTTCTGTGGGTGGATTGTATAAAGTGTTTTGCACATGCAGGTCTGACAACAATTAAACAGCCTGTGGAAAAAAGTGTAGTAGTATGGTGGTGCAGTCCAAACAAAGGTATCACAATAATGGCCACTAGGTTATGTCTTGTAGTCTTAAATTATTTTTATTTACTCTTTCCTCCTACATTGTACTTAGAAACAGTCTGGTTGCAAATGGCATACTTCCTGGTTTTATCTGGTGCAAACACCTTCACATAAAACCATACCTCCCAACATTTGAAAATCGTAAAGAGGGACAAACTGGCGCTGCGAAGCTGCTGTACAGTAGAGGGGCTCTGTCTTGTACCACCCAGTGGGTGTGTCTTGTGGGATGTAGGTGTGTCTTGCACCACCCAGAGGGAGGGTCTAGGGCTCTGTGCAGCATGCTGCCGATGATGTTTGTGATGTCTAGTCATTTTAACCATTACTATCAACTGTGTGCTGATTCAGAATTTTAGGCTACACGCAATAAAAACATTAAATTCAGTCTTTATCTGCCCAAGTTGCCCCAAAACACCCACATTTACCCCAAACACCAGATCTGTAGCCACCTCTACTCACTTCTTGTCACTCCCAAAGCACCTAAATACACACCTCAAATCTCTCATCACCACAAACCACACACAGTCTAAATTGGGTCTTCAGGAGGGCTTGTCATGTACCAATATCTAGTGGGGGTGGGGACAGCCTCCCAAAGAACATGCTGACATGAAAAAATTGTGAAACAAACATATTTTATGTGTCTTCGAGTTCTAATCACAGGGTTATGTGATCACGTGAGAAACAACTGCCAAGATCCCTTGTGCTTAGCCTGTCAGATTGTCTGTCAGCGGGGAAGATGGAGGACATTATCGCAGTAGCTCCTACAAATCGTAGCATTTTCTCTTAAAGCTGTAAAGTGCAAAATACCATATAGGGAGGTTCCTCTTCCTTAGAAGAGGCTCCACCAATTAAAAAAAACATAGACATATTGGCAGGGATTCCTGGAGTTTTCACTTTCATCTAACTCAGAGCCAGTTACAGCAATAAATACCATATTCCCTCAAAATAGTGGGATATTAATGAAGTACCCACAGGAGGTTCCAATAAATAAAGGTATGTGCAGTCTCTCCAAAGAAAAAGGGAAGCTTGTTTATGCAAAACAACATGCCCTGGCAGGCGTGTTGAATTTTCCCTCAGGTTGCTTATTACATCTGCCCAGTTGTGGCAGTTGGAAAGGGAGCCAATCCAAGTGTCATTTTTTTCTTCGCTGGGCCCCAGCCAATAGAAAAATTCTAATCCACTCAAGTGGAGGATGTTAAACGTTCCACCAGTCAGTTGGGCGACTGGGAGTCAGAAATGGTCCCAGATCCCTGGCATTTACTGACAGGTAAAATCAGCAATCTACATATGACCAGGGTAGATCTAAGGTAGGATTCACCCTACAAAATTATTCCACACAAACTGGGCTATAAGACATGATTCAGAGGTAACGGATTTCACTAAATGCGCTTTCTGTACCATCCTTACAGGGAAGAAGAACCTAAACCTCAGGAAACTCACCGGTCTCTAAGATATTCTGGACTTAGTAGCCCCAGATGTTCACTCTGCTTGAATTTTGATTATAGGGTCAGTGTCCATAGCTTCTTTTGATAAGTCACTTAGGAAAATCCAGTTCCAGATTACATTCCCTTCTTCCTAATGCTCGACAAGGCGCAACAGGAGGGGCAGACTCATGTCTAGGGAAAAAGCTTCTAAAGAGGCACTACTCACTATAAGCAGGCCAGTGCTTATAATTGGCAATCTTTTAACAAGAGATCTAATCTTCAGAGATCTCGCTGGCTATATATGTCAGGGTTGAGTAATCTAGCACCCTGGTCCAATGAATTTCCCAATTTACAAAATCCTGTCCTTTTCAGTCAGGATGTTACAGATTAAGTAAAATGAAGACGTATGTCTAGGAAATAATTTGCAGGTCTAAAGAGACGCACTTCTTACCCAAGGAAGCCCTTTCAGAAGAAGTGTAATTTCTTAAGAGCCAGTGGTCCAACTTAAGACTCCAGAGGTTCTTTCCAGTCCAAGTGGGGAGGAACTGCCTGCACAGAGGAGATGGCACCAACATCATAAGCTTTCAGAAAAGAGGTCATTATCATGTTAAGTATTACACCTCTCCTCACTCAGTCTACTTCAAAGGAGACTTGTTTAGCTGTTTGGAAAACAACAACTTTACTAAGGACAGTTCAGTCTGGGCTACACCTGTGTTTAAGGAACTATCCATTCTAAAACTGCCCAAATCTCAGAAGTTGCAGTCCTTTGCTAAACAAGGCATTGGAATAAGCATTCCTCCAAGGGAAGATAGAGTTGGCAGATTCCTTAGTCAAAGGTTGGATCAGCTACCACTTTCACATAAAAGCCAGATGACTCTATATGAACGATTCTCAATGTAAAAGGGCTAAATCAATATTTATTCCATAGATGTTTCTGCATGGAGAGTCTATCAAGCGTACACTACCTCTTAGAGATTAATTATTCTTGCATAAAACCAGACCTAAAAGATGACTGCCACACGATTTTCGAGTACCCAAATTACAGGCAGTTCCTATAATTCAGATGACAGGGCCAGACATACCAATGGACTGGAATTGGCTTTTGGTTTGTCAATCGACCCTTTTGAGTTCACAAGAGTAATGAAGGCTATCATTTCTTACCTATGCCAGAGAGGTGTACTCTGTCTAATATAATTAAATAATATCCTATTGGTCCATCCAGATCATCAGTGCCTCAGTACTCACAGGGACATACATGTCTCTTCTGCAAAACCTATGGTTCACAAAAATGGAGGAAAGTACATCCACACCATCCCTGTCTCTTATATTCTTAGGGTGTGTCCTGGATACTACCTCGCTCTGTTCTGATAACCAGAGAAAGTAGTGGTCAGATGCTTTCTCCACAGCCCTTAGGCTATTCTTCGAGGTCTATCTCAAATAATTGAGAAGCATGTAGGCTTGTCACCAGGGTTCTTTCATGCTCCATTTTGCTACAAGTATATGCAGTTTTTCCTAAGAAGCCTTCACAGACTGAAATGTCCTAGGTCAGCACATATATCGTCAACGTCATCACTATTTATTAATATAGCACTCCCAATTCTGCAGTGCTGCACAGAGAATATTTATCAGTCACATCAGTCACTGCCCCTTTGGAGCTTACAGTCTAATAGGCTTATATTTTTGAATTCGCACAAAGTTGACAGTAATTGTTAAAATGACTAGACATCACATACATTTTCAGCAGCATGCTGCACACAGCACTAGACCTGCCCTCTGGGTGGTGCAAGACACACCCACCTACCACAAAATACACACCCACTGGGTGGTGCAAGAAACAACCCCTCCACTGGGCAGGGCAGTGGCTACGATGCACCAGTTTGTCCCTCTTTACGATTTTCAGATGTGGAATACAAAATCCCAAAAGAATGCACAAAAAAAACCCACTTAAATTAATGTCACCTGTAAAGAATATAGTCATTAATATAAAACATCTTTTTTTTTTAATTTTTTTTTTTTCAATAAAATACATTTATTAGTATGTTATGAACGTCTACTGTAGATGAAATGCACTTTTACAGTAATCACCACTTACACCACACCTGTTGCTGGTGCAAGTGAGACAGAAGCTGCGGCACTCGAGCTTGGCCATTTCTGTATACTGATTATGTGCATACACCCACTCCCCTCCCTGTTCTGCCTTTGAAATCATAGGCTGTAATAAGGTTCCTTTGCGCTTGAAGATGAATTCGACTTTTTACTGCGTTCTCTGTTGTATGGTTTGCTTGTTTCTGGGCATGCGCATGTGTAGAACGATTTTACGTAAAATAAGGCTCATAATTTTGACACACCAAGCAAAGGAGGGACTCAGTTTGATGACATGTGCCCTTCACTGTCCACTACCCTTTGCCCTCACCATATTGATTTATTCGAATTAAGAGCTGCCAGATTATCTCTCCATGCTTTATTTCCTCCTTGATCTGCCACAACATTGCAACCACTGACAAGTGAAGTGAATAACATGAATTATCTCATTACAATGACACCTGGGAATAATGGGCAAGCGTTAGGATCTGAGCAACTTTGACAAGGGCTAAATTGGCTAGATGACCAGGTCAGTGCATCTCCAAAACGGCAGGTGTTCCCGGCATGCAGGGGTTAGTACATATCAAAAGTGATTCAAGGAAGGACAACTGGTGAATCGGCTACAGGGTCATGGGCGCCCAAGGACTCAGTGATGCACATTGAGAGTGAAGGCTAGCCTGTCTGTTCCAATCCCACAGAAGAGCTTATTTAGCACAAACTGCTGAAAAAGTTAATGCTGGCTATGATAGAAAGGTGTCAGAACACATAGTGCCGCAGACTGGTCAGAGCGCCCATGTTGACCCCTGTCCACTGCCGAAATTCCCTACAATGGGCATGTGAGCGCCAGAATTGGACCATGGAGGAGTTTAAGAAGGTTGTCTGATCTGATGAATCACATTTTCCTTTATATAATGTGGATGCGTGTGCCAGGTGCATGTGCATCATTTACCTAGGGAAGAGATGGCACCAGGGTGCACTATGGGAAGAAAGCAAGCTGATAGAAACAGTGTGATGTTCTGGACAATGTTCTGCTGGGAATCCTTGAGTCCTGGCTTTCATGTGGATCTTTCTTTGACACGTAGCACCTACCTAAACATTGTTGCAGCAGGATAAGGTCTCCTGCCACACTGCAAAAATGTTTAGGAATGGTTTCAGGAACATGACAAAGAGTTTGGCTCCAAATTCCCCAATCCAATCAAGCATCTGCGGGATGTGCTGGAAAAACATTTTCTCCGGGTGATCCTGCTTCCTCCCACACTCCAAAAACACACTGGTAGGTTAGTTGGCTGTTGACAAAATTAACCCTAGTGTGTGTGTGTCTTAGGGAATTTAGACTGTAAGGTCTAATGGGGCAGGGACAAATGTGAATGACAAATATTCACTGTACAGCTCTGCGGAATCTGTGGTGCTATATAAATGGTGGTGATGATGAGGATTGTCAACTCCTCCTATGTTCTTTATAGATTATGAGCCAGAATAGCCATGTCAATCCCCACCCCCTTTATTTTCTAGGTATTAGGTGACAGAACAGTCATATCAACCTCCCTCCCCCTCAAATTATTTATAGGTTAAGAGCCAGAATAGCCCTGTCAAACTCCAACCCCTCCCTCTCTATATTTTTTTTTATAGATTTGGCACCAGGTTTTCCAAGACTTGACCTCTCATCATGACACTCCACCTGTCACATGCAGCCCTTTCCTCACTAACATAATTGCACAAGTAGACAGACACTACTTCCAACAAGATCATCACACTTATCTGCTGAAATACTCTTTGCCAATTTGAACATTTCAATGATTTGATTGGCTAAAGGTTGTTCGGCCTAGCAGCAATAAATAGAGTGTACAGTACACATGATACAAAACAGAGTGTACATAAAATGCCACAATATACTAAGGCACAATGACATCAAGGTAAATGAGGTGGGGGAAAGCAGAGCCTACAATCTTGCGAAAAGGAGCAAAGTTGAGACATGTAAATTGAAGAAGCAAGAGCAGGGGCGGGCTGGGCCGGGGGGCAGGGGGGCATCGGTCCCCCGGGCCGCTCAGAGTGACCGCTGTTCGGCCCGGCCGCCCCCCCGTGGATGCAATATTACCTCAATATTGCATCCACGGACACGCGATGCGGCTGCGTCAGCGCACAGACGGTCGCATCACATGACACACGATGCAGCCGCGTCATTTGTGATGTGGCCGCCTGTGCGCCCCCGGGGCTGCATGTTGCCAGCCCGCGCCTGAGCAGGAGACCACACTTAGGCCAGCTGGAGGCCTAATTTCCTTTGTGATTGCAATGGCACTTTTTCAGTGGAATAGACTATTAACTCATTGTAGTACATGAATATAAAGAAAAATCTTAAAGTGACAGTGTTCAAAAATATGAAAGCCTATTAATTCCATACATATCTGGGAAATATATTTCTTTGTTTAATAATTACAATAAAATGGTAAGAAATACAACATGGCAGAAATGTGTACTCCATATGTTCCAGTGACCGAAAATAGATGAACATATGAAAACAAAGTTATATATGTGTACAAAAGTCAGGATCTAGTAAAAATTGGGATTCTAAATTATGGAGCAACTAACACAAGAAGCAATGATCTATTTATATGTAAAGGTGCCTAGGATATGTAACAAATAACAATACTTCACAAACACTATTGTACACAAGAAACAGGGATTTAAAAAAAAAAGGAATGATCCAAAACTTTGGACTGCTAATTATAGTGTACTTGATAATTATACAGGTGAAAATAACATGGACACTGCCCACTTGTCATTCCAGGGATTCAGTTATCCCTCCTCCCCTTTTGCTTGATCCCTGGTATTACAGGTGGGCAGAGTCCTTATTTTTTCAAGTGGCGCCCATATAATTATCACGCACCCCCTTTTGTTGCAAGTTGCTTTTGCAAATTTGATCACAACATGAACCTTACGGTTATTTAAATTTACTTCAAGAGAGAGCTTCAAAGACACCCAACCTTTTCCACAGATCTTGTGTGCATTGAAGAGGGGCCAGTCCACCTAGCAGTATTAACAAAGGGTGGTGGGAAGTTTAATTACAGTATAGCTGTCTGGCCATCCTTATCATTATTTATCTATATGGCACCGAACAATTCTACAGCAGTGGATATTTGGTACAACAATCATACAAACAACAAATCAGACAAAGAAAGAGAACAAGGCTGTACGAAGTTGACGGAAAAGGTGCAGACATGAAACAGGCTAGAGAGGGCTCTGTTCATGAGAGTTTACAATCTAGAGGCCATTAAGCTCAAATATGAAGAACACCCTGTTGGAAAGAAAATATCCCTTACCTGCTCGATGACAAACAGGTAAGTCCTCAGCATTTGCGACGTCTTCTGGCCTTGAACCAAGTTATACGTCTGCCTTGTCTCATGCAATAAAAGATTTTCCAATGTGATAGCTGTGGTTTCAAAGCACAAGAGTTATATTCGCAATAATGACTTTATTACAAGGTTTTGCATATATATGCAGTGTCGGACTGGCCCACTGGGATATTTGACCACATCCTGTTTTCTATGAGGCCGGAGCCTACTCTGGTCCTGTGTGTTTAATCTAGGGGGCCCATCTGATCCCGAAATGTGTATGTTCAAGTCCCATGGTTAAAGGTGACACCTGCACCTTTAACTAGATCCTCCTCCTTTAAGTAATGATGTTGCGACGTTAGCAGCATACAGTAGCCGCGAGGACCCTGTTCAGCGACCACAGAGAGGAGAGGAAGCATATGTAAATCACCCTTACTTCATTTTATTGTAATTTGTGCGTTTTTTACTTTTTTTTTCAAACTTGACGTTCCCTTTTTATCTGGGGGGAGCATGAGATGTTCTTGGCACAATGTGACTTGGGGGTATTACTGTGTGGCCTAATGTGACTGGAGGGCACTACTGTGTGGCCTAATGTGACTTGGAGACACTACTGTGGGGCCTAATGTTACTTGGGGGCACTATTGTGTGGCCTAATGTGACTTGGGACTCTACTGTGTGGCCTAATATGACTTGGGGACACTACAGTGTGGCCTAATGTGATTTGGGGGCACTACTGTGTTGCATAATTTGACTTGTGGGCACTAATCTGTGGCATAATAAGAGTTGTAGCATAAATTGAACAATGTGGCATAAATTGCACTATGTCACTACTGTGTGGCATAATATGATTTGGGGGCATTACTCTGGGGCATAATATGAATTGGGGCATAAATTGAACAATTTGGCACATAATAAAAATAAAGATTTTACAGACCAGATAGTCTTTTCAACAGCCTTTAACACACAATCCTATAGGGTTAAAAAGGCCATAAAATAGTACTGGTCAATTGTTGCCACAGATCCTTTACTGAAAGAAAAATGTAAAAAAACCACCATTAGTATCCTACCGCAAGGGCTCCAACCTCAAACAACTACTGATGAGACCATAATTGAAATCTACTGTAGAAAAAACAAAAAACTGGTGGAGTAATGGGAGATGATATTTACTGTGTAGTGGTAGAATGTAGTATTTAGTAGTAGTTTATCAACAGAAGTCTGAAATCATGTGACCTTCATATGTGTTTCAGGGTGGAACACATTGTTTGTAACACTGTGGGGGGGTGAACACATGCACTAGAATTGACAATTTCCTAAAATGAGCTACAGTTGACAACCCTTTGACACTATATAGTCAGGTAATTATAATGTTGTATTGTCTATGCTTGTTTTGTCGGCTGTTCAATGAAAATCTGTCTTGAAAAAGGTCTGGATGTAAGACCAAAACGTTGACTATAATATAAAGGAACTGGATTGAAAATTAAGAATAACCTATCTGTTTCAATGGTGAGTGCCCTCTCATATTTTTTTGAATATGTACTAGCCACTATGGAAATAGGAGCTATTGTGGAGCACCCCAAAGAGGATTTATTTGAAGATGTGAGTGCAGACTTTTCTAATAATTATCTATACATTATATATATATATATATATATATATATATATATATATATATATATCTATATATATCTATATATATATATATATATATATATATATATATATATATATATATATATATATACATATATATATACACATAGTATCTAAATGCACATCTGGCAGTGGGCTTGACTAGATTTTGGTTGACCCCTGATCTGCAGCAAAGGTAATTCCCATGAATCCAAGGTCCGGGGTGGCACTGACTGTTCTCACTAAAGGCAATAATAGTATGTGTTTGGACAGGTTAATTGTAACTATTTTGAGACAAAGTGCCCGTCTGTTTGTATATATGTTTTGTCTGTGTTTTCATTTTTTTGTCTTTACTTGAAACATTAGTTTTTCTGATTTTGTCTGTCTCATTATAACAGATAAACAGATTCAATATTAAGGTCCACATATATAGGTCGATAGGTCATGACCTCCCAAGAACTTGACGCTCCAATTGCTGATTCATCTGGCTATTGTCCCTTGAGGTGGGGGTCATCTTTCCATGTTTGGTGTATATCATCAAGTTTCCGCCCGTATACCTATATAAACTGGTTTCTTTAAGGCATACCGTATATACTCGTGTATAAGCCGAGTTTTTCAGCAAATTTTTTGTGCTGAAAAAAGCACCCCTCGGCTTATACTCGAGTCCTACTTACCTGGTCTCCGTTTTCCAGTCTCCCCCGCTCATCTGCAGGCATCTGCAGCCTCCATGGATCACTGTCAGCCACCATTTTATTGTAGCCCGTTTTTGTGTGTTCATTGCACATGGAACAATAAAGTTAAATGAAAAGGAGCCTGTCAGTCAAAGCTAAAGACCGGGACATTTCCATCTAGCCCCGCTGGTCAGAGACACATGTGAGTACCCTGACTTGTCCACTGCAATTATTTGCAGCAGTTTTATAAAGTCCAATATTTTCATTTTTTGTCACCTATTAATAAGTGTCTGAAGATTCTTTTGCATAACTGTGAAATCATTGAAAAGTCTAAAAACATCCCAAACTTCAAGTATAATAAGGGTTAAATCACACAAAGCAAATTGTATTGTTCTGTTAAAATGTTTCTTCCAGCAAACAAAATCAAACTTATCTTTATCTGAGCTATTATATCAAATTCTATTTAGTGTATGTGCAGCATCTTTTGCATTACTAAAGCCTAAATTACTGTACTGTTCTGAACACTTAGGAGTAACTGCTCATCACCTTCTAAAGGCGAATAAACTTAACTGGCACATGTATTTAGTATCCACAGACTGTCTCATTGATTTATATATTAATGATCTGAGTTGTCTTTAGTGAATGTTATTTATATCTGTGTTCACCTATTAGGCTTGATACCAAGTGCAGAGGATTTAGTTTAACCATTTGTGTACAATTTATTAGGATATGGGTATATATTATGTACTTATAAAATTTTATTGATGTTTAATAACAATAAATTTTGATATATTCATTTACAACCTCACGTTTGTATTATTGGGAGCCCAGTGTTAACGATATCCAGCACTGTTTTTATTTTTGAAACTTACCAGTAGCTGCTGCATTTCCCACCCTAGGCTTATACTCGAGTCAATAAGTTTTCCCAGTTTTTTGTGGTAAAATTAAGTGCCTCGGCTTATATTCGGGTCGTCTTATACTCGAGTATATACGGTATATAGATTTACAGTTTGATGTATTAAATCTAATATTCATTATACCTAGCGTTTGCACTGTGTGAACGCTAAATAAATACAACCGGAGACATTCTTATGAGATTGCAAACCGAATGAGACTAAACTCGATATGATTAGCATGTTGGAAACATTCAATACTTCTTTTACCACTCTGTATTTTGTATAAACTAAACGAAAGACGATTATTTTTTTTATACTGTTTACCATAAAAATCATTACGATGGGGGCGTGGCTTGGACTCCACGTTGGTTAGACGTGCTTTGCAGGAGCTTTTCAACTTTACCTCTAAAAACCCCAAAAAATCAGAGTAATTCAAGCCAAATATCACCACTAATTGGGCTGGTGATACAGTTATAACTTCTGGCTTCAGAGGGATTCAAGCCGGGATTTCCAACCCGCCGGTCTGCTCGAGTCATCGGAGCGAGGCCTAATCCCTAGTGGCAAGCGGCCCAGGACCGGAGTTTATTCCTGCATTTAAAAACTCCCCGCTAGCAACCTCGTGCTTAGCCCAGTTTCACACACTGATCCCCTCTCTGTCCTGCACTTCGGAGGCCTGCCGCGACCTCAATTTCGGGTCCAACTGGCCGCATCCATTCCTCTTCCCCCGTGATCTGCTGAAGACTGGCCCCACCGAGGATCGGAACCAGCGCCTTACCTGGTGCTTGCCGGTGGTTCCCCCGGCTGGCCGAGGCCTTCTCCCTCCTCTCTGGCCGCGACCTCCAGTGCTGCTCCGAGCCGGCCCGACTGACTTCCGGTTTTCCGGGGTTAAACATCTGGTCTGCGGACAAATAGTGGAAGAGGATCTGCCTTCCACCCTCTCCCCGGCGGTGTTCCTGGACCTCCAGCGCAGAGCAACTGTAGCAGGAACCAGGTGCCTTCATCACCTGCAGCCTCCTCCTTCTCTTCAGCCATGGTCTCTGACACCCTCCAAGCCACTCTTCCGGTTTGCGGCATACGGACCCCCGGTCTGATCAGGTGCTGCTCGAGTGCACTGAATTTCCCCTGGAGGGGTAAGTGTACTATCCCCCAACCCTTCTCTACAATCAGTGGGCACAGAGGTGCGAGCTCTGTGGGCTAGGTCCTGAGCCCTGTTATAAATATACTTTTTATGCTCCTTGAGCTCTGAACCCATCCCAACTTGTCTTCGGGGTCTTCCCTGGCTCCCTCTTCTTGCCCTGTCTGCCTGTCTATTACTAACACCAGGTCCCATCAGTCTGCTACCTGTAAGAAGAGAGGTAGAACAGGCTGCAATTCTCCAATACACCTACTGGGATCTGAGATTTGTCTGCCATCTAGTGGCTGCTTGCTGAGCTTGTATATTGTGTGTGACAATTCAAATTGGAGGTACCATCATAAACAACACGTTTGGAGGCAACTAGAAGCGTCTTCTTACACCTGCCCGAGCTGCTCTACATACAAGAGTCTGCACGTATGTTTTAACTTCACATCTTGCCCCCAGAGGATGGCTGGGGTCCCCATCTCCTATGTAAATGTGATGTAACGGTTACCTCAATCCCGAGGGGCCTTTTCTGATCGAATTTTCTGCTCGAAACGTTGCTGTATTTGACCTACCTTCCCCGAATCCTCCTTCATCTTTGACCCTACTCTGCTTAGCTATGCCGAAAAACAAAAAACTTCATTCGAAGGGTATCCATCAATATTACCCTAATAAGTCCGCCTCAGTCTCTGGAACGGAACAAGCGGCCTCTGCTGAGGATTCTGACTCTGATGAAGATGCCTCCGCTCCAGTTACTAAAAAAGACTCCTTGATCAAAGAAATGAAGGAGCTGCGTTCTTCGGTCCATGCTGAAGTCCAGCACGCTCTTTATAGTCTGAGATCAGAGGTGACCTCGCTAGGTTCTCGCACGGACCATATTGAGAGGAAGATGGATGAGGTCGTCTCGAGTCAAGAAACTACGACTGATAATCTAACTCAAATCCGCCAGGAGCTCGATAATATCCATGAACATCAAGAAGATATGGACAATAGAGCCCGGAGAAATAACCTCCGAATTAAAGGCATCCCAGAATCCGCTGAATCCGTACACCTGGACTCCTATCTCCGGAAACTATTCTCCCAGCTTGCTCCAGAAGTCCCGGAAGATCAATTCCTGCTGGATAGAGCCCACAGGGCTCTTAAACCTCGTCCATCGGATCAATCTTCACCTAGAGACGTTATCCTCCGTCTTCATTATTTCACGACCAAAGAGGCTGTCCTGCAAGCGGCTATAAAGCTTCCTTCCTTATCCTATGAAGGATACACCCTTCAAATCTTCCAAGACCTCTCTCCCACCACCTTATCTCGGAGACGGGAACTCCAGCCTGTCACCTCAATCCTCAGAGAGAACAACATCAGATATCGCTGGGGGTTCCCCTTCCGTCTCTATTTGTGGCACCAGAACCAGCAACTTTCAGCCAAAAGTCAAGGCGAAGCATGGGACCTCCTAATAAAAGATCGGTCTGAATCAACAAGCCTCCCCTGGAGCTTCTCAAGCCCTTGCTAATGTGCCGGGGCCCGCCAGAGACTGGTCAACTGTCCCTCGCCACTCCAAACCGCAATCTGCGGATCCCTGACCGACAAGCTCCCATCCCTACTTCTTCTTCAAAAGTGCGGCCGCACTACCATCTATGGGTCTTGATGTGGCCCTCACAACTTCCGGACATAGTTCTATAATTGGGACATAGAATTCAAGACTCCCATGTCCGCGGAATTTGCCCCTTGTTGTCTACTACACTAACACTGTAATGATGGCACCGGACAAAATAATGCCTTATACTACCTGTTGCCTTGTTCCTGCCTACCCCTTGGGAAGGCGGGTTATTGTTTTGTGTATCTCCTTCTAGGTGGGACGAGGTACTGATGATACACAAGCTACAGTTCCTGCTTTCGCCTCCGACAAGCTGCGGTGATGTTTTGTTTTAATTGTCTTTATGTTGCATTTACGGTTATTATGTTGTCTATTTGATTCTCTTTTGATAGCTCTCTTATTGGGCCACACCTGATAACCTCACATGTGCCTACTACGATATGCCTAGTATTATTGAGCTACCTCCTACCTCATATAATATGTTTTTTGATGATAATTATTGCCTCTGTTTCCTCCATCCATGCATTCCCCCTTTCCCTCCCCTACCATTGGAGTCAGTATTCTCCTTGTATCCTTCCCACTCCCCTCCTCCTTAATAGGTCTTATACACTAAATTGGTCTCTCGGGCTCCCTTCCTGGGTCCCCCGGCCCTCCGCTTTCTTTTGTGGTTGCTTCTAGTCTACCACCCCCCTTAGAGCCTAGGGCTCTACGCTGGCCCCCCTGATGGCTCGTCCATCACGTCCTATCCTTTACCAGCATTTGCGACAAGTGGACTTTGACCCGCTATGTCGATCCCCTTGTACCCTTAACCTTTGGTTCGCCCCTCCCTTTCCTCCTTCTCCTCACTGGTCGCCACTTATCAGCTCAGTACCTGTACATTCTTCCTTTTTTCTCCGCTCCGCTGACATCTCTTACCTCTTCTGGTCTCTAGCGCTCCCATCATTGATCTTCCTATGACCCTTAACCTTATCTCCTATAATGTCAAGGGCCTCAACTCCCCCCAGAAGCGAGCTAAACTCCATTCCTCTCTTAAATCTCTTAAACGAGACCTGATATTCCTACAAGAAACTCACTTTGTCCAACATCTCCACCCCGAGCTTCGCTCCAGGAAATTTCCTCTGACATTTCATGCGTGTGACCTTAGGCAGAAAAAGCGAGGTGTAGCAATTCTGTTTGCACGCCATTTAAATTTTGAGCTACATGACTCTCATAAAGATAAGGAAGGTAGATTCCTGATCCTCATAGGCACTCTGAATAATTTCCCCTGTACTCTAGTGAACCTCTATGCACCCAATACTGGCCAGCATAAGTTCTTCAAAAAACTGGGTTCTTTGTTAGCGCGTGTTCGTCAGGGTGAACTCATGGTTGCTGGAGACTTCAACGCAGTCCTAGCCCCGACTATAGACCGTTCCATAAGCCCCTCCTCTTCTCCCTCGAGGAGAGATGCCCACACCACAGCTGCCTTGCAGGCTTTTCTAAAACTCCATAATTTATATGACTCATGGAGAGTATTGGACCCTCTGGCCAGGGACTATACCTTTTTTTCTCCTCCGCATAATACCTACTCCCGGATTGACATGATCCTGCTCAGCCACGACCTCACTCTTAAACTTTGCTCTTCCCAAATTTTCCCTGTTACCTGATCAGACCATGCCCCTGTCTCTGCTGTACTCACTTCCCTTGCTCACCGCCCTCCTAGAGCAACCTGGAGAATCAACGAATCACTCCTACATGATAAAGAAACCATAACCAACCTAAATTCTCTTCTCTCTGAATACTTTGAGATCAATGATACCCCTGAGATCTCTCCTATGACTCTCTGGGACACCCATAAGGCTGTAATACGGGGTCATCTTATTGCTTTAGCGGCTCGGACTAAGCGTTCCCGTTTAGCTAAAACTATCCAATTGACGGACTCGCTGAGAGCCTTAGAGCAACGGCACAAGTTGAACCCTGATCCCTTGGTTCTCCAGGAAATTGCCTCTGTCCGTGGTGAATTAAATCTCCTGCTATCTCACCAAGTTGCCAACAATCTGAAGTGGCTCAATCAGCGGTACTACGAAAAGGGCGATAAGGCTGATAGATTGCTGGCCACCAAACTTAGAGCTAGGATAGCGGCCCGGAATCTTCTGGCTATCAGGGACTCCGATGGAACTTTACACTATGACCCTCAACGGATTCGAGCTGCCTTCCAATCCTATTACACTAAACTCTACAACCTGCCCCAACCGTCCGATCCCTTAGTCTCCCAACAACACTCGCAGCTGATTGAATCTTTTCTTTCCTCTGCTAAGCTTCCGAAACTCTCTCCACAGGCTAGTACTCTTCTGGGGGCTGAGATTACTAGTGATGAAATTGTACAAACCATAAAGTCTCAGAAAACAGGAAAGGCTCCGGGGCCAGACGGCTTTACTGCTGTGTACTATAAGAAGTTTGCTGGCCTCCTGGTTCCCCGCTTACACACCCTATTCAAGTCAGTCCTGACAGGGGGTTCCTGGTCTCGGGATTCCTTGGAGGCTCGGATCTCCGTCATTCATAAAGAGGGTAAAGATGTGCATGACTGCGCCAGTTATCGCCCTATCTCCCTGCTTAATATAGATGTCAAATTATATGCAATAAATTTGGCCAATAGACTAAATTCGGTCCTTCCATCCCTTATACATTATGACTAAGTTGGCTTTATACCGGGGCGTCAGGCCAGAGACAACACCAGGAGAGTCGTTGATCTGATTCATATCATTAATACCAGGAAGACCCCGGCCATTGTTCTCTCCCTTGATGCCGAGAAGGCTTTTGACAGGATCTCCTGGAGCTTTATGTCCCAGGCCTTGTCGGCGTTTGGGATTTCGGGCAACCTCCTCACGGGTATTCAAGCCTTATATTCTCGACCCTCCGCAAGAGTCATGATCAAAGGCTCTCCCTCTGACCTTATCGCCATATCTAACGGTACATGCCAGGGATGCCCCCTGTCTCCTCTCATCTTTGCCCTTGTTATAGAACCTCTTGCAGCCTCAATCCGGGCCTGCCCGAACATACAGGGTGTGCGGACGGGGAAACTGGAGAGTAAGCTCTCTCTATTTGCGGACGATGTCCTTCTGACTCTCCTGCAACCTGAGAAGTCTCTTCCTGGACTCTTTAGCATACTACATCATTATGGCCACCTCTCGGGGTACAAGATCAACATTACAAAATCGGAAGCTCTCCTCCTTAATATTCCCTCCCCTGAAGGACTGGTACTCACCTCCCGCTTTAACTTTCGGTGGCAGAGAAAGAAAATTAAATACTTAGGTATCTTCATTACAGACTCCTATGACTCCCTCTACCGAGAGAACTACCCGGCCCTCTTTGCTAAGATCAAATCTGAATTCCTCTCCTGGCGCTCACTGATCATTTCGTGGCTGGGCAGGATCATCTCTGTCAAGATGAACCTCCTTCCTAAGCTCCTCTATTATTTCCAGACCCTTCCTGTCCGAGTTCCCCTTTCGGATCTGGCATCTATCCAAAAATACCTCTCTACGTTTATCTGGAACGGCCGGTCTCCCAGGATTAAGTTGGCTCTCTTAAAAAGACCCACCAGAGGTGGTGGTAGAGGTTTCCCGGATTTGAAAATATACTATTGGGCGGCTCAGCCAGATCGTAGCCTCCTTTGCCCCCCCTTCCCCCCTGCGGCACTATCGTGGGTTGACATCGAATCCGCTTATCTTAATTTTCCAATTTTGTCCTGTATATGGGGCCTCACAAAACAAACTAGATCTCCCCTCACTTCCCAATGCCCTACCCTTCTATTCTCAGCTGCAATATGGGAGACCTGCCGTCCCCATCTCAAGATACCAGTGTCCTCTCTTACTGTCCTACCTTTTTGGGGTAACCCTGCCTTTTCTCCTGGCCTCTCCTCTGCTTTCTATGGTCCCTGGGTCACTGCGGGAATTCGTTTTGTTGGAGACCTACTATCTCAGGGGGCTTTTATCTCCTATGATGGCCTACACTCTAAATATCCAAGGCTCCATCCCAAATTCTACGAGTATTTCCAATTACGACACTCTCCTCGGGGGGGCTCCTCTCCCCCCTCTTAGGTCTCCCTTTGAATCTCTATGTCTCTCCTCACCCTTGGGTAGGGGCATGATCTCCTCTATCTACAGCCTGATTCTCAATGTAATTTTGCCCCCGGGTGGTAGGCACGAGAGGGAATGGGAGAGAGATCTGGGCCCCCCCCCCCCCCCCCAGAGGAGGACTATTGGGAAATCATAAGGGACCAAGTTGCCACCAGCTCTATTTCCACTTTGGTAAAGGAGAACGCATATAAAGTATACTATAGATGGTACTATACGCCTGATAAACTCACTAAAATGTTCCCCTCTAGCTCTCCATTATGTTGGCGGGGTTGTGGCCAGACGGGCTCCTTTTTACATATTTGGTGGTCCTGTCCTAAAATATCCTCCTTCTGGGATCGAGTTAGGACCCTCCTCTCCTCCCTCCTTCCGTGCCCTGTCCGGAAAGACCCATGGTCTTTTCTTCTCTGTTACCCACTGATTAATGATGATAGACAGTCTGCGAAATTGGCCTCTCATGTCCTGGCTGCTGCGCAATGCCTAGTAGCTAAGTCTTGGAAACAAGCTGAACCCCCCACTCTGGCGGCCCTGCGAACCTATATTTGGTTCATTGCCCGGATGTAACAGATTACATACCACCTACATGATACGGATGATAAATTTCACCAGGTTTGGGCTCCTTGGCTTTACTTATAACCCCATACCTCTTGCACCAATTCCTTTCTCCTAAAAAGACTCCCTACGTTCATAAGTGGCCTGACTCTTGGCTCTTGATGCTGCTTCCCTTCCCAGAGAACCTAAGTAGTAATCTCCATTGAAACGCGTAGGGCCCCTTTTCTAGTTATTTGTTTCTCCTCTTAAAAAGGGAAAGATAGGGACAAGGAACTGTGCGTATAATTGGGAAGTGTGTCCTCTTTTTCTTTCAGTTTCGGTGGCGACCAGTGCCCCCCCCTCCTCCCTCCCCATCCCATCCCCACATTATATTGTTATAAAATGTTATAGTTTCTTGAGTGTTCTGGATAACAATTGTATACTCACCTGTCTGTTTATTGACAACATCTGGCTATGTTATATATTCCCGACTCAAGTATTTTTAGCTTCTTTGACATTCGCCCATGACAGGTACCGCTCTCTGTTTTTGTCTTTTACCAATTAATGTATTAATTGTTGATTGTTATCTGTATATGTTGGCTATTTTTCAAAATAAACAGTTAAAAAAAAAAAATCATTACGATATTAGTGTACAGAAATTGCCGAAGTATTACCTTCATCCAATTATTAAACTTTATTGCAAGTCACTCTAAGGAGATTCGCTTTGATCCAATCACAGGCCACCACAGCAAGCCAGTCAGCAATTTTGTCTGGTTTCCCATTGTTTGTCTGTCTTTTATTGTGGATGATTTAGATAGAGTGCACTACACTTAGTGGTAGAAGTTAGCATATAGGTCACATTGAATGACCAGGGCACTGTTTTTGTTGTTTCTAACACTAACAAAGATACATAGTCCTGTGGATGGGTTGTTGTATCTTGCCCATTTCCTAGAAGTTATTGTTGGGAGTGTCCATTGCGCTCCTTCTTATTAGCCGGGTTGGTGAGCCAATCAGGGTTTTCCTCCCGACAGCAGAGAGCGACGGAAGAGGACATCAGTTAAGAGACGTCGCGGGAAGAAGAGGATGGTGCTGGACAAAGAAGAAGACATTGCGATCAAGAAAAGAAGCCAGAAGACGGCGGACGTCGCAGAAGTTAAAGCGTAGGCGGAGAGCCCTTGTCAGGGCTAAGAGCTACTCTGCCTCCCGAAGACCTAGAGGGATCAAGACCCGAAGACGGTGGCAGAGTGTTCAGGCGGCAGACAGGGAAATCCTTGGGGATCCCCAAAGACTTACGAGTCAGGTAGGGCTCTTGTGGGCATCCCATCCTCCCGGGTCCATGCCCGCACCACTCTTACCTGTACACAAAAGAAGAGCGTAAGGCCCTGCTGCAATTTGGGAATTAGGCTCTAGAGCCAAATAGGGAGGCACAAGGCCCCAGCCCAGTTAGAATATTTGGGTACTAGCCCATAGTTAGGATTAAAGGGCACCAGGCCCCTTATAATTAAGAAAGGGGCATCAGGCCCCTGTAGCTAGTTGGGGCACATAGCCCTCTAGTTAGAGATATGGCACAAGGCTCTTTAGTTAGGATTGGGCGCAAGGCCCATTAGCTAGTAAGTTGAGGCACAAGGCCTCCAGTAGTGAGAGGGACATAAGTCCCCTGATAGGTGGGCACAAGGCCCTTATTCAGTTAATAGGGTGTAAGGCTCTGAGTTGCCTAGTAGGCGCTAGGTCCGTTGTGTAGAGGGGTGCAAGGCACCAGTTAGTTGTAGAGGGGGCATTACACCCCATTTGTTTAGGAAAGGAATTAGGACCTGTTGGATGGGCAGTAGGCGGGTAGGGGGGTACATGGGGGGGTGACAATCAAATCATTGGTGGTCAGTGGCAGCAACAGGCAGCCAATCGTGAGGCTGCCTGTTGCTGATTGGCCTCAGACAGGAAGTGCCTGTCTGAGCAGTGAGGAGAGATGCAGCAGAAGTGCACCTAAAGGTAAGTGTGTGTGTGTGTGTGTGTGTGTGTGTGCGTGTTTTGATGTCAATGTGTGTCTGTGTGTTGAAAAGGGGGCTTGTGGCAATGTAATGTGTGCGTGTGATGGCAAGGGGCTTGTGGCAATGTAGTGTGTTTGTGATGGCACAGGGGGCTTGTGGCAATGTAGAGTGTGTGTGATGGCATGGGGCTTGTGGCAATGTAGTGTGTGTGTGTGATGGCATGGGGCTTGTGGCAATATAGTGTGTGTGATGGCACAGGAGGCTTGTGGAAATGTAATGTGTGAGGTAGGTGGTGTCTAATTAATGGGTGTTATTTTGTTTGTGGAGTGATGGTGGGGCAATTTTATTTAATAGTGGGGTTGGTGCAGATTTATTAATGTAGGGTGGGATGATTAATTTAATGTTGGGGTGGTTTGGGCGCTATAAATTAAATGTGTGGCAGAGTTTTGGAGAAAAGGATTGCTACTTCTTAAAAGTGAATGCAAGTTATTTACTGTATGGTAGAAAATAGGTATATTTAATAAATGTGATTACAATTAATGTTGGGGTTGTTTGGGGGAAATAGGTCTTTTTATTAAAGGTGAATAAAATTATTTTACAGTCGGGCTGGTTACAAGAAAGGGGCACTAATAATAAAACATTAATTGTTTTGATTTAATATCGGACTGCATAGAGGTAGGGAGGCCTACTGTGTTCACTCATTGCTGGTATTTCTATATCTCATGTACCTATTCTATTTCCAAACAGGGACCCAAGATTACAGGATCCAGGCAAGCACAACTGAGCTTAGGACACGAGCGGCAGCAACAAGTATTGAAAGCAGGAAGAACAGGTAGGAGAGAGCAGGACAATCTGCCAACTGTCCTGATTCTGGTGGGGCAGTCCTGAGTTTGGGGACTGACCCACTCAGTCAGGACTTTGTCCCGACTACAGGGACAGTTGGGAGGTATGTCCCACTTCACACTGCTCTGCTCATGAAGGGGGAGCTGCATGCACCTAACAGTAGTGCACGCAGCATTGCTCGTGTATTTAAAGGGGGATTAGCACTGTCTAAAATAATAGCCACGCCCCAATGCATGCTGGTCACGCCCACTGACCCCCCTCCTCAAATCCTGCGTTTGCCCCTGGAGGCCTGAACCATTAATCAGGCCGTGGGGGAAAGGATCTGTATCTACAATAGATTTGGGTATATTGCACCCACACAAGGAATATATAGTCAAGGCCCCCCCATGATTTAAGAAAAAAACATTATGCATTCTCCTAAAACAGTGAACATCAACTTTATACACTGCAAAGACTGCATGTGCAGCCCTCTAGCTCACACATTACCCTTGTCTTAGTAATAAAACAATACATTTAAGCACACACCTACCTCCTCTATCACACTCTGCTTCTTTCTTTCTTCCTCTCTTTTTCTGCACATCTACATAAGCTTCACCCAAGAACCCATAGAGCTGGGAATAAGTCAGAGTGGAGGTATAATACAGGAAGGAGATAGGGGCGCAGGTAAAGGCTCAATGGGCTGCTGGCAATCCCAGCTCTACCTTTTCCCTAAATAGTCCTAAAACATCCTCTTTTATCATTATGCATGCAGGTTACCATAACATATCTGTTTTCCTTTGCATTAGCGTTTATAAATATCCTATATTATGCAGAGAAGTGCACATATATATGTAACAGGGCAGATGGTTGGCAACCCAAAAGTAGTATAAGGAAAGGTTCTACAGGCCCGTGGTATGGTAGAGAGACGAAGGTCCCTCCAGTAGTGTTGGAATAAAACAAGGAACACAGGACTAAAACTGCATAAACTTGTGGGTTTGTTCTCTTTGCTTGTGGCATACGGCTTTACCACAGCAGCAGATCAGTAGCAGTAGTGTAGTGAAGTAATAGCACAATACCATCAACATGCAATGTTATTCAACATGTCAAAACAAAATCACATTTTAGGAATCTTGCTTCAACAATATGCAAAAATAAATCAACACAATACTTTTAGTGCAATTATACAGATTATACGTATAAAACAAAAATCGGGGTAAATTATAATCCACAGGTTTAAGCAAAGTTTCAGCGGACACATGAAGCTTATTTACTTGTACAAGTTGAAATCAGTAGTCCATTTAGCAATCTGTCTAATGGAATAAGCAACTCTCTCCCAGCAACTGTAGGGTTAAACAATTTGCAATTCTCTCATCAGCATCCATTTTAGGCAGTTTCAGTCAGCTTGTAGATAACTTTAAATACAGCAGATTTGGCTGGAACAAACTCTTTCTTTAGCCCAGTGGTTCCCAAACTCCCCAAGCTGTCAGCTGCGGGAGAGAGGAGGATGCTGGGTCCCGGAGCGCCGCGCGAATTGGTAAGTTTTGTTTATTTTTAGGGATGAGCGGGCTCGGATTCCGCTAATCCGACGGAATCCGAGCACTGTTCGGGTATTTCCGGCGGCGCCCTCAATCCAAAACAAGGCTATGACATCCAAGTCTCGCGTCGGATCTCGCGAGACTCGGATGTCATAAATTCCCCGCTTGCGGTCGCCATCTTCATTTGGGCTGAGATCGGGGAAGAGGGAGGTTGTAGGGTAGTGGTGCTCCAATGTGATCAGTCCAGTGGTGCTTTATGCTTTTGTCTTGTGCTCTGTGCTGCTGAGTCCAGTGGCGCTTTGGCAAGTGTTCTGTCCTGCTGAGTCCAGTGGTGCTTTTGTCCTGTGCTCTGTGCTGCTAAGTCCAGTGGTGCTTTGTCCTGCTGAGTACAGTGGTGCTTTTGTCCTGTGCTCTGTCCTGCTGAGTCCAGTGGTGCTTTGGCCAGTGCTCTGTCCTGCTGAGTCCAGTGGTGCTTTGGCCAGTGCTCTGTCCTGCTGAGTCCAGTGGTGCTTTGGCCAGTGCTCTGTCCTGCTGAGTCCAGTGGTGCTTTGGCCAGTGCTCTGTCCTGCTGAGTCCAGTGGTGCTTTTGTCCTGTGCTTTGTTCTGCTAAGTCCACAGTAATTTTATAATTATTAAAAAATCATAAACATTTTTTTAAAAAAAATAAAATAAATTATACAAAAATAATTTTAAAAAAATATAAAAAAAATATTTAAAAAGTATAAAAATAATTCTAGTGCAATATATTCTTGAAGTCCAGAAATATTAGTACTGCAATATTTACCTACGTTCACTGTTCTTGCAGTCCAGAAATATTAGTACTGCTAAATTAAAATACGTTCACTGTTCTTGCAGTCCAGAAATATTAGTACTGCAATACTTACCTACGTTCACTGTTCTTGCAGTCCAGAAATATTAGTACTGCAATATTTACCTACGTTCACTGTTCTTGCAGTCCAGAAATATTAGTAATGCTAAATTAAAATACGTTCACTGTTCTTGCAGTCCAGAAATATTAGTACTGCAATATTTACCTACGTTCACAGTTCTTGCAGTCCAGAAATATTAGTACTGCAATATTTACCTACGTTCACTGTTCTTGCAGTCCAGAAATATTAGTACTGCAATATTTACCTACGTTCACTGTTCTTGCAGTTCAGAAATATTAGTACTGCTAAATTAAAATATGTTCACTGTTCTTGCAGTCCAGAAATATTAGTACTGCTAAATTAAAATACGTTCACTGTTCTTGTAGTCCAGAAATATTAGTACTGCTAAATCAAAATACGTTCACTGTTCTTGCAGTCCAGAAATATTAGTACTGCAATATTTACCTATGTTCATTGTTCTTGCAGTCCAGAAATGTTAGTACTGCAATATTTACCTACGTTCACTGTTCTTGCAGTCCACAAATATTAGTACTGCTAAATTAAAATACGTTCACTGTTCTTGCAGTCCAGAAATATTAGTACTGCTAAATTAAAATACGTTCACTGTTCTTGCAGTCCAGAAATATTAGTACTGCAATATTTACCTACGTTCATTGTTCTTGCAGTCCAGAAATATTAGTACTGCAATATTTACCTACGTTCACTGTTCTTGCAGTCCAGAAATATTAGTACTGCTAAATTAAAATATGTTCACTGTTCTTGCAGTCCAGAAATATTAGTACTGCTAAATTAAAATACGTTCATTGTTCTTGTAGTCCAGAAATATTAGTACTGCTAAATCAAAATACGTTCACTGTTCTTGCAGTCCAGAAATATTAGTACTGCAATATTTACCTATGTTCATTGTTCTTGCAGTCCAGAAATGTTAGTACTGCAATATTTACCTACGTTCACTGTTCTTGCAGTCCAGAAATATTAGTACTGCTAAATTAAAATACGTTCACTGTTCTTGCAGGTCAGAAATATTAATACTGCAATATTTACATACGTTCACTGTTCTTGCAGTCCAGAAATATTAGTACTGCAATATTTACCTACGTTCATTGTTCTTGCAGTCCAGAAATATTAGTACTGCAATATTTACCTACGTTCACTGTTCTTGCAGTCCAGAAATATTAGTACTGCTAAATTAAAATACGTTCACTGTTCTTGCAGGTCAGAAATATTAGTACTGCAATATTTACCTACGTTCACTGTTCTTGCAGTCCAGAAATATTAGTACTGCAATATTTACCTACGTTTATTGTTCTTGCAGTCCAGAAATATTAGTACTGCTAAATTAAAATACGTTCACTGTTCTTGCAGTCCAGAAATATTAGTACTGCTAAATTAAAATACGTTCACTGTTCTTGCAGGTCAGAAATATTAATACTGCAATATTTACATACGTTCACTGTTCTTGCAGTCCAGAAATATTAGTACTGCAATATTTACCTACGTTCATTGTTCTTGCAGTCCAGAAATATTAGTACTGCAATATTTACCTACGTTCACTGATATATTAGTACTGCTAAATTAAAATACGTTCACTGTTCTTGCAGGTCAGAAATATTAGTACTGCAATATTTACCTACGTTCACAGTTCTTGCAGTCCAGAAATATTAGTACTGCAATATTTACCTACGTTCATTGTTCTTGCAGTCCAGAAATGTTAGTACTGCAATATTTACCTACGTTCACTGTTCTTGCAGTCCAGAAATATTAGTACTGCTAAATTAAAATACGTTCACTGTTCTTGCAGGTCAGAAATATTAATACTGCAATATTTACATACGTTCACTGTTCTTGCAGTCCAAAAATATTAGTACTGCAATATTTACCTACGTTCATTGTTCTTGCAGTCCAGAAATATTAGTACTGCAATATTTACCTACGTTCACTGTTCTTGCAGTCCAGAAATATTAGTACTGCTAAATTAAAATACGTTTACTGTTCTTGCAGGTCAGAAATATTAGTACTGCAATATTTACCTACGTTCACTGTTCTTGCAGTCCAGAAATATTAGTACTGCAATATTTACCTACGTTTATTGTTCTTGCAGTCCAGAAATATTAGTACTGCAATATTTACCTACGTTCACTGTTCTTGCAGTCCAGAAATATTAGTACTGCTAAATCAAAATACGTTCACTGTTCTTGCAGTCCAGAAATATTAGTACTGCAATATTTACCTACGTTCACTGTTCTTGCAGTCCAGAAATATTAGTACTGCAATATTTACCTACGTTTATTGTTCTTGCAGTCCAGAAATATTAGTACTGCAATATTTACCTACGTTCACTGTTCTTGCAGTCCAGAAATATTAGTACTGCTAAATCAAAATACGTTCACTGTTCTTGCAGTCCAGAAATATTAGTACTGCAATATTTACCTACGTTCACTGTTCTTGCAGTCCAGAAATATTAGTACTGCTAAATTAAAATACGTTCACTGTTCTTGCAGTCCAGAAATATTAGTACTGCTAAATCAAAATACGTTCACTGTTCTTGCAGTCCAGAAATATTAGTACTGCAATATTTACCTACGTTCACTGTTCTTGCAGTCCAGAAATATTAGTACTGCTAAATTAAAATACGTTCACTGTTCTTGCAGTCCAGAAATATTAGTACTGCAATATTTACCTACGTTTATTGTTCTTGCAGTCCAGAAATATTAGTACTGCAATATTTACCTACGTTCACTGTTCTTGCAGTCCAGAAATATTAGTACTGCTAAATCAAAGTAAGTTCACTGTTCTTGCAGTCCAGAAATATTAGTACTGCTAAATTAAAATACGTTCACTGTTCTTGCAGTCCAGAAATATTAGTACTGCTAAATTAAAATACGTTCACTGTTCTTGCAGGTCAGAAATATTAGTACTGCAATATTTACCTACGTTCACAGTTCTTGCAGTCCAGAAATATTAGTACTGCAATATTTACCTACGTTCATTGTTCTTGCAGTCCAGAAATGTTAGTACTGCAATATTTACCTACGTTCACTGTTCTTGCAGTCCAGAAATATTAGTATTGCTAAATTAAAATACGTTCACTGTTCTTGCAGGTCAGAAATATTAATACTGCAATATTTACATACGTTCACTGTTCTTGCAGTCCAGAAATATTAGTACTGCAATATTTACCTACGTTCATTGTTCTTGCAGTCCAGAAATATTAGTACTGCAATATTTACCTACGTTCACTGTTCTTGCAGTCCAGAAATATTAGTACTGCTAAATTAAAATACGTTTACTGTTCTTGCAGGTCAGAAATATTAGTACTGCAATATTTACCTACGTTCACTGTTCTTGCAGTCCAGAAATATTAGTACTGCAATATTTACCTACGTTCATTGTTCTTGCAGTCCAGAAATGTTAGTACTGCAATATTTACCTACGTTCACTGTTCTTGCAGTCCAGAAATATTAGTACTGCTAAATTAAAATACGTTCACTGTTCTTGCAGGTCAGAAATATTAATACTGCAATATTTACATACGTTCACTGTTCTTGCAGTCCAGAAATATTAGTACTGCAATATTTACCTACGTTCATTGTTCTTGCAGTCCAGAAATATTAGTACTGCAATATTTACCTACGTTCACTGTTCTTGCAGTCCAGAAATATTAGTACTGCTAAATTAAAATACGTTTACTGTTCTTGCAGGTCAGAAATATTAGTACTGCAATATTTACCTACGTTCACTGTTCTTGCAGTCCAGAAATATTAGTACTGCAATATTTACCTACGTTTATTGTTCTTGCAGTCCAGAAATATTAGTACTGCAATATTTACCTACGTTCACTGTTCTTGCAGTCCAGAAATATTAGTACTGCTAAATCAAAATACGTTCACTGTTCTTGCAGTCCAGAAATATTAGTACTGCAATATTTACCTACGTTCACTGTTCTTGCAGTCCAGAAATATTAGTACTGCAATATTTACCTACGTTTATTGTTCTTGCAGTCCAGAAATATTAGTACTGCAATATTTACCTACGTTCACTGTTCTTGCAGTCCAGAAATATTAGTACTGCTAAATCAAAATACGTTCACTGTTCTTGCAGTCCAGAAATATTAGTACTGCAATATTTACCTACGTTCACTGTTCTTGCAGTCCAGAAATATTAGTACTGCTAAATTAAAATACGTTCACTGTTCTTGCAGTCCAGAAATATTAGTACTGCTAAATCAAAATACGTTCACTGTTCTTGCAGTCCAGAAATATTAGTACTGCAATATTTACCTACGTTCACTGTTCTTGCAGTCCAGAAATATTAGTACTGCAATATTTACCTACGTTCACTGTTCTTGCAGTCCAGAAATATTAGTACTGCTAAATTAAAATACGTTCACTGTTCTTGCAGTCCAGAAATATTAGTACTGCAATATTTACCTACGTTTATTGTTCTTGCAGTCCAGAAATATTAGTACTGCAATATTTACCTACGTTCACTGTTCTTGCAGTCCAGAAATATTAGTACTGCTAAATCAAAGTAAGTTCACTGTTCTTGCAGTCCAGAAATATTAGTACTGCTAAATTAAAATACGTTCACTGTTCTTGCAGTCCAGAAATATTAGTACTGCTAAATTAAAATACGTTCACTGTTCTTGCAGGTCAGAAATATTAGTACTGCAATATTTACCTACGTTCACAGTTCTTGCAGTCCAGAAATATTAGTACTGCAATATTTACCTACGTTCATTGTTCTTGCAGTCCAGAAATATTAGTACTGCAATATTTACCTACGTTCACAGTTCTTGCAGTCCAGAAATATTAGTACCGCTAAATTAAAATACGTTCACTGTTCTTGCAGGTCAGAAATATTAATACTGCAATATTTACATACGTTCACTGTTCTTGCAGTCCAGAAATATTAGTACTGCAATATTTACCTACGTTCATTGTTCTTGCAGTCCAGAAATATTAGTACTGCAATATTTACCTACGTTCACTGTTCTTGCAGTCCAGAAATATTAGTACTGCTAAATTAAAATACGTTTACTGTTCTTGCAGGTCAGAAATATTAGTACTGCAATATTTACCTACGTTCACTGTTCTTGCAGTCCAGAAATATTAGTACTGCAATATTTACCTACGTTTATTGTTCTTGCAGTCCAGAAATATTAGTACTGCAATATTTACCTACGTTCACTGTTCTTGCAGTCCAGAAATATTAGTACTGCTAAATCAAAATACGTTCACTGTTCTTGCAGTCCAGAAATATTAGTACTGCAATATTTACCTACGTTCACTGTTCTTGCAGTCCAGAAATATTAGTACTGCTAAATTAAAATACGTTCACTGTTCTTGCAGTCCAGAAATATTAGTACTGCTAAATCAAAATACGTTCACTGTTCTTGCAGTCCAGAAATATTAGTACTGCAATATTTACCTACGTTCACTGTTCTTGCAGTCCAGAAATATTAGTACTGCAATATTTACCTACGTTCACTGTTCTTGCAGTCCAGAAATATTAGTACTGCAATATTTACCTACGTTTATTGTTCTTGCAGTCCAGAAATATTAGTACTGCAATATTTACCTACGTTCACTGTTCTTGCAGTCCAGAAATATTAGTACTGCTAAATCAAAATACGTTCACTGTTCTTGCAGTCCAGAAATATTAGTACTGCAATATTTACCTACGTTCACTGTTCTTGCAGTCCAGAAATATTAGTACTGCTAAATTAAAATACGTTCACTGTTCTTGCAGTCCAGAAATATTAGTACTGCAATATTTACCTACGTTCACTGTTCTTGCAGTCCAGAAATATTAGTACTGCAATATTTACCTACGTTCACTGTTCTTGCAGTCCAGAAATATTTGTACTGCTAAATTAAAATACGTTCACTGTTCTTGCAGTCCAGAAATATTAGTACCAGAGATTTAACTATAATGGAGTACAAAAATTTGGAGGATAAAGTAGGGAAAGAACAAGACCCACTTCCTCCTAATGCTGAAGCTGCTGCCACTAGTCATGACATAGACGATGAAATGCCATCAACGTCGTCTGCCAAGGGCGATGCCCAATCTCCTAGTAGAGGGCATGTAAAATCCAAAAAGCCAAAGTTCACTAAAATTAGCAAAAAAAGAAAAATGAAATCATCTGAGGAGAAACGTAAACTTGCCAATATGCTATTTACGACACGGAGTGGAAAGGAACGGCTTAGGCCCTGGCCCGTGTTCATGACTAGTGGTTCAGCTTCACCCAAGGATCTAAGCCCCCCTCCCCCCCCTCTAAAAAACTTAAGAGACTTAAGCTGTCATCAACAACACAGCAAACATCTCTGCCTTCTAAAAAGATGGCATCACAAATCCCCAAGGCGAGACCAAGGGTGTTGGTGGTTGCGAAGCCTGACCTTCCCATCACTGTATGGGAAGAGGTGGCTCCTTCCACCATTTGCAGCACGCCCTCTGCATATGCTGGAAGGATCACCCACAGTCCAGTTACAGATTTGGCTAATGAAGGTGTCAATGTTGTACACCGGGAGAAGGATATTGATGTAGCTGGCGCTAAGGAGGAACTTGACAAGGAGGATGCTGATGTGGTTATCTTAAATGAGGCACCAGGGGGGGAAACAGTTGTTGTCCATGGGATGAAAAAGCCCATCGTCATGCCTGATCAGAAGACCAAAAAATCCACCTCTTCATTCTGGAATTATTTTTATCCCAATCCGGACAACAAATGTATGGCCATATGTACCTTATGTAATGCTCAAATAAGCAGGGGTAAGGATCTTGGCCACCTAGGGACATCCTCCCTTATACGTCACCTGAAGAACCTTCATAATTCAGTGTTTAGTTCAGGACCTGTGGCTAGGACCGTCAGCAGTCCAGGGACACCTAAATCCCTTGGTCCTGTTGTATACACACCACCAACACCCTCCTCGTCAACTTCCTCCACGATCTCCATCAGAGATAGTCCTGCAGGTCATGTCACCAGCATGACTGAGTCCTCTTCAATCCGGGATTCTACCGGGGAATCCTGCAGCGGTAGTCCTACTACTGCCGCTGCTGCTGTTGCTGCTGTTAGTCGGTCATCTTCCCAGAGGGGAAGTCATAAGAATGCTACGTCTTTCACCAAACAGTTGACCGCCCAACAGTCGTTTGCCATGAGCACGAAGTACCACAGTAGTCACCCTATTGCAAAGCTGATAACTGCGGCTGTAACAGCTATGTTGGTGTTAGAGGTGCGTCCGGTGTCCGCCATCAGTGGAGTGGGATTTAGACGGTTGATGGAGGTATTGTGTCCCCGGTACCAAATCCCGTCGAGATTCCACTTCACTAGGCAGGCGATACCCGGGATGTACAGAGAAGTATGAACAAGTGTCCTCAGTGCTCTGAAAAATGCGGTTGTACCCACTGTCCACTTAACCACGGACATGTAGACAAGTGGTTCAGGGCAAACTAAGGACTATATAACTGTGACAGCCCACTGGGTAGATGCATCGCCTTCTGCAGCAACAGCAGCAGCTGCATCAGTAGCAGCATCTCCACAACAGCTGCTCGTTCCAAGGCAGGCAACGTTGTGTATCACAGGTTTTAATAAGAGGCACAACGCTGACAACCTCTTAGAGAAACTGAGGGAAATAATCTCGCAGTGGCTTACCCCACTTAGACTCTCCTGGGGATTTGTGGTGTCAGACAACGCCAGTAACATTGTGCGGGCATTACATATGGGCAATTTCCAGCACATCCCATGTTTTGCCCACACCATAAATTTGGTGGTGCAGCATTACCTGAAGAGTGACAGGGGTGTGCAGGAGATGCTTGCGGTGGCCCGCAAAATTGCTGGACACTTTCGGCATTCTGCCAGTGCCTACCGCAGACTCGAGCAACATCAAAAATGGCTGAACCTGCCCTGCCATCACCTCAAACAAGAGGTTGTGACGCGCTGGAACTCCACCCTCTATATGCTGCAGAGGATGGAGGAGCAGCAAAAGGCCATTCAAGCCTACACAGCCACCTACGACATAGGCAAAGGAGTGGGGATGCGCCTGAGTCAAGCGCAGTGGAGACTGATTTCGGTGTTGTGCAAGGTTCACACTGGTACACACTGAAGGGGGCGAGGAATCAGAGGATGAGGATGAGGACGACATCTTGCCTCAGTAGAGCCAGTTTAGTTTGTACAGGGAGAGATGAATAGCTTTTTTTGTGTGGGGGCCCAAACAAACCAATCATTTCAGCCACAGTAGTTTGGTAGGCCCTGTCGCTGAAATTATTGGTTTGTTAAAGTGTGCATGTCCTATTTCAACAACATAAGGGTGGGTGGGAGGGCCCAAGGACAATTCCATCTTGCAACTCTTTTTTTGCTTTGCCAGTTCGTTTTGGGGGGGTCCAAACAAACCAATCATTTCAGCCACAGTTTGGTAGGCCCTGTTGCTGAAATGATTGGTTTGTTAAAGTGCGCATGTCCTATTTCAACAACATCAGGGTGGGTGGGAGGGCCCAAGGACAATTCCATCTTGCAACTCTTTTTTTGGCATTATGTGCTCTTTGGGGCCTAGTTTTTCAAACTGCCATCCTGTCTGCCACTGCAGTGCCACTCCTAGATTGGACACCTAAATCCCTTGGTCCTGTTGTATCCACACGAGCAACACCCTCCTCGTCAATTTCCTCCACGATCTCCATCAGAGATAGTCCTGCAGGCCATGTCACCGGCATGACTGAGTCCTCTTCAATCCGGGATTCTTCCGGAGGATCCTGCAGCGGTACACCTACTACTAATGCCGCTGCTGCTGTTGCTGCTGGTAGTCGGTCATCTTCCCAGAGGGGAAGTCGTAAGAATGCTACGTCTTTCACCAAACAGTTGACCGTCCAACAGTCGTTTGCCATGAGCACGAAGTACGACAGTAGTCATCCTATGGCAAAGCGGATAACTGCGGGCGTAACAGCTATGTTAGTGTTAGACGTGCGTCCGGTGTCCGCCATCTGTGCAGTGGGATTTAGACGGTCGATGGAGGTATTATGTCCCCGGTACCAAATCCCGTCGAGATTCCACTTCACTAGGCAGTCCAGAAATATTAGTATCAGATATTAAACTACGTTCACTGTTCCTGCAGTGCAGAAATATTAGTATCAGATATTAAACTACGTTCACTGTTCCTGCAGTGCAGAAATATTAGTATCAGATATTAAACTACGTTCACTGTTCCTGCAGTGCAGAAATATTAGTATCAGATATTAAACTATGTTCACTGTTCCTGCAGTGCAGAAATATTAGTATCAGATATTAAACTACGTTCACTGTTCCTGCAGTGCAGAAATATTAGTATCAGATATTAAACTACGTTCACTGTTCCTGCTACATCAAAAAAGCATAAACCTGCCCTGCCATCAACTAAAACAAGAGGTTGTGACACGCTTGAACTTCACCCTCTATATGCTGCAGAGGATGGAGGAGCAGCAAAAGGCCATTCAAGCCTACACAGCCACCTACGACATAGTCAAAGGAGTGGGGATGTGCCTGAGTCAAGCGCAGTGGAGACTGATTTCGGTGTTGTGCAAGGTTCACACTGGTACACACTGAAGGGGGCGAGGAATCAGAGGATGAGGATGAGGACGACATCTTGCCTCAGTAGAGCCAGTTTAGTTTGTACAGGGAGAGATGAATTGCTTTTTTGGTGTGGGGGCCCAAACAAAACAATAATTTCAGCCACAGTAGTTTGGTAGGCCCTGTCGCTGAAATGATTGGTTTGTTAAAGTGCGCATGTCCTATTTCAACAACATCAGGGTGGGTGGGAGGGCCCAAGGACAATTCCATCTTGCACCTCTAGCAAACTCTTGCAAACTGCCATCCTGTCTGCCACTGCTCTGCCACTCCTAGATGGGCCACGTGTTTGTGCCGCCCACTTGTGTCGCTTAGCTTAGACATCCAGCTACCTGGGTGCAACCTTTTTGACTAAAAACAATATTGTGAGGTGTGAGGTGTTCAGAATAGACTGTAAATTAGTGAAAATGAATATTATTGAGGTTAATAATAGTGTAGGAGTGAAAAAAAAACAAAAACATGGATTTTAGCACTTTTTATGCTTTTTTAAAAAAAAAATCAGAACCCAAAACCCAAAACCAAAACCAAAACCTTTCGTGGGGTGTTTTGGCAAAACAAATCAGAACCCAAAACCTCAAGCTAATCAGAACCCAAAACACCAAAAGTGGCTGGTGCACACCCCTATTTATTTTTGTTGGGTTTTTTTTGTGGTTTTTTTTTCTGGCTTGCCCGCGGCACCCCTGTGACAGCGCAGGGAGCCACGGCTCACACTTTGGGAGCCGCTGCTTTAGCCAGTGTTTTAACACCTCTCAATAGCAATATTACAGTCCCGGTCCGAGGTATTAATAACACAGTTTGATATCTCACTTAAATAACTTGAACATAGCAAAGCAAAAGAAACGTATCTGTCTTCATATGAGTCCTGCTGACAGCTCATGGGCAGTGGCAAGTCAGGTATTTTCCTATACTGCAAAGTAGAGATGTTCACTGACCCCCGTGTTTTGCTTTTGGATCTGGATTAACTTCGTTTTTTGGTTTTGGTTTTGGATTCCTATTTTTTTTCTAAAATCTCTATTTTTTTTTACTATATTTGCATTATTTGGCTCTTTTTTTGTTCCTACATTATTATTAACCTCAATAACATTAATTTCCAGTCATTTCCAGTCAATTTTTGTCAAGTGACAATAAAACTTCTACCCCTCCTGTTTCTGTATGAGCAATGGCACTGGAGACTGGAGAGTGACAAGAACACTGCTACCCATGTTTCTGTGTGTGCAATGGCACTGAGCAATGTAACTTCAGAATGGAGAGTGACAAGAACACTGCTACCCGTTTCTGTGTGAGCAATGGTGCTGGATCTCCTGGGGAGGGAGGTACTCATGGTATCCAAAATCCGCGAGATCCGACAACTCAACAATGACATTTTGCCTCGATTCAGATTAGAGGATGCGCGAAAGTACCGAGCTGGCTCGCGAGCCTACTTGGACCCCCTAAATTCGGGTGGGTTTGGTCTTCAGAAAACTGAGCTCGAGCATCTCTACTGCAAAAGGTGCTTATTTCTGGGCTGGCTGCAAACATTCCTCAGGACAACAATTCAGCCATAGATTTAGTGGGTCTTTAAGGGAAGATCCTGCATTAGTTCAGCCAGCAGCCACAGACATCACTTCTCTCTCTAGCCAGTCCGTTTTTTGGCTCCTCCCCTTTGTTCCAAGAATTTCCTTGAAGCCTTCTAGGTTATTATTGGGCTCTAGAGAGCAGCCTGGGCTGTAGTTTGAAGTCTGTCCACCCAAAAATGGCCTTCACAATTTGCAGTTAACTTCCCAGAGGCACTCCGTGGAACTATAGTTTTCTGAATCAGTGCATACAGTAATATACCTGTGATTTGCAGGGTATCACATATACACTGTGCCTAGCAGTGATCATATAGTCATTATGATGAACAGTGCATGATAGACATTGTACCCATCACCACTCACATACACATTTTTAGCATGACCATATTCCGATTGTTCACACTATTTCCCCAGCAGGGCTCACACACAAAAGTGCCATGACAGATAATGTGCCCAGCGTTGTCCAAGTACACATTTACCTGCAGTACCATACTGCAAATAAGTGTCCACATAAATATAGAGCCTAATGCTGAGTTGAACTTATGGCAGTATACATGGCATAAATTATGAAAAATTGTAATTGCATGCCCACAAAGAGAATGCACATATATGCGCACTTGCAGAATTGCACGTATCTGACACTTCATCATCATCATTTATTTATTTATATAGCGCCAGCAAATTCCTTAACACTTTACAATTGGGAACAGTTATAAAACAATACTGGGTAATACATACATACAGAGAGGTAAGAGGGCCCTGCTCGCAAGCTTACAATCTATGGGACACTTGCGCTTCCTTACAAGTGTCTAGGCAGAACAAGGGAGGGAGGGTTCATTCTAGAGATGGTCACTGACCCCTGTGTTTTGGTTTTGTATTTGGTTTTGGATCTGGATTACCGTCGTGTTTTGGTTTTGGTTTTGGTTTTGGTTTTGCAAAACCGCCATTGCGTGTTTTGGTTTTGGTTTTGTTTGGTTTTGTTTTGCTATTTTGTTGGAAAATCAATGTTTTTGGGGCTAAAATAACCAAATTTAGTGCTCCACCTGTTTCTTGGATAAGTAATGTAATTGTAAAGCTAATAAATTATCAAAATAACAGTTTAATTCCTGGTAGGTAGGCCTTCATTAATTCTACACACAAAACAGATTGTCTTCCTCTCCATCTATACATATTGGCAATGCAGCCATCGTCTTTGGATGTATATTACACCCTACACTTATAGTTAAATATGTAAAGAAATGGACCAAGGCAGTTTGGTTTCTGTCTCTATAGGCCCCCCTCCACTTGTCGAAAATACAAAAAAATTCAGCCGTTATAGACTGTACAATATTAATTGAAATGGAAAAAGCCATTTTGGGGTCACTGTGTATATGACACCCTACCCATAATGAGAAATTGCCAAAACAGCAACCTTTCAAGATGGTACGTGATATGGAAATGCCCCAAGTCCCTTTCCTCTTTGGGGTAGATTGAACCCTAGACTTAAATAGAAAGTTTTAAAAAGATGTTATCGTCATAATCTGGATCTTCATCCTCACCCTCATCAGTGTGTACATCATCATCACAGACTATCAATTCATCGCCGCTTGAATCCGCCATTAGAGAACAGTCAGTGCTTGGATGTCTTTGATGGTCAAGGCCTTCCTCGTGGAAGATGTAGTTCATTTTTATAAACATAATTTTCTCCACATTTTTGGGAAGTAACCTTCTACGGCGATCACTGACTAAGTTCCCGGCTGTACTGAATACTCGTTCAGAGTACACACTGGAGGGTAGGCAGCTTAGGTATTGCAAAGCAAGTTTGTACATGGGTTTCCAAATGGCCTGCTTTTCCTCCCAGTAAGAAAAGGGACTGTCTGACATTTCCATATCAATTACCTCTTGAAAATAATCCTCCACCATCCTTTGCATGTTTATACTCGTATTGGATGGAGTTATGGGCAAGGTGACAAATTTTTTTTGAAAAATCCTTCAAACCAGCCCAAAAGTTAAATTGTTCTGGTCTGCCCCCTGCGTCTTCCCTACTTCTTTTTGGGAAATTTTATTTTTTACAAGCAGCAGCAGCTTGAGAAAGTGAAGGAGGACACGTAGTCAAGCCGAGGCCCAGTTCAGCAGCCAACTTGCTGAGCAATAGCTCCTTGCAACAGTTCACATCTCGCTCATTTACAAGTAAATACTCAATGTAGGTCTTAAACCTTGGATCAAGCACAGTGGCCAAAACGTACTGATCCGAGTTCAAGATCTTAATAACTCGAGGATCATTGTGAAGCGAATGAAGTACTTGATCAACAAGGCCAACATACTTTGCTGAATTGCTTGCTTTCAGCTCCTCCTTCAGTTTCTCAAGCTGCTTTTCCAATAGTCTAATTAAAGGAATGACTTGGCTCAAACTAGCAGAGTCTGCACTCACCTCACACGTCACAACTTCAAATGGTTTCAGCACCTTGCACAGCACTGAAAGGATTCCCCACTGTGCAAGACTGAAACACATCCCCCCTCCTTTCCCAATGTCATGGCTTGTGCAATATGCTTGGATGGCTTTGCGCTGTTCCTCCATCCTCTGAAGCATGTACAGGGTGGAATTACACCTAGCTACCACCTCTTGCTTAAGTTGGTTGTAGTTGAATAGAAAAAAAGCAGCCTGCATAGACTGTGGAATTAGAAAGTAAAAATAAATGGACCACGGTAGTTTGGTGGCTATCTATGCCCCCCCCCCTCCCCGCCCTCCACATGTAGTTGAATAGAAAAAAAGCAGCCTGCATAGACTTCGAAATTAGAAAGTAAAAATAAATGGACCACGGTAGTTCGGTGGCTATCTATGCCCCCCCGGCCCTCCACTTGTAGTTGAATAGAAAAAAAGCAGCCTGCATAGACTGTGGAATTAGAAAGTAAAAATAAATGGACCAAGGTAGTTTGGTATCTGTCTGCATCAGACCCCCTCTCCACTAGGAGTAAAATAGAAAACTATTTAGCCGTTATAGACTCTAGAATATAAATAGAAATTGAGAAAGGCAATTTGGTATCTGTCTGCATCATAATCATCAAAATCATCATTAGTGCCCTCGTCGCCTACACAAATCTCCCTCTCATCCTCTTCTAATTCCAAAGTGGCATCCTCAATTGGTGTATCACTGGCTACACTCGGGCTGTTCAGGCACACATCAGCAGAACTGCTGAAAGGGCCCTTCTTCATGGGTACACTAACAGAATGCTCACGATTAGACATCCCACTGTTGGATGGACTCTCCACAGGGATTGGTGTCATTTCTGATTCAGAGCAAACATTATCCTCTAATGCCTTACTGTTATTTTGCATCTCGGCTTTGACGCGAAACAGTAGTTGTGCACCACTTGTAGGCTCGGTAACATTTTTGGATCTGCCACTAATAGAGAAAGGTGAAGGCCTCATTCTCTCTTTGCCACTGCGTGTGTAGAATGGCATGTTGGCAAAAAAATTTTTTATCGGCACTTAACTTTTCCTCAGTCACACTTCTTTTTCGCTTCAACACAGTAAAAAAAATTTTGGTGTGTGTTTTTGGACTGATTTCGAAACACTGTGTAGTTTGACATCGCCTTGCCCAGATGACGTACTGGGACCACTACCATCAGGACTGGTGACAGAACCTGGTTGCTCATTCTGCTCATATGTGGACTGCTTTGAATCCATTCTGAGCCCAATGCACTTGTAGTGCTACAAATTGTTTTAGATACTGCTGACAAATAGGACTTTTGACAGCAAGAAATATTTATGCACAATTATGGAAGACACCCTAAAAGCACTTGGGAGTGCTAAAAATTATTTGGTAGATACTGCTGACAAATATGACTTTTGACAGCCAGAAATATTTATGCACAATTATGGGGGACACCGCAAAAGCACTTGGGAGTGCTAAAAATTATTTGGTAGATACTGCTGACAAATATGACTTTTGACAGGCAGAAATATTTATGCACAATTATGGGGGCATCCCAAAAGCACTTGGGAGTGCAAAAAATTAGTTGGTAGATACTGCTGACAAATATGACTTTTGACAGCCAGAAATATTTATGCACAATTATGGGTGCCACCCCAAAAGCACTTGGGAGTGCTAAAAATGATTTGGTAGATACTGCTGACAGATAATACTTTGGACAGCCAAAAATATTTATGCACAATTATAGGGGACACCCCAAAAGCACTTGGGAGTGCAAAAAATTAGTTGGTAGATACTGCTGACAAATATGACTTTTGACAGCAAGAAATATTTATGCACAATTATGGGGGACACCCCAAAAGCACTTGGGAGTGCTAAAAATTATTTGGTAGATACTGCTGACAGATAATACTTTGGACAGCCAGAAATATTTATGCACAATTATGTGGGACACCCCAAAATCACTTGGGAGGGCAAAAAATTATTTCGTAGATACTGCTGGCAAATATGACTTTTGACAGCCAGAAATATTTATGCACAATTATGGGGGACACCCCAAAAGCACTTGGGAGTGCTAAAAATGATTTGGTAGATACTGCTGACAGATAATTCTTTGGACAGCCAGAAATATTTATGCACAATTATGGGGGACACCCCAAAAGCACTGGGGAGTGCTAAAAATTATTTGGTTAATCTGCTGACAGTAATTTTGATAGCCAGAAATATTTAGGCAAACTAATGGGCAGCACAGTGGCCTCGTGGTTAGCACGTCTGCCTCACAGCACTGGGGTCATGAGTTCGATTCCCGACCATGGCCTTATCTGTGTGGAGTTTGTATGTTCTCCCTGTGTTTGCGTGGGTTTCCTCCGGGTGCTCCGGTTTCCTCCCACACTCCAAAAACATACTGGTAGGTTAATTGGCTGCAATCAAAAATTGACCCTAGTCTCTGTCTGTCTCCCTCTCTGTCTGTCTTTGTGTGAGTGTGTGTATATATTAGGGAATTTAGACTGTAAGCTCCAATGGGGCAGGGACTGATGTGAATGAGTTCTCTGTACAGCGCTGCGGAATTAGTGGCGCTATATAAATAAATGATGATGATGATGATGACACCCAAAAAGCACATTGAGTGCCAAATATTGAAAAACAAAACAAAACCTCTATCCTCCTGTCTTCTTTAGCAATTTTTGTTAGCACAATTGGAGTCAGAATATTGTATTATCTGTCCCTGATCTAATCAGCCTGTGAGTACACCCTGCTCTCTCCCTCTGTCAAATGGCGATGGACTGCTGTGGAGGCGTGTATTTATAATCTTCAAGTATCGCGAGAACCGAGCTTCAAGATCCGACAACGTCACAATGACCTTCGGCCTCGATTTGGATTCCGAGTGGGCGGGAGAGTACCCAGCCTACTCGGCTCGGTACTCAGATACCCAAAGTTCGGGTGGGCTCGGTTCTCGGGGAACCGAGCCCGCCCATCTCTAATTCATTCTAATGTAGGCTGAGTACAGTAAATGAGAATGTGGCTGAGGCAGAGCAGCATGGAGACACCTATACACCTTTAAGGAGCCGTATCTTTCCACTTGCTAGCGGGCATGTCCACGCTGATGATGACGGTTGCCAGCACAGCACACTTCTGTTTTGATGATTGCAAATTCACCCGTGAAGCTATAGGTACTTTCTTAATTGATCATAAAAATATAGGATTTGTGGGCATATTTTAAAAATATCTTTTTATGCTATTTACTTGAGAAGGAGTATTATATCTGGTGTATTGTATTGAGCCTAATAGTGAATGTGTTTTTCACTATCAGAACAAATGTCAAACTTTTATTGTGCTTATGACTTGGTTGTGTGTATACGTATGTGGGTGTATGTATGTCTGAAATAAACCTGGCGCATATACTGTAGGTGCAGAGGTGGATGCATCTTGACATACCTACAACTATGGGTGTAAATACTCTATTTTTATGGGTAGCTTTTTTTTCACATAAACTACGCCCAACATACATCCAACTCATCAGATCATATAGCATCCATTAGTGCCCACAGATATATAGTGCCCAACATCTTACAGTTACTTGGGGAGAAATTTGTGAGCATTAGGGATAGGTGCTGTGGGGCTTACAGTCCCTGTGAATCTACATCAGCAACACTATTCATGTCACCTGGCTCTTAGGCTGGGTACATATTACAGAAAATTTCTCCCAATGCCATACCAGTAATAATTTTACCAACGACTAAAAAAAAAAAGTCAAGGTGAGCATGCCAATTTATGTGTACACACTATACATATTTTAAAAGATTTACCCTCAGATCTGTGGTCTTCATCTGTCATAACCATCTGCTGAAAAGATCACGACCCTAAACTCTATGGAGATCCTGACCATGAGTGCAGACACACTGCAGAATTGGAAGGACATCATTCCATCTTTGAACCAGATTTTTAGTCCAGTTTAAATATCAAATGAAATGATAGAATGTGCTTTGGAACAATAATCGTTCATTGTTGCGTACACACAATATCGGACTGAACAGTTGTTTAATGTCTTATTGGCACCATTACTGGTCTGTAGTGTGTACCCAGCCTTAGTCAGCCCCCTCCCCAAGTCAATCCAGAACCTGCAATAGTTACACATTAGAAGATGGATGGGCCTCAGATTGTCTGGAGAAGGATTATAACCAAATACAACACAGCCACATCTGACCAGTAATCAATGGAGAATCACTGGTGAGTAAGATATCTGTAGTCTCATACCCAGATAATGTCTAATAGACAATGCAAAGAGCAGTCTAGTGGTCTCAAAACAATACATAGAACATTGTAGTGAACTTTATTTAATACAAACAGCATTGTAGTAACCTTGTAGAAGCCTCTATACAATAGAAATGTCATTCTAGTGACCTATGTACAATACAGAGAGCATCAGGAGAGCATCTTCACTACCCAATATACAATGCAAAGAGCTTACTAGTAATCAATATACAATATATAGAGCATTATAGTGACTCATGCAATACAAAGAGCATATTACATCCCTATACAATACAAGTATATAATATAAATGCAACTTAGAGATCACTGTACTATATAAACCCCAAACCTCTGGCGGCTATGCAATTCAGAATTCCAAATCTCTGGTGGCTACGCATTGCAGACCCCAGAAGTGTAGACCCCAGGTATCTGGCAGCGACAGGAGCTTCCTGCTTCTGTATGGTGTCCTGCTTGTTCTTTATGCCAATCTGGTCATGAACATTAGATTGCTCCCAGCAGACTGATTAGTAAATAGCGCAACCATTTTCCAAAGTACCAGCTCTCCTAGCACCCATCGGCGAATGTATTGCTTTGTGCATCAATCAGAGGGTCGGTAACTGTCCAGTTGTTATGAGCGTTTCCTGGCACAGCCGCCACTTTATTGGAGAGGTGGCATAGGGCAGCCTTGCTGTGCCACTATGTGCTTTACCTAACCTTTGGGGTGGTGACTTACTTTGTAGTAAAGTGGAGAGTTATTTCCATCCTGCAAATCACTTCAGCTCAGGACTAGAGGAGGTTTGGGCTTGTTCTATACTTTTAATTGGATGCATTTTTCATCTTTATGTTGTATTTCAGTGGACAAAAGAATTTCAAAAAACACATTGCATATTATAAAAAACTACACAAAGGTGATACTCACAATTAATATAAGTCCTCAAATAAGAGAAATAGGGGGAAAACTGAAGTGTAATTCAGTGAAAAGTGGGTTTCTAAAGTGATATATTGTAGAACTTCAATGTGACATTTACACTTTTGCAGAACACACCTCTTCAGATTTTTCCTCCTCCCCGCATACTTAGTTGTACTTCTGGTTTGCTGTTCACATCCACTGCCCTTCATATTTGAGGTCCATAGATATTATTTAAAAGCCTTGTAAATTGCAAACATAGATCTGCTGTTATCCATAATGTCCACAAGAGGGCACATTACTATCAGGTATACTATAATACAGTACATTAAATACAAAATAAGTTTACAGCAACATATTTACATTGCATTGTTAACTGATTTAGATGACCTTAAATTATTTTAATAACTATTATTTAAAAAGTCAAATGTGTTATTGTACACTGGCTTCCAGTCTTGCAATAGGCTTTGTGGAATACCTTTATCTAGTAAAGTAGCTCTCTTGTTCATAGATAATTGCATTGGGCTTTGTCATTGTACACTAGCTACCAAGCAATGGGGTATACTAAAGACCAATAAATGGGCTGTATATTGTATATTAGTCACCAGGCTATGAACTCTTTTTATTGTATACTAAACATTTGGCACTGGGGTATGTAATTTACATAATCCTCCACATAATGGGTTCTGCATTGTACACTATTCACCAGAGAAAGGGGCCTGCCTTTTGTTTCAGAAATGAGCACTGGAGTCCCTCTACTGGTATATTGTGTGGGATTACTCTTGTTCTACACTGTATGAGGTTGATGTTTAAAATGTAATGTTGGGAATGCTAAATGGGGCTCACTTTTGGGGTGTACATTTTACCTATTTCTCCTTGTGTGCCACTGCCTTTCAGAGATTACTCTCGATATATGATACATCAGTTTCTAGTAGTCGCAGGCACAAAAGTGGTACCCAGCGCTACGGCAGCTAGGCGAGTATTAGACTTCATTTGCACGTAGACTTCAAGGCACGTATATATATCACTCTGTGTATGCCCAGAACTGGGAGGTACATCTGAATGCGCCCTGTCCGTTGCATTTTCAAATGCAAAGAACACTTACTGCAGCCTACGATTTCGGGCAAGGAAGGAGGCATTTTGCAGTAGTCAATTTACAGTAGGGGCGTGCCGAACTCAAGCGCACGCACCCACATCCGAATCAAGCTCTGGGCATCTCTCAGGTACTTGTTTTTCTGTTGCATTTCTTGCTCCAGCTACAGGGCTAGTCTAATCCTGATCAGTAGTGATGACTGTCTGGTATGGATGCTATAACATGTGTTTGCCATCACGAGCGACTGTGAAAATATTTTTCATGTTCAGTAGACATTAACAACATCCTAATAAATGTATTTCATGGGGAATTATTTTATTTTGTTTAACAACTGAGACACAAGCCATTATGCAAATTTACAGTGAATTATACAATTTTTTTTTTGTTATGCAAACTTCCCTGGCATTACCCACTCAGGGTCAAAACAGCCCCAGGGGCTGAATAACTGGATCTTGTGTGTGTGTGTAATTCAAATAATTGGATGAAGTAAAATAAATTGATCAATATTGTTTTACTGTGCGATTGTGATTAGTATGCTACGTGTAATGACGCAATCACACGGATTAACAACACACACATTTACATTCTCACTTACACTTGTAAATAATACACAACCCACATTTATTTATTAGTAAAATGTATTAGTAATTATTTATACATAGATACAACTACATTAAATGTATCTAAGGCTCAGGATATAGGTAATTATCATGTTTAATATCATTTTGATCTACACATTACCATCAGGAATCCACTACTATCGGCAAAGCAATTGCTTCCTGCGACTGCTAGTTATGGAAGATAAAGGATTAATGCTCAAAATAATATTTTGTTTGGAATGCAAATAGGTTGGTCTAAACTGGATTAGGTCGGTTCCCTAGGCACAACATGTGCTCAGCTGTTGGAGTGGGTTGGCATTATACTGGACTGACCTGACCCCTGGACCAATGAAGAAATGCCTTAGTTTATCTTTGTGTACATTGTGTTATCATCATTTTTTTTCTTTTTCAAGCTGCATATTAGCTTCTTGGGACAGTGTCTTCTTTCTCTCTTCCTGACAACAGACAACATGACTGTATCTGAACCTTGCCCCAGGACACGCTTTCGAACATTGTAATGTGTTTGATTTTATACTTTTCTCTTTATTGTTATGCTTTTTATGAGTCATCATGCTTTGCTGTAAATCATGCTATCTTTTGCTATTAAATCTCTTTGTGAGTTGGAACCACAATAATCGCATTGGAAAATGTTTATTGGTAGCAACAAAATGAACATAACATGTGTGACCAAATCCAAATGATTTTCCTGTTGCATGTGCCTTGGGTTGAGTGGCTTACTAAGCTGTGAGGACTTACAGACAGCAGTGTTGTACTGGCCCACTGGGACACCAAGGAAATCCCCAGTGGACCCCACTGTTCAAAGACCCCACCCGCTTTCCAGAGGGGGTGGGGTCATGATTGTGCACCAGGCTGTCAGCTGTATGCCTTCCCAGGCTTGCCCTATAATGGACTGCCTGGGCAGGCCTGAAAGAAGAAGAAACTACATTAATTTCTTGGTTCCTGTAAGAGGGGACGGAGCTACATGACTCTCTTCCTGCTACAGTTGCTGGAGATAAGATAAGTGTCATTATAATAAGTGTGTGTGTTTGTTCCTGTAGGGACTGGTGTGTGTCTGTGTGTGTATGTATGTGTAAATGGTTAAAATGCAGTAGTGACTGGTGTCTGTGTGATGGCAAAGTGGACTAGTGGCATTGTGTGTGTGATGGCACAGGGGGTTTGTGGTAATGTAATTGTGTGATGGCAAAGGGGGCTTGTGGCAGTGTTTGTGTGATGGCAAAGGGGGCTTGTGGCAGTGTTTGTGTGATGGCAAAGGGGGCTTGTGGAAATGTAATTGTGTGTGATAGCAAAGGGGGCTTGTGGCAATGTGTGTGTGATGGTACTGGGTGCTTGTGCCAATGTAATGTGTGTATGATGGCAAAAAGGGGCTTGTGGCAATGTAATATGTGTGTGAGGTAGGTGGTGGCTAATTAATGTGCTATTTTGTTTGTGGGGTGATGGTGAGGCAATTTAATTTAATAGTGGATACTATTCATTTAAGATGGGGTGGTTTGGGTGCTATTAATTGAATGTGGGGGTGAGTTTGGGGAGAATGAGGACTATTTATTAAATGTCTATTTATTAAATGTGAATATGGCAAAGGGGGCTTGTGGCAATGTGTGTGTGATGGTACTGGGTGCTTGTCCCAATGTAATGTGTGTGTGATGGCAAAGGGCGGTAGTGGCAATGTGTGTGTTATGGCACAAAGGGGCCTGTGGCAATATAATGTGTGTGTGTGTGAGGGCAGGTGTCTTGTGGCAATGTAATATGTGTGTGTGAGGTAAGTGGTGGCTAATTACTGTGTGCTATTTAGTATGTGGAGTGATGGTGGGGCAATTTAATTTAATAGTGGATACTATTAATTTAAGATGGGGTTGTTTGGGTGCTATTAATTTAATGTGGGGGTGAGTTTGGGGAGAATGAGGTCTATTTATTAATTGTGAATATGAATTATTTAACGGCAGTGATATTTGCGGGAAATAGGTATATTTATTAAACGTAAATACTATTAATTTGTTGCTCGGGCTGCTTGGAGGGAGGGAAATAGGTTTATTTATTAAATGGGAATACTATTACTTTAATGTTGGGGTGGGTTGGAGGGATATAGACCTATTTATTAAATGAGAATACTATTATTTTAATTTTGGGACTGGAGAAAGGCCTAATTATTAATCACTCAGGACTGCTCTGTCCTAGGTCTCTGAGCGGACTACCTTTTCAACCTCAGGACGTAGGGAAGTTTTCTATTTAATCTCGGGAATTATTGATATAATACCGGGGCTAGTTGGAGTTTTCTAAATGTACATATTTTTTTCCCAAATAGGGCCCCCAACATTGTAGGATCTAGACAAGCCGCAACTAAAGAAACCTGCAGCCACTGGTGGTGAAAGTGACAACAGGTAGAAGAGAGCAGGACAGTCTGTCAAATGTTCTGATTCTAGTGTGACAAGTTTTGGTAACTGTTCTGCCCAATCTAAGGAGTCCAAGATTGTGTACTCTTTATATACACACTGCATTCATTATATACTACACTATCAGGGCCGGATTAAAAATGGGCCTTATGGGGCTGCAGCCTCAGGCTCCCATCACAGATAGGCCCAGGAGCAGATCAGGATGGACCACTAAAAGGCCAGTGCTGGGGCCGTTACCTGGTGGCTCCCCAGGGACCAGCGGTCACACTACAAGAGCTACGGATAAACACCTGGACAGATCTGTTCCTATTCCCTGCAATCATTTGTGCCTACCGCTACAGTGCAGCTGGGTCTGTACGTGCGTGCTGAGCTCCTCCAATTGGGGTTCAGCACTCACACTTCAAGCGCCCCTGGACCTCCTCTCTCTCCTCTGATATGGAACTGATGGACATGCTGGTCTCGACTTATCTTTATGCGGTGGCGGATCTACACAGATCCATTCGTCTTCTCCTTACATTCCGTCTCTGTCAGCACATCTTGTCAGCGCACCTGCCTCCCTCCACTTTCCTGTGTAATAACTTCATACACTGGCAGGATAAATCTGTCAGTGATTGGGCAATGATTATTCTCATTGATGAAGACTAACATGAAGAACAGCAACTACTATAGACTGCAGGTGATAGATGCCAACTTTGCTGCATTTTCATAATCAATAATAATTGTACTTAATATCATGATATCAATGCAGACAGCCATATCCTACAGTCTGTATGTTGCACATCAATGATTTATTACACATTGTGTATATCTTGGCATTCTTATTTTGTTAATATGGATCTGTTCTATGTAAAGTGTGAAGCTTTTATATATTCTTTGTGCCCATCTTCCCCTGCTGAGGGCATATCACACGTGGAGCTCCTGACATGCCTGCCATCCCATGTGTGTGCCTCTGAAATGTATAGCGCCAAATGGAAGAACATGTAGAGGAATGGAGGGCTCACAGTGTCACGTGTTTGGGGTGTGGGCTATTAAACTAATGGTGAAGGTGAGTACCAATAATTTCATACTGGGTTGGAGATATTAATTTATTGGTGGGACGATGGTAATTTATTAGTCAATGGGGCTATTTAATTAACAGCGAGGTCATGGGATGATGTATTTAATGCTGGAGTCATTTGAGAGCACGTAGGGGATCACGTAGTGAGCAGTAGAATGTTTAAACTGGTGCTGTATTCTATTTGAAAGTTAATTTCACATCTAAGTAGTTAAAAGCAGTTTGTTCTTCTAAATTGGAGATGTGTAATGAATTGTAGCATAAACCCCATAGGGATCCACTCTATCTCTGCAAATGGGTGAGGAGTGAGGTGCCAGAGAGTGTAGCATAGGTGCAGTACTATACGAAATAACAGGGACACAGTGCTTTCCTAGCAGGAGTCATGGTGCAGTGTAATTGGAGGGGAGCAAATGGACAGTTAACAATTAGCAGGAGGAGCAAATACATTCTTAGTTAAATAAGTTAATGTATATAATCCTGTTCATAGATGTAGATTTAAAAGTGGCAAACTTTTTTAAAAGTGGCAAAGGTTCTTCATAGTAGATTAGTGATTGCTAAGTGTTACCTTGGCTTCGGGGAATGTTGACACAGAAGACAGAAGGAGGAGGATGAAGGAGGAGAAATTAGGAGGAAGAAGTGGTGGAAGGAATGAGAGAGGAGGAATAAGGAGGATAGAGAAGGAAAGGGGAGGAAGATGGAGAATAACTGAGCCTCAGTGAGTACCTTCTGCGCAGTTGGTGGGTGCTGTTTCATTGTAGTGGGAAGAAAAAGGAGTTGATGACATGTGGTTGAAGCAGAGAGATAATGTGGCTGGATTCAGGTACCTGGAATATGTAAACCACTCTCAGGTGTATATTTTGTGTGTCCCTCCAAAAGTGCAGGAGTGGAGGAAACCTGTGTAAAGTGCAGCTTGAACATAGGCTGCGTATGTGACTGTTTGATATGGCCATCACTTGGATGCCATTTGCATTGTATTGTGGTCGCATAGATGCTCTCTATATTGTATGGCGGTCACTAGAATGCTCTTTGCATTTTATATACAGTTATACAGTATGTCCAGAGAATTCTCTCTCTATTGTTGCTATAACAAGGATGCTCTCTGAGATGTCTGTCAGTCACTAGATGCTCTCTGTAATATATATCAGTCTCTAGGATGTTCTCTGTAATGTATATTGGTCAATAGGATACTTTCTGTATTGTATATCGGTCACTACCACTGAGCAAATTATTATGCATATAACTATAATAACGGCCTTGTCTTACTTACAATACATTCTTGTCATTTCTACTTGAGAAAAGGAGGAATAAGAGAGGGGGGAGTTGAGCCATGGGATGACTAACATGTTGGTAGTTAAGTCTATGTAGTTTTATTTATTTATATTTTATTATTTTTATTTTGTGATGTCAGAAGTGGAAGAGGAGAGGAGATGGCTGGAGGGAGGTGCTACCCATGCCCTCCATGTTTCTGGTCGCACTCCCTCTGGATGCATGGTGCTGCTCACAATAGGCCCTCCATAATTTTTAGCCCGTGTGACCCTTTATCTGCCCTGTACACTATGGTGCTAGCTGACCTTTGTGAGCTTACCGCACCTCCTTTAGTGGTTTGGTTACGTCTCTTGGTGGGCCTCTACCATTGTATTCCCCTGTGGGACCATCATGCCCCAGTTCCGACACTGACAGTGACCACACCCAAAATATGCCACCTGTTATGTTTTTAGTACCAGGAGTACAGCAAAAAACTGTACTTGACTCAATATGTCACTATGAGTAAAGACATAAAACCCCCAATTTTACACAATTCAAAACCAAATCCGTGTTGGTCTAAACATTACCGTCACCATAGGTCAAAAAGGAAGCAACGTCTGTTTAAATTGGCCCCAATCGCCAAAATGAGACACACTAATATGGCAACTTCCCTGTAATTAGATGCATTAACATGCTGCTCACAAGCAAAAACTTATTTAAAGACATACTTATCACACAAACATAAGAATAACCTACTATATGGTTCACTAATCTTCATAGTTTTTTTTGTTAGCAGAGCTATAACAATCTTCTTATTCAGTTATTATATTCAAATGCTTCTCTGATTGTACAGCACTGTGTAATATGCTCTCTGGCACTGTAATATTTATAAATGGCATTTTCTAATTCTACACTGATCTAAGATCAACTGTATAAAACCTGTGAATCTCCCCAATAGTACATTTTACACACTACTGTAGTGCTTTCAAATCATATACTAAATTATCTTTAACCCTTTATTAATAATTACAATGCACAAAACTTGATTTTAGACTGGGCTATTTGTGTCACAGCCTTCCATGCAGGACCAAGATATTGAAATATGCTGGGAGACCTGGAGACTTTGATTAACTTGGTGTAGGTGATGACTGCAAGCCAAAATGTACAGTGTAGATATAAATGGTAATCAGATTCCAATATATGCGGCCTTTGCTTCAGCCATGGACACTAATGAGTTCTCTGGAGGATAGATACAGCTTTATGCAATCATACCATACTACCTTTGCTGCCTTCTACATCATGCTAGAACGGAGGAAGACAAAGGGCTGGAAAGTAAATATCAGAGACCAGACCATTAAATCTTGAGTAGTATGTAGCAAAATGTATGGTCTATTTAAAGATCAGTAAAAGGCAGTCTTTGCATCATCATTGGATTTGTTTATATATTAAAATGTTTAAGTAGTGGAGTGCTCCAAAAAAATTATGTATATCCATGATTCAACCACAATAATATCACAATAATGAAATATATAAATCATACATATCTTTGAATGGACAATGCAACTGTCTGTAAGATTCTGCACAGGCTCTTCTCTCTCACCAGAATTCTCCTGATCCTGCTCCACTCTTTTCCAAAATAGCTGATCCTCATCCCCTGTATGTATCTTCTTCTCTTGTAATGGTCACCAGTGGGCTTCTCAATGTTCATCTGCCCTCCTCCGCTGTTCTCCTTTCCTCCCAGTTGCCTGTACTGCTGAGAGATTTAGGGCTAGATGCAAGTCCGGTGCTTTGTGGACCAGATCACATTCGGGATGTAGTCAACATGACGCCATTGAAAATGTTGCCATTCAGAATGGCAACACCATACTGTTGACAATCTCAGAATGTCAACACAGTTCAAATGTCGACATGTTGTATTGTTGGCAGTCAACATGTCAAAAGAAAGCATTACATTTAAAGCGGTAATGCCGGCACTACATAATAAAAAAATAAATTAAAAATTGCACAATAAAATAAAATATATCCAAGATCTTACAAGCTTTAAAAACCCCACCATTACTGCAAAATAAAATAAATCCAAGTTCTTCCAGTTATTTTTTTTGAAAGCTGGAAGACCTGGATCTGTTTTCTGTTGTTTTGTTTACATGATGGGGTTTTTTTTTAAGCTTGGAAGACATTGGATATATTTTCTTTTATTGTTTTGGACAAGCATGGATAATTGGAGTTATTTCAGTTGAAGACCCTGGATGTTGGTGAGTACTACAGGTGTTTTTTTTATTTTTTTTAAATAAAGTTATTTTAAAACGTGAGTGTGTGTGTTTTTACATTACCCATTGAACTACAGGCAGGGCTGCCAAGAGGAATTCAGGGCCCCGGTACAACAAATTAATGGGGCCCCCCTTATAGTCGAGTACGGTAAAAAACAAAACAAAAGTATAGTCATGCATTTGGGGGCGTGGCAAATGCGCCATTGGGGCGTGGCTAACACATCAAAATCACTAGGCTCTGAATTTGCTGGAGCGTCACATATGTCCAAGCACTCCTGACTTTCAGGACATCTAGCACCACAGTGTACACAAAGAATGCAGTGTGTACACAAAGAGTTCAGTCTTGGCCTGCACCTTACATTGGGCAGAACACTCACCAAAAATTGGCATTGTCCCTACTAGAATCACAACATTTCACATACTGTCCTGCTCTCTCCTACCTGTTCTTCTCACTTTCACCACCTGTGGCTGCAGGTTTCTTTAGTTGCGGCTTGTCTGGATCCTGGAATGCTGGGGGCCCTATTTGAAAAAAAAATGGCTACATTTAGATAATTCCAAACAACCCTGGCATTAAATCAATACCACCCATGATTAATAATTAGGCCTTCCTCCAGCTCCAACATTACAATAATGTGCCCCTTCATCATCGCCATGCCTTATGATCACACTGCGCCCACCATGCTGCTTTTGCCTCCTTCACCTGGCTCTCCTTCATCACACTTTTCTATGATGCCCCCCCTTTTTCAATCCCACTGTGCCATGCCTCCCCTCCTTTTAACCCCACCGTGCCATGCTGCCCCCCGTTTTCTAACCCCACTGTGCCATGCTGCCCCCATTTTTTAACCCCACTGTGCCATGCCCCCCCTTTTTTAACCCCACTGTGTCATGCTACCCCCCATTTTTTAACCCCACTGTGCCATGCCCCCCTCTCGTTTTTTAACCCCTCTGAGCCATACCCCCCCCCGTTTTTTAACCCCACTGTGCCATGCTCCCCCCCTTTTTTAACCCCTCTGTGCCATGCCCCCCCCTCATTTTTTAACCCCTTCGTGCCATGCCCCCCCACATTTTTTAACCCCTCTGTGCCATGCCTCCCCTCGTTTTTTAACCCCTCTGTGCCATGCCCCCCCCCCATTTTTTAACCCCTCTGTGTCATGCTGCCCCCCCATTTTTTAACCCCCCTGTGCCATGCCCCCCCATTTTTTAACACCTCTGTCTCATGCTGCCCCCCCATTTTTAACCCCTCTGTGCCATGCCCCCCCTTCATTTTTTAACCCCTCTGTGCCATGCCCCCCCCCCCCTGTTTTCCTCCCTTTACTTACCTTTTCCTTTTCTTCTCTCTTCTTTCACGGTCCTCTTTGCTCCATTCAGACTGAATGCCGGGCGTGAAATGATGACATCACGCCCAGCATACAGTCTGAATGGAGCAGATAGGAGCCGAGAGGAGGGACGCCGGCGCCGCGATCACGTGAGTATGTTTATTTTTTTTAACTACCCTGCTCCCCCCATCAACGACCGAGCCCCCCCCCGCCGCAAAAAAAAAAACACAACGAAAAAAATGTACTTTTGAAAAAAAAATTACAAAAAAAAATCGACGGCGCGAGGGCACAGGCCGGGCCCCCTGGCATACCCGGGCCCGGGTAATTGGTACCCGCTCCCCCCCTCTCGGCAGCCCTGACAGGTAACTCTAAATCTGTTTGCTTTCTTGGTGATAATCTGCATCAGCTTCTTTTCTTTTGAAAGGTTGATCAGGCTTTGGATCCACAGCTCTCACTTTCTTTACCACTCCTTCCCTGGATTTTATGGTAATCTCCACCTGCATCATTTCTCACAGTAACTGTGTGAAGGATGGTGACCTGCGATCAGAGCCCATGCAGTGCAACTTCTGAATGATGGCATCAATTCTCCTCATAGTAGTTGTTTCATATGATTCTCATCCACATCACCATTTACCATGCCTCACTTCCCCACCATTTAGTGTATCAATTCATCCAGTGTGTACAAGTATTTATCCCCTGGCTCTTCAAAGCTATTTCTCAGTTTGTAAAGAAGGTCAGTCACATTTTCTGATTTATGTCGAGCAATAGCTTGTAGCTCACTCCTCGTGGTGGCTTTCACAACCCCATCTGGGCCCTCAGACTTTCCAATATTCTTTGTCACTTTACCAGCTTTTTACATTTCCACTACTCAATCTACATCAACACCACATCTTTCCAAGCCTCATAAGCCTCCTCCCCAGCCAGGGTGGGCTTGATCGCTGTGAAAGTCCTCAGTCTCTTGTATCCTATCTCTTGTTGATTCTACCCAACTGCACCACAATCTTCTCCAGAACAACTAAGTGAAGCTCGCTCTGTCTGTCAGCGCGTGCTGGCACCCTCGGCGAGCGTGGCTGCACCAGATTCTGGGGTAATTTGGGGGGGCTCTGCCATGGTGGCTGGCATGCTCTCTTCAGTTCTTGAGGGTATCTTTCGATCTCAGCAGTGCCTCCAATGTGACACTCCTGAGTGGGGTGTTGCAGATATGTGAATCTTTCAAAATGATTGAGCATCCCTATCTGGGGGTAAATGTATGAACGGTCGATTTCTGCAAGTCGCCGGAAATCGGCGACTTTGCAGGTAAAATTTAAAGCGGCGATGGCTTGTAAAGGCAAGTTTGCCTTTACAAGCCATCGCCCCTTTAAATTCCGGCGACTTGCAGAAATCGACCGTTCATATATTTACCCCCTGGTCTTATATTAAAAAATTCAATATTGAGGATTTACATATGACAATACTGAAATGTATGAAGTTAGACAAAATGTGCTATTTATAAGATACAGTGCTTTACCTTTATAAGTTCTACACACAATACCTATTGATGCCACTCCTTTAAAATATTAACCTCACTTATTCCCCTGCATATTGTCTAAACAAAAGTGCAATAACAGCACTAATACTGTTCTAAATCACACTCTTTATTATGCTACTTTCACTAGAAGATCATAATTTTAATCTGACACTATTAAAGCAGACTTTATGGTTACATGTTAAAGATTACCTGAGCTGCTCCTTCCCCCTAGTGGAGCTGCAGGAACTGCACCCTGAAATGAAATGTTTTTTTAGCCAGGGCCATGGCCGCCTGGAGGGGGGGGGAGCGGGTACTAATTACCCGGGCCCGGTCATGTCAGGGGGCCCGTCCCGGGCCCTCACGCTGACGATTTCTTTTTTAATTTTTTTTTTTTTACAAACTAATTTTTTTTTCTTTTCTTTTCTTTTTTTTTTTTTTCACGGGGGGGGGAGAGTCGGTCGTTGGTGGGGGGAGCAGGGTAGTTAAAAAAAAAAAAAACCATACTCACGTGATTGCGGCGCCGGCGTCCCTCCTCTATGCTGCTTTGTGCTCCATTGCTCCAGGCTGACTGAATGCCGGGTGTGACATCATCATGTCACGCCCAGCATTCAGTCAGTCTGGAGCAATGGAGCACAGAGCAGCAGGGAAGACAAGAAAGAAGAGAGAAGTAAAGGTAAGTGAAGAGAGGAAAACGGGGGGGGGGTTAAAAAAAAACGGGGGGGGCAGCATGACACAGAGGGGTTAAAGAAAGGAGGGACTATAGCAGCATGACACAGAGGGGTTAAAGAAAGGAGGGACAATAGCAGTATGACACAGAGGGGTTAAAAAAAACGAGGGACAAGCAGCATGGCACAGGGGGTTAAAGAAAAGAGGGACAAGACAAGCAGCATGGCACAGGGGGTTAAAGAAAGGAAGGAGAAATGCAGAGAGGCACAGGGGGTTAAAGAAAGAAGGGACAATAGCAGCATGGCACAGGGGGTTAAAGAAAGGAGGGACAATAGCAGCATGACACAGGGGGTTAAAGAAAAGAGGGACAAGCAGCATGGCACAGGGGGTTAAAAAAAAGAGGGACAAGCAGCATGGCACAGGGGGTTAAAGAAAAGAGGGACAAGCAGCATGGCACAGGGGGTTAAAAAAAAGAGGGACAAGCAGCATGGCACAGGGGGTTAAAGAAAAGAGGGACAAGCAGCATGGCACAGGGGGTTAAAAAAAGACGGTCAAGCAGCATGGCACAGGGGGTTAAAGAAAAGAGGGACAAGCAGCATGGCACAGGGGGTTAAAGAAAGGAGGGACAATAGCAGCATGGCACAGGGGGTTAAAGAAAAGAGGGACAAGCAGCATGGCACAGGGGGTTAAAGAAAAGAGGGACAAGCAGCATGGCACAGGGGGTTAAAGAAAAAAGAGGGACAAGCAGCATGGCACAGGGGGTTAAAGAAAAGAGGGACAAGCAGCATGGCACAGGGGGTTAAAAAAAAGGGTCAAGCAGCATGGCACAGGGGGTTAAAGAAAAGAGGGACAAGCAGCATGGCACAGGGGGTTAAAAAAAAGACGGTCAAGCAGCATGGCACAGGGGGTTAAAGAAAAGAGGGACAAGCAGCATGGCACAGGGGGTTAAAGAAAGGAGGGACAATAGCAGCATGGCACAGGGGGTTAAAGAAAAGAGGGAAAAGCAGCATGGCACAGGGGGTTAAAAAAAAGAGGGACAAGCAGCATGGCACAGGGGGTTAAAGAAAAGAGGGACAAGCAGCATGGCACAGGGGGTTAAAAAAAAGAGGGACAAGCAGCATGGCACAGGGGGTTAAAAAAAAGACGGTCAAGCAGCATGGCACAGGGGGTTAAAGAAAAGAGGGACAAGCAGCATGGCACAGGGGGTTAAAGAAAAGAGGGACAAGCAGCATGGCACAGGGGGTTAAAAAAAAGGGTCAAGCAGCATGGCACAGGGGGTTAAAGAAAAGAGGGACAAGCAGCATGGCACAGGGGGTTAAAGAAAAGAGGGACAAGCAGCATGGCACAGGGGGTTAAAAAAAAGAGGGACAAGCAGCATGGCACAGGGGGTTAAAAAAAAGAGGGACAAGCAGCATGGCACAGGGGGTTAAAGAAAGGAGGGACAATAGCAGCATGGCACAGGGGGTTAAAGAAAAGAGGGACAAGCAGCATGGCACAGGGGGTTAAAAAGCAGCATGGAGGGCGCAGTGTGATCATAAGGGGGCATAGCATGGTGATGATAAAGGGGCACAGTAATGTGTGTGTGATGGTACGGAGCTTTTGCCAATGTAGTGTGTGTGAGGTAGATGGTGGCTAATTAATGGCTACTATTTTGTTTGCGGTGTAATAGGAATACTATTTTAATGTTGGGGCTGGAGGAAGGCCTAATAATTAATCATGGATGTTATTGATTTAACGGTGGGGCTGGCTGTAATTTTCTAAATGTAGTCATTTTTTTTCCAAATAGGTCCTCCAACATTCCAGGATCCGGACAAGCCGCAACTAAAGAAACCTGCAGCCACATGTGGTAAAAGTGAGAAGAACAGGTAGGACAGAGCAGCATAGTGTGTGAAATGTTGTGATTCTAGTAGGGACAATGCCAATGTTTGGTGAGCCCATTGGGCGCAGGCCAAGACTGAACTCTTTCTGTACACACTGCATTCTTCCTATACTACACAAGGGTGCTAGATGTCCTGAAAGTCAGGAGTGCTTGGACAAATGTCACGCTCCGGGGAATTCAGGACCTAGTGATTTTATTGTGCTAGCCACGCCCCAATGGCGCATTGCCACACCCCCAATTGTGTGATCATACCCATGAATTTTTTTTTTGCTTACTCAACTATAAGGGGGGGCCCCATGAATTTGTTGTACCGGGGCCCTGAATTCCTCTTGGCAGCCCTGGCCAGGGCTCCACCATTTCTGTGGTATAGAATGGAAAAGCTGCCTAATTGTTAATTGCTATTTTAAAATCGAAATTGGTTGAGCAGAAGGACCAATAGAAAGTTGCAAGCTCTGTGCTTGTGGCATTTAATTCATCTGCGTGGTCTCACTCCCATATGTTGAACATGCAGCACCAGTTTTGGCTGTTACTGTGCTACAGAATGGAAGGTGCACCGGGAAAAACAACTTCATTAAAAAAAAGGAGCAGCTCAAATTAGCTTTAGAATGGATGTTTTTGAAAAACCTCACTCTTAGTTTTAAATAAAATAGCTAGGTAGATAAGAGAGACAGAGGGAGAGAGAGAGAGAGAGAGAGAAAGAGAGAGAGAGAGCTAGATAGATGCTATATTTAAATGTTTGATATCTACTACTATCTCTGTAAATGTCATGGGCTATTCTAATGGAATTTGCTTGGGCTAACAAGAGAACAAAATACTATGAAACTAGGATATTTCTCATACAGAGGGAAAAATGTCAGCAGTTTGTATTGACAAGTGAGGCTTTTCAGCAGTCCATATTAATCCTCAGCAAATCCGTAAATACACCAAACTGTTTAGAAAATCTGCAAACAAGAGAGAAAGTTTTGAGAACAATCCTTAGAAACCTTGCATACATAGCTGTTTACACCCAGACATATAAGGTTGAAGGATTTTTCATATGATCTAGTTTATATAAGATATAAAACAAAATAAAGCACACTGGTCTTTTGATGTGGGTTTGTGAAAAGAATTAAAGTTTTACAAGGGGAAAGGAAATATAAAGTCATGTACAAGTTAAATGTAGCAATGATGTCACAGAGTAAAATAAAAAAAAACGGACAGATGAAGTAAATAATTGATAAAATGTGTTCTCATAAAAACATGTAAATATATATAATGAAAAAAATAATTAATAGGTAATGTTTTTAGCTCTTGTTGACTGTACAATAATATGGGTGAAACAGTGGTTGGTAGCATCAGCCAGTGAGAATTTTTTTTATCTTATTCTGAAACACTTTCCTTAAAAGTTCCTCCTAAGGGGCTGGTTTGAATCCAGCATCTGTTTGATATTATCTTCTGCAGTCCTTTGCTTTGGCTCATCTGTGCTTGATGTGTTTAGGGATGCCGATAGCAGCATTGTGCAACACAGTATGGAACGCATGAACATTTCCTGGGTACAGTGACTTGCAGAGAGCAAACAGATCCTCTGATGTGTATATAGGCTTAACCAACGCGTTTCATCCATATCACAGAGTTTGTCAAATTATACCTCATCGCCGGTATTTAAGGTCTCTAAATAACTCTCTAAACACATAAAATGGTAAAATTAAAAACACATAAAGTATGCACTGGTTATTGCATACTAATAAAAATTATGAGTCTGTTTGTGAGTGTGTTCTCTATGTTTCTGAGAACACCCATCAGGAGCGGTTAAAAGTAATTTAGTGGTTAAATTATGCTTTGAGAACAATAATGTAGTAAAAAAAAAAAGGGGGATAAGTGAGGAGAATGAACACATGATATATTATGAGGTTATTTATATATTTAATTGATCCCAGCTGACACAAGTGATAATGCATGCAGAGTACCAATAACTTATGCCAGGGCAGTTAGGGTTGAGCCAGTAATAAACACAGATAATCAGACAAGGGTTATTGGTCAGCCTCTGTCACGGTTGGCTTACTGGAAATAGATCCCTAGGTTCTGCTGAACATGGCTAGGCCCACCCACGGGCGCAGAGTCTAACAGGCATGTGGTTTTCACCAGGATCCCCCGGAAGGAGGTATGGTCTTAGCGACACTAAACCTGCAGGTTGCGGTCCTTGTGAGTGAATGAACAGCAGAACTATGTGGAGGAGCAAGGTGAAGCAGGAAGAAACGATGGAACCCATAGGTAAGTGGTATAGATACAGGAACAACAATAATATATGCTGATGGTCAGCAGCCAAAGAGTCACTAGGAGAATAGGTACTCTGCAGTGTAACAATGAGAGAACGGGAGCTGTCACAATGGTGTACTCAGGAGTAGATAGTAGAGGTACTGGAACAGCGGTAGTTCAACACTGGGCATAAGCTGAGAGCACACTGAAAAAGCGGAGGTAACTCAGGACAACAGCTGATGAGTCATAGACAAAGTAGCGGCTCTGGGAGGCAGCAGTGAGAGGACAGAGGCTGTCATGATGAAGTACTCTGGAGATGGTAATAGAAGTACTGGAGCAGCGGAAGATCAACACGGCCACAGGCTAAGAGCAGACCGGAGTAGTGGAGGTAACTCAGGACAACAGCTGATGAGTCATAGATGTAGTAGCGGCTCTGGGAGGCAGCAGTGAGAGAACAGAAGCTGTCACGATGAAGTACTCTGGAGATGGTAATAGAAGTACTGGAGCAGCGATAGTTCAACATGGCCACGGGTTGAGAGCAGACTGAGGTAGCGGAGGTAACTCGGGGCAACAGCTGGTAGTTACCATAGAATCGGCTCATAGAGGCAGCAGTGAGAGAACCCAGGCTGTCACAATGAAGTACTCTGGAGATGGTAATAGAGGTACTGGAGCAGTAATAGTTCAACACCGGCCACGAACTGAGAGCAGGCTGGAATAGCGGAGGTAACACGGAGTAACAGCTGATCAGTCACAGATGTAGTCACGATGAAGTAATCTGGAGATGGTAATAGAGGTACTGGAGCAGCGATAGTTCAACACACGCCACGAACTGAGAGCAGGCTGGAATAGCGGAGGTAGTTCGGAATAACAGCTGATGAGTCACAGGTGTAGTAGCGGCTCTGAGTGGTAGCGATGAGAGAACCGGAGCTGTGAAGATGAAGTACACTGGAGATGGTAAAAGAGGTACTGGAGCAGCGATAGTTCAACACCAGCCACGAACTGAGAGTAGGCTGGAATAGTGGAGGTAGTTCGGAATAACAGCTGATGCGTCACAGGGTGTAGTAGGAGCTCTGAGTGGTATCGATGAGAGAACCGGAGCTGTCAAGATGAAGTACACTGGAGATGGTAATAGAGGTACTGGAGCAGCAATAGTTCAACACAGGCCACGAACTGAGAGCAGGCTGGAATAGTGGAAGTAATTCGGAATAACAGCTGATGAGTCACAGGTGTAGTAGCGGCTCTGAGTGGTAGCGATGAGAGAACCGGAGCTGTCACGATGAAGTACACTGGAGATGGTAAAAGAGGTACTGGAGCAGCGATAGTTCAACACCAGCCACGAACTGAGAGTAGGCTGGAATAGTGGAGGTAGTTCGGAATAACAGCTGATGCGTCACAGGTGTAGTAGGAGCTCTGAGTGGTATCGATGAGAGAACCGGAGCTGTCAAGATGAAGTACACTGGAGATGGTAATAGAGGTACTGGAGCAGCAATAGTTCAACACAGGCCACGAACTGAGAGCAGGCTGGAATAGTGGAAGTAATTCGGAATAACAGCTGATGAGTCACAGGTGTAGTAGCGGCTCTGAGTGGTAGCGATGAGAGAACCGGAGCTGTCACGATGAAGTACACTGGAGATGGTAATAGAGGTACTGGAGCAGCGATAGTTCAAAACCGGCCACAAACTGAGAGCAGGCTGGAATAGCGGAGGTATTTCGGAATAACAGCTGATGAGTCACAGGTGTAGTAGTGGCTCTGAATGGTAGCGATGAGAGAACCGGAGCTGTCACGATGAAGTACACTGGAGATGGTAATAGAGGTTCTGGAGCAGCGATAGTTCAACGCAGGCCATGAACTGAGAGCAGGCTGGAATAGCGGAGGTAACTCGAAATAACAGCTGATGAGTCACAGGTGTAGTAGCGGCTCTGAGTGGCAGCGATGAGAGAAGCGGAGCTGTCACGATGAAGTACACTGGAGATGGTAATAGAGGTACCAGGAGTAGCAATAGTTCAACACAGGCCACGAACTGAGAGCAGGCTGGAATACACGCAAACCACAAGGAGAACAGAAACCAGAACCACAGGCTGCAGGAAGTGAGCTTGAAAAACAGGCATCAGACAGGTGTATCTAGGAGGTTTAAATAGTGCTTCAATAATGCTTAGCCAATGAAAAGGAAAAGAAAGGCGAAGGAGGCCCTGAAGCGCAATAGACTTGCACCTGCGCAGATCTGATAATAGCTGAATGAATGAATGAATGAATAGTGTGAAACATGGCAGTTTTTAGATCAATGGGATGCAGGTAATAAGACAGGTACCTGTTTTTACGGGACTGGAGCATTACAGCCTCTTAAGGGGAGGAATGTTGAACACAGTACACCACCTGTGATTTAAATCTCTGTTAAACACCCTTTGGTTGCTTATACCCACTGCCTAGCCAGGGTGAAAGACCAGATATGGTAACCAGATCAGGGCATTTGAGGGTCTTCACATCATGTAAAGGCAGAAGGAGGGAGGACCTGACAGAGCTCAGAGGGGCATTGAAAAGCCAAAAGCTGAAGCTGTGAAGTTGTGTTTTGGTAAACCACCAGATTAAGCACTGGTTCCTGGGAGTAAGCCCAAGAAGATGAAGCCTCCTGGGAGAGTCTTCAGGAGAGCCCCAGGCTGCAAGGTCTGCAGAGGCTTCAACTCCTTCAGCATCAGGGAGAGGCAGCCTGGATAAAAATGAAAAACAAGGCAAAGCTCTGGACTCAGGGCCTAGTCTAGTGTGGCTGCTCCTCCAGAGCCATCCAGGAGTGGCCCAGGGAAAAGTTCCAGTTTGAAGCTAAGCAGTGCAAGAAAATAGCTGTGTGTGCTAAGCAGGACTTCCAAGAGGAATTCAGGGCCCCGATACAACAACTTCATGGGGTTCTCCTTACAGGTGAGCATGTGAAATTTTTTTGGAATGGCTGTGGTCATACAGTTGGGGATGTGGCTATGCATCATTGGGGCGTGGCTGGCGGGAAACAGCGCTAGGCCCTGAATTCGCCAGAGCGTGACATACTGTATGTCCAAGCAGTCCTGACTTTCAGGACATCTAGCACCATAGTGTAGTATATAAATAATGCAGTGTGTACAGAAAGAGTTCACAGTCTTGGTCTGCACCTTACATTGGGCAGAACACTCACCAAAAATTGGGATTGTCCCACTAGAATCACAACATTTCACAGACTCTCCTGCTCTCTCCTACCTGTTCTTTTCACTTTCACCACATCTGGCTGCAGGTTTCTTTAGTTGCTGCTTGTCTGGGTCCTGGAATGTTGGGGGCCCTATTTTGAAAAAAAAAATGGGTACATTTAGAAAATTACAACCAGCCCCGGTGTTAAATCAATAGCACCCACGATTAATAATTAGGCCTACCTCCAGCCCCAACATTAAAATAATAGTATTCCCATTTAATAAATAAATCTATTTCCCTCTCTACATACAGTCCCAGCAATAAATTAATAGTATTTACAATTCATAAATATACCTATTTCCCGCAACCATCACTGCCATTAAATAATTCATAGTCAAATTTAATAAAGAGACCTCATTCTCCCCAAACTCATCCCCACATTCACTTAATTGCCCCAAAACCACCCCATCTTAAATTAATAGTCTCCATTATTACATTGCCCCACCGTTACCCCGCAAACAAAATAGCACCCATTAATTAACCACCATCTAACTCACACATACTACATTGCCAAAAGATTCCTGTGCCATCACACATACATTACTGTGCCCCTTCATCATCACCATGTTGTGCCTCCTTATGATCACACTGTGCCCCTTCATCACAACCACGCTATGCCCTCTTATGATCGCACTGCGCCCTCCATGCTGCTTTTCCCCACTTCATCACACTATGCCTTGAAGATTTTGCCCCTCTTCACACTCTGCCATGCTTCTCCCCCTCCTTCATCACCCTGTGCCATGCTGCCCACCCTTCTTCATCCCCCTGTGCCTTTTATCTCTCACCCCCCCTTTCTTCATCCCAATGTGCCTTTTATCCACCCTTTCTTCATTCCCCTGTGCCTTTTATCTCTCCACCCCTTTCTTCATCACCCTGTGCCTTTTATCCCCCACCTTCTTCATCCCCCTGGGCCTTTCATCATCATCATTTATTTATATAGCGCCAACATATTCCGTAGTGCTTTACAATTGGGGACAAACATAGTAAACTAATAAACAAACTGGGTAAAACAGACAAAGAGGTGAGAAGGCCCTGCTCGCAATCTATGGCTCTGCGTTCCTCCACTCTTTTACTTACCTCTATATTGCCTTCATTCATCTTTATTTTCTTTTCTTCTCTTTTCTCTCTTCTGCCTTCTTTCTTCTGACTTCTGTCTTCCGTGCGCCGCTCCTCACTGAATGTCAGGCATGACGTGATGACATCACGCCCGACATTCAGCTTCAGTGCAAGACAGAGGATGGAAGAGGGATGCCGGTGCAATCATGTGAGTATTTGTATACTCACATGATCGCGGCGTCGGAGCAACGCACCCCCCTGCGCAAAAAAAAAGATTAAGATTAGTGCCCGCAACCCCCCCCCTCTCGGGGGTGCTAAGGGGGTATCTGAAAAATTAGTGAATACCCTAAGCGGAAACAATGAGAGGCTGGGGCTATGCTACCAGTTCCTGAGCAGGGGGCTATGGAGAATACATCTTGCAGTTCTTCTGAGTGGAGTGAAGATGGCCTGGATGAAGGCTCCAGCAGTAGGGGAAGACAAGTGTGAGTGCGGATGACAGTGAATCTTTGGTGCTGATGATGTTGTGCTAACAGTCAAGGAGACGAGATTAATGACATGATTAATCACATGATGTAAATCCAAAATGAAGAAGAGAGAAATCTAGAGAACCTAAAGGTGTCTGCAGAGCAGGGAAAGATCCAGAGAAGTGAAGAGATCACATCAAAGGAATGGGAGGTTACCAAGCTAAAGTTGCAAAAGAGTGGTGAGAGAAGATGTGCTTTCCGTGTGGAGAGGCAGTGGATTACGAACTAAGGGCCTGATTCATTAAGGATCTTAAATTAAGAAGTATCTTATTTAAGTATCCTGGACAAAACCATGTTACAATGCAAGGGGTGAAAACTAGTTTTCTGTTTTGCACATAAGTTAAATACTGACAGTTTTTTCATGTAGCACACAAATATCAACTTTAAATTTCAGTGTACAAATAAGCTATCAAGTATTTGTGTGCTACATGAAAAAACAATCCAATCCAACCAATCCACTAGATACTTCAGACCACCTTTATAATACTTGGAATCCAGGATTTGTCTGAGTTTAAACTTCTCCTCCTGATGAACTGTTGGAACAGTGGAAGATGATACTGAAACGATTATTTTTTAAAGGTTTCAATAGGGAAACATGGAAAGAGTTAAAAATAGGAAGGGAGGCAGGTAACCACAACTTTAAACAAACAGGATTAATGACCTGAGATATACTGTATAGACAAATGAACCGCAGAGCCAATTTCACACAGGGAACCTTGAGATGTATGTTTTTGGTGAAGAACCATACCCTATCTCCGACTTTAAAGGCATTACTCATCGTTTCTTATCCGCGGACATTTGTAGAGACTAGAGGATTTCTTAAGGCAGGATCTTACTTGAGTCCAGATGGATAGAAAGTTGTGGACCTGGGTGGGTGGAAGGAATGAGAATCTTGGGAAAGGAGGATGACATCCATAGACCACCAAAAAGGGGGAAGTAGAGGTAGATTCATGGAAAGCATTATTATGGGCGAAATCGGCCCATGGTAGGAGATCCACCCAGTTGTCTTGGTTGACAGAAGAGAACATCCTGTGGTAAGTCTCTAAGTCCTGGTTAACTCAGTCAGTGTGCCCGTTAAATTGAAGGTGGTAAGCGGAGGACAGATTCAATTTAATACCCAACAATTTGCAGAGAGACCTCCAGAACTTAGATACAAATTAGACGCCCCGGTCAGAGACTATTTCTGCTGGACAGCCATGCAGACGGAATATCTCCTCAACAAAACGAGATGCTAACACTGAAGAAGACGGGAGGCCAGGTAGAAGGATGAAATGGGCCATTTTAGAAAATCAATCTACCACGACACATATGATGGTGCAGTTCTTGCTAGGTGGAAGATCAGTAATCAAATCCATACTGATATGAGTCCACTGTTTCCTAGGTATGAGTAATGGGAGTAACTGGCCGGCGGGAAGCTGCTGCGTAGACTTGTGTTTTGTGCAAATGCTACAGGAGGAAACAAAGTCCATGACATCAGAGTGAATGCTTGGCCACCAGTAATTTCTAGACACCAGTTCGGTGGTCTTGCGAATCTCATAGTGACCGGAGAAGAGAGTAGAATGGAAGTGTTTCAAGAGCTTTTGGTGGAGACCAGAGGAAACGAAGGTCTTCCCAGATGGAGGATTAGAAGATCTGAGCCCAGTGGAAAACACAAGACATTTGGGGTCCAAGATAGGGCGAGAAGGGCAATCCTCCGAAAGCGTATCTGAAGGAAACGCACAGGATAGTGCGTCAGCTCTCTTATTTTTGTTCCCCGGCTTGAAGGTTAGGCGGAGATAAAAGCAGGGAAAAAAAGTGACCAACGTGCTTGTCTGAGATTCAAGCACTGTGCGGTTTGGAGGTACAGGAGGTTTTTATGGTTGGTAAAAATGATGACTCTGTGTCTTGCCCCTTCCAGCAGATAACGCCATTCAATTAGGGCCACTTTGATAACTGACAATTCCTTGTCCCCAATGGTATAGTTCCTCTCAGTGGTGAGAGAAATGGGGTAACGGTTTTTGATGGTTATGGCGATGAGTCCCCGATAATCAATACACGGCTTCAGGGACCCATCTTTCTTCTTCACAAAGAAAAAACCCGTACCAGCAGGCGAGGAGGAAGGTCTGATAAAGCCCCGTTGACGATTTTCCTTGATGTACTCGGACATAGACCTGGTCTTGGGTAAAGATAGAAAGTATACTCGGCCTCTAGGAGGAGTCTTCCCTGGCTGAATTTCAATAGGGAAGTCCCACAGGCAGTGAGGAGGCACTGACTTTATCAAACATGTCCATAAACGAATGGTACTGCTTAGGCAAAATCATGGACTTGGTTCAGATAAGGTGGAGGTGGCTCTGAGAGGTTGAACTCGAGTAAGGTATCTCTGAAAACAAGCAGAACCCCAGGACAGGATTTGAGATGTAGACCAATCTATCTGAGGGGAGTGCTGTTGTAGCCACGGTAGTCACAGGATGATAGGAGTAGTAGCATGGCAGGTTATTTGTTCACAATGTAAAGCCCCGACCTGGAGGGTGATAGGCCTGTTACAACACCCCACAATTTCTTTAGCTATTTGGGGCTCATCGATAACCGTGATGGAAACGAGAACCTCCAGGGGCACAACAGATATGGAGCCCTGCGAAATCAATGAAAGAGAAGTGACATTCCCAGCTGCTCCAGAATCTAGGAGAGTGGAAGTATGTATGGGACCAAAAGGCCCATGGAGAGTGACAGGAAAGGAGCAGATTTGGGAGCTTCAAGAGAGGGAGAGGTTTTAGAGAGCCCTAATTTGACCTCTCTGGTGCAGGTTAGAGCCTGGCATTTCCTGACCTTTTGGGACAGACATTCAGAAGATGACCAGGGTCAGCACAGTACAGGCATAATTTGTTCTTGAGCCTTCTGTCATGTTCCTCTGGAGTTAGACGTGAACGCCCAATTTGCATGGGCTCGTCTTCCAGTACCGGATGATAGAAGCGGGGAGCCAATTTAACGGATGTGCGCCGGGAGATGTCTTTCTCGGAAAGACACCTTCCGGCATCGTTGTTCCAGCATCGTTGTTCCGGCATCGTTGTTCCAGCAAGGTTCAGAAGATAGGGTCTGGAATTGGATGACATATTGGGCCTCCGAGCTGGACCCTTGGCAGGGGCGAAGAATACTGGATGCTAAGGTGACTCTTCCGAGCTCATCAAAAATTTTACGAAAGGCAGCACTGTTTGCCAGAAGCGGATCATCTCGTTCCCAGAGAGGGGAGGCCCAGGCCAAGGCTTGACCAGATAACAAGGAGATTAAATACGCCACCTTGAATTTGTGGGTTGGGAAATTCTGTGGTTGCAGCTCGAACTGTATACTGCAGGATTTGGGGTCCCCATCAATCTTAGTAGGAGTTGGAATTCATAGGCAGGAGAAAATTCCTAAGGAAAGAAAAGAAGGGTGGTTAACCTTGATAAAAGCATAAAAAACAACTATATAGACAAATGGTTAAGTGAGCGAAAGGAAGATTAGGAGGAGGCAATATATTTAGATAGTGATACTCTCCCCTCATGTATTATGGTTAAGAGAATAGGCTCATCAGATGTGGAATCACAGAGACAAACAAAAGCAGATGAACTGGTCCCGTTATATCAGTCTAATTGATGGATCTCCAATCCATTAGATTTGCCACCATTAATGTGGTGTCTGTCCTTTCAGAATGAGGTCACCACAAGCCCTTTGATTTTTTTTCAGCATGATTAAGGCTGATTTTTTTTTTTGTTTTTGCAGGAGACTGGGGTGGGGTGCATTGCTGATCTTCACAAAGCAAAATGTAAGCAAAAAAGGGGTCCCTCCTATTGGTCTCTTGCGGCTGAGCCATACGGTAGGTCAGCCATGCTTTTTATTGAAATGGTAACAATTTAGCGAGTGGGTGGATGTATGATTTTGGATGTCAAACTGAATGTACAAGATCTACGGCCAATTTATATTTATGGGCCCCAAATAAAGTGGGACAGAAAATGTCTTTTCAGTGAGATAAAGCCTTTTCTGTTGAGTGGTCTTTGTAGGTGATTTCAACACCATCACTAGGCCCAATGACAGGGGAGGCTCAAGGACCACCTTGGGCTATGATTGACTTTTTTTTAAAAAAATAGAATGATTAGAGAGGCAGTGGTCTGGTAGATGTGCATGTTCAGAACTCTCCAGACTTATAGAGGCAGCTGTAGGTCTAGGATAGATAGGTTTTTTGTTGAAGAGGATTTTGTGACCTTAGCTCCTGAGGTGAGGGCAGTGGAGATCTCAGATCACCTTTTCCTATCTAATGGATTCTCCTCAGGGAGGGAGGGTTCGGTGCTACTTTAGCTCTGAATATCTACATGAGCTAAAAACATTTTTTTTACTTCCTTCAAACCAGGAAACTCTTTTTCAATGGTGAGAGTGGTGGGGGATGCTAAAAAAGCAAATTCCAAATTTTTCTGCAGTCTTGTAGCTAAAAGTCAATTACAATCTCATGCCTATTCTACACTTAGGTGTAAACTTGGTTTCCTGGTCTCTGCAGGTGACGATGATGGGGAAATCTCCCAAGTGAAACCTCAAAGAGTATCGGTATGACTGGTATGTGTCCTTGGTTCTGGAGAGGGATTATTGTTCCTATCACTGATCGGACCTTTACTCGGTTGACATCAAGAGAGTAAGAGGCTTGTATGATGGAAAGGCTGTCTTCCACAACAAACAGCAGGGTATCCTGGGTGTTGTCATCTCCTTTTACTCTGATCTCCTTGGCAAGAAGGCTTTTTAACAACAGCCTGTGTGGCAGATTACTCCTTCCATGAGGGTTTCTGCCCTTTTTCTGCTATCCAACGGACAGAACCTACCCACAATTGAGAATTAGCGCCCCATCACTCTTCTCAATGTGGATCGTAAGATCGTAAGATTCTGGCAAAAGTACTTTTTAACAGACTAATGAAATATTTTGGTCAAGAACTTTTCTAGAAGGGAGTAGTAGAGGAAAATCCTTTGCTTCCACTTTGATGAACTGATGTCATTAGGGGACTGCCCGGATGGTGTCTGCAGGGCCAGTTGAACTCCTTGAGGATACCCCCCAGAGTACAGAAACATTGCCTAGCTCTCCTTTCATGAGAGGTTTTACGTGAAGGGAAAATTAAAGAACAGAAGGGCCGATGATAGTGGCTGCCCAAGGAAGGTGTGTCTAGGGGAGGGGGACATTTTTTGTTTAAATGTCCCTTTAACATAAGGGTTTACAAGAGAGTATGAAATGGCCTGGGTATTCCTAGTGTCTCAGGGCTCAATTACCCTGACTGTGCATACGGGGCATTTGAGCATTGTGGGAACTTTGAGTTGAGCACCTTTAATTTAGTTAGTGTAGTGGTTAGGTAATTCACACAGATGGCATGGTGTCAGGTCTACATTGGGCAGAAGATCCTCCCATATGAAGTGGTGGTGAGTAACATTTTGCATGCAGCGAGAAAGGTTCAGTGTTTGCAGAGGGCACGGGTGGATGCATCAATTTGGCAGCAGTGGTAACTTCAGAGACGCACTTTGATTTGGGGTACATTGAAACGCAGACTTTCCCTTTTTATGGTTTTCTATCCTTTCCACTCCTCATAAATTTTGTTCATAGTTTTTTTTATAAAAGGCTTTGAATACAGCCAAAGTGTTGATTCATCTGTTTTAACTCTATTATTGTATAAATAATGACCATTGTCAAGTTGTATTTATGCTTTTAAATTGCCGACATGGCTTTCCTATGTTCTTTGCTTTGGTGAAATTCATTAATGGATGTTTTAATGTCTTTTTTTTTAATGTGACACAATCACTGGTGGTGCCATACCATATATTTATGACTATATTTGACATCATCAAGGATATTGAGGAGTCACCTTCCTGCAACTTTCAATGACAGCTGTAAGTGTGCTGCAAAGGTGTCAGGAAAAAATGTGCTCCTGGCCTCACAATGTAAACAAACATGCAATTTGGCATCTCCCAGAGGGGAGGTGTATAAAGTTGGGAAGAATGAGATATATGTGTTGGTGATTACGGGTCAAGGTCCACTCTGTACTAACAGACAAGACACTGCAGGATATGTCTAATACATATGTCAAATATAAAGTCCCAGAAGAACGCACAGAAAAAACTATTAAATTAATGTCAGCTGTTAATAATATAGTCATTAATGATAAAACATTAATTAAAAAAGTGGGATTTTATTTAATTCCCCCTTCCATAAAATACATTATTAAGATGTTATTAATTGTCACGAACGCCCCAACCTGTCTCAGATATAGTCGCCTGAACAGCAGGTCGTGATTGGTGTTACCTTAGTTAATTACTAATGAATACACCCTTTTCTGCCACCACAAAGGATTTATTATGATGTCCTTACGTTCACCAGAACCACTTATTAATGTTTCACACTTAAATCACATACACATGTAGCATGAGCTACCATGGGCTTCGTAAGTTCACAAAGAATCATGGAGAACACACTAGATTATATTTAATTATCCTGAAAAATGTTCCAAGGCTTATTTACAAAAATTAATAACAAAGACATACAATATGTTGCACAAATGAGTTTCAGAAAATAAAATAGGAAATAAAAACCAGAGTCCCTACTTACTAGTTCAGGAATTGGCGTGTGAGGAGTACACTTTGAGAAGAATAACACATTTCAGTCGTGCTAGACCTCCTCAAAGAAATGAACACTGCACTACTGATACAAGAGATTTTTAAACCATTTTTTGTTGGCTCTTCATCCCCCACCTTAGGAATTTTATTTTCACCTAAGTTAGATGAATGCCCAAAATGACACAGGGCTTTCGAAGTAAATTATGGATGTCCTGAGACCTGGTATTTTCAGAGGACCTGAGTGCTTACCTCTGCTGGTTCAGCCTGGCTAAGTCTAACTCTTCTGCATACACAAACTACTCTGAGATCTTATCTGTCTCTGACTGGGCCTGGCTACTTTCACAAGACCATTGACACTTGCCTAGGACAGACTCAGGTCAGTTAACAAAATACACTTTGAAAGGTTACATAAAATATTCACGGTGTTATATATAAATCCAACAGAAAATAACAATCAGTCATTAGATATACTACATTTTATCATATTTATGTAAGTTGTACATAAAATAAAAATCAGCACTTACACCAGACCTTTATCTAGTACAAATGATATGACTAAAAAATGACAAAACTTAGAGATGGCCAAAGCTTGAATCGGACACTGCTGCGTATGCTTGAGGTTGGCACGCCCTTACTGTACATTGATTACGTCCATATACCCCCTCCTTCCCCCCCATTCCATCCCTGAAATAGTAGGCTGTCGGAAGTGTCCTTTGCGTTAGAATACAAATTGGATATACTTGCATTCTGTAATCTCTCTCTCTACTGGTATTTTTCCATCACTTTTCAAGCACTCAGTGATTACTCCTATTCTGAAAAAACAGAATTCTGACCCAAATTCTCTCTCAAATTACCGCCCCATCTCTCAGCTCCCATGCCCCTACAAATTTATGGAGAGAATTGCCTACACGCACCTCACATGTTTCCTTTCTGCAAATAACCCATTGGATCCTCTTCAGTCAGGCTTTCGCTCTCAACACTCCACAAAGACTGCGCTGACCAAGGTTGTCGATAATTAGATCACTGCCAAAACTGAAGATCATTACTCTCTTCTAATTCTCCTGGATCTTTCTGCTGCTTTTGACACTGTTGACCACTCTTTCCTCATACAAACGCTATAATCCCTAGGTCTTCAAAATCCTGGTTCTCATCCTACCTATCTGTGGTGCCCCAAAATCTGAGTACCCTGGGGTGTATCTATATGTTTTTAATTTGTTAATTTAATTTGTTAATTGTTAAAAGTGTTTATAAAGATTTTTAAAAAAAACTAAAAAAAAATATTTTCTTGAGGGAGAAGTGACAGTTGGGAGTGGTTGGTGGTTGCCGGGAGTGACAGGAAGGAGGAGTGTGTGGCATAGCAACAAGTCCACTAACTTTGGTAATAACTGTGAACTCCCAGAAGGCAGTGGGAAGAGGAAAGTTCTAGACTTCTGAGGAAGAGAGATCCCTGTGTCTGCATAGACTGAGAGAGAAAAATAGGGACAGAATGAAAATAGGACAAAGTGATCTATAAACAGATTAAAAGTGAAGTAAGTGTAAGAAGAGAAGAGGATAAGAAGTGAGCCAAAGAGAGGTGTGAGTAAAAAGGAAAGTACTGAAAACAAATAAGCAGTATAGAGATCTGTGACATCACACTAAACAGACTGAGCTATGTACTGAGAACAGTGTGAGAGGAGAGAAAATAGAGAGGTCTGTGAATACAGAAAAGAGACTGTGCAATACAAAAGATCATCAGCTTATTTAGCGTGAAAAAGTAATTTATGGGCCCCAACCACGTGCAGCACTTCTACTAAATTCCTGTGCACAGTTCAACCCAGGACTGAGTGTAAATATGGTAACGTTACCAAATGTTTTAGTGGAATATTAATGTTAAGTGATTTACCTGAAAATTGATTTATTATTATTATATGTTAAATGCTATTGTGCTCTATGTTGATCAAATGAATATTTTGTCATTACCATTGAGTTGAAGGGGTCAGTGGCGTGGTGGCCAAATAACCAAAATTATCTTTACCGCATTATTAATAAACCCAAGTTATTTGACCAATCCTTGTCCCTCTCATTGAAGTATTTATCTCCTGACCACCGGATGTCCGAATAAAAAAGAACCTGACTCGTGTCTGGAGGACAAGGTAAGGGAAGGAAATCCCATCTGTACTCGGCCACCACATAACTTTGGCGTCAAACCGAACAGGATCCGAGTGCATCAGGAGAGTAATACCCTCAGTGAAAAATGGATCAGCAACAAGGCGGGAGAACAGCGCAACCGGCAGGGCCACAAAACCCAGAACAGGCCACCCCAGCAGCAACACCTAATATGCTCATAACCTTACCGTACTATTTTGGGGCCCCATGGCTCCAAAAGTACAGCGGAGATGACGACAAGCTACAGAAGACTTCATTCACAGAATTCGAGAACAAACTGGAATCCATGTTCCGGCTATACCCGTTGAATGAACAGCAGAAAGTGGAGATCGTAATAGGGCAACTCACAGGGTCGGCGCTCACAGAAGTAATCTCATGGCCGAGGGACGACAAGAAAGAAGCGGCACAAGTTTTAAAAAAAAATTCCACACCGTTTGAGACAAGAACTCTTCCGGAGCTGAAGATGAAACTATATGCTCGCAAGCAACAACAAAACGAGACACTGCGGGACTATGCCCTGAGCCTACAAGAGATGCTAAGAGCCATTCAGGCAGTGGACAAAGAGGAAGTACGAAACGCGGACGAAGCCCTGACCGTACAGTTCGTAGAAGGAGTCGCCCAAGAAAGCGTTAAGATTCAGCTACGACTGATGAAGGCACAGATGCCAGGCAAAACCTTCCGAGAGTTTAAAGAGACCGCCATTGCCATTGTCGGTAACCAACGGAGAAGGGAGGAAGAATACCCAGAATTAGTGGGCTTCAGAGAAAGCGCAAGCTCGAGAAGAGCCATGGCAAGCAGCACAGAAAAATTAACACGGGTCCAAGAATCGGTAATACAGAGCGGTCAGTATCCCACCGAAGACCCAATACGAACGCTCAAGAAGCAAATGGAGGAGCTGGCCGTCGGAATGGCAGAAATCCAGCGAGAGATTCGCCAAATGGCGAGGCCACCAGCACCCACCTACGGGGAACCAGAGTGGAGGCCCGAAAGACAAAGACCAGTCCGAGGCAGGTGGGAACCACCTCGCGAGTATGTACAGCGATCACCCAACCAATTCGATAGTCAAGGGCGCCCGATATGCCGCCGGTGCCATGGGATAGGACACATAGAAAGAAACTGCGACCAAAATGAACATTTAAACTCCGACACCCCGAGATTGAGGGCCGAATCTCGGGGCGAGCCCCGGGAATAGATCCGGATCCAGAAAACTGGAGGCCCCAGTTCATCGGACAATGTCTCACTTTACCCGTTACAATTAGTGGAGTGGAGACCCTGGCTATGATTGACACAGGGTCGCAGATTACGGCCATCCGGCTCCCTACATTCCACAAGTATTGGGGCAAAGAGCAGTTGTTATCACCACCCCCAGCCTGGCTACAGCTGATCGCCAGTAACGGCCTTGAGATTGCATGTGAAGGGTATTGGGAAGCGGACATCCAGATCGGAGCGACCTTGTTGCCAAGACAAGGCTGTCTTATCACCACCCCCTGTGAAGGGAAAATAGCCCCCATCATCCTGGGGATGAATGTGCTACAAAGATGCCCGGATGAGCTAGTGGCGACATTGAAGGGTAAATTAACCCAAGCGGCTTCCCCCGGTCATCAGGCCTTACAGAAGACAATCAAGGTCCTACAAGGACATTAGCGTTTTGTACAAAAGACGGGAGAAATCAGCAAGGTCCGTCTGACGGACGGAAAACCCGTAAAACTCCAACCCAACGCAGAAATGATTGTGTGAGGTAAAGCCCACAGCAGACCCAGCGGCTGCAGATATGAAGCCCTGATTGAGTCATGTTTGCTCCCAGCTAGACAAGAGGTCGTGGTAGCCAGCGCCTTGGTGGCAGTGGAATATGGGAGGGTCCCAGTGAGGGTGCTGAACGCACACAACCACGTGGTCAAGCTGTATCGGCACCAACCATTGGCCACCCTTTTATGGACCACTTTCCAAGACGTGTTGCATACATCCTGGCCCGCCCAGCAGGGCCACACGACGACTGAAGAGAGCCACAAAAGTGACACAGGCACCCCGTGGTGGGACGAAATACATATTGGTGATGGAGCAACTCATGAAGACCATAAAGAAGGAGTCCTAAAGGCCGTCCGAGAGAATGCCGAGGCCTTCAGCAGGAATGCATCCGAATTGGGGGTAGTAGAACGGATCCGACACCAGATCCCGACGGGGGATGCCCGCTCCATCAAAGAGCGACACCGGCCAATAGCCCCAGGACTGTATCAACCAGTCCGACAGATGCTGGAGGACATGAGGGCCAATGGGGTGATCAGGAAGAGCTACAGCCCCTGGGCGGCGCCCATGGTACTAGTAAAGAAAAAGGACGGACAATTGCGCTTCTGTGTAGATTACCGGAAACTCAACAGCGTAACGCACAAAGACGCGTACCCGTTGCCCCGCTTTAGAGGAGTCACTGACGGCTCTCAAGACGGCCAAGTACTTCTCCACCCTTGACTTGACCAGTGGCTATTGGCGAATGCAGATGGCAGAGAAGGATAAGGAGAAGACGGCGTTCGTGACGCCCATGGGGCTATTTGAGTTCAACAGAATTCCCTTCGGGCTATGTAATGCCCCGGCCACGTTCCAGCGAGTGATGGAACACTGCCTGGGGCACAGGAATTTTGAGACCATACTCCTGTACCTGGACGATATTATTGTCTACTCCCGAACATACCCCGAGCATATCCAACATCTGCAGGAAGTCTTCCAGCAACTAGCGAGATACGGGTTGAAACTGAAGCCAGGTAAATGCCACTTGCTGAAACCCGAAGTCCAGTACTTGGGACACATCGTAAACGCAAAAGGCATCTCCCCTGATCCGGAGAAAATACGAGCGGTGCTGGAATGGCCTGTGCCACGAACCAATAAAGATGTTCGCCGGTTCCTCGGCTTTGTCGGTTATTACCGAAGGTTCGTCCGTGATTTTTCTTATGTGGCCACCCCGTTAACAGAACTAATTCGTGGGATCCCCAAGGACGGGTATAATCGCAAGATTTTGATTGAGTGGAGTGACGCCCGACAATCTTCGTTTGACCACCTGAAGAAAGTGCTCACAGAAGCCCCACTCCTGGCAAACCCGGATTATAGCATCCCCTTCAAGTTGTACACGGACGCCAGCAAGCAGGGACTGTGGGCGGTACTGGCCCAAGTGCAAGGAGGGCAAGAAAGCGTGATTGCCTATGCCAGCTGCAGCCTAAAAAAGACCGAACGAAACGACGCTAATTACAGTGCCTTCAAGTTAGAATTTCTGGCTCTGGTGTGGGCGGTGACTGAAAAATTCCGGGACTATCTGGCGGCCACCCCCTTCGTCGCGGTGACGGACTGCAACCCCATGGCTCACCAGGATACCGTCCGCCTAGGAGCATTAGAACAACGCTGGGCCTCTAGGCTCACCAACTACCGCTATACAGTCGAATATCGGAGCGGGCACAGCAACATAAACGCTGATGCGTTGTCCAGGCTGCCGCTACCCGAAGAAGAGGAGTTAGAAAGCAATGCCAGAGACCAGGATGAGATCCCGGTCTTCCGGGGTCCTGCGCAGGCCCCCATTCAGAATGTAATGGACGTCGGGGACATGACGAGGTCAGACCCAGTGGGCTACGAAGAATGGACCAAATGGCAACAAGGGTGCCCACACATCCAACGAGTGAATATTTACCTGATAGCCTGACGCGAACTATCCCCGGTTGAGAGAGACGTGGCTCCCGCAGAATTTCTACAACTATGGAGACAGCGGGATCGACTAGTAATCCGTGGGGAACTGGTGTATCGCAGATGTATCGACCCAAAGACGCACCTGGCCAAGGAACAAATCCTCCTACCCAGAGTTGCAATAGACACAGTGCTGCAAGCCTACCATGACGAATCAGGGCACTTTGGGAGTAAGAAGACCGAAACTACCCTGCGGAACCGATTTTACTGGCATAACTTGCGCCAAGACACCGAAGATTGGTGTAAGGCCTGCATGGTTTGCACGGCCCAGAGACCAGCCACCGCCACAGAAAAGGCACCACTCCATCCCATTTGTATCCCCAGGCCCCTCTAGCTGGTGTCCCTCGACCACGTGAAGATGGAACCCAGTCCAATGGGATACACATACATCCTCACCATGGTGGACCACTACACGAAATTCGCAGTGGCCATGCCAGTAAGAGACCTAACAGCCCGAACCACGGCCGAGGTCTTTTGGAGGGCGTTTGTCCGACCCTATGGGTTCCCGCAGAAGATCCTGACCGATCAAGGTCCGTCTTTTGAATCTCAGCTATTCAAAGAATTGTGCGCTTTCTACGGGTGCAACAAACTACGCACGACCCCTTACCACCCCCAAGGGAATGGCGCTTGTGAGCGTATGAACCAGACGCTTATCCACATGCTACGAGCACTGACCCTGAGTCAAAGATCTGAGTGGCCCAGGTTGCTTGCCGAACTGACCTTCATCTATAATAATACGTGTCACACCTCGACTGGATACTCACCCTACTACTTGCTGTTTGAACGAGCAGGGAAGCTTCCAGCAGACATGCAACTTGACCTCCCTGACACAGAAACCCCTTTGCCCCCACAAACCTCGTGGGTACGTGAGCATCAAGACAGGCTGCGGGAGGCCAGCCTGATCGTCCAGCAACGCCTGGAAGAGGTGCACAAACGGCAGAAGAAAGACTACGACCGGGATGCGCAGGCCTGCCGGCTGCTAGAAGGGAGCATCGTCTTCAAGAAGAATAATCGACCCTGGAGTAAGCTGGATCCCAAGTGGGAGTTGAACCCGTATGTGATTACGGCCGAACCCATAACAACGATGGCTGTTTACCAGATCTCGAGACCAGACGGCACCCGTCCACAGTGGATTCACCGAAACCAGCTCAAGCTCCGCCCAAGGCCAGATCAAGGGCCAGAAGAAATATCAAGGGATGACTGGGACGAAAAACCAGATGATGGCGAAGGGACTCTGCCTCAGCTGCCCACTGACCCTTTCGAGCTACTATTGGCAGTAGGCTGGGCTACTATGCCACTGCAGAGTCAGTCTCGGCCGCCAGTCGAGTTACCATTATCCCTTGCGCCTGTGGAGGTGGCCCCCTATCCCGAACTAAGACGCTCCACGAGGAGTACGAGGGGTAAACTTCCACGGCGGTATCAGGATTAGAGATCTTTCTGGAAATAAATATGTATAACAGGTTCAGGCGCTAACAAATAGGACGTGTATGACAGAGTAAATTATGACATTTATTAAGCCATGGTATGCACAAAAGGTTTCCGGCCGGAAATAACCTAAAATAGATGTTGACATACAAGATATATACTAATATCAGCAGAAACCCGATATTGCAGAATAGTATATTAGTCCATGCATATCGGTATTGTGCCAAATGGGTACATGCACATTACAAAAATAGAATCCAAATAGCACTGAGATGACATTTGGCTGCTTTACACCGCTCTAGAAAGCGCAACCCACCCCCTTCTGTTTATTCATTGTAACCCCAATCCCTGGGAAGCGGTTTGCAGCATCTTCACACCCAACACACTCTATTAGGTATGATACATAACATCAGAAACAACAGACTAATTAGGGCAGGAGACATTTTTTCTAAGAAAGAAAAAGTATTAGCTCCCCAAGTGGACGATGACAACTTCTGCTTATATTACATTAGGTACGAGAAACTCCTCACCTTAGAAACAAAATACTGGTGGGAGTCCACCACACTAACCAAATACATTGAACACAATATCATTCCTAGAGGCCTAAGAATCAAAAAAGCTCCTACATTTCTGCCTGAAAATAAGGAGTTTTTAAACCAATGGAACAATATATTAGACACGTGTTCCTATTCACTTATGAACCTCATTATTAAGAATAGGACTTCCTCTCTCCAACAAATAGATGAGGAATTAAACCTCATACGGGAGAAGCTTAAACCCATTGAGCATCTAGAGGATTTCACAAATCTAGAGAGACTCACTACCAGCAAACTATTAAGCATTGAGGAAGATGTTATCAGAATCAAAGAGAAAAAATTTCAGAGGGATCTTAAGGATCTAGAGTTTGGTTATCACACCCCTCCAAGCATAGGGGTGACACCATCTAATACATCGCAACGGAAAAAACAATTAAATTCACGGAAACTGAATACATACCGTTCACACACACCCACTAAGAAACCTGATCGGACACAGGTTTACAAGTCTCCACTTATCAAACACCTACCCAGATATGTAGACACTAACAGGGTCTACCCACCATTAGATCAAAGAAATCTGGGGCCCATCAAGGACCATTCTATAAGGTTCCCCAAGAAAACCAAGCCCAACTATGAGAATAGTGTGAAAGAGGGATTTAAGAGAGGCATTAGGGAAGCACGGCACCTCCTCTCCCAGGACCAGTCCACATTATTGGACAAGCTTAAATGTATCAATTCCCATCAGGAAAATACCGAACCAAAGGAACCTGATGCAGATGAATTGATAGACCATTTTTTAGCATTAGCTCAAGTCACCACACAGACACCTCTGACCCCAGCGGGCATCAGGAAAAGAAAAGAAAGATCCCCTTCCCAAGAGGATCACGGGGAGGATCAAAGGGACATAGAAAGAGAAGGAGCAAGACCCAAAACCAAAAAATAGAAACAAACACTGAAACTAATACCTAAATGGGACTGGGCACCTTTGGCATATTCAATTTGAGCAGTCAGGAACTAACTCAACCCGAAACTGATCTTCTCAGTAAAGGCTTAAAGTTTGCACCAAACAGACCACTCAACAAGTTTGAGACCTATATAGACCTACATAAATTTATTAGGAACCTCACTCTTAAAAAGTTTTTTCTTAATCACAAACCCACTCCCCGTATGGAAATACCCGAACATACTGAGGAGTCCATCAAGTTTCAACATACAAATCTTAAGAATAAATCCACCTTCTTCCCTGTACATTGCAAAGGGCCCTATCTGGAAACTTTTCAGAAATTAGTAGAGAGTGACCTGGACAAACTTAACACCAGACCAAAGTTCAATTCACACAACATAACAAGACTAGAGAGAGGGGCCCTAAAGGACCTCCAATCCAACAATAATGTGTTCATCAAACCAGCAGACAAGGGGGGCGGAATCACCCTCCTTGACCAAACCGCATACCTCAATGAACTAGAGACCCAACTCAAAGACACTTCCACATATAGAATTTTACCAGGAAACCCAACCCAACAATATAAACAAGAATTAACCACGCTCCTCAATGGAGCATTAGATAAGGACATACTCACGAAAACAGAATATCAGTTTCTACTAAACCAACACCCAAGATTGCCTGTTATTTACAGTTTGCCTAAAATACATAAGTCCATTACCCAACCTCCCGGCCGACCCATTATTTCCGCTATAGAGTCCCTTACTACACATCTCTCTAGCTACATTGACTCTTTCCTACAACCGGTAGTCACTCACCAAAGGAGTTATCTCAAGGATACGAGACATGTATTACAAATTCTACACAACATAGATTGGAAAACTGGTTATATACTCATGACATGTGATGTCTGTTCTCTATATACCATCATAGATCACAACACAGGGTGCGAGTATGTACAGCACATTCTCTCCACGGAGACCAGCATCCCTCCAGAACAGATCCAATTCATCCTACAGGCCATCAACTTCAATTTACACCACAACTACTTCTGGTTCAGTGGCAGCTTCTATGAACAGGTTCGCGGAACTGCCATGGGCGCGAAATTTGCGCCCAGTTACGCGAACCTGTTCATGGCACATTGGGAAAACACCACCATCTGGCAGAATAACCCCTACAGTCCATACATTTTGGGGTGGCATAGATATATAGATGACATTCTATGTCTATGGACAGGTACTATGGAGATGCTCCAAGAGTTCCTTGATTATCTAAATAAGAACGATATCAACCTCCGGTTTACCGCCCAGTTTAGTGATACGAGGGTGGAGTTCTTGGATCTAGACATAGAGATCATAGATAACCATATTCAGACCAAGACGTTCCTAAAACAGGTGGACTGTAATTCTTTCATTCCACCAACCAGTGGCCACCTGAAAAGGTGGCTCACTAACATACCCAAAGGGCAATTTACACGCATTAGACGGAATTGTTCCAATGTGGCGTTGTATGAAAATCAATCAGAAATTCTGAAAGAAAGATTCCTTGAACGGAATTATGATAGGGACACTGTCAACATGGCATTTGAAGAATTAAGAGGTGCAGACAGGGAATCCCTTCTTCAAACCAAAACCATTCATTCACATGATAAAGACTCACTACCACCTGCTCTGATCACCAAGTACAGTTCCAATCATAGGGAACTTGAAAAGATTGTGAGGAGACATTGGCACATTTTGCAGATGGATAATCAATTGAAGGACATCCTTTCAGAGCATCCCAAAATCATCTATAGAAAATCTGACTCTCTAAATACAAAGTTAGTGAAATGCTGTATCCCCACAGGAAAGGGGGAGCAGAAACAAGGCTGGCTTAAAGAGAACAGTGGGGGTTTCTACTTTTGTAATAGATGTCAGGCCTGTACTATGACCAACCATAAGGGACTGAAACCCATCACCACTTTCAGATCCAACAATACTGGAGAGTTGTATAAGATCAAAACAAAAATCACCTGCGACACCGTGGGTGTGGTCTACCTACTGGAGTGTCCTTGTGGCCTCCAGTATGTTGGACGCACTATTCGGAAACTACATATATGCATTTCTGAACATTTACGAAATATTAGGAACAGGTCAGAATACCATACTGTTTCTGCTCATTTCCTTCAACATCATGAGCATGACCACACCGACCTCCGATATGTAGGGATTTGCAAAGTTACAAAACCCTGGAAAGGTGGTGATTATATATCACTCATTTCAAAAGAAGAAGCAAGATGGATCTTCAATCTTAAGATGCTGATCCCGAAGGGTCTTAATGTAGATTTCAATCTGGGATACTTTCTGAATTCATAACTTACTCCATTTACCCCCATACCCCCCCCCCCCCCCTTTACCCAAACTAGAGTTGGTTTTTGAACATACCACCACTCATTTGCATAACCCATTAGGGTTCAATACCCGAATATATCTAATATGAGTCGTGTAAAGTTCCCCTTTCTTTGCATGACTTTACCATTATAATACCACGAATAAATGTTATATATTTTTATCTCAGGTGTTCTGAGGTTTTTCCCGCAAGGGTCCATGATACCATTAGTGTATTGAATAGAAAATGCACGAATGTATCAAACGAATATATATTCATACTTAGTGTATAATCATATCTCATATGTCCACATGGACTACATTGCCGTGGACTTTGAACACCCACATGCAAGTTACAAACTGTTATGCACTTGCTTCATGCCCATTTGTTTCATGTTCACTGTTACCAGTATAATACCACGTATAAATGTTATATGTTTTTATCTCAGGTGTTCTGAGGTTTTCCCGCAAGGGTCCATGATACCATTAGTGTATTGAATAGAAAGTGCACAAATGTATCAAACAAATATATATTCATACTTAGTGTATAATCCTATCCCATATGTCCACATGGACTACATTGTCGTGGACTTTGAACACCTGCATGCAAGTTACAAACTGTTATGCACTTGCTTCATGCCCATTTGTTTCATGTTCACTGTTACCTTTATTATCACCAGCTGAATCCCCGGAAAATCAGGTGGTGCTGTTTAATTAACCAATCAAGCAATCACATCCGGGCTCCACAAAAGGACTGGAAAAAAAGACCAGTTTCATTACAGACAATCCCTGAGGAAGCTCACTTGTTCTTTTGAACACGAGCGAAACGCGTTGGTTAGAACACCTATTACTTTGATATCAGCACTAACAAGACTCCATCCATGTCTCACATGTGAGATTAACATCTATACATCCACAGATCCAGCATCCGCTGTTTGCGAGGATTAAAAAAAAGCGTGCATACGCCACCTCCCATGTACACAAGCTGCGGCTCTACGCGATTCATAACTAGGCGAGAGACCAGGAACGCTGCTGCACTACAGGAGGAACCTCTGCTCCACGGATATCTTCTACTGCCGGATGCAGTTATGTAAGTCAATCTTGGTCTGACTAGACCTTTGGAACTAATCAAACATTTATCCACTATCGGTTTGAGCTCCTTTGCCATTTGGCGAGCCCGCCGATCCACCAGGAATTCCTTGGGACATTTGTACTTTGCCTATACGGCTACCACACATTAGCCCAAAATTTGGTGTTTTGTGTTTTGTTTTTTGTTTTCTGTTTTTCGTGTTTTGTGTTTTGTTTTTTGACTCTTGTTTTTGGACATTTTAATTTTAATTTTACTCTTTTTTGTCATCTCAGTGCTATTTGGATTCTATTTTTGTAATGCGCATGTACCCATTTGGCACAATACCGATATGCATGGACTAATATACTATTCTGCAATATCGGGTTTCTGCTGATATTAGTATATATCTTGTATGTCAACATCTATTTTAGGTTATTTCCGGCCGGAAACCTTTTGTGCATACCATGGCTTAATAAATGTCATAATTTACTCTGTCATACACGTCCTATTTGTTAGCGCCTGAACCTGTTATACATATTTATTTCCAGTCTTGTTGAGGAGGATAGGGATTCCCTCCCACATATTTTCAGGTTCAACATTTGGCTGCTTTACACCCCTCTAGATAGCGCAACCCACCCCCTTCTGTTTATTCATTAGAGATCTTTCTCAATGAAACTGTTGTATATAATGTATATAATGTATATTAAAACTGTTGTCATTGAAAATGTTTGCTATTATAAATGTTGTAGATGTGTGATTTGAGTTGATAAAGAACAACCACTTTATGTCTTAATGCGTGAGGACACGCACCTGAAAAAGCGGGGGTGAATGTGGTGCCCCAAAATCTGAGTACCCTGGGGTGTATCTATATGTTTTTAATTTGTTAATTTAATTTGTTAATTGTTAAAAGTGTTTATAAAGATTTAAAAAAAAAACTAAAAAATATATATTTTCTTGAGGGAGAAGTGACAGTTGGGAGTGGTTGGTGGTTGCCGGGAGTGACAGGAAGGAGGAGTGTGTGGCATAGCAACAAGTCCACTAACTTTGGTAATAACTGTGAACTCCCAGAAGGCAGTGGGAAGAGGAAAGTTCTAGACTTCTGAGGAAGAGAGATCCCTGTGTCTGCATAGACTGAGAGAGAAAGATAGGGACAGAATGAAAATCGGACAAAGTGATCTATAAGCAGATTAAAAGTGAAGTAAGTGTAAGAAGAGAAGAGGATAAGAAGTGAGCCAAAGAGAGGTGTGAGTAAAAAGGAAAGTACTGAAAACAAATAAGCAGTATAGAGATCTGTGACATCACACTAAACAGACTGAGCTATGTACTGAGAACAGTGTGAGAGGAGAGAAAATAGAGAGGTCTGTGAATACACACAAAAGAGACTGTGTAATACAAAAGATCATCAGTTTATTTGGCGTGAAAAAGTAATTTATGGGCCCCAACCACGTGCAGCACTTCTACTAAATTCCTGTGCACAGTTCAACCCAGGACTGAGTGTAAATATGGTAACGTTACCAAATGTTTTAGTGGAATATTAATGTTAAGTGATTTACCTGAAAATTGATTTGTTATTATTATATGTTAAATTCTATTGTGCTCTATGTTGATCAAATAAATATTTTGTCATTACCATTGAGTTGAAGGGGTCAGTGGCGCGGTAGCCAAATAACCAAATAACCAAAATTATCTTTACCGCATTATTAATAAACCCAAGTTATTTGACCAATCCTTGTCCCTCTCATTGAAGTATTTATCTCCTGACCACCGGATGTCCGAATAAAAAAGAACCTGACTCGTGTCTGGAGGACAAGGTAAGGGAAGGAAATCCCATCTGTACTCGGCCACCACATATCTAATCGCTCCTTTAGTGTTATTTTCTGTGGAACAACCTCCACTCCACTTACTTAATCAGTTGGAGTACCACAAGGCTCAGTCCTAGGTCCTCTGCTATTTTCTATCTACACCACTTCTCTTGGAAAACTAATAAGCTCCTTTGGATTTCAGTATCATCTCTATGCGGATGATACACAAGTTTATCTATCCTCTCCTGATCTCTCACCATCTGTGTTTTCTCATGTCATGACTGTCTTTCTGCCATTTCATCTTAGATGTCCTCTCGCTAGCTCAAACTCAATCTTTCAAAAACAGAATTAATAATATTCCCACCCAACAGTAGAAGCTTCCTGCCTGACATTTCTATTTCTGTTGACAACATGACCATAAATCCCAACCCGCAAGCTCGCTGCCTAGGTGTAATCCTTGACTCACAATTATCCTTTGACCCCTGTATCAACTCTATATTTACATCATGCTGCAAACATCTAAAAGACATTTCCAGAATATGTACATATCTCACAAAGGACACTGCAAAAACTTTAATTCATGCAGTCATCATTTCCCGCATCGACTATTGCAATTCCCTCCTTACTGGTCTTCCCAATATCAGACTCAAGCCCCTACAATCTATTTAGCATGCAGCGGCTAGATTGATTTTCCATGCAAATCGTTTTTCCTCTGCTGAGTCACTTTGTCAGTTTCTACACTAGTTGCCTGTTTTTCAATGAATCCAATATAAAATTCTTCTACTAACATACAAGGCCATCAACAAAATTGTACCAACATACATCTCCACACTTGTCTCAACATATCTTCCTACTCGACACTTCCGTTCTGCACAAGATCTGCATTCCTCTTCCACTCTCATCACTTCCTCCCATTCTCAGTTACAGGACTTTTTTCGGGCTGCACCCACTTTGTGGAATTCCCACCCTCACACCACAAGACTTTCCTCTAGTCTTCAAACCTTCAAGCGTTCTCTGAAACGCTTGAAGGTCAGATAGTTCAGACAAGCTTATTATATTCCTTAACCACCCTCTTAATCTCCCTAGTTTACCCTATTACCACCCTCTACACAGCTAAGACAAGACAATAACCCATGAGCTGGGCTGTCTTACCTCTCTGTATGTATTACCCAGTATTGTTTTATTACTGTTTGTTCCCAATTGTAAAGCGCTATGGAATCTGCTGGCGCCATATAAATGTGTATCATGATGATTCTCTGGCATATAGTCCTTTTCTGAGCATACACAGTGCAATGTTACACAAATACGGCACATATCGGCATTTCCATTCCTTAATGAATCAGGCCGATAATGAAAGCAGTATGAAAGCATCTAGCTGATGTTTTGTCATTTATCTTATATAATGTTTTTTCTACTTTTCTATTTCTTTTCTTGACAAAAAACAATACAATAGCATGTAGAACTGTTTAATATTTTAAACCTGATTTTCAATTTTATGAAATGCCATAAACACAGACACATCAATTTAACCCAGCACTTATGTAATGATTTTTGCTCTAATGTGCTCCCCGGCCACCCGCAATCATTGATTTTCCAATCAAGTATCTCCAAATCTCCTGTTTTTTCAACAATGTTCCATATTACCAGGAGCAAACATCTAAAAACAATAAATAAATACTGGCTACTTCCCAAATGTAGCTTTGCAAAGATCTTAAGAATCAACTTGAAGACGCAGTGTTTGGATCTTGTCCAAGATGTTGGAAAGTACATTTTGTTTGTTCAGCATGCCCAAGTGTTAGAATACAGTAACAATTGTAATTCATTTTGATCTGTTCAATATTGAGACAGTGTGATTAAGCGGACCATTGAGATTACAAAAACTCAATGCACAGAGACTATTTTTTTTAACTATTTTGCCGTTTTAAAATGTTTCCAAATTATAAAGTTATTGTTTTAGATCGGGTGATCAATTTACAAGACTAGTTTCATGTAACATGAATTTACCTAGAAGTAGTTTTAAGTGAGATGAGACTTTGGGCAAAGCCTTACACCCGTCACCTACGAACATTTATTATTTTTTTCAAAAATCAAGCACCTTCAAACCCAATAAATTCAACACTACTGTCAGACATTTTCATTCACTCACACTACTGAAACACACACGCTGCACCCAGCCGCTGACCCAACTCCTGCCTGCAGCTTAATTCTGACAGCAATCAGAGGATTCAACAGTGAAAATGCTGCAGCTATGCTAATATAAAACAAAGTGCTTACAATAAGTGCTCTAAATTCACTACAATAAGTTACACCAAATCTTATTTTCATTTTCTGTAACCAACTTTGGTGTTTAGGAAATTGGTAAGCTGAATAGTTTAAATGAGAAACCTCGCAAGCTCACTGCATTATTATTATTATCATAGATTTGTAAGGCGCCACAGTGCTCCGCAGCGCCGTACAGTAGGGAAAACAGTACATACATAAAACGGAAATACAAGGTAGGCAAAATAAATGCAGACATGAAAACAAAGCGTATGGAGGATCCTGCTCATTAAAGAGCTTACATTCTAAATGGAAGATGGCACAGCTGAAACAAAAGGAGCTAGTGTGGCTTAGAGTGGAGATTGGGAAAGTGAGGGTGCATTAGTGTGCATAGTGTTATCGAGGATAAGGTCACCTCTAAAAAAGAGATGTGTTTTCAAAGACCTTCTAAAGATATAAAGGCTGTGGGAAAGTCTGATTGAGCGTGGTAGGGAATTCCATAAGTGGGGAGCAGCACGGGAGAAGTCTTGTAGGCAGGAGTGAGAGGTGGTTACCAGAGACGAGACAAGGCAAAGGTCCGAGGTAGATCCAAGAGGGAGGGAGAGTATTTTGATATGAGATTTGAGATGTATGCAGGAGTAGAGTTGTTGAGTGATTTGTAGTTAAGGGTGAATAATTTGAATTTGATTCTGGAGGACACAGTGTAGAGTTTTGCAAAGTGGTGCAGCAGATCTGGAGCGGTGAGGGAGTCAGATCAGTCTTGCAGCAGCATTTAGGATGGATGGAAGTGAGGATATATGGGTGTCAGGAATGCCAGATAGCAGGAGGTTGCAATAGTCAAGACGTTAGATGATGAGAGAATGGATAAGAGTTTTGGTAGCATGTTGATTAAGAAAAGTGCGTATTCTGGCAATTTTTTTAAGGTGGAGTTGACAGGACTGGGAGAGAATCTGGATGTGAGGAATAAAGCAGAGGGTGGAGTCAAGTTTGACACCAAGGCAGCGGGCTTGGGAGACCGAGGAAATTGTGGTGTTATTGACAGTGAGGGAGACTGAGGGCAGGTGGTGACTCTGCCAGGAAGGAAGATAATAAGCTCAGTTTTGGACATATAGAGCTTTAGGCAGCATTGGGACATCCATGTGGAGATAGCAGAAAGACAGTTGGTTACACAAGAGAGTATTGAAGGAGAGAGGTCAGGGGAAGAGATACAGATTTGGGTGTCATCAGCGAAGAGAGGGCATTGGAGGCTGAATGAGCGAATTAGTGCCGCAAGAGAAGAGGTGTACAATGAAAAGAGTAAAGGGCCAAGAACAGAGCCTTGTGGGGACCCAACAGATAGTGGGAGTGGAGGGGAGGATGTGCTAGAGTAGAAACACTAGCTGTTCGATAGGTAGGACGTGAACCAGGAAAGAACTGTGTCATGAAGGCCAATGGAGTGTAGGGTATGTAGTAGAAGAGGGTGATCAACAGTATTAAAAGCAGCAGAACGGTCCAAGAGAATCAGTATGGAGAAATTAGCCTTAGATTTTGCAGTAAGTAAATCATTGGTCACTTTTGTGAGAGCAGTTTCAGTGGAAAGTTGGGCACGGAAGCCTGATTGCAGAGAGTCGAGAATGGAATGAGAGGAGAGAGAGTGAGACAGGCATTTGTACACTAATCGCTCAAGTAGTTTTGAGGCAAAGGGGAGGAGAGAAATATGGTGGAAGTTGGGGAGAGAGACTGGATCAAGAGATGGTTTCTTTAGAATAGGTGAGATGGGCGCATGGTTAAAGAAGGATGAAAATGTGCCAGTGGAGAGAGACAAGTTGAAGAGGTGAGTTAGAGGCGGGCATGCAGTGGAGGAGAGAGCGTAGAAGTTGGGAGGGAATAAGGTCGAGTGGACAGGTTGTAGGGTGAGATGAGTGCAGAGACTTAGCCTTCAGTTACTGGAAAAAATGAATTAAGCGTGAATTGAGGAGTGTAGGTAAAGGTGGGTAGAGTTAGTGGACTGAGTGGAATTTGGCATGAGGAAATATCTTGTCAAATGGTGTCAATTTTGTCTTTGAAATAGGTGGCAAAATCATGGGCAGTGAGGGAGGAAGGAGGAGGAGGTGCAGGTGGGCAGAGAAGTGAGTTGAAGGTGGCAAAGAGGTGACGTGGGTTAGAAGACTGGGTGGATATTAGAGATTTGAAGACTGTTTGTTTGGAAATTGAAAGAGCAGTGCTGTAAGATAAAAGGATGAATTTATAATGGAAATTGGAATAGGAACCAGATTTCCTCCAGTGACGCTCTGCAATACAGGAGCACTTTTGCAGGTAGTGGGTCTGTTTGTTGTGCCATGGCTGGGGTTTGGATTGTCGGAGACTATATGTAGTAGCTGAAGCTGCATTGTCTAGTGCTAAAATAAATGTTTTGTTATAGAAAGAGGTAGCCTGATTAGGACAGGACAAGGCAGTCATTGGAGAAAATAGTTGTTTTAGTCAAAATGAGAAGTGGATTGGGTTAAGAGTACTTAGGTTTCGTTGTGTACGTGTCTATTGGGTGCAGGAGAAAGGGTTGAGAAAGGGAGAAGGTTGTGGTCAGACAGTGGAAAGGGTAAATTGGAGAAATTAGAGATGAAGCAGTAGCGGCGCGAAGACAAGGTCAAGGTAGTGCCCATCACTGTGGGTGGGAGATGAGGTCCACTGGGAGGAACCAAAGGAGGCAGTAAGTGAGAGAAGTTTAGTGGCAGAAGGGACAGTGGGATTATCAATGGGAATGTTGTAATCGCCTAGTATGAGTGTAGGCAGGTCAAAGGATAGGAAATAAGTGAGCCAGACCACAAAGTTGTCAAGGAATTGGGAAACTGGACCTGGGGGGGGGGCGATAAATGACAGCAACGCAAAGGTGGAGAGGATAAAATAGCCGGATAGTGTGGACTTCAAAGGAAGAGAATGAGAGGGAGCGTTCAGAGGGTATGACTTGGAAGGTACAGCTTGGAGAGAGTAGAATGCCTACTCCACCACCTTGTCTGTTTACAGGTCTGGGAGTGTGGCTGTGGCAGAGTCCCCCATAGGAGAGAGCTGCAGGGTATGTAGTGTCAGAAGAGGTGAGCGAAGTTTCTGTAATGGCAAGGAGGTTGAGGGATTTAGAAATTAATACATCATGAATGGATGTAAGTTTGTTACAAACAGATCTGGTGTTCCATAGTGCACATGAGAAGGGAAGAGAGGGTAGTGGAGATATGTGGATAAGGCTGGTGGGATTGGAAGTACAGAATGGTTGGAAAGGTTTTGGGTTGAGCAGGTAGCGTGAACAGATAATGGAGAATGTACGGGGCCCAGGGTTAGGCGAGATATCACCAGCAGCCTTGAGAAGGAGCAGGGTGAGAAAGAGGACATGCTAGGAGGATTTGTGGGTGTGAGGTTTATTTCTGTTGTCGAAGTCGTATAATTGGATGAACGAAAGTATATTGGTTAATATGTTTTATCGTGCGATTGCACTCAATACGCCACGCTCCACATGGCATAACGCGATCGCACGGTAAAATACGCACGCACACACTCGCACTCTAACATTTAGTTATTTATATATTTCATATTTATATTGATTCCATTTCACAGTGATTTATGAGCAGATAGTATTTAGTTTATTATTAGTTTATATATTATGATTATATGTACACTTTAGTGTTATTTAAGGTTCAGGTTATAGGAAAGGTGTCATGTCTAGTTTCATATTAAACCCCTATTCATCAGCAGCTGTCCGGTTCATTCGGTTAAGAGATAGCACATTGCATACTCAAGTTATTGATGTTAGGGAATAAACCTTTAATATGATGCTGACTATAAAATGCTAATGGACTAGTTGGAACTGGAGTCATGGTGGGAAGAAAGGAGCACATCCCCTGGAGACATAACCCCCACTTTTGGATTCTTTAGTGTGAACTAGCCTATGACCTGCAGCACACTGGACCTTCCTTAAAACTGCACCAATAAGAAGCAAGCCACACCATCTGCATTGTTTTCACTGTAACACTGAGTGTATATAATCAGCTCAAACTGGCACTAGCCTCAGTCTACTCTGACCACAGTATTCTAGAGAGATATACTGTGCGCTGGTGCCAGTGCGAGCGCCTGCGAGCGCGGTATGTATTTATCTTTTGGTATTGGCTGTACTGTACTTTATTATATTATAATCATGTATTGAACTGGTAAACTTTGCATCTGCTAAAATAAATTACTTTGTGCCTTGGAAACACAATACAATCGCTTGGGCAATGCTTATTCGAAAACGATAAAATTACTATAATACTGTTTAAATAAAGTTTAAACACATTTCAACTTATTATAAGAACAGCTCTGGTTAATAAGAAATTATAGAAAATTTGTTCACAGCATATTGCTTTGTAATACCGTATTTCTGTGAAACTCCATTGCAAATCCTTCATCAACGAATGTAACCACTAAAGAAACAGTCGTGTTTACAAGAATGTATGATACAACAGAGCTTACTTTTTCCTTACTTTGACTGTATACATATCACACTTTCACGAAATTGCACTTTTACAAAAATAAACCATCTAAGCAGCATTTCCATTACTATACAATGTCCTTTACTCTCAGTGAATTAGAACTGCATGGCCCACTTTGAGAGCACTCATCCTTGTAGTTCGAAGTGGTCTGAGATTGATTTTACGACCGGTTAGAAACTCACTGTGGAAGTAGGAATAAAAGCAGGTATAATTTAACAGCCAGACCTTCATGAGTTAAAGGGATTTCTGTAAGAATAATGAGACCAACAAAACTTTTGTCTGTAAGAAATTATATAGTTGTCTAAAGGATTAGGCTTAATTAGATACATTGGATGCGATTCATCTTTGGACATAAGCTCTGTGCTGTTCAGAATCAGACCTTAAACCAATTAACGCAATTGCATGCAATTCATGTCTGAATGCAAATGGCACTTATGACTGCCTACGACTTTAGAGGCGGAATGGGGGAGGGATGGGGTGGATGAACACATGCCATTTACACTAAGGGCATGCGGAGGTCTTGCCAACGTAGATGCAGCCTATTCAAGTCTTGGGTTTCTCTTAAGTAAGTGTTATTTAGCTGTATATTTTGCACCAGCTACAGGGCAGGTGTAAGTTCCGACTGATAATAATGACATATAGTGGTATATAGTGGTATACGTACCACTATATAGCAAAGAACATTTGTATGCAGGCAAGAGAATCTAAAGACGCATTATACGTACAGTATACAATAAGAACATCCTGATTTATCTACTTAATGTAAAAAACAAAACAAAAAACACATATTTTTATTAATGATTGTAGAATTAAGAGTTACTAATTTATTTTATAAAATTATTTTATTTACATGCATTCTGATGCGATTTTATATTGCACATATCCTGCACTGTGTTCTGTCTGTCTACTTACGGCAAATATCAGTTAGACAGAGTCTACTTATACCCAGATTCAAATGGAAACATATATTGAGATACACACGGTCAGCACTGAATAAGGCCCATTATCTCTTGTGTATAGAACAGAGAATAGGTCTATAAAAGTAATGTAATTGTATAAGTAAAAGAGTGTTTTTTGTAACTTGAATGGTGAATAAAAGCTAGTGTTAATACTCTCCTAATATGTATCTGATTCCTAAATAAATATTACTGGTCATTCTCACTTTATAGAAGTCATTAGATTTTTATTTCTTGCACTGTATATATCACCAAACAATCATATATAAACACATATGTGAAAATGTTACATTGATTAGACTTCCAATGGATTAGATTATAAGTAGAATTATTCCAACCAGGAAGCATAGAATTCTGTTTTACAATTCTTATCACTAACTACTCTAAAATTGTATGTAAAAAAGAAAAAACATGTCAAAATGTCACAATGACCATTCATGCTGGTATTCTTTGCATATGAAATTGCAATCTGTCAATATAAATTCTATAATGAGATGTAAATTAAACATACATATTAGAGCTGAGTAATTATGATAATTATGCACAGTAATCTTAAAAATACATATTAGTATGTAAGTTAAGCTTGATACTTTGAAGAATTATAATGTTTATAAGCAGTGCAAGTCACTGTAGTCCTTATAACCTCAATAAATTTCATATCACATAAGTGACATTGCAAATCTAAAATCTAGAGCGAGAGTTCATGTGCTTATTCTAAAGGTCATTCCAATCAAAAGCCATTTGCTGGAAGTCATGACAATGTTATGGAAAGGTTAATATAGATACATAATGATTAAGTCTCTTGAAAATGGAAGTTGTTATTAATTTATAGATATATGATTAACTTTACAGTATATCTGTTATTACATGCTGAAACAATCACTTGGTCAAAAATGATCCCTTTCTTGGAAAATTAAATATATATTTGTTTATAGAATATATATTTGTGATAACTGCACTCTAGTTACATAGAATCAGTTTGTAAATAAAGAATCAAAACAGAGTGATAACATTTATAATACTCATAAACATATCACATGATAGAATTATTATATAGTGGCGCTATATAAATAGTTGATGATGATAATGATGATGACACACACACACACACTTGTTTTTATTGCATTGTGAGGACCCATGTCTGGAACATGGTGTATAGACACACCCCTTTCCTAATGCCCTGCCGACAGAACAGTCATAGTGGTATGTGTAGAAGCTGTTTGTCACCAGAGTTACCACATGAGATTTGCACTTTGACTTTGCATAAAGTACTGACACGGATTTCAAGATGGGAAAAGTGTCATGTATTTTGACTGTCTGAGGACATCCACATACCCGCATACATAAATGAATAATAATAATAATAATAATAACAATGATAGGGAAAGTTTTGTGTATCCTGGCCATCTGAGGACATCCGCATGCCCACTTACACTGACACTTAGCCATGGAGGCTACAGTACTGTTCAACCACTTTGCATAATTTCAACAAGTTTGAACCCTCTTTAAAGCTGTTATACGGTTCTTTATGTAGAATTTCACCCCCGACCAGTTCCAATCATCTTTGAGTATGGATGGTTCAGCCATGAGGCACGCAACACAGTCTCACTTTCTGGGCACCCAGCATGTCTGTATAAACCTCATCAGGTGTTTCTCCACAGCCTGGACCTCCTCTCTGTTCCAGGATTTTCTCCGCACTTCTTTGCAACCTGAAAGGAAGCAGAGTGGTCCATTATGGCTCCGCAAAATACAGAGAAGGCAAAGTTCTTCTGCCTAGCAAAACTGTGTGCTACACCTACCTGTGGAAGCCATGGCTCGGCACTGGTCCCGTGTTGCCAGGTCCATACACCGTCTCTCTTCTGACGTGGAAGTGTCGACTAAAGGCTTGACCACTTGTCCTTCTGTCATGGCAGATTTCTCATCATCTGACATGTCACTCTGTAGCTGGACCGGTTCTGAAAAGAAACAGATATATAAATGACAAAAATCAAAAGCATATAGACACCAGATTTTCCACTTACCGACCGGATCAATGTGCATCTCGTCTAAATTCTTGCCTTTGAATTCGGCCAGACTGCCACTCTCAAGAGCCATTAACAGTTTGCTGATCTTGGCGAGTAGGAGGGTACCTTCTGGGAGGCGGTTATACTGCCGGTAAACCCTGATGTCGTGCCCAAGGAAGTCTGCCAACTGATCCAGTTCTATGTTGTTTAGTTTGAGGACCTTCAAGAGAGTGGCAATGTGCTTTCAAAGCTTTGTGGAAGACAGCGTGTGGGGATGCTTGGCCCCATACTCTTGGGCAAACAGTCGTATGCAATCAGAGCCTCTGAAGTGTGAGAAGGGCGCTGGTCTGGCGAACATGTAGACATTTTGGCTATCCACTCCACATCTGTCACGCTTTTCTGCGAGAAGTTCCATTGCCGCTTGCGTGGCTGGTGTCAGAAGAATGGGGACTTTTCTCCCTCGTTTTCCTCGGATTTTCAAATACAATGCGAGTGAAGTGCCAGCAGAGCTTCCTCTCAACCTCGGAAAACGCTAGGGACACATCTTCATGGAGATCCGAGGTATCTCTTGAGGAGAAGGTAGTCAACAACATTTTTGAAACTTCCCCTTCCCTTCTTCGATTGAACAAGATCACCTGTGCCAGTATCACTTTCTTCAGGATATCACAACTTATAGAATATAATTGCATACTTATAGGACAGACACCAACAATGCAGAGACAGAGGGCCTGATTCATTAAGGCATGAAAAACTAACGTATTGTGCGCAATTTTAAAGAAAACACGGGCATACACACGTCCATATTGGGCATACACACGTCCATATTGGGCATACAAACGTCCATATTGGGCATACACACGTCCATATTGGGCATACACACGTCCGTATTCAAGAAAGAACGGAGGTAAAGATACGTCTGCTGATCAATACGGTCTAGGTCTGCTCTGGTCTAACAGATAATACACTGCACAATATATTTCCAATACATATGTGGAATATAAAGTACCAAAAGAATACACAAAAAAAACTATTTAATTAATGTCACCTGTTAATAATATAAGAATTAATGACCAAACATTTTTTTAAAAAAAGTTTTTCCCATTTTTCACTCGATAAATTACATTTACTAGGGCGTTATTGATGTCTACTGTACATAAAAAACATTTTCAAAGTTGCTCCTGAGTGAATTGAATACGCAGCTGTCATCATTAGTAATCTGCACTTACACCAGACCTGTAACTAGTGCAAGTGAAAAATACTTTCCCAAAACTTGAATCGGACGCTGCTGCGTGCACTCAAGCTTTGCATTCCCTTACTGTACACTGACTACATGCATACGCCCAGTCACTTCTCCGTTCGGCTCCTAAAACCATAGGCTATAGTAAGGGTCCTTTGCGTTCGAAGATGATTTGGCTGTTGCTGCGATCTCTGGCATATGGTTTGATTCTGGGCATACTCAAAGCGATTTTATGCGAAATACGGCAAGTATTGGCATTTGCGTTCCTTAATGAATCAGACCCAGAGACACAATACCAAAACAACGTTCAGGGTTGGTGAGGGCGATAAAAAGAGACAGAGGTGCATATACATAAAGAGAGGGGAATGAGGCGGTACGGCACACTGTCTGTTCCCCACAATTGCTGCTACCAACCTATGCTATGACCACTAATACTGGTAACACATTTTGGAGGGATGCAAAAAACAACTGTTTTTTTTCATCAAGTTGATGACTATGATGAATGGAGTCTCCAGTATGCCGCCATAAGATACCTGCAATTCAAAATAAATAGGTAAACATGCTTTATTTTACGTGACAAATTTTATGCCTGTGCTTTTGGCGGAAATGTGCCCGACTCGAAAGGAGCCCAATCTCTTCATCTCCATTGCGGTATGGCACTGCAGAGGGACATTTCTAAACATAATTTTTGCGTTGCGGGGTTAAATAAATAGTTTCCACTCAATTCAACATGAATTAAATAGAAATACATCTAACTTGTTGTATTGTATATTGTTAAAAAAAAGCAGGGATCACAAATGTGTGCTGTATTCTTTATTACTACTAACCAATGGGATGGGGAAAAAATATTAAAAATAAGATCAAAATGATCTGTAGTTCCCTTTACTATATAAAGAAACCTATCAGTAAACGGTGATACTTTGTCTGCCCTACAGACATATGTCTGTACAGGCAGCATGGGAATTTATAGGGTTAACAGGCTTGTTCCGACATCAGAAAGAGGTTGTGCTCACACTTGCTGCAAAGGTCACACAACCTTGCAAAGCAATATAAAAACTGACTCATACTTTGCAAAAATTTACAGCACATCACTGCCTTTGATAAATTGTCCCTACTGTGCTAGCTGGCAGCTTGTGTCAAGGAAAAAATAAAACCAGTCATGAGAAACAAAAAGAAAATCTTACCACCTTTTTAGGGTCCAGCATCTAATAGTTCTATTTGCCCTTTAGAGAGTGCCTTAGCAGATTACTGCTTTGGTACAGTATGTGTTAGTTCTATTTTCAGTTGTCGGTGAACAAAAGAAACTGATTCAAAAGGCTGAGAAATAACACAGAGCGAATTGAGATGGAAAAGGTCCAAGATGTTCCCTGAGTACAAATGAGCATCTGTGCGCAAAAAAACAGAAAATAACTGCAAAGATTTTTTTTTTTATTTCATTTTCCAGGAAGTGTCACGATGAGAAAAATGATACAGATAAAGCTTGAGAAGAGATGTTGGTAAAGAATGTCCTGTCTACATGGTTGTAGTCTTAGCCTGGGGACATTTTTAATTAGGATGAGATTGCAGTTCTTTTTCAGGGAACTCCAGACGACATGCTGACTTTGAAAGCACGAGCCTTGCTAGTGCAGGTCTTCACAAAGGTTGGGGGAAAAGTGCCAGTTTACATGAAAAATTGTAAGAATATTCAAAAGCAGAAGGACAACACAGCTTGGCGATAACAAAAAATAATGCTAGGGGCACAGACTAGAATTCCTACAAAACGTAATTCCGTAATTGCAAAATAAACCCGAGAATAGCAACGATAAAGATCATGTAAACTCAACCTGATGTATTACACACTGAGAGTGGAATGATATAAAATATAAACTAAAAAATGAACTAGACATCAATATAATCAAGAGTGTATTAGTGCATGTTCTATCAGATCAATGTTCTTTGTTCTAATAAGGGTCGCTCACAGATCTGTTGTTTTAAATTCACCAAACTGCATTGTGTTGTTTTTCAATGAGTTTTCAGACGTCTTTTTGAAGAATGTGAAAAAAGACTGAGGACACCAGTGACAGGACTGCAGTAAATGCAGATAGTATGTTTATTTATTTAATTGATGGGGAGATATAGTTGAGGAGAAAAATATAATTTATATGTGATCAGCTTTTAAAATATTGAGGTGAGTAATGTTATATTCATACCACTTTGTCAGTCATAATAAATCCATCATTATGTTTAGCTCTAGGCTCTAGAAACTCTGGTACTACACTCACAAGAGTTTTGAGAATATATACGCTAAAACATGGCTGTGCCCTATACAACATCTTATTCACTTATGACCCTATTTCCTACAACCTAAAATAGTCCCACTAGATCATTAAGGCATCCTTAAAGTGGACCTTTAAAGAGGATGGCCCATCATGCCAGATAGCACCATTTGCTGTGATCAATCAAGAAAGACTACGAACTCTGAGGAAATGGGACATATCTGACCAAAGAAATTAACACGATTGGATATGAGAGTGACACAAAACAAAGTTGGATGCTTGACTACAGCGTACATGCTAATGGCACACACTTAGCAACAATCACCTGTTCCGCCCAGATACTCCAATTAGACAATGCCTCCATACTGATCTACAAATCCATGCTCTTGCCCTTAGAAAACAAGGACAATCACACAAAAACAGGTGCACATGGCATATGCACAGTAGGAAGCAGTGACGTAACTACCATTGATGCGGCAAGTGCGGTGCACTGGGGCCCATCGAGATAATGGGACCCGCTGTACGAGGAACTAGTGAGCTGTCAGCACCGGTTCCCTCCTCCCCGCTTCCCTGCACCAGAGCCCACAGCTCGCTGGCTCCGTCTCTGGCTGGAAGCACATGTTTTGTACTTTCATAAATGACCCTTAGGGGTATATTTACTAAACTGTGGGTTTGAAAAAGTGGAGATGTTGCCTATAGCAACCAATCAGATTCTAGCTGTCATTTTGTAAAATGCACTAAATAAATGAAAGCTAGAATCTGATTGGTTGCTATAGGCAACATCTCCATTTTTCCAAACCCGCAGTTTAGTAAATCTAGCCCGTAGTGTCTGGTAATCTGGCCTCAAATATAGTGTCGGGCAAAAGTGGATTAAAAAATTCTACCTGCATATTGTTTCCTGAATATACTAACGCTGTGTTTTCACAAATCAAATTAAAATAAGTAAATTCTAACTTATTTAAAATATTCCTTGAAATAAAACCACTAACCATTTTTCATAAATATAGTATCCACATAATTGGCCTGATTTTGAGTTAAATGTAAAATTGTGATTTTTGTGTATACACAAAAATGTATATACATTTCTAGGGCTGTATTTTGAGTTGCATGTCTCTAAAGATATGTGCAACTTTAAATCATCACATCTCTAAAGGTTGTGGTTGACCTGTGTCTTCATGTACCTGGTATACTGAACTTACATGTAAACACCCTGACACACCTCTCCAAGCACAAATAAACGCAAGTATTATTCTGAACTCAAAATGTGTGTGTAAGTTGTGTCATGCGTAGTTCAACAAATCTTACATGAATCGCATTGGCATAAACGGACTTACGTCCAACTCTAAATTAGAGCCAATAAGTGTATAATAAGATAATGTGTGGTGTAAGGAAGTGAATTTGCACCTTACGAGGCCAAAACAATTCTCTTCACAGGTTCGATTCTTTAGATTCTCTTAACACCAGAGAGTTAAGGAAGGTTGTCCACAAAAATAAAGATGACAACAGTATCAATCAAGATAGTTTCACTTTATTCAGGAGGAGGGCCTCTGATATATGTTTGGAAAATTCACAGATATCGTAACAATTTCTTAACTAGATAATGTCATTTTGAAACCATTTACATTTGACAAAGATTCACGTTCACAATACAAGTAACACTTTTATTCTATTGGAACTCTGCGTCTCCGGATGTGGCTGTCAAAGTAAATCATTAACCCTTGTAAAGATATTTGCATAACATTAACTGATGCATTTATCACAATTCTCTGCACAGATCAATAACATTTGGATTCAATAACGGTATACAGAGTTGTCAAGGTAAACATAAGACCCTGTTTATATACAAATTACTGAGCTGTAAATATGAACCTAGACATTCAGGGGCGCACGGAGGATTGTCGGGGGGGGAGGGGTTTCTCCCCGCCGACCGGAAAAAAAAAACACGAGAGAGAGCAGCTCAGTTTCGCCAGCGCTGTCCTATACAGCAGCCGCGGTGCTGTCTAAGAAGCGTCTGCGGCGGTGCTGTATACAATACAGCACCACCGCGGACGCTTCTTTGACAGCGCCGCGGCTGCTGTATAGGACAGTGGCCACTTAGTTAGCGCAGGGGGGGGGGGGTTTGTAGAGACTCAGAAACCCCCCCTGCGTGCGCCACTGACATTTACTCCATTATATAGTTCAGTACTGTTCTGTAGAGTTGGTGCACGTGAGGAGTTGTCCCCAGTTTTTAAGTTAACTATCATTGCGGCTGATTGCGGGTAAGTAAAACGCAGCTTGAGGTAAGCTTCATTTCTACACTATAACTGGCTCTTGATATATGTATCACACAGACTAGGTGATTTTAGTATTGCAAATGTTTTTTCTGTTTCCTGTGGTATTCTTTAGTCATTTAATCCTCTCTTGCAATAATGTAAACACGTTTAATAGAAGTTTGAACTCAATATTCACTGTCTTTCAGTGTTTTGCAAACAGTTTATGGAAACTGAACGGCGGATTTAAACCATACTTACCAACTCTCCCGGAATGTCTGGGAGACTCACAAAATTCGGGTAGGTCTCCCGGACTTCCGGGAGAGCCGGCAAGTATCCCGCAAACGGCAACTTGCTGTCAAAATTACGCGATTCGCAGTGAATCATTTTAGCCCAGCCCCCCACGACAAAAATGTCATTTAGTCGTGGGGGCGGGCCAAAATGACGCGATTCACGGCGCCCCGCCCCTGCCGCCTCCAACCACGCCCCCATGCCCGGGATGAAGTTTTAAAAGGTTGGCAAGTATGATTTAAACACATTTTACAGTTCTGCATACACCTTATCTGATAAAATAATTACTCTTTTTCTTTCTATATGAACAATCAGTTGTGTTTGTGCAAAGGACAAGACAGAGAATGTCTGTCTCAGAGGTGAATATTGGTTACAGTTACAGTTAAAATGGAGGTTTTGTGTGACTGTCAGATAAAAGTTTCTGGCCCTAAACACACATCACATTTCTTGAATGATTAATCTAATGATTAATCATAACTTTCAGCAAAATCTTCAGTACATTTCTTCATATAAACTGGGAGGAATAAATAATACAGATATTCTGATAACTATATGAAACTATTTGCTGTGTTTTCCCATCAGACTAACTGTCAATTTCAAGGAGGTAAATAAATCTCACTGTCGACTTATTCACTGTCTCGATCTGTTATCTCTTCCTATCTATTTATCAACTTCTCTTTATAATGCTATCTCTCTCATACTTTGTAATGTCTATCTCAGGTTTCTTTCCCACTGTGTCTCACCACCTTTGTTCACTGCTGCTGTGTCACCTCAGTTCGTTAGCTGTCTTCTTCTATATATTTTCTCTTATCACAAGCCCTCTCTCTGTCATCCTGCTTCCGTGCTGAACCACTGTCTCCCTCACACTACACAGTATTTTTTTCTCTCTCCAAGGCAGGACCTTTTATTCAGGACCTTTTATAAAGGGCTCACTGTGTATGTTCCCACAAACTTCACATCAACCTTAAACTTTAAACATTGCATGCAAATAAAGATGCGTAGACCTGGATAAGTTATTAAAAAATGGCAGGAATTTTATTGTAAGGATTCTATATTAACTAAAAACCTATGGTGGCGGAGAAAGAGCACTGCGTAACAGCTCACGAGCTGATAGCACAAGATCACTTAGTGGACTGGCGCAAACCGCCGTGAGTCCTCAAATCACGGGGAACAAATCCCTACATACTTAGCGCTGAGTTGACGTCAGAGTGACTGCCCCTTACAACTCACACTGCCCTCCCTCACCGAGCCGAACAGGGACCCTCCTCACCGAAGGACCAAAAGGAGTTACTGATGCTTCAAAGGGGGCAGTGACCTACGACCAACTACCCGTGCGCCCATTAATCAGCCGCTGAACGCAGTGCCTTCCTACCCCACTTTAAAATACCCCACTAAAATTGAGGGATGGGAGGGTGGGATCTCGTGCTGCAAGTGAACACAAGCAGGAAGTGCAGCCTGCTATATTCTATCAAGGTCCCTCCCAGGTGAGCAACCATTGGCTGGAACCCACCCCATGATAAACTACACCAGGTAATTACTCAGCTTGTTACAAACCCTGTCGCCCTTTAAGTGCGTTCGTCCTAGAAGCCTCACTTGTCATAAAGGGCTCACTGTGTATGTTCCCACAAACTTCACATCAACCTTAAACTTTAAACATTGCATGCAAATAAAGACGCGTAGACCTGGATAAGTTATTAAAAAATGGCAGGAATTTTATTGTAAGGATTCTATATTAACTAAAAACCTATGGTGGCGGAGAAAGAGCACTGCGTAACAGCTCACGAGCTGATAGCACAAGATCACTTAGTGGACTGGCGCAAACCGCCGTGAGTCCTCAAATCACGGGGAACAAATCCCTACATACTTAGCGCTGAGTTGACGTCAGAGTGACTGCCCCTTACAACTCACACTGCCCTCCCTCACCGAGCCGAACAGGGACCCTCCTCACCGAAGGACCAAAAGGAGTTACTGATGCTTCAAAGGGGGCAGTGACCTACGACCAACTACCCGTGCGCCCATTAATCAGCCGCTGAACGCAGTGCCTTCCTACCCCGCTGCGCCCTACAGACGCCGCAGCCCGCCACCAACTAACCAAAACACGCCGCCACTCCCCCGCAGATCCTATCTATGAAGAGCTTCATACCCTCTTCGTTAAGGTGAACGCCGTCCCGTCTAAAAAGGTGTGGTGACTCCACCCCCAACCCCGGATGGTCGATGACTATACCTCCCAAGGACCGAACTACCTTCCGGATGGCGCTATTTAACTTCCTAACCATAACCGTCATTTTCTTTAAGGGAATGGGCGTTCTCCATGCTAATCGGGGAATTAAAGCCGACCAACCAATAATGATATCAGGCCACGCCTCGTGTATTCGTCGCAGGTCCTCCCGAATTACTATGATGAGATCTAAGGACTTTCCTTTTCCCAAATCATTACCTCCTGCATGTACTACCAGTACGTCTGGTGGGCCTTGCTGTCTAATGAGCCTTGTCAACCACGGAATAATATCCGGCCAGCCTAAACCTCTTTTCCCCCACCATCTTATAACCGTACCGCCATGATTCGGAATAACCTTAGACCCAGGGTGGCCAGCGGCCCAAAATATAAATGAATGACCGATGATCCACACCACCTTAGCTGGAACACCATCACCTGAAATCAGAAAAACCGTGTTAACAACCATACCTTGGAGTTGGGAAGACAGCCAGGTTTGGTATAGGAAGGTATGATAAGAATAGTACGCGGAAAATTCGATCACAAGGGGGGGGGGAGGGGAGGACACACATATGGGGGGCAGACCACCCAGGCGAAGGTAAACAACACCCGGAAAAACCCCGGCAGCACACCACTAATCAGGACTTACGCCCAGGGAAACCCGGGTGAAAATCCCTTCGCGCCCCCACTTTAAAGCGGCGAGCGGAAAAGCCCAGGGTAGCCCACCAAATGGAGGGAGAAGATGGGATGGGTAGGGGAAATGGGATGGGACGGTTGAAGACTCAGGAGAGAAGTAGAGGTAGAAAAGAAAAAACTGTAAAAAACCAAAATTGATTAAACATTACAACATCAGTCAACAACCTTGTCAATTCTAACATATGACTTAAAAGCCGCAGATTTCCATCGCCCCAGTGCTTTTATAGCTTCGCTAGAAGAACCTGCCAAGGCAGCGGATGTAGCTGCACCGATCCTAAATGAGTGTGTCCCGTATAATGTACTGTTTAGATTAATAGACTGCAAGGTACGTTTTAAAATGGTCGCGAATTGATATTTTGTCAACGGTATACCATTAGCGTGACACAGAAACAAATTAGCATGAGGTCTTTTACTCATAAACAATGATGCTAACCTGACCGGGCAAATAAGACATGGCTGCTGAGAGGTTAACTGGACCCATGATCCCCTGCCACTTTGGTCAGTCTTTGATTTAACTATTTTGCAGGCTAAGATCCCTTCGCCCAGACTGACATGCTCAACTCTCAAACCTGACTCCTGATGTCCCCTGGACCTGGCTACCAACTCTGAGATGCGAAAGGCTCCAAAATAAGCCATGGAAAAGGCCAAACTAAATAAAAGTTTCTCGTAACTATCTAAGGTAACCGACCCCACATTCCCTATCAGATCTTCCAAAATGTTAGAGGTAATCGGTAAACGGGTATCGGCATGAGAGGGACGGACTCTCCCCCATCCCCTCAGAGCCTTATTAATCAAAAATCCTTTTGTGACGTCAGGGTAACCGTGCAGCTTAGCCATAAATGATATCCCGGCCAGGGTGGATGCCATAGTAGTCCTTGAATCTCCCTCCGAGTACCTATCCCACATAAAGGCTAGCATGGCATCTTGCTGACCTGCCTCTGATTGGTCCTTTTGTCTGCTGAAAAGCAACCACCGTCTCCACGCCGACTGATATGTTTTCAGGGTGGAGGGAGCTATTGCTTGTTCCGCGAGCCCTCTTATGCCGGCTTGATGATCTGCCAAACACAAGGAGGACACGGGGTACCAACATCGTCCGCCTGAGGAGCCAGGTTGCGAAACCTGCTCCAATGGAAACGAGATAACGCGTCAGCTAGGCAATTCTGCACCCCCGGGACATGTTCAGCCCTGAACGAGATGTCATACTGTAGACAGCGCAGAACTAGGTGACGCAGCAGCGAAATTGCATGTTGGGCCGAAGCGCTCTGCTTATTGATGGACTGGACCACCCCCATATTGTCACACCAAAAGACTATGTGCTTACCCCGCAAAGCGGGAGCCCACAGTTCGATTGCTACCACAATCGGGAACAGTTCGAGAACCAACAAGTTCTTAGTGATACCGTCCCTATGCCACTCCTCGGGCCATTCCTCCGCACACCAGTGTCCGTCGAGATAAGCCCCAAAACCGGAAGCCCCTGCAGCGTCCGTGAACAAATTGATTTCAGAGTTTGTTACCGGAGGTGACGGCCAGATACGCTTGCCATTGAAACCCCTAAGGAAAATGAGCCATATCTGCAGATCCTCCCTAACCACTTTGGATAGACTTATGATTGCGTGTGGCCTACTCCTACCTGCTGTGGCTCTTTGCAGCTTCCTACAGAAAACCCTCCCCATGGGGATCACCCGGCAAGCAAAGTTGAACCGCCCCAACAAGGACTGTATCTGCCTCAGGGGACTAGCGTTTGCCTCTAACACTTCCGCAATGGCCTCGTACATCTTAGTAACCTTATCCTCTGGGAGCCTACAGAACCCTGCCTTCGTGTCGATCTCGATCCCGAGGAATGATAGGCACGTAGTAGGGCCCTCTGTCTTGTCTGCTGCGATGGGAACGCCTAACACCCTAAACAACGCCTCCGTGGAAAAAAGGGTATCACGACAACTCGTGGAGTCAGGAGGCCCGATCACCAAGAAGTCATCCAAATAGTGCGCAATCCACCGACACCCGTCCCCGCCTGAATGCACCAGTGCAAGAAACTGCTGAATTTCTCGAATAGTGCACATGAAATCGAACAACCCATGGGAAGACAGCGATCGATATAGTATCCACCACGATGCCGAAAACCCATGAATTGATACGACTCGGGGTGAAGGGGTAACAATCTAAAGGCCGATTCGATATCCACTTTGGCCAGCAATAAGCCCCTGCCGCATTCCTGCACCAGGGCTAGAGCCGATTCAAATGACTGGTAACTGACTGAACTGAGATTAACGTCAATTGCATCGTTAACCGACTGACCAGCGGGATAAGACAGGTGCTGGATCAGTCTGAACTTTCCCTCTGTTTTCTTGGGAACTACGCCTACCGGGGACAAAATGAGGTTGGGAATAGGAGGGAGTCGGAACGGGCCGATCATGCGCCCCAAACCAACCTCCTTGCCTATTTTCTCGTCTAGCACCTCCGGGAAAGCGAGCGCAGATTTTAGATTCACCGGAGCTGCTGTGGAAATGCTACCCTGAACCGGAAGTTTGAAGCCAAAATGGAAGCCGTCGTGGAGTAGGGCCGCGGTCTCCCTATCATCAAACCACGACAGCCACTTGTCCAGCTCGGTCAGATCAATTGGCGATGGCCCCTTGACTCGGCAGAGTCGAACCAGCGCCTCTTCCCCTTCCTCCACTTCCCCGAGCCTTGGCACAATCGGTGGCTGGATGATGGCCGCCGCAGGCTGTACAAGTGTGCCTGAATCTGCAGAGTGAACCTCTTTGACAGGCCCCTGCATTAAAATCATAACACCTTCCTTTCGGGGGGAGGGCGTTTTGCGCCCTCCCCGGCCCTTGAAACCGTCTACCTGCGCTACCCTCTGCAGTCTGATTGCTAGGCCTCATTAGCTCCAACCATGTGTCAATGTCCTTATATCCGAGCGGAAGCTTCTCTCGCCCGCTCATCCGCTTCCTGAAAAGCTCGTCATATGCTCTCCAGATTACCGGGCCGTCCTTTATGAACATCCCGCTAATCAGGTGCATATATCTCTACACCTCCGCTTGCTCGCTGGGCCTGGACTCTAGATATATTGTGGCAAAAATGGAAAATGCATTCGCCCATCTAGAGAAGGATCTGTACTTCTCCTCCCCCATGCCCGATTTTTCGCAGGCTGCTGCCAGCGCCTTCTTATCCTCACCGGTTAACGAGTACATATCCACGTACTTGCCCCTTCTGATTCTATCCCGCACACTGGGCCTAATACCGTGAGTGATCTCAAGGGATTCTACCTGCCCCAACTCGCTACGGACCGCTGGTAGATCTGTGTCTCCTGACTGGGATGCGTGCTTACTCCGCTTACCTAGCAATTCAGTCTCCAACAACTTAATTAGTTTCCTGGGTCTATCACCCGAGCCAGAGGACTCACTATCTGTGGAGAGGACGGGTGAATCCAACAAGTGTGACTTATGTATAGTAGCGGAACTGGACTCACCAGCAGGAGCAGGATTCCCATCACCGACAGACGTCTGCCCTAGCGACACAGCTGTGGCCTGTCCTCCTGACGTGTCCTGGATCTCTTCCTCCCTCCGTTCTGCCGTCGTCTGATCCTGAGCCTCAGCACACGGACGATCGCGACTGCCGACCCTCGTCTCCGGATGCATAACAGTAGGCTCTGAAACGGAAAGGGGGACAGTCATCTGATGTCTGGGTAAATAGTCCAAGCGCCGCCGCGCCGTGTTACTATCCCTATATTCGGTAGTGAGGTTAGGGGCTGACACGCGGGCCGTACTGGGGAACGCTGAAAATGACTCCCGCCTCCGCTGTAAGCGGCTATCCCCAAGGAGGGGAGGGGGCCCTGAACCGAAGTTACCGCCGCTGGAATGGTGATAATCGACTACGAAATTGTCGGACCTACCCCCCTGACCCCCGTAATAAGGCCCCCCCGCCCCGTACCCCGGGGAAGAGGCCCAATGAGACGTGTATAGGCGAGACGCCGGAGGGGACATACGCTGGCGTTGAAAATAGGGCCACACCGGCGCCTGGGTGTTGTCTCCAAAATCTCTTGTGTGTCTGGCGGGAAGTGTGCCCCCCCCTAGTTGGTGACGGTGGTCCCCGTGAGGTGGGGTACGGGCCTGGGACATGTTCGGACCCTGCTGATCCCTACCTGGATTAGACCCCCATGCAGATGCCCCACTACTATGGGGGAGAAATGGGCTGGGAGGGAAGGACAATTGATGGGGGGCAGGAGGGTTGTGCTCCTGATACCTAGCCCCCATAGCTGGTTCAGGGGGGGTGATGGGGCATAGGGTGTCTAGGGCCTGGCCCCTGCTCCTGACAGGACTGGGGGCATATCCGCCTGCTGGGGGAGGGGGGGTGCCTGCCTGCCACTGCTGGGGCTGACCGCTGCTGTCACTGACAGGGCCGCTGGCTGACCCTGCAGCCAGCCATGCCGAGGAGTCTGTGTGGCGGGACCCGGCCGGGCGCGATGGGGCGCGCGTTCTGCGCATGCGCGAACCGGCCGGGAGAAGAGAGGGGGTGGCGCGGCCGCGCCGTGCGGCTGTAGCAACGGGAGGATGACCTGCACGGGGGGCCAGAAGCGGGGCACCGCTAGAGGTGATGGCTGGAGGGAAGGAGGATGGTGGAAGAGAGGAGGAAGAGGGGGCAAGATGGCGGCGGGAGCGAGGGGGGGATGGGGACCTGAGGCGCGCCGGGCGTGGGGCATTTCTCCTGGGACGGGGCATGTTGGCAGAACAGAGGAGGACAGCGGGGTGAGCTGGAAAAGCGGGAAAGAGAGGGAGAGGAATAAGAGGAGAAAAAAAGAAAGATTTGGGAGAAAGGAAAAAGACAGAAAAAAGAGGGTGGAAACAAGGAGAGAGAAGAGCAATAAATAGAGAGGAGAGAAATATAAAGTGAAAGAAGAGGGCAGATAGGAATAAAGTTTAATAGACAATGAATAAATCCACAAGTGGTACTTATCCGTTTCTCTTGCTGCTGGGTCTCCTACAGGAATCTCGTGCTGCAAGTGAACACAAGCAGGAAGTGCAGCCTGCTATATTCTATCAAGGTCCCTCCCAGGTGAGCAACCATTGGCTGGAACCCACCCCATGATAAACTACACCAGGTAATTACTCAGCTTGTTACAAACCCTGTCGCCCTTTAAGTGCGTTCGTCCTAGAAGCCTCACTTGTCATTTGTCTAACTCAAATATGGATGTGCAGTGTGTGTGTGTGTATATATATATATATATATATATATATGAGAATACAATTGACTGACCACGGAAGGTCATTTATTAATTGTACAACAAGCATAGCACATGCACATTTGCACTAAACTAATGCTTACTTAATTTATAAGTAAGCATTCTATTTTTATTAACTCATGCCTGTAGTGGGACATAATGGTTTCTATTATTTTATGTGTCACTGTGCTTGTTTCTGCACTCTATAAAACTCTATGGGGCATATTCAATTGGCGTTACAGCCTAAAGTAACTCGCCCCGCGCACTATTACCATCATTGCGGTAATAGTGCGAATAAATACCGTTATTACGGTACTTTTCACGCTGGATTTAAGCTCGCGACTCAGGGAGCTACGAGCTGAAATCCAGCTAGTAATAACGGTAATACTTTTTCCGCAGTGGAAACCGCCAACAATTGAATATGCCCCTATGTACTCTTTAAGAAATGTCCTCACTTCGCTTAACTTCTTTCCTCTGCCTGTTCAATCTCCTACTTCTCCTCAAACACGGCTATTTTGTAGGGATGTGCACGGGCGACTTTTGAGGTCTCGTGTTTTGTGTTTTGGATCCGGATTTTCTCGATGTTTTGGGTTCGGATTTGTTGCGCAAAACACCTGCCGAAAGGTTTTGGTTCGGATTTAAGGTTTTGGATTCGGATTTTTTTTGAAAAAAGCATAAAAAGTTAAAAAATAAATTTTTGGGGCTTATTTTCACTCCTACGCTATTATTGACCTCAATAACATTCAATAACAAGCATTTCCACTAATTTACCGTGTATTCTGAACACCTCACAATATAGTTCTTAGTCCAAAACGTTGCAACGAGCTATCCTTCTGGACTGCGTAGTGGAGTGGTCCGACCACAATATAATAAGAAAACCATCAACTGGTCTTAATCGCACCAAAACATGTACCTGGACTGCGTAGAGGAGTGGGTCACCACGATATAAATTAAAAACCCTGAACTTGTATGATTCGCACCAATAATGTACCTGGACTGCGTAGAGGAGTGGGTCACCACAATATATATAATAAGAAAACCATCAACTGGTATGAATCGCACCGAATAATGTACCTGGACTGCGTAGAGGAGTGGGTCACCACAATATAAATTAAAAACCCTGAACTTGTATGATTCGCACCAATAATGTACCTGGACTGCGTAGAGGAGTGGGTCACCACAATATAAATTAAAAACCCTGAACTTGTATGATTCGCACCAATAATGTACCTGGACTGCGTAGAGGAGTGGGTCACCACAATATAAATTAAAAACCCTGAAGTTGTATGATTCGCACCAATAATGTACCTGGACTGCGTAGAGGAGTGGGTCACCACAATATATATAATAAGAAAACCATCAACTTGTATGATTCACACCAATAATGTACCTGGACTGCGTAGAGGAGTGGGTCACCACAATATAAATTAAAAACCCTGAACTTGTATGATTCGCACCAATAATGTACCTGGACTGCGTAGAGGAGTGGGTCACCACAATATAAATTAAAAACCCTGAACTTGTATGATTCGCACCAATAATGTACCTGGACTGCGTAGAGGAGTGGGTCACCACAATATAAATTAAAAACCCTGAACTTGTATGATTCGCACCAATAATGTACCTGGACTGCGTAGAGGAGTGGGTCACCACAATATATATAATAAGAAAACCATCAACTTGTATGATTCGCACCAATAATGTACCTGGACTGCGTAGAGGAGTGGGTCACCACAATATATATAATAAGAAAACCATCAACTTGTATGATTCGCACCAATAATGTACCTGGACTGCGTAGAGGAGTGGGTCACCACAATATATATAATAAGAAAACCATCAACTGGTATGAATCGCACCGAATAATGTACCTGGACTGCGTAGAGGAGTGGGTCACCACAATATAAATTAAAAACCCTGAACTTGTATGATTCGCACCAATAGTGTACCTGGACTGCGTAGAGGAGTGGGTCACCACAATATAAATTAAAAATCCTGAACTTGTATGATTCGCACCAATAATGTACCTGGACTGCGTAGAGGAGTGGGTCACCACAATATAAATTAAAAACCCTGAACTTGTATGATTCGCAGCAATAATGTACATGGACTGCGTAGAGGAGTGGGTCACCACAATATAAATTAAAAACCCTCAACTTGTATGATTCGCTCCAATAATGTACCTGGACTGCGTAGAGGAGTGGGTCACCACAATATAAATTAAAAACCCTGAACTTGTATGATTCGCACCAATAATGTACCTGGACTGCGTAGAGGAGTGGGTCACCACAATATAAATTAAAAACCCTGAACTTGTATGATTCGCACCAATAATGTACCTGGACTGCGTAGAGGAGTGGGTCACCACAATATAAATTAAAAACCCTGAACTTGTATGATTCGCACCAATAATGTACCTGGACTGCGTAGAGGAGTGGGTCACCACAATATATATAATAAGAAAACCATCAACTTGTATGATTCGCACCAATAATGTACCTGGACTGCGTAGAGGAGTGGGTCACCACAATATATATAATAAGAAAACCATCAACTTGTATGATTCGCACCAATAATGTACCTGGACTGCGTAGAGGAGTGGGTCACCACAATATATATAATAAGAAAACCATCAACTGGTATGAATCGCACCGAATAATGTACCTGGACTGCGTAGAGGAGTGGGTCACCACAATATAAATTAAAAACCCTGAACTTGTATGATTCGCACCAATAGTGTACCTGGACTGCGTAGAGGAGTGGGTCACCACAATATAAATTAAAAATCCTGAACTTGTATGATTCGCACCAATAATGTACCTGGACTGCGTAGAGGAGTGGGTCACCACAATATAAATTAAAAACCCTGAACTTGTATGATTCGCAGCAATAATGTACATGGACTGCGTAGAGGAGTGGGTCACCACAATATAAATTAAAAACCCTCAACTTGTATGATTCGCTCCAATAATGTACCTGGACTGCGTAGAGGAGTGGGTCACCACAATATAAATTAAAAACCCTGAACTTGTATGATTCGCACCAATAATGTACCTGGACTGCGTAGAGGAGTGGGTCACCACAATATATATAATAAGAAAACCATCAACTTGTATGATTCGCACCAATAATGTACCTGGACTGCGTAGAGGAGTGGGTCACCACAATATAAATTAAAAACCCTGAACTTGTATGATTCGCACCAATAATGTACCTGGACTGCGTAGAGGAGTGGGTCACCACAATATAAATTAAAAACCCTGAACTTGTATGATTCGCACCAATAATGTACCTGGACTGCGTAGAGGAGTGGGTCACCACAATATAAATTAAAAACCCTGAAGTTGTATGATTCGCACCAATAATGTACCTGGACTGCATAGAGGAGTGGGTCACCACAATATATATAATAAGAAAACCATCAACTTGTATGATTCGCACCAATAATGTACCTGGACTGCGTAGAGGAGTGGGTCACCACAATATATATAATAAGAAAACCATCAACTTGTATGATTTGCACCAATAATGTACCTGGACTGCGTAGAGGAGTGGGTCACCACAATATAAATTAAAAACCCTGAACTTGTATGATTCGCACCAATAATGTACCTGGACTGCATAGAGGAGTGGGTCACCACAATATAAATTAAAAACCCTGAACTTGTATGATTCGCACCAATAATGTACCTGGACTGCGTAGAGGAGTGGGTCACCACAATATATATAATAAGAAAACCATCAACTTGTATGATTCGCACCAATAATGTACCTGGACTGCGTAGAGGAGTGGGTCACCACAATATATATAATAAGAAAACCATCAACTTGTATGATTCGCACCAATAATGTACCTGGACTGCGTAGAGGAGTGGGTCACCACAATATATATAATAAGAAAACCATCAAATGGTATGAATCGCACCGAATAATGTACCTGGACTGCGTAGAGGAGTGGTTCACCACAATATAAATTAAAAACCCTGAACTTGTATGATTCGCACCAATAGTGTACCTGGACTGCGTAGAGGAGTGGGTCACCACAATATCAATTAAAAATCCTGAACTTGTATGATTCGCACCAATAATGTACCTGGACTGCGTAGAGGAGTGGGTCACCACAATATAAATTAAAAACCCTGAACTTGTATGATTCGCAGCAATAATGTACCTGGACTGCGTAGAGGAGTGGGTCACCACAATATAAATTAAAAACCCTGAACTTGTATGATTCGCTCCAATAATGTACCTGGACTGCGTAGAGGAGTGGGTCACCACAATATAAATTAAAAACCCTGAACTTGTATGATTCGCACCAATAATGTACCTGGACTGCGTAGAGGAGTGGGTCACCACAATATATATAATAAGAAAACCATCAACTTGTATGATTCGCACCAATAATGTACCTGGACTGCGTAGAGGAGTGGGTCACCACAATATAAATTAAAAACCCTGAACTTGTATGATTCGCACCAATAATGTACCTGGACTGCGTAGAGGAGTGGGTCACCACAATATAAATTAAAAACCCTGAACTTGTATGATTCGCACCAATAATGTACCTGGACTGCGTAGAGGAGTGGGTCACCACAATATATATAATAAGAAAACCTTCAACTTGTATGATTCGCACCAATAATGTACCTGGACTGCGTAGAGGAGTGGGTCACCACAATATTATTAAAAAACCCAACACAGGTCAGAATTCCACCAAAAAAGGGTATGGACTGCGTAGTGTGGTGTGCCCGGAACATAATTTTTTACAGCGCCAACAATATAATTAAAAAATTGGGCATCAACTGTCACCGTTGTTTAATATCTGATACACCTAAATATGGACTGCACAGTGGAGTGGCCCCGGTAGTAAATTTGTTGCCGGGGCCACAATACCTCCTCCAACTTCCAAGTGTAGTGTTTATAAAGACAGACAGCGTCGAAGTGTTATTAGTTGACTTTCTTAACCCTAAAATTGTCCCTGTTGCAAATATTCGTGTAATGGACAGTTACTTTTTCATTGAAAGACTCAAGCTTTCAAGTGTAGTGTTTATAAAATATAAACAACAATACAGTAGTTTTAGAGCACGTCAATACCTCTTGTTTTAAATTATGACAGGGCATTTTACTTTTGGTTTAATTTCTTGAATTTGTTTAAATTTGGTTTTACTTTTTGAACATGGCAAACGACTGTTGATTGGTCATATAATGCAAAAAAAAAAGTTCCAAGATGGAATTGTCCTTGGGCCCTCACACCCACCCTTATGTTGTTGAAATAGAACATGCATACTTTAACAAACCAATCATTTCAGCGACAGGGCCTACCAAACAACTTTGGCTGAAATTATTGGTTTGTTTGGGCCCCCACACCAAAAAAGCTATTCATCTCTCCCTGTACAGACTAAACAGGCTCTACTGAGGCAAGATGTCGTCCTCATCCTCAACCTCTGATTCCTCTCCCCCTACAGTGTGTACTTCCTCCTCATCACACATTATCAATTCGTCCCCGCTGGACTCCACAACCACAGGTCCCTCTGTACTATCTGGAGGGCAGTGCTGTACTTCATTGAGGAATTGATTATTCATTTTTATAAACATCATTTTTTCAACGTTATGAGGAAGCAACCTCCTTGGCCGCTCACTGACCAGGTTCCCCGCTGCACTAAAAACTCTTTCCGAGTACACACTGGAGGGGGGACAACTCAGGTAAAATAGAGCCAGTTTGTACAGGGGCTTCCAAACTGCCTTTTTTTCCTGCCAGTACACAATATGGACTGTCTGACATGTCTACTTGGATGGTGTCAGCAAAGTAATCATCCACAATTTTTTCTATTGTGACAGCATCCAATGCAGCGAGAGTAGACATGTCTGCAATGGTTGGCAGGTCCTTCAGTCCGGACCAGATGTTATCAGCATCCCCGCCAGCGCCTCTTTTGGGAAAACTGAGCTTTTTCCTCGCAGCCATAGATGTGGAAGAAAATGAGGGTGGAGCTGTTGGCATGTCACGGTCCTCTTCAGAGGACAATCTCCTGACCAGCAGGTCTTTGCACCGCTGTAGACTTGTGTCCGCCGGAAACAGAGACACAACATACGCTTTAAACCGAGGATCGAGCACGGTGGCCAGAATGTATTCCTCTGACTTTAAAAGAGTGACCACCCTCTGTTCCTGGCAAAGCGTACGAAGGGCTACATCCACAAGAGCTACATGCTTGGTGTAATCGCAATGGCTTACCAGCTCCTCCCTCACTTTCTCCAGCTGCTTCTGCAACAGCCTGATCAGGGGAATGACCTGACTCAAGCTGGCAGTGTCGGAACTGACTTCTCGTGTGGCAAGTTCAAATGGCTGCAGAACCTTGCACAACACGGAAATCAGTCTCCACTGCGCTTGACTGAGGCGCATCCCCACTCCTTTGCCTATGTCGTAGGTGGCTGTGTAGGCCTGAATGGCCTTTTGCTGCTCCTCCATCCTCTGCAGCATATAGAAGGTGGAGTTCCAGCGCGTCACAACCTCTTGTTTGAGGTGATGGCAGGGCAGGTTCATGCTTTTTTGATGTGCCTCTAGTCTGCGGTAGGCACTGGCTGAATGCCGAAAGTGTCCAGCAATTTTGTGCGCCACCGCAAGCATCTCCTGCACACCCCTATCACTCTTGAGGTAATGCTGCACCACCAAATTAATGGTGTGGGCAAAACATGGGACGTGCTGGAAATTGCCCATATTTAATGCCCGCACAATGTTACTGGCATTGTCTGACACCACAAATCCCCATGAGAGTCTAAGTGGGGTAAGCCACTGGGAGATAATTTCCCTCAGTTTCTCTAATATGTTGTCAGCGTTGTGCCTCTTATTAAAGCCTGTAATACACAATGTTGCCTGCCTTTGCACGAGCAGCCATTTTGTAGATGCTGCTACTGATGCAGCTGTTGCTGTTGCTGCGGAAGGGGATGCATCTACCCAGTGGGCTGTCACAGTCATATAGTCCTTCGTTTGCCCAGAACCACTTGTCCACATGTCCATGGTTAAGTGGACAGTGGGTACAACCGCATTTTTTAGAGCACTGAGGACACTTGATCGTACTTCTCTGTACATTTTTGGTATCGTCTGCCTAGTGAAGTGGAATCTCGACGGGATTTGGTACCGGGGACACAATACCTCCATCAACCCTCTAAATCCCACTCCACTGATGGCGGACACCGGGCGCACGTCTAACACCAACATTGCAGTTACAGCCGCAGTTATATGCTTTGCAATAGGGTGACTACTATCGTATTTTTTGGTCATGGCAAACGACTGTTGGACAGTCAATTGTTTTGTGAAAGACTTAGCGGTCTTACGACTTCCCCTCTGGGAAGATGACCGACTAACAGCAGCAACAGCAGCAGTGGCAGTAGTAGGCGTACCGCTGCAGGATTCCTCGGATGAATCCCGTATTGAGGAGGACTCAGTCTGGCTGCTGACTTGGGCTGCAGGACTGAATCTGATGGAGATTGTGGAGGAAGTTGACGAGGAGGGTGTTGCTGGTGTGTATCCAACTGGACCACGGGATTTAGGTGTCCCTGTACCGATGAGGGTCCTAGCCCCAGTTCCTGAACTAACCACTGAACTATGAAGGTTATTCAGGTGACGTATAAGGGAGGATGGTCCTAGGTGGGCAAGATCCTTACCCCTGCTTATTTGAGCTTTACATAAGCTACATATGGCCATACATTGGTTGTCTGGATTTGGATAAAAATAACTCCAGACCGAAGAGGTGCATTTTTTGGTCTTCTGACCAGGCATGACGATGGGCTTTTTCATCCCATGGACATCAGCTGTTTCCCCCCCTGGTGCCTCATTTACAATAACCACATCACCATCCTCATCATCAAGTTCCTCCACAGCGCCAGCTACATCATCAATAGGCTCTTCCCGAGCCACCTCTTCCCGTACAGTGATGGGAAGGTCAGGCTTGACAACCACCAACACCCTTGGACTCGCCTTGAGGATTTGTGATAATTTCTCTTTAGAAGGCAGAGTTGTTTGCTGTTTTGTTGCTGACAGCATAACTCTCTTCAATTTTTTGTAGGGGGGGGGAGGAGGAGGAGGGATAAGATCCGTGGGTGAAGCTGAACCACTAGTCATGAACACGGGCCAGGGCCTAAGCCGTTCCTTGCCACTCCGTGTCGTAAATGGCATATTGGCAACTTTACGTTTCTCCTCAGATGATTTTAAGTTTCTCTTTTTGCTACTTTTTCTTAACTTGGTCTTTTTGGATTTTACATGCCCGGTACTACGAGAGTGGGCATCGGGCTTGGAAGACGACGTTGATGGCATTTCATCGTCTATGTCATGACTAGTGGCAGCAGCTTCAGCATTAAGAGGAAGTGGGTCTTGATCTTTCCCTACTTTATCCTCCAAATTTTTGGTCTCCATTATATGTAGCACAAGATACTGCAGAATGTGTGAACTCTGTAATATTGCAGTACCAATGGACTTATACTGCTGGATTGGTTTTGCAAATTTGGTTATAATTACTTTTTTTAAAAAAAAAATTATTTTAATATTTTTTATAACTTTTTTTTATTTTTTAAAAACTTGGGAATAATGGGGAAATAACTATGCCCTTAGAAGCACAGAGCACAGGACACAGCACCACTGGACTGAACAGGACACAGCACAGGACCCAGAAGCACTACGGAACTCAGCAGGACAGAGCACAGGACACAGCACCACTGGACTGATACTGCAGAATGTGTGAACTTTGTAATATTGCAGTACCACTGGACTTTTACTGCTGAATGTGTGAACTTGGTAATATTGCAGTACCAATGGGCTTATACTGCTGGATTGGTTTTGTAAATTTGGTTATAATTATATATTTTTTTTACATTTTTTATTTTTATTTTTTTTTTAACTTTTTTTTTATTTTTTAAAAACTTGGGAATAATGGGGAAATAACTATGCCCTTAGAAGCACAGAGCACAGGACACAGCACCACTGGACTGAACAGGACACAGCACATGACCCAGCAGCACTACGGAACTCAGCAGGACAGAGCACAGGACACAGCACCACTGGACTGATACTGCAGAATGTGTGAACTTTGTAATATTGCAGTACCACTGGACTTTTACTGCTGAATGTGTGAACTTGGTAATATTGCAGTACCAATGGGCTTATACTGCAGGATTGGTTGTGCAAATTTGGTTATAATTACTTTTTTTTAAAAAAAAATTATTTTAATATTTTTTATAACTTTTTTTTATTTTTTAAAAACTTGGGAATAATGGGGAAATAACTATGCCCTTAGAAGCACAGAGCACAGGACACAGCACCACTGGACTGAACAGGACACAGCACAGGACCCAGAAGCACTACGGAACTCAGCAGGACAGAGCACAGGACACAGCACCACTGGACTGATACTGCAGAATGTGTGAACTTTGTAATATTGCAGTACCAATGGACTTATACTGCTGGATTGGTTTTGCAAATTTGGTTATAATTACTTTTTTTAAAAAAAAAATTATTTTAATATTTTTTATAACTTTTTTTTATTTTTTAAAAACTTGGGAATAATGGGGAAATAACTATGCCCTTAGAAGCACAGAGCACAGGACACAGCACCACTGGACTGAACAGGACACAGCACAGGACCCAGAAGCACTACGGAACTCAGCAGGACAGAGCACAGGACACAGCACCACTGGACTGATACTGCAGAATGTGTGAACTTTGTAATATTGCAGTACCACTGGACTTTTACTGCTGAATGTGTGAACTTGGTAATATTGCAGTACCAATGGGCTTATACTGCTGGATTGGTTTTGTAAATTTGGTTATAATTATATATATTTTTTAAATTTTTTATTTTTATTTTTTTTTTAACTTTTTTTTTATTTTTTAAAAACTTGGGAATAATGGGGAAATAACTATGCCCTTAGAAGCACAGAGCACAGGACACAGCACCACTGGACTGAACAGGACACAGCACAGGACCCAGCAGCACTACGGAACTCAGCAGGACAGAGCACAGGACACAGCACCACTGGACTGATACTGCAGAATGTGTGAACTTTGTAATATTGCAGTACCACTGGACTTTTACTGCTGAATGTGTGAACTTGGTAATATTGCAGTACCAATGGGCTTATACTGCAGGATTGGTTGTGCAAATTTTCTGGTAATTAAAAAAAAATTAAATTAGTTTTTGGTATTTTTTTAAATAACTTTTTTTTATTTTTTTAAACACAGGGGAATATTGGGGAAATAACTATGCCCTTAGAAGCACAGAGCACAGGACACAGCACCACTGGACTGAACAGGACACAGCACAGGACCCAGCAGCACCACTGACCTCAGAAGGACAGAGCACAGGACACAGCACCACTGGACTGAGCACAGCACAGCACAGCACAGCACTGAACTGAACAGCACGAGATATAGCAGGACAGAGGACCACCTAACACACCCTCCCTCTACCCTGATCAATGCCCGAGTGAAGATGGCGGCGACTAGCGGGGAATTTATAGGATCCGAGTATCGCGAGATCCGACAACGGGATTATGAGTCAGAGCCTCAGTTTCAGATTTGAATTTGGCGCCAATACCCGGATCTGTCTCGGATCCGACTCGGATCGGCAACGTTCGGGTGGGCTCGGATTTCATAAATCCGAGTGCGCTCATCTCTACTATTTTGCTCTGTAAACTCCTTGGCAGAAATCTAGTTATGTAATGGGTCCAAAGCTTATTTTGCACCCATGAATGACCTACAAATTGGTTCATCAGGCTTACATTTGCAATTATGTGCCTACATTTCTTGCATTGAAATCATCACCATGAACAGCTCCTATATATCCATTGCAAATCTGTAGTAAGCGACTGGAGCAATTGCAATCATTTTAATTTTATTTTGTTAAATAAGAATGTAATAGTAATGACAGATACATTTGTACTGACAAATTTACATAGTAAAAATTATAATTACCAAAAGTGTAATTACTAAATTTGCTTAAAAATTATATCCTGCCTCTTTTTTTCTCACTGGAAAAGCATAACATTAATGTAGAAATGTTTTGCTTTCATGCTAAATTATCATCGTGAAGATGCATTATTGGGAATGTGAAAAATGCAAAAAAAAATTTTAGATCATTCACTGAAGCTAAATCTTGGAATAAATCCAGATGGAATACAATACTCATAACTGTTTTAAAAATTGTCCAAGCAAAATGCTTGGCTGTAGCTTTATGTACTTTTGGTTTCATAAAAGGAGAATACTGAAATGACACAATCACAAGATTTATTAAGATAAATAAAGCTCCAGGTCCAGATGGCATACACCCAAGGGTCCTTATGGAGTTAAACTCGGAAATAGCTAGACCGCTATTCTTAATTTTCAGAGATTCAATCTCATCAGGCTCAGTACCAAGGGATTGGCGAATAGCAGATGTGGTGCCGTTGTTTAAAAAGGGGACGAGATCACAACCAGAGAATTATAGACCTGTAAGTCTGACATCAATAGTGGGGAAACTACTGGAAGGTATTTTAAGGGACAGTATTCAGGATTACTTGGTACGCAATAAAATTATTAGTGGGAATCAAAATTTGTACTTGGATCGAAAACTGGTTAGAGAATAGGGAACAGAGAGTTGTGATAAATGGAACACTTTCTAATTGGTGAAAAGTCTTAAGTGGAGTACCTTAAGGTTCCGTGCTGGGGCCACTTCTTTTTAATATATTTATTAATGACCTTGGTGATGGTTTAGAGAGTAAATTTTCTATTTTTGCAGATGACACTAAACTCTGTAAGGTAATAAAATCAGAGCAAGATGTAGCTTCTCTACAGAGGGACTTAAATAAACTGGAGGATTGGGCGGCCAAATGGAATATGAGGTTAACACAGATAAATGTAAGGTTATGCATTCAGGGATCAAAAACAAGAACGCAATCTATAAATTAAATGGAATTAATTTAGGAGAATCTATAATGGAAAAGGATTTGGGAGTGCTCGTAGACAGTAGACTTAGCAATAGTGCTCAATGTCAAGCAGCAGCTGCAAGGGCAAACAAAGTATTGGCATGCATAAAAAGGGGTATAGATGCAAGGGAAGACAGTGTAATTTTGACACTGTATAAATCATTGGTAAGACCTCATCTTGAATATGCAGTACAGTTCTGGGCACCACTCTATAAAAAAGATAATTTGGAACTAGAAAGGGTTCAGAGAAGGGCGACAAAATTGATAAAGGGTATGGAGTCATTAAGTTATGAGGAAAGGTTAGCCAGTTTAGGCATGTTTACTTTAGAAAAGAGGCGTCTAAGGGGAGATATGATTACTATGTACAAATACATGACACGTGGTCATCCCCTAAGGTTAGATGAGAGGAAATTTCACAACCAGCAAAGGAAGGGGTTCTTTACAGTAAGGGCAGTCAAGATATGGAATTCATTGCCAGGGAAGGTTGTGATGGCAGATTCAATAGATATGTTTAAGAAAGGGTTAGACAAATTTTTAGCGGAAAGGTGTATCCAGGGATACGACCGTTAATTAAAATGAAGGATAGTAGTGGATATAGGGTAAAAATAGAACTGCAATATTGAGTCTGGGGGGATTTTTCACAATTGAAACAGATTGGCGGTTGCTTACTCTGGATTAATTTCAAATATAAGTGCAGGATCGCAGGAGATCCAAAATAGGTTGAACTTGATGGACTGGTGTCTTTTTTCAACCTCATCAACTATGTTACTATGTTACTATGTTACATGCAAAGTTATAAACTTGTGATGTCTAATAGATATAAATATAACTTATAGTAATATAGTAATGTGCGATAGATAGGTATTTGGTGAATTAGTACTAGCAGGATAGAGGCGTGGAGTCTAGCAAACCCCTGGTTATCACCAAGGGGGTTTGGCTTTGCTGCCTGCAGGTTCACAGGTCGCATCTCCTGCCCCCTGGTGTGATGAGCTGGTGCCAAATGGAAGAAGGACATAAAAACATAGCCGGGACTGGTACATGGATGGACTGCGTAGTGCCAGGCAGAGATCAGAAAGTAAAATCAGAACAGGTCAGGTCAGTAACAATCAGGACAGCAGTAGTACCAAAACAACAGCCAGGAGAGATGTTGGGAACAGGTCAAAGTCACAAGGAGCAATCCATAAAAGTGTAGGAACGCTGGAGTACAGCTAAGAGCCACTGCACATATTTGTGCACAGGACAGGTTTATATAGGCAGAACATTTTTGAATTGGGTGAGATTGTGACAGCAGCATTCACATGACCGCAAGCTGTGCATCCACTGCTACAGTGAGCAAGGCAGAGGCAGTAAACCAGCAGCACACTGCAGCGCCGGCAGGGATAGAAGCCCAGAGAACGTGTAAGACACCAAATCCTATAGATGACACTTTGTGCCTCAAAGTGCACAAGCGCAAAAGCATATGGGTTTGTGGAACAAGATGACAGCAGCCAGTAGGAGGAGTTGGGTGAAGGGAGGACCTTCCTTGCTAAGTACGCAGTAGCCACATCAACTTGCCTAGGTTTGCAAAATAGAGCAAAAAAGATTTCATTTTGAGTAGTGATATAATTGAACTGAGATGAAAAAGCAGCTCTGATGTCCTTTACCCTGATTTATGTACGTCATAAACAAGGCAAAACTGATCACCATTTTAGGAGAAAAACGTGAAAAGTTATTTATTGAAATGGGTGGCACTAAAGTGGTAGGAGTTTGGACGTTGATATGAGTATTACAATTTTGCATAGTGTACCTTCTAAATATTTTCCGACTGTCTGCCTCTGCACATCAAAGCGCACTTCTAGCTTGCAGAGGCTTCTCCAGAGTGTGGAGAGGAAGGGTGTACTTAATTTGCCTTGGATGGACCATCAATGAAATTTGCAACTTGTTGTACCGGAAGTCATTTATACATTTAGTTTGTGAGGGACTTTAGGTGAACTTAACAAAGAAAAAACATATTATTATTATTCCATATTCCTTTAGGTGTACATGAGAAGAGCATTTTGGTGAACTTTTTTCACAAATATGAAGCGCACCTGAGATACACCACCAAATGCCCTGGTTTTCCACTGATGCGTCTCGGGAGCACTTTGTAAATGACCTCTATTGTTCTGGACCTTTCGCCTTCGATCTAAAGGAATAACAACCAAGCTTCTTTATTAACATCACAAGCTAAATATTTATATAATGGACCTCTGTCAAAACAAGTTGCAATGTCATTGTTATTATTTAGTGACGAGGATATTGACTCCTTCCCATATTGTTCCATAAAATATGTATTCAGAATACCGTGATATATTATTGACTTCACTGGAACATATTGGATTAATTGCCAAAAACATGCAAAGCCTTAGACCAGCGTGTATAAATAATAGCAAATAAATTTATACAAAGGATTTCACAGACTGAATATAATCTAGATATAATTTTTCTGTTTCTCTTTCTACAATAGTGAAGCAGCATGGTATCCTGTTAAGACATTCTGTAAATACAGAAAATGAAAAACAGATTTTTTTTTTATTGTAATACAAACACGTTAGATAGTCATCAATCTAATCTTGCCAGGTGCTTTAAATAATTCCTCCTCCTTTCTGACCTACACACATGATGAAGGTGAATATATTCCACAATCAGACTGTGCATGAGATAATATATTGTTCCACTGGTTTTGCAATTGAAACCTAAAATGAAGGGCTTGATTCATTAAGGACCATAAATAGCAATACGTTGCATATAATGCACGCAATTACTCTGCGCATGCCTTGAACCGGACCATACACCACAGAATGCAGAAACGTCCAATTCATCTTTAAGCAGAAAGGACCCCTACTACTGCCTACAATTTCAAGGACGGAACGGGGAGGGGAATGGGTGTAGGCCACATAGTCAATGTACAGTAAGGGCGTTCCAAGCTCAAGTGCACGCAGCAGCGTCCAATTCAGGCTTTGGGCATCTCAAAAGTGTTTTTCACTTATAACACTTGCACTAGCTACAGGTCTGGTGTAGGTGTCCATTACTCGTGATGACGGCTGGATGCATGCTAGAACATGTGTTTGCAATCCAGAGCAACTGTAAAAATGTTTTTTATGTACAATAGACATTAAGAACACTCTAATAAATGTATTTTCTAGGGGAAAAAGCTTTTATTTTTTAATGTCTTGTCATTAATGACTATATTATTAACAGGTGACATTAATTGAATAGTTCTTTTCTGAAGTACGTTCTTTTGGGACTTTATATTCCACATATGTATTGGGCATATCCTGCAGTGAATTGTCTGTTAGAGCAGAGTGGACCTAGTCCCGTATGCATCAACAAAAGTAACTTTACATCCGCTCCTTGTTGAATATGGACGTGCTTATGTCTGGTTTATGTGCATTTTTAAATATATGCACAATATGCTCATTTTGTGTATCTTAATGAGTCAGGTGTATGGTAACATTACATGAAAAGAAAATGCATATATGACTGCTAATATGTCAGTATATTTGTAAATAAGAAGATGTTATCTGTACCTAAGGTGTCTTTCAAATATTCATGGGAATACACAGACCATTCAGTGGTATTCTATGGCATGGATCACAACTTTTTAGTGTAGGTGCAATCAGGTCTTGATTTAGGATTCAGGCCCCCTATGTAATATGCTCGTAGTGCTCCCTTGCCATCCATTGCAGGCTAATATGCACAAGGGCGTAGCATGGGTGAAGACGGTGGTCCAGGCACCAGTTGCAGGGCATCATCAACAGGGGCGAACTTGATGGTGACCATTTTACTTCTCTTTTTTTAACCAGTGATAGCTCGCTGGTGCGGCGCAGACATTACACACCCATGTTGTATGGGTGCTGCTGACAAAAGCGGGACCGCCCGCATTCCTGGGAACTAGCAGCATGTGGCTACTGATTACCTAATTTACTCTGCTGCTCCTCCACTTGGTGCTTGGATCATGAGCACCTCTGCTCCTCTTCCTGCTTTCCTTATTGTTAGGCTGTGTGTATTCCTCCCTCCTCCCCATTCTACACCCCCAGTGTGTATGTTTCTATTACCTCTGTATCTGTCTCCCCCTTTGTGTTTGCCTCGGTGTCTTCTCTTTGTGTGTGCCTGTAACTGTACCCCTCTTTGTATGTTTGTCTCTAATTCTGTATGTTCACCTCTGTCTCCCCATCTTTTTCTTTGTCACAATTTGTGTGTCTCTTGTCTCTATATTGCTGGGGCCTGTTCTTTCTCCCTATTTGTATGCCTCCATGTACCCCTCATCATATCTATCCCTTATCTTCTACTGTTTGCTGCCACCACCCACTTTTCCCTTGTACCCCTCAGAAACCCGGCACCTTCCCCTGCTATCTTCATCTTCCACCTCTCCCCTCTTCAACCTCTTACCTTTTCTGCTGAAGTACATGAAATCCTGCTGGCTGCCGATCAGAAGCGATGTGGATGAACCTGAGGATGACAGGTAAGCACAATCTTCTTATTTTAATAATTTTTGTCTATTCGCCGGTAACAGTCCTGTTGGAGGTAAGATTCACCTGTTTCGCCAGTGTGAATTGCACAAGTATTATGGCGATACTCATACTGCTGCAATACCTATATGCTTTATTGCTTGAATTTATAAAGGGTTTTAAATAATTTTTATTTTTTTAAAATATATTTTGACTATTTTTAAATATTTTTTCCACTGTAATGAAAATGAAAGCCTAAATCTGTGAAGCCGGCTCAAAGTCTGGCCTGGTAAAGTGATACGTTAACTCGTACCGCATTGGGTCAGTGTATCTGGGACAAATTTAAATTGTGGCAATAAAGAATTTGTTACATTGGTTGTTCATGATAAATTGATCCCTATAACTTTGAACTGGATCTCTAAATTCATCAAGATCTTAGCCATGTTGATAACGCTAGTTTAGAAAAGCTGTATCATAATTGTCACGATCTAGCTCTCACTTGAGCCTGCGTGATGTGTGTGTGACAAAGTTAACCAAAAACAACCAACTGGTCTGTTTAAAAATTATTACAATTGTCCCTGTTTCCCACACACTTAATCTGTCTTACCAATTATACCACCATCAAGGATTTTTCTGAAGAGCTGACACTCTTACTCGGGGAGCCTTTAAACTAATCGATCACAATTAACTTTCATCACCGTTATCAGAAAAAAAATGATCTCTTTATATCAGAGTTATCATAAACCAAATGATCTCCTCTGATTCAACTATGTAGTGTTCTACAACCAAGCTACACCTGAATTCATAAGGACACAGAGACAAGAACTTATTAAATATAAGTTAATATGGAAAATAATTCCACAATGTTTAAGCTGCAAAACAATTAACAAATTAACATGCAGATATATAATACAATAGTTTCTTGTAAAATAAAAAGAAATAGACAATAGAAAATGAGAAAATGAATACTAGAGCACTCCTCAATATGAAATTGACTCCCAAAAGTGAAAAAAACTGTTAGACTTACAGGACATTTTAAAAATGCCTCAGGTGTCCACAGTCCCCCTTCCTGTGATGTCAGAACTATAAAGTCTGTGTAAATGCAAGTAAGGTTTTTTTTTACACTGGCCTAATTTGTCACCAAAATGTCCCACAAAGATGATATTACCTCTACACATCAGGTAATAAATTTCCCTTCATTTACATACCCGACCCGATTCCTGTATGATATTTGAGAAAATATGACATTTTCCTGTGTCCTTATTTTCCTTCATTCAAACTTATCCCAGCTGATCTGTCTCCTGTCAGTCTGTTATGATGAGATATCACAGAATCATGAAAAATGTGAGGGTCAGTTTTTGGATATTATTGGGGATATTAATGTAACCTTAAAGGTATAGCAACCATTCAGATTCTAGCTGTCATTTTGTAGAATGTACTAAATAAATGATAACTAGCATCTGATTGGTTGCTATAGGCAACATCTCCACTTTTTCAAACCCACAACTTGATAAATTTACCCCTTAGACTCCTCCAAGTGATCTTCTATAGCTCTTCTATAGAGTTGAACGTGTGATTAAAGGGTGTTTCTTGATAAATTGACCTCTAAATGCGTCTTCCTGAGGCACCACTACATCACTCTACACACTCAGGAAACAAAATTCAGATCATGCATTTAATGTGTCTTAAGAATAATATATCCCTACAAAAACATTTGCTGTTGACAAGATTGATTTAACAACAGATAGGGAGGTGGTTGTTTTTGTACTTTTATTAGTAGCCAAGATGTATAGTTAGGCACATTTATAAATTAATATTTTATAAGTGTTCTAGACTATTTGTGGAGTAAAAGTGTATTCGTAGTAGTAGTAGTAGTATCTGATTTGTGAAATATTTTTGACATGTGTGACATTTCCTCCATTTTCTTCTGACAGCTGTAACAACATGTTGACCTATAATATCATAACTGGCATTGAATAAAATTACAATGATCCAAGAAATATTGATAACAAGTGTTGCAGTAGTATAAAACCTACTCAGAAATATTGGAGTTTTAGATAAGATACTTTTTTAAGAAAGGTTATTGGAATTCAGTTAGCCTGGTTGACTATAAAACAAGTATGTCATGCATCCATTTACATCATGTTTAATGAGTTTAGGAATTTGGAAATAGACAATTTTATTTTTTTAGCATGTCTATGCAATGTTTTATTTGCTTGTCTATGGTATTTTGTGCATAGCCTCTATTAATGTTGTTTTACCTGTATTTTTAACTTGCATATTTTATGTCTAGCTAAAATGTTAGTTTAAAAAGAGTTTGGAGCAAGCTGTGAAGCAATTGATCAGAATTAAATTTGTTGGTTCCTTATTACACTAGAATTAAATAACACAAATTCAGTTCTTATTTCAAAACTTCATGTATGAGGCATCTGTTCATATATATCAATATTACACAGCGTCATCTCTATGGATGGACATATTTGCTTGGACTGAAATACTGCCACTGGCAGTAATATTATGTTTAATGCTCAACAAAGGCATAAAGTAAAAACAGAAAAAAAATCACAGAAACAGCACCTTTCTATTTTAGATACATAGATCTACCCAGGATACATAACCCAACACATCTACCACGGACACACACATCTACAGAGCACCTACTCTGTCCACACTCATGCAATTCCATTATTCATGTATTTATGTGGTACATTACATCAAGCCTAAAAAGCCATATAAATGATTATGTACTTTTCTAAGAAATACAGAATAAAAACAGAAACTATGAAATACAATCAGCAAATCCAGACACGAATAAGGATACTTCCTACTCGTAAAACGAAGAACCACATAGGGGATGCAGTGTGCACTTTTCCATGTATACAGAACTAAAATAAAAAATGGCTTCCAACTGAGCATCATCATCATCATCATCATCACCATTTATTTATATAGCGCCACTGATTCCGCAGCGCTGTACAGAGAACTCGTTCACACCAGTCCCTACCCCATTGGAGCTTACAGTCTAAATTCCCTAACATACACACACAGACAGACAGAGAGGGAAAGACTAGGATCAATGTTGATAGCAGCCAATTAAACTTCTAGTATGTTTTTGGAATGTGGGAGGAAACCGGAGCACCCGGAGGAAACCCACGCAAACACAGGGAGAAAATACAAACTCCATACAGATAAGGCCATGGTCGGGAAAGAACTCATTACCCCAATGCTGTGAGGCAGGAGTGCTAACCACTTAGCCACCGTGCTGACCAAAAAACATGGTACTGTGCAGTTCTACCTAGTAAGATGATAGAAAAAGAATAACATCCTACATACTGAATAATAGAACATACATAAAAAATAAGACCATAAAAATTAAGACAATACTGAGATTCATATCCAAGATTTAAAATAATATATTAGTGTTAAGCAAATAGCTAGAAATACAGAATACATATTTGAGAATATAATCTAGCATTCAAAAGATACACTACAAACACATATGAACACAAAATATGTCAAACCTACCTTGAAAACCCATTGATCTTTAACACATTTGATAATGCATGATTTAATACAGATATTTTGTCCCTATATATTGTATGTATTTATATTTGCTTAATATTTTCCCCTTGTTTTACTTAGTTATAGTGAGAGGACACCACCATAAAGCTATTTTCAAATGCATTCAATTTCCCCTAATTAAATGAACCAGTCCCTCTATATTCAGTAGTAGTCATTTAAAACTCCATTTACATATATCCCTAATTCAATCAAACCTATGCTCACCCTAATTAAATTAACTTGCCACATTTCACATGCAATTTGTGGAAAATCTATCATTGGTAGTCAGTGGAAATCCTTTTATATGTAATACCTCCAAATAAATTTAGCCCTTGTTGCATTTTGTAGTTTAGAAATCCTTTGTAGTCCACTCATTGGTGGTCAGAGGATTCTTCATACTCTGACTGTAGTGATGTTGTTACATGTTTCTGTTAGGGTAGAGAGCCAATAAAAATGTCCATCCAGTAAGTCTGTAAGCTCTCACCAGACAGGCTTTCTCTACACTATGTATCATGACTGCACCTCCTTTGTGTACCTCAAATGACTTGTTATGTTTTTATGTTGGACTTGTATTTATGTAACTTTTATGCTTAATTTGTACTGACGGAATTTATATTAGTATAATTTGTTATTATGTTTAATTTGGACTTGTGTGATTTGGATGCTGTGTGGCTCTGCAGAATTTTTGGCACCTTACAAATACATGAGGATGATGATGATAAGAAGGCTTCTAGCCAATCAAATTACAGTTGGAATTTCCTGTAGTTTCATGCTGTTAAGCCGTATGTCTTCTAATTGAAACTGCTTGGCCTCCCTATTGGCTAGAGAGCAACAGTGGTTTCAACCAATGTAACCGCTGGACGTTGTGAAAGAGTTTAAGTCTAGTTTAATGAGGGTTTCATTTTAAAATCTGATTTAAAGGCTGATTTTCAACGCAACCGTTCACAATGGCTCCTAACAAGTCCATTTTTTAACTCTTTCATTTCCACAGTTCCTATTTTACTCTGAAAATTGAAAATGAACGATAAACTGGTAGTCAGTCATTACATTACTGAGCAGGCTATTGGCTTACTTTTTTTTTTATACAATATCTTTTTATTAAATACAAATGCAGAAATACAATCGTAAAGAACAAGGGCAATCACATGTGTGACAATTATCAAAGTACATGGAGAACATCACCACGCTAGATATTATTCATTTTAGCATTAAATTAACCCGCATGTAACAATCAGTTATATGTTTCGCCTTTGTATAGGTAATTGCCTCTGTATGCAAAACATTAGTATTACTTAAAAGTTCTGAAAGAAGAGAAATGAGAGCGAGAGAGAAGAGGAAAGGGGGAAGAGAGAGAGAAATTATATAACAGAGTGAAAAGAGAAAAAGGAAAGCGAGGGGATGGGAGGGAGGGGAAGGGACCTAAGAGCAAAGATCCATTCAAAAATGAGCACTAGATACAATTCAATGGAAAACAGAAGCAGGATTATCTAGATAAGGCAGCGTATCTTCCTGTCCCCTGGAATTCTAACCATCTAAACCAGATGGAACAATAGTCCTTAAACTTATCGGATGAACTAAGAATCAAGTCATCCATATATCTATAGGATTCAATGCAAGTAAGCCATTCCTTCAGCGTTGGAGGAGAGGAGGATCTCCAATGAACGGGAATTACTGCCTTTGCGGCACTATTTAAGTTTTTTAGCAAGGATTTTTTGTATGTTGATATCGAAGACTTTGTCTGGTTTAATAACCAAAAACCGGGGTCATCTGGAACTTCCGTTTTTAAGATTTATTTTGAAGTAGCTATAACACCATCCCAGAAGGGTCTCAAGGATGAGCATTCTCACCAAATATGTAGCGGTTTCCCGACACCCGAACCACACCTCCAACATAAGTTAGAGTTCCCAGGGTACATTTTAGCAAGGACATTGGGACAACGATACCACCTGGAGAGGACCTTATACTGTGTCTCAAACACTGTTACACTAAGAGAACTAGCCTTGGTAGCCTGAAAGATATTACTCCAATGTTTCTCTTGTACCCGATTGCCCAAGTCTTTTTCCCAATCTTTTGTAAATTTTGGCAAGGAAGAGAAGCGGTTCTCAATCAGGATTGTGTAGCTCCCAGAAAGGGTATGCTCAGGGCTCAAAGGGGAGATACACATAGTTTCAAATGATGTCAATTCCCTTTTAACACTCACCCGCAACTTTTCAGTGCTTAAGAAGTGTTTGAGTTGCAGGTAATGCCAAAATTCCGAATTGGGCAGGCTCCATTTGGCCTGCAGATACTCAAAGGTATGTACACCAGACGGACCCACCAGCTGGCCTGCACGAAGAATTCCTATTGGCTTACTTTTGTGCTACATAATGTCTAACAGAGACCCTAAATATTGGAAAGTAGCGTCAGAGGTGCGGCCACCAGAAACAAAGAAGCATACAGGAAGGCAACACTATGCTGCTGCTGCTTCACTACAGGAAACTGCATGCATACCAAATTAGACAGCATGACAGTTACCATACTACTGATAATACTGAAACAACTGTATTTCTCAATGTTTCTTGAGAAACGATGTCATTTAGAAAAAACAAAAACTGTGTATGACAAAAATCCAGTAACAGAAATGTAATTTTTGTAACTGTAATGTATTTCTTCAAACTATAATATTAAGGCTATGGAAAGATGTGCACTGCTCCTAATGTAGTAAATAAGAGAATAAGAGATGCCTCTTCATCCATTAATATGCTTATCTAGATTTATGCCGCCCCGGGAATGTTAATGTGTGTTGTTCCATCCTGCTGAGCAGGAATATACAGATGTATTTATTTTATCCTAATTCTACCTACTTTATACGACAGTTGCATTTATGTTCCTTATGGTTCTTCCTGTCATCCAGAAGGCAGCAATGAGATTAATTGCATTATGAGAAGAAGCACATTGATGATTTGCTGCCAGATAATATGCACTAGATTAAGAACACCCTCCTGTGTCAGAATACATTCTCCACTTTCATAGAGCAATTTGACTGCGCATTGCTATGAAACGGGAATATGAAATACACAGAAGCTCTCTTAAGTCTGATTATTACAGAGTAACTGGGTAATATTAAGTTAATATCATGCATTAATTGGGAAAACCAGCAGAAGAACAAATAAGTTATTGAAGCAACTGTTAAAAGAGGAAAATTATACAAGCTAGAGGTAACTGCCGAATAAAGGAAATACTTTAAAGAAATGAAAAAAGTATAATGAAAGAAATAAAAAGGGTGTTTCGTTACTAGGTTAATTAATCAATTAACATACCATGATTCTTAAGGAAATACATGAAAATGTTTGCAAGCCCAGTTGTCTAGTTTTTTGCCTACCAGATTTAGAGGAAGATACTTCAGTAACCTAGTGGGTTGATTGCAGGGGCACATTTATTAGGGGTTTAAGTGACAAAGTCTGAATTATTTGATTCATAAGGAACAGTGGCTGATGTGATACTGCAGTGAAAGACTACAGGAAAGGTGATGTCAGCTATGGACAACTGTGGACAATAGTATGAGCCTCACCCCTTATCTTGACGTCTGTATGTTGGTTCAACAGGCAAGACAAAACAGATGAGCAAATCGGAATCGGTTGACTTAATATATCAATCGGTAGACTTAATATATCAATCTAGGTCATGACAGTGGGGCTGATTACAATTGCCCCCCAAATCACAGCCACAAGTTGCTATCTCTTCAACTGCGGGCCAATGCAGAGCTGCAAGATATGTGCAAGTCTGCACCAGTAGCATATGCGCCTGGTTTATGACAGGTATACATCAAATACACTTATGCCCATGTTTATAACCATATTGCTGCAACATACGTATTTGTTATTAGATATTAATAAAACATCTAAAACATGGTTGTCCAACCCGCGGCCCGCGGGCCACACGCGGCCCAGCACGCCTATAAATGTGGCCCAGAAGGAGTTTTGGTTGTGGCAAGGGGGCAGCACTGTTAATGGAAAAAAAAAATCCTGCAAAAAAATAGAAAAGAAAATACTTACCTTGCGGTTACGCGGTCACGTCAGCTGGTACTCCGGCTCCCTCCCTTGTCTCCTCCTCCGTGCGGTGCTCACAGTGAATGTCGGGCGTGATGTCATCACGCCCCCAACATCCATTGCGGAGCGCAGCACAGAGGAGTCACCCGCGCGAGAAGAACATTCAGCAGCACATAATTGGAGAAAAGAAGAGAAGAGGACAGGAGAACAAGCCAAATAAAAGGTAAGTTAAGGGGGATTTTTTTTATTATTTCAAGGGACGCTGACCAGTGAATAAAAGTCACCTGGTCCTGGAGCATCATGGACATTATCTCCCTGCTACATACTTCTACTTGTAATACTAATGGGGCATTATATAATATTTTCTTTGGCCCATTATAAGTTGTTATCCCTTAACTAACATAGTGGTGTAATTAGCAAAACAGGTCACAATTTGGGGTCACAGTGATGCATATGTCAGGTACCGCAGGCCTGGTCAGGGCACCCTGATATACAATGCCTGGCTTAAATGCACTTTATTGATATTGCATCGAAACAATACAAAAAGTGATTATAGTATAATAACTAGAGAGGATTTTTTGAACAGAGCGATTGAAAGGTAAGTATAGGGGGATTTGAAAAAAAAGTGAGATATATATATATATCACTTTTTTTCTCATATATAAATATATGTTAACTATGTTTTCTATGGTTTTTTGGATGATCAGCTATCGTTATTGTTAGTGTATCTTATGTGCGGCCCAAACCAACTCGTCGTCTTCCAATGCGGCCCAGGGAGGCTAAAAGGTTGGACACCCCTGATCTAAAACCTCTCTAGTAAGGGATAAATAACCCCCCGTCTCACATATGTGAACAAACTGCTTAAACAAGTACATAAAAACATAATATATGCATGTGCAATGAAGAAAGCACCTATCAGTGTCAGTGGAGGATTTGCCAACAGCCAATCACAAGCGGTTTACTATAGCTAATGTCTGTCATCATCCGCTATTTGCACCTGTCCTTGACCTCCAGTGAACAATACAGCTTGGACAGGCGTATATGTGTTTTTGTCCCGCTCTGCATCTGCTTGCAATTATGCAAAGACACCCTTAGGGCTAGATTTACTAAGCTGCAGGTTTGAAAAAGTGGGGATGTTGCCTATAGCAACCAATCAGATTCTAGCTGTCATTTTGTAGAAGGTACTAAATAAATGAAAGCTAGAATCTGATAGGTTGCCATAGGCAACATCCCCACTTTTTCAAACCCGCAGCTTAGTAAATCTAGCCCTTAGTCTTACTCATCTTAGTCTACTATTGTAACTGCATGCAAGTATGAATTTATAGCTGCTTTGCCCACTTTTGGGACATTGTTTACAATGTGTCCTTATGGAATAGTTTAATCTCAGTATCTGCAAAAAATACTTTTCTAACACAAGAAAGATATTTAAATATAATAATTGTCAGTTCTCAGCATGCTGCTTGTGGCATAGATGGCTCTGTTTTCTTCATATACCACTAGAAAATGCTGATCAGACTAATCTTGGACAGCTTGGGTGGAAAAGGGTAGCTATACTGCGCCACATAACAAAAATAATAACTACAAAATGATATATGCTACACTTGTTTTTTTCCAGGGGAATTGCTTATGCATGTAGCAGCCCCTGCTCACATTAAATAACCCCCTGCAGTTTCACTTTTCATACATATGTAGATGGAAAAATGATATCTGCCTATTGGGTCTATTCAGGATATTGCAGGCATTATTTATAATAGTATATAATTATTTATAATACTATGTATATTTGTATGTATATATACTATAATGCCAATGACATTGATTTATACTACACTTTCCAGCAGTGATAACACACAACATTGGGATATTGCTCTGTTCTGACTATTCATTAGAATAAGTGTGAGGTGACCAGATGTCAGTCACTTTTATTCTTCCCCTGGAGAATCGCCGATCTTACACATAAAGATGAGGAGACATTAGTGGATAAGATGCTGATAGGTTGTACCTGACAGTCTGGCAGCTGCTGCTAGTTCAGCATAGGGCGAGAGGGAAGGACTCGTAGCTTCAACGCAAAGAGAGAGAGGGAACAAGAGCTGCAGGGAGACAGGAGCGGAGCATCTCTGACTCACATTGTGCGCTGCTTCCAGAGGATAATACGAGACAAGTGGGGACAGCAGAAACTAAGACCACCACAGACACAGACAGTGTTAACCAAATACTAATCTTTATGTATCAGCATTCATCTGCTGTTACCATGTAAGGCGGACAGGAGGCTGGAGCTGCCCAGCACATTAACATTACACCTGGACTATGGACACCTTTGACTTGGCTCTGTTGCAGGAATGGGACCTGGATGACCTGTGGTGAGTGCACGGCACGTCCAGTGTGCGTGACCTTTCTTTATACAGTACCCTAAGCTTTGTGTGACAGTGAGAGTGTATGACAGGAGTTACATATTGCTCTGTATTCTGCTCCTGCTTGTCTCACTCCACCCCTTTTGTGGCAGGAGGGAAATGAGCAGCCCCGGGGGCAGGGAATTGGATTTCTAGAAATGCCATTGGTGCCCTAAGTAAGCGCGGTTTGCAGTGCATGGTATGAGCAGCAGTGGGCGCTGTGCTACTGAAAACCAAAGCAGAAGTTACTAGTTCTATTCATTACTTCAGCTAGTAGACAATACAAAACATTATTTGCTTTTCAGCTGTGCACACCTTTATTGCACATAGCAAAGTTCTAATCAGACTATGATTGAATAATCTGCTTTTATTTGCTGTATTTCTTGTTATGGAATGTAGGGTCAACTGGAAGTTATGTCACATTATAAACAGAACTATCAATACCATGACAATGTTTCCATAGGTTCTTTCTTTAGCAGCTACATTGCCAAGTTTGACCTAGGCATTAATAATAAACCGGGAAGGGCACAGGAAAAGTAGTTAATTATACAGTAACAGCAAATCTTATTTGAGATGCACTATTAAATGCTCTACAGTGCACTATGTGTCTTAAAACATTTGGAATGCCCAAATAGTAAAACAAACAGGTTAGTGTAAGTAGATGTGTAGACATACACACTCACCTTTAGAGACTTTCAAATGAAAGTTTGCATGAAACACAACTTACTATGCCAATCTAATGACAGTGTAAGACATGCATATTAGCAGAATACACTGAGGTTTACATCAGACTAAACCGTCTAGAGTAGGGGTGTCCAACCTTTTAGCTTCCCTGGGCCACATTGGAAGACGACGAGTTGGTTTGGGCCGCACATAAAATACACTAACACTAACGATAGCTGATCATCGAAAAAAACATAAAAAACATAGTTAACATATTAAACTTACTTGGAAATGAAGTTAGTAAGAGTTAGGAAACCTGTTGCAGAATCATGATTAAAGCAGTAGTCCCATTACCAGCTACAATTTAACTTACCTGCATCTGTCCCTTAGTGGGGTTCGGGGAATTAAATGCCAAAAACTTTTTTTTCCTCTCTTTCTGCACCCATGAATCATTTTTTTTATTGACCAGTTTGAAATGGTCACCGATATATGTAGCATCAGGAGGACTAATAGAAATCTACAGAGATTTAAAGATAGGGTGGCAGGAAAAATGGCTCATGGACCAGCCTCCGATGAGGGTAACAGTGGGTGATAATTTCATCCTACTCAGCACTGCACATTTAAAATGGTTTAAAATATTAAAAATACAATCATCTCTTAATATTTATATTAGAGAACACAGCTAGTTCATAATTGCATGGTGCAGAAAGTCCAAATTCAGAGTAACAACAATAAGATACTGGATAATCTTTCACTGCTGCTGATAATTTGCGCGGGTGACTACTCTGTGCTGCGCTACGCAATGGATGTCGGGTGTGATGATGTCACCCCCGACATTCACTGCGAGCGCCACACAGAGGAGGAGACCAGGGAGGGAGCCGGAGCGCCAGCTGACGTGACCGCAAGGTAAGTATTTTCTTTTTTTTTTTGCAGGATTTTTTTTTTCAGCGCAGCCCACTTGCCACAACCAAAACTCCTGCTGGGCCACATTTACAGGCATGCTGGACCATGGTCTAGAGGATGGAGGTATGATGTTATATAATTACAATGTCATGTGTAAATTCCAATTTCAGTTTTTTAGTGCAGTTGTATAGTGAAATATCATACAACTAAGTCTGTGTACTTTTTAATACATATAGATTGTATCATGGATTAATGCTTATTACTACCATTGCTGAAAGATACTTTATTTATACTTGTTGCTGAGACTTTTTTTGGGGGGAAACTGCAGATGCCATTTGCTATATAAATTGCAGAAAATGAAAAACCCCATACTAACAATAATTCACAATTGTACAAACTGAATGAAGAACATTTCTAACAAAAATTGTGATTCCATATTAGAGTAACTTCTTTTATAAGGTGGCAAATTCATTGTGTGCCTCATCTGTGAACCTTATGAGACATTTTCCTAGCAATTACATCTTTTAGGAATAGGCAAGAGTGATGACATGAAAAGTAGGCATAGTTCTTTTAAAACAAAGCACAACATGTTATAGACAAACATGCAACACAAGTAAGGAACAGCAATGCTTAAATTATATACTGTCAAAACATGGCTTAGGAAAGACAAAGTTTCACAATTGCTTAAAAAAGGTAATCTCTATGAAAGAATAAATATTCACTGGTTTGAAATGTGAAATCCAATTTGTTTCTGCAATTATATTAGTAAATTGCAATGTTTATTATACAGTTTTCATTAAATAATCTGTTCTTAATATTATAGGGTGCATTGATTTCAGTATTTGTCTTTCAATATTACATTATATGCGTTAGAGGTTCTGTAACACTTGTAACATTGTAGTAAACAGAAAGACGGAGTTTTAGATATACTTCTATGTATTGTTTCTAAGTACCATACAGCTTCCCTCAGTTGGGACCATTTGTTGCCTCAGATGTAGATTATAAAATGATAGATTACACAGCACAATCATGGTTTTCTTAGTTTGTATCCAATTTATGAAATGCTGCCTCTTTGCTATGTAAGAAAATGCAATGGTTCTACTAGTATTTTCTAATGCTAGTAAAGTGGTATGGGAGGGGAACATATTGGTCCAGTGCCCTGCCCCCACTCCCCCCCCCCTCCACATACCCAATATTTTCCCATAGATTGTAAGCTTGTGAGCAGAGCCTTCTTACCTTTCTGTCTATATGTATTACCAAGTCTTGTTTTATTACTGTTTGTTCCCAATTGTAAAACACTATGGAATCTGCTGGCGCTATATAATTATTGATGATGATGATGATGATGATATTTTGGAGCATTTGATTCGTACATTTTTTCTGACACTACTCACTACGTTTATTGGCATTCATCACATGTGAACACATTGGGGTCAATGAAGTGTCCTCCAACTGCTTGCTAAGAACTGCACGTGAGATGTGATTGTGTTTGACATGCATAATAATTACTGACGTTTAGCGCAACACCAGTGGGTGAGAGCCATAAATGTGGTTCAGCTTTGCATCCTTTTTCATCAGAGAAGCTTTGAAACAAATCAACCAATGTGCTTCAAATGCTCTGATAGAGTAAGGACTACGTTTTGTATTTGATTTAACCAGCTTTGTTTTTTAATGGCCATGTACAAGCTGTTACATATCCACCATATTATAAAATCATGCCTGTACATCATCATATGCTACAGAAGTGATAAGCTTGTAACTCCTGGTGGCCTTCCGGAAAGACTTATTTTAAATCTCAGCTACGGCCTTCTCAGTCCTAAGTGTAAAATATGAGAGTACCACAGCAATTACATCAACCACAATGTGCACATGCACTTCACCCGATAAGTGACTGTATGGTCCTCTGGCTGCCTCTCCCTGACCATGCTGGGGTGGAGGGTATCATCTTTTGAAAAACCTAAAAAAAGGAGTAGGCCCATTCTAATGTAATCTACTTGTATTTTTTGTATATATGTATGGTATGCTATGCTTCTAGTGGTTTATAAACCTATAATAACAAAAACTGTATTTCACTGACAGTTCCCCTTTCATCCTGGATGACATTACTGTTTGGTGGATAGATGTTAAAGCTGACTACTTTTAAATTAGCCTACCATAAGACTGGCACTAGCTTTGCTAATTTTGTCCTGACCTTTGAATATTGCTTACTAGCGGAGCATGCTGGGAAAACGTCTAAGCAGCTTCTGCATGTTGGTCCTGCTGTGATCAAAGCATTCACAAGCAGAGCAGGTTTAAATATCTTGCATCAACATAAGGCTTATTAGAGGAAAGTGCTGGATCAGTGATAGCTCATTGTACATTACATTTATGTTGTCAGAAGTCTGCAGGTTAACAATGTAGAGATAAGGAAATTTATACTGTCAGTGACATGCAAAAGTGATGCTTTAATACCATTAAAACGTAACAATTATGTTACATTTTAAAACGTTGGTGTTCATATTCACTTCTTGGATTCACAATGGGTAACTTGATGTTTCTAGAAAAAGAATTGGGAGCTAAAGCAGGGAAATTATGTGACTGAGGTGTTATAGATAAGGCTGATTATCTTTTTTTTCTACCCTAGGCTAGGGTAGAAAAAAATATAAAATATATATATATATATATAAATTTACCATATGATTATAGCAAGATTTTATAGGGAACATATGGAAATATATTAGTATATAATGATGCAGGATATCACAGGTTATGTAAGGTATAACTGATCAGCATATGACTACAAAATATCACAATATATGATTGATATATATATATATATATATATATATATATCATACTTGCCAACCTTCTTCAGCTCTCTTTCGGGTGCCTTGCAGTGGAGGTGGGCGTGAGGGGGGAGGGGCGGTCAAAATCGCGGCGTATGGGACCTAATTCTGCCCACTTCACTAGGAAGTGGGCACTTCCTAGTGAAGAGGGCAGAATTCGGGAGATTGCCACACTCACCCGGGAGTCTCCTGGACATTCCAGGAGAGTTGGCAAGCATGATATATATACGGTTTACAGTTTTCAGTTTGGGGGGAATTCAGTGGGGTTTTTTCATTTTGTTTTGTTTATTTGGATGGAGGGGACGGGGTTTGATATTTTTTTTTTATTTGTATATGAGCCAGTGGATAGGTGTCAGAGTGAGGTAGATGGTTTCAGGGTTGACAGTGTCGAAGAGGAGGGTACCGGGAAACAAGATTACAGGAGTGCGGGACAGTGTCAGGAGACAGTAACCCGGGGTCCAGGGACCCCATTATTTTATAAAAATGCATTTTTTTCTTTTTAAATACTGACCCACCTGTCCAAAGTATTGGAAAGAGGGGACCTTTGCATTAAGAAGCTAGGCCATCAGTAGCCAATGTTACCAATTAGGATACCCCCTCAGCATTGTTGGGAATTCCACTCTCAATCTGCGTAGAGTGTTTTTTATCATCACCACTAATTGTTGTGGTATCAGAGCTTATTGGGGACCCCAGTCTGTTTGAGCCCTCAGGATTTTCCAGGAATTCTTCCCAGGCTGCTGATACCTCTATGATTAGTTGTGATAATGAAACAGGAAGTGAATGGCCTGTTCTTATAATGGAGATTGTATTTGGTCTGTAGTTAAGAGTGGAGCAACAGTGGTGGTAGGGGAATTGCTATAGTACCAGTGGAGAATTTGGAAGGTCAGTTCAGTGGTTTTTTTTAAATCTTTTCCAGTTAAAACTTCATCATCATCATCATCATCATCTATTTATATAGCGCCAACATATTCTGTAGCGCTTTACAATAGGGGACAAACACAGTAAACTAATAAACAACCAGGTAAAACAGACAAAGAGGTGAGAAGGCCCTGCTCGCAAGCTTACAATCTATGGGACAATGGGAGTTTGATACATGAGGTTAAGTATACATGTTTCATTTTGGCCCAGCCAGGCTGCAAAGGTAAAAGTGACTCATAAGCTAAATGATCCTGTCACACAACAATGTTGGTCAGGGGGTAGTTGTCTTGTGTGAAATTGTGTAATGGGTGGTAATAGGGTAATGTAGTGAGGTTTAGAGGGTGGTTGAGGAATATTATAAGCTCGCCTGAAGAGGTGGGTTTTCAGAGAGCGCTTGAAAGATTGTAGACCAGAGGAGAGTCTTATTTTGCGAGGGAGAGAATTCCATAGATTGGGTGCAGCCCTAAAAAAGTCCTGTAAACGGGAATGGGAGGATGTAATGAGGGAGGATGAGAGACGCTGATCTTGTGCAGAACGCCGAGTTGCCGAGTCGGGAGATATTTTGAGACAAGAGAGGAGATGTATGTTGGTGCAGCTTTGTTGATGGCCTTGTAGGTTAGTAAAAGTATTTTATATTGGATTCGGTAGAAAACAGGTAACCAGTGTAGAGACATACAGAGTGATTCAGCAGAGGAATAACGATTTGCAAGGAAATCAATCTTGCCGCTGCGTGCCAAATAGATTGTAGGGGTTTGAGTCTGGTTTGGGGAAGACCAGTAAGGAGGCAATTCTGTATATTTATTAGTATGATGTAGTTTTCAAGTTAGACATTAATTCAGGAATGTATTTACTTGGGTTCCGACTATCTAACAGATGCGCAGGTACGTCTGCTGGCTGCAGCTTATGGCAAAAGCGGTCCTAGTCTGTGTGTGTTTGTCTGGTAGAGAATTTAGGCTGTAAGCGCCACTGCAGCAGGGACTGGTGAATGATTCAGTATTGAAAAACAGAGAGAAAACGAAAGAAATAATGAGGTGCACCTCATTATTTCTTTCGTTTTCTCTCTCAGTTTTTCAGTATATAATATAACGAGAGGTGCACCCCAATTAGTTGGATATCACAGGTTGTTTCCTATTTTCATTTATATATTGGGTTGATGCTCGGCACTGGTGCGATCGAAATACTTTTCCTCCTCTCCTCTATCTAGCTCATCCTAATGAATGATTCAGTATTGTCAGGAAATTACCGCCTCTTATGGCGGCTCTATATAGTAAGGAGTAACATTAACATAGTGGGGAAATGGACTGTAAAAGATACTGTGTATTGTTCATATTGTACACTGGCTACATGTGATGAGCTCTATACACTGTACAAATAATTGCATTATTTCCAGGGATAGTTTTAGGTTTTAAAAAGTGTCTCTGGAGATGTCCCTATTTTTCTATATTGACAAACTCACCTGTATAATTTCTCTTATTTTGTATGTGGAATGCAATGTTCACAATCTTTTCTTCTACTGTGTGCTTTATAAGTTAATATTTATTTAAAATGTTAACATGGCACTGTAATCAATGTCATGGAAATATCACACTGAAGAGGATTTACAGGATGACTGATCAAAACGCTTTCATTCTGTACAAAATAGCTGCATTAGGAGAAATACATACTAACATGACGTATGACATTAAGTAAAATTCTCTCTTCTCATTTATATACAGAATGAATCTTTACTTACAGATCCATTTATGGTAATACATGGTACAAGTACTGCCACTATCCTCTGATAGCTAACGCCATCTCAGCCGGGGGTACCCACAGTAAAATCTAGTAAAATTAAAAATATTTTCCTGTTTCTTTTTTTTTTAGTAATTTTGTTTTTATTGGCTCTGAAGCACCTTCCACTGTCCTCGTACCACTGGCAGACAGTATTGTCGGGGCGCTGAGCATCATTCAGGTACCCCGGTGACATTTTTTGATAAATTGCCCAATAAAAGATTTTCTACTGCTGCAATATACAGTGATAGAAAATACTATTATCGGAGACGTCTTGGTAAATAAACCCCATAATCTGATTGCTATTGGTTATATTTCTTCTCTGCTCCAATTTCTAAAAATCCCCCTCTTGTCCAAGTCACTATCTGCTATTCTTCAGGCTCTTAGCACCTGCATTGTGTAATCACTGTGGCGGGGGTGTAACTAGCATACACTGGGCACTGGGACCCATAGCAAAATTTGTGGAGGCCTGAACGATGCATATCTACTTACTGCACAGGAAACCCCCACTCTGCGCTTCAGAGTGATCACGGCAGTTGGGGCATGCGCAGTGGAGCCATGTTTGGGTTTTTCACAGGATCCCAAGGGCAGCTCTGCTCCACCTGCACAAGCCTCCATTCTTGCTCAGAAGAACTGATAGGGATCTCCGTAGTAAATGGGCATCACCACCAGGACCCCCTCACTTCTGGGCCCCATAGAACCTGCACTACTCTGACGGTAGTTATGTCCCTGTACTATAGAACAATGAAGATTCATTTTATTAATTTACATTTCACAAGTGAAAAAGTTTTAGGCATATCAGAGTAAAACAATTCAATCAAAAGCAGGTGGTTGTACTTATATTCAATGCAATTTATTAATTTTATTGTGGTGAACTGTTTCAGACTATCTACTATACTTTACTCCCCTCCCCCTCCCCCCCCCCCCCACAGAATATGGATTTTGCAGAATAGTTTACTGAAGAGATGTTCCGTATGTATTTTGTTCAGCTTGCACACTACAGTAAATTATCCCTTAACAACTTCCTTTATTTGATTGTTCAAATTGAAAAATGAATGAACTCTTTAGCTGGTACTATTTCAACAAAAGTTACCAATTTGAGTTAATATTCACATTTCATCTACAAAAGACTGATGCCTAAAAAGGGCTCCTGTTTTTATTGCAGTATTTCCCACAAGACCACTTAAGGGAAACCAATTTTCAAACTCATTATAACTGGCACAATTTTGTCAGCCAAAAATAATTTACAGCAGACTTGAGTTTAGCATATCTCACTTACGTTATTCTCCCTGCCACAGAGTGTCTCAATAATTACACTTCAATCATACTTTCACTGTACCTTTGTGTGCCATTTCCTACAATTCTCACATTAGCATCTATAACTTATTTGTTTGTCCAGAAGCTATTACAGTATATTGGGAAACTGCAATGTTATCCTATTACTGATAATGGTACCAGATAATTCTAGGTTCCAGTTTCTGTAGAGGTTCTTGGAGTTTGTTGCTGGTAACATAAAAATCTATGGAGGAACTTTACAAAGGGCACCTGATGGGCACCACAAAACACTATGGTATTGCAGTGTTGCATTATGGTGGATTATTCAATGCACTTTAATGTGCACACAGCCTTCTACTCACGGGAGACACCTCTGTACCCTAGAAGTGCTGCTATGTGAGCGGAGAGGCAGAACAAGTTTCAGAGATATATTATGTAAAAGTGTGTACGTCACATCATAGTCCAACTTTCTACCACTTTACAACCACCCCTTGCAATAAAATACATTTTCCATTTTAAATACAATAAAAGCTTTAATTTTTTTCTTGAACTCTTGCTCAGTTTACCATTATTTATAGCTGAAATTAAGGAAGGAACATCGGAACTGTCTTTAGGGAGATTTTTTTTTACATTGCTGAGTGTGTAAAGAAATGCAGTTCTTTGTCGTGGTATAATACAGATTCCATGAAAATGAATGGACCTGATGACTGCCAGCTCTGAGCTGGTGTAATAATGTATTTCTTTTCACAGAAGAGAACTCTGCTTAGCAATGAATGCCTCTAAACTAGAGATGCTCGGGCTTGGTCTTCTGAAAAGCGAGCTTACTGGAACATAGGTGATCCGAGTAGGCTCGCAAGCCGGCTCGGTACTTTTGCGCATCCTCAGATCTGAATCGAGGCAAAACATCATCGTTGCGTTTTCGGATCTCGTGGGTTTTGGATTCCATAAATACCTCTCTCCCCAGGAGATCCAGCGCCATTGCTCACACAGAAACAGGGGTAGCAGTGTTCTTGTCACTCTCCAGTCTCCAATGACATTGCTCAGTGCCATTGCTCATACAGAAACAGGGGTAGCAGTGTTCTTGTCACTCTCCAGTCTCCAATGACATTGCTCAGTGCCATTGCTCATACAGAAACAGGGGTAGCAGTGTTCTTGTCACTCTCCAGTCTCCAGTGACATTGCTCAGTGCCATTGCTCATACAGAAACAGGGGTAGCAGTGTTCTTGTCACTCTCCAGTCTCCAATGACATTGCTCAGTGCCATTGCTCATACAGAAACAGGGGTAGCAGTGTTCTTGTCACTCTCCAGTCTCCAGTGACATTGCTCAGTGCCATTGCTCATACAGAAACAGGAGGGGTAGCAGTGTTCTTGACATTTGACAAAATTTGACTGGAAATGATTGGAAATTAATGTTATTGAGGTTAATAATAATGCAGGAACAAAAAAAGAGCCAAATTATGTGATTTTAGAAATAAAATAGGGATTTTAGAAAAAAAATTGGGATCCAAAACCAAAACAGGCGAGGGCGGTTTTACCAAAACCAAAACCAAAACAAGTAGGTCAGTGAACATCTCTACTCTAAATATGGGCCCTATCCACCCATTGGTCTTATTTTAATAAGCTCTGCAAATTGAGGTGCAAGTGTGTGCTTACTCCCTGCATTACTAGCCACACTGTAACTCCACCCCATCTCTGCCTTCTTCTTTCTATGCTCCTGTACAAAAGCCCATCATTTTGTTCCAACTCGTGCATCTTGGGGCACTTGCACAAATTGAGGTGAATGTGGACCTGCAGCTGCTTTTGCACTGCACAGTGGATGTTTTGCACTTAATAAATGACTTCCAGTGTGTTATATTTTCCCCTTCCTTTATCTGGATTTAAAGTATACACTGGAGCCAGACAGTATTCATGAGAATGCAGCCAATCAGGTTTGTGACCAATAATAGAATGTTTAGAACAACAAAAGTTGAAAAAAATGCAGTTGTTCACTGGCCGGTCAGGCAAACACAGCTATTTGCATATATGGGTGGAGGGGAGGGGCTTCGTGAATTGCTTCATTTTGGCCCCGCCCCCGGTGACATAATGTCTGTTTTGGGTCTTTTTACAGTGGTAAAAAGACCCCAAACAAGTATTACATCACTGGGGGCGGGGGCAAAATGACACGAATCGCGAAGCCCCGCTGCCTCCGCCTGTACATGCTGGCTCTAATTTAGTGAAGTGGGCAGATGCAGGAGAATCGCCAGCTCTCCCTACCCGAAATTCGGGAGTCTCACAGACTTTCCGGGAGAGTTGGCATGTATGCTATATTCAGGTTGTACTAAGCTGACTGATTATTCTATTACAAACATACAAATTCATATGCAGCATTTTCTAACATGTCTGATCAGTTTTCTGACCAGTTATCACGCACACAAACATTGTTTTCACTATTCATTATAAAATGATTATATTAGAGGACTAAGGGGAGCCAAATCTCAGATCTCCGACCTTAGCTGTGCATTCACAGTAGCCACTAGGGTCAGTCACTCCATTTCACCAGCAGCGTTATGCCGGTGAAGGAGGTTTTACCTAATTTCAGAGGGTGGGGGGATTCGGGGTCACCAGAGCTCACCATTGATCCCTGGCTTCGTACATCGCCAGGACATTTTGTACCTCTGTGATACAAATTGATTCTCACTGCCGTCCTTTAACCACTAATGTTAAATAGACCCTCTAAATCAATGTGGCTGGAGACTGGAGAATGGACACAAGTGTGCTCCATCAGTACTGTATTAGAGATAATCTATGCACATCAAACTGCGTAGTAAAATAATAAAAGCTTAGTGTCAATTGTTCTGAAATTAAAACTAATTAAAATTAAATTATACATTATAAATTATACACTGACCTACTAAATTCTTAGTGTGTGTGGAAAAAAAAATTCAGAAAGGGCTGAAATTTGGTATACTAAGATGTTTTTAATTTGCTAATTCAATTTGTTAATTGTTAAAAGTGTTTATAAAGATTTAAAAAAAAAATATATATATTTATTGAAGGAGAAGTGACCGTTGGGAGTGGTTGGTGGTTGCCGGGGGTGACAGTGGGGAGTGGTTGGTGGTTGAGGCCTGGGCTATGGCCCAAATGCATGACAAGAACCTTTTTAACACCTTAAGTAGCTTGATTTGACTAGAATGCATGAGTATCATGCACGGGTTAACTTGTTTTGTATATATAATTTAAGCAGTTATGTTACGAGCCGCAGCGGTGCCCAGCCGTCGAGACTCACTTACCCACGTCCCGGCCGTCGCTATGGCGACCTTGACGTCACTTCCGCCCATAACCCGGCCGTTGCCGGGGCAACGGATGGACGCTTCAGCGCTGCGTCCCGGCGGTGAGTAGCCGGGCGCGTGCGCTTAGTGTATTACTTGCCTGCGGGCTAATTAATTATTAGGTGCAAGGGGGCTGGATATTGCCAGAGCTAGGCTCTGATTGGCTGGGCTTACTATTTAAGGCAATGAGGTCTGCTACCTCATTGCCGGTTATAGCTTCTGTTCCTCAGTGTCACTCACCGGACTGTGAGTGCTTCTTCCCGGACATTTAGGAACCGTGGCCGTCCTCCATCCTGAGGGACTGCGCATGCGCAGCCCTTTCTAAACCTTCAGTGTATGTTCCTTTAACTTAATTGGCAGATCAGGCAACACTCCCTATATTAAGCACCTGTGGTTAACACCACGTTGCCTGATCTTGGAGTCTCATTCCCCATGAGTCTCTGAAGGTGTTTCCTCGTTTATTCAGCGCTGCTGATTCCTGTGGTTTCCAAACCACTTCTACTACTGTGGTTCCCATACCACTTCTACCATCAATTGTATCATCGTGACTGTTTGCTGATTCCTATCCGCTGCCTCCGTGCACTACAGTCTTCTAAGCCACTTCAACTCTATCTCATATCATTGTGACTGTTTGCTGATTCCTATCCGCTGCCTCCGTGCACTTCAGCCACTCTCCACCTCTACTCACCTGTTCATCATCAAGACTGTGAGCTGATTCCTATCCGCTGCCTCCGTGCACTTCAGCCACTCTCCACATCTACTCACCTGTTCATCATCAAGACTGTGAGCTGATTTCTATCCGCTGCCTCCGTGCACTACAGTCTCCAGCTTGCAACTCGTCTGTGTTCCAACATCGTGACTGTTAGCTGATTCCTATCCGCTGCCTCTGTGCACTACAGTCTCCAGCGTACAACTCGTCTGTGTTTCAACATCGTGACTGTTAGCTGATTCCTATCCGCTGCCTCCGTGCACTACAGACTCCAGCTTGCAACTCGGCTGTGTTTCATCATCGTGACTGTTAGCTGATTCCTATCCGCTGCCCCTGTGCACTGCAGTCTTCATCTCATCTCTCCCGTGTTTCCTCGAGACTGCTGCTATTATTGCCATCCGCTACTCTCCGTGATCAACAGCTCCTGGTCTACTCTGCTCACCCGTGTTCCATCGCTATTTGCACCTGCTGGTTGCTACTGGTTACCTCCGGGGATCCGCAGAGCCCTGCTGCTGCTGCCAGCGCTAATCGTCCATCTACTGCTGATCCGCTCTCCACGCCTTCCTGTGTTCCGCTGGTCTCTACCCGCCTGTCAGCATTGGATTCGTGTCTCATCCGCTATCCTGCTGCTAGATCATCACCATTCTCCTGGGTCCTCCAGGAGTCCAGTTCCGCGTTCTACCGATTCCTGTGGATTCGTGTCCCTGTTGGTTTACTTACCTGTGCGCTGCACCTACTAGACCTCTGCTTCATCTATCGAGGGACTTCTCATCCTGCCGGCCTCCTGCCGCTCAGGTATCGCTGCACTCCTGTCTGACTGCCTGCTTCTGAACCACGGTATGCATACTTCTCATTGACTGTGCTGGTGTATTGCATATCTTGCTGGACTGAGTTTGTTCTCCTCTGGAGTTTACTATCCGCTGAGACTATTACCATCATTGACTGTACTATCTTGTGCCAGATTACTTCAAGAGACTTTCCATATTTGCAGTGCTGTTCAGTCATTCATATATATATATCTATATTGTGCATATTACTGTGGATCGTGTTAAGGTGCCGTGTTTACTCTGTGTTGCAGTCTCGCCCCGTGCACCTCCTCACATATATATTCAGTGGTACAACTTGCTAGTAGCAGACCACTGATCCCTGTTTCCAGTATCACCTGTTCCAGTATCCTCTCACATAGCAGTGGTACAACTTGCTATCGCAGACCACTGACTCCCCGGATACCTCCACTTGGATTCCATTCCTTCACCCAGACAGCGGTACAACTTGCTATCCGCAGACCGCTGACTCTCATCACTTCCTCGTTTCTGTTGGACATTCCTCCTCACTATAGCAGTGGTACAACTTGCTATCGCAGACCACTGACTACCTTCACGTGTCCTTGTCCATACTGTTCCTCGTGTACTATTACCTCCATATTACCAGTGTTGCTAGTCATAGACTTTCCTGAGCATCTCATCATCTGCTATTTACTGTTCCGTGATCACCCTGCTACCAGAGTACCCTATTACCACCTACATTGCTCTGGTAAGCCTACCACCTGGTGATCCCTGGGTAAAGACTCCTAGTGCCCGTGACACTCAGTCTGCTTACCTGCTTGTTCCTGTTCCTGTCTATTGTATTCTGCTGACCTCTCGTGTATGACCCTTGGCTTTGGATTTGGACTTCGCTTGTGTATCCCGTGACCCTGACCTTTGGCCTGTTACCGTATCTCTTGTTTGCCTGTGACCCTTGACCCCGGCTTGTTAACTGGACTTGCTACCTGCTGCCGGCCCTTGACCTCTGCGTGGACCTCACTCCGCTTGCCCGGGTTCTCCCCAGTCCGTACACACTTCACGACCCTCTGTTTGTCTGCAGCCCAGTCTGTCCCCACCATCAGGGGCTCCAGTGAACACCTGATTGGCAGAGTAGACTCCGGGTTGTGTTGTGCCGGCTGGAGGGGTTCCTAACAAGTTACAGTACAATCCCACCAAACATTTTGCAGTGTCACAAGATAGGCTATTTAATTGAATGGAGCAGAGGTTATCTTCAGGCACAATCACAGCGGGAGTCTTATGACATTACTGGCAAGCTTTTAGCCATCATATCTAGTTGTGTCTGATAGCATGTGTTATGGTTAGTGTGTACTTCATGCTATAAATTAAGGGGTTGTATTGGACAGCATGGTGGCGTAGTGGTTAGCACTTCTGCCTTGCAGCACTGGGGTCATAAGTTCAATTCCCTACCAAGGCCTTATCTGTGAGGAGTTTGTATGTTCTCTCCGTGTTTGTGTGGGTTTCCTCCAGATGCTCCGGTTTCCTCCTACACTCCAAAAACATGCTGGTAGGTTAACTGACTGCTAACAAATTGTTCCTAGTCTGTGTGTGTGTGTGTGTCTGTTAGGGATTTTAGACTGTACTCCCCAATGGGGTAGGGACTGATGTGAATGAGTTCTCTGTACAGCGCTGCAGAATTAGTGGCGCTATATAAATGATGATGATGATTAAATGATATTTTACATCATATGATGTAAATCCCTGACTGGAAGTAATATAAATTCCACATTACCAAAGTTACAAATGGTTGTAAATGTAAAGATCAGTACAGTGCATAGTGAATGCAACTACAGACATACATTTAATAGAATATATTCTGCACGGCTATTTTCAGGCAGAGCCCTTTTCCCATACAGTACTTAGTCATTGTAACGTTCCAAATTTTGAAATCTGTAAAAATCTTTTTCCATTTACCATGGAAAATATCAGATCTGGCAAATCAGGCAACATATTTACTATTCTTTGGATTAATCTTTAAATTTGAATGGGACTGAGCAGTTACCCTCTATAGTTAGACTTAGTGCTCCAGAAATATGATTGCTCTATACAGTTTCCTTAGTCTGATGACCTCATGATAGCCAAGAAATTTTTACTTAGATACGCCTAGCTAATGGAGTCTTACTGATCTGAGAAGGGTTGTGGTGTTTATGTAACTTTCAGTAAAATAAATACTTTTTTTTATATGATAACTGTTTTAATAAATTAGGGGTCAATACCCTGTACATGTATATATACATTCAAATATTGTGAGAAGTCAGGCTGATCTTAAGTATATCCTGATATTTAGCAACACAGTGCAGGATAAATCATAATCAGCTATTTGCATAGCATCACTAATGCCGCAGTGCTGCAGAGAGAACTTATATTAGTCCCTGATCTATTGAAGCTTGCAGTTGAAATTCCCTGACATACAGACACAGAGACCAAGAGAGACTAAGATCAATTTAATCACAGCCAATTAACCTACTAGTATGTTTTTGGAGTGTGGGAGGAAACCGGAGCACCCGTAGTAAACCCACACAAACTCGGGGAGAACATACAAACTCCTCACAGACAAGGCCAAGGTTGGGAATTGATCTCATGACCCTAATAATGCCCTAATAAATATGAACCTATCTGTGTATTTGAGTAAACTATAGTCATGACATTTAATAATATCTTTCCATATGTGTGACTGACTATATCTGTAATCATCCTCCTCTATATTTCCTCTTTGGTGCTCTCTGTGAAGCTTACAAATTTGTTATAGATTGTGGCTGTAAGAAGATGGGGCAGTTTTAGGGGTCTGTCAAGACCCTGTGACATGGAAGATTTTCTTTTATTGCCAATCCCAGCGTTAGAAAATCTTTTATCACCCAATTTATCAATAAAAGGGCCACTAAACGGTAAAAGGAATCTTACTGCTCTCTAAGCCAGTGTAGGGTCCCTCTGCACATGCATCCTGTAACTGGAAGTCCGGACTTGGTGTTCCCTTTCCAGATTTGTAAAAAATAATAAAGTTTAAAAATAAAAATTATAAAAAATGTAAAAAATGTATAACTTTATTTAAAAAAAAAAAAAGCACAGGAAAATTTATTTTACTAATAAAGTATTTATTCTTTAGCTGACCCCTGTAGTGATAGCAATAGGAAAAGCCCTAAATCAGTTGAAAACTCCCGTTTTCTCAGAGTTTAGGGCTTTTATCCCTTTGATAAATAGTATCAACACTGTACTGTGTTAAAGTACAGCTATGTATAAATAATTACTCATTAATGTTCAGTGACTCACAGTTAAAAACCTCTCAATACAATAACTTGTTGTCATTCTAACAGTTTGAAGTGTTTCTCTTGGGAAATACAACCAATGTGAGAACTGCAGAGATATAATAAATGTTGGCATGAAAGTAACTGAGCAAAATTAATTGTTCTTTATACCCATAATTAAGACCAATACAGAGCATCTCATGCGTTTTCAATGTAATTGAAATGCAGCAATCAATTTTTATTATCATTGTATTTCTCATTTAGTGTATCCAGCTGTTTGTCAACAGGATCATTGGTATTGAAACCAAAACAATTTAGAGACTATTTATTTATGACTGTTTATTTGTATAGTGCTATGAGTCCCCAATTGAAGCTTACTGTCTAATTTCCCTACTACACAATCACACTTACATACACTAGGTCTATTTTTCAGAAGCTAATTAATCTCTGATGTCTTTGGACTGTTTAAGGAAACTGGTGCACCCATAACAAACTCACACCAATATGGGGTGTTGCTGTGAGGCAGCAAAGCTAACCACCGTGCCAACTGGCTACCAAGTGCAAAGTGTTCCAGTCCTTGTCCTTTGTACATTTACATGTCTCTACACTTAGCAGACAGCCTTCTGGTGCAGATATCCATAGCATAGACCCTTATGACATAGACCCTCATGTTAGTATGCATAGACATCCAGGGCACATGGTACAGTTATCAATGGCACAATCCCCCATGGCTTTCTGTTTTCTGATGTTCCCCGCTCCACTGCTCTGTCAGCCTTTTCATCTCCACTGCATGGGTATTCAATTATGCACGTGTGTCCTCAGACACACCCTGTTTCTCCCTGTCAACTACTACTACTTTCCAATTGTCCTCCTGTTCCCTATCACTTTGCAGTTCTTACCGCTGCTGAAATTGGGCCTATACAATGATGGTCTATGCGATGCAGCCTGTGTAGTGGTAGTGGCGTCTATCCAGTGCAGCTGGCAATGGGGTCTATACAGTGGCAATGGGATAGGTCTCTCCAACTGTCAATGCTAATGATGTCTGAATGTAATCACATTTACCTCAGTGATGGTGTGGTTTCTGGTGGAGGTTGGGAGATGTCTCTAATAGGCAGGTGTTTCCAAAGTTGCACAACCCCTTTAATACATTAGATATTTTTTCATTTGAAGCTAAGGTGATATCGCATCTGCCTTCATTAATGCACATTCTTTCTAAAATGCACCTAGACTCAGCAAAAGGCATTCCTTTGACATTAGTGGGCAACCATCTTGCTTTCAGAAAGGTTCTACACACTCTTGCAAAACCAGAGACCCTACTGTTTCCGTTCCCTCCGCACCTTAAGGTCCATCCAAATATCTCATTTTTGCATTTGTACAAAAAAACCAGGGTCATTATTGTAGATATCCTGTAGTTTGCATGAAATAGTTTCATTCCATCCATGTCTGACAAGACTCAAATTCCCTTTTATACACAATAATTGGTGTGATTCATAACATAAAGGTGCAAATGTAAAAAAAAAGGCTACAGCATTACATAGCAGGAAGGAATATTTTTTCCGCCATGGAACTTTATTTTTCCACATCCAAATTTTTAAATTAAATTCACTTTCACTGTTAACAAATAAGACACTGTCTGAGCTAACATCTCTGAATCAGAGATACAGGAACATAAGCTTGGTGTTCCCCCTTTATATGGTAGCAGCTGTCCACTCCCTCTTTCGCACTTACAATTAGAGATGGTCACTGACCCCCGTGTTTTGGTTTTGGCTTTGGATCTGGATTACCTTCGGGTTTTGGTTTTGGCAAAACCACCCTTGCGTGTTTTGGTTTTGGTTTTGTTTGGTTTTGTTTTGCAATTTTGTTTAAAAATCAATTTTTTTTGGCCTAAAATAACTTAATTTAGTTCTCCACCTGTTTCTTGGATAAGTAAGGTAATTGTAATGCTAATAAATTATGAAAAAAACAGTTTAATTCCTGGTAGGTCGTCATTAATTCTACACACAAACCAGATTGTCTTCCTCTCCATCTATACTTATTGGCAATGCAGCCATCGTCTTTGGGTATATATTACACCCTACACTTATAGTTAAATATATAAAGAAATGGACAAAGGCAGTTTGGTTTCTGTTTCTATAGGCCCCCCTCCACTTGTAGAAAATAGTTAAAAATTCAGCCGTTATAGACTGTACAATATAAATTGAAATGGACAAAGGCAGTTTGGGATCAGTCTGTGTATGACATCCTATCCTTATTGAGAAATTGCCAAAACAACAGCCTTTGAAGACTGTACGTGATATAGAAATGCCCCAAGTCCCTTTCCTATTTGGGGGTAGATTGCACCCTACACTTATACTTATAAGTATACTTATTTTTTTCGGGGTGTGTTTTTTTCCCTGATTTAAAAAGACTATGTACTTTTACATAGGCTTTACCAGATGACGTACAGGGAAGACTACCATCAGGACTGGTGCCAGCACCTGCTTGCTGATTCTGCTCATATGTGGACTGCTTTGAATCCATTTTAATGAGCCCAAACCACTTGTAGTGCAAAATATTCAATAGATACTGCTGCTAAATATGACTTTTTGCAGCCAGAAAAAATATTGTTTCACACTGGGGAATATGGGACACCCCAAAGCACTTGTAGTGCAAAATATTGTATAGATAGATACTGCTGCTAAATATGACTTTTGGCAGCCAGAAAAATTATTGTTTCACACTGGGGAATATGGAACTCCCCAAAGCACTTGTAGTGCAAAATATTGTATAGATAGATACTGCTGCTAAATATGACTTTTGGCAGCCAGAAAAATTATTGTTTCACACTGGGGAATATGGGAACCCCAAAGCACTTGTAGTGCAAAATATTGGAAAAAATGCCTCCTCTATCCTCCTCTCTTCCTGCTCTAACAATTGCTAATAGAATTGGTATCAGAATTGAAATAATAATAGAAAGAATAAGGTATACAATTATTGCACTGTCCCTGCTCTAATACAGCCTGTGACCTAACCCTGCTCTCTCCCTCTGTCAAATGGCGAAGGATTGCTGTGTAGGCGGGTATTTATGCATTTCAAATATTGCGAGAACCGAGCTCTGAGATCAGACTACGTCACAATGATGTTTTGCCTCGATTTTGATTCCGAATGGGAAGGAGAGTACCTAGCCTGCTCGGCTCGGTACTCGGACAGGCGAAGTTCGGGTGGGTTTGGATCTCGGGGAACCGAGCCCGCCCATCTCTACTTACAATGCACATAAATGGCTTATATAAAAAACTACTAGTATCATACATACATATTTCAGTAACATATAAGAAAGAACGATATTTGGGATAATGTTGGGGTTTGGGAAAGATTATTCCTGCTGACTTGCTGCCATGATGTTTGTTCTGGCAAAAGCTTGAGTACACCTAATGGTAGCAGCAGCCCTGGGACTACTACCGGTGCCAGAATTCCCACTCTCTCTCCTTGTATGAATGGTATGCCTGGTATGTACTCTCTGAATATCATCCTAGGTACTATTGCAGTACACCATGGATTTGCTTTCAACTATACTATAGCACACTTTATTATTGTAAGACACGTGCCAGGAGAGAATAAAGAGCTTTCCTTTCCTCCTTCTGATCAGTTGTAAAGAACAGCAGGATAATTGTTGTCTGCAGGTAGGTCAAGTGCTGGGACCTTCAGCACCCACTGCATGTGCAGTGAAGCACCTTCGCTGCTTGATGTGCATACACCGCTCCCCCATACCCACACGCTTATTCCGATCCCTTGTATTTTTCAAGGCAGACCTGGTTACTGGGCTTACTGTTTGCAGGTTAACTCTGCTTTTTACTGTCTATTCAGCTTTTACAACTCTCTTTTATCCTTCCTCACTGACAATATACATTTGGGCAATATCCTTTCAAGTGCCTCCTGCATATCTACAGTCCCTCACCCACCAAGCCCCTTATTGCTAGGCTTCTAGTAAAAGCAGGCAAATAATGTTATTTTTTCCTATCACATTTCATGATTTAAAATATTGGTCGCATCTTTGATCATGATTGAGGTGATTGAGTTGACTTCCTTTGAGAATAGGGATTATTAATGTACCTGTGATATATTGCTACCTTGTGATGTCTAATACTGCTGTACACTATACAATATCTAATGTAATATACAGCATATCCTACACCATAACTTTGCCATGTTTTTACCCTAATAACATAATGGTATTTGCAACTTTTTACTGCTGTCTGAAGCATTATACTCTCCTGTGCCAGTTTATACTACTGTGTTTTACTGTGTGTGGTAAATTTACATGTTTATCAGAGTGCAAAGTGCTGTACTGTGCCCATTGCAGGGCCGGACTGGGACTAAAAATCAGCCCTGGCATTTAAAGCACACAGGCCCACGTGTTGTGGGCTCCATGCACTATATTGTTGCACACTGATGCTGGCGCAGTGCGCGTTGCTGGTGCTGTACAATATGATGTAGTATGAGTGTGTGTGTGAGGGGGGTATTTATTTCTTCTAATGACCCTCAACATTACATTGTTAGCACCCCAATTACATCAATAAATACCATGACAATACATTAGTACCCAAATTACAGCAATAAATAACCCCACACACACTCATACTACATCAATCACCCCCCACATTACAGCAACCGGCATCACCCCCCACATTACAGCAACCGGCAACACCCCCCACATTACAGCATCTGGCATCACCCCCCACATTACAGCAACCGGCATCACCCTCCACATTACAGCGTCCAGCATCACCTCCAACATTACAGCGTCCAGCATGACCCCCCACATTACAGCGTCCAGTATCACCTCCCACATTACAGCATCCGGCATCACCTCCCACATTACAGTGTCCAGCATGACCCCCCACATTACAGCGTCCAGTAACACATCCCACATTACAGCATCCGGCATCACCTCCCACATTACAGTGTCCAGCATCACCTCCCACATTACAGCGTCCAGCATGACCCTCCACATTACAGCATCCGGTATCACATCCCACATTACAGCATCTGGCATCACCTCCCACATTACAGCATCCGGTATCACATCCCCACATTACAGCAACCAGCATGACCCTCCACATTACAGCATCCGGTATCACATCCCACATTACAGCATCCGGCATCACCTCCCACATTACAGCATCCGGTATCACATCCCCACATTACAGCAACCAGCATGACCCTCCACATTACAGCAATACCCTCTCCTACTTATTAACAATACTAAGCCCCCCACCACCACACCACCCTATACTACAGCAATACCACCAATTATACAGGCGCCACTGTAGGAAACCAATGCGGACGCTTCTTTGACAGCGCCGCGGCTGCTGTATAGCACAGTGCTGCCGAAACGGAGCTGCTCGCATGCGCGGGCACATGCACGGCAGCTTTCTCGCTTTTTTTTTGGGGGGGTGGAGGGGAAACCCCCCCTTAAAAATCCTCCGTGCTTCCATGACCTCTGACATATATATAAAAAAAAAACATAACTATTGAATGATCATTTGAACCCACACGGCCGCATTAAAAGTATTTCCATCTACAGCAAAATGTCAGAGAAAAATATTTTTATTACTACAGTAACTGGATATGCGTCTTTTCTATTCATTTTAAATAACACAGTATATAAATTAAGAAGGATAGAGGAGGTGGGTAAGAGATAATTGGATGTGATCCATGAGTTTGATTAGATAGGAAACAGTTAGATTATTTACCTGGAGACGCCTACCCCCTTGACTCACAGGCAGGGCCGACAAGAGGAAGTTTGGGCCCCAATACAGCAACTTCTTTGGGCTCCCTTCATATTCAACAATGAAAGACTTGCCTTTGGCAGAAGTTCATATGATGCCACACCGTAGTGCGGCCAGTTCATATCATGCCACATCATAGTGTCCCAAGGTCATATTATGCCACATAGTATTACCCTCAATTCATATTTGGCCATGCAGTAGAGCCCACAAATCATATTATGGCATAGTAGTGCCCCCAAATCATATTATGTCACAACAGTGCCTCCAAATCATATTATGCCACAATAGCGCCCCCAAATAACATTATGCCATAGTAGTGCCCCCAAATCATTAGTAGTGCCCAGACAAAAACTCATTCACAAATACAAATTGGTACAGCATATCAGATACTGAGAGTGGGAGTCCCAGGAGAATCTTAATACACCATTTACAATGCAAACAAAAATAGATATATTGACACAATCACAGATAAAATTTATGACAAGCAGCGTTTTTCCTCTTAACTAAAATTCTATGTACAGATAAATATGCAAAAAACATTACAGCGCAATAATGAACAATACATAGTGTTTTAAACGTCATTGGATACACAGTAGTGCCCCCAGTTCAAGAAAGGATGGTTAAAAACACATTGCACACGAGAAAATATATGAACTTACCTTTAATGGCATTCTGTGTTCTGTTCTCCTACTGGGCGCGCTGGGCGATGAGAGATCTGCAGCTGTCAGCTCATGCAGGCAGTCGGGAGCATTCTTAAGATGTCTCTCCCTTTACACATTATTTAACCTATGCCCCTGCACCATCTTCTCCTTTGTCCCTCTCACTTAACCCCCTGCACCCTCTTCCCCACTGGCTCTCTCACCCCAGCATGGTGCATAATCCTAAAACATGCCATTATAAAAACGTATTCCCAGAGAGTAAACTAATAGCTGATTATTTAATCATAAAATCATTTGAAAACACATTTTCTTTAAAAACTATATTTCTTGTTACCATTAATTAATTATTGTTTGATGTCAAAATGAAATATTAAGACACCCTAGGATATGTAATGATCGGCATTGGATTGCTGAACAGTAACTGAGGGTGAATGGAATTCCAGGGCAGGAACTAACAGAAATGGACAGGATGGGTAATTTGGGAGGTTATGCAGAGAGTGATTGTGACTCATGCACATAGTAAGACAAATGGATAGATAGATGTATAGATAGATAGATGTATAGATAGATAGATAGATAGATAGATAGATAGATAAGGGAAAGATTCACAACAAGAGAATTATCAGACCCTCCCCTGACTGGTATGTTTTTGTAGTGTGGGAGGATACCGGAGCACCCAGATATAAGGTTCTGGTCATGACTTCTGTCTTACAGCGCTGGGGTCATGACCAGAGCCTTATATCTGGGTGCTCTGGTTTACTCCCACACTACAAAAACATACCAGTAGGCTAATTGGCTGCAGACAAAACTGACCCTAGTATGTGTGTGTGTTAGGGAATATATAAATAAATGATGATAATGATGATTGATGATGATGAAGTTCCCAGTTACAGCATGCTCTTGGCCTTAGTGCAGCCACCTTTCCCCTATTGGCTTCCTTTGGGTACTCACATGCCCCCAGGTCTTGAATAGCATGAGGAACTTTGGAACTACAGCATGGCAAGCTCAGTACAAAAGGCAACAGGACACAAGTGACAAAGTGGTTAGCACTTCTGTCTTACAGCACTGGGGTCATGAGTTCAATTCCCGGCCATGGCCAAGTTTTTATGTTCTCCCCGTGTTTGCGTGGGTTTCCTCCGGGTACTCCGGTTTCCTCCCACACTCCAAAAACATACTGGTAGGTTAATATGGCTGCTAACAAATTGACCCTAGTCTGTGTGCCTGTCTGTCTGTGTATGTTAGGGAATTTAGACTGTAAGCTCCAATGGGGCAGGGACTGATGTGAGTGAGTTCTCTGTACAGCGCTGCGGAATCAGTGGCGCTATATAAATAAATGGTGATGATGATGATGAAGCTAGGACAAGGACTGTAATTAGGAGGATGATTGTGGCATAAAAAACTCAGATGAAAATACAAACCAAGGCTAATGTAAGGAGGTTGCTTCTGGAGAAAACTGACATAGAATGGAGAGACAATACATACATATCAGAGAACATGAACCATAGCACCTGCTATAATATACTTGAGACACTGAAGCACGCCCTGTGTTCAAACCCCAACAGAATTTTGAACCATATTGTACAACTGAATGTTATAATGACACTGATCTCATGCAATACTATGTCACTATACTGTTCTCTGTGCATCAGAGAAATCCTATCAGCTGCAGTGGATGATGCAAGTGGCAGTTAATACCACAGCTCAGCTTACAGGCCGCTGCTGCAGCACACTCAACAAAAGAACAGTCTGTGATTTTGATACATGCTCCTGTTACACTCTAATCTTCAGCAGAATGGACTGTTAAGGAATCAAGTAAGTTGCAGACATAAAATGCATATTTAAATTGCTTCTATGATCTTATTTGTCGTAATAGAATATGCAATGGTTTTTCTTTAAGTTGAACTCTGATTCTAGACTATTATTTGTTATGATACAGTACTAGCTCTGAAATTGAAAACACTTATTTCTGTGTTGATACTGCATTTTGGCACAGTTGTGTGCAATAATTCTAGCTATATTATCTGGTAAAGTAACAATACTGGAATAGTATAATGTAACTACCTGATATTAGATATTTGAAAAACTCTGCTTCATAACAGGATTTCTCCACATACAAGCAAGTTGGTTTGTGAAATACCAACTAAAATCTGTCTTGTTGATTCTATAAGGCCTTTTTACACTGCTGAGTACATACGGACTATGGGCCTCATTTAGAGTCCATTTCAGGAGCATCCTGCACATTTCCACTGATGGGCAGGCGCATTAAGCAACATTTCCCTGCAGTTCCGTCTGCTTTTCAGACGCAAGTGTACACTGCGACAGATTGTGTTTCAGTACAAGGGAAAGGGTGGAACACGGAGTTATGTAGGCGTGACCATGAATAATTCAAAGACTATGGGCGTCTACCTGCAAAAAACTACCCAAGTCGGATCAAAACGCAGGTGGAACACACGTCAAAAAAGACTGAAAAAGTGCGTCAGGAATTAGGTGGCGCAAGTAGTTAGCTAGCTGCAGGAACTGGCCACAGCTTGGTAGGGTATTACGAGTAGGACGCAAGTGGAGTTGCTTGCCACTTGTAATACCCTACCAAGCTGCGGCACACTCCCACTTCTACTCTTTCATGTAAGTCTTAGACGCATATTGACTCTAAATGAAGCCCTATGTCTTCACACTGTTGCTGGCAAATAATATTTGTGCCAATGCAGAAGAAAAATAAATTACTTTGAAAATAGGTATTTAAATAATATGACACACACACACACACACACACACACACACACCTGACAGTCTTGATCTTCGCAAGATGTTCCCGCAATTCAGCGGGTATAAGGAGTGTGAACTCTGGATGGGTACCCTGGCTGCAGAAAGATGTCAGTGTGGCAGGGTAAGGGGGGGGGGTAGGTTCTAGTGGCAGATTCTCTTAAATAACTTTGACAAATAATTATTTTACATCCTTTGCTTAAATTATGTAATTAAAACTATCTGTGACTATTTTATACTTTTCCAAAAAACTGAGATCTGTCATCAAAGTTAACAGTCAGAAAATGAATCATACTCGCTGGCCATCTGCGTTGGCATGCCCTCGGCACCACCTTACTGTACATGGCACATTCATCTTCCCCTTCCATCCCACATTCCATCCTTCACAATGAAGGCAGTCCTAAGTGTCATTTGTGTACAGACATGAAAAATTGTGTGCAATTGTGTCCACTGGCGTAAGGTCCATTTTTGAGCATGTGCAGAGCTATTTTACTCAAGATGCGGCACAGAAATGGACTTAAGTTCGAAGACGAATCAGGACCTACATGTTTGCAGTAGAAAATAGAATTGGAGTTAGTAACAAACACTGCTTTGCAAAACAGAATTAGCCACTTATTGTAGGCATAGTACATGGATGTCATCTTTTCAGAGTTCTGTGTTGATCCCAGTAAAGGATTAGGATTGTGCTATTGTGTGATTAGTGTCACTATTGTGGGGTGTAATGTGTTGGGACTGTTAAAAAAAATAGTCAGATTGCAACTTGCATGTAAATAGCGTTTTTTTAAAAAAAAGCATGCAACTGGAATGTAGTTCAAGCCGGGTTCATTTCCAAGCGTATCTCAAATATATTTTGATTTGAATCAGGGTGGAAATACGCTCTGCCTAAACACTATGTGCCATATACAGGGCCGGTGCTAGGGTTCTTGGCTCCCTAGGCAAAATTTCAAATGCCCCCCCCCCCCCCCCCGGCGAGCACACAAAACATCCGCCTCACAGACCCTTACATACTAGACTTTGTGCTTTCGTGTTTTAAAAAAAAGATGAAAATATATAAGCCTTACCTTCTCCAGCAGTCCAGATGCAGTGATATTTGATGTAGAACGCTGTCCAGACTCCACTGCAGACACAGGATTTCTAGATGGAAGGTATCCAGGTGTTAGATTTCGGAACAAAAAACTTGACACAATAAGTCTATGAATTATGCACTTGTTAAAGGCAATGGACGGCCCTAACATGTCCCTTCATCACACATATGTTCCTGCATCACACCACTGCACCTTCTCTGCATCACACCACTGCACCCCCTCTGCATCACACCACTGCACCCCCCCTCTGCATCACACTACTGCACCCCCCTCTGCATCACACCACTGCACCCCACTCTGCATCATACCACTGCACCCTCCTCTGCATCACACCACTGCACCCCTCTCTGCATCACACCACTGCACTCCCCTCTGCATCACACCACTGCACCCCCCTCTGCATCACACCACTGCACCCCTCTCTGCATCACACCACTGCACTCCCCTCTGCATCACACCACTGCACCCCACTCTGCATCACACCACTGCACCCCACTCTGCATCACACCACTGCACCCCTCTCTGCATCACACCACTGCACCTTCTCTGCATCACACCACTGCACCCCCCTCTGCATTACACCACTGCACCCCCCTCTGCATCACACTACTGCACCCCCCTCTGCATCACACCACTGCACCCCACTCTGCATCACACCATTGCACCCCCCTCTGCATTACACAACTGCACCCCCTCTGCCTCACTTGAAAACTATAGTGTAGAAATTCTACCCCATAATTTGCAAGTCAAATATAGAGCATGAGGTGCCAATAAAATTGTAATTTCTCCACCATAGTTTGAAAATAAAATATAGACCATGAGGTGACAATACCGTCAACGGTATAAAAATGACTATTTGCCACCTCATGCTCTATATTTGATTGGCAAACTCTGCGGGAGAAAAATTACTATTATTTGCCACCTCATGTTCTATATTTAGTTTTCAAACAATGGTGGAAAAAAATTACAATTTTATTGGCACCTCATGCTCTATATTTGACTTGCAAACTATGGGGTAGCAATCCTACCCCATAGTTTGCAAGTCAAATATAGAGCATGAGGTGCCAAAAAAAGTCATATTACGCATTCATATTGGGCACTCTCTTTTTTAAAAATAAATAAATAAATAATTAGATTTTATTTACTCACTCTTTTTTCTCCTGAAGTCTGGTCTGTAGATGCAGGGGGCTCTTCAAACCTCTTCCCTTTTCTTTTCTTTTCTTTCCTTCTCTTCTCTTCTCTTTTCTTTTCTTTTCTTTTCTTTTCTCTTCTCTTCTCTTCAATGGCTGCTCCTCGGCTGCTTCACACAGGAGGCGGAGCGATGCATGCTGGAAGGGGAGGGGGACGTCGGTAAAGAACTTTATTCACACTGTCTGTCCCTGACAGACAGTGTGATACTTCACCGAGGCACCGCTGGACAGACTGTCACATGATCACTGACTCAGTGATCTTGTGTGAGATGCGCCAGGCGGCCCGGGCGCATCGGAATGAAGAGGACCACGGACACTGAAATACAGCGACGGCACCCCGCCGCCGCTGTACTTCTCTCCCAAGCCGCTGACTAGATAAGAAAACCTAGTCAGCGGCGCCCTGCAGGTCCCGGCGCCCTAGGCAACTGCCTAAGATTGCCTAATGGGAGCGCCGGGCCTGGCCATATATAGAAACAAACTGGGTAAAACAGACAGAGGTGAGAAGACCCTGCTCGCAAGCTTACAATCTATGGGACATTGGGAGTTTGACACAAGAGGCTAAGGATAAGTCTACATTTTGCATTTCGGCCCAGCCAGGTTGCAAAGGTAAAAGTGACTCATAGCTAAATGGTCCTGTCACACAACAATGTTGGTCAGGGGGTAGTTGTCTTGTGTGAAATTGTGTAACGGGTGGTAATAGGCTTGTCTGAAGAGGTGGGCTTTCAGAGAACGATTGAAAGTTTGTAGACCAGAGGAGAGTCTCATTGTGCGAGGGAGAGAATTCCATAGAGTGTGTGCAGCCCGAAAAAAGTCCTGTAACCGGAAATGGGAGGATGTGATGAGGGTGGATGAGAGACGCAGATCTTGTGCAGAACGGAGTTGCCAAGTTGGGAGATATTTTGAGACAGGAGAGGAGATGTATGTTGGTGCAGCTTTGTTGATGGCCTTGTAGGTTAGTAAAAGTATTTTATATTGGATTTGGTAGAAAACAGGCAACCAGTGTAGAGACATACAGAGTAATTCAACAGAGAAATAATGATTTGCAAGGAAAATCAATCTTGCCGCAGCGTGCAAAATAGATTGTAGGGGTTTGAGTCTGTTTTTGGGAAGGCCAGTAAGGAGGGAATTGCAATAGTCAATGCGGGAGATGATAAGTGCATGAATTAAGGTTTTTGCAGTGTTTTGCGTGAGATATGTGCAAATTCTGGAAATGTTTTTTAGATGTATGTAACATGATTTAGATATAGAGTCAATGTGGGGAACAAAGGATAGGTGTGAGTCAATGTTATCAAAAATTAAAATAACATCTCTTAATAGTATAATCATTATATAAATATTTATTATCAGATATAAAATATTTTTTTACTTTTTTATATTAATTGCATAAATAAAGAATATTTCAATGTGTACTGTACATAAAATGCATTTTTATAGTATATCTTATTTACATACAGTTGTTATGTGTCAGTCATCACTAGCAGTCTGCATTTACACCTGACCTATAGTGGGCACAAAACATACATCTGAAAACACACATACTTACGATAGAGTACTTTAATTGTCGCATCTACATTGGAACGCCCTTAATATACATCACCTATGTTAGGCCACCACTTCCTTTTTCGGTCCTGCCTCTAAAATCATGGACAGTGGTAAGTGTAAGTTTCGTGTGGACATGATTTTCATGTAATTGCATTCACTGGCGTACTGTCCATTTCCAGACATGTCAGAGCTATTTCACACAAGATACTCTATGCAGACAGACATCTGAGCATGCATAATGCCGCATGTGTCTACTTTTAGTCATTATTGACTCGTATAAGATTTTAAATACCTTTTTAAACAGATACCATCATGGCTTCAGTTTCACTGTCTTCTGTAAATAAAAGCTTTACTAGGTGCCTTTTTATTAAAAGACAAGTTCAAACTAAAGCCTTTTTTCACTGCTCTTTTACATTTTTTGAAAACATATTTTGAAACTATTTTTAACTTTTTTTGTTTTGTTTAACAAGTGGAACTCATGCCTAAGTCTAGACAGCTCGTGCATGCACATATCTGCGGAGACTGGCCCAGCCATGTTAAACCTTACCTCTCTGGGCCAATATCACTCAGCTGCCTAAATGACATATTTTTAATAGCTTGTGGTGATAAGAGGTTTGTTTACTACGTAGCGATAAACATTCATTGTTATCGATACTTGTTCATAAGTAGGGCCCTATGTCACACTTGTAGACTTATTATTAAGCTCTGCTACCAGCAGTTTAGCTAACTGAGCATCTCCCCAGTGCTGGATTATAATTGGCCACACAGAGTGGAAACATTAGTTAGCTGCAAAGCAAGGGGTTGACTGACCAATTTGAAGCCGCAAACAGAGAACTTAAGGCTTTCTATTGGTCCACGTTGTGACACCCACTATCTGCTTGCCAAATGCGGCTTTTTCTAATGATGTGTATGCTGCTGAGCAGTGTGACTACGTGGCAGTGCTCTTGCTTTTTGCAGTCTTTATTCCTGTCGTCCTTTGCAAATATTTTTTTAAAATGCCTTTAAATGAAAGACTAAGTTAAAACCTAAACAGTTTCTTCCACATCAAATTTACACATGTTTTGTAGATGTGTGTGTGATGACCGCTAGTTAACAATAAAACTGTATGTTGCTATATTATAGCATCAGCTTGCTTTGTCTTTTTTATTCATGTCCTGCATTGCCTAGCTTCCTCATTATTCAGGCGTTTGATATATAACATAAATCTACGTGAATGACTAGTAAGAATGGGGCATATAACATAACAATCAAGGTGCACACATAATTGGTAGGTAATCGGCAGTGCTGATTATTTAAATAGTAATTATGTTTATTTACAAATGCGTAACACATTTTTATATGTATTATTAATTAACTATTCAACTGTTAACTGTTTTACAACTGATCATATTTATATGTCTATGTTTTAATCCACCCTGAATGGAGGATATACAGACATGTTTGACATATATATTAATTAAGTTAATCACATACCATTTATTCTCTCCTAGAGGCCACTCTTGTTTACTCTAATTTAGTTCATTATATTTAAAAACAATTAAAACCGAAAGAAGGTCCCTAAACAAGTGCCCAGAAATTTCATTATATGTATCAGAACATAAATTAACATAATTGCTACATGCATCTCACACACCTTGAAAGGTCATGCTGATTTCAGATGAGTTCTAGTTTTCAGTTCTCAGAACCTCTGTTGTTTGTTTTGTGTTAAAAACACAAGTACAAACACAAACTTGACATGGGTGGTTACTAACATTTTTACTTGCAACTGGGAGGTCATTAGGGGTCACCTAGTCTTCCCCAGTGCTTTCACTCGTACTAAACTGGGTAAATGTAGCAGGCAGTGTTAAAAAATAAATGCAAAACTAAGGCAAAGCACCCAAATGCAAGTTGTATTGCAAACAATGACCCTATAACCACCAAATAGACAGGTGTAGAATTATTATTTTTTACATTGTATTATTTAATTTTTGATTTTAGCTGTGCATTTTGCAGTGAAATGCGTGTTGTGCTCATTGATTCAGTATACGTGCTTTTAAAGCAAGGGGGGTCATTTACAAAGTGCAAAACTCTGGAGTTTGGACAAATGCACCTAGTATGCAGAGAATCAGGAGTTTGCGCAGGCAGAAGACAGAGAAGAGGAGTAGGGCAGAGTGAAGACGTTCCTAGCAACGTATAAAATAGGCGCACTAATGTGTCTCATTTTGCAGAGCAGTGCAGAAACTAGACTTTATTGTGCGGAGCGAGATTATAATGAGATAAATGGGAGAATAGGATATATTTTCAGAGGAGTAAAGGACTGTGTAAAGGACTTAAATTCTGCACCATCTAAAAACTAACAGATTGGGTCTCATCCTATACTTTTAATGAGACAAAACAGTTATCATGCACAATGTAAAATAACAAAATAAAGAAATAATTGTAAAATTGTGCAAAGTGCCCCCTTCCCAAATTCTCCTCCAGCCTCACTGCTAACAGACTGGGCTCGTTTATACCACAAGAGTGAGGTCACTCTGTCATAGTGAAAACCAGTCCCAGGGGTACATTTACTAAACTGTTGGTTTGAAAAGGTGGAGATGTTGCCTATGGTAACCAATCAGATTCTAGCTGTCATTTATTTAGTACATTCTACAACATGACAGCTAGAATCTGCTCGGTTGATATAGGCACAATCTCGACTTTTTCAAACACGCAGTTTAGTAAATATACCCGCCAGCACAAGTCTTAGCTGGCACTAAAGAGCATTTGACTCTTCCTGACACCTCTTTAATTTGGGGACAAGGATAATTAATAAGATTGGGATTACCAGAGTGGCAATTTTGTCACTCTGGTGGTGCTAGTATAAGTGACACTGTGAGTATGGGAAAAATCCTGAAAAAGTTGTTTTAATATATTATGCTCATAAATTATAAAGATATTTGCTGAACTATAAAACCAAATGAAATCCCTATATTCCCCACCCCCAAGAAGAAAATCTAAACTTTGCTTGGGTGGAGTGAAAAAAAAGTTATTCCAAGTGAAACTGATGCAGCATGGAAATGCAAAAATGGCGCTTTCTTAGGTGCAATTTTAGCTCAAACATCTGACAGCAAAAGGATTAATGTACAGTTTTTCATTTATATAGTTGAATGCAACATATTTAGATTAAGGCATGAAAATATTATTAAAAGCATGGCAAACAGAACACACACAGAGTAAATACAAATTGTCACGGTCTCAAGGAATCATGAGTCTTTACAATGCGAATCCTAGGATCTGCACAGTTTAGCGTTACACTAACAGGGCGCGGAGTCTAACGAGCAGATGGTGTTTGCCAGGAACTTCCGCAAGGCAGTATGGTCTTAGCTGCGTCTGCTCGCAGGTCGTGGCCCCTGCCAGAGTACTGAGCGAGACCCTCTTGGACAAGCAGGAGAGTAGAGGAACTTTGATAGAATTGTCAGCCTTGCAGATGAATAAAGTAGCCGGACTTGAATAGAGTGTCAGCTTGCAGACAAGTACAATAGAATAGTCGGTACCTGAGTGGAGTGGCAGCTTTGCAGACGAGTAGAGTAGCAGGTACTTGAATAGAGTGTCAGCTTTGCAGACGAGTACAATAGAATAGTTGGTACCTGAGTGGAGTGTCAGCTTGCAGACAAGTAGAGTAGCAGGTACTTGAATAGAGTGTCAGCTTTGCAGACGAGTAGAGTGGCAGGTACTTGAATAGAGTGTCAGCTTTGCAGACGAGTATAATAGAATAGTCGGTACCTGAGTGGAGTGTCAGCTTTGCAGACGAGTAGAGTAGCAGGTACTTGAATAGAGTGTCAGCTTTGCAGACGAGTAGAATAGCCGGACTGGAATAGAGTGTCAGCTTTGCAGACGAGTAGAGTAGCCAAACTGGAATAGAGTGTCAGCTTCGCAGACGAGTAGAGTAGCCAGACTGGAATAGAGTGTCAGCTTTGCAGACGAGTAGAGTAGCCGGACTGGAATAGAGTGTCAGCTTTGCAGACGAGTAGAGTAGCCGGGCTGGAATAGAGTGTCAGCTTTGCAGACGAGTAGAGTAGCCACTTCTTAGGTACCCAAAGGCAACTGAGGAACAGGCACTGAAGGTTTGCAGGAAGTGCCTTTTTGTAATAGGCTCCAGGATTGCCTGGCCAATAGGAGGGCAGCCATAGTATTCATAAGTTGCGGGTCTGCGCATGCGCAGACCCAAATCCAAGATGGCGGCGCCCGGGACAAAGCGGACCGCCGGAGGCGGGTAAGTTTGCCGGGGGTCGGATGAGCTGCCCGATACCCCGGCGGGTGACAGTACCCCCCCTTTAAAGAAGGGCACTGCACGTCTACTGCAGGGTTTTGTAGGAAACTTTTTATGAAATTTCCCCACCAGGCGAGGGGCATGGACATCGGAAGCACGAACCCAGGAGCGTTCCTCAGGGCCGAAGCCCTTCCAGTCTACCAGGTATTTTAGGCCGCCTTTACAATACTTGGAGTTTAGAATTTGTTCAAGTTCGAACTCCTCCTCTTGATGTGCATTAGGGATGATAGAAGAGGGCGTTGAAGAGAATCGATTGATCCTCAGTGGTTTCAAAAGAGACATGGAAAGAATTGACAATACGGAGAGAGTTTGGTAAGCGTAACCTGAAGCAAACTGGATTGATTTGAGAGATGGTATATGGACCAATAAACTACGGAGCCAGCTTCATACAAGGAACTTTGAGGCATATATTCTTGGTGGAGAGCCACACTCGATCTCCAACTTTAAAGATGGGGAGTACCCGACACCTCTTATCAGCAGCCAATTTATATTGTGTAGAGGACTTTTTGAGACAAGATCTTACTTGTGTCCATATAGAGAGAAAGTTGTGGTATAGTAAGTCTGCCGCAGGCACCTGGGTGGGTGGGAGAGGTGTGAATTTAGGGAGAGAAGGGTGGTGCCCATAAACCACCAGAAAGGGAGACTTAGAGGTGGATTCATGGAAGGCATTGTTGTGAGAGAATTCAGCCCACGGTAGGAGATCTACCCAATTGTCCTGGTTAGCAGAGGAGAAAATTCTGAGATAAGTCTCTAAATCTTGGTTCACCCATTCAGTCTGCCCGTTAGCTTGTGGGTGGTAGGCTAACGATAGGTTCAACTTGATTCCCAACAGTTTGCAGAGGGACCTCCAGAATCTGGAAACGGTCCTCGGTCCAAAACTATCTTGAGAGGACAGCCGTGCAGACGGAATATCTCCTTAACAAAGTGAGATGCCAGGATGGGAGAGGAGGGAAGGCCAGGAAGTGGGATGAAGTGGGCCATTTTAGAAAAGCGATCGACCACGACCCATATGACTGTACAATTCTTGCTTGGTGGAAGATCGGTTATGAAGTCCATACTGATATGGGTCCAGGGTTCCTGAGGAAGCGGCAGAGGGAATAGTTGACCGGTAGCACGTTGATGTGAAGACTTGCTTTGTGTACAGGTACTACAGGAAGAGACGAAGTCCTTCATATCAGAGTGTAGACTAGGCCACCAATAAATTCTGGACACTAATTCTGTGGTTTTGCGGATGCCTGAGTGACCAGAGAAAATGGTGGAATGGAAGTATTTCAGAAGCTTATGGCGGAGTTTAGGAGGTACAAAGGTTTTTCCAGCAGGAGGAACAGGAGACTTGAGTTGTGTAGTAGACACCAGACATTTAGGGTCCAGGATAGGATAAGACGGGTTGTCCTCAGAGAGCACGTGCGCAGGAAATGCACAGGAGAGAGCGTCAGCCCATTTATTCCTATACCCAGGCTTGAAGGTAATCTGGAGCTCAAAGCGGGAAAAGAACAAGGACCAGCGTGCCTGTCTGGGGTTTAAGTAGTGTGCGGTTTGGAGGTATAGAAGATTTTTATGGTCGGTGAAGATTGTAACCGGTCTTGCCCCTTCAAGAAGATACCGCCATTCCGTCAGGGCTACTTTGATTGCCAGCAACTCCTCATCCCCTATGGCGTAATTTTTCTCTGCCGGAAGGAACTTCCTTGAATAGAAGGCACAAGGGTGGAACTGACCTTGGGGAGATTTTTCCGAGAGCACGGCTCCAATGTCCACATTAGACGCATCGACCTCTAGAAAGAATGGGGAGGAGGAGTCGGGTTGCCTGAGAATAGGTGCTGAGGCAAAGGCTTTTTTGAGGAAGTCGAAAGCCTCTACAGCGGTTGATGGGCAGGATTTAGGGTTGGAACCCTTCCGTGTAAGAGCCACGATGGGTGCTACAATGGTGGAATAGCCCAGGATGAATCGCCTGTAATAATTGGCGAAGCCAAGGAATCACTGGATCGGTTTCAAGCCCAATGGAAGGGGCCATTCCAAGATTGCCTTCATCTTGTCTGGGTCCATTTGTAGCTCAGATCCGGATACAATGTAAACTAAGAATGGTATTTGGTCGAGTTCGAAGGAGCACTTCTCCAGTTTACAAAACAAGTGGTTTTGACGTAGCCTGGAGAGGACTTCTGCCACGTGGAGACGATGAGATCTGAGGTTAGGAGAAAAGATTAGAATATCGTCTAAGTATACAACGACACAAACATAGAGCAGATCTCTGAATATTTCATTAACAAAACTTTGGAATACAGCAGGTGCGTTGCATAGACCAAATGGCATTACTAGATATTCGTAATGACCATCATGTGTATTAAATGCCTTCTTCCACTCGTCTCCGGCTCTGATCCGAATAAGATTATAGGCGCCTCTCAGGTCTAGTTTGGTGAAGACACAAGCCCCCTTGATGTGATCGAAGAGCTCAGTGATGAGTGGGATGGGATAACGGTTCTTTATAGTTATAGCATTCAATCCACGATAGTTAATGCATGGCCTTAAAGATCCATCTTTTTTTTTTTACGAAAAAAAAGCCTGCTCCGGCAGGAGATGAAGAAGGTCTGATAAAACCACGTAGAAGGTTCTCCTTGATATACTCTGACATAGAGGAGGTCTCAGATAACGATAATGGATATACTCGACCTCGTGGAGGAGTCTTCCCGGGCAGGAGTTCAATGGGACAGTCCCATGAGTGATGGGGTGGCAGATGTTCAGAGCGAACTTTATCAAACACATCCAGGAAGGAATGATAGTGCTCGGGTAGAGTTGTGGATTGAGGTGAAGTGGAAATGGAGAGGTCGCACTCGAGTAAGACACTTCTGGAAGCACTCATGACCCCAAGAGAGAAGTTGAGAAGTGGACCAATTTATCTGGGGGGAGTGCTGCTGGGGCCAGAGTAGACCCAAGATGATGGGAGTCGTGGTAGAGGGCAGCACATGGAAAGTGATTTCTTCACGATGAAGTGCTCCAACTTGCAAGATGATTGGTTTGGTACGAAGTTCCACAGTACCATTAGCAATTTGGGAGCCGTCTATAGCTGTGATGGAAACAGGAATCTCCAAAGACACCGTTGGTCTGGAAGCCTGTAAAACCAAAGAAAAGGAAATAAAATTCCCAGCCACTCCTGAGTCCAGGAGGGCAGAGGTAAGAATGGGACCTGAGGGCCTGTAGAGGGTAACAGGGAAGGAACAGATATTGGGGTTTTGACTGGAGGGAGAGGTTTTGGAAAGCCCTAATCTGACCTCTCCGCGGCAGTTTAGGGTCTGGCATTTCCCGGCCTCATGGAGCAGGAGTTCAGGAGATGACCTTGATCAGTGCAGTATAGGCACAGCTTGTTCTTGAGCCTCCTGTCGCCTTCCTCTGGGGTCAGACGAGAACGCCCAATTTGCATGGGCTCATCCACTGGCACCGGATGGGAAAAGTGAGGTGCAGGTCTAGTCAGAGTACGCCGGGAAGCATACTTCTCAGAAGACCTCTCGCGGAAATGAAGATCCACCCTGTTGGACAGCGAAATCATAGCCTCAAGTGTGGAGGGTAATTCCTGTGAAGCTAAGGCATCTTTGATTTTATCGGATAGACCCTGCCAGAAGGTAGCCACTAAAGCATCATTGTTCCAGCGCAATTCAGACAACAGTGTTTGAAATTGGATGACGTATTGAGCCACCGAGCGGGAACCTTGACAAAGGCAGAGGATGCTAGATGCTGCTGAGGTGACTCTTCCTGGTTCGTCAAATATTCTACGCAATGCTGCTATAAAAGCAGCACTATCCGCAGGAGAGGATCATCACGTTCCCAAAGAGGTGAAGCCCAGGCTAAAGCCTGGCCTGATAGGAGTGATATGAGGTAAGCCAACTTGGACCGCTGAGTGGAGAAGTTCTGAGGCTGGAGTTCAAACTGTATTGAACATTGATTCAGGAAACCCCGGCATAATTTGGGGTCCCCGTCAAATTTAGCAGGAGTTGGAAGGCGCAAAGTAGAATTGAGGGGAAGAGGGACGACAGGTTCCGGAGGATTTGCCGCCTGGACAACTGGAGCTACTTGGAGAGAATCAAGGCAAGCAGCGAGGCTTTGGAATCCCTGTAAAAGCTGTCGCTGAATCGAATCCTGTTGTTCCACTCGGCTAAGCAAATGCTGTAACATGTCTTTCGCCGAGGGTTCCACGTTGGGATCCGTCATGGTAAAGAGACGTTATGGCCTGTTCCTACTGTCACGGTCTCAAGGAATCACGAGTCTTTACAATGCGAATCGTAGGATCTGCACAGTTTAGCGTTACACTAACAGGGTGCGGAGTCTAACGAGCAGATGGTGTTCGCCAGGGACTTCCGCAAGGCAGTATGGTCTTATCTGCGTCTGCTCGCAGGTCGCGGCCCCTGCCAGAGTACTGAGCGAGACCCTGTCACTCACCGGACTGTGAGTGCTTCTTCCCGGACATTTAGGAACCGTGGCCGTCCTCCATCCTGAGGGACTGCGCATGCGCAGCCCTTTCTATACCTCCAGTGTATGTTCCTTTAACTTAATTGGCAGATCAGGCAACCTCCCTATATTAAGCACCTGTGGTCAACACCTAGTTGCCTGATCTTGGAGTCTCATTCCCCATGAGTCTCTGAAGGTGTTCCTGTGTTTCCTTGTTTATTCAGCCCTGCTGATCCCTGTGGTTTCCAAACCACTTCTACCTCTGTGGTTTCCAAACCACTTCTGCTACTGTGGTTCCCATACCACTTCTACCATCTACTGTATCATGGTGACTGTGAGCTGATTTCTATCCGCTGCCTCCGTGCACTACAGTCTTCTAATCACTTCAACTCTACCATGTATCATTGGGACTGTTAGCTGATGCCTATCCGCTGCCTCCGTGCATTACAGGCTTCAACCACATCCACTCACCTGTTCATGATTGTGACTGCCAGCTGATTCCTATCCGCTGCCTCCGTGCACTACAGGCTTCAACCTGCAACTCGTCTGTGTTTCATCATCGTGACTGTTTGGTTGATTCCTATCCGCTGCCTCCGTGCACTACAGTCTTCAACCTGCAACTCGTCTGTGTTTCATCATCGTGACTGCTAGCTGATTCCTATCCGCTGCCTCCGTGCACTACAGTCTTCAACCTGCAACCCGTCTGTGTTTCATCGTGACTGTTTAACTGATTCCTATCCGCTGCCTCTGTGCGCTTCAGTCTTCAGTCCTTGTCAACTCTACCGTGTTTCCTTGAGTCTGCTGCCACTATTGCTACCCGCTACTCTCCGTGATCATCTGTTCCAGTTCAACTCTGCTCCGGTGTCCCATCGTTACTGCACCTGCTGGTTGCTATTGGTTACCTCCGTGTTCCCGCAGAGACCCGCTGCTGTTACTTCTCAGCGCTACTCATCCATCTACTGCTGATCCGCTCTCCACGCCTTCCTGTGTTCCCTGCTGGTCTACCTACCTGTGCGCTGCACCTGCTAGACCCCTGCTTCACCCATCCAGGGACTTGTATCCTGCTGGCCTCCTGCCCTTCAGGTATCTCTGCACTCCTGTCTGACTGCCTTCTCCTGAACCACGGTATGCATACTTCCCATTGACTGTGCTGTGTATTGCATACCTTGCTGGACTGTGTTGGTTCTCCTCTGGAGTGTACTATCTGCTGACTCTACTGCCATCATTGACTGTGTTATCTCATGCCGGATTGCTTCAAGAGACTTTCTATATTGGCAGTGTTGTTCAGTCATTTATACATTTATATTGTGCATATTACTGTGGATCAAAGTCAAGGTGCCCGTGTATATATTGTGTTGCAGTCTCTCCCCGTGCACCTCCTCACATATATATTCAGTAGTACCACTTGCTAGTGGCAGACCACTGACTCCTGTTTACAGTTTCACCTGTTCCAGTATCCTCTCACATAGCAGTGGTACAACTTGCTAACGCAGACCACTGACTCCCCGGATACCTCCACTTGGATTCCATTCCTTCACTCAGACAGCGGTACAACTTGCTATCCGCAGACCGCTGACTCTCATCACCTCCTCGTTTCTGTTGGACATTCCTCCTCACTATAGCAGTGGTACAACTTGCTTCCGCAGACCACTGACTACCTTCACGTGTCCTTTGTCCATACAGTTCCTCGTGTATTACTACCTCCATATTGCCAGTGCTGCTAGTCATAGACTTTCCTGAGCATCTCATCATCTGCTATTTCCTGTTCCGTGATCACCCTGCTACCAGAGTACCATATTACCACCTATACTGCTCTGGTAAGCCTATCACCTGGTGATCCCTGGGTAAAGACTCCTAGTGCCCGTGACAGTAAGATCAGGCCATGACAGACCCAGATACGGAACCTACTGCTAAAGAGATGCTGCAGCATCTGGTCAGCCGTGTGGAGCAACAGGATGCTCGCCAACAGCTGTTACTTCAATGTTACCAATCGTTAACCTCCCAAGGAACATCTGGACAGACTGTTACAGCTAGTATTGAAGCTCCTGTGCTTTCCTCCGTTTCCCCAGTGCCATCCCAGGTGTCTACAGCTCCTACGCTTCACCTGCCTACTCCGTCAAAATATGACGGGGACCCCAAAACTTGTAGAGGTTTCCTTAACCAATGTTCAGTCCATTTTGAACTCCAACCTCAAAATTTTTCTACCCATCGTTCCAGAGTGGCCTATCTTATCTCATTGTTTTCTGGACAAGCCCTGGCTTGGGCCTCCCCTCTGTGGGAAAGAAACGATCCAATTCTACAAGATAGTGCCAAATTCATTTCCACGTTCCGAAGTGTGTTCGATGAACCAGGTCGTGTGACCTCCGCTGCTTCCAGCATTCTTCGTTTGCGACAAGGCTCCCATACAGTAGGACAGTATGTCATTCAATTTAGGATCTTAGCCTCTGAACTTCAGTGGAACACTGAAGCATTAGTTGCCGCCTTCTGGCAGGGGCTCTCCGATAAAATTAAAGATGCACTGACTACCCAAGAGCTTCCTTCGTCACTAGAAGATTTGATCTCTCTTTGCCATCGTGTAGACATGAGATTTCGTGAAAGAGAATCTGAGAAAACAACTTCTGCTAAAGCACCTCTTCGTTTAAACCCTCAATTTCGTCCAGTTTCACCTTCTGTGATTCCCATGGAGATAGGACGTTCCAAATTATCTTTAGAAGAGAGGAAACGAAGAGTAAAGAATAGACTCTGTATCTATTGTGCTGATTCCACACATATGCTCAGTTCTTGCCCTAAGAAATCGGGAAATGCCAGGCCCTAACTAGTTCTGGAGAGGTGAAGTTAGGGTCCCTGGAGTCCTCTCCATTGTCTATGAAATCTAAAGTCTGCGCTTTCGATGTTACGATTTCCTTTGCTACCAAATCCTTTGAGTCACAGGCATTGATTGATTCCGGAGCAGCAGGAAATTTCATTTCTAAATCACTAGTGAATCAATGGTCCCTACCAGTGATCACTTTAAAAACACCCATTACTGTGACGGCTATAGATGGATCACGTCTCATCAATGGTCTCATCACCCAGAGTACGTCTCCAGTAACCCTTCAGATTGGTGTACTACACCATGAAGAAATTTCGTTTTTAATTCTTCCTGTTACGACAAGTCCGATTGTCTTAGGCCTTCCATGGCTTCAATGTCACTCTCCCCAGATTGACTGGCGCACCCCTCAAGTTACGTCTTGGGGGCCTGAATGTCACCATCGTTGTCTCTCTCAAGTTATTCCTCTTAAAGTACAGCAATCTTCCATCTCATCTTCCTCCCCGGGACTCCCTCCTCAGTATGCTTCATTTGCCGATGTGTTTGATAAAGCTCAGTCTGAACGTCTTCCTCCTCATCGTTCTTGGGATTGTCCGATCGACTTTCTACCTGGCAAGACTCCTCCCAGGGGTCGGGTCTATCCTCTCTCGTTACCTGAAACTCAAGCCACATCTGAGTACATACAGGAGAATCTCCAGCGTGGGTTCATTCGACCTTCCACCTCTCCCGCTGGAGCTGGGTTCTTCTTCGTCAAAAAGAAGGATGGATCATTACGCCCTTGTATAGATTTTCGTGGACTCAACGCCATTACTATCAAGAATCGGTATCCCATTCCGCTGATCACTGAGCTATTTGATCGCATCAAGGGAGCTCGGATATTTACTAAGTTGGATCTTCGTGGTGCCTACAATTTAATTAGAATCCGTTCCGGTGACGAATGGAAGACCGCGTTTAACACCAGAGATGGGCATTACGAATATTTAGTAATGCCCTTCGGGCTATGTAATGCCCCCGCGGTTTTCCAGGGTTTCATCAATGAGATCTTTCGGGACTTATTATATGTATGTGTCGTTGTCTACCTGGACGACATATTGATCTTCTCACAGGACCTGCCTTCTCATCACCAACATGTGGCAGAGGTCCTCTCCAGACTACGGAAAAACTCGTTGTTCTGTAAATTGGAAAAATGTTCATTCGAGTTACCCCAGATTCCATTCTTGGGGTATATAGTTTCCGGAGTTGGCCTGAAGATGGATCCAGACAAAGTAAATGCTGTACTACATTGGCCTCAGCCAACTACTCTTCGTGCCATCCAGCGTTTTTTAGGTTTTGCCAATTACTATAGACGCTTCATTCAAGACTTCTCATCCATTGCATCTCCCATTGTGGCCTTAACTCGGAAAGGGGCTAATACTAAGCAATGGTCATCTGAGGCTCTCCAAGCCTTTCAAATCCTCAAAGAGTCCTTCTCGTCTGCTCCCATTCTGCGACAACCTGATGTGACACTCCCCTTCTTCCTAGAAGTAGATGCCTCTAATGTGGGCTTAGGAGCTATTCTCTCCCAACGCTCGGAGCAACAAAAATTACATCCTTGTGCCTTCTACTCTCGGGGTCTTCTGCCCGCAGAGAAAAACTATACTATCGGGGACAAGGAGTTGCTGGCCATCAAAGCTGCATTAGAGGAATGGAGATACTTGTTGGAAGGAGCTCGCCATCCGGTGACGATCTTCACGGATCATAAGAACTTGTCATATTTGCAATCTGCTCAATGCTTGAACCCTCGTCAAGCAAGATGGTCTCTTTTCTTTTCCCGTTTTGAATTAATTATAACCTTCAAACCAGCTGCTAAGAACAAGAAAGCTGACGCTCTATCTCGAGCTTTTGTGACGTCCTCTGATGTAGAAGAGGTTCCCAACCATGCTATTCTAGACCCCAAATGTATTTCTCTGGCTGCTTCATCCACCAAAATGCTACCATTTGGGAAGACCCTCGTGCCTCCTACTCTGAGGAGGAAAATCCTTTCGTGGTTCCATGCCTCTCGTTTTTCTGGACACGCCGGTGAACATAAGACCTTTGAGATTCTCTCTCGTAGTTACTGGTGGCCTTCAATGAGGAGAGACGTCAAAGAGTTTATTGCTTCCTGTGATTTATGTTCTCAGTTCAAATCCTCCCGCAGAACTCCAGCAGGGTTGCTGCGACCACTACCCATTCCGTCCAAGCCTTGGACCCATATTAGTATGGATTTCGTTACTGATTTGCCACCAAGTAAGAATCACAATACTATTTGGGTAGTGGTAGACAGATTTTCGAAGATGGCTCATTTCGTCCCTCTGTCCGGTTTACCTTCCTCGTCTACTCTGGCTGAACATTTCATTAAAGAAATCTTCCGCATCCATGGATGTCCGTCTGAGATTGTGTCAGATAGAGGAGTACAATTCGTTTCCAGATTCTGGCGGGCCCTTTGTAAAACCTTGGGCATACGATTAGCACTCTCATCGTCTTACCATCCGCAATCTAACGGACAAACGGAACGAGTCAATCAAGATCTTGAGACTTTTATTAGGATGTTCTCTTCAGCCAACCAAGACAACTGGGTAGAATTGCTCCCTTGGGCTGAATTCGCCCATAACAACATGTACCATGAGTCATCATCCAAAACTCCATTCTTTGTGGTCTACGGTCACCATCCGTCTTTTCCGGAATTTCCTGCCCTCCCGCCCACCCAAGTTCCTGCTGTGGAGACTGCTTGTCAGACCTTCAAAAATATCTGGTCTCAGGTCAAAACCTGTTTAAAGAAGACATCTAACAAATATAAGTCTTTCGCAGATAAGAAGAGGCGGGCTATTCCACCACTAAAAATTGGAGATCGTGTCTGGTTATCTACCAAAAATATTCGTTTGAAGGTTCCATCTATGAAATTCGCCCCTCGTTTTATTGGTCCATATAGGATCATTCAAGTTATCAATCCAGTATGTGTTAAACTTCTTCTTCCTAAGAATCTTCGGATTTCCAATGCCTTCCATGTGTCCTTGCTCAAACCTCTCATCATCAACCGTTTCTCGACTCCTCCCTCAGCACCGCAGCCAGTTCAAGTTCATCAGGAGGAGGATTTCGAGATTACTGAGGTATTGGATGCAAAAATTTCGCGAGGAGTCCTCCGTTTCCTCGTTCATTGGAAGGGCTTTGGTCCTGAAGAGCGTTCATGGATCAAAGCTGAAGATCTTAATGCTCCTGCCCTTCTGAAGAAGTTTTATTCCAAAAATCCGGACAAGCCCGGTTCCAGGCGTTCTGTGCCCACCTTTAAAAGGGGGGGTACTGTCACTCACCGGACTGTGAGTGCTTCTTCCCGGACATTTAGGAACCGTGGCCGTCCTCCATCCTGAGGGACTGCGCATGCGCAGCCCTTTCTATACCTCCAGTGTATGTTCCTTTAACTTAATTGGCAGATCAGGCAACCTCCCTATATTAAGCACCTGTGGTCAACACCTAGTTGCCTGATCTTGGAGTCTCATTCCCCATGAGTCTCTGAAGGTGTTCCTGTGTTTCCTTGTTTATTCAGCCCTGCTGATCCCTGTGGTTTCCAAACCACTTCTACCTCTGTGGTTTCCAAACCACTTCTGCTACTGTGGTTCCCATACCACTTCTACCATCTACTGTATCATGGTGACTGTGAGCTGATTTCTATCCGCTGCCTCCGTGCACTACAGTCTTCTAATCACTTCAACTCTACCATGTATCATTGGGACTGTTAGCTGATGCCTATCCGCTGCCTCCGTGCATTACAGGCTTCAACCACATCCACTCACCTGTTCATGATTGTGACTGCCAGCTGATTCCTATCCGCTGCCTCCGTGCACTACAGGCTTCAACCTGCAACTCGTCTGTGTTTCATCATCGTGACTGTTTGGTTGATTCCTATCCGCTGCCTCCGTGCACTACAGTCTTCAACCTGCAACTCGTCTGTGTTTCATCATCGTGACTGCTAGCTGATTCCTATCCGCTGCCTCCGTGCACTACAGTCTTCAACCTGCAACCCGTCTGTGTTTCATCGTGACTGTTTAACTGATTCCTATCCGCTGCCTCTGTGCGCTTCAGTCTTCAGTCCTTGTCAACTCTACCGTGTTTCCTTGAGTCTGCTGCCACTATTGCTACCCGCTACTCTCCGTGATCATCTGTTCCAGTTCAACTCTGCTCCGGTGTCCCATCGTTACTGCACCTGCTGGTTGCTATTGGTTACCTCCGTGTTCCCGCAGAGACCCGCTGCTGTTACTTCTCAGCGCTACTCATCCATCTACTGCTGATCCGCTCTCCACGCCTTCCTGTGTTCCCTGCTGGTCTACCTACCTGTGCGCTGCACCTGCTAGACCCCTGCTTCACCCATCCAGGGACTTGTATCCTGCTGGCCTCCTGCCCTTCAGGTATCTCTGCACTCCTGTCTGACTGCCTTCTCCTGAACCACGGTATGCATACTTCCCATTGACTGTGCTGTGTATTGCATACCTTGCTGGACTGTGTTGGTTCTCCTCTGGAGTGTACTATCTGCTGACTCTACTGCCATCATTGACTGTGTTATCTCATGCCGGATTGCTTCAAGAGACTTTCTATATTGGCAGTGTTGTTCAGTCATTTATACATTTATATTGTGCATATTACTGTGGATCAAAGTCAAGGTGCCCGTGTATATATTGTGTTGCAGTCTCTCCCCGTGCACCTCCTCACATATATATTCAGTAGTACCACTTGCTAGTGGCAGACCACTGACTCCTGTTTACAGTTTCACCTGTTCCAGTATCCTCTCACATAGCAGTGGTACAACTTGCTAACGCAGACCACTGACTCCCCGGATACCTCCACTTGGATTCCATTCCTTCACTCAGACAGCGGTACAACTTGCTATCCGCAGACCGCTGACTCTCATCACCTCCTCGTTTCTGTTGGACATTCCTCCTCACTATAGCAGTGGTACAACTTGCTTCCGCAGACCACTGACTACCTTCACGTGTCCTTTGTCCATACAGTTCCTCGTGTATTACTACCTCCATATTGCCAGTGCTGCTAGTCATAGACTTTCCTGAGCATCTCATCATCTGCTATTTCCTGTTCCGTGATCACCCTGCTACCAGAGTACCATATTACCACCTATACTGCTCTGGTAAGCCTATCACCTGGTGATCCCTGGGTAAAGACTCCTAGTGCCCGTGACAGACCCTCTTGGACAGGCAGGAGAGTAGAGGAACTTTGATAGAATTGTCAGCCTTGCAGATGAATAAAGTAGCCGGACTTGAATAGAGTGTCAGCTTGCAGACACGTACAATAGAATAGTCGGTACCTGAGTGGAGTGTCAGCTTTGCAGACGAGTAGAGTAGCAGGTACTTGAATAGAGTGTCAGTTTTGCAGACAAGCACAATAGAATAGTCGGTACCTGAGTGGAGTGTCAGCTTGCAGTCTAGTAGAGTAGCAGGTACTTGAATAGAGTGTCAGCTTGCAGACAAGTAGAGTAGCAGGTACTTGAATAGAGTGTCAGCTTTGCAGATGAGTACAATAGAATAGTTGGTACCTGAGTGGAGTGTCAGCTTTGCAGACAAGTAGAGTAGCAGGTACTTGAATAGAGTGTCAGCTTTGCAGACGAGTACAATAGAATATTCGGTACCTGAGTGGAGTGTCAGCTTTGCAGACGAGTAGAGTAGCAGGTACTTGAATAGAGTGTCAGCTTTGCAGATGAGTACAATAGAATAGTCGGTACCTGAGTGGAGTGTCAGCTTTGCAGACGAGTAGAGTGGCAGGTACTTGAATAGAGTGTCAGCTTTGCAGACGAGTACAATAGAATAGTCGGTACCTGAGTGGAGTGTCAGCTTTGCAGACGAGTAGAGTAGCAGGTACTTGAATAGAGTGTCAGCTTTGCAGATGAGTAAAATAGAATAGTCGGTACCTGAGTGGAGTGTCAGCTTTGCAGACGAGTAGAGTAGCAGGTACTTGAATAGAGTGTCAGCTTTGCAAATGAGTAGAATAACCGGACTGGAATAGAGTGTCAGCTTTACAGACGAGTAGAGTAGCCGGACTGGAATAGAGTGTCAGCTTTGCAGACAAGTAGAGTAGCCGGACTGGAATAGAGTGTCAGCTTTGCAGATGAGTAGAGTAGCTGGACTGGAATAGAGTGTCAGCTTTGCAGACGAGTAGAGTAGCCGGACTGGAATAGAGTGTCAGCTTTGCAGACGAGTAGAGTAGCCACTTCTTAGGTACCCAAAGGCAACTGAGGAACAGGCACTGAAGGTTTGCAGGAAGTGCCTTTTTGTATTAGGCGCCAGGATTTCCTGGCCAATAGGTGGGCAGCCATAGTATTCATAAGTTGCGGGTCTGCGCATGTGCAGACCCGAATCCAAGACGGCGGCGCCCGGGACGGAGCAGACCGCCGGAGGCAGGTAAGTTTGCCGGGGATCGGGTGAGCTGCCCGATACCCCGGTGGGTGACACAAATGATATAAAACAAGAACAGAACATTATTTCCGGTATATAGAACAAAGGATGTAGATATGCAATTGCCCATACATATGGAATAAGAACACATATTAAACAATGTATTGAAAGTGAATCCTTATGTCCTGAATCATTAATGAGAGCAGAGCAAAAAAGGGGTAACTTTGCATCTTAGCAAGACCATGTTGCATTGGAGGGGAGATAAATTTAAAATGTGGGGACAGATTTATAGCTGGGATAGGGCATGTCCTAGATCAACTTTAAGTAAAAACAAAGCTATCAAGTATTAGTGTGTTATATGGAATAGCAGCCAAGATTTTCCTGATGGGCAAAATAATAAACTAATTTGCACCCCTTGCATTGTAACATGGTTTGTCCAGGTTCAAATGTACTCCTTTTTTTGACTTAAGATTCAGGCCCTTAGTGTAGTTTAGTACTTTACAATATTGCAGGGTTGAAAAAGACTATTAGAATTCCAAACCAGAAGCGCATCTATTTAAAACTAACTTCAAATTTTCCTGGCAATCACACAAATTAAAATACTTAGGAATCCATCTAAGTGAACGCCATGATTATTCTCCACTTATTTCCTACTGTTAAATGAAGTTCTTAAAAAAAATATTCGCTCCTGGGCCTCCCAACATATTTCTTGGACAGAGTGTCAGCGTTCAAGATAAATATCCTACCCAGACTCCTTTACCTTTTTCAAGCCCTCCCAGTCCGGGTACCCTCCAACATCCTCAAGGACCTTCAGAGCAAAATCACGCGCTTTGTTTGGGCTTCAAGGAGACCTTGTGCCTGCCTTAAAATCTTTTATAGACATCCAAAAGAGGGTAGCTTAGGCAATCCCTATCTCCTTAAGTACTGTCTACATCTCATGCAGACTGTACTGGCCTACTGAAACGCCCACAACTGGGTGGACATTGAATGCCATCTACTCATTATGCATTCCCTTTACATCCTTTTTTGGATGTAAAGACCGCCTCCAAACGTCACACCTCAATTATTCCACTACATTGCACCTCTAAATGTCTTCCCTGAATTCTTTGGGCTCCGAGATGGCCTTGGGCTGTACGCAACTAAAAGAAAACTCATACAGATTGCTTTTCCGCTGGTAGCTGGTGCTGCCAATACTTGGTGCCATATACCCCTCAGCTTCTAATTCCTGTTGGTGAGGCTGTGGAGTGGAAGGCACCCTCTCCCATATGGCGGAGCTGTCTTAAAATCACAAACTTCTGGAAAGAAGTTCACAACCTAATCACACATGTCACGCAAGTCCACTTTCATCACAATCTCTCTTACTCTCTTATCATCTTCTCCCACGCCCAGTCTCTACGCGGAGTCGCACACAAAAACGAATGAGTCACATCCTTATAGCTGCTAAGTGTCTTCTGGTTCTTAATTGGAAAAAAGAGGACCCCTCTCCACTACTCAAGCACTTATAAAATATGGCAAATACATAAACTGGAGCACATCACCAGTCTCATACAAGTCTGCCCCCTCTAATTTTCCAACGCCTGAACATCCTATGAAGACAGCCCATCACCCGCCACATAATTATGCATCCTTTGTGTTCTCTGAACTCTCCTTGTTTTAAAACCAGTCACTGCTCCCCTTCTACCCTTACCAACATTCCCCCAGACCCCCTCCTCAGTCCCCAACTCTTAAACAGTACCTCCGCCTCTAAAGTTCTCTTACTTATTGTATGTTGTACAGTTCATCTCCCCTTATGCCATGTATATGTTTTATTCAAGTAGACAATGTACATCTTCACCCCGCCACCCTCATCCATTCTGTACTCCCATTCTCTCCCCCTTACAGGTTCTTGCAAAAGAATGTTAAACAAAAACCCCCAAAACTGCCCATTATACCAAATGAGTAAAAAAAACACACGCAATGTTAAAATACAATTTAATTGAAATAAATGACTCCCCCAAACCCTTCTATTAAATAAGAAAAAAGTATCATTTTTTTTCATTAACTGACATAGTACAAAGGAAAAAAGAAACTTTTTTCTTAGTGCTTTGTTGTCCAAATAAAAAAACAAAAACAAAAGACAACTCAGACACACACTAAGAACGATCAATGCTGGCAGTCCCATTCCCTGGCAGACACAAGCATTTTCCCACACAAGCTGCTTTGATTGGCTTCCCTTTACTCCCCTCCAAGATTTTATTTGCCCATTTGGACTACTATGAAGAAGACAAAAAAATTTTTTTTATTTATCTAACATGGTGAGCAAAGGTTTTCAGAAAACTTTTATTAAATGAAGGTGTATTTAAAATTTTTCTTTTTGTGTTTTTTTTACTTTTTATATATGTATATTTTATTGGATGTATGGTGCATATCTCAATCCATAATAAACTTTGAATTTAAAATCATTTTTTTCTGTGCATATTTTGTATTTACAAGCAATACCATAGATTTGGATGTCATAGGAATTCAAGTATATGATGGAGCTTTGAAAAAAAATATGCAAATGTTTCATGCAAAACCAACTGCGTTCACGTCACCGAATCATCTGCATTTAACAGGACACCATTGTAATGCATGCTGATATAGAGTTCACTCTCCCTTTTGTATCTAAATACTGATAGTGTACTAGTTGACTGAAGGTCTAAGCTGCTGTTGAATGCTAGCTGACATATGATTTATGTTGTTGGCTCCCAAAGTGTGGGGAAAGCTTTGGTATAAATATGGCGATGGCACTGAAAGAATAATTTGATGAAAATACAACATGGTGGGAAAGGACAAAGCTGTACAGTGACAATGCAGATAATTATTTCACCATATTTTAGAAAATTGTCATCAAATTTAAAACAGATAAACGGCGCATATATGAGTATATAAATCTCATTGACTGATCAAGGATACTATGTTCCAAAGGGCACGGATGTGGAATCTTCTAATAAAGTCCCGAATATTTCAATGTTCCTCGTAGATCATACATAGGAAAGAAAAAAAGAAAACAAAAAGAGCCAGCCTTTAATAGATGTAAACCTCTATACCTGGGAGACTTTGGATTGGATGTATGTAACACCCGGCCACTATTTAAGTGGTATAGACTATTACCCCGAGTACATGCCTTGAGAAAGGCTCTGGATGAGCCGAAACGCGTTGGCTGATGGGAGGATTGTGACGTCAGACGTGAGAGACCTGTAGTAGGAAGTGCTCCTGTTTCCGTCGATCGGGTGGTTAATATTGTCAGAACGGAGTTTTTGCAGTGAGTTTCCCGGGACTTGGCATATATGTACCATCAGGCACACTTTTTGCCCTTCTGAGCACGGTAAGGGTCCACCTATCCCTACTTATCAGGTCCCGCCTGACGTTTATTTGTCTGTTTGTTTTTATTGTTTTTTAATAAATCACCCATACGTTGTTACACTATGGAGCATTTCTTCTTTTATTGGAGTCCGGTTTAACCGAAGGAAACTCTGCATTAGCGGATCGATGTTTATTAAGAACTACACCTTGGTTATGGTTTCGGTTTGACCACATTATCTGTCCGGCACTATTGAGTGAAATTATGTATTAGAGGACCGACGAATGTGAAGAATTACATCTTTTGATACAGGCTTGTTTTATCAGACTATTTGGTGAGTGCGCAACCCTGAGGGGTTAATTTTAACCCGTCATCACGTGAGGTGTTCCCGTTTATTTACTATTGCACGGAGTACATAGGGATTGTTTCTCTTCTATCTACATTTTGATATATATGTGGATTGCACTATGTTTTTTGTTTTCTTTTTTTCTTTTTTTCTTTTTTATGTATGATCTACGAGGAACATTGAAATATTCGGGACTTTATTAGAAGATTCCACATCCGTGCCCTTTGGAACATAGGACTTCCTGTGTTCCCATATACACCTCTTTTGTTTCTGGACTTTTCACTATTGAATGTCGTGGATTTATAGATGATTGGCGCCTGTTTGCAAATTTTGCTGTTTGTGTATATATATATCTGATAGGGATTGGTGTTTCCTATATAGATTGCTACAAGCTGCCTTTCTTGATTTGATACATTGTTTTGCGCCGTGGACTTAGTCATCCTTTATCTTGATCAAGGATACTGCTCAGTGAGCCACTTAGTTGTGCCTGCTCACCAAAGTATGCCTCTAAAACATTTTTTTAGCTCTATGCAAATTGAAACTCACTTTTACTTTGCAGTAGCTGCTCTCAAGTGCGGAGAGTTGGCATGCACCTTGATGTGCACTGTGCAGTTCAAAACCAAGAAATTCTGTGGTGTGCTTGGGGTGCATTTTGTAAATTACTTCCGTTGTGTTATGCCAAACTTACTTTAATACTTAACCTACTGTACTAACATATGCACTAAAATATAAGATAGCACACCAGAGAGCTTTATGGAAGCCCTAACCTATGATGCCTGGTTTTATTTTTCTAGTTGTTGTCACTATGACCCTAATGATCATCATCTGTTTCATATATTCTTGGAGTCAGTTTATTTCCTTTAGCAGTGAGCTCACCAAGATGTGGTTAATCAGGCATGTTTATTAGTTTTTGTGAGTTTCCTTTGCTTTACTCGTTTTACAGGTTCCTTTACATGCAAATTCACATACACACCTATATTTTACTACATGAACCTTGCCTTATACAATTAATTTGAGTATTTTTGTTTTTCATTTATTTTGTATTTATTTAAAGTGATCCTGTCACCAGGTTCCATAGTGTTAGTATTTTGCTTTACCAAGTCAGAAAGTACAGGTCCCTTCAGAACACTCAGATAATAAAGAGCATTTCATTGTGCGTGCTGGGCTGTCTCCTGGAAAGGCTTCCTCCATCAAGTACTCTATACATCACATAGCACACAGAGACGCTCTCAATAAGATGCTCTGTCCCAGGTGAACAGGGTTCCTGGAGAACCTTTTTTTTTTTTTTTTTTACTTACAGTACTACATCGTGCACAAGACAGTGCATGATATGGTGTTTCTTGAATCTTTTTGCACTCTCATATTGATACAGTGCTGTTTGTCATGATATTTTCATACCATTATACATAGCTTTCCTTCATTCAGTGTAATCAACAAAGCTTAGCTTTTTAACATGTCCAGACCTAAATAGCATTATTATCTGAATTATTTTTCTTGATACTGTTCTGTTCTTTTGTATTATGAGAAATCATAATTTTAGATTACATATTGTGCTACTATTTAGGCAATAAAATAAATGAATAAGAAGCAATATTATCACCTGAGCATATTGATGCATTTGTCACTCAGCAGAAAGCATGGCTGACTTTTATAGATCGAGTAAACTTACAGTTAGTCCAATAGGTGGACTTTGCTAATATATGTTGTAAACGCAGTGTCATATTTGTAAATTATTCTCTAGACCATTACTGTTGGTTGTGTACACTGTCCACTAGAGTGTATCTAAGAGTACCTGCAAAGTAAAGATTTTCACTTTTCTGAGAGCAGGCTTGTATACTTTCTACACACGTGCCCACCACCACCATTGTCATCTGCCAACATCACTAGATGTGAATTACACAGAGTAAAAAGACAGAAATGTATTACTTTCCAGGTACTGTAAGATACACTCTGCTATAGAGTGCATCTAACCAATGTTAAAAAAACCCAAAAAGAGATGGTGTGAGTTTTATAAATATTCACAGTTGGGACTTTTACATAAATTTTCCAATAGGTGCTGTTACCCAATTAATCAAACCCTAGAAATGTGCCCTGAGAATGAATCATTTAGTTCACTTGAGCATTTAAGTTTCTCCTACTATGAGTATTGATAGATTCAATATAACCCAGATCTAACAGCAGCTGACATGTTAGATTGATGCAGAGTACACTGTATCTAGTATCTATCAATACTGACAGGCAGGGATGTCTGAAAGAAATCTCCCTTGTAGCAACATGGGCTTCCCTGCACTGGGGGAAATATCTAATTACATCATATTTTTTATTTCTTCTGCTCAGTCCACTATAAACACTATGTACAGTGATCGTGTGGCCAGCAACCATAAGAGAATGTTTCTGGCCACTTCTCTGGAACTCAGACTGTCTCTAGAATGCAGCTCTTACATTGAGGTGCCATTTATAAACTGCACTTCAATGGGACAGGGGAGATACCGGAGACAGAGAGCGGGTTTCTCTGACGTTCAGCTAAGATCAACTATATGTATGCCTGAACCAATGGGGTTTAAAGGTACCCCATGGTAGAGAGGCAGGATCACTTGGTCTTCTGACCCAGTGTGACCTAGAGCTACACAACTACAGGACGCATTCTATATATATTAATGCTTAATTCACACCTTTTGTCACATCTATTTGCTCTGACTTTAAAATCGTATGGGCCTGTAGGCAAAATCTCAATACCTCATATGATTTCAAGTTCATTGTAGTGCAATTTACCAATATTTTGTTGCTGTAAAAACTATATTGATACCCCTATATATTTTATTTATAAATAGGTGATAATCCACGGCTGTCATCTTATACATGCATGCATCTTCAGTTCATGTAGTAATCCCAGCATGCCTTAAAGCATGAAAGCTTTGTATATGTTGTGGTGGTGAGATACTGTACATGCAGCCTTCTCCATTCAGACCTAGAGTATTGCTGTAAGCGCATGTCACATTACTGAGATCAGCCAAGCAATATGCAGGCACTGTCAGTACTGGCTGTCCTATTTATATAAGTGCTCTGTGTTGTGCTATGCATGTGTGATCACACAGCAAGACACTCAAAGGAAGGATTGTTTACATCTTACCAGCTTTCCGGAATGGGATACATCCTACCACAGACCCTGAGGATCCCTTCATGTTTGGTAAGAGCCCATTTTTCCTTTGCTTGTATTAGAAAACTGGAGAGATTTATCATTAGTGAGGAAATAAAAGGTTTGCTTGCAAGACACTGTGCTAGCACATTGCCATCTGTCACATGAAAGGGAAACTGCACCACCTTTCATGAGCTCATCCTCACTGAATCTGGGGAACAAACTTTTTAAACACAGGCAGTGATACCGGAATAGAACGTTTAGAAATAAAAAATGCTCAGCACGTTAGAATAAACTTTGATGTATGTTTTAAAGCACTGTGTTATTTTAAGGAATTAAATATAGCAACCTGCAGTTTGTAAATATGTTATGTCAGGTTTTATTACTGCTGGGAATTGGTACATTTTAGATATATTTTTCAAGCATAGAAGACATAAGAAGTCTGCAATAGATGTCAAAAGTTCATGCAGTTTGTGTCTTATTTTTGCCTTCTGCCAAAACAAATAGATTAGAAAAAGAGATTATTCCTGGCAACAGTGGCTGCATTTTATAAGATGTGTGCCTCATGAAGAAATTGCTGTAGATGAAGGGGTATGGCAAATGTAATTAGGCAGTTTGATGGCATGTCACATATAAAACTAGCACATGATGTAAAGTAAACATTCCCTTCTAATTAGCAATTGCTAGAGCAGTTTGAGACACATTCTGCAGGCAGCTGATTGCTGGTTTAACATCTCTCTAACAATAAAGGAAGCTGACATAGCAGGTGTAAACAGAGACAGTTCTCTAACTGGCAAGCCTCAGAGGTTGCTTTCAAGGTGAAAGTCGATTATGATAACCATATCCATAAATAGGGCATCATTACATCCTCACCCCCTGTAGCAAATACACATCTGAAGCGGCTATTTGTATTAATCTGTGTATCACTTAGTTTCCTATTTTAGAGCGCTGTTGCAATATATTATGCCTGCTGGTATCTATTCCACACAAATGTAAACAGGAGGCAGGCGGAAAGGATTGGTTTTGATATCTAGATATCTATTATGAAAATACATTAAGGCACAGTTTAGCATTTTACAATTTGCATTACTGTTTAGAATGTAAGATTATAATAGTGTGACAATGCTAAATGGGAAGAGGAGCAGGTACAGTCTGTTCAGTACAATATCATAGTCCCCTGAGAATATCTTCACTGTGTGCTCTGCTAAGTGCTTGCCATTGATGTTTGTGCGTAAAAATATATATTACTAAAGTGTTTCCTGATCTGCTTGACAAATGTAGTGCTCATAAGAAAATAATAAAGCTGATTTATTTGTAATGACTGCATTGGATTGCTCTTTATGGAGCCAACACGAAGAGCATCAGACACACTTTTATTGTTCTATATAGATTAAATAATGGTTCTACATAGATTGTTATATTTAGCTGTGATTACCTGTAACTCAGTAGCTGTCAAATTTGTAGAGAAGACATAGACTGGAAATGAACATTTTCCGCTGCTATTCTGTCAGATTGGTGGTAGTTTTGCCTAATATATTCTGAAAATAACACTAAGTGCTAGATTTACTAAGATGCGGGTTTGAAAAAGTGGGGATGTTGCCTATAGCAACCAATCAGATTCTAGCTTTCATTTATTTAGTACCTTCTACAAAATGACAGCTAGAATCTGATTGGTTGCTATAGGCAACATCCCCACATTTTCAAACCCGCAGCTTAGTAAATCTAGCCCTAATAGTTATTTATACCTCTGAATGGTTCTGCTTAAGGGCAATTTTATTAGAAAAACTCCCCTTTACCCCTGTAAAATTTCCAAACTAACACCACTTCCCGTAACTATAAGAACCACAAGCGGTCCATAGGTGAAAAGCCCTATTGCCAATGAAAACGGCTATCTCAGTGGCAATAGCAACTGGCGGTAACCCCGACAAACAGTAAGATTCACTGGGGACAGCAGTCCCATGCCGTCGCAATACTTGTTATGTTATAACAGATGAAAATGTTAGCCGCCTCACTCATGCTCATATCCACCGAGACTAGTCCGTTAACCCTTACTGTTCTGGGCCAGTATTGCCGAGCCCGCTGATTATCACTGAGCTGTCTCAGTGATATTTAATTGATAAATTGCGGTGATAACTGAACTTTTATTGCCATGTTAGTGGTAAAAAATCATTCTCTTTTTTATGTCCATTTAAATAACTAGGGGCCCATGTCTGAGTCTTGTGCCATTTGTATGATAACATTCAATGGTACGTCAGCAACAGTCTATTATTCCACTGAAGCGGATAAAATAATTTTGAACCCCACTATTGCTGACAGCCTTGTGTCAGTGTTGATTACAGCGGATTGGACAGTTGCCACAGCTGTCCAATCAGCAGACTTATCAACCTGACCCATTTTATGCAGAAGATATCTGTCGTATCCAATATTTATTATTGACTATCTGACTACATTAAACTTGTCAAATTGGTGACCACCTAATACCCTACCTTGGCCTATGACTCTTTATAGTCTTCTAAAAGTACCCACACTTTACCTGGAGCCTGTGGACAGATCCTCCCACAGCCTTAGATTATCTCTAATGTAGTATGCCTGGACTATAAATCAGGATATTAGTGTGTGTTTACAGTTTTATAGAGTATCTTGTGTTGTTTTGTAAAATATTATAGCTTTATATATAAATGATATTTAAAAAACCGACAGAAGTTAGGTTAACATGGTCAAATACTGTTTTGTATCATCATGTGAATATTTTGCACAATTACCCATGTTTAGTGTATGGATTTGTAGGCCAAGATGGAAAAAAATAAGCACTAAGCACAGAAAATCAAATAATAAACTTCTAGCAAAAGGATTTCCTGAATGTGTACTCTGTAGAGGACGGTCCTTTTGATGCCTAAAACTTTGGAAGTTTGTGCTATCAACATAATGAAGTTAGAGTAATTGAGTCTGATTCATTAAGGAACGTAAATCCCAATACATGCTGTATTTTGCGTTAAATTACTCTTCATATGCTCAGAAATGGACTATATGCCATTGAACACAAGTGCATGCATTTCATCTTCGAATGTAAAGGACACTTCCAACAGCCTACGATTTCAAGGGTGGAACAGGGGAGGGAAGGGGTAAGTGTACGTAGGCAATGTACAGTAAGGTACAAAAACAATAAACAGCGCTGGGTTGGAATCAGAATTCCCCCTATTGAAAACATCAGTCATATGATATATACAAACAATTTATTAAGCAATAAAACATATAAAACAAATCTATAATTGACCAGCTGATCGAATAAAGCATAAATACCTATCTGAAGATACAATACATGCTAAGTAGTCGTCTCCCGGGAGTGGATTAAATAATTGTGGCCAATAACCGTCTCCTTGGGTGACTACTAAAGCTCATAAATTTGTACAGACTCAATGAATGAGCTGATAATGACTCAATATAACACGGAGCTCCGTAATAACCTAATGAATGAAGTGTCCAGTAAAGATATCCAGAGCGATGAAAGACAATACGAGACAGTGCTGCTGATATGATAATTGAGTCCCTCAGAACTCTCAATGCACCCGTAAGTGCTAATCAGTATGATGAATCGATATAGGTCCCGATGCTATTGTCAGATAGATCTCGACATATGGAATCAAGACTACTTAATCCAGCTATTAGCAAACATGCAAAAGTGATATACCGTGTCGGGACGATCCTGTGCTGTCAGTCCTGCTTCACCCGACAGGGATAGCCACACTCTGGAAATCCAATAGGTGTCCAGATGGTAAACAACCCCAACAGGGGGGTATGACTGGAAATAGTAGTTCCGAGCTGTTGTCCACTGAAATGCCAGCACCGGTATCCGAAGTATTGAACACTCAGTGCGCTACAGACCTAGCACCCTGCTCGATGTCTGTTTCTGAATAATCAAATCAACTGGTCACGTGACCTGACGCGTTTCATCACCGATTTCATGTACAGTAAGGGCAGGTGTAAGTGCCGATTGATAGTGATGATGGATGCATATGCATGCCAGAACATGTGCTTGCAATTAGGTGCAACTTTAAAAATGCATTTTATGTACAGTAGGCATTAAGGACATCCTTTATATATTTATTTCATTTTAAAAAACAATAAGTTTGTTTTGAAAGTATTTTAATTAATGGTTATATTATTAACAGGTGTTTAATGTATTTAATAATATTTTTTTTATCTGTGTGTTCTGAAGGGACTTAAATATACATATGCATTATGTGTATCCTGCAGTGTGGTGTGTCTCTCTACATATGGCAAGTGTTATATAGGCAGAGTTTACTTATACTCTGTATTCAACTAGAAATGTTTTTTGAGATCCTCTTGAACTTGAATATGAGCATACCTGCTTACAATTTCCGTTAAATTAAATTTTTAAAAAAACGCAAATTACGTTCATTTTGCATTCCTTGATGGATCAGTCCCATTATGTCTAGCCATTATTAAATCCTCAAGTCTGATGTGGACATCTTTCAAAATCCCTCCATTACCTATAAAAGAGGTCGTAACATAAAAAGTGTCAAAGGTAATTTTGTGGGCACCTCTAGATAACCATGCTGGTAAGCCTCAAACCTGCCAATATCTGTTACCCTCAAAATCTTTCAGAGTACAGGTAAAACTTAACTATTTAGATTTTGTCAAGTGCAAAAAATCAATGACTAGAGAATTTCTCCAACACACTCTGGAGCATGTGAGTTTAGCTCTTTGGCAGTTAGGTACAGGGACGCCAAGAGTAGATTTGCTCCCTGGTACATCAACATCTTAGGGCTCCTTCCATAGCCACTAAAATAGGTGGGGCCACATTAGGTTGGTGACTCCCACTACACAGGCAGACCAGGGCCCCCAGCATCCCCCCACTACCATCACTCCCTCTCGGCACCTCTGGTTATGTACCATGATTGTAGATTGCTGGCTGTTTTGAAAAATTACAACTTGGTCCCAATGTATTTTGATTACAAACTGCTGAGGAAGGAATGTAAATGGATCTATAATTTACAAACAGCAAAGCCAGGTGACTTGAAAGTTGTATTTTCATTCACCAATGATATATACCAATGTGATATTTACCTTTGAACATTTCCTTTTTTACAAAAAAAAACTTTGATGTAATTCTCTTCAAATTATTTCATTTTATTATATTGTATTAACATTGCATAACAACGGCCACCCAATAGGGACTTGCCCAATCTCTTTATTGGGGATTGCTTATAACCATTCAGGCTACATTCCATCATGGTGGAGTGTACTATGGGTGGCTACTCTATGAAAGATGCATAGCGATTCAAGGGTGTTTTTTGAATGTACTGGGCCCCTCCTCCACTGCATACAACAGCTGAGTAAGAGCTGCTGGCAGGGACAGATTGGGAGAGCAGTGTGAAGTGGGACAGACCTTTCTACTATCCCTGCAGTCAAGACAAAGTCCTGAGTGTTCAGGGCATATCTCCAAAATCTGGACTTTCCCACCAGTATCAGGACAGTCGTCAGACTGTGTTCCTCTTTCCTAACAGTTCTTACAGCTTTATCTACCTGCTGATTGCTGCTTGACCAGATCCTGGTATATTGGGGCCCTGTTTAGGCAAGATATAGGTACTATTTACCTCCTGGAAAGCTGTGCCATGAGTGAACACTCTAGGGGCTAGATTTACTAAGGTGCGGGTTTGAAAAAGTGGTGATGTTGCCTATAACAACCAATCAGATTCTAGCTGTCATTTTATAGAAAGTACTAAAAAAATGAAAGCTAGAATCTGATTGGTTGCTATAGGCAACACCCCCACTTTTTCAAACCCGCAGCTTAGTAAATCTAGCCCTAGGCCTTCTCTAAATCAATCTGGACATTAACTCAATAACAGCCACATTTAACAAATAGACATAATTAACCCCAACCAGCTCCAAAATGAAACTATAAACCTCCACATTTAATACGGACAATATATTTATTGTCAAGCCAATATTACATTTATAATACCCACACAATTAAATATTTTTTTGGGTAATTTGCAGCGATAATTGATTCTCTGTTGCTGCGATGAGCAGTGTTAGAAAATCAGTCATACCGCAACAGGTTGATAAATAGGCCCTTAATTTTGAGAGCCACAGAAAAAGCCTTTATCCAGAAGGTCACATCTTAGACATACTGACTATAAGAAAGGGATAGAAGCAATTAAATATTTCTTAGCATTAGATAAGAATTTAAGTGTTGAACATAAAATCTTCATCTGTGATTTGGTTTTATTCATCCTTTCACACAATTATATTAAATTTCTGGAGGATTTTTATCTACAAACTTGCAGTACAGCTATGGGCACAATATTTGTGCCAAGCATCGCTAACTTGTATATGGGGAAATGAGATTATGAATCCCTGTATAAAAATAAAACTTTTGTGAAGCATATCATCTTATACCGCAAGTACATTGATGATATTTTTATTATTTTGGAATGGTTCATTAGATACTTTTGACAGAGTTTTTAATTGTATTGGTAACAATGAATTTAACCTTAAGTTTGCATACAAAAAAGATGGAGCATTATTCGTATGGACCCGATATTAGTGTCTGTGGTTTCAGAGAAACCTGATATTATATTCAAGAGAACAAAGAATTTGAAAACACTTTTAGCTTCAAGTATGTTGAATAATATTAAGGATAATGAGAATGAGACTTTTCTAGTGAAGCCTACTAATGGATTTTTCAAATGTTCAAGTTGTAATGTTTGCAAATTAGTGTATTCTTCTAATAAGACTTTTTCAGATTCCTCTAACACTAATACATTTAAGATCTGGAAGTTGATTAATTGTTAAACGACTTCAGTAGTGTATTTATTGGAGTGTCCATGCTATTTATATGTTGTAAAAACTAAGAGGGTTCTTCAATTGCATATACAAGATTTACATGTAAGGTTCATTAAGAATAAATCTGAATTGCATTCAGTTTCAAGACACTTTCTAAAGTTTCTAAAGTGGATAAGAGTGGTTTGAGGTTTAAAGCTATCTAACATGTGGCTCTGGGCACAAGAAGTGGTGATCTGGCAAATAAATTAACCTGTGGAGAGATGTACTGCATCTATAAACTGAGCACTTTGGCACTTTTTGGATTAAATTAAGCATTTGAAATAGCACCTTTTATTAATTGATAATAATAAGGTTGTTAATACAGTATATTGTCTTTTTCTTTATTTTCCTTTACAGATTTTTATTTCATGTAATCTTTATTTATAATTTCTGTTATATGTAGCTCATTTTTAATATACTAGTCTTTTTAGATGTATTTTTATATATATTTTGAATTAAATAAGTAATGATTATTATATATTTTAGATGGTTATTGGCTGTATAAAATTAATGCTACCCATATGGGCTAAAAAACCCCAACAAAATGATGTATATACATATCTGATTAAAAATATGTGTATTTTTTGGTAAAAAAAAATTAGATCAGTATTTTTGTATTTAGACAGACATAAATTTTTGTGTGTTTTAATTTTTTGTATGTTATAATATAAATTATATTACCTCAATCGCAATTAGGTACCCTACGCATTTGAGGAGTGTAGATAACCTTAATTTTTATTGTCTTAATGTACAGGCATTTGGAATTCTGATTCTGTACTTTTTTATGATTATTAAAGCTTTTGTAATTTTTATTGCCAGTCTTATTGATTTGTTTACATGTTCCTAAGAAAGTTTAATATGGTACGCATATACTTATAAGTCTCTATCTATCTGATATCTAAAAAGAACATATTACACTATATTACTCTTTCTGGAGTTCTAGTTCCTAACATGGATCCATCCTTATAACATGGAAAATTGAAGAAGAAGAGTCTTTCTATTGATGCACCAGATAAGCCATTAATAATTTGTTCTTTGATATGTAGTTACCAATCATGATATGTATCACTATAAGTTGTAATACACTATGTGTGGCGCTTCTGTTTTTTGTTTTGTAATTCAGGTGTGCGCTTGCAAACAGGGACCTAAGGACAAGAAGCAGCCTACCGTATGTTATGTTATAATTGTTTCTGTCTTGTTATTTCCCTAATCACGTTGTATTAGTCACTTAGCGCCATTGTTGCTTATATCTATAGTTACTATAGTTATATTATAGTTTTTCATTGCTCTCCCTGGCGTTTCTTAGTGAACAATATCATAGAATATACAGAATATAAAGCCACCAATTTTCTGGGAGAAAGTATTAGGACATTTATTAGTACATAATAAAACATATACAAAACAAATCAGAAGAGGTATTTTAAAACATTTATTGCAATGACTCGGTATAAATTTGCTCAGATTAGGGGTTACTTCGAATATACTTCCACATTTAGCAATCACTTATTAAATATTTACCACTGCACAGGGTAACTTGTAAAAAAAAAAAAAATGAAAAGTTTCAGAGACCTTAAGGGCTAAATTTACTAAGCTGTGGGTTTGAAAAAGTGGGGATGTTGCCTATAACAACCAATCAGATTCTAGCTTTCATTTATTTAGTACTTTCTACAAAATGACAGCTAAAATCTGATTGGTTGCTATAGGCAACATCCCCACTTTTTCAAACCCGCAGCTTAGTAAATATAGCCTTAAGTCTGATTTGCTGGCGTTGATGGACAGGAACTTAATTCTCACAGTATAAGTTTTGGACATCAGGCAGCTGGCTTTTGTGTAAATATTGCATTGTAAACCCTGTTTTGTGGGTCGACCATCACCTTGTTAGAAAAGGGTACTGACTAATGTTTCTTAAGAGGTAAAAAACAGGCTTTGGTCCCATGCATCGAATTTGTTTGCTACGTAATGAAGCTGACATCTTCAATGTCTGTTAGTAATCTGCCACATTTGGTGTAGGTATCTTGTTTGATATGTCCAATTGTAGCACACAAAATACTTTTATTGTTCATTCTGTCTTCTGTTGTTCATGCTATTTTATCCCTTCCTGTGCTTCTTTCTTCCATTTGTACAATTTATAATCATGACAAATTCATTAGAGCGATGTTGGATAAGATGGGAATCAGCATGACCTGGAAAACGAGATAATACTGTGCTCCTGGAGCACTTGTGGGACTTAGCATACAATTATCATTAGTCTTGCGTAGTCTATGCGTATTTCATGTTACATCTGTTCTATCTTTTGCAAATGCAAGAAAACTACCAGCTTTGCCTAATTCGGTTTATTTATTTTGTATTTGCATTGTGGAACTGAATAAATGCTAATGTATCAGAATAGTTTATTGACCAATAAATCCCATCCTTAAAAACACTGTTTTACAACATGCAAATTAGATGATTCTCTGGAGATGATGACGTAATTTTTAGTTGCATATAATAGAGCACTATCTTACTTGCTATCTTAAGTTTTAGCATTAATTATTAGCGTTTATAATTGGTATGTCACCCTCGCATTAAAAAGAGATATTAAAAGAATTATTATAAAAATGTACTCTTATGAATTTACTGTAAGCTGTAAAATTCCTTATTATTACTTATATATTATTCTGTATATGCCTTATTTTTTATGACAGTGATGTGGTAAACTTGAATTCATGTAAGCATTTACCTCCTATCAGCTGGTAGCTTTCCATCGATGCTCACTTTCAGATGAACTTCAGGGTGTAGCTCAGTGTGCTCTGGTATCCCAACTTAGATGGCAACCGAGCACATCATTCACTGTGGCATAGGCCAGATAGATGCTTGCTTCACAAATATGCCATGGGTCCTTCATCAGGAGGCCAACTCCCTCTCACAGTAGGCATTCAGGAAGCAGAACATAGTATTTCTTATTTACTGTTTTGTTAAAGATAAAAGATAAAACCTTGCGTAGAGCTTTCAGCACCAGCAAGGCCATTGCAGTCACTAACTCTTATTGTTATCTTATTGTTATCTTACCTATTTAATTAATGGCTGCAAAAGTGAAAGGCCAAGTCATACAGATCTGGCAATCAGACTACAGTAGTTCCTGTTTTTACATCACTGATGCCGCTTCACAAATATCAATCACCAGGTTTTCCATTCGGCTCATTCCAATATGATTGGTTTAGAAGGGCTTTTGATTATATAGAAGAATCGTTTTGGGTGCCATACACATTTTTAAACTATCAAGATGAATGATCCAATCTATACCTGTACGACATAGAGTAAACGGGACCTTACCTATGAACAAACTTCTAAGCCTAATACATTTTAAATGTTTTAATTGCCTAAAGTGAGGTGCTCATGCAAAATAGTAATAAAACCTTAATTGTAAACATGTCTAATTCTGAGAAGTTCCTGGAACATTTACTTGTATATTTGTGAAAGATATTGATATCTCCTGTGTAAAGAGGAACATTTAGCTTTTATTTTTTTAACATGAATGTTTTTTTTATCAGATTTTTAGTAGTAGTAAAGGGGGGGGGGGGGCACAGAAAAAAAAGAGCAAGGGAAGGGTGCAGAGTGGTTACCAGACATTACAAAGTACACCTGACAACATAATATTCTTAGCCTGCATTTTTACATTTAGTGACCCTTTAAAATCTGCAAGCATCTAGATCTAATTCTGCTCGTTTTCGAAACTGATGCGGTCGGCCAAGCGCTACTCCGTATTTATGGCTATGCCACTTTTGAAGGAGTGGGTGATATTAGCCAGCATTGGTCTTTTAATATGTATTATCCGTCATTATTAACATTATGTGTTAAGTCAATAAAATAAACCTGCAGAGTAGATTATGAGACTGTGAATACATAAACAGTAGAAAGAAGACATGTAAAGTAATAATTACAGAATCAATTAAGTGAGTACTAAGCCTATACATGATTATATTGTGAGCAATTGTGAGGCAAAATGAAAAGCTATTGATTGCTAGACTTTGTTCCATTTCAGGGCTCCCAACGTTTAATTTCCTGTCAGTCTAAATCGCTCACATGTCTCTTTAAAAGAGCCACTAAGCCAAAAATACAAGTTGATCCAATATGAAAAGACATCTTGTAGCAATTCACTAATTTATACAATCCTCCCTTTTTACACATCATGTCAGAGCTGGCAGTGTAGCCAGGGTGCCTAAAAATGGATTTGCTGTCTCTTACTGCAAATTTGTTAAGAAATGTTACCTGCTGGTAGGTGAGAATAGTGTTATAAAGAGGGAGTATGGAATTTATAAGTGTCCTTATCATGACAGGTTTTACAGTATTTCACATTTGATATAATCTTGCTATGTAGTTAAGTGTAATATATTGCTCTTTGGTAAAAGACGTTTTCGGCTCCTAAAAGCATTGTTCAAATCAGCTTACTGATAGAAAGGCAGTGTTGTACAAAAGATTGATCATTTTATGCAGTCTATAGCTCGTGGATGGACATTTCTCAGTCACTGTTTGCCCAGCACAGCCCTGCTGTTTTGTTATTTGTGGAGGCAATGTAATTAGAGAATTTAAGGCTTAAAAGAAATGTGATATTTATACAAATGAAAACACAATTGTCAGTGCTTATCCATACTATTGCAAATCTGAATGTATCTAAAGCATACTTGCCAACGCTCCCTGAATGTCAGGGAGACTCCCTGAAATAGGGGTGATCTCCCTCACTCCCTGAAGAGTCTGGCATTCTCCCTGATGCTGAGCCAGTACAAGACGCGGTTGGCTTCGCCATCTGTGGCTTCATGACACAGTTCAGAAATTGTGTCCTATGTCCATGAATTGATGCCTATTGAGGTGGCCATTTTCATGGAGACCAAGATTTAATCAAAGACTGAGAGGTAAGACAACATGACTTCAGTAATGGAGATAGAAATGTAAAAGACACTTCAGTCTCTAGAGATTCATTAGCTGCTTTTCTTTAACGCATAGTTGTCTACTCTCCCTGAATGTCAGGGAGACTCCCGCATTTCTGGGCTCTTGGGAGAGCAGGGCAACCTCCCGTTTTTTCGCCCCTTGCAATAGATAAGGGGTGGGGCTTAATGACGCAAATATTGTCATTTTAGCCCCTCCCCCTGCTGTAGTTGGCCAAAATTGTGACAATCATTGCGTCACGCCCACCTCCTCCTGGATCTCCCTGAAGCCAACGAGGAAAAGTTGGCAAGTATGATCTGAACTATGATGTATTAGTTCATATTTTGATCATATTGAAACATTATAGCGCAGCGTCAAGGGTATGTCAAGAGTCTTCATATTTGCTAGTCCCTACACTGAAATACATGCTTCAAACAAGTCACTGTGACGATAGATATTAATCTAATGTTTGTCTTGTATGGTAATATTGGTAGCTTGGTACTGCATGTATTTCTTTGAGAGCCTCTGCCACTTACTTCCTGTATGAGTGATGGATCTGAATGGAAGATGTTTTCAAAAGTTTATTACTAGATTTAAAGGGTCTGATTAACAAATGCAAAACGAACGTAATGTGCAGTTTTCAAAAATGCTAATACATTGGGTTTATGCAAGTCCGTATCCAACAAGGAGCATATCTAAAAATCCGTCTGTTGATGAATATGAGTCTAGGTTCACTCTGCTCTAACGGACAGGACACTGCAGAATATGTCCAATGTCTATGTGGAATTTCAAGTCACAAAAGAACACACAGGAAAAAAATCAATTAATATTACATGTTAATAATTTAGTCATTCATGAGAAAACATTACAAATAAAAAAAAAAAGTTGTAATTTAAAAAAAAAATTCTACATGAAATACATTTATTAGGCTGTTCTTAATGTCTATTGTGCATAAAATATATTTTTATAGTTGCTCCTGATAATAGACACATGTTCTAGCATGAATACTCAGTCATCATTGCTAATCGGTACTTACACCAGACCTGTAGCTGGTGCAAGTGTTATGACTGATAAAACACGTACCTTTGCGATGTCGAAAGCTTGAATTGTCACACCCTTACTCCCCGTTACGCCCTTCAAATCATAGGCTGTATTAAAGGTCTTCTTGCTATTGAAGATTGATTGGATGCTGTGGTTCTCTGCATGCGCAGAGTAATTGTGCAGATTATATGCAACGTATTGCCATTTACACTTCTTAATAAATCAAGCCCATAGAGAGTATCCATCTATCTGGATCCATACTAATTCTAAACACACCATGCATACAGTATCTATTATAATTTAACTTTAAAAATGTATTCAATGTACAGTGCACATTAAGACCATCCTTATTTATGTGTTCCATGTTAAAAAACAAAAATAAATTATTTTGTTTTAACATGCATTTTTATTAAGTATTATTACGAATTGTTAATTTATTTAATAGAATTTTTTTGCATGCCTTCTGATGGGACTTTATATTAGAGATTTATGAAATGTATCCCTTGCGCGGTGAGCTCTCCTGAACTGCGGGGGTCCTATTATATTGAACTTGACCTGCGATTGACCCATTATGCTAGACCTGTATAGATCTGCTCATCTGGGGGGATGGCAAGAGTGTTGATTAAAATATATTTCTTGGCTGGAATTATCATTTAAAACCTGTAATTATTATAGAGAGGCCGGACAGGGACTGGAAATTGTTTTTTGTTTCTGTGGGTGTTTCTATGCTCCTCAATAATGGCGCACAGCACTGATCACTATCTAGATAAATCGATCTAGTAGGCTGGTGTTAAACCTTTAAATCAATAAAAGGGACATGAAATATAAATTGCAAGTTGCTTTACACAAAGCTTCAAAAGCCTTTGCAAATATATAAGTAATGGATTTAGGAATTTATCTGAACTTACAGTCTAAGGTGTTCATTGATCGAAAGTCATTATATTATATTGTTACATTGTGAATATCTTCCTTGTTCAGCAAACAACAAACTACCTTAATTCACATATTTATCAAACCTCACTAGAAGAATAGGCATATTCTGGTTAAGCTAACGTTAACAGCAATATGGCTCGGACCACGAGCAGTGTTGTTACAAATAAAAAAATAAATTCAAAACTGGGATCCTCCCTAGGCAAATTATAGGACCACTAGTGTTGCCCTCCCCCCCCACCCTATTGCCACTATTGTAGAGGGAAAGACAAAAAAAGGGCATGACCCCAGACCCTCTGAATGGTGGGCATCTCAGTAACAAATGATGGTGAAGCTAGGGGTAATAGAACTCTTGACCATTATACTTAAAAATGTATAAAGTATAATTTAAAAACCAAAAACTTTTTTAGCCAAAATCATTTTATTTAAACAGAAGACACTAAAGCTCCAGCCCCTTGTTAAAAAAAAAAAACAAACAGTATTAAAAAAAGCCCTTAAAAAATCTTATACTGCATTAGAAAAGAAAATATTTTTTGTCTCTGTTACATTAAGTTCATATTCCATCTGCTACAATACATACATTGACCTTGTGCATAATCCATCTGCTACAATACCTACATTGACCTTGTTTATTTAACAGTATGCTGTAAACTGCTCACCATTTTAACAATATAATATACTTTTTCTTGCATATATAATCTAAAGGGGCTATTAAAATGCTTCTCATATGCTGCTGGGGTTTTTGGAAGCAGCTACAGTATGTGAGTCAGGATGCAGTTTCACTGCGCGATAAGGAAGCATTAAATAAAAAGGCTGACATGCCACAGTCAAATTTAATCTCTTCAGTATTTATTTTCTGCTACACTGCGGTAATCACCACTTTGCTCAAGGGATCTCGAGCTACCGTGCTTTGTGAGTGACATACTCCAAGCACAATATGCACTCTAGCAGGTTACACAACTTCATATTATTGCATTGTGTTATTCTAGACAGATGGAAATGAAAAAACTAAAGGCTCCCACAATTATTTCATATGCTGACAGAATTTGCATTATAGTAGTTTAGTTGAAAGATGACCGCTGCCACTGTAAGGTTATGTGAAGAGAGGAGTAAAACTATCATTATGAAATCTCCTTTAATGGCCCTTACACAAATTGCAATCTGAATTTTCATCACAACTGCTGATCAACCAAATTGTGACCTTGTGTGTGCAGTGATTCCATTGTTCATATATCGTATCTGGAGGATAGTGGTACGAGAAGAGTAACCTCTTGAGCACCTGCCTCTTACACAAGGGTATCTGAAGATGAGGACAGGGTAGGTGTAGAAATGAGTGACAGAAGCACCAAAAAGTGAAGTCTCAGTGCAAATTAGGACAGACAACTTAAGTTAGATATAAATGTGTTCAGTCTGATGTCATGATCAGAATCGGTAGAGACTATACACATAAATCAGGCCGAAAATACTTGGATTGAGATAAATTACCTAGTTTTTGTCATTACTCATAAAAAATAAATTCCAGAGTTCTATGTACCAACTCTCTAACAGTTAATTTTAAAGTGGACCTGTCACAGAGTAAAGGCAACGATTTTATGGTCTGAACCAATATATAATATCACATCAGTGATATCACTAGTTCCTAGGGAATTGATACCTGTATCTCTGCTATACTTGTTCTGTTATCGCCATCTCAGGTAGAAAGTCATAAGAAAAATGAGAGCTGGTTGACAGCTGGCGCATGTGCATTTTGGACTGACCCCAAAGTGGTAATTTAATCCTTACTGTTCCAGGCCAGTATTGCAGAGTCAGCTTATTGTGAATATCATCGTTATCAATGATTGTTAATAAATAAATCCCTCAGTATTGCTTCATTCTATGATCTAGTTCAGGGATAGGCAACATTTTACTTTTTGGGTGCCAGACGTTGGACATTACAAGCCAAAAAAATTTCCAGAGTGCCACCACCATTACAACATACAGGACTTACAATATACAGGGATTGCTGAGTGATGTGATGTGATACTGGCACCTCTGCTGCATTGCTCCTCACTGCTCAGACAGGAAGTGAAGTGAGCAGTTCCTGTCTGAGGCCAATCAGCAACAGGCAGCTCCACGATTGGCTGCCTGTTGCTTCCACTGATCACCAATGATTTGATCGTTCCCCCCCCCCCCCCGCGCGGGTGGAGGAAGTGGGGGGCAAAAAAAAAAGAAAAAGTCAGGCACACCAGGCAGGACAGGGGTTTCCAGAGACTAGGAAACCCCCCCTATTTTATCTTATGCGTGTCTTCCAATCCTGTACTATTTGACCTTTATACTGTTACTTTTATTTCAGGCCACACAAATATTGTTTCTCAGTTCAAGCACCAAGTAACAGGATCATTTTCCAATTTGACCATACATGTCCTACTAATGCAGCCAGGTCCGGGTTTAGTGTGTTCACCAAATAAACACACTCACAGATTGACAGTGTTTACCCACTGACTTGAGTTTTGGGTCTGCATAATATCGGTCCAATTCATTTTAATTTTCACACATACAGATCATTTTGAGGTCACTCTGATATTTGGCAAAATTGCTGGTATCACTCCAAGTGTGGCCAACATTAAATTGTTTTTTCCCATAGTTTCCTTATTTTTGATGATTGTTGTTGAGCGGTGGTCCTGGGGCACATCATCTAATCATATACTAGTTCTCAGTGAAAATGTGATACCATTACATGCCAGGATCACTTTTAGTTGGGTGCTTTTTATTTTACTCAAGGAAATGGCACATGGATATTTTTGTTTACAAGTAGTTTTATATAAAATAACTTAGTATTGCATTTTTAGTACTATTTACAAATATTTAAAGTAGCCTGTTTGATCCGTTGAGGATAACTAGCATGCAATTATTTTGCATTATGTTGCAGTTGACATTTTTTCACAGTATTGAATAACTATAAACATGTCTCATCTTTTATACTCAATTGAAAAATATACACTCAGCTACAGCATATAGTGGTTAAGCTGACGAGACGTTAATACAATTTACATCACACTGTATCGAAAAACCATAATTCATCTGTGAAATTTACACTAGGAAATGCAGACAAAAATCATTTTATTTTGGATTGATTAAATACATGAAATGAAAACGACTTGCTATTAGCCCTGGTAATCACAGAAGCAAAGAGCGAACTATGTTTGCACCTCTGCCAGATAAACACTCAGATAAAACATTTCAATTAAGCCATGTCACTTGGAAATGTACTGGCAGAGTTAGTATTTCATTCCACTCACTGTGCTGTGTATTTATTTACTGTATTGGCACACATTTCTCTAATGAAACCAACCCAATAGCCACGCTAATATTTTGTTTTACTTTGTTTTTTTCTTAAGCTAGTGTTTTTAAACACATTAACTTAAGAAATGTAATTTTATTTAATAAATTATAATTTAAATTTGACATCTTTTACAAGAGAAACAGCCTCAAAGCCGTAAAAAATCGTTAATCCTGCCAGAGGTATATTTCACTTACTTTCACTAGCAAAGGCTTCTCCATGTCTTTGAATGGGAACTCTGTTCAACAAGTGTTGCAGTGGTACTTGTACCGCCTCGATTCCTGTTCTGTTAATGCCATCTCAGGATGGTATTAACAGAGCAAAAGCATTAAAAACATTTTTTTATTGTTAGAATAAAGCATTTTTTTTAAAGTAATTATTTAAAAAATGTAGTTGAAAATAAAATAAAATTATGTTTTGTACCATTTTTATTTGTTACAAAACCCCAAACCTGGTCTTCCAGGTCCATTGGCATGCGGGAATCGGCAAGCCAGCTTGTGTATGTACATAACCAGGGCCATCTTTTCCATTGGGCACAATGGGCAGGTGCCCGGGGGCCCCACGGGCAAGGGGGCCCCATAGGCAGGGCTCTTAATTAGAATAAATAATCTTGCAAAAGGAAACACCTACAAGAAAACCTTCAAAGGTCACTGAGCAAGTACATCTATCTATCTCTATCTCTATATATCTATATCTGTATCTCTATACATCTCTCTCTATACATCTATCTCTATACATCTATATCTATATATATATATATATATATATATATATATATATTCTATATATGTAGGGGCCCCGGTGCACTGCTTTGCCCGGGGGCCCATAATGTTGTTAAGATGGCCCTGTACATAACTATGGAGACTGGCCCAGCACAGCAGTAAGTTAATGAGTACCACTCCAGACAAGCATTGATGGGCTCAGCTGCCTTGGCAATATTTTTTTCTTAAATGCAGGTAACAAATGTTTTTTTTTTGGTGGCGATTCAAAATGATACTTATGGAAGAGATGGGGGTACGGTTAAAAAATTCCTGTACCCCAAAAAAACACATTTTCTCCGCAGCACCCTCATTGCCAACTCACCAACAGCACTTGAATTAGAGCAAGGACACTGTGACAAAAGGTGTGTGCGTATATATATTTTATATATATATATATATATATATATATATATTCAGAGAGAGATTTTACGTGTCCCACAAAAGAAAATCAGTTTTTAGAGGCTTAGCCTTTTTAAAAACAAGACTGGGTTTTTATGGGAACTGTCTAGAGAGGACTGAGTCCATTTTTAGGATGTGCCAATGAGTGCTCTGATTTTTTTACATTTTTGCATCCGAAATGTTATACTGGGTGATAAAGGGCGCAAAAGTTATTCTCTTCATCTTTAGGGTTATTTATTTTAATCTTCCCCTTTAAAATTCCTTGCCCTTTTCAAAGTCCTATCTATCAATGACTTTTTCTGAGTAACCTGATTCCTTAAGTCCTTCCCTATAGACTATTGCTTGTGTATTGAACATGTCTAAAGTGGAATAATTGTTCCTTAATATTGCAAACTGTGAGTATGTAATATTTTATTTTCAACTACCATAATGGCAGCTTTAATATTCTAAATAACTATTACTGTTCATGTTTTTGAAATGTGTATATGTACCGATTTTATTAGTCTTCAAATATTCACTTTAACATTTCATGTCAATTTAAGATTATATTAATGCTTGCTGTCCTGCAAATTTGTACATAGAAGTCAAGGTTTGAACGCAATGGGATATGTTACTTTTATTAGTAGCCTTTGAGATGCTGTTACACCATACTTGTTAACTTTCTAAAGTTGGCTTCCGGGAGCGTGCCAGGGGAGGTGGGGGTGTGATGGGGGGCAGGGCTCCAAAATTTGCGTCATTTTGGACCCACTCCCTGTAACGTAATGACGCAAACACATCATTTTACAGCAGGGGGCGGGGCCAAATGCCGCGATTCCCGGTGAATCGCGACGTTTTGGACCTAATTCTGCCCACTTCACTAGGAAGTGGGCAGATGCGGGAGATTGCTACACTCTCCCGGGAGTCCGTGAGACTCACGTGAAATGCGGGAGTCTCCCGGACATTCCGGGAGAGTTGGCAAGTATGTGTTACACGGTTTATGTTCTTTATGTCTAATGTACTTTGATTTTCTGTTTGCACTTTATTTCTTGTTCGTTACCCCTTCTGTATTTTAGTGAAAAAAATAAAACATATGTTAAAAAAAAAAAATTATATATATATATATATATATATATATATATATAAACAGGGATACTCTGCACTCTCCAAACACATAATTAATGCTGTACTAAATACTGTTCTATATTAAAAACAGGGAATGTTAGTTCCACATATTGCAATATATGTTAAGCTGACCAACTAACGCCAAAGTCTTCCCAATCTGGTCAGTCCTAACATGATCAAATGCTATGCTATTTATCTGGGCTTAAGGCTTACCTGCACACAGATTTTAAAGGCAAGTCTTTCCCAAGCACTAGCAGCCATGGGAGACCTGGGATTCACCTGACACAAGTTGGAATTAATTAATGTGAAGAACGGGGTGCAAGAGTGATAAAACATATGTTAAAAAAAAATAATTATATATATATATACACACACATACACTAAATTATAAGGTCTTCTGTCATTACACTAGCCTTCGTTTTCATATGATATTACATTTCAGAAGGTTGAGCACTGATACATACATAACAAAAGCACCTGTCAGTAAGTTTTGCTCAGGCATTAGAACACTGTAACTTATTAGTCACACCTGCACTGGCTCCGTCTCAGAAGATACAGTGTATTCCTCCTAAGAAAGGCTTATCTGTGACTATCACTCTAAAGTGAAGCAAGCGGCAGATGGTTTTAAAATGATAATGTGAAAATAGAAGTGACGTACAACAGGGCATCTAGACTGTTGGAAAGTAATTTATTGAATGCAGGTTAAAAAGCTGAGAGAGAAAACATCCATCTCATCTCCGGCCCATGTCACAGATTGATGTGTGTTGCCAGCTTCTGCCTGGAGGTAGACTCTTTAAAAAAGCGTTCAATGTACTTTATCTGTCCAAGAGTTTGTCAAGTTACCATTTTTGTTTAGACTCAGCTGCATCTTTTTTTTCAATCACAGTGGCAGTTGTAAATCTGAGTAATAGCTTCACCCTGAGGTGTCTCTATTTATAAACATAATAACACGCACACACATTCACACTGCTGTTTAAGACCATCTCACATGACTCAACAGATACAGTAAACTTTCTGACTCACTTTTTGATGTTATCATGTTTGTCGTGAACATAGAGAACTTACAGTTATTTATAAGGGTTAACTCATCACATAATTTTGGGGGATAAGGCCTAAATCATAACTGCAGTGTAAATATTTTATAATAATTGAATCCATTGATAAGTTGAGCTACTAAAGTGTAAAATGTGAAGTCAAAGAGTCTGTTGTATGTGTATTCAGGGACTCTGCACATCCCAGTGTGAGTAGATAGCAGTGTGACTTGTGGCAACTTCAAAGAGCCCCTTCTGTGAGCTATATCATGACACAAGTTAGTTTTTGGACACTGGAATGGACTTTTAGGAACCACTCAGCAGGGTGTCTGGCTCAAAGAGCCCATGTGCTGACTTGGCTCTATGTGATATGGACAAAAATAATTCCCTTTTAATTTATGCCACTTAAAATCAATGAAAGTAGTGATCAACCACATATTCCTCAATAGCATGCTGAAGGGCAGCTCATATGTCCAATTATGAATTCTGCCCCACAGAGAATTTAAGGAAATGAGTGTAGCTCTATGAATACACCTGATTTAGGTGTGTTTGGTATCAAAAGATGGACAAATAAATAGGTCTGTGTGACACAACACAGAAAAGTTGTGTTGCATAGTAGAATTGGGTAGTAAATCAGACAACATGCAAATGGTGATTGAAAAAAGTATCACAGACCACAACCCCCAGGAGGTGGGAAGGTGTAAAGGTGCCTTTAAAAAGCTGAGACCAGTTACAACAAATTGTCAGTCTTTTGAGAAAATCAATCCACATTGATAAGCTGTCCATCTTCCTAGCCAATTTCCCATGGTACAGATTATGCAACTCATGTAATTGATATTCTAAATGTGATCCCTTTTATTTTAAACTGTTTTGCTTGTGTATGTTATATCAGTTGTTTATTATTTTTTTCCTTTATATCTGAATGCCTTGTAATTTTGTATATTATATTTGTATAATTTAATATGTGATGTCCTTGATAATCTAACTAATCAATTAGCCTGTTAAGAAGACTATAACTCAATCAAGTTAACCCTTTGAATGCCGGTGTGTGATTTATTGATACATTTGATTAACAAGCTTAGTGTGTGCTTGCATTCACATTTGTGTAACAGTCTGGAGGTCTAAAGAGTTAACCCTTTGTTTCCTGGTGGGGGCTTTGTTAGCATGTGGTAGCTAGAAGCCTTGTGTGCCAGTTTGGGACAGTATATTGGGGTCCTATAGCCCGTATTCAATAGGTGGTGACAAACCTGAAGTGTGTGGGGGTGTGAGCGCTGTTTGGGGGCGATTCAGTAGATCTATAACCGGTGTGATAGGAAGAGAGACTGCAGGCTGAAGTCGTGTGCAACCTCATATAGCAAACACCCCAAAGTCACGGCAGCTGGGAGCGTGTTCGTGACAGTGTTATTATTGTTTTACGTCTTTGTGACGCCATTGGATTTCCAGCACAGAGCAGTATCGATCAAATTACAAAGTCATCGACGTGTGACACCATGTTCTGAGTGCACCAAGGTTTCAGTTTCATTAGGATAAGCATTTCACCCTGTGAAACCTAACACTGTCATGTAAAAGCCTGCTACAAGCCACTCGCACTGTGCGGCTCAATCCATCATCATTTTATATGGAGTTTGAAAATGAAACTGGCACCAATAAATTGCTCAGTAAAGAAGATGGAAATGCCAATAAAAGTTTAAAAAAATGTGTTTAAATGTGCTGTGGTTTACACAGCTCTAGCATTCATTTGAAGACATACAATGACTGTTTAAAAGACATCATTAAAATGGGTTTAGGTTGGCTGCCAAAATAGCATTTTTACATGAATCATTGCAGTAAAAATGATTATTGAAAATGTCACTATGTGTCTGATTCAGTGTGCATCCTTTTACTTTAGCTGTAGACCAAATTTAAGTACTTTTGTTTTTAATACTAAATTTTTTCACTTATTTCAATAAAGTTTAACTAGACTGCCCTGGTCAAGCTCCAAATTCCCTGGCACACAATGAATCAGACATGATGAGGCTGATATTTCAGAATAGGCTGTGTATATTAGCAGACAGACCTCTCCAGGCCAGGAATTTTAGAACATAATTTCCCTTTTTTTGTGCAGCTTAAAAATGTTAATGTTATTTTGTTTTATTTATTTATTAAGTGTTCACACTCATAGTCAACATTTAGTGGAAGCCCCTTTTTTATAGCAATAATATTAGGTTTCATTGAGTCATTTAAGACAGAGCTGTAGCTAAACGTTTTTTGTGCCCTGAGCAAAAGAGACCATTGGCGACACCCTATCTCCTTCATGGTGGGAGTAGATGCTGCGTTCTAGGAAAGCTTGGCAATGAGTGAACACTCTCGGCCACCCTATCCCCAACTAGCTTGACATTAAATTATTAGATTTTTTTTTGTTTAATAAATAGGCCTCCTTCCCCCCAACCAGTCCTAAAATTAATAGCATTCACATATTCCTATTTTCCCTCCAACCAGCCTCAACATTATATTAATAGCACCCATGTTTACTAAAAAGGCATCCCCTCTAACCAGCCCAACATTAATTTAATAGCCTTCCCAGTTAATAAACAGACACATTGCTCACCACCACCAGTATCAACATTAAAATGATTGCATTCCCTTTTCCTCCAGCCAGCACCAATATAAATTTAATAGCATACAAATTTCCCCCCAAATTTAATAGAGATCCTACATTGCATTAATAGCACCACACCCCATTTCATATATCAAATTTCAGTTTGATTTCAGCCCATTGCATAAACCTAATTAACTTTTATAGCCCTGGGACAGTTGCATGAACAAGTATTTGTACAAACTGCAGTGCTTACTTCAATTATCATTTGCACAACCAATTGTAGTTTGCACACAGCCCACTGCATAGACTTTAATGCGCAACAAGCAGTGAACAGACCCCAGTGTAATTTACACAAACCACAGTGCATAGTTAAACTACACTTCCAATGTACGGACCATTTTACACAGACCTAGGTGCTATTTTCACAGTCTCCATTACACAGACCTCAGTGTCATTTACACAGACCGCATGGCCAAGATCTTAGTGTGATTTGACTTAGACAATCTCCTTCCAGTCCCCTGTATCTCCCCAAATCCCTCCCGGTTTTCTACAACTCCTGTTGTAGTGTCAGGAACCGTCCTGCTTCTGCCTCTAGACGGGCGCCTGCCTCCATGCGATGCCTGCGTCCCGTTGCATAGCGATGCACATTCCCCATTCTATTCGTATGCGTATGCTGAGCTTGGCAACCCGTCGCATAGTGACTAGAGACTCTTTTCCTGTTTACGATCCGTACGCATGCGCAGGACATCACGGTCCATCGCATAGTGACTAGTCAGCGATTGGTTGCGTTCCTCCCGCAGATTGTGGCAGCACCAATCAGGGATCTCTTTCCTCTATTTAAAGAACACTCTGACACCATTTGCTTGCCAGAGTATTTGGTCTTCAGCCTTGCTCCAGCGTTTGTTCCTGTGCTTATTACCGATTTGGATTCTGACCCTGGCTAGTCCCGACTTCTCCTTTGGTTCCTGATTTTGTCTTAAAGTGATTCTTGGTTCTGACTCGGCTTCCTGACCATTCTCCTGCTCCTAATTTGGCTGTGTTTGTCTCTCTGGTTTTGACCCGGCTTGTTGACTTTCCTGTGTACTGCTGCATCTAGACTTCCATTCTGCATGCTGGTGCTCCTTCACCGCTGCCTCATTTGATACCTCGCCAGCTAACTGATACTGAGGGCCGCAAACTGCACGTCTCTTGCAGCGAAGTCCATACCTCCTAGCGGGGGTCCCTGGTGAAATCCAGGGGCATGTTAGACTCAGTAACCTCAGTACTCAGTAGCGCCAACTGCTAGTAGGTGTCACCAACTTCATCTTCGTGATTGTGACAAGTAGTTTTTACTACATGCATACCTGGGAGGCTGGGCCTGAAACAAATAGAGACTGACCATGGAGTCCCCTCAGCCTTGCACCCTGGGAAGCCGCACCGCCCTCATTACGACCCTAATTACTCAGTAGTATGCTGCAGGTTCAAATTGTACATTGGTGTTGGGCTGTGTGACAGCATTCCTTGCTGATTTGCATAGTACATCTGGTGCACATTGCACACTACTTTATTTTTTAGGTGTATCGCTAGCCTACTTCATCTCTATGAAAGACTTTCTCAACATTCAAGATTATGAAAAAGAAACAAGTGGAAACTTCCCTTAGAAGTATGTCTGCAATTGTTAAGAGATGGGCACATCAATTATTCACATAGTCCATAGTCGCAAAGTTAGAAGCCTCAATTCCTGGGAATTTATTGGCCATCGGGATGCTACACCCCTAATTCAGATTTGGGATAATGGTGAGATAGATGTTTGTCTTCCTAAGAGGGGTATCAATAGAAATCTGTAGCTTTATCAAGTTGGTGGGTTCATCTGTTGACTGCAGTCTTTTAGGGTCATTGATGACAACTAGAGCACAAGGGAGTGGTGCTGTGACCTGCAGCAACCAAACAGATGTCTGCTTTTATTCTCCAAGCACTGCTAGAATAATGACAAATAGAATCTGATTTGCTACGGATTACAACACATTTTTTCCTGTACAGCAATGTTCACACATGGTCTACTGCACAGATTATCCATTACATTCATTTATCTAGGAAGTTATAAGGAGCTGGAGTAGTGAAAGGACCTTCTGTGCTTTTAGTAGTTAGTACTGGCTCCTTTACATTGCAGAATCCCCCGCTTAGACTCAGAAGGTCACACTCCATCCTGACTTCGTCAGCAATGTTTTATTTATTGTCGCAACACCATAGTACCATCGCACCCTACTGCCACGCTTGCTCGGATAACTTTATATGTCCGTCCCTAAATGGATAAATAAAATGTATATTTTGTATATTATTATTATTGTCATCATCTCTTATACCAACATTTTTGGTAGTGGGTGGTACATTAAGAGAGACAAAGCAATACAGCTGGGAACATATATTGAGAAAGAAGGTAACATTATTCTTGTCACTTGAGCTTGGAAGAAGATGGGAGAAATGTTGTTTCATGCAGAGTCACAGTCATATAAAATCATAACAAACATCATCATCATCATCGACATGTATTTATATAGCGCCAGCAAATTCCGTAGCGCCTTACAATTGGGAACCAGCAGCAATAAAACAATACTGAATAATACAGGCAGACAGAGAGGTAAGAGGGTCCTGCTCAAAGCTTACAATCTATGGGACACTGCAGTCTGTCTGTTGCCCAAAAGACCTGCATTTCTGTCCAAACAAACAAAAGAAATAAAGTGTTTGGGGAAGAAGAGAATTATAAATGTAAGGTGTAAGAAGAAAACTATTAAAGTGCCTTGGGTATTATATAAATATCCCAAGATTAATATAAAATTTCCTTAAAGATTTCCAGTGGAAAATACCAGGAATATCATAGGGAAACAAGAACACAGGGAGGCTATAGGAATTGGAGTGTTCGTTTTAAAATCCATTCTTAAAAAATAGATAGATTTATATAGAGTTATGGTTTCAGTTTTTATCATACACACAATAAATAAAAGAAATGTTACCAGTTGTACTTTTAAATTCCTCCCTAAATTTCCTATGGAAAATCTTATGATATTTATAATTATATTGGCTAGTATGGGCTGGTACCTAATACCACCATTTCTAAATGAAGCATTTAGATGATATAAACCCTACATTTGCATTTATTCATTGGTATAATACAGATAATAGCAATATAGAAATTTATATATAAAGGTTAGTTGTGAGAATAGAATTAGAAGTAATGCTTTGCAGTAAATGTGTTTTAATTGAAAGAAATATTGTAAATGTCTTTAAGTATACAACAAATACTACATATGTCCATACACATATTATTTTGAATACATTTAAATATGGGCAGCATGGTGTCTTGGTGGTTGCCACTCTGCCTCACAGCACTGGAGCTCGGTTCCCGACCATGTCCTTGTCTGTGTGGAGTATGTAATGTATGTTTGCGTGGGTTTCATCCGAGTGTTCCGGTTTCCACCCACACTCAGGGGGCATGTTAGCGGATTGATTGGCTGCTGTCGAGGTTGGCCCTAGTCTCTCTGTCTGTGTCTGTGTGTGTGTGTATGTTGGGGAGTTTGGACTGTGGGCTCAGGGACTGATGTGGGTGGGTTCTCTGTACAGCGCTGCGGAATTAGTGATGCTATGTAAATAGCTGATGATGATTTGTCCTCATGTTATATCTTTGGGATGCTTTTATTAATGCTTGCTTTAAATTTTTTGAGTTGTTGAGGTATGTGATATATATATTTCTAAAAATAAATCCATGTTAATTTCTTTAAAAAAAAGTGCCTTGAGGAACTATATTGTAACCAAACAAATTAGAGTTTCCCCAGAATCCTGTTTGCCTGGGAGAGAGCATTTTATTCAGCGCACCATGCTCTCTCACGGGCAGACTTTTCTTCAGCCAACACAGCAGGAGAGTTGGAAGGTATAAAGGAAACCAGATTGGGAGTAACGATTGTATCATCTGAAAGTTTGACTCTGAAGGCAAGCCAGGCTGTCAGAGTAGTGAGGTATATATTCAGGACTTTAAATATCCTGAGCAAATGAGGATTTAGGTGTAGTAAGTAGTTGATTTGCCTATTGAACTAAGGGAACTGAGATTACAGTTCTAGTGAATTTGGTTTCCTCCACTCTGAGAGTGGAGGAAACCAAAATCCCCCATGTCCTCAGAACATCGCGGCTGTGGGATTTTTACAGAAATCTCAGCTGATTATCCTTCGCACACTATATTGGTGTGAGGAAAAATGAGTGGAGATTTTACAGTAGTAACGGTAAAAATCCAGAGGCCACGATTTTCCTAATTGAATCTCCCCCTATATGTTAGAAATTATCTTGAGAATTTTCCCAGTAAACACGTGATAATATGAAATAACTTAAAGATTATGTTACAGTTGTAATTTGGCCAACCTTCAAATGACATGTGCTACAGAGAGATATCAGATAAAATATATCCCCCATTATCTTTAATTGTGTATAAGAGAATGTTCTTAGTCATAGTTTACTCTGTTTCTGTAACAATCATGGTTTATAGCACTCATCTTATCTCATCTCTACTAGGCCTAAAATAACAATTTATTCTAATGCATAGTTGCGCTATACCTACAGTCATGGCCAAAAGTTTTGAGAATGACACAAATATTATTTTTCACAAGGTCTGCTGCCTCAGTTTTTATAATGGCAATTTGCATATACTCCAGAATGTCATGAAGAGTCCCTCTTTGCCATGACAATGAACTTTATCTCAAAAACAACATTTCCACTGCATTTTAACCCTGCCACCAAAGGACCAGCTGACATCAGGTCAGTGATTCTCTTGTTAACACAGGTGAGAGTGTTGACGAGGACAAGTCTGGAGATCACTCTGTCATGCTGATTGAGCTTTAAAAGAAGGGTGGTGCTTGAAATCATTGTTCTTCCTTTGTTAACCATGATCATCATTGCTTTGCACAAAAAAAGATTGCACTTAAATAAACCATTTATCGAATTATCAAGAACTTCAAGAGAGAGGTTCAATAGTTGTGAAGAAGGCTTCAGGACGCCCAAGAACATAGAGCAGGCGCCAGGACCGTCTCCTAAAGTTGATTCAGCTGCGGGATCGGGGCACCACCAGTGCAGAGCTTGCTCAGGAATGGCAGAAGGCAGCTGTTAGTGCATCTGCACGCGCAGTGAGGTGAAGACTTTTGGAGGATGGCCTGGTGTTAAGAAGGCCAGCAAAGAAGCAACTTCTCTCCAGGAAAAATATCAGGCACAGACTGATATTCTGCATATGGTACAGGGATTGGATTACTGAGGACTGAGGTAAAGTAATTTTCTCTGATGAATCCTCTTTCAGATTGTTTGGGGCATCTAGAAAAAAAGCTTGTACGGAGGAGGAAAGGTGAGCGCTACCATCAGTTCTGTGTTGGGTTATTTCTCAGCCAAAGAGTAGGCTCACTCACAATTTTGCCTAAGAACACAGCTATGAATAAAGAATGGTACCAAAACATCCTCCAAGAGCAACTTCTCCCAACCATCTAAGAACAGTTTGGTGAAAAACAATGCCTATTCCAGCATGATGAAGCACCTTGCCATAAGTCAAAAGTGATAACTAAGTGGCTCGGGGATCAAAACATCAAAATTTTGGTCCTTGGCCAGGAAACTTCCCAGACCTTAATCCCATTGAGAACTTGTGCTCAATCCTCAAGAGGCGGAGGACAAACAAAACCCACAAATTCTGACAAACTCAACGCATTAATTAGGCAAGAATGGGCGGCCATCAGTCAGTATGTGGCCCAGAAGTTGATTGACATCATGCCAGAGCGAATTGCAGAGGTATTCAAAAAGAAAGGTCAAAACTGCAAATATTGACTCTTTGCATAAACTTAATGTAATTGTCAATAAAAGCCTTTGACACTTATGAAATGCTTGTAATTTTACTTCAGTATACCATAGCAACATCTGACAAAAAGGTCTAAAAACACTGAAGCAGCAAACTTTGTGAAAATCAATACTTGTGTTATTCTCAAAACTTTTGGCCATGACTGTACCTATATTTTATTGTGATATCACTACGTCTGTATGTGCAAGTCTTACTTATGAAACATGGAATAGTTTGTGTCGCTTATAACTGTATACCGTGTGTGGATTGTAGGAATGACTAATGTAGGGAGTTTGAATTTGGGCCGGGCACCTGGGTCTTTTCAGAACATAGGAATATATTTGGTTACAGGCATTTAAGACATTGCTAAACAGTACTTGAATAGTCCTCTGTGAAATCAGAGTATACAGCACAAAAGCCAGTTGACAGTGATATCCATCATTCTTGTATGGATGAGCTAAAACTGGGATAGCAAGCAGCTTAAGATGTCCGATACAGAGCATTTGCATCTCCAGGTGACATTCAGATGAAGCATACTATTTCTAAGAGTGCATCAAACATAAATCTCTTTTTGTACAGTTAAATTACATGATCTTTTTTCTTTTTGCCAGCGCCTTTAGTTAAATAACCTCCACATTTCCATCTCTTCAGATCACAATCACTCAGATGTGCAGCGACACAATTCAGTCTCCATGCATTTTTCATGTTTATAACTTGCGCTCATGTCACATCAGTCAGAGAAGAAGGGATTGATTAAGGAGTAGTTTGACGACTTGGCTGATTACCAGAGATCAGAATGCAGAAGCGTGGCTGTAAGGAAATCTAGTGCTTCACGTAGTTTTAACAATCCTTCAGGGAAGGCGCTAATAAGAGATTCACCACAAAAACAGACAGCAACCTCACGTAGATCACAAAGAGGATATTTCACCAGGAAATATCTGTTCATGATTTACAGCTTTAGCAGCCTGAGAGCACCAAACACATAGGGCCTGATGCGGAGTTTGACGTATGCCCGTTTGCCTAATGTAAATTCTGAAAGTTTGCACTGCACAAGCCCACACAGACAGCACGCCTGATTCATCAAGGCGAGTATCTGACGATTTTAAGCGTATCATCTGCAAAATTACTTTGAGCATGTCCAAAACCAGGAGATATGTCCGTGAATGCGGCCCTGTCCATGAACGCAGCCCTGTCCGCTGCATCTTGTACGCAACGGACACTTACTACAGCCTATGATTTCGGGGAGTGAAATGGGTGGGGAATGGGTGTTTTGTGTAATGAATTTATAGTAGAGTGTTTGCAATCACTAGCAAATGTAGAAATGTATTTTATGTTCAGTAGACATTAACAGCATTCTAATAAATGTAATTCATGGGAATAAAATATTTTTTTAAAACAATTCTTTTTTTTAACTGTTCTATCATTAATGCCTTTATTATTAACAGGTGACATTAATTAAAAAAAAAATTATTTTCCTGTGTGTTCTTTTGGGAATTTATAATCCACATAGTTACTGGATGTAACCTGCAGAGCCTTGTGTAGTAGAGCACAGCAGACCTGCATCTGACTTCAGCAGTGCACGTATGTTGAGATCCGTGCCCTGATGAATTCGGGAGTACGCAAAGCCTAAATACGGCCGTATAATACTAAACGCGGGTTGCGCTCAGAATCCGTGCCTTGATGAATCAGGGCCAGCATACATATATGCTCATACACAGAGTTGCATGCATCCAACATTTATTCTTCTTTGCAACTGGAGAGGAAGGATGAGGGAAGGGGAAGTTGATTACGTAAGGGCGTATTCAACCAATGGTGGCTGAGACAGACTAGACAAAGATGCACGCTAGAGAGCAGGTGCACATACACGCTGATGGTGATGACGGTCGCCAACACAAGCTAGCCACTTCTAATTGGATGATTGCGAATTCATCTGTGAAGCTGATAGGTTCTTTCTTCACTTATCGTGCATCTATTACAGGTTTATTTTCAAAATATTTTTTTGGCAACTTTCTTTCTTATGCTTTATTATTATTATTATTATTATTATTATTATTATTATTATATATGCTTTATTATATCTGCTATATTATTTCGAGCCTGGTAGCCAATGTGTATTTTGCTATCAAAACAAATGTTAGCAAACTTTTCTTGTACTTATGACCTGGTTGTGTGTATGCACATGTGGGTGTACACCTTATGTAAGCCTAACGTAAACCTGGCGTATATATATGCTGCAGGCGCAGAGCTGGGAAATTTTTGAGATGCTTACGACTCAGCATATGGGGGTAAAAAGCTATTTTTATGGCTTTATTGAGTGTAAATTACACCCAATTTTGCAAACAACTCGGCATCAGCCCCATGTTGACTACACTTTTTGTTAATTCTTCATTGCTAGTGCTGAAATGTCCATTAGAAATTAGCTAAAGCAATGCTAATAACAGACATACCTCTGTTAGAAGCACAGGATGTGAGAATGCCTCAGCGTTGTGGGTAATCTGTAATTTCTATATGACACTCAGTGTTTCATGGATATTTCTGTCAAACTAGTGTCAGAGAGATTCAGAACATGCCAATCTAGTCTAATGATTATTTTTTTTCCTTGAAAAATTCAATTATCTATTTAGTGTACACACAAAGACCAGAACCCTAGCAGACCAGAACAGTCTGCTAGGACTGACATTAATTAAATTCATGTTTATGCTATTTTTGCCATCTGTTTGACTACCAGACTCTATATTCAGGCTTGTGTCCATTATTATTATTTTTAAACAGGTACATTTCTGAATTATTACCTGTCGTTTTTGTTTTTTTTTGACAGTGGGTATGAACAGGATAAAAGTGTTCTGCGTAGAAAAGAATGGGAAAGGAGGAATCAAGAAATTCAGCCCAGTGAGAATATTTTTCTTACACATTACTCACTCTTCAGCGAACCATACAAGGTAAAATATAACATTTTCTAAAAAAAAAACAAAAAAACACTATTAATTTTAACCATTTGCCGACAACTACTGCTATCTAGATCTATGTCTTTATTTCTAAGTCTTTACATATGCAGTAGATGTTAAAAGTGAAGCCACTCCTTGTTGAATTGGATGTGTGCTTTGAATTGTTATCATGTTGGAAGGTGAAATTCCTCTTTAGCTTTCTGCCAGAGGACTTCAGGTTTTCTGTCAAATATCTGGATGATTGGAGCTAATCATTATGACCTCTTTCCTTACCAGAGCCCATGTTCTAGTTGAAGAGATGTTGCCACCAAAATGCTTCACAGTAGGTATGGTGTACTTTGGGTGATGAGCTGTGTTCTCTTTGCACCAAAAATATATTTTAAAATCAAGGCCAAAAATCTTCATCTCATCAGACCATAAGACATTTTTCTACATAGTTTGCAGTCATTGTATGTATGTCATACTTGCCAACTCTCCCGGAATGTCCAGATGACTCCCTGATTACGGATGGGTCTCCCGGATTTCCGGAAGAGTATGGCAGCCTCCTGTATCTGGAATTAGATCCAAAATGCCACGATTCTCAGGGAATCGAGCATTTTTTACCGTTTGGCGCATTTGCGTCATTACGTCATGGGGCGGGGCCAAAATAACACGATTTTTTTTTGAGCCCCGCCTCCCGCACAACCACCTCCCCCCGGCAGCTCCCAGATGCCGACTGCTAGAAGTTGGCAAGTATGATGTATGTTTTTGTAAAATTTAGATCCTCTTGGATGCTCTTTTTTGTGAGACATGTCTTCCATCTACCATCCTACCCATTAGCCCAGATATATACAGAACATGAGAGATTGTTGTCACAAGCAGGGTATGAGCAGTTCCTGACAGAAATTCCTGCAGCTCCTTTAATGTTTCTCTAGGCCTCCCTGAGTTTACTGCTTGTCCTGTCATCAACTTTGGAGGGACTCCTGGTCTTGGCAATGTTCCTGTAGTGCCACTTTATTGATATAAGCTGTCAGAGACACACAGTTACTGTGGACTCAAATCAGTCAGCCTAGTTTGACGCTACCTTACGTGAGGTCGGTTTTTGTCAGGGACCCCATCACGGAAGTATGATCTTTACTGCTATCCCCAAGTAGGTTGCAGCCCTCTGATAGATGGTTATATAGATGGTTATACCATGAATGCTCCAGATTGGTGTTGATACTAAGAATATACTGTGTAGAAGATAATACCAATAATACACTGGAATAGATGATAATACCAGGAACTCATTTTGGTGGCAACATCTATTCAACTAGGACATGGGTTCTGGTAAGGAAAGAGGTCATAATGATTAGTTCCAATTATCAAGATATTTGACACAAAACCTGAAGGCCTCACTGGAACAGGAGTCAAACAGTCAGGATAGCACAGCTAGCATAGATTTGAAGATCTGACACCATATTGCAGTTTCAGCTGTCTTAAATAGTTTAGGGGGCGGAGAGGCAACAGCCAGTGGGAGAAGAGAGGAGCTTATAAACAAGTGGTGTGCATGAGCACCCGAGAACCAATATGAAGGCCGACATTGACAGTGTGCATTAGCGGTGTCCGGGAAGTACCTGTTGCCTGAACCACCTGGAAGAGCGAGGGGAGCATGAGGAACCCATTAAGTGCATCAGAAGATCTGGAACGTCATCATAATCTTCACAGTGTTTCGTGGTACATATAATGCCTTTGAAATTCTTTTATACTCTTCTACTTTGAACAAGGAGATTTCATAAATGTTTTGAAAGCTCCTGTGGACTATGGCTATCTCAGTAGGATGCAACCAAGAAAGCTGCAAGGAAATACTAAGAACAGCTGATCTTTATTTGGGGTTACTAACAATCACTTTAATTGCTGGCAGGTGTATGCTAATTACTTTTCAACATGATTTTAAATATGATTGGTTAACTTTGAACACAGGTACAGCCCCATTATGAAGGGGCGTGCACACTTATGCAACCAGGATATTGTTAAGTTTTATATTTTCACTTATTTTCTTAAATTTGTCTATTTGTTTTTCACTTGAATTGTTGCAAGGTCACATTACAGGTGGAAAAAGGGCTGACATGATTTATCTAGATTGTAGGCATCACAAACACCTGCAGTTTCAGTAACGGTGTGTAGACTTTTTATGTCCATTGGATATGTGTCATACAACATGCTCATTGATTTTATTCCCAATCGTTGGACCACTGCACACAACTTTTCCAATTTCCCTCTTATGACACACCTACTTCAGTCCCTTAAACCTAATTTAATGTATCACACATATATAATTACTAGAGACTAGAACAAACTTTTATCCAATTAACATACTAGAATGTTCACAGTGTAAATGCTACCTGTACCCTGGCAGAGCTTTTACACATTCACAACAGAAAAGTGTCAGTAGAAAAATGTACAAAATACACATAGAAATGTCAGGTTGTTTTTATAAAAGGAGTTGTTTTATTCCTGTTGCACCTCTTTTGCAATAACATGTGCTACACTTAATATAAATCTCACCCAATATTTGTAAGGGCACATTATTGTCTCCCTTTGATGGTGTTTCCCTAAATCCAGCCCTATTTGTACTGCCAATTTACTGAGATTATAAAGCTCAATTAGCAGTCAAAAGTATGCAAGCAATGCCCTGCTTGTTTAAGTTGTCACCTTACAGTTCTTTGTGTATCTGCAAAGAGACAGATTAGCTTTAATTAGTAAAAAGTAAAGTGAATAATTGCTACAACTGGCTAAATGTATTTATGGTTTACAGCAGGGGTGCAAAACCTTTTTTTTATCCAAATGCTGTATTGGGAGATAATACTCATTTGAAGAGGCCACAATAAACCTTAACTTGCCTAAACATATAAACCATGTAAAATACATAGAATTTACTATTGGAAAAGTCATTGGTTATTTAAAACTTCTCGCATTATTAAAAAGCTCAATGGGAACAGAAGTATGTGCACCGTCAAAAAAACTGGGTGCCATAAGCAGAAACATGGCTATCCCTTGCACCAATGGTTTAGAGCGGCGGTTCCCAAACTGTGCGCCGCGGCTCCCAGGGGTGCCGCGGCGCTTTCACTGGGGTGCCGCGGGCCAGACATAGAAAAAATAAATAAAACAGGAACTTACCAATCCGCCGGGCACCGGGACCCAGCAGACTCCTCTCTCCCGCAGCTGTCACTGAATATCGACGTCAGTGACAAGCTGCTGCGGTAGAGAGGAGGCTGCTGGGTCCCGGCGCCCGGCGGATTGGTAAGTTCCTGTTTTCTTTCTTTTTTCTATGGCTGCCGCCTGGCGTGGGGCAGTGTGAGAGGGATCGTAGCAGAGGAGGGGGCCAGAGAGCAGAGGAGGGGAACAGATGGCAGAGGAGGGGGACAGAGAGCAGAGGAGGGGGACAGATGGCAGAGGAGGGGGACAGAGGGCAGAGGAGGGGGACAGGGCAAAGGAGGGGAACAGAGTGCAGAGGAGGGGGACAGATGGCAGAGGAGGGGGACAGATGGCAGAGGAGGGGGAAAGAGAGCAGAGGAGGGGTACAGATGGCAGAGGAGGGGGACAGAGAGCAGAGGAAGGGGACAGATGGCAGAGGAGGGGGACAGAGAGCAGAGGAGGGGGACATATGGCAGAGGAGGAGGACAGAGAGCAGAGGAGGAGGACAGAGGGCAGAGGAGGAGGACAGATGGCAGTGGAGGGGGACAGATGGCAGAGGAGGGGGACAGATGGCAGAGGAGGGGGACAGAGAGCAGAGGAGGGGGACAGATGGCAGAGGAGGAGGACAGAGAGCAGAAGAGGAGGGCAGATGGCAGAGGAGGGGGACAGATGGCAGAGGAGGGGGACAAATTGCAGAGGATGGGGACAGATGGCAGAGGAGGGGAACAGAGAGCAGAGGAGGGGGACAGATGGCAGAGGAGGAGGACAGAGAGCAGAAGAGGAAGGCAGATGGCAGAGGAGGGGGACAGAGGGCAGAGGAGGGGGACAGAGGGCAGAGGAGGGGAACAGAGTGCAGAGGAGGGGGACAGATGGCAGAGGAGGGGGACAGATGGCAGAGGAGGGGGAAAGAGAGCAGAGGAGGGGTACAGATGGCAGAGGAGGGGGACAGAGAGCAGAGGAAGGGGACAGATGGCAGAGGAGGGGGACAGAGAGCAGAGGAGGGGGACATATGGCAGAGGAGGAGGACAGAGAGCAGAGGAGGAGGACAGAGGGCAGAGGAGGAGGACAGATGGCAGTGGAGGGGGACAGATGGCAGAGGAGGGGGACAGAGGGCAGAGGAGGGGGACAGAGAGCAGAGGAGGGGAACAGATGGCAGAGGAGGGGACAGATGGCAGAGGAGGGGGACAGATGGCAGAGGAGGCGGACAGAGAGCAGAGGAGGGGAACAGATGGCAGAGGAGGGGGACAGAGGGCAGAGGAGGGGGACAGATGGCAGAGGAGGAGGGCAGATGGCAGAGGAGGGGGACGGAGGGCAGAGGAGGGGGACAGAGGGCAGAGGAGGGGGACAGATGGCAGAGGAGGGGGACAGATGGCAGAGTAGGGGGAAAGAGAGCAGAGGAGGGGTACAGATGGCAGAGGAGGGGGACAGAGAGCAGAGGAGGGGGACAGATGGCAGAGGAGGAGGGCAGATGGCAGAGGAGGGGGACAGAGGGCAGAGGAGGGGGACAGAGGGCAGAGGATGGGGACAGAGGGCAGAGGAGGGGGACAGAGAGCAGAGGAGGGGGACAGAGAGCAGAGGAGGTGGACAGAGGGCAAAGGAGGGGGACAGAGGGTAGAGGAGGGGGGCAGAGGAGAGGGACAGAGGGCAGAGGAGGGGGACAGCATGACAGAGAGCAGAGGAGGGGGACAGAGGGCAGAGGAGGGGGACAGAGGGCAGAGAAGGGGGACAGATGGCAGAGGAGGGGGACAGCGTGAGAGAGGGCTGAGGAGGGGGACAGCGTGAGAGAGGGCAGAGGAGGGGGCAGCGTGAGAGAGGGCAGAGGAGGTGGGCAGTGTGAGAGAGGGCAGAGGAGGGGGACAGCGTGAGAGAGGGCAGAGGAGGGGGACAGCGTAACAGAGGGCAGAGGAGGGGGACAGCGTAACAGAGGGCAGAGGAGGGGGACAGCATAACAGAGGGCAGTGGAGGGGGCCAGCGTGGCAGAGGGGGCAATGTGAGAGAGGGCAGTGTGCCTGGATGCAGAGGGGGCAGTGTGCCTGGATGCAGAGGGGGCAGTGTGCCTGGATGCAGAGGGGGCAGAGTGTCCGGATGCAGAGGGGGCAGAGTGTCCGGATGCAGAGGGGCGTTTTTGCATACAACTAAATAAGTATTTCTGTCGTGACCTAAATACTTATTACAATTTTTTGACCCAACTACTTCTAAAACAGGACTGCTCAGTAATTATTTTGGAGGGGTGCCTTGAAAAAATTTGGAGACTCTAAGGGTGCCGCGAACTGAAAAAGTTTGGGAACCACTGGTTTAGAGGAAGGGCCAATCCACTATATTGATGATGTCTTTAGAGCCACATGGACCCCACACCAACATACAATGCACTTCAAATTGCTCTTTAGCTGTATTCACGCATAGGAAGGGGAACATAACATGGGTGTACCCTGTAGCTGTCAATATAATTTACCTTCACAAGAAGAACACATTTTTTAAACAGAATATTAAGCATCTCCACTATAAATTCATTATCTCAGATTCACACTTTTCCAATAAGAAATAAACAGGTCTAATAATATTATCTTGAAGAATGCATACATATAGAGATTAAAACCAATCAAAAGACCTCCTTAGGGTACCACTAAATCGTATTTCGGGGTCTAAACATTATTTTATAATTAATGACATATTTTTCATGTTCGGCTACGCAGAGAAGTTTTACTCTTGTATTTTCTGTCTTATCATTTTTTTGGGTCATATATCCATATTACAGTATTATTGTTTTTAACTATAAGTTCTTATATTGACAATTGTGCGTTTATGTATTTTTAAATTCTTGAACTACATCAATAAATCGTAACATTTTAAATGAGTGGTTTGTAATTTTGATGCTACACATCCATATGTTCCTCTTTTTGTAGTTATCTGAATGCCTTTATCTGGATTAGAAACCCATTAATTTTGTGGTTTATAACCCCCCATTGCGACAAGAATTTCATATATAACTGTGCGATTAGGTAGTCTTTTTATTCCCTTTTCTTGTTTTTATACAATTACATTTATGGTTAATTTGTTGATTTGTATTAATTGCATGAATTTTGCGACACCTGTACTTTACAGCAACCAATTACAGGACAAAGGTAGATCCAATCTTGCATTGGGTTCATTATTTATCTGTATGTACTGATATTCTGTCTTTGTAAATAAGCAGAAAATAAAAGCAATAATAGTATATGGGTTATTTCCACTGGAGTGCAATTAGTTACTGGCTCAGTAGTTTTGACTATGCTCTTCTTTCTACACACAAGGGTTACTCTAATAAGTTGAGGACTTCTACATAGACAGCTACACTCGCTAAAGGGCCGCAGTCTACCATTAATCTCAGTATAAAAAGACGGCAACAAAAATACTTTTGCATCCCCACAAAACTCATAGCAAAATGCCCCATATGCCCATCAGACCTCATACATGTCACTCCCACTTGCCATAAAATGCTTCCACATTCCACTGAGACTCCCAGTTGCTCTCAACACATTTAGACTTATTTTCTGTTTTACAAACACAGAGCTGAGAATAAGTCTTAGTGGGTATATCAAGCTGAGGGCTGCAGCTAAAGGTCTCCTGATGCCCATCACTGCGTAACCCCCATTATACCATTGACATAAGTGCAAACACCATTGACATCCTGTTGTCCTCCAAAATTTAATTTCAGAGGAAATAATATAAATATTTTCTGCACTTTTAAAGTTAAGAAATATTTATTATTGTGATGACATAAAATAAAAACATTTTCTGGATATAAATAAATGTTCTTTTATTTTTGCTAGTATTGTACAACTGTTTTTTTATTTAAACAAACATCTGCAATGTTATTTTTGTTTAACTTGTCACCTTCTTGACTTCTACTAAGTGACTACTTTAATTTGTAATTTGCATAATTAAAGCTGGCACAGAACAGAAATGTGCTCCAGAGATGAAGGTCGTGTTGACCTATTTTACAGTACTTACAAGCTGTTACACATAGATCAGGTTACATCTAAGCATTTGAGAATTCTAGGTGTCTGTTGCTTGGTCTGATAAGGAAGAAATTAAAGCTAAATAGTTTTCATATTAATACAAAGTATCTTTGCTCACTGCCTACTTTATGTACTTTCAAAATCTTGCAAATGTTAAAGGACAATTCCATTTAAAAAAAAAGTTAATTCAACTGTACCTTGATTGGAAATAAATTGCACTCACAAAACAATCATGATCATTTCAGCCTTTTGAAAAACAAATATTTGCATCCAAGTTCATGTTTGTATGGTGGTAACATGGTGAGTTTCCAGGTCTGAAGTTGCTGGAGAGTTCTCATCTCTTCATCAGCAGCTGTAATCATTCTTCTGCAGACATTTGAAAGAGGTGAACAAAAATTTCACAATTTAGATAGCAGTGGATATTAGTGGAGATTAAGGGCCTGATTCATCTTTTGACATAAGCACCGTTGCCTGCTGTATCTTGAATGAAATTGCTCTTATCATATTCAGAAACGAATATTACGGCAGTGAACGCAATTGCATACAATTCATGTCCGGACGAAAGTGACTCTTCCGACTGCCTACAACTTGGTGGGTGGAAAGGGGCGTACTCACGTAAGCAATGTTATCATCAGCTTCATCAACATTTATTTATATAGTGCCAGCAAATTCCGTAGCGCTTTACAATTGGGAACAGACATTTATGAAACAATACTGGGTAATACATACAGACAGAGAGGAAAGAGGGTCTTGCTCGCAAGCATACAATCTACATATATATACTGTAACAAAAGGAGGCATTTAGCTGGCAATATGCAGAGAAAGCAGGGAAGTAGAGTAAAACATTTGTGCAGTAATGCACCTAGATTGAATGTAAAGACCTATGTATGAAAAGCAATAGTTTAAATTTGGTTTAATTTACATGACTTGAAATCCTTCCTCTCAGCAAACAGACAGGGTGTGTCTGTTTGAATTACAGAGCCAGTGACGGACGTTTCCTTTTAAAGAGAAGGTGGGTGTGTCACCTGTCCATCAAGCTAAGGCTGGGGGAGGAGTATCAGGTATAAAAGCTTGTTTATATCATTTGTGCACTGAGATCAACGGTGGTAAGCTGGCTGGTCTTGAGAGAGCTGAGCTATGTCTAGCTAGCATTTAGGGTCTCCAAGTATTGCTGTGAAATCTGTACGGTGTCAAAACATTTACCATCCTGACAATAAAACTACATAAAAAGGAAGAAGTTGTTCGCGTGTGCTTCAGCAGTAGCGGGCTCTTGCCACAATACATATGCATTGTGCGTATCCTTGCAGTATGTTGTGTCATTCTGCGTATGTCTGCATACATTCTGCGCACATAGAAACGTTTCTTGAGATCTACTTGAACTTGAATACAGGCATACCTGCGTGCAGTTTCCGTTCAACTTGAAAAAAAATCACGCAATTTACTTTCACCTTCTGTTCCTTGATGAGCCAGGCCCATGGAGTTTTATTATACTACAAATCACATAAAGCATTCCTCCCAGCAGGGCGTGGCCACTCCACAATAAGGCCTGGTCACATCCGATGTGGGTATGGCCACACGAGTGGCGCAGGGCCATCTTAACAACATTATGGGCCTCCAGGCAAAGCAGTGCACCGGGGCCCCTAGATATAGATATAGATATAGAGATGTATACAGATACAGATATATAGAGATAGAGATAGATTGATGTACTTGCTCAGTGACCCTTGTAGGTTTTTTTTTGCAGGTTTTATTCTATTGCAGGATTATTCATTCTCATTAAGAGCCATGCCTATGGGGCCCCCTTGCCCATGGGGCCCCCGGGCAGCTGCCCATCGTGCCCAATGGAAAAGAAGGCCCTGGAGTGGCGGCATGTCTAGTGCTTGTGATGCGTTAGGCTGTCCCGTTTTCTTCTCCTCTTGCCTCCAAACCACTTCATTTGCCAGAATCACCCCCAGTTTTCCCACAGATCGGGACAAAGCTGTCCCGATCGAGTTGGTGGGACAGAGCCCTAAAATTGGGACTCTCCCGCCTAAATCGGGATGGTTGTGAGGTATGATACAGTAGAATGGTTGTCACAATAAATATATACATTTTAAGGAGGAATATACAGAAACTATGAAAACAATATGATATTATCTCAGTAACAGTAGCAGGAGTTCACACTTTTTAATAGATTCAGACTATATATACAAAGCCTAAACTGGAAATAGTTTTAGTATGTGGGAGCAGATGGATTTGGATTGCAGAGAACGTCAATGTCGTACTTTATTGGTTGTCTGAACACCTCTGTGTAGTCAATACATAATATTATTGTTGCTCACTGGTATGTCTGATTAGGAATTGCATATGTTTTGGAGGGTAAATATAACTTCTGTGCTATTAACATCTTGTCCAAAAGGGGAGAGAGAAAGAGAAAATATGTATCGAGGGGCACTCAAAGGGTTTAAATTGTTGAATGTAGACTATCAAATTGAGAAAAATTCATATATATATAAAAAACATAACTTTATTGGTATTCATTAAAATACTGGAGTTCCCCATGTATTATTAGGGGTTAATGACAAATCACAAAATTAGCGAAAATATTAAAAAATGTAAATGAGTAATAGTGACCAGAATTGAGGATACTGTTAATAAGCAGTGTTACCTGCTATTCTGTGTTGCTGTCTATAATATTAATTGTGGGTGAAATACCCTATATAGTATAAGTCAAAATACCTGTAGTCTAAACCTTACAGTAATAAGAGTATGATCCTATTAGTAATATGTGATGATATAAAGACCGCGTCTATACGCGTAGTCACTCTGGATAGAGTTGAAAGGACAGATCAGGATATACAGTTTCCTGTAATCAGCTGTGCCTTATTTACATAAAGATTATGCTAATAGGATTATCCATAACACCTATACAGTACTATTGTATTATTCATTTTTGTCTATTCATTGTAATCAGTTGTGCCGTGTTTACATGAGGATTATGCTAATAGGATTATCCATAACACCTATGCAGTACTATTGTATTAATCGTTGTTGTCTATATGTATAGAGACTTTATTGATAATCTGAGTCTAGTTTCATTATCCAACATTAGTAAAATCAAAAGCCCATAATGAGTGGCTCTGCATGGTGGAGTTAGTACTGCTTTCCCTGTAAAGGACCCTGTATAGCAGACGCTGATATACGTGACTATTATGTTAACATATCTATCCTTTTACGGAATATAGATGATGTTATAAGTAGCCCCCTAACATGAGCACAGTGATTTATAGGCGGAAAAAACTGAAGGTTAGAATGATATTACAAGTTTGACAAGACAGCATTGCACAGAAACGCCTAACGCGCGTTTTGCTAATTGGCTTTATCAAAGGCAAGCCGAAGCAGCCCTTCAGTGTCCTATTTAAAGCGTATAGCCCCGCCTCCAAATGACGTCAGTGTAAGTGACGTTTTGGGGAAACGGGTGGAGTTACTTGATTGGCAGGTATGCATGACAGTGTTCTAATAGCTTTATAATGAACACGCTGTAAATGTACCAACGGTTTGTAGTAACAGAGAATGTATGTTTTTTGAAAGGAAATACCTTCCGAAACAGTTTGATAAGGATACAATAATCTAGATGTGAAGTTATATAGTTGTATGAATAATTTGGAATAACCAAAAATTAAGATTACATGTTGTCACATATAATAAACTGTATATTTATAAACGTTATTTTGGATACAATATTAATATACATTTGGCTGAAAATATGAATCCTGATTTCATTAAGAGAGATACATTGTTGATTATAGGATTATAAAAGGTGTCATTCTTAAAAGGTAAGTATAGATTATTCAAATAATCAAAATAAGTCTCGTGTGTTATAAACATTAATAAAGCAAATTTATTTTCCCTAACAAACTGTACTGTGAGTGAGTTATTATTTTTATTAAGTTAAGAGGGATAAGTAATAATAATCATTATCCCATTATGTGAGAAAATTAGTGAATAATTTAAACATGAGGTGAAAAAGCAACAATTCAAGAAAGATAAATATAAAATAAAAATTGGAAAGTAAAAAGGTGTTGATCAGTGTACATGATGTACATGGTGAGAAATAAGTGAGCTATTTATTTAAATATCAGAATACTTATTTGTGTTAAAACAAAATATTAAATCTGTAGTGTGATATGCAATACTGGTTGTAAAGGTAGTGTGAACAGACAGTGATGATTACCATAACAGTTTGACATCTTATAAAAAAGAAAAAATAATAATAATTAGTGTCACATGTTCTCATCATAATAATAAGAAGTTTATTTTGTACACCTATCATATACAAAGTTCTTATATAGAAAGATTTAGTTTTCTGTTTTGTTTACCAGAAAAAATAGAAATAACTATATGCAAAATATTTATCCAACCAAAATTTAGTTTGATAGGTCATAAAAATACCATATAATTATTGGAATCATTTAAGCCATGTGGGGTTAGGCTATTCATGATGAAGATCTTTTTAGTCTCCCTTTTGAGTAGTTCCCGTTGGAGGTCTCCCCCTCTTAGACCTAGTGTAATTTGTTGACAGAGTGACTACGCGTATAGACGCGGTCTTTATATCATCACATATTACTAATAGGATCATACTCTTATTACTGTAAGGTTTAGACTACAGGTATTTTGACTTATACTATATAGGGTATTTCACCCACAATTAATATTATAGACAGCAACACAGAATAGCAGGTAACACTGCTTATTAACAGTATCCTCAATTCTGGTCACTATTACTCATTTACATTTTTTAATATTTTCGCTAATTTTGTGATTTGTCATTAACCCCTAATAATACATGGGGAACTCCAGTATTTTAATGAATACCAATAAAGTTATGTTTTTTATATATATATGAATTTTTCTCAATTTGATAGTCTACATTCAACAATTTAAACCCTTTGAGTGCCCCTCGATACATATTTTCTCTTTCTCTCTCCCCTTTTGGACATACATGTTATAGTATGTGAGGGTGCACCACAAATCAGTAATAGATTATTTACATAGGTCACATTTGGTTTGACTTTATTAAATATTTTCTGTATGGGTTTACCCAGTGCGGTCTACAATTTTCTAGCTCTATTAACATCTTGCCTACTATCCTGGAATGCTCAGGGGGTTCCCGAATTTTGGGCAGTCTTTTAGGGTGAGTCACGTCATTTAGCCACGCCCCCACAGTGCAGTGTTGTAAATTACAAAAGGGGTCTGGGCTATGTTGATGCATGATTTCGGTGTTGTTGAAGATGGCGGGGGGCGGGCTAAACATGTCATTGTGGTCCCGCCCCCTGCTGCGATTGGCTAAAATTGCCTGAGATTGACAGGGGCGGAGGCTACCGGTGCCCCCTCGACTGACCCCCTCCAGGAAAGCTGCCTGCAAAAGTAAGCAAGTATGTTGTAAATGCTGCCTAAATCACTCAAACATATCTGAGCTCACTGCAGGAATATGATACCAGCAAAAGATCACAACTAGACAGAGAACATTTAACTTCTAATTAATAGATAGTTTATATTACCTATTGGACAATGTGATCTTGTGGAGACTGTGGCAACATTAATCTACCCATTTTCTCATATATGGGACTATTTGTACTAAGATATCATTCAAGATTCTCTCACTCCTGTGTCTTACTACATATAATTCATCTACCCCCTTGGATTGATGGAAAGAGAAGGAATAAAAGGGGAAGCAAGTTGTGTACATCTGCTATATTAGACTTTTATTTACCCTGCCATTTTTTATCACTATTTTTAATTAAGTATATATTATATTTGCTCCATGTTATACATTATATGCTCTTTCCTATACATTTTAGGTGCTGTAGATTATGCTCTACATTGACCCTAATTTTTATGCAGTGTTTGTGTATTTGTGGCTGCATAATGTAGAAGACAATACACTTTTTCTGCTATTGTAATACAATTTTAGAATTCCCAGTGTAGTCTGTCCCCTGCAACTAGTTCATTTTTATTTGTATTCAGCAGTATCTTAGTGGCTATACATTTTTGGCATTTTAATATATATATATATATATATATATATATATATATATATATATATATATATATGTAATATTGTATATGCAGAGATTTCCTTTAGATAACTCCATAAATTTGGAGTTCTAGCCTTACCTGTTTATCCATTTCATTGATTATTCATGGGAAATCAATTGTTTTTCAATTACACTATACTTAATAATTCTACCTCTGCAATATACATTACCCAATAATCCTGCAAAAATGCCTATTGCAGCTTTGTCATCATAAACATATATAACATGGGCGCAGGGGTGGAACAGTGCATCCGCAGGCCTCTTTAGCAATAATTGGGTAGGGGCGTTCTTGTGTCCTGGGTCCCCCACTAGAGCAGAATGGGGGTCCTATTCTGAGCATGTGAGGTCTCCTCAGAAGAGGTCTCCACTTGGCTCTTTTGAAGGCAGAGGTGGGAGAGCTAGACGAGTGGGCGCCGCTCACCTACTGGCCCTGTAGCTGCCAAAACCCCTGCACCTACCTATCGTTACTTCCCTGGCATGGGAACCATGCTGCTGTCAGCATTTTTAAAAACAAAGAGAGTAAAGCAATTGAACGTGTTATGCTGGCGTGTCCTGTCATCAACTTACAGAACTGATGGTAGCGGTCTTCACCTATAACAGCCGTCTTTCCTGTAGAGCTTGATGTGCTCACAGGTACTCGGATGCCCCCAGGACTTAACTCTAATGTAGTGTAAGTTGATGCGCAAGACCACAGCAAACAGGAAGGAGGAGCCAATCTGAAACGTAGCGAGGAGTCCAGAGGCAGGCCTAGGTCAAGGGGTCCGAAGCAGACAGGATGGTCAGGAATAAACAAGGTCAGGGCTGGCGGCAAACAGAATAATCCAGAAAACAGGTCCAAAGGTCAGGGCAATCAGCAATCCAACATAGTCCAAGAAACGAGCCAAGGGTCACAACAAAAAGGTCAATCCAGAGAATAGCAAGGCACACAGTACACGTGAGCAAGTCAGGAACAGGAATCCAGAAGCTATAACCGGCAGGGAGGCTAAGCCCTCCATGCCTTAAATACAGAAATTGACCAATGGTAGTTAGGAGAGGGGAGTGCACTAATGAGCTCCCCATAGTGTGCTTAATTAATTAGCACCTTTTGCACACGTGCCCGACTAGCCCAGATGCCGGGATGCGGCACGGCCATTGTCCTGGAGGTCCTGGAAGTGATGTTCCGGCTGTCACCATGACAGTGTTGATGTCTCTAATAGATATTCAGGTATAGAACATCTAATTACTTTTTAAAAAAAAAGTTCTCCTTACTGGTCAGCAGCGCTATAAATTGTGATATGCTGCAATAACTTTTTGTGGAATTACAAAAAAACTAGGATAAGGAAATACCTGCTGTCTAAGGCTTCGGTGTCTGGTGTCCTCGGCCTGCCTTTATTTTGCAGATATTATCAAGCCACTCAGCTGAGTCAATTGTTGACTTAGAAAATAAGCTAGTTGGTGCCAGCTCCCTGGAGTTTATACCTTGCCCCCCTCCAAAACACATAGACCAGTCTCAGCTTCCTCCATTCCAACAGTGTGATTTTCATTATCATTCTGGGATTCTGTGAATTGAAGTCTCCACCTATCAGGCAAACCCCTCCCTGCTTACCCCAATATGGTACCTCCCTCTCTTTCCTCCAGGACAGGAGGCTGGCATGGTCCTGGAGTGGAGGGCTGCAGGGATCACGCATTTCCATCACATTGTTGGTCCCAACATTGGCCCCAGACCGTTCCCCGATATACATGACAAACACCCTATTCCCAAGAATTATTTTTTTTAAATAATTCCTGCAAATACACCAGTTTGTCCAGACCTCCCTTAAAACCACACCTTAGCGGTAACTTTCTCAGTTTTAACTCACCTGTATTTACAATTACGACTACAAGGCAGCCATTTATCACCTCTATCACACTGTTCCTGCAACGCTGCATCCACCACCTGACACTCATGTATTGGACTGGGAAACTAACTTGGGAACCTCCCTCTGTGTGAAAATGCGGAAAATAATCTACTCATGGGACTCCAAATGCTCCATCGGTGTCGCCATAAGCAAGTGTTTACATACAGTTACGAGCCGCGGCGGTGCCCAGCCGTCGCGACTCGTCTCCTGGTCTCCCCGAAGTCCCGGCCGTCACCTTGATGACCGGGACGTCACTTCCGGCACTGGCCAGACACTTCCTCCGCAGCGCTGCGTCCTGGCAATGAATGAAAGCCAGGCGTGTGCGCAAATTGGCCCCACCAGACTGCGGGCTAATTAATAAAATTATTAATTTTATGCAGGGGGCTGTGTGATTTCAGAGTCAGGCTCTGATTGGCTGCTTGTACTATTTAAGGCAGGGAGGGCTTAGCCTTCCTGCCGGTTATAGCTTCCAGTTCTGTGTTGCACCTTATAGCCTGCTCCTGTACCTTGCTGCTGTGTACCTTTGATTGGATTCTCCCCTGTATGACCTTTTGCCTGTCCCTGGATCTTGAGCCTTTGCCTGTGACCCCAACCCAGCTGTTATCTGACATCGCCTCTGGTTCTCCGCAGCCAGTACCCATCTCCGGACCCTCAGCTGTCTGCGGCCAAGTCTGTCCCCACCACAAGGGGCTCCAGAGAAAGCCAGACTTCTGAGTAGACTCCGCGTTTTGTGGTGCTGACTGCTGGGGTTCCTAACATTATAAGACATTCCGGTGACGAAAACTGGAATGGACGGAAGCGGAACCGGACCGCCTCCATCTCAAGTTCTGGCTGGCCATGTCTTTGGACCAGCACCGCCTTCATGTGAAACAGGTCCTGCTCAAACTCCAGCAGCATCAACTCTTTGCTAAACTTGAGAAATGTGAATTTGAAGTCCGAAAAGTCTCTTTTCTTGGATACATTATCTCTCCAGATGGGTTCCTAATGGATCCTAGCAAACTTCAAGCGATCCTAGAATGGGTACGTCCACATAATCTCAAGGCCATCCAGAGGTTTCTGGGTTTCGCAAATTATTACCGGAGATTTATTCATTCATTCTCTGACCTAGTTGCTCCTATTACCGCCTAACCTGAAAAGGGGCTCATGCCACCAATTGGACCTCCGATGCCATAGTCTCTTTTGAAGCCCTAAAGTCAACGTTTGCCTCAGCTCCAGTCTTGAGACACCCCAATCCTGAATTGCCTTTCGTCATTGAAGTGGATGCCTCTGATGTGGGTGCAGGCGCTGTTCTATCCCAGAAGGATCCTCGAGACCACAAGTTACACCCATGTGCCTACTTCTCACGAAAGTTCTCTTCTGCTGAGATTAATTGATGATGGGCAATCGTGAACTCCTGGCTATTAAGTGGGCATTTGAGGAATGGAGGCACTGGCTAAAAGGAGCTCTCCATGTTATCTCTGTACTTACGGATCACAAAAATCTCCTGTTCATTGAATCTGCTAAACACTTGAATTCCAGGCAAGCACGTTGGGCTTTGTTTTTTACCCGCTTTAACTTCATTATCTCTTACAGACCGGGCTCCAAAATTACCAAAGCGGACACCCTCTCCAGAAGTTTAATTTCTTCTCACACCCCGTCTACAATCCCGCTTCCTATTATTTCTCCAGCTTCCATCCATGCAGGCTTGACCTTGGATCTAGGAGCATCTCTTAACCGGTTCCAAAGAATTGCTCCTCCTGAGACTCCGTCTGGCAAATTTATTTGTACCGGTTCACCTTAGGAAGGCCGTCTTGTCCGAAGCCCATGAAAATAAAAGTGCCGGTCATCCAGGCATCTTTAAAACTATTGAAATTCTCTCACGTTCCGTTTGGTGGCCCACCTTAGCTTCTGATGTCAGAGATTTTGTCCTATCCTGTAAGGACTGTGCCAGGAACAAGTCTTTTAGAAATTGTCCGTCGGATCAACTCATGCCCTTGTTCACTCCAACCAAACCATGGTCCCATATCTCAATGGACTTCATTGTGGATTTACCCAGCTCATCTTGTCACTTTACAATTTGGGTGGTGGTTGACCTTTTTAGCAAAATGGCTCACTTTATTCCTTTGGCAGGGTTACCCAATGCTCAGACCCTAGCATCGTTGTTCATCCACCATGTCTTTCGCCTCCACGGGTTGCCGGAGGATATTGTTTTGGACCGTGGGTCTCAATTCATCGCTCAATTCTGGAGATCCTTCTGCACTCATCTAGGCATCAACATCAGCCTGTCGGCTGCCTGTCATCCACAGTCAAATGGTCAGTCAGACAGAGAGAGTCAATCAGTCTCTGGAACAATTCCTTCGATTATCTGTCTCCAAATTTCATAATAACTGTTCCTCATTGCTCCCATGGGCTAAATTTGCTTACAACAACGCCTCTCATTTTTCCACCCGGTTCTCTCCGTTATTTTGTAATTTTGGATTTCATCCCAGGGACAATTCTCTTTCTACAATCAATTCATCTGGTTCTTCTGGTATACGTCCAATTGCCTCTCGTCTTAGGAATATTTGGAAGGAGGTCCATTCCACCCTGCTTCAAGCTTATGCTCGAGCAAAATTTTATTCTATTCGCCACCGCAAGACCTGTTCTCTTAAAGTGGGAGACAAAGTATGGCTGTCTACCCGCAATATTACAATTAAAGAACCCTGCAAGAAATTGGGACCTAGGTTCATCGGACCCTTCTCTATTATTAAGAAAATCAACCCGGTTGCTTTCAGGCTCAAGCTTCCATCTTCCTTAAGAATCCCTTATACATTCCACTGTTCCCTCTTAAAACCTGTTATCTCATCATCCAAATTTGGAACTCACGAACCATCAAAACCTTGACCAGTCAATGTGCAGGAGTCTCATGAATTTATTGTAGAGAAAATTCTCGATTCAAAAAAAGTCCTGGGTCAAACCCATTTCCTGGTACATTGGAAGGGCTACAGTCCTGACGAGTGCTTGTGGGTTCCTCAGAAACGCCTGCACGCTAACAGACTCCTCAAGGAATTCTTTAAACGGTTCCCGGGAAAACCTGGATGTCGGGGTTACGAGCCGCGGCGGTGCCCAGCCGCAGCGACTCATCTCCTGGTCTCCCTGAAGTCCCGGCCATCACCTTGACGACCGGGACGTCACTTCCGGCCTCCGCAGCGCCGCATCCCGGCAATGAATGAAAGCCGGGTGCGTGTGCAAATTGGCCCCACCAGCCTGCGGGCTAATTAATGAAATGATTTATATTATGCAGGGGGCTGTGTGATTTCAGAGTCAGGCTCTGATTGGTTGCTTGTACTATTTAAGGCAGGGAGGGCTTAGCCTCCCTGCCGGTTATAGCTTCCAGTTCTGTGTTGCACCTTATAGCCTGCTCCTGTACCGTGCTGCTGTGTACCTTTGATTGGATTCTACAGGTATGACCTTTTGCCTGTCCCTGGATCTTGAGCCTTTGCCTGTGACCTTGACCTATTTGCCTGTCTTTGGATTGTGAACCTTGCCTGTGACCTTGACCTATTTGCCTGTCCCCGGATCTGAACCTTTTCCTGTGACCCCGACATCGCCTCTGGTTCTCTGCAGCCAGTACCCATCTCCCGACCCTCAGCTGTCTGCGGCCAAGTCTGTCCCCACCACTAGGGGCTCCAGTGAAAGCCAGACTTCTGAGTAGACTCCGGGTTTTGTGGTGCTGACTGATGAGGTTCCTAACACATACGTTCTTCCCTGGCTCTTCCGATTTGTGCTAGAGGGAGTGCGGCCAGCAGGGCAACTAAAAGCACATTTGGTAGTCCTGTCTGATTATCACTCCCTCCTGGACCAAATTAACAACTCTCATGTTAGCCAGCAGCCGCTGGCCGCGACTCTCTCTCTGTCCGCATCTCGTGTACAGGCTGTCGTCACTTCTGTCCATGAGTAGTCATCATTGAACCTGATTGCCACCCCTGTAGTTCCCCTCTCCTCATTGGTCTTCTTATCTTTATAAGGCAGGGAGGGCTTAGCCTCCCTGCCGGTTATAGCATTCAGTTCCTGGCTACTGTCCTGCTCCTGTCTTATTGTGTTTTTCCCTGGATTGCTTTCTGTTTTTCACCTTTGGCTTGTTTCCTGAACTTCGGGTATTTGCTTGTGGCCCTGATCTTTGCTTGTGACTCGGATACTCCCGTTTGCTGCCGGCCCTGATCTTTGCCTGAACCTGACCCCACTGGCTTCTCTTGTCCATAGAACCTGGCTTGTTCCTGACCATCGTTACTTTCTGTCATCACCTCCTATTTCCGTGCTGCGGCGTTAATCATAAGCTTTCACTACGTTGAGTTTAAGACCTGGGGGCATCTGAGTACCTGTGAGCATATCTAACTCTACGGGAAAGATGGCTGCTGTAGGTGAAGACCTCTGCTATAGTTCTGCAAGCTTATGGTAATTGTTGGTAGACGTAACATCTCATTCCAGATATTACTGGACTCAACCTTTGTTTGTCCATTACAATTTTATTCTCTGTGCACTCATCCCCTACATTGACAGGTCCCTTGACAAACTAATTTTACACATCTCCTGCGCTGCCTAATTTCAAATAGCTTGGAATTTGGAAAAATCATAACTCCCCCTTGCCACTAAGAAGTTATAAACCACATATGGTTTATTTCCAAAATGGAATACATTATCAGCCTCCAGAATAATATGGTCTCCTCCTTTCACAAAATTTGTGACCCGTGGTATGCTTATCCTGATGCCTCACTCTCAGGAACCTTCTGAATCTGCCATACTACCATAATCCCTATCCCTCACCCCCCTGACACCAGCTCTTGGACCTCTCCACCTTACTTCCCCATAAACTGGTACTATACTGTTGCTTTAGACATGTACATACCTTTTTCTATTTCCTATGTCACTCAGACACTTCGTTTTTATTGTTAGGCTGTAATTCTGTTGTTTGCCAATGTGACTAATCATTTTGTCTAACTGCTCGTCTTGTTTATTGTACTGCTTGTCCACATAGAGTGACGTTAAATGGTGATATACTGAAGGCAATGCAAGGCTGAAGAGAAAGAGCAAACATTGTAACCCCCAAAATGTAAAAACACCTCTCACAGCTGCAAACATTAGCCAGTCTGCTGTCAGACTGGCAGAACAGAACACCTGAAATGAGCCAACCCTTCTCTCTCCATTTACACCCAAGGGACCCTTACCAGTTTTTCTTGAAACTGAACACACTCTTAGGGAATTTCCTTCCCACACAAAGCAATCTCCCTGGGATTTAAAAGCTTGTAAGACAGACAGCTTGGAACATGTATACCCGCCATTTGCCACTTTCCCAGTGCTTCTGTCCCACAATATACAAACAGAGCAGTGAGTTTATATTCATATGCCACAAATATTTGAGCTATATTAGACAAAAAAAGAGATTTTTTTTTTAAATAATGCTTTTATATGTTTGATTGTATGAATAATGTCCTGTAGATGTATGTTATCCCATATAACTTATATTTTTCGTTTGATTCGATAAATGTGTAAAAAGTTTGTTTAAAAAAAATACATAATATTTTCAAGGTGGCCACATAGGTCAGTAATAAGTCCACTTAAATGTCTGTGGACAAATGAGCATTCAGACTGAAGCTCTACTTTTCGTAATATCCAGAATTCAAAGAAGGCTTTCATGGTGGTGTCACAAGATGCACATAATTGGTAAATTGGTACTGTGGTTGTTATGGTCAGTGAACATATTTATTTAAATTAACTACATTTTTCACATTTTACATTACTGTGATAAATGAATTAGTATGTAGTAACAGTGGCCAAGGGAATGGGGGTAGTAAAATGCTGGAGGGTTTTATCCTGTGGGGGCATTAGTTAAGGGCAGGTGTCCATAGTAAGTACCACAATGATGAGTCAAGATATTAAAGCTGCACCGCCACCTATGTAAAAGATTTTACTAACATGCGCCTTTCCCTAGCTGGAGCGCCGGAAGGCTGCTACATGTCGCTGCTTAAATTGCAGTGGAGGGAGGTGTGACCGGGAGGACTAATCAAGAGATTGCAGCTTTTGATTGGTCCACTCGCTTATACCGCATCCGACCTCACACAGTTTTTGGCAGGTGCTGTAAGAGGAAGCCCCAGGAAAACCGGCTGAGATCAGGAATCATCCTATATTTTTAATGTTAGTGCCTTCCAGTTGCACTTTGGTGTAAAAGCAAATTTCTGCGTGACATTTACATTTTTGCACAGTGCGCTTATTCCTTACTCCTTGCAAATCTAGGTGCACTTCAATTTTGCGGAGTAGTTGTGCAATGGGGTAAAGGCAAGACATTTTGCACTGCACATTCAGTCTGATAAAAATACGACTTGCTCTGGTAGTCTGAAATTGTAGGAATACAATGAAATCTCTCTTAAAAACTTAAGGTCTTAGTTTTATATCCTTTTTTTTTTTACTTTTCAGACTAGCAAAGGAGATGAGCTTTCAACTCGTATCCAAAGTACACTTGGAAACTATGATGAGATGAAGGACCTGTTGACTGAGAGATCCAACCAAAGTCATCTAGTTGGCATTCCAAAATCAGAAGCAGTAAACACAGCTGTTGGGAAAACAGAAGAACATTTCCATCAGAACACCATAGAAAGCCATTACTCCATTTGTCACACCGTACAGACGGGTATCACACCTGGAACTAAATCTCTAAAGCTGAACAGCAGAACCACAATGAACTGGCATGAAGCTGGAAATACCTCTTTGGGGCAAAACATAGTAGGAAAAACTGACCAAAGAATAATTGGTTCCCCCACTAGTGACTTTAAATGTGAACCCCAAAAACATATTACAGAGAAAAATAAAAAGTATTCGTTAAGCCCAACATCATCCACAACTTCTTCCTCTAACGACCATCATCTTAGTGTTTTAACTTGTACATTGGAGAAACCTCTCAATATGCAGATGACACAGTCAAAGTTAAATTGTAATCTAGAATTCGATCTTTCCATCAAAGAGAAAACCTGCAACAAAAATAGCAATAGTTCTCATTCCATGCAGAACTTTCCTTCATCCATCAGCTCCAAGCTGAATCCTGTCCAGCAAAAGCCAACAGCATATGTACGTCCAATGGATGGTCAAGACCAGACCCCAAACGAGTCACCAAAACTAAAACTATCAACTGAGTTTAACATGCTATTCCCCTTATATAGAGGACTATCTAATAAAGTGGACTCAGACAGGTTACTGAGTGACAAAACAGAAACACCTGTAGACCTATCTGAAGGAGAGGTAAGTGTAACTTACGTGTCTTTTTATGAGCTTTTTAATTACAATTATTGTATGTTACTTCAGGTCCCTATTTGTTAATCAGCATTTCCATTTACTATATTGCTCATTGTCACATTTTTGTCACACAAGTTGTTTATGAATTGAATGAATGTCTCTTAAATTCCAGATAAATAATGCAATTTGTTGTCATTAGAAGTTGTAGGGTAATAACAATATTGCAAATATTTTTGGGGAATTTCTGTCCGTAATTATTACAGTGCTTAGAGTTTATTCCCTGGCTTTATATGGTGCATCTCCTATCAATCAACATCCCATTAATATGTAGTTGTGTTATGTCAATCTATTACTTTTCATGCAGTTACATATAAAAAAAAAAAATAGAAGATAATCTCAAAGCTCAAAGCTTGGTTGCTATGTGAGTTCATTCCATTTACGGAAAGACCACATTAAAGTAAGTGTTTTAATAAAATATCTTCATTGATAAATTGATAAATTATGTTTTTTTTGAAAGGGAGGTTTATTTTAGAAACCTCCCTCACCAACATCTGAGTGTTTTATTATGTCGTACTTGAATAGAAGTAGTTTCCACCTCTAGTTATGGTTCCTTGTCTCCAAACACCTGAGTGGCTGCATCAACAGAAGTGTGTAAGCCAACAACAAGCTGGTGGTGGCAGCTACTGTCTGACATTTTCCCACTCACAATTTTCTAAAAGCTAGCACCACAGAACTTTTGACATCACCACAGGTGCCCACTGTTTAGAGAATGTTAAGAACAGGAGTTTTGTAATAAAGACAGAAACTGATTGGACATTCCATTCACTACATACCACACGATTCTAACAATAAAAACGGTTCCACGGGATGGAATCTTTTTGAATTTTGTATGCAATCGGCACTGTGAGTGATATCGAGAATTCTAGAGTCCTTAGATGGTAGGGGTGCAGGTTGGCAAATAGCCACTAAGGAACTCATCTAGAGTGTGCAATAATAATAATAAAAAACCACAATAAGGAGCGCCAGTCATCTTGGTTATGTGAAATAAAAATTAAAAATGAAACAGATATGGCAGAATACACTCAAATTCCTGATAATTATTAAACAATCATTTATTTAACATAAAATCAATAAAATATATTATGTATATAACTATTGTAATTATCTACAAACGTATTTAACATTGATATCACATATAAAATATGTACACAAATATATATGATGATGGGGTTGTCCAAGATGGTTAGAACAATAATTACCAAATTATCTAGTCTAATATTAAAATCATATATATATAAAGTCCTATCAGGACATTGTTAGTAATTCAAACAGTACCTGGAGGGTTCGAGTGGTCAAGTCGCCCTCCTCCCATACTAAATCACTCGTTATGTGATGATTGTATGATATTCACATGTCTGGAAATTCAAACATGCAGGCGGAAGTGTCCAAACTGTAATTATAACTCCTTAAAACAAGCCAATAGTTGGAAATAGAATGACATACAGTACTTGCCAGGACCAATCACAGTCACCTGTGTATTGTTGCACATTAGGAAACTGATGGTTTATGAAGATTTCCTTGGCACACACTGGACAGCTAACTTCAGGACTGAGCGTCTCTCCATGCAAACAGATAGCCGGATAAAATAGATGTCTCTCACACCAGATCTCCCAGTTAACATATCCTTTTTATTTGCGGGTGGTCAGGTGTAATTATTGGATGAAGATGATGGCGAACACCTGAACTAGTGCACCACTTGTAATTAGAGGTTTGGGAATGTTTCAAAGATGCTTATTGAGACTCTAGTAGTTGTTCGGCCATTTATTAGGATTAATCGAGCGTGTTGTAGTTGGTCAGATATTGTAAGAGTGTGTACGCTTCCATGACCATGTTTTATCATACCAAAGCACGTCATATATGTTGATTGGGTTTTTCTAAACTTCCTAAATATCACAGTCAACGATGGAACGATGTCAGGCAAAAGTGAAAGTGTGTACGCACTCACGACCAACAGTGTAGGTAGAGTGTGTACAAAGACACAATCTTTTCAGCAGATGGTTGTGAGAGATGAAGAGCACAGATCTGAAGGTAAATTGTGTAGGTGTGTCCGCATGAATCTGGATGAACAGCGACACTTTCAGTCATTGGTGAAATCGTTACAGAATTTGCATCTGAAGTAAGATTGCATAGGTGTGTACCCAGCTTTACGCGTACACTTCCTTTCCACTCTAAATCAGGCCCATAATCACAACTCATGGAATATCTGAATTCTAGTATCCACTGGGTGCCTGCTTATTTCACAGGTTTTTTTTTTCACCTTGGAAAGCAAGAAGTGTTTTATAGGATGACTACCACCCTTCTTGACAAAAAGGGAGTGAATTTATATTTTTTGGAGATTATTTGGATTACTGGTGTTAAAGCAATTATTACCTTAATTATTATTTCACTTTTTTTTATTATATATCAATGTCTATTTAACCTGTAAACCTGGTTATTAAGCATTAAGTATTGATCTTAGTTTAAATTCAAAGTGATAAATCAGTGAAGCAGATTAGGGTTAGGAGTTTACAGTAAATTGCCCCTGTTAACTTTGTGTTTAATGTTTATTAAACACAAAGATAACTGATGTTTATATCTATATATTAAATATGCATTCTGAAACTATGCCTGATTTATAATACAAATTATAATATTATATATATATATATATATATATATATATATATATATATATATATATATATATATATATAAACAGGGCCGGATTAACCATAGGGCTAACTGGGCTACAGCCCAGGGGCCTATGGCATCCAGGGGGCCCTTGAAAGTGCTCAGCAGCAGTATTGATCGGTCGGGGGCGCCCCCGGCGCGATCAATGCTACAGAGCACTTTCACTGCGGTCCTTCCCCGGCGAGCTGTAGTCTCCTTACTGAGGAGATCTTGTGAGTCTCACTCTCACGAGATCTCCTCAGTAAAGAGCGTACGGCTCGCCGGAGAAGGAGGTAAGTGCTGGGGTGGGCAGCTAGGATCACAGGGGGGGGGGGCCCTCATGGGGAAATGGAGGCCCCCTTAGCCCATGGGCCTCCATTCCCTTAATCCGGCACTGTATTTAAACGCCTGTAAATAATAGCTGTATATAAACAGTTCTGACATCATCACTTATAATTGGTCAGTTCTGATGTTCAGTGTTCATTAGGAAAACATGTGCATTACAAGGGGTAACACCTCCTTCTGTAATCTATTACAGATATTATTATAATATACCTTATGCCTTTATATAGTCATGATTGATATGGCAAACCACCATATATCGCCCAACTTCAGCCACTCAATACATAACCAACTTAATTGACGGTTTTCCAGTATTTGTTTCTTCAAAATTCATGTTCTTTCTTTTTTAATTTATATGTAAATGTTAATTTTCTCTATGGATGTTTATTTGTTTCATCAGTTAATCTACCTGAATATAACATTGCTCTGAAGGTGTTGCACTTCCATTCATTTCTATAAGGTGTTATCAGAACCCTAATTCATTACATATTTAATTAACTCAGTTGGAAAATGTGATATTTAAATAACACTTGTTTTATTTGCTTGACATGAAAATGACTAACTGAAGGTATTGCAACCCCAGCTCTGAAGCACCACAGAGAAACAATTTAGCTTAAAGGAAAAAATAACATTGGAGATCTTATTCCCTGTCACTCTTGGTTACCTTTCTATGAAAACTGATAACTTTCAAATTAAAACCGGCACCAGCCTGTCTGGAGAAAATGCATCCAAAGTGTATTTTGTATAATGCATTACATTTTCATGTGACCCAGTATTGTAAATTACATTACAGATTGTCCACTCTTCCATTTAGTCCAGTCTGACAGGTAGTTTCATTAACACATTGACTCATTTTAGACTTGAACTGATCAATGTGAGTTATAACATTAGTTAAAATACATTTTAAAATTCAGAGTGGACCAGTAAGTCACTTCCAGACAAGTAATGCATCCACTGCAGGTCCAGAGCCATCACAACGTAGTTCCAGGCCTGCCAAGGGTGCTTCCCCAAACTGCTACAGGAGACAAAAGCCAAGTGTAGTATTCTGTGCCTCTACCGCCCTCCCCACACCTACTACCGCTTCAGTCTACATAGTGCAGGCTCTCTTGTTCTTCTTTGCACATCAGGGACCACAGCTGCTGATGTTAGCAGACGTCAGATTTACAAGGGCGGCTAAGTGCATGTTTCCACAGGTGAACCAGCAATAATCGCTAGCAGTAAGGAGGGTCCTCAACGTGTGAGAGGAAGTTGTTCATTCAGTTTATAGGTAGCAAAAGGTGCACCAACTATTGTGCTGGCTGCTATGTCAATATATATTCAATATGTCTTCAATTGTTCCACTCAGTATGGAAAAGCATTCAATAACTGAACGTATACTGAGCTGGTAAATGTTAAAATTGATTTCCATCTTGAACATACTTATTACAGTAATAGATATACAATAACAATTGCAAATAGTTGTAATTAAACATTCACTACTATTTTGCAGCTATTCCATTCTGTTGCATGTAATATGCTATGGTAACTTACAAATGCAGAATATTTTGGAGAGACAGTGCTTATGCTATTTCTTCTTCTTTTATGACAGCAAGTGCCTAGTTTTGCATCATTTTACCTGTTTTTACACAGTCACCCATCTGTCAAGATGATACCCTTTGCGGGGAGCAAAACTGTGTTCCTTATGCAATACAGTCATGGCCAAAAGTTTTGAGAATGACACAAATATTATTTTTCACAAAGGCTGCTGCCTCAGTTTTTATAATGGCAATTTGCATATACTCCAGAATGTCATGAAGAGTGATCAGATAAATTGCAATTAATTTAAAGTCCCTCTTTGCTATGACAATGAACTTTATCCCAAAAACATTTACACTGCATTTCAGCCCTGCCACAAAAGGACCAGCTAACATCAAGTCAGTGATTCTTAACATAGGTCAGAGTGTTGATGAGGACAAGGCTGGAGATCACTCTGTCATACTGATTGAGTTAGAATAACAGACTGGAAGCTTTAAAAAAAGGGTGGTGCTTGAAATCATTGTTCTTCCTCTGTTAACCATGGTTACCTGCAAGGAAACACGTGCAGTCATCATTGCATTGCACAAAAAGGGCTTCACAGGCAAGGATATTGCTGCTAGTAAAATTGCACCTAAATCAACCATATATCGAATAATCAAGAACTTCAAGGAGAGAGGTTCAATAGTTGTGAAGAAGGCTTTAGGGCACGCAAGAACATCCAGCAAGCGCCAGGACCGTCTCCTAAAGTTGATTCAGCTGCCAAATCGGGCACCACAAATGCTGAGCTTGCTCAGGAATGGCAGCAGGCAGGTGTGATTGACAGCATGCCAGGGCGAATTGCAGAGGTCTTAAAAAAGGAGGGTTAACACTGCAAATTTTGACTCTTTTCATAAACGTAATGTAGTTGTCAATAGAAGCCTTTGACACTTGTGAAATGCTTGTAATTTTGCTTCAGTATACCATAGCAACATCTGAAAAACAGGTCTACAAACATTGAAGCAGCAAACTTTGTGAAAACCAATACTTGTGTCATTCTCAAACCTTTTGGCCATGAATGTATTTAGGATGAAAGTGTACCATGCTGAATGTAGGGTGACTGCAACAATGCTACTGATTCTCTGGCGAAATGCAAAAACAGATTTGTGATTAGATATTCTAGTGAACTTCATGAGGTATAATAACCAATTTTAGAGGTGTTCCTAGTTTACTGGGCATTCATAAAGTGATGCATTTAGACATAGGAGCAAAGTTATATAAAGGGTGCAAATTTCCACATGGGCAATCCATATTGTGATGCAATTGACACCTTCTACCTGGATTCCCAAATTCTTTTTGTCCTCTGATGGGGAGATTTGGTGCTGGATATTTCATTCAGTGGTCACCTTTTCAACTATAATGGCACATTTTATATAGTTTGAGGTATTTTACTGTTACATAGTTTCCAAATGTCCCTATTTTGAGGGACATTCCCATTATTTAGAGGTTTGCCTCTGGAAATATCTGTCCCTGGAAATGTCTATGTTAGATATGCTTCAATTAGTCATGTATTGTTTCTCAAACCAGATCCAACAAATAGGTGCAAAAATTCAAAAATACCCTGGACTTTCTTAAATTTGTGACGAATAAAAAAATTTGCTAAATTCGAGGAAATCAAACAGATTTAACAAAGTTCGAATGTTTGAGCCAATTTGCACAAAAATTGAAACATAATAATTTTTTTAATGCTGAACCTCGAACACAAGCTTGGAATTTAAAACATTTGTAGTGTTTCGCAGTTTGAATTAATAAAATGTTTAAATACTTTTTGGTTATTTAAAAAATATTTTTAAAATAGTGTTTAAAAATAGAAAATGGAAAAACAGAAATTTTCACGCAAATGGCAAACATCAAGTGCTAATGTCAAAACTGGAATACTAACTGCAAACCTCTTATTATGAATTGGAACAGCGATCTTCAAATGTGAAACAGCGAACGTACCCCATACAGTATATATTTCGAGGCACACTTAAAATGGGGATGATTTGGCGAGTATACCGTGAAGATGTTTGTGCCCATCAAACCAGTGAAATCTGATAAAAATTTTAACTGATTTGAAAATTTCGAGCATGTCTAGTCCCGGTCTTTCAATAATGGCCATATGCACAGTAAAAACAAAATATCTGCCTCTCATTTGAAATTATTATTATTATTATTTTCGGAGCTTCATAAATTGATAGTTATTAAACATAATACTATATTGTATGTGAAATAAAAAAAAAAACATGTTGTAATTAAATTCAGTAAACATAATATAATGAAAATTGTAGTGCTTCAAGGTCCACCGAGACCATATCTTGCTTGATGTGCTGAGAAGTGACGGCTCAGCAGTTAGGCGTCCCTGGAAACTATTTTAAAATATTGGCAACTATGTTTACATGACTTAATTAAGAAATAAATGAGCCTCTAACGTGCATTATTTTAGCAGGAAACAAATGGAAAAGTTGCAATTAATCAAGACGGTGGTCCATAAGTGACTACGTTTTTATTTTGGTTAACATACCTATCATACTCAAAGTATTTGAGTGGACAGACAGAAAAAAACAGAATGGGAGTTTGCATACAGCTTACAGATAGGTACATGGCTACAAAAAATGACCTGTGCCTTCACATTTGTTCATGCTTATACTACATATTGTTGTATGGTGTCATCACCTTATGACTCATCATGATTAAGAGTCACTAATTGACTTGTTTATCCATTGCAGAGCTGGGAATAAAGAATTCTGTATAATGTAATTTTATCATTGAATGCTTTCTGAAGGGCTCTTCCATAGAAATAATTTTAAAAAAGATTATGACAGGCATTAATGCTGGATTTGGACTCCTGCTCATGCCACCATAAATGGACATTTGCTATCAGTGAGCAGGTGATTGATTCGGTTCCTGTGTTCCCGTTTGCTGAACACAGCGCTCAATAAGTCTGGGATTCTCTTAGGTTAGTGATTCCTTTGATAGTCCAGGCATGATCCAGATTGTAACTCTGCTAATACCAACAGACCAAGTGTAAACTTGATCTTACAGCAGATCACATGGAAGCAGGGCCGTAACTAGGGCTGTGCGATTGAAGTGACTGCCCAGGGCACAACACTGCAGTGGGGCACAGTTTATGAATATTTTAGGTTCATTTGGTTAAAACCGAGTGCTAGTGGGAGCTGTATTTTTGTTTCTCGCCCCAGGCACTGCAATTTTTAAAATTAATAATGAAGTTACTGCTCTGCATGCAAGCTACTATAAAATGCAGATAACACCTGATTCAGTAGTATTAGTGTACAGATCCATTAGACCTTCCCCTCACTATAATGGGCCTCTAAAATTGAAACTTAAACAAAGAAAAGGAAAACATTAAAAGTAATAAACATGTATTAAAAAAAAACATAGAAAATGAAATAAATTATTTTGTTCGCCAACAAACAGCCCTAGATTTATACTGTTCTGTAATTTTGTTTAATTCAATTTTTTGGGCTCCCAATTATATGCAGGTATATGTCATGTTATTGCAATGTTTGTATTAATTCTCACCTTTTGACAAACAGTAAGATCTCTGTGATTAACATTGATTAACACTGCAGCAGAGTTCTCTCTATTGACAGGGAGCTGTGATTGACAGCCCCTGCAATTAAGGAAAGTTATAACCACACAGAATACAAGGTGAATGTATCTGTATATCAAAGCCACAGCTGTGATGAAACGCGTCAGGTTTTGGTTATCTTCTGCAGGATGTCGATTTTACATTGTCTGGAAGTTTTGTTACTACAACATCCACTATTGTGTTTGGCAGACGGAGTGGCACAACTTTACTCTTTACATCAGGGGATGAGGCCTTCTTAGAGAGCTCAGCTTTAATCTGCCACAGCCTAGTATAAGTTCTCCTTCACAGACACAGTCCCGGATGGTGAGACAGAGCTTTGATTTTTACATCAGGGGATAAGATGTTCCTAGAGAGCCTACTGTCAATCTCCTGCAGCCAAGTTTTACTTCTCCCCCACAGACACAACAGCGATGAGTGAGGTGAGCTGGCCACTTGCCTCCTCTGTTTATCCACTATAGCATCTTTCATTTCTTCCGCTACTTTATTGTATAATATATAAAAGAAAGCAACATCTCATGCACAAAAAATATATAAAGTCCTCAAAGGATAAGAGGCAATTTCACTCCTACCAGAGCATAATGATGTAAAAGAAATGAATAATATGGCCCCTAGGTAAATAAGATAATAATATTGCCCCCGTTAGTTTTATATTTAAATAATATGGCTGCTGTTACTTATATTATTAAATAATATAGCCCTATTACTTATATAATTAAAGAATATAGGGGGCCCCTGTTAGTTTCATAAATAAACTAACCATGTACTGTTACAGAAAGTGTGGGTTTTTCTTTAATTTCCTCCTTTTCATTTACCAGAGAAACTGCTATTTATCTGGTGGTTTACAAACCGCACATTCTTAAAGTGCATGGTTTGTACACGTCATTGAAAAAAATCGGGATAGTGATATCAAAATGTGTGGTTTGAAAACATGCTACTTTCTGAGCAATTTGGCTTTTAGAAAATCTCACATTTTCCAAAGCTCACATAAAATTGCCAAAAAACTTGCAAATCCGTACTTTGGTTCATTTCCCCCTAAGTGTTAAGAATATTATCTGGCATTTCCACCACAAGCCATCTACTTTGCAAATTGCTCTTGCCCTTAACCAAAATGGCAAGTATTACCTCAGATTAATCCAATTTGGGCCTATAATAGGACTTCCTGAATAAGTCTTTGCTTGTGTATCTTGTTTATTCATCTCCTGTTATCTGAACCTGTTCCTATTGGATTCCCAACCAGCCTGTCAGAAGATACTGAGCAAGGCCTCCTTATTTTCAATGTGCAATAAAACACAATGTGGATAATGACTATCAGCAGCATTATCTGGCTGCCTCTGATTAGTTGAATGCGTATTGACTCTTTCAGCTGATGATACTTAATTCATTAGCATCCTGGCTATATTAGATGAAGTTGCTTTTGTCTATTCGCATTACTTATCTGACTTAATTGACATAATTGACATTGGCTTACTACAGGAAAAAATATTTCCCTTTTGATTCTTAAAGGGGAACACAACAGATGTTTGAATTTAATTTAATTGGTACTTTCTGTTTGTTCGTAAATTACATTTTATATGCAACATGTGACCTTATACTAATAATTGAAAGACAATATTCTCTCTTGTGTATATGACACCTCACTGCACTATTATACTGTGTACAAATTGGATGATATAGATATACTATGGTACCTCAACATCATAAATTTCTCCTTACTCCACTATGGGGGTAAAGAGAAATCCGCATTGTTACATCGCCGCAGAGTGCCTACCGACTTGGAGGCACTCCATGGCTAATCGAATATGCCCCAATATGTGTAAACACACTCATGAAAACAAATGCATGACTGTCACGCAGGATGAATGGGGTTCCCATGTTTTGTCTGACATGCCAGCTCTATTACCCTTTTACACCTATTCTTAGTATTCATGCACATCCAGGCTTGGTACAGATTTCCAGTGTCTCTAGCAAGAACTATATTCTATTTGGCTATCAGTTTACCACCATCTGGTACGGGTAAAACCTACCTTTGGAGTTGTATTTGCATTCTTAATTCTTGTAATGCACTATGTTGGCGCCCCCTGTCTTTTTGTGTTCCATTTACTAGGTCTGACACTTGCAGACAGGTGTTGAATGACCGGGGAGCTGCCTATTACATATAAGTATTATCTTTATTTTATCACACTACTTAATTAAGCGCTCTGGGCTTAAAGATTTTTTTGATATATATATATATATATATATATATATATATATATATATATATATATATATACATACACAGCACAGATAAGGATTTATTACCAAAATTACCGATCAGCCAGAACATTAAAACCACAGTCAAGTGAAGTGTGAAGTTAATAACATTGGTTGTCTCATTACAGTGGCACCTGTCAAAGGGTGGGCTTTATGAGCAGGCAAGTGAACAGACATTTCTTGAAGTTGATGCATTAGAAGCAAGAGAAATGCTCACACGCACCCGGCCGTCCACATGGTCCACTTCTGGTGCTCATGTGCCCACTGTAGGCACTTTTGGTGCTCGACAGGGGTCAGCATGGCACTCTGACCAGTCTGCAGCTACACTGCAAGCTGTGATGCACTGTGTCTTCTGACACCTTTCTAACATAGCCAACATTATCTTAACAGTAGCTCTTCTGTGGGATTGAACCAGATGGGCTAGCCTTTGCTCGCCACGCACATCAATGAGCCCCGGGTTATTACTTGTCCTTCATGGACCACTTTTGGTAGATACTAACCACTGCATACCGGGAACACTCCACCTGCTGTTTTGGAGATACTCTGACTCAGTCGCCTAGCCATCACAATTTGGCTTTTGTCAGAGTCGCTCAGATCTTTAAATTTGCCCATTTTTCCCTGCATCCAACACATCAACTTCAAGAACAGACTGTTAACTTGCTACCTAATATATCGCACCCCTGGACAGGTTTCATTGTAATGAGTTAATCAATCTTATTTATCTTTAATGTTGTGGCCAATTGATGTATGTTAAGCTGACCAACTGACATCAAGGTCTTCCCCTTCTGGGCATGTCTACACTAAATAGAAATACACATCTTTCAAAGGCAAGCCCTACTGCACAAATATTGTGGGGTAGGGCACAGTGATCCTTGCCTAATCCCTCTACGTGTTTCATCTAGGAGAATTTGTCAGGATAGGTGGATCTAGCATGAGATAACACACTTCTCATAGGGTAGCTTGATTGAACTATCAGGTCTACATGCGTTCCACTTAACACATTATATGAACTTATAGTCACTGATCATAAACCCATTAAACAGTGCACATTATTAGACCTTTTATAAACACAGAGGACCTTTTGAATGCAGCTGAAAGTACATCTAACCCAGTCAGGGTTTTTGTAAATAGCCATTTTTTCACGTGATTTGCAAACCAAGCCAATGTATCAAAGCAAAACAGCACATCAAAGCACTTAAATTAACACTGCTTAATGTCAAAATGCAATGTAAGTTTTGAGACCTTAGACAATTACAAAATATCAAATATATCAATCAAGTAGCGGCTTGAAAAACAATAAGCCAAACTACAAGAAAAAAGTCAAATACTTCAGACCTGATTCTGTGATTGATCAAACTACATGTGCCCTGCCAGACGGCCATGAGCAATGGAGAAGACCTCTTGAGTGATACTTATGCCACAGTATAATTGACCTGATTCACTTGCCCATTGTAGCAAAATTGTAAAGATTAGTAAATAAAAACATAGACACAATAGTAAAATAAAGGTTAAGTGAATACAACATTCCGCCAAACCATTATTAACCATTTTATTAAAAAATAAAATCTTCTTTATTTGTTCTTTATCCAGAGTAATCCAATGGCTAATACAGTAGAGCAATTTAAATATGCTTGGGATAGACTTAAGGATATCCTTACAAAGTCTAAAATATCAAATAAGGTTTGAGGTTAAAAAATGGACAGACTAGAATGGCCAAGTGGTTCTTATCTACCGTAAAATTATATGTTTCTATGTTTAAAAAGCAACCTTTCTCTATTGTCTTGATCTGCCATAGTCCAAATCCAAGGGTTCCAATCTTCTTTATTGCCTTAGCTTCCACAGCCCAGGGAGGTCTGAAAAAGCACTTTTCAGTGTTGGTCTGATAAACTTTTGTGTGATGATTATCCCCCTTCCTTCCCAAAGGGGCACTATCCCTGTATCAACTACCCGGGGACTGGTTTTCACCATGACAGGAGGATCCTAGGATCGTGCTGTTATAGTAATATCCTGCCTACTCCGTTTAATCCTGGGTTGGTTGGTGAATTTTGGGAGAGAGGGGACACAATGCCTGAATTTTAAATAATGTATTTATTTTTACAAGAAGCACACATGGAAAAAGGATGTATCATTCCCGTACAGTTTTAGCATGCGATTTGGCTTAAAACCTGCAATTTAGTGTTTTTTAAAAACTAGTGTACATCACATGCAAATGAGGTAAGAGGGAAAAAACCTTTAGTCTTTAAGTGATAGAAATATCTGCCAACAGATTTAACTTCCAGGCACATGAAAGGGGTGTTATAAGGGAAGGGCTGGCAAATTTTAGCAAAAATACAGGTGGCCCAGTGACCCAGCCCACGGTAGCCCACTTTTGGTCCGGTCTGGGGGTCAGATGCCCCTCTGTCCCCCAGCCCAGCCTGCCCCTGAGTGTGACCCTCATTTGAAATTTGCGTGATTTGAGCAGATCGAGTGTGTGACTAATTTTTTTTCTGATTGTTGTTAGATATGGTTAGGATAGGTTTTTATTTTGTTTTAAAACAGTTCACCTTGTTATAAAAAGTACTGATAACATCAACTTTAACAATATTTTCCAATAGCAGATTCATTCTTATACACTTTGTAAACATATTTGTTATTTGCTTATCTTTTACATTGTTTTGAACCAGGGTGAATCATCACCGTAAGAGTGCTTTAGAATTTCTGTAATGACTAGTTCATGTTTCATGTATCCACCTTGTATTCTCGCTCCTCATTACAAAAATGGCGGTCACCAATGGCTGCTTTAATAATGATGGCTGATAATGCCGCTGCCTTAATGAAGCCACCCAGACTTTCCTCACCATTACTACAATTGTCTTATGTTATCTTATATATTAACTGTTCCCTACATCTCTTAAATTGTAAACTCATTTTGACAGTCCAGAAGACTTAAATAAGACGTTTCTTAAGTTAAGATCCTTAATGAATCAGGCCCAAGATGAGAGGAGAAGAGCACATTTTGGTTGTGTTCTGGAATATGTGATAACAATATATGCACATTTTCTATTTATGAATTAATGTTATTTAAATTATGAACATTTTCTAAATATTTCTTATCATACTAGAGGCTTCATCAATTAACACCTCCTTAGTGCAAACCTCCTTACTGCAATGTGATATTTGTACAATATGTGATATTTGTGTATGGCATAACATGGCAGCGCATTCTATCAGTGTATAGGCAATGTACCAATTACATTCTGGATTTTATGGTTTGAGACTATAACCAACATAATTAGATTATTTTCTGAATCCACCTTACACTGACATACTTTTCTGACATGAAGTATAGAGTCTTATTACTGTGATGAAACGGAAAACACAGCTCTAGTCTTTTAGTCATATTGTCATGGATCATGTCTTATTTTCCACTTTGATTATGTGTCACGGGCATTATCCTTACCATTTATTGATTCCGTGTTAGAGTCCCAGGGGGTTCTTGCTCTACATCAGTAAACAGGCTAATGCTGCAGTATTCACGTGTTTGTTGTATCCATACTTTACTTCATAGAAGATAATAAGGCCTCATTGCATGTTGTTGAACTTGAACTTTAGCCAATGGTCGTCCTAAATAGTCTTTACTGTAACCTGCCCTTCCTCATTTGTCATGTATCATTACGCACACACATCAGCAATGGATGCTGGGAGCAAAAATATGATTGAACTACATAAAAATAGAGCTAGCAAATTAGACCGTCTACCTCCTCTGCTTGAAAATGTCTTTGGATAATAAGTAGATTCCTATTTAAATTCATGAGCTATTTCATGACACTGAGTTTTGCTTGAAATGGGAAAGATTAACCTTTTTAAAATTATACACATACAGATACATCTTTCCTGAAGTTGTCAGGTTCTTTTACTGACCACATTTAATTGGGTATGAAATAAGGTGCTTATCTTTATAATAACATGTTTGTTCCATTTTCTTTCAAATCTGCATTTCTATAATAATCTGGACAGATGCTATAAAATGTACACTTAACTGCAATGTTTTCACATTTGTGTGTGGATGATCTTGATTCACTATTAAATGGTAGAAATCTCTGCTTATCTTCCCTCGCACCTCGATGGTGTGCCAGGAAAAATGAGCGGATGTCACAGACTTATGTCAGATATCACTCCTCCGCGAAGTGTCTCACGGACGTTATGGAGACACTTCGCGGCTAATTGAATTTCACGCTAAGCGTTAATGAGAGGTTAGAATAATCCTATTTTACCCAGCAAATTGACACTGTCACTGACTTGTGGTAGTGCACCAGCTCCATTTATTCAGGTGTAAACCTACTATGGTAATGTGTTACGTTGTGGTACTTTGTATAAGGACAAGAAGAGCGCCATTTCAGTTGTTACGTCAGACACAGAATGGCTAGGCAGAGCCATGTATATGTAATGTATTCTATAGTGAAATTACACTTCTATTATAGTGGTACTTATAGCTCTCTACTTGGGTAAAAGGCAGCATGATTGGTTCTTAAATAAAGCATAATGCCTCATAGTTCACATCTTGAAAACTACAGTGTACAATCTTACTTTTTCTGTTTAGTGTATTGCAGTAGTTGTTTTATTCCTATGATTTCAAAAGCACTTATGCAAAGTAGAGTAACCAACATCCAGAAAGTATGCAATTTGTTATATTGTTATATATATAGCATACAATTTAATGCAAATAAGCAGCACTACACCCATTTCTGCTGCCAGTTTTCACGATAAAATATAATAGTGTGGGGTAGGAAACAAAGGACTGACAGTAGGGTTGAGAGTCATGTCTCAATGCATGCCTCCAAGCAAGGGTGTTGGGTGGACTGAGGTAGGTCTGAAGTCTAAAATGATACTATACGTAACACTGAGATATTTAATGAGCTGACGGAGTGGGGCCTGTGCTGATTTTATATGGTGGTGTTCAGGGCCGGATTAAGGGAAAGGAGGCCCTTGGGCTAAGGGGGCCTCCATTCCCCAGTGAGGGCCCCCCCCCCGTGATCCGAGCCCCCTCCCCCGGTGAGCCGAGCCGCCCCCAAGGCACTTACCTCCTTCTCTTGGCATTGCAGTCCTCCCCCGGTGCGCTGTATGCTCTTTACTGAGGAGATCTCGTGAGAGTGAGACTCACGAGAGCTCCTCAGTAAGGAGACTACAGTGCGCCGGGGAAGGACCGCTGTGAAAGTGCTCAGCAGCATTCCAGACTGAAGAATTAGAGGGTCTCTAGTTCAAAAATAATGAATTAAATGGTGGAGAGAGACCCTTACGATACATGTACCCAGGTGGTGATGGAGAGGGTACTAACTAGTATTATCAGAAAAAACAAGTAGCTTAAAAAAATGAAACATTATTCGTGTTAATAATTCCTTATATTAACAACAAAAATGTCTGTCTTATGAAAATACAATCTTTCAGCCATGGTACAGATCCCCATCTGTACAGTGTAGTGTATTCATAAAATGTTCTGTAGCATAAAATACAATTACAATCCTTAAAGAAGTTACAATATGCACATTAGCAGACAATATAATACCATACAATTAAGGGGTGAATTTAATAAAGTAACGTGAGCACCAGAACTAGTGCCGCTATTTAGATGAACATTATATTATTATAAATGTATATGCTTTGGATATGCTATTTCATTTCACTAGATAGGTCATTCTCAACTTAGTATGGAAACTACTCTGAAGCTAATATGTAGGGAAGCATCAATTTATTTCTGCTACATGGAACATAATTTCAGCATAATAATGAAACACATCTGTGTATTTGTTTTACTTTAAACAAATCCAGAACATGTCAATGAATAAAATCTGTTCCTAATTATGATAGCAGCTGTTGGCGTTAGTCTTCTGCAAATGCTTCTGCCCAATCAGCATTCATTCCCCAGTATTGAGAGCACGTAGAGTAATTATTTCCATTCTGCTGTCTACTATGTATCCCGTTTCCTATGGGTGGGATGTACATCTTAGTCATTTGATAGTCTGTGACATCCAATTGAAATGTATTTAGAACTGCATGTTAGTGTATGCATATAATATGCAGAGCTCTAATTCTGAGACATATTTCATTGCAAATTCAGGAATAAAATAAAGAAACAAAATTAAATGCTTTACTTATGGTGTACATTGCATTTATGGACAGCATGCAATAGAGCCATCACCACAAATAAAGGCTGTACATGTTACTGCAGTCCAAAATCACAATGGGCCTGAGTCATTAAGGAGGGTAACGCGTAAAAATGGAGCAACTTTGCACATGGGCAAAACCATGTTGCTTTGGAGGGGGAGATAAATGTAAAATGTGAGGGCAAATTTACAGTTGGGGTAGGGCATGTCCTAGATCAACCATTAAATTTCAGTGTAAAAATAAAGCTATCAAGTATTTGTGTGCTACATGAAAAAACAGCCAGTATTTAACTCATGTGCAGTACAGTATAAGAAAGAGAGGGAGGGGGGAAGTCACTGTCTAATATTATGGATCCTGTAAAGGAGGGCTGATCCTGAATTACTCTGTCCAAGGGTTCCAAGCGCAGGCAAATTTATTAGAAGTATGATGAAGAATGCTAGATATATTTTAAATACCTGTCAGGTTTGATTAATTATGGAGAGACTGGGAGGTGGCTCCGGATTCTTCCAAAATAGGGAAATTTGACATTTTGTAGCACTGAGAATATGAGTAATCACCTTTTGAGTATGTTTAGAAACCTCTGGGACCATGTGGGGCCATAAAGAATAAAATAGGGAGTCGGGCATGTTTTCGTCGGTGATGGAAGCGATCAAGCAGTGTATCTACCTCCAGAAGGAGATTCATTTCAGACAATGCCACCAGATATGAGACAGAGTGCCACCGCCGCTGCAGAGTCACCATTATAAAGCAGAGTAATTCCGAAATATGAGTTGAAGCTTATGGGCATCAAGATACCAGCGGTCGTAAATCTTACGAGCGCTCTCGATAATCTTGTCGCAAATTTAGGTATTGGGGAGGTGAAGTCAAATGGTCCTGATATCCTGTTTTTATATTGGATAGTCTGTGGTTTCCTACAGAGACAAAGTTAATGGCCTATCAGGTAGTGGGTATGCCCAGTTTAATCTCCAAATAATAATTACAGTAATTTTGGGGGGTAGGCCTCCCTTTCCCTCTCCTTGTCAGCCTAATTGTCGAGCAGTGAATATGTCTAATAAGCTTCCATTATTTTCTGCAATACGACTTTTGGTGTTCTTTCTCTCCTTTTCCATAGTTGAAAATATAGACACATCTCAGTAGAAAGGTCTTTGGCCTAATTAAAATGCTGCCTGCAAAATGTTTATGTTTCATTGTAAAAGGGCAAACAATGCATATTTCAAAGCTCCAAATGAATGCATGGAATAAAATATATGAATGACTCTTGCAATACGGCAACAGTCATAAATAGACTCCTGGCCCAATTTCTTTAGTCCCATTGAAATGTACCATGACTGCACAACAGGTTCAAATTAGTGAATAGTCGTAGCAATGATTAAAAATACCTTAGTATGAAGGTCTTTGATATAAACAAGTAAATTAGGATTGATCAGGACTAGGAAGAAAATCCATTAATGTTTTTAAAAAATATTTTTGTGGTTATTCAATAAAATGAAAAAAACCAAACAATCACTTATATAACTCATTAACATAAGTGGCAATATTACGTTATGTAATATGGAGTGCAAAGAAAGAAGTACATTCAAAAAGACAACATTTTTATAACATATACCAAATGTATGATTCAAGCATATTTTGCTGATCTCTAACATATTATTATTATCGTTTATTTGTAAGGCGCCACATGGTTTCCGCAGCGCCGTACACAGTGCAAACAGTAGACCATACAGGGTAAAACAGTACAGAACATTAAACATAAAATACCAATACTTCAGAAACTCCGGGCAGGCAAATACAGTAGAGACGGAGCGGAAGAAAAGGTATGGAGACTGGAGGAAAGAGGGCCCTGCTCATACGAGCTTACATCCTAAGGGTGGGTGAACAAAATCAGGCACAGAAGGGAGCCAGTGAAGCAAAGGGGAGAGAAAAAAATGGGGCCAGGGGAGAAACAGAAGAGATGAGAGGTTAAGTGGATGGTTGGTAGGCCTTAAGGAACAGGTGAGTTTTAAGTGCCCGTTTGAAGGAGCACAGGTTGGGTGAGAGACGGATGGAGCGAGGGAGGTTGTTCCAGTGAAGGGGGGCAGCGCGGGAAAAGTCTTGGATTCTAGAGTGGGAAGAGGTGATCAGAGTGGAGGAGAGTCGGCGATCATTGGCTGAGCGCAGGGAGCGGGCAGGAGTGTGAATGGAGAGGAGGTTAGAGATGTAAGGGGCAGTAGACTGGGAGAGAGCCTTGTAAGTGGTGGTAAGGGGTTTGAAAAGGATTCTATAGGGGAAGAATCCTATAACATAAAACATACAATATTTTTATTTCGGCACCAACAATAAACAGAAAAAACAACTGTTTTAAAGTTTTGCTACTATAAGAACTACTATGAAAAATTGATCTGAAACTGTGTTTTCCCATTCTTCTGAGGTAATAAAAAGCAATTTTTATTCAATAATTATTTAATGTGAGTCAAAAATGTGAATGGAAAATATACAGGCAAAAAACAACCAATATGGATGATCTAATTTGAATTATAATTCCATTTCAACTACAGTTTTACAGTTTTTTCTTTCTTACTGTATTGCATTCCTATTGTAACTCTTGGACATTTATGCATGTTTTAATTATGCACAAGTATCACTGTTTTACATGACAGAATAAGTTTTGCTATTGGCCCACAAAATCCCTACTGTACATTGTGAGATAAAAAACAATTTTCCATAGTGCCATTAAAAAACATAGAAGGTTTAGTTTTCATGTCACTCTGCTTCAGACTGCTACATTTAACAGTCAAAATAGATGCACTTAGCAAAAACAAAAAGGCTGCTCTCCAACTATCTCATTCTCTTCAAACACATGGGCATTGCTGCTACTGTTAGGTGCATGCAGTTCCCCTTCATGAACAGAGTGTGAAGTGGGAAATACCTCCCAACTGTCCATGCAGTAAGACCAAACTAAGTGGGACAGTCACCCAAATTTGGAATTGCCGCATCAGAATCAGGACAGAAGGAAACTGTCCTGCTTTCTCCTACCTTTTCTTGTAGCTTTCACCATCGGGGGCTACTGTTGTCTAAAGTTCAGTTACGGTTTGTCTGGATTCTGGAATGTAGGTACATGAATTTGGGCAGCCGAGCAATAAGTGAACACTCTAGACCCCGAACCAGCACTGACATTATATCAATAGCACCCACATTTAATAATCAGGCCTCCCTATCAGCAGTCAGCACTGACATTAAATTTATAGCATTCAGAATTAATAAATAGGCCTACTACCCCCTCCAACATTCTCTGACATTAAATTAGTAGTGTTCACATTTAATAAATACACCTACTGCTCCCATACAGACCCAAATAATTAATATTCACATTTAATTAATAACCCCCCACCAACTGCCCCAACAACTGCCCCAACATTAAATAATTGGCACCCCAACAGTATATTGTCCCATAAACCCACTTTCAATAAATAGGCACAAGCATGCCCTCATTATTAAGTTAGATTGTCCCCACCATTAAATTAAGATCTCCCACCCACTGTTAAATGATCAGCGACCACTTTCACCATTAGATTAATAGCCCCCCCTTCCGTTCAGTAAGGGCCGCCCCTCATTCCACACTTATCTTCTTTAATCCGGCGCTCTGCATTGGGGGGTGGGCATACTCTTCTATGTGCATCTCTTGTTTATTGAACATGTGGGATGGTACGCAGGTGGTTTGTGCCCCACATGTGGAATGCAGCCAGAGGAGGGGAGGGGGACAGGCACTTACAATGTGGAGAAGAATGGATCTGTAGATCCATGACTCTGTAGATTTGGTCATATGCATTAAAACGGCTGGTACTAGGGGAAGGACCAGCCTCTCCTTCAACCCTGGGCTGAAGGGGTGGTTTAAGGTAACCCCCCACCAAGTATGTTCCTAAAGAGGCACAATTTAATACAGCAATTAAATATATATGACAAAGGTGGAAATCTAGGCACACATCAGACATTTTGCACTCCATAAATTACCTCCACAGTATGCAACCTGAAAATAAACTATTATCACGTTGGTAGACAATTTTTTTATTTCATATATATTTTTGCAAGCATTGTATTTATTTCCATAATCAGCGTTAAGGGTTGGCTCCCATGGGAATTGCTTGGATGAAGATTAGAGATGGCAGTTCATGAAATTAATGAATGTATCAGTCTCTTTGTGTGTCTACGTGCTCTGATTATAAGCCTGATGTGCACTCATATTAGCAAAGTGGCTCATTAATGCACTGCTTCAAGGCCCTGGCAGAATCCTCAGCAGGCAGCTCCCCCTTCCTATAGTACATCACAGCACAGGACCTTAGACACAGCCATTGAAATAGGAAATTAAGGTAAACTACCTAATTAAAATAATACCATGAGAAGTTTAATAATAAATTCATAAACCAGCAAATAATAGGCCAGTGTAAATTATATAAAGAAAATAATAATGTTCAATTTAAAATCATTACACAATGTTAATATACCATTAGCAATGATAAAATCCATTGTCCCATATCTTCATCAATGCCATTCCTTTTTCAAACTTCAGCTTTTGTAAAATCAAACCAAAATCCAACAGCTATGCTTGTTGGATTACATACATCTTCTCTTGATTATTCTGCTTTCTTAAACCTCTTTTTATGTCTGAATTTTATGAAGTGCTGAACCGTCAGCCTGCTTGGACTTTGCATCTGATTTTTGTAGATGTTTGAAGATATTGCAGTCACCATAAGGCTGCTCAGAGAAGAGTGTCATAACCACGATCTCTGACACATATCTACATAGCTAAAAGAAAGTCAGTATTAACACCCTGCTCCATAGTGTTACATGGATAGCATCATAAATTGGGAAATTAAATTGTCCTCTCATACTTCTTTACATAAGTGGTGTAAATCTATTTCATCCAGACGCAGTGGGCCTGATTCATCAAGTCACGTATCTGACGAATATGAGAGTATCGTGTGCAAAATCACTCTACACATACCCAGAACAGGGAGATAAGTCGGGTTGGGTACTCTTTAACGGTGCGGATAATTGCGACACCGAGGAGTACTACACTTAAATTCCGAATGTGGGAAAAAACAATTGTAATATAAGCAGACTTACCTCTAAAGCGACACTGTAGATCTCCGATCGCGGCAGGATGGTGACTTGAACTTATTCCGACTAGTCAGGTATTCGTCAGCAGATTTTCACGTTACCTCTATCACTTTTAATTTAAAGCGGCAATGTCGGGTTAAGTGTTTAAACACTTAACCTGCGGGGTCCTAACATTGCCGCTTTAAATTAAAAGTGATACAGGTCGCAATGATGTGAAAATCTACTGACGGACACCTGACTAGTCGGAATAAATTCGAGTCCTGCTGCGATCAGAGATCTACAGTGTCGCTTTAGAGGTAAGTCTGCTAGTAGTACTCCTCGGTGTTGGAATGGTTGTAATTGTGAATTACCACCGAATACGTCAGTGAACGCAGCCATGTCCGCTGTGTCATTGAACACAAAGGACACTTACCACAGCCTATGTTTTCGGAGAGTGAACGGGGCGGGGTAGGAGCATTTTGCCGTAGTCAATTTACAGAAGAGATGTGCCAACTCAAGCACACACAGCCACATCATAATCCAGTTCTGACCATCTCAATGTACTTGTTTTTCATCCGTATCTCTTGCTCCAGTGTCGCATGCATGCTATAAATTGTGTTTGCAATCACAGGCAACTGTAAAAAAAAATATTTTACACATAGTAGACATTAACAACATTCTAATAAATGTATTTCATGGGAAATTTTTTTTTTTTTTTAAAAAGGTCAATTGGATGAGCCCTTTCTGAGAAAATAGTTTTTTCCACACACAGACTAACACACGCCGCTAGGCTTTTATATTATAGATATTAGATAATGCTAAGAATTTAGTAGGTCAGTGTATAACTCCGCCCAGCAGGTGGCGCTGCAGCTTGTTTTTTTTTTTCACACACAGACTAACACACGCCGCTAGGCTTTTATATTATATATATATATATATATATATATATATATATATATATATTATGTGGGTGTGTGAACAAGAATATGTGAATGGTCATTCCTGGAGATAGCCCGGGCAGATTGGAAAAGGGCAGGTAAGATACAGACACCTGTAGTGACTACTTTCAAGCTAATGATATGTGTACTGGCCAATATTACATAATGAGAAGTTGTCAAACACTCGGCAACACATCCACAGCTCCTGTCTGCTCCTCATTGTCAATACTGCTCATTACACAGAGCTGAGCAGTTAGGAGAACACAGAAATGGAATATGCTATGGACCATAGCACATCTGAATAATTGAAGGTAATATATTGAACTTACCTTTCAATCGCTTTGTTCTCCGATTACACCCCTTCTCTTCTTTTTTCTTATTTTGTGTCTCCTGAATCCTCGCTGTCACTTGCTAGTTCTCCGCTGCTCCTTGCGTGTGGCTCCTCCGTGCTGCGCTCAACGAAAATGTTGGGCGTGACGTTATCACGCCCGACATTCAGTGCGAGCACAGGACGGAGGAATAGACCAGGGAGGGAGCCGGATCACCACCTGACCGCGTGACCGCAAAAGATAAGTTGGGTTTTTTTGTTGCAGGATTTTTTATTTTAATTAAGAGCCCTGCTTGGGGCCCCCTTGCCAATCGTTCCCAGTCAAAAAGACGGCCCTGTATCGTCCCAATATTCAGGAACCTTTCAATGCTTCGGAACCATACTGCAGCTACTGGGCAACTCAGGGACATTCAATGGTTACTAAGGCAGACTTTACTTTTGGGACCTTTGCTTGTGGTGACTTTCCCCCCCTCTGGACCACACGTATCATTGTGGAAAACTTGATGCACCCATCCACGCTGGTGCCTCTCCCCTGAAGGTGGGTATCTCCCTGCTGCTTCTAACTCCCCTCTCTGGGGCTTCCACATGATTGGGGCCTCTATTCCCCTTACTGAGGTCAGCAAATTTCACCTCACGGCATTCACTGCGCACTCCCCTCGGGTGTGTGGGGTGGAGCAATGAAAGAAATTGGCGGTCAGTGGAAAGCAACAGACAGCAAATTGTGCGGCTGCTTGTTGCTGAATGGCCTGAGGCTGCCTGTGTACTCAGACAGGAAGTGTTTACTTCACTTCTTGTCTGTCTGATCTGAGGAACAATGTTGCATAAGAGTGCCAGCCACCGCACCTAAAGATAAGTGAGGGGGCTGCTCATAGAAGATTATACTGAGGGTGGCTGCAAATACAAAACTATAAAAAGGGGGGCTGGATATACAAAACTATAGAGAAGGGGGGCTGCATATACAAAACTATACAGAGTGGGGGGATGCACATACATAACTATAGTGGGGGACTGCATATGCAAAACTATAGGGAGGGGGGGCTGATTATACAAAACTATAGCGGGGTTTGCTATAATGTGTGTAGGAAAGAAGGGGGGCTGCTATATTGTGCGAAGGAAAGGAGGGGGGTGAATGCTATACTGAATGTGTCATTAGGCCAGGCCCCCTGCTATACAATACCAATTTTTGCCTATTATTGCAGGGGGGGGGGGATGACACAAGTAGTCCCACCCCTGGGACTAATTATGGGCAGGACTTAGGAGGTCCCTGAAGTCCGGGAGAGCTTCTAAAAATTCAGGTGTCATCTATGCTATAATATGTTAGGAGGGGGTTGTATGCTGCTACAATGTGTGAAAGAAAATGGGAGTATGTTGCTATAATGTGTGAGGGAATGGGGGTTCTTAATATATTTTTTGCTGGGATTGGGTGGAGGCAAATAGGTCCATTTATTAAATGTATGTACTATTATTTTAATGTAAGGGCTGAATGGAGGGAAATAGATCTATTTATCAAATGAGTGTACTAGTAGTTTAATGTTTGGGCTGGAGGGAGGCAGGGGGAGGATTGGTAATTTTTAGCCTGAGGTTAAGACTCGAATCAGCAGTCTATTTTAAAGGGGAAAAAAAATGCAGGTGGCCCAGTGACCCAGCCCAAGGTAACCTACTATGGGACCGGCCCAGCCAGCCCCTGGAGGGAGGCATAATTATTAAATGTGGGTGCTATTGATTAAAATACATAGTTCCCATCGACTCATACAATACACTTTACTTAACCATCTTAAATAAACCCCAATAACGACACAGATACCAAATTAAAGTTGGAATGGATAATATGGATACCATTTATTAAGATGAACTTATAAACTTAACCTAAAGAAAACTGGACGAGAGCAGGGCAGTCAGCAAAATCAAAACCATTAAAGGTGGAAAGGTCAGACCATAGTACCACCAACCCAGGATCATACCTTATCTATCGGCTGGTGCTAAAATCTGTCCAACGGTAAGACTACACCCCCTTATTAACTGCTAGTATTAGCCTGTAAATACCGGCCGAGGGTCCTCCTGATAGGCGGACCAACCATATGATGACACCAGGAACAAAGTGTGTGGGGGGGGGGTAGTGACCCATGACAAGATGAACTCAGCACCATTTGCACACCTGCCGACTGCACTGCTCTCCTATCCAAAATGATAAGACCCTGCATTAGAACCAAGAACTATTAACCTTACTCCTTGAAAGGTGGGTGGGAGGAATCCGGAAGCAGAAACATACTGGTACTGCACAAACTGCAATATATGAGGATTAGAAAAGACCCTCCTACAGCCCCTATTGGCTACTATTTTATGTAAGCCTCATAGATTGGTGATTACTATAGTCACTCACCCGCATGATTTTAACTTTGTTTTGTCTAAATGCCACACTTCCCTTAATGCTGGGGCTGACTTGTGTTTTCTACATTTCATATACCCATTATTATTTTCAAATCGGGCCTCCAGCATTCCAGGATCCAGCCAAGCAGCAACTGAAATAAAGACACCTGCAGCCAGAGGTGGTAAAAGTGACAAGAACAGGTAGGAGAGAGCAGGACAGTCTGACAACTGTCCTGAATCTGGTGGGACAGACCTGAATGTCTTGCTTAGTCAGGATTTGGTCCAACAAGAAGGACAGTTCGGAGGTATGTCCTACTGCTCATGAAGGCAGAGCTGCGTGTACCTAACAGAAGTGCACACAGTTTTGCCTGAGTATTTGTTTAATCTAAAATGATAAAATGGTCCCCCAGAGCCTTATTCCTTGCATTGATTCAATTGTGTGCCTTCTACCTTGCACTGGCCCCATTCTAAGTTCACTTTGTTGAACATATGGCTAGCACCCATTACACTGACAATATCATTAATCCTGCCTCCTTTGCACTTACTATATCACCAGCAAACATTGGAATAGCTCTCCTCTTCACTTATGCCATTGTCTGCCAACCCTCCCTGCACTGTTAATTCAAACCACACCCAATCACTAGGCACGGTTAGGGCTCATACACAATTGTTACAAAAGAAGTGTTTTCTTGCAGATGCTATTTCACCTTTGTGGTGATCGCACTAGGACAGCCATTTATTGTAAGGATTATTTTGAATGCATTTTTTTGAAACACACACAGTGCATATATTTATATATTATATATAGAGAGAGATTTGTCTGGTAGTTTGCATCTCATCACGTCATGGAAAGATGCAACAGTGCGGTGAGGTGCTCATATGCTGCTCTGGCAGACTGATCAAATATGATTGTGCCAACATGTTTCGTAATAGTTAGGCTTATTAAATCAGTCAGATATGTTTCTATAAAGGGCGTTTTGAAAGGATTTGTTAGTAGACAAGTAAACAAGTTGGAGCACAGAGGTATAAACCATTCGCAAAAAATGCAAAAGGATTCATGTAATATTATAACACAGGGCTGGGAGATTTTGCCCTGCATTGCTTTAGTGATGACCCACCGTGTCTTAAGTCATCACATCTAGGGTTTTCTAAATGGTACTACTACCATATTACAGTACTTCTAAATCCCGTCTACTTTTATATTGGGCCCAGCTACAGTTGTTTTATCCCCGCCCACATGAGTCCACTTCAATACATTTTTCCAGGGCCACTTTATGTCCCCAATCTGCCCCTGCCCAGATCCCAACTAAAATGGGTCATCAGCTGACTAAAGGTGGGAAGCCGGAGTCTTTAAAGACTGTGACTTCCACCTGACCTGCCTATCTATGGCCCTTTCGGGCCAGTAGGCCCCATCCCTTTTATTTAAATCTCACAAGGCCCTCGCTTTTGTTTCCTGCAGCCCTCCTGGAGGGCTGATCAGGGTCATATGCATAAGAAAACAGACATAAAAAACAGAGTGACGTAATGGAGATGACAAGGGGTATCTAGAGACAGCCTGTTTAGGCATTGACTCTGGAAAATGGCATGCTTTGTGGCAGCATCAGTTTAGCTGGAGTGGTCCAATTGCTATTTTAGGGAGATTCTACAGGACTTCTTTCTTTTTTTCCCCACCACTTTGTAAATACCTTTTTGTGTGTTTTTCACTCTATGTAGGAGGCTTTAGGCACTCATTTATTTGAAAAGAGGACTTCACCTGGCTTTCCAAAATATTAATCAGCAGTTTGAAATAATTTTGCCTTATTTTGTAACATGTGAACATCAATAGCCGACAGGTGGGCTTCATAAACCCAGAATGTATGAAATTTTCTTATATTTTGGTTTACTTTTGCATGCATATATCATCTTTACACATCTTTAGCTATGCACAACAGTGCAGTCTTTTAGGTTGTAAATTCTAGTAACACTTCTGTTTTATTATATGTTTCTGTAGTATTGTCATCATATGTTCAAATTTATCTCACTGATTGGTCAGTTCTGCAAAATAAGCTGGTATAATAATAATGATAATAATTGCTATACTTGCTAGATAGCAGGTATATACATTAATGAAATTGGTCATTTGAACTTGTTTTTTCAGAAGCATCTCCTGTGCTTCAGTAGTTACAGAGAATTTGTGTTGCATATGAAAAAAAAACAAGATTTTTTTTTAGCATTCCCTTCTTGAATGTAATTGCATATTATTTCCACATATATATGAAAAAGTGACAAATGGATCACTTTAGAAGCCAATTTGAAACTGTTGGGGAAAGAAGTGTGGTGTTTTTTTCCACAGTTAGATTTATATTGTCTTTTATCCCAGCGATGATACATCATTTTCATTAAATTACTACATGTTAAATGTGTAGGGCTGGCAGCAGGTAAGAAATCCCGTGTGGCCTCCTGGCAGCAAAATGCAAGGGAAAGATAAAGAATAAGTAGTATGATTGATTAAACCAGGAGCCGCTTGCTTGCAAGCATTATAATGGAGCGTGGCTTTGTTCACTGTAAAAACATAGTAAATTAAAAATCATAGTACTTAATTTATAGTAGTTACATGTGATTTGGAAAGCAGGCAGCATTGTTGTTAAATAAAACATAGGCTATTTCGATTTGAGGCAACATTATGGGATGATTTGTTCTATAGAAAACATTTCCAGTTGAAAAAAAACCAAAAAACACGGAAATAAAATGGAACAGATCATTTCCATCTCAGCCTGACTGAGAGTTTTATATGCATCTTAAAATATCGGCTCCTTTAGTGAAGTAAAAGTTGCGAAAGCCACTTAATTCTGAAGTAATCAGTTTCAAACTCTCTTATCGACGTGCCTTGAATAGTGCATGTCTTTTTCCTCTGTAAAAACATATGGAAATCACAAAGCTTCACTGTACTTGTATTACACCATCTGGGAAATGAGTTCATGAGTCTCTGTATTTTGGGTTAGATCTGTTGGTCCTCAAAGGAAAACATAGCTTATTAATGGTTAGAGATTAAAAAAATAACACACTCACTGAAGCCCAAGGCTAAACTTATGTTTTACAATTATTACAATCAAACTACAAGTATCAAAGCATATAAAGCCAAGGGGTATGCAGTTCCTAGATCATAATTGTTGCAGATAAAATTCCAGCAATGAACATGATTTGCACGAACTATCCTTTGTTTTCATTGGTATATATATATATATATATATATATATATATATATACCAATGTGTGTATATGTATATATATGTGTGTGTGTGTATATATATTATATATAAATATATATATATATATACATTACATATATATATTATATATATTACATATATTATATAATATATATATACATATATATTTTACACATATATATATATATATATATATATATATATATATATATATACATATATATACCCTATTTACTGGCGTATAAGACTACTTTTTTGCCCTGAAAAACATGCCTCCAAGTGGGGGGGTCGTCTTATACACCGGGTCCAGTATCGCGCGGTATCCAGTGCGGCCGCGGCGGGTCATCAGCGTGGCTGCGGCGAGCATCAGCAGCGATACAGGGGTGCCAGCCTTTTCGGCGTGACCGGCCCGTTCTGCTGACAGGGAGGGCAGACAGGGAGCAGGGACCAATCCAATCAGGCTTTGTATACAGCCAACAGCCAACCACAGTACTGCACCATTGTACAGTACAATACAGCATAGAAAATGTCCAGCAGTCAAACTCCTATCAACCCTATCATGGCACCAGCAAAAAGAAAGAAATATGTAAACTTTGCCATGGAACATAATAATTGTGCTGCTGCAAGACAATATGGAGTAACAGAAAAGATGGTTCGGGACTGGAAATCAAATGAAAAAGCATTAAAGATTATGCCAAGGGGTAAGTGTGCACTTGCTCTCTCCCTCTATTTGTTATCTTCCTTCTATCATTGACTAGTGAATTACGTTTAATAAACTTGCACTGTTTTATGTTTACTGTACATGTTTGATAACATACAGCCTTGTGACAGTTTTCCTGCATGTCATAGGCATTCGAATATAAATTAACATGTTGAAATCAAATCTGATGTTCTTTTACGTTTTATTTGGTGTGTGGAAGGTGTGTGGAAGAGGGAGTTGTCTTATACGGCGAGTATAAAACAAACTCTATATTTTGAGTGGAAATGTTAGGGGTCGTCTTATACGCCCAGTCGTCTTATACACCGGCAAATACGGTATATATATATATATATATATATATAAATATATATATTATATATACATATATTATATATATATATATATATATATATATATATACACATATATTATATATATATATATATATATATATATATATATATATACGTCTAGGTTTAGCTGGCAATAATGCAGAGTCTTGCCAGTTTGCTGGAATTGCACTTTAAAACATTCACGTTCAGATGTACAGTATGTGACATGGTTCTGATTTATACCACAAAATAGAGGCATGGCTCTGTGATTCAGGCGGGTGACCTCATGATTTATAACCGTGCTTTGGTCAGTCTATCCGTAACTTGATGGGTTGTAGCTATTGGTAAGATCTTGATGTTGGTTTTCTGAGTCCCTACCATAAGTCACCAACAAGAACACTTGATTAAACGTTGATATAACTGTGATTGTTTCCATGACTTTTCAGTTAATGAAATAAACTACTACCAGAAAATAGATTTTCTTGTACCTGAGTAATCATGACAATTACTTATTGCACAATAAGGAAGCAGTCTGGAAGATATCCTGTTATTCAGGCTAAGACCAGAATATATTGAGGAATATATAGTTTGTGCTAGTGTAAGCAGTACATTGTTTATTCCCCAAAGATGTAGGTATTCTACTTAATTAGAAAATACCTTTACAAGAATTGATTTTGTGCTGGCACTAGATAATAGCAGACTATTAACTGTCTTTCTTTGTTTACAAGCATTTGCTTTGTTTCAGTAAGATGCAGAAGAGAAATATGTCTATGCATTGCTGTTGTGCAAGGCCAGCACTGTCATTAGTTAAACCTAGTTGGTCACCTGTAGTGCCAATGGTTAATGGGGTACCTAAAAAGCTGAGTGAGTGACTTGTCATTCATGCAGTTTCTTTAATGCCACCACGGTATACTTACACAGAGCATCAGCCACTGACGTGCTATGCTGGGGGTGTGACAAATGGTTATGATTTCACAGTACCCAAATTGCATCTGATTAGCAGAGGATTCCTCCCTATACCTCCCTCTTGTTAAGGTAAGACCAGGGACTGATTAAAGGATCAGGTCACCCTAGGCTAATATGCTTATAGTGCCCCCTCACTTTCCACGCCAGGCTAATACGCGGTATATAAAAATGTGCTTAACTTAAAATCCAGCTTCCTTCAATCTAAACCCTACCAATTTTTATGTTCCGGTGTTTTCAAAACTCAGCTCCACTTGGCTTTTTACAAAGGTCACCGCAATCTTAGTTACTCATGTCATTTGCATTAAACTCAAAAGGCATGAACAATCGCTACTAAGGTTGAAGATGTGAAGGGGGAGAAGACTGTCATGTCTGCCCCTGTTGCCATCCTTGTCTCTCCTACGTGCTTATCCTCAAGCACCCACCCAAGGAGGACTCATTATCTTCATTGGTATCATGGGAATACATCAAGATTAAAATCTTACTACATATATCTTTGCAGCCTAGTCAGCCTATTGGATAATCAGGCACTGTGTAAGACGCAGCAGGGGTGGGGTTGCAATGTCAGAGTGTGTGTGTGTGGTGGGGAGGGGGTGTATACTTCCTAGTGTGTGGAGGGCTACGTAGAGCCCCACTACAGAGCTTGCACTGACCCTATGTGTGCCATTATAACACACACTTAATAGAACATATACAGTATATGCATTTTGTTCCACATTGATCTCTAACTTTTACTATTTTTAGTCTGTCCAATCACATTTTATATAAGAGATACAGATCTTTCATTTAGTAGCATATTAGAATAAATATTATTTTATGGGATTTATATAGAGAAAAATGGGCACAAATAAGACAAAATACATTTTTTTATGATTATTCCCAAAACTACTTTTAGGTAATTAGTTAAACCAATGTACCCCAATATTTAACTGGCTAATTGACATGAGTATAGTGACACTGAATGTGTGTATTTCTTAGGGAATTATAGGACTCAGAGCCAAATATAAACATTAGGGTTGGAATAAGTGAGGATAGGTATTTTGGTATGTTTGGGATCACATGCATTTTGCATGACATCCATGTATTTTTCAACTTGTATACAACACTCATGCAAATTGTGTCAGTGTTACCTAGAATAGGTGGCATCATTTTAGGGGGTTTGAAAGGGACCTGGGGGACATTTTCAAGCCTATTTTAGTATTTGATAGTACAGTGTAAGCTCCTTCTAAAAACAAAAAACACATTTTAAGGAGTCAGATGTGTTAAACTTCCTAGTCAGATATCAGTTTCTTTATTCTTTGGAGTTGGATCTTTGAAAATGATTGGTTGAAATGCGGCATCATTGCAGCATTTAATTTACATAGCGTCAAAAGTTAAATATGACCTCGCACCCATATCATAACCATATCATAAGCACAATGTTGATGCTATATATCTACCGTATGTAAAAATATATCTGCAAGTGATGCATTACAATACATACTATTGTCTGCAAATTGTTTTACAATTTTATAAGAATCTTAATAAGATATTATGGAATAGTAATGGGCTGGTGCAAAATTCAAGTCACTTTGCAGAGTCGAAATGTGAGTGCACCCTTCACAAACAGCAAGGAACGCCCCTGAAAATGCTCTCTATGCACCCCTTTATTTCAATAAAGTAATCTTGTTCCCTAAAATAAAACCTTGGTTCTGCAATGGTCTGCAATCATTTTGCTTTCTCATTCTACATACTTCACTTGGAATGCCGTCACTTCACCCAACTGCTTCCCTGTACCTGTGCAAAATGCTGTGTCCCCAGAATGCACACATCTTGTTCTGCAATCCTATGTGCACCTACAAAAATCTAGGTGCATGGCATTTGCAATGCAGATCTGCCATTTTACTTTACATAAGTAACCCTTCATAGCCCCACCACACACACTCAATGAGCCATCCATAAACCCAGCATTTAGCCCTGTGCCAGCAATGAATGCTTCTTTGCCCTGTATTGTCCCGTTATTAATTTTGTTTTAAAGTGCTCCAACATGCCCTTACATGAATCCTGTTCCATCTCTTCAATCATAAGGGGCAGTCTACATAAGGCGGAAACCGTAACTACTGGTTTGTGGGCATGCGCAGAAGTAAAAAAGCATATTATACACTGAAAACACTATTTGCGTCCAGCTCTACACAACCCGCTTAATGTGCAGTGTAAGAAGCCTTGTTTTCACATTGGTGTACCTAGATTGTCCACTCAGCGCACATCAAAGAGCGCTTCTGCTCTCCGCGCTCATCAAAAGATGCCTCTGTAAACTAGACGTATCACTAGATGTGTGACAAGGTGTAAAAAAGGTGTACTATGCAATCATGGGCACGTCACATCAAGGTCCAACCTCCAACAGCTTTAGAAGAAACCCCTTTCATAATAATACACTTTTCCATTTTTATCCTAAAATATTGCTTAGTTTAGCCTCATTTGTCAGTTAAATTAATCATAAAAGTGAGGGGACATTGGTTATATTACATGTTCTTACGAGCCTCCTGGTCTCCCTGGTGTCCCGGCCGTCACCTTGACGACAGGGACGTCACTTCCGGCCGTGACCCGGCCGTTGCCAAGGCAATGAATGAAAGCCGGGCGCGTGCACAAATTGGCCCCACCAGCCTGCGGGCTAATTAATGAATATAATTTAATCTTATGCAGGGGGCTGTGTATACTTCAGAGCCAGGCTCTGATTGGCTGCTTGTAGTATTTAAGGCAGGGAGGGCTTAGCCTTCCTGCCGGTTATAGCTTCCAGACCTCTGTGTTGCTGTCTGCTGCTGTGCTTTTGGTATTTAACCTTTGGACCTCTGTTTTGCCGTGTATGACCCCTGCCTGTACTCTGGATTTGTCTTTTTGCCTGTGCCCTTGACCTTTTGGCTTGTACCTTCGTTTCTGCTGATTTGCTTGTGACCCCGACCCCTGGCGTGTTTTCTGACGATTCTATCTAGCAAGTGACCCCTGACCTCGACCTGTTCTCTGGATTCGCTGTCTGCCATAACCCTCTGCTCCTGGGTCCTCCACAGCTGGTACACATCACACGATCCTCTGTAGTCTGCGGCCAAGTCTGTCCCCACCACTAGGGGCTCCAGTGAACACCAGACTGTCAGAGCAGACTCCGGGTATTGTTGTACTGGCTGGAGGGGTTCCTGACACATGTGTCCATATTGCGTGTGTTAAGTTTTTTATTACATAGTGTACCTAAAATTAAGTTCTCCACCAAATTGCAACATTGAGGCACAAAATGGGCACCATTTAAATATGAGACCCATCTCCTCCAGTTAGGTTATTATCATCATCATAGTTTATTTATAAGGCGTCACACAATCTGCTATGTAAAGTTCTACTCTGTTGCCAACCCCGCCATCTTATTCTGCAAAACTATGCTCTTTGACCGAAATCTAGGCTTGAAAACTAATAGCTTTTTCATGTTTAATTTTACTTGTTGCCAGGAAAAATAATCCATTTTCTCTCATTATAGACTGCACCATAATATGACGTCTGTACCAGATCTAAATTTTATATTAAAATAGTTGCATTTAATGATTGCATTTTGCTGTTCTTTTTCTTTAGCAAAGCAAGGAGATCAGATTAACTTTAACAGAAGTGAGTGTAAATCTAATTCACTAATTGTGTTGATTTTTGTCCTATTTAAAACATCATTTCATACAGTATAATGTATGAAAACATGGGGATTAGTCTTTTTATTCAATAGTGCATTGTACATGTCTCTCATTACTTTTATGGAATTATCAGCATATAACACATTGACGGTTGCAGCTGCACAATCTTCCCAAATGCCCACAGCCAGGCTTAGACTTTTCATTCATGTTATGAATGTCTGGCCCCTGATTTATTTAAATTCAAATTTCCTTTATTAAACTGTGAAGGTTCCTTGTAGGATATGAGATTCTGAGCCAACATAGCAGACTAACACTAATCTACTATATTTACTGAAATATAAAAAAAGCCCTGTGTATATATATATATATATATATATATATATATATATATATATATATATATTAGTGAGTTCCCTCAAGCAGACATTTTAATATTCCAGAAAAGGTTGTAAAGCAGTGTAATTGCCAACCATATAATTTCCAGAGACAATTCCAGATTGTTCTTTTAAATTGTTGTTTATGGAAATGTCCCTATATTGACCAACTGCATAGTAGTATGAATTCCTTCATATATTGCATGCAATTTTTACTATCTATTTTTTTCCGATCTTTATTACCTAATATTTATTGGAGATAATTATTTAAACTAAAAAAGTCATATAATAATCAAGTACAATATATACAATATACATCTGTAAGTTGGGAAGTATGTTTTTTCTCACCATGGTGACATGCCCCCAATGTGATGTATCCACTTCCTCTTTTCTATGTATGCTACTGGACCAATATTGGTACTCCATAGAGAACAGGCAATTCTCAGAGGATCTCCCAGAAGCAAGGTAGAAAAAGAAGGCAATTTTGATTTCTAAAGAACTGTTATCTATTTTTGATCACTGGGTGCAGATTTCCTGGTCAGTTTTTTATGCAGGACTGATGTTTAGTCTCTTAGTTGGAGTAACATTTATAATTTTTTACAGTATTTTTCAATTTTACAGTCTGGTTCCTGCTTGCTTTGCAGTGTTGTTAGATGTGGGATATACTGTGTTGGTTCAGTAACCTAGATGGAAGGCATGTTAGAGCACTCCTAGATTTCTACTTCTGTGCAATAAGAAACACACACAGGCAAACAGTGGAGCATTGCAGGACAGCAGGAGGCTAATTGATTTCTTGCTATTCAAGTGTGTGCTGCTGCACACAACAAGATTGTTGGTGCAATCCGTGAAAGTCAATGAGCCTGAGTCATTAAGGCAAAAAAGGACTAAATGTTCTCTGAGACAAACCATGTTACAATGCAAGGGGTGAAAATTAGTTTATTATTTTGCACATAAGTTAAATACTGGCTGCTTTTTCATCTAACACACTTAATAGCTTTATTATTACACAGAAATTTAAAGTTGATCTAGGACATGCCTTACCCCAACTATAAATCTGTCCCCACGTTTGAAATTTACCTCCCCTCCAATGCAACATGGTTTTGCCCAGGTGCAAATGTTACTCCTTTTTTATGCTTTGCTCTCCTTAATGACTCAGGCCTAATGACTGTAAAAGATAATTCCCCAAGGTGATAAGGACCCATATGACCACTGCTAGGGTAAAGTAGCCCCCAGACACGTGGGCAGGTATTATTGCACCTTTCTTACTGGGAGATAGCCAAAAGGCCTGCTTTGAATTTATACCGACACTTCTACTGCTTTTAATATAATACTATTAAATTCCATTCACTCGCATTCCCATTACATTTTCCATACCACCACTTCTTAATTTACATACCACCACTTCTAAATTTATATACCACTTCTAAATTTCAACTACGACCATTGCTTGTAAACATTTGAGATTCTATATAAGTCACAGGACAGGCCTACACCACACAGATGCATAATGTAGAAATATTTGTGACACAGGGATTCTGTTTATCTTAGCAGAAGGTTGGATGCATGCAATGTCCTACCACAGCAAACTAGCATTTCTGGGTGTAATCAATTTACCAATCTGCTAGATATGAATCACTGTTCATATTGACTTTAATACCTTGCATAGTTTTGTATTGTCAACAATAATGGAAATCTTACTCCACTTCAAAGTCAATAATAAATAAATGACTAAATATCAGGCCCATGTCCAATCCTGAAGGGATTTCACATAACAAATGTGTGATGAAAAGGGTCAGTTCCACAACAACTCTTTTTTTCTGTCATTTTATGTTTTAAAAGTTAATAACACACAAAAGCAGAATTTAATTAAAGCGGATTTAGGCAGTGGTAACAAGCTTATTTTACAGAATACTCCTATTCATAGAATCCATGAAATATAAAACCAAATAAAACACTGATAGTAACTTAGTAAGTGCTCATTGCAGTGTGTAAAACTTGTGAGTTGTGGTGAGTGAGGTAATCACTGACCTGCTGCATAAAATGTGTACTAGTGAAATTAGCCAATGCAACCTACAGAGAGTGATACAAAAAACCCAAAAGCGTAATGGCATAAATTCAAAATACTTTTTTCCTACCCATAAACAGCTAAAAATCTGTTTTGTGACATACTGAACTATAAAGCCCTACCTTCTTATCTTCACTGTTGATATAATTAAATTAGAATGACTGCAATTCCTTTACCTTGTAAACAGTGATTATACATTTCTGGTGGTAGCTTTAAATAAGCAAAGTTTATTTTCTTTTGTCTTTTTGTTTTGTTTTTATTTTTTTCACATTGTCAGAAAAGATGAATGGATCAATTGACCCCAGAAGAAGTTTATTTATCCCTTTAGTCACACTTCAGTGGCAAAATCAATATCCTCCTGAAATATTTGATTCTCCAGTGGCTTCTAGTAAATACTAACAATTCCAAGCTTTGTGCAAACTGAACAAGAATTCATTATCAGCTTAGATTTTTACTACCTCTATCGATTGCACCGAGTCTGCCTGCAGATTTCTATATTTCTATTTATCTGTGGTAAACCCGATGACCTTTGGTTTAGAAAACGTCAGTTTAACCGAATACACAACACAAATGTAATAACTCACACAAAGAGAATTTTGAATACTGTGTCAGATCTATGTGTAACCCCATCTTTATGGCCACTCTATGTCAAGCCTTTATATCAGTAGCTACGCTTAGGTTTTAAATTCTTATTGAACAGGACTGGTAAAGACATTTATGTTCTATAAAGAGACAGATTACTAATGTTTAAGACAGATTTAGTATGACCATGGGAATTAAATTGTCTATTTGTATAACATAGTTATTTATATTTTATTACCGATTTACCTCGCACTCACAACAAATAATTGAAGTAATGAGGGGACCTCTTTTGAACATGCACATGTGCCTCTCAGCTCTTTTCAGAGCAGAGCGGTAGCCTTGGAGGCAGATGCGGAATTAGTGAGCTGTGGGCCCCAGTGCAGGGAGGCGGGGAGGAGGTAACCGGGGCTCCCAACCCTCTACATCTGCCATGCAGGGGCCCCATTATCTTGGGAACAACGTGGCTAATTGAATTTCCCCCAGAGATTGTATTCACAGAAGGGAAAGGTTACCAGTGGAGTATACCAAGGATCTGTACTTGGACCAGTGCTTTTTAATATCTTTATTGGTGACATTGCAAATGGTATAGAAGGGACAGCATGCCGTTTTGCAGACGACACAAAGATATGTAACGGGTAGGCACACCAGGAGGGGTAAAACAAATGATTGATGATCTAGGTAGATTACAGGAATGGTCATGAGGGTGGCAACTACAGTTTAATGCGAAAAAATGCAAAATCATGCACTTGGGTCTCAAAAACCCAAAGGCTAAATATAGTAATAAGGGCACAATCATAGAAATTACTGAGGAGGAAATGAGTCTAGGAGTCACTATTTCAGGTGACTTAAAGGCAGGTACGCAATGTAGCAAATCAATGAGAAAGGCAAGTCAGATGCTTGGTAGCAAAGGGAGACGAATCAGTAGCAGAAAGAAAGAAAGACGTAATAATGACAATGTATAGGTCATTGCTATAGCATCATCTAGAATACTGTGTTCAGTTCTGGAGGCCATATCTCCAGAAGGATATAAATACATTAGAGACTGTACAAAGAAGGGCAAATAAAATGGTGCATGGCCTACAGCACAAAACTTACCCGGAAAGACTAAAAGATCTTAATAGGTATAATTTGGGCAGAGAGGTGAAAGGGGGGACATGATAGAAACTTTCAAATATATCAAGGGTTTGAACAAGATACAGAAGGGAAACGTTCTTCAAATGAAGAGAAGTACTAGAACACGAGGACATGCACTGAAACTGGAGGGAAGTAGTTTCAGAGGGAATTTGGGAAAAAATTACTTCACAGAAAGGGTAGTGGATAAGTGGAATAGCCTCCAATCAGAGGTGGTAAAGGCTAATACAGTAGAGCAATTTAAACATGCTTGTGATAGGCATAAGGATATCCTTACAAAAACGGGTGGGGTATGTATACCCGATGACAGTAACGACAACAAAGACACCGACATAAAAATGACGATTACCATCAGTGCGACAGTGAGTATATATCTACATACCATAATTTAGGTGTACATCATATCCGACAGCTCTTATACCTGCCACTTCTAAATTGTGAATAAAGAAAAGGCGGCGACTAGTAAGCACGTCATTCACACTGCTGAAAGTGCAATTGCTGCTTTTAAGACGGCAATGGGTGGACCTGCCGCCTCTATAATGTATTCTGGCTACTTCTGACTACTCTTTGGTTTCCGATTTGGTATTTGCATTTCTGGTTCTGCTTTGACCTCGATCTGTCTGACTATTCTGTTCACCCACCTGCTTCGGCAGTGAGTGTCTCTGAGGGCCGCGACAAGCATGACTCTCGCAACCAAGCCCATACCTGCTTGCTGGAGTTCCTGGTGAACACTGGGGGCTTGTTAGACTTTGCGCCTCATTGCTTAGTTGTGCCAACTACTGGCAACAGCTACCATCAGATCCCTTTGGCCCATGACAGTAGTGTGCTGTGAGGTATGAAGTGGTGTCAGAGATTAATATTTGACAGTAAACTGTAGTCATAATCAATTCACAAGCCAAGGGCATAGGGAACTGGGTGGTCAGGACATAGACAGAAACTTTGATACCAGTGCTGGACACAGTGTTAGTAAATGCCAGCAGCAATGTCTACAGATTCAGCATACACAGTTAATGGCAAAAGTGCAATAATATTAAACAATAAGAGAACTCAGTACCATAGTAAGGAACAGTCCCAGGGTTTGGTAGACAAAATAACATATAACATCAGGAGCAATGGAAACACTAGACACATTGTAAGGCACATAATAATCTGGCAACCCGACAGTCAGTTATATAGTGCCTGGTATCGCTGATGACATCAGCACCAGATGTATAAGAAAGTCTTCTTAATGCATAAGCATATAGTCAAATCAGAACAGGCCACAGAGCGGCAGACTCCAGAAGTCGACATCCCCAGCCTGAAAGTCAAATGACATCATGTAAATGATCTATACTTCATGGTAGGATGTTTGGAATTATAGGCTTTGAGTAGTAAATCCTATATATCCATGTCAGCCCAGCGTTTGTATCAATGTTTTTCCGGTTATTGTGTGACAGTACCCCTATACTTAATAAACAACTGCCAGGTTCTCCAGATTTGCCAGGATGTTGGACATGAAAAAGTAGCTTGGGAGCATGAATCTTTTCAGCAGGTTTCCATGATCTCTCATGAAGCCTATAACCTTTTTGATAAGGTACTGTAACTCCTCATTGAATAACCGAGAGTCGAATATTCTATTTACAGTATTCTCATTGTGTCCCTAGTCATTGATGGGTAGAGAGGATGGCGGGATTTTGCAAAGATGGTGGCACTGCTGCATTAATCTGTGATACATGTAACATGGAAGAAGGCCAACAAAGCTTAACTACTGAAGAAGGTGAGATAGCCATGACTACAAATTTTCTAATAAATATTTCTGACAGTTTGGGCGAGGAGCATCCCAAATTCTGATTTCCAGTGGGCAAGCATCGAGCAGACAACCGACTTTATCATATATTGGAAAAAAGAGAAAAGAGAGTGTGTTTTTCTTGAGGCACTCTAATGACAAGGATATAGATAAAAGGTTAGTCTTTATTATAATCTATGAAAATCGAAACTTCATATGAAAATTCTTCATATTGCAATTAAAGATACTTGTAGCGAAATATTACAAAATGATAAACAAATAATGACCAGGATAATTCCCTGCTGAGATAGGTAGTGCTATACTACCTAGCCGTAACGCTGTCCCAAATCTTAATTGTGTATTTATCAAATATTGATCCTTTTATTAATTAGTATGCATAGATACAGATATTTTGTTCCCTTTTTCTTTTTGTCACAGACACCTTTGTTGAATAAATAAAAAATCATCAATCCATAATCCATAATGAGTCAACCATTCTTAAATTATGAATTATCTCTTTCACCATACTATCAATTAGAATATATGTAAAGACTGTATGCAGGATTAGTATCCCTAATAGTGTGTTTGTTGTTATAATTCACATATATTAGGTAGAGAATTCTTCCACCATATTATCAAAATAATATATATAGAGACTACATTTGGGATTAATATCACTAATGAAATGCCTTTCTTATAGTTCACATATATTAGATAAACGATTCCCTCAGAGTCAGTATGTTAACACTTATGTACTTGATGTCCTCAGGTGCTTAATTATAATCATGTGAGGATAGGGTTATTCCTCTTAATTTTTAATAACTTGAAATACCCCATAGGATGTATAATATATGGCTCATAGAGTGTAATAAATTAGGCACATTGGTTCTGTATGTGCAGATATAGTTCAAATCAAGCATCATTCCGTAGTTTCCTGCCCCTGTTATTAGTCTCATATGAGGATCTCTGTCTCTGTAAATATCACACTAATTAACTTATTCTAGGGCTTGCTGGATTGATTATTAGAGGATTTTAAAATCTGAGTACATAGAACAGCGAGCGCGGCGTCTGCCGATGCGCGTTTTGCTATAAGGCTTTAACGAGGCAAAACTCTTTTAATATTGATTTAAAAGGATCAATATTTGATAAATACACAACTAAGATTTGGAACAGCGTCACGGCTAGGTAGTATAGCACTACCTATCTTAACCGTGAATTATCCTAGTCATTATTTTTTATATTTTTTTTATATTTTGCTACAAGTTTCTTTAATTGTTATATGAAGAATTTTCATATGAATGTTTTGATTTTAATAGATTATAATAAAGACTAAACTTTTATCTATATCCTTGTCATTAGAGTGCCTCAAGAAAAACACACTCTTTTTTCTCTTTTCTCCAATATATGATTCATAAAAGTGTGTGAGTGCACCTTCCCCTAGTACACAATATATGCTATAAGACAATATATATATTGTAATTGTATACTTTTTGGGGGAGTTATAATGACTTAATTGGTGCGGTGTATCATATATTTTTGTATCCGACTTTATCATGCAAAGAGTGCATAGCTTTTTGCTAGCAGCAGCTATCCAACAAGGTAGACAAGGTAAGAGTTGCTACAATTGAGCTATATGACAGATTAATCTTTGTAGTGATTGCTACGTGAGCTTTCATACTGTCTGGGTAAGGCATCTGCCTTTCTGTTGTGAGACATATGTACATATGTTACAATAAAATTAAAGTTAAAAAACAATGCCCATCTTGCTTGGCAAGAATTCCATCTCCATACTTTTAAAGCTAAACGAATAGCCAACAGTTCTTGATCTCTTACCAAATAATTCTGCTTAACAGGTAGCAATTTCTAAATAAACACAAGGATGGAAAATCTGAGTATCTCCTGGCCTCTGGGAAAATACAACCCCGGCCGCTGTTTCAGCAAAAGTCCTTTTTAGCTTGAACAGTCCATTTGAATGGTACCTTTTATGGGTTGAATCAGAAATCGGTTGCAGAATGTTAGAAAACTCTTTAATGAATAATTTGTAAACGCTAGGAAGCATTGTACATATTTCGGGACTGGTTATTTTTCAATGGCCCGAGTTTTCACATGATCGATTTCAACCCCCTTCCAAGAAATTATATGTCTGAGGCATATAATAATTTCTGGTTCGAAAAAACATTTTTTAATCTTTGTCTATAAGCAATGAGTTTGCAAGCTTCCCAACACAATCTGAACATGGTTTCTATGTTCCAAAAAGGTCCGTAAATAAATAAGGATGTCATCCAAATAAATAATTATAAACTGGTCCAGGATGTCTCGGAGGATATCATTAACAAAATGTTGTAGGGGCATTAGTGAGACCAATTTGCATCACAAGGTACTCAAAATGTCTGTATCTTGTTCTTAAAGCTGTTTTCCATTCATCACCTGGACATATTTAAACCAAATTATAAGCCCATCATAAGTCAAGCTTAGTAAAAAACCTCTCCTCTATCATTCTCGATTCTTCAAAATATTAGAACATATATTTTCATACTTTATATTGTCCATGATTACAATATCCGACATTCTATTGTAATTTAATTATTCAATTGCAATTCCCTTAATGTATATCTCTCTTCTTTTGTGAGATTATCAGTGAATACAGCAACTTTGCTTGGGTGACTCTTGTTTTAAAAACTCAGTACACTGCTGAACATTCAATTAAAGACGGAAACATACAGTATTTGATCTGGGTTTAAATTTATTCATATGAGATTTGTCACTTTCAGTTAACTCCATCCCATTAATTTCCATCCATACATCCCTGATGTCTTTTTATATGTCCATGTCAATTGTACAATTACTCTCATCGCACAATTCAGACCAGGCGGTAAATGTATGAATCTCCGGATTCTTCATCTCCGGCGTGTTCAGCCTCTTCAGCGCTTAAATTTAAAGCGGCGCTGCATTGTAAAGGGACAATGCAGCGCCGCTTTAAATTTAAGCGCTGAAGAGGCTGAACACGCCGGAGATGAAGAATCCGGAGATTCATACATTTACCCCAAGATCTTTAAAGACTTGTATAATATTTTTTACTGAGAGCACTAAACTATTTGTTTGGGAAGTCCTTTATATGGCTATTGATTTTTTAAATAAATACATTTTCTAGTAAACAAATCTATTTAATCATTTCAAATTTGTTTAGGTTAGATCAGATGATAATCTCCTTTCTAATAACAAAACATGATTCTGGTTACTTATAAAGCAGGACAAGTTGGTGACTTGCATTGAGTGTTTCCCTGTTTCATTTGTTTCCCTGCAGTGACCACTGTGTCGTCTGACTGCTTCATGTATGTAGATTGTTCTGTAGTCTTTGCAACTGAATGTAACTCTGGCTTTTTTTGTGGGGCAGAGGGGGGGGGGGTCACTCAGAGCTGGATTAAGGCTTTGGGAGGCCCGGGGCACTTAAGACAGGGGGGCCCCATAGATCTAAAATTAAGGGCATAGTGACACATCCTGCATTACATCACCTACAGCCCACAGTATGACACTTACAGCTCTCCCAGAGGGCTCGCCTAGGTTGTCTGCATAAGAAAAATCATTGCTTCCACAAACTAAAATACTGTACATTAAAACAATCATCAAAACACCACATTAAAATGGGTATTGACAACACACTTTAAAACTAGCAATGATATCATACATTAAAAATACCATTGATAACGTACACTAAAACTAGCAATGATACCACACGCTAAAACTAGCAATGATACCGAACTTTAAAAATAAAATTTATAATGCACATTAAAACTTGCAATGATACCGCAAATTAAAATACCATTGATAATGCATCATTGGGCATGGCCAGGCCACCCTCCTACAGACAAAAAAACCTGCATTGTTGTGTACACCATTGAACGGTCACCAAAAATTGGGATTGTCCCACTAGAATCACAACATTTCACAGACTTTGCTGCTCTCTCCTACCTGTTCTTCTCACTTTCACCACCTGTGCTGCAGGTTTCTTTAGTTGCGGCTTGTCTGGATCCTGGAATGTTAGGGGCCCTACTTGGGAAAAAAAAATGGGTACATTTAGAAAATTACAGCCACCCCCGGCGTTAAATCAGTACCACCCATCATTAATAATTAGGCCTTCCTCCAGCCCCAACATTAAAATAATAGTGATAAAAAGGGATTATAGGGATAACAGCGCTGCTCTAAAAAATATGTATAGAGCTGCCAAAGTGGGTCTGAGTGGGACGAATTCCAAAACTTCCCAGTTTAAACAGATAAAAAAAATTTTACACAATGTTGACCCACGGCGCTAGAAATAGCAGCAACACAATAAAAATAGAATACAACAATAATAGTATTCACATTTAATAAATAAACCTATTTCCCTCCCTACAAACAGCCCCAGCAATAAATTAATAGTATTTACATTTCAGAAATATACCTATTTCCCGCAACCGTCACTGCCATTAAATAATTCATAGGCACATTTTAATAAAGGGACCTCATTCTCCTCAAACTCACCCCCACATTAAGTAGCGCCCAAACCACCCCATCTTAAATTAATTAATTGTCCCCACTATTGTGCCTCTCTTCTCCCCCTTTTTCCTTACTGTGCCTCTCTTCTCCCCCTTTTTCCTTACTGTGCCTCTCTTCTCCCCCTTTTTCCTTACTGTGCCTCTCTTCTTCCCCTTTTTCTTACATAGTGTCCCTTTCTTCTCCCCCTTTTTCCTCCATACTGTCCCTTTCTTCTCCCCCTTTTTCCTACATAGTGTCCCTTTCTTCTCCCCCTTTTTCCTACATAGTGTCCCTTTCTTCTCCCCCTTTTTCCTACATAGTGTCCCTTTCTTCATTATTCCCTTTTTCCTACATAGTGTCCCTTTCTTCGATATTCCCTTTTTCCTACATAGTGTCCCTTTCTTCTCCCCCTTTTTCCTACATAGTGTCCCTTTCTTCTACCCCTTTTTCCTACATAGTGTCCCTTTCTTCTTCCCCCTTTTCCTACATACTGTCCCTTTCTTCTCCCCCTTTTTCCTACATAGTGTCCCTTTCTTCTCCCCCTTTTTCCTACATAGTGTCCCTTTCTTCGTTATTCCCTTTTTCCTACATAGTGTCCCTTTCTTCTCCCCCTTTTTCCTACATACTGTCCCTTTCTTCTCCCCCTTTTTCCTACATAGTGTCCCTTTCTTCGTTATTCCCTTTTTCCTACATAGTGTCCCTTTCTTTTCCCCCTTTTTGCTACATAGTGTCCCTTTCTTCTCCCCCTTTTTCCTACATAGTGTCCCTTTCTTCGTTATTCCCTTTTTTTTTTTACTTACCTTCTTTCTTCTCTACTGTCTTCCTGTTTCTTTCCTGGTCCTCTCCTCGCTGCTCCTCACTGAATGACAGGCGTGACTTGATGACGTCACGCCTGTCATTCAGTGTTAACAGTGCAGAGAGGAGGGACGCCGGCGCTGCGATGAGGTGAGTAGTATCTATATATATATTATTTTTTTTTCACTATCCTGCTCCCCCCACCAACGCAGGGACCCCCGAACCCGACCGCAACCCTCCCCCTCTGTCCGAGGGCCCCCCCGCCGCCCCCGCCATGAAGAAAAAAAAAAAAAAATCAGTAGAGGTTATGCGCGCGGCGGCAGGGGGGCCTCGGAGAGAGGGGGGCCCGGGGCACGTGCCCCCTGTGCCCCCCCCTTAATCCGGCTATGGGGTCTCTTTAATTTCATTCTACTCATGCAGCATTTCGTATTCTGTTTTCCAAATACAAAATTTATACTCCTTTCTTGTTTTCTTTTGTGTGGTAACTCCTTTTTTGTGACCCCTTTCTATCATTACAAGATGAAGTTTTAGAATCTCTTTTAAACGTATTATATTGTCTGTGCAGTTCCACTTGTGATTCATTAGTTTCACCTTTTTGTACATTTAAGTTTCCTCATTTGTACAATGTTCCAATATGATAGTCCATTTTATCTCTTTATTTAGACTGTAAGTAAGCTCCACTGGGACAAGAATGGATGTGAGCGACTAAAACATTCTCAGTAAAATACTGTAATATGTGACATGTTGCACTTGTGACCAAGGCTCTGTATTGGTGTTTGAAAACAGATATATTTAACCTAAGTACCAAACCTACTGCTTGTAAAAACTCCAGGGGAATATTTGTCTGTAGTATCTGTGAGCTGCTAAATGGCTATAGGCTTGTTGAAACACCAGAAAAGGGTCCTGGGGTTTATGTGTGGAGAGTGTGGGTGGGCTCCATCCATTAGGCCTGTTAGCCAGGTCTTCCAGGTTACCAGCGATACTGCTGATAATCAGGAGTTGCACCTGAATTAAGCTGGTAAAAGGCTGCAGCTCTGCTCAGTCACTCTCTCACAGTCTGGGGACAGGGGCTGCAAAGTCTCTGTAAGAGAAAGTCTGATATCTGCCTGTAAGCTACTGTGCTGAAACCTCTTTTGTTTTGTCTTAGTTTTTAGTCAGGAGTGACCTATGTTTCGTAAGAGCCGGACAGCAAAGTGTTTATTTTGTAATTTTTCTGTTTTCTTGCTGAATAAAACTGGCTGAGGCCAGTTGCGCAAAACATTTTGACTTGTCTGAAATCTCTCAGCTGCTATAAACACCATCTATCCCAGGAGATGGTACCGGGCCCACTACCTGGACACACACTATATAAATAAAAGATTCTAATTTAATCAGTATTTTTGCAGTTTCTAATTCAATTTCATAATTACCAAATTATTCTAATATATTTCTCAACAGTTGTTCACATTTCTATTCATGGTTTCAGTCGTTGTAAGAAGGAGACTTCTGGATTCTACGAACCATAGTCTATAATAGCTCACAATATAATTTTCTGTACATCATTTTAATAACCTTGTCTTCTCTTTGATGTATTACATTTTCATCTGAGGTACCAGGGTACAGTTCCCTTAACAATTGATGTCAAAGCTGTTAATCACCATATATGGAGGTACCTTCTGACAGTTTTTAGGAAATAAATAACGGAAAGGTTACACAGTAATGGCCAGCAGCAGGGATAGCAACAACCCAATCTATAAACAGTGTATTTTCTAAATTTCAGGTAGTAGACCCCTGCACAACCGACAAGGTGTCTAATATAAAATTCTAAATACCTCATAAAAAGGAGTCTAATTCATGCTTCAAGATAACAAAGCTATCATATCAGTATACCTATATATACAAAGTATATCCACAGTTTATTTCAGTTACACTAAAGAAAATTTTTTTATTGTTAAAAGCAATCGTTAAAACTGTTTACACCATCAATGCAGAATAACACAATAATACATTGCACAATCTCCTTGGAATCCAAGTACCCTAAATGAAGGTCTGACTGAACGAGGGAGGACAGAACCAGACCTGGAAAACAAGGGTAGAAGTACACACAAGGCAGGGGCGAGGCAGACACAGAGTTGCACACAGGGGTAGATTGGCCATAGAACCTAACAGGAATTTTCACAGGCCACATTTAGGGCTCACACACAATTGTTACAAAAGAAGTGTGTTCTTGCAGATGCTATTTTACCTTCATCATCATCACCATTTATTTATATAGCGCCAATGATTGCGCAGTGCTGTACAGAGAACTCATTCACATCAGTCCCTGCCCCATTGGAGCTTACAGTCTAAATTCCCTAACATATACACACAGACAGAGAGAGAGAGAGAGACTAGGCTCAATTTTGATAGCAGTCAATTAACCTACTAGTATGTTTTAGAGTGTGGGAGGAAACCGGAGCACCCGGAGGAAACCCACGCAAACACGGGGAGAACATACAAACTCCACACAGCTAAGGTCATGGTCGAGAATTGAACTCATGACCCCAGTGCTGTGAGGCAGAAGTGCTAACCACTTAGCCAACATGCTGCCAATACCTTTGTGGACAGCCATTTATTATAAGGATTATTTTAATGCATTTTTGAAACACACAGTACATATATTTATATATTGTATATAGAGAGAGATTTAACTGATAGTTTGCATCTTATGACGTCAGAGAAAGATGCAACTGATCAAATATGATTGTGCCAACATGTTTAATAATAGTTAAACTTATTAAACAAAGCCAGATAAGTTTCTATGAAGGAAATTTTGGAAGGATGTGTTAGTAGACAACTGAGAAAGTTGGAGCACAGAAGCAAAAACCAGTCGCAGATAATGCAAAAAGATTCATGTATTTTTATAACACAGGACTGGCAGCTTTTGCCCTGCATTGCTTTAGAGATGTCCCACTGTGTCCTTTATCATCACTTCTAGGGTTTCCTAAATGTTACTACAATCAAATTCTAGTAGTTCTAAATCCCGTCTACTTTTGTGTTGGCCCCACCTACAGTTATTTTGGTCCCGCCCTCATGAGGTCACTTCAGTAATTTTTTCCAGGTCCAATTTAAGTTCCTAGTCCATCCCTGGTTGCACAGATAAGGCAAACAGGATTACTTAGAATAGCGCAAATCAGGAACAGGACACCAGCAAATATACAAGCCAAGTGATTAACAGGACAAGCTAAAATTTAGAGACTCTGACAGTCGGTACAAGGCCACACCTGAATATCAGTGATCACAGTTTAAACAGGATCAAGGGACATATTGTGCTACTGTCATTTTGTGATTTAAAAAAACTGTAGATGCCTTTACGCCAAACTCAGACATTTGAGTATGTGAGACAAAGTGTAAAAATCATACTCCCTCCTCAACGACAGATATTCTGAGAGGTTTAAGCCAAAACACAAAGATGTATAATAATGTTGAGAAGTGAAAGCTAAAAATGGAAACATTGCTAAAAATGGACCTTTACTTGCCACTCACTGTAATTTCTATTCACCTACCCCAGCAGATGGCAGCAGAGAATAATTAATACATCTAATTAGTTTATTGATTTATTTCCATGTATACAAATAGTAATTTTGGGTCATTGGCTTAGTCTACTTGATTACCATTGTAAATTAATTCCATTACTAGTACAGTACTTTTTTTTAATGAAAAGTGGACCTGACAATATCTCATCCAGTTACCTTTGACTTTCATTGAACAGGATCCCAGAGCTGCTGTTCAAGAACTATATATGTTGTTCATTATGGCAAGTTGACTGATTTGAATTCTAAATGATTAAAATGATTATTAATGGAGAATTCCACTCAAAATAAAAAAAAAATAGTTTTGGGTGGTATTAGGTGGGGGATATGTTAAAAACTGCTTATCTAGGTTCTCCATTCCCTCTGAATCAGTGCATTCTGTCATGTCTATAATGGTCTGAGCAGGAGATCCTCATGTTGTCAGAGAAAGAACAAGTAAGCACCATTTTCCTTTTTAACATGTTAGCTGATTCTACCCAAACCTTTTTTTTTGCTGTGGAATGCATTCCTTACTTCCACTGTATGGTATGTGGCAAGAGCACACGTCTGGTGAAACACATACAAACAACTTCTTGCTCCAAACAGTACTTTTATTGTTCCATTACAATAAACAGTATATACTTTGTCAGGGTGACACCAGGCATTTTATCACTGGCTAGTCCCAGTTTTCCTCTTTGGACACCGGCAACTAACTGCCATTGGTCACAATGCACAAGTGCACAACACAGGTTTATATACTTGAGTCTCCTCCCATCACCCTTGCTTGATGACAGGTGACACTCCCACTTTGCCTTTAAAAGGAAGACTCCTCAGTTTCTCTGTAACTAATCTTCATTTCGCACAAACCTTATCAGCCTTCTGTTTCTGTGGAAAATGACATTTTCCAAGCATGTAAGTTAAATCACAAATTTCATACTTTCATACTTCTACTTCTATGTCTCAGACCTGTATATAAATCTGTCTGCGGCCTTTTACCTGCATACTGTCAGCTGAATAGCTGATTAATTTCTTAGAGGCCTGTGGCAAACCCTTTCCTTTGTCATAGTTATTAACAAAATGAAAAGAGACCCCGTAGAATAACACTTATGACGAAGGACAGATCTCTTCTGCTGAAGAAAATTAGTTGTTCACTGTGTAGAGAATTTTTTATTATGTGTCCACTTGGAACACTGTTTTGTCATTTTTTTTTTTATCTAAACATAACTGTACCACCGGTTGACCACAATATTATGTTGTTAGTATTATTGTGTAGTACTAAATATTATTATTGTGTAGTAATAACTATTTAGTCTGCAGCTGAACTGCATAAATCCATTGTGATAATCTACATTTAAAGAAGTTGTTTCCCAGATTAATCAGCCTTCCCCATTTCATTTACTTTTTGAGAACTTGCTAAAGCAAGAAATGTAAATCCAGCACACAAACTGCTTACAACAACAAGTACTGTAATATAATAACTTGTTTTCATTAACTATTTTTAACAGTTTACACATCTATCAAAATGAATGCCATTTATGCCTTTGTTAAAATCATTTTTATTGTGCTTTGTTCTATGTACCCTACTGGGAATAGTAATTCAGATTATGACATGCACTTATTAACTTCAATGAAGTATGCAGTGCAGGGCTTCCAGTATTTACATTATTCTCAGCAGTTGTGGTTTTATTGCTGGAAGCTACAAGCATAATCACTGTTTATATACAGTCTTGTTTGTAAAGGATACAATAAAATAACCTTCAGATGTCTGTAATTCTTCAAACCAGGAGACAGCTTAGCTATTCTTTTTCCAAGGAACGCTGAAGCTAAAATACCAGCTGGCTTATATAAGGGTGCTACTAATAATATGAATATACAGTATGTGTAAAGCTTTCAGGAGCTTAAAACTGAGCTTATTTGAAAACTTATATAATAAAAATAATAATAATAATTTGTGATTGTGGAGGGAGATGTTTTCCTGGACAAAGCAAACTACCTGTTTGTAATGCCTTTGAAGGACTCTGTGCTCAGCCTATTTTAGCCACAATAAGCTCCGGCTGACAACAGCATAACTCCCAATGGTCCAATTATAGGCAGGATTCTAGGGCACTGTTCCGCCATTCTGACTGCCAGGACTTTCGTCCTGGATGCCGGGGCAGTTTGGATATATGTCCTCTGCATGCACCTGCCACTTGTGTGCGCGACAATACAGGGTTTTTTATAGGGAAAAGGAAAAGGGACTGGGGTGGCCTATCAATTCATAAGGGTTAAATACTCCTCCAAGAAATGTGGACTCCCAAAATGGTCAGACCCTTATGTGATGTGACCATTCCCTTTTAGACACTGTCCCCACTGTCCTGATTTGTACAACGAAAATGTTGTGAGGTTACTAGCAGATAATATTTTACATGCAACTGATGAGCCAATTTTAATTCTATGTCACATATTGTATCTCAGGTTCTGTGGCATAATTACCTATAAATGAGTTATTACTAGCATTGATCTCGTTTTAGGCTTCCACAATGAGTTGGCCTGCAGTAAACACATGTGGATAGAACGAGATGCATTCCAGAAGGATAGGGTGCCTAATTCTGACATTGGAAATGTCGGCACTTAACCTGTCGACATGAACACGTTGGCAGGCTAAATGCCGACACTTCCATTGTGCTGACAGCTTGACAATGTCGATAGTGTGATTGGTGACATTCACAATGTTGCCAATCACATTGCTGACTATACCCCAGTCCTGACGATGGCGTCAGGTACGGGGTATAGCCAGTCACACTATCGACATTGTCAACCTGTCAGCACAATGGAAGTGTCGGCATTTAGCTCGCTGACATGTTCATGTCAGCAGCTTTAAGTGCCAACATTTCCAATGTTAAAATTATGACAGCCGCTGATTCAAGTATCTACCACAATGTGACAGTGGGAGTGGTGACACTAGAAAATGTTTTATAATGTCATACCCATTAACATGGCTTTTACTAATGTTAAAAATTATGTTAAAATGCATTTAATTGAGCAGTAAAGGAGAGCAAATGCATGATAAACCTACAATACTCGCAAAGGTCCTGGGCAGCTAATGATCCCATTGGTTATTAGCTAACCCCTCAAAAATAAAATAACTTCAAGTAGCATGATCACATCCCTTACAGTCCTTAAATAGTTACTTCAGATGAAATAGTTTAAACATTTAATACTTGGCCAATGCAACTACTTTTTCAGTAATGTGAAAATTCAAAAGGATGAAAACAAAACTCTGGTCACAATGTTGCACTCACCAGATAATCCTTTATTATTGTAAGAGAGGCTCTAAACCAGTGTTGGCTAACCCGTGACACTCCAGGTGTTGTGAAACTAAGAGTCCCAGCATGCTTTGCCAATATATAGCAGCTTATTGCTGGAAGGCTATGCTGGGACTTGTAGTTTCACAACACCTGGAGTGTCACAGGTTATCCAAGCCTGCCCTAAACTTTTATCCCTGCCCACAAACTATTAGGTCTATCTCTTCACTAACCCTGCACTAAGCCTGATGTAAAACAACTGTAACCACAAGCCGTGGATGGTTTGAGTGAAAGAGAGAGGAGACTTAACCCTCTCCACTTTTCCTTTACTGAAGCCATCCATACATCCTCCCCATCCAAAAGTACATTAACACTTTCACTGCCACATGTGTAAGTTTTACTGTATCTATGCAGTAATTTGTCAGGCTCATACCTTTGCATCAGTCTGCACATGTTCATTGCGCCTTTTTTATATCCCCAAAAGCTCACTGTATAAAATCTAGATTTTGTTTGTTTTCTTTTGAAAACATTCTATGTTTACTGCATCTGACTCTGTGCATGCATGACAGGAATGGGGTGCACATCAGCACAGATGATTTAGGACATGTTGACTTTGGTGGATCCCCCTATGTTCCCACCTGGGCCCTTGTGAAGTTGCACTCTGGGTTTCCTTTATCTGCCCACTTCCTCTTACTGACATGCTATGCTGCCCATTGGCAGGCAGTCAGTGGCTTCCATGTTCCGGTTGTCACTGCTGTTTGCTCCGTTTAGGGGGAGATCCCCCTAAAGTAATTGTGGGAAGCCTCCTATCCCAGAAAGCTCCACTTTATACAGTGTTACCATTGTCTACACACACAGGAGATATCAGTATTCATGAGAATACAGTCTATCAAATATCTGACAAGTCAATTGCTAGCCTGCATTCGCAAGATTATCACTTACTCTGGCACTCTTAAAGCAAGTTATAAAACCTCTAATATGAATAGTAAAATCAATGACTTAGTTTGTATAGGTTTGCAAAAGTGTACATAATTTACCCAGCATCATTAAGATGTTGCTGATACTTGGTACTTGATTCTAGCCACAATGAGAGTAACCACATTGGTTTGTATGTGCCTTGTGTGCGTGCGTGTTTTCTATGTAACAATACAGTTGTCCAGCCAGTCCTTCGTCCCGCAGATATGGTCAAATTGAACACAGAGCCGTATGTTTAACAAATGTGTCTTTAAATTCATTTTGAATTTTAAATTACCACAGTTTAAAAGAGCATATTATATTCCTTTGAGGGATAAAATCTAAGGGAAGTGCAAATAATCACATTTATTGATTGCATCATCATCATCATCATCATTTATTTATTTATATAGCGCCAACATATTCCGTAGCGCTTTACAATTGGGGACAATCACAATAAACTAATAAACAAACTGGGTAAAACAGACAAAGAGGTGAGAAGGCCCTGCTCACAAGCTTACAATCTATGGGATAATGGGAGTCACCATCCTCTGCTCTCCTCCTCTGTCCCGCTGTCACCATCCTTTGTCACCAACCTCTGTCCCACTGTCACCATCCTCTGCTCTCCTCCTCTGTCCCGCTGTCAGCATCCTGTCACCAACCTCTGTCCCGCTGTCCCCATCCTCTGTCACCAACCTCTGTCCCACTGTCACCATCCTCTGCTCTCCTCCTCTGTCCCGCTGTCACCATCCTCTGTCACCAACCTCTGTCCCGCTGTCCCCATCCTCTGCTCTCCTCCTCTGCCCCGCTGTCACCATCCTCTGTCACCAACCTCTGTCCCGCTGTCCCCATCCTCTGCTCTCCTCCTCTGTCCCGCTGTCACCATCCTCTGTCACCAACCTCTGTCCCGCTGTCACCATCCTCTGTCACCAACCTCTGTCCCGCTGTCACCATCCTCTGTCACCAACCTCTGTCCCGCTGTCACCATCCTCTGTCACCAACCTCTGTCCCGCTGTCACCATCCAATGCTCTCCTCCTCTGCCCCGTGTCACGATCCTCTGCTCTCCTCCTCTGTCCCGCTGTCACCATCCTCTGCTCTCCTCCTCTGCCCCGCTGTCACCATCCTCTGCTCTCCTCTGTCCCGCTGTCACCATCCTCTGTCACCAACCTCTGTCCCGCTGTCACCATCCAATGCTCTCCTCCTCTGCCCCGTGTCACCATCCTCTGCTCTCCTCCTCTGTCCCGCTGTCACCATCTTCTGTCACCATCCTCTGTCCTGCTGTCACCATCCTCTGCTCTCCTCCTCTGCCCCGCTGTCACCATCCTCTGCTCTCCTCCTCTGCCCCGCTGTCACCAACCTCTGTCCCGCTGTCACCATCCTCTGCTCTCCTCCTCTGTCCCACTGTCACCATCCTCTGCTTTCCTCCTCTGTCCCACTGTCACCATCCTCTGCTACGATCCATCTCACTCCGCCTCGCGCCAGGCGCTAGCCATAAAAAAAAAACAACACATAAACTTACCAATCCGTCGGGCGCCGGGACCCAGCAGCCTCCTCTCTCCTGCAGCTTGTTACTGACATCGATATTCAGTGACAGCTGCAGGAGAGAGGATTGGTAAGTTTCTGTGTTTTGTTTTTTTTTATGTCTGGCCCGCGGCACCCCAGTGACAGCGCCGCGGCACCCCGGGGAGCCATGGCACACAGTTTGGGAACCGCCGGGTTAAGTCTACATTTTGCATTTCGGCCCAGCCAGACTGCAAACGTAAAAGTGACTCATAAGCTAAATGATCCTGTCACACAACAATGTTGGTTAGGGGGTAGTTGTCTTGGGTGAAATTGTGTAACGGGTGGTAATAGGGTAATGTAGTGAGGTTAAGAGGGTGGTTGAAAAATATTATAAGCTTGTCTGAAGAGGTGGGTTTTCAGAGAACGCTTGAAAATTTGTAGACCAGAGGAGAGTCTTATTGTGTGAGGGAGAGAATTCCATAGAGTGGGTGCAGCCCAAAAAAAAGTCCACTCTGCCATTATAAGTTTGGGCATGCTAGTGTTTGTAGTGCACAGGTTGGAGTACTACAAGTATCAGCATACCCAGGGCTGCCAGGGCATGCTGGCACTTGGGGAACCACATGTGCCAACATGCCCTGGCACCCAGGGCCCTGCTGCTATCCTGCACTAATAGTTTCAGGCAAAGTAGTTACTATTAAATTCAATTTATATTGGATCTATAAAGTGCTGTCAATAGGACAGGCCAACTGGAGTCTCCTTGTGGTAAAAATAATAAATAAAATAGAAGTAAAAAAAGTATTTTGCTATCAACTTAAAACCACATTCATGCTTTAGTAGAGTAAACATTATATATCATGAATCTTACACATTAAAATTATGTGAAAATGAGTCCTTGTGGTATACAATAGAGCTTTTCATTAAAGAGTTAACTCCTACTATCACTAAAGAATATAATAATATTTTATTCTATATGGTTTCCTTCAGTCAAATGGGGATAGCTTAGACTTCAGCTCTGCTAATGCTAATTTTTTAGATTGACTTGTAAAAAACAAACAAAGACGAGTTGTTAGAGATCACGGAAGTTGTGGTGGAAATTGGCTCAAATCAAATTCAAGCTCCGGACATCTTGTACTTACGTATTTTTAAGCCATATCATTTGCACCAGCTAGAGGGCAGGTGTAAGTGCTGACTGATAGTGATGACTGCGTGCCACTAGATAGGACAAAACATGTGTAGGGAAGTAAGAGAAACAATTATAACGGATTGTATGTACAGTATGCATTAAGAACATCCTAATTTATGTATTTAATGTAAACAAAAAAAAGAAAGGAAAATGTTTTTATTTTTAAAAACACATATTTTTAATAATGGCTTATAATATTATGAGTTGGTCATTTCTTTTTTTAAAAAAATAAATAAATAAATAATAATTTTGTGCATGCATTCTCATGGGACCTGATATTGCACATATGCATGTGCATATCCTGCAGTCTGGTCTGTCTGTTAGGCAGAGTGTACACCCACATTCAAATGGAAACGTATCTTGAGCTCCACGTGGAGTTTACTACAGCCACATGTACGCACAAGTTCCATGCTCATTTTAAAAACGCAACTTGAGTGCAGGTTGTGTTCAAAGAGGAATCAGTTCCGATTTAGCTTTGCCATTCTGTGAGATGGCATTCCACACTTTATAAATGATAAATTCAGAATTGTATAGATAGAGCTGGAACATGATGATGTCTATTCATTCTGCTCTGTGGTATGGTTCAGGTATAAGTTCTGCCAGACTAAATGAAAGGGTAAATTTGCATGAACACTCAAAGCCAAATTCTGCCAGAGAAATGTGCAAAAGTCTGTCAAATAATCAAAAATAAGTCAAATAATCTGTAGCTCATCATGTTCCAGTTACCTTTAGGACGTAGTAGGAGAACTCTTTATAAAGCATGGGACAAACAGATGGGTATTGTTAAGAATTAGAGGCATTTTTATTAAAGGGTAAGGAGTCCTATTGGTGGTGAAAATGGGTGTTTCCACTTTGCCCAATTGCCGGGCACCGATCACCTGTTTAACAAGTATCCTGACAGTACTTGTACCACCACAATGCCTTTTTCCTATCACCATCTTAGGATAACGTTAACAAATTCATATAAAATGGTTTATTCTAAAAATAAATAATAATTAATACATACATTTTTAACTATTTTTAATTATTTTTAAAAATTTTGAGATGAATATCATCTATTTTTAAGTTGTATTTTTTTTATTCCAAGCTTTAAGTTCTACTACGCTGACTCAGTGAAGTGGTGAGTTAACTCTTACCACTAATGGTCCATACTTCAGACTTCCCTGCTCCTAATTCCTGCCATACTGATTGGTAAAGAAAAGGATGACCAGGATTAGGAGATGCCAGAAGTGTGAGGAGTACAGGATACCGGAACATAGACAGGAGTTGAAGCATACATCTAGCATAGTTATCTTAAAGACGCGGACCAGAGTGGAGCAACAGATGAATTTGAATAGTACAAACATCCACATGTCCTTCTTAATTTCAGAGCAGGTTGAAGCGAAGCTTTTATCTTCAAGGAATGTTTGATTGTAGATCTCAAGATCCAGATTACGAAGTTGTGTCATAGTAGCAAGGGGTATAGTGATATAATAATCCAAAGAGAAATCACAGACAAATGTAAAATATACAAGCAGAACAGGACACTACAACTTATCCATTTACTGACCTCGTTAGTCTAGACCAGGTCATACTGTAATGATTTTGCCACCGGACCTTTGATTTAAGCTGATGTTTTTATTTAAGACATGCTCATAAAAACTTAGGACTGGAGTCCAGAGTAAAAGAAGATGTCAGTGATAAGGCAAGCAAACATTACACTAAAGTAACTCAGGATTCCAGGAAGAGAGGGCACCAGAAGTGAAGGATCCTGGAACATAAGAGATGAAGCATATAGTTAGCATAATAACATAGCCCCAAGTGGGTGAACAAAATATTCCAGACCATCAAGTGTCCTTAATTAAGAAGCAGGTTGACAAGTTTCCCACCTGCAGCCACTCTTGAGGAGTTAGAAATTACAGGCGGATGGATGCAGATGGTTCATACTGTTAATTTTCCAAAATAAAGTTAAAATCACACAGTGTGTATATAGATCATCTATTCATCATAACCAGATTGCTGTTAAAGGGTTATTTAATGTTGACCTGTAGTAACAAAGTAATAGGTACAAGTATCCATGACAAAATAACCCCTTAAATTTCCTGTTATGTAATTGTTATAGCATGTTTTATTATAAACTAATTACAGAAGAAGTTTGATTTGAATAATGTAATTATGGATGTAATTGACTTTTATTCTACATAATGTTATTGATTTACTGTTAATTAAAATAAGGAATAAGTAGTCTCTTGGCACTTTATTCATTTTGTGTGTGTTGGCTTTGTTGAAACACAACCAGTTTAAGAATAATTGCACCAATAGAGAGGCTAAAACGCAATGTATCCGCTGATTATGAGGTTATCGTACACAAAATCACTCTGCGAATGCCCAGAACTGGGACATACAGATGTAAAAGCAACCGTGTCCACTCCGTCTTCAAACGCAAAGGACACTTACTACAGTCTAGGCTTTCGGGAAGTGAACGAGGCAGGGAAGGGGCGTTTTGCTGTAGTTTATGTACAGTAAGGGTGTGCCAAAGTCTAACGCACCCAGCCAGATCCATATCAAGCTCTGGGCATCTCAAAGTTACTTGTATTTCTGCCTTATCTCTTGCTCCAGCTACAGGAGCTGATTACTGATCTGAGTCCTGATCACTCTCGATAACAGTCTTGTATGATACTATAACATGTATTTGCAATCAGGAGCAACTGTAAATAATTAACAGCATCCTAATAAATGTATTTATTTATTTATTTCTCGTGTCATTAATGGTTCTTTTCCGAATTTATAATTCACATAGGCTTTGGCCATATCCTGCAGTGTCTTGTGTAGTAGAGCACAGCAGATTGAATTCAACAGCACATGTATATTGAGATCCGTTCCTTGATGACTTTGGGAGTGCGCAGAACCGATTTACGTGCGTTTTAAAACAAATGCATGTTGCGCCCAGTATGAGTGCCTTGATGAATCAGGCCCAATGTTATTTGTTTTCCTAATTTATAACATACTATAAAGGTAAGGGACATTGAGGTATTTTAAAGTATATAGAAAGCCAAAGCTATACACAGTAAACAAACATGGTTTGGCTGCAAAGTGATCATTGTCTGGTATGAAATTGTATTTATAAAATAAAATTAATGTCAAGAATTGCATGTTTGTTTACAATCCTTGTGTTTGTGTATGTGCAAATGATGTGTGTCTGTCTATGAGTGTGTGTATATACATATATTATATACAATTAAATCGCCACTAAGTTGCTGGTAATTCCAAATCTCTTCACAGACCCATCCACCAGGCTTCTAAAGCTTCTCCAACACATGCTTCTGGACCCCAACCAATTGACATTCCCTCCGCGAAGATGGATATGACCTTTGCCACCGCAGGCCCAGTGAATATGTCCCACAATCCATACTTACCAAAATCTTGCAGCCCCACCTGTAATGGATAAATTCAATTGTTAACAACTGTACCAAGCAAAGTACCACCGTCTCTTAACACAAAATTACTGCTTAGCTTGGGAGAGTTCAGATGAAAGTATAATACCATAAATAATCCACCAGCCAACCAGGATTTCTTGTAAAAGTTTAAATCAGGTAAAATCCCTTCACGACTCCACAATCAAGGGTGGCAGGCAGCAGACACCCAGTAAGCTCACGAAGGGAGCACAGCACTTAAGTGTTTTTACCTCTCCTAATGTGTCTTTTATAGCAGTTAGATTTCCACCTTCCAGTTCTTTTATACCCTCTCAACCATCACCGATGTAGCTGCCCCAATCCAAAAAGAATGTGTACCATAATGACCAATGCTAAGCACCACTTGTTCTGTCATTTCTTAAATAACACCTCAAACTGATATTTAGTCAGTGAGCTGCATTTGTATGCGTTGGCTAAACATGTTGCCCCAATGTGTCAGCAAACAGGACATATGGATTTGTTCACATTGACCAGCAACATGCCCCACCTACCCAACCCCATTTTATCTGTCTTGGATTAGTGTATGTTACAGATTATAGATTGCTCATTCACTACCATGTTCTTAGAAAGCATGTCTGACACTGATGAATTCTATGAGGATGCAACCTACTCCATGGAAAAAAACAACTGAAAAAGCACGGCCTCAAGCTAATTGGTGGCTACCTCCATGACAGCAAAAATAGAATATTCCAATTATTTCTTATCTATAGGTCGTCTATCATCTTCCTTAATTGGTCTTTCCTTTGACTAACCCTCCAAAGCTTTACTTATCAGAAAACTTCTTGTTGCGTCAACCTTCCCTTTCAGCTTAGCAAAAAATGATCTCACAACCAGAACCCTATTCATTGTCATCTTTGTCCTTTTGCCCCTATAATATTGGCACATAAATATAGCTTGTTATTGCCCCTTACCTCAATTATTCCTGCCTGTCTGTACCTTACCCATTCCTTCCATGCTGAGCTATATGATTTCAGGATAGATGGAGCAAGAGCCCTCTCTGCTAAACTTCTAGGCCAGCCTGATAATCTGGCAAACATAAGTAGCATATGGTGCACCCACAGGATTTGCCCAAGGTGCTAATTCCCAGAATGTACTCCATATGAACCAAGCAAGCACTGTACAATTCCCAAACCCTGGAAAATGTTTAGCCTTAAAAAATAAATTCAGACTTAAGTACCGGATAACCAGGTGCCTGATCATACAAATGGCCGGTGGAGAAGATGCAACCTAATTATTAATTGCCTGAACTACCCCTAAACTGTTACACCAAAATACAATATCATTGTCCTTCAACTTACCTCCCCCCATAACTCTAGAGCCCCAAAATGTGAAATAGATCTAGTTAGAGGAGGTTCCTAGTTAAACCTTCTACAACTCAGTCCCGAGGCCATGGGGTGACACACCAATCCCCATCCAAAAAAGCTCAGAATCTTTTGGAATCCGCTGCATAAGTAAAGAGCTGTAAAACAAACGGCTAGACAACAATGAGGGAAACCAGATACGGATCCCTTTAAAATTTTCCATTCGAGGAATGGCAATCAAACTTTCAACACCTCCCTGATATTCTTAGTGAACCTAAGAAAATCATGGGACTTCCCCAAGCTCGTTGCCATCGTCTACAGTTTCCTACAAAATAACCTACCCATAGGGATGATCCATCATGCAAAATTAAATATGCCCAGCAGGGATTGAATCTCTTTCATGGTTACCTTGCATGCGTTATAAATTAAACAAACTGTATAACGTAATTTTTGCACTTTAGCATCAGGCAACCTACAATAACCCTCAGTTCCTTCAAGTAGGATAATCTCATAGAAGTCCCCTGTTTTTTCCACTGCTACAGGGAATCCGAAAGAACTAAATAAGGCTGAACCGAAAATAAGGGTTACTTGCATTTTGTTGAGCTGCCAGGTCCCATTACTAAAAATGAATACAAATAGTGCACTACCCTTCACTTGAACATGCCGAACGCACCAGTGAAGAAATGTATTGATTTTTTTTATTTATTTTTTAAAAAGCGCAAGAAACTGTACAATCATACGATCTACATAGTAACCTTCCTCAAACTTAAAACACATAAATCTGAATGATGAAGACAAAAAGCTGAATTAACATCAGTCTTAACCAACAGGGCTCCAATCCCTTGTACTTTAACCAACTCAAGGGCCTTCTCGAATTACTGAGAGACTGCCCTGTAATGCTACTCACTATTTGCCGATCCCCTTATAGGGTAAGACAAATGTTGAATAAACCTAAACTTTCAAAAGACTTTTTTAAGCACCACCATGATTGGAGATATAACCAAGCAACGGTAGCAGACAATAGAACACACATGCAATCTAACTGAACTTCTTTATCAACTTTTTCCCTCACCATCATCAGTAAGTCCAAGGCCAAATTTAAATTCTCAAGGCTAGCAAATTGAACCTCCTCACTAACGGTCAACTGAAGACCTTCATAAAAATTTGTCATCCTATCTGTTAGGGTCACAACAAAACCCTTTAACCATAACAGCTAAACAAATTGCAGACTCTGCTTTACCTAGAGCCCAAATCTGACACTCCTACCACCCCTTCTTATTGCACAATCATTTGCTAGTGTTCTTTCCCACATTCCATACATATGCGATACATATGTGAGGAAATTTGCAATTTGAACCACTACTGCCTGTTATTGTATGCAAAATATTTCCACACATTTTAGAGCTATGTGCTTGGCCTCCCTTGTCCCAAAAATCTCCTCCCATGTAAGCCTCAGAAAAAAACACTCTTTAGCTGTTTGACCTCCAGCCAAACCTCTACATTTTTACCCCCAAAATTAATGAACTGTTGTGCATCCTGCTTCCTACAAAACTCCTCATTGTAAAAATTCTACATAATGCCCTTGGATTTCAGGTACATGTCATGAACAAAATGCATGTACTTTATAACCTATAAAACTTCATGGGGCCTTGTTTCAAGAAAGCAGGCTGCAACAACATACATAACAGCCAACCAATTAATATATCCATCACCCAAGTTCTAGGCCTCCTCCGTTATCGTATTCATGACACAAACTTAACCCTCCTAATCCTACCCTAAACTTTACCACACAGACCCTGAATGTTGGTTGTGTTAGCCATTGTGCCATCTCACTGGTGTCTCCTAGGCGATTACCCAGTCTACCGCTGTCCCCGCTTGCTGTCTCTTTGACCTTACCTTTTAAATGTCTCTTAAGAAGCTTATTTAGCTTTCTTGGGTGATCCCCAAGCCTGATTAATCCTCGCTATCAATTGAAAATTTTTATCAGCACAGACTGGCCTTCCATAACCAAAGGATGATGCTCAGCCACATTTGCGCAGTATGGATCCTCAACCGCTGCAAGACACTTTGTAGTGGTGGGTAAATGGAGTCATCTGCTCCTGTCTCATGCCGAAAAGGATAAACCTGAAAATGATGAAAATTACTGCCAGACCAAGGAAAATTTAGATGGGAGAGGTAGAGATACCAGGAGGGGAGAGGGTAGGAAGGGTGTCATGGGAAATTCAAGATAAGTGAGGGGAGAATGGGGAAAATTGATGAAAGGGGGACAGGGGTTATGGATGTTAACATAGGAGTAGATGAAGAAAAAGGCATGAAGAAGGGGCTTCAGCCATTGGCTCCACTGAAGGGCTGTCGGCTGGGAGGGGGTGTGAGTGTGATAAAAGTCCAATACTTTGCTGCAGCCCACTAAGTGGAAAGGGTGCTGTTGAGAGGAACAAAAGATGGCCACTATAAAATGGCCACCATGAAGATGGAGGGGACAGGGCCACTAAAATGGTAGTGGTTTGGTACTGGGCTGTGGAGGAAGGGGCATGATGCAATGAAATTAAAGAGGCAAATAAAGACCAAATTAAAGTATATAAGAGAATAAAGAGGAAAAAGTAAGGTGAGAAATTGAGTTGAGAAAAGAAAATAAGAACACACAAACCAATCAGGTAAATTATACAGACAATAAATAATGTTAAGTAGAAAATTAACAGCAATCAAAGTAATTAGAAACCACTGAACAGAATATTTAGTATACACAGAATACAGCAAATGTGAAAATTGACCAATCCACCACTAGCACTTGTTGCAAATTGAAATTTCACTCTCAGGCGCCGTCTCTGCACTGACACTTGGTGCAGGAGATGGAGGCCTGCACATGCCCGGCAGCTGTGTTCTGTTGCCTGGCAATGGGACGCTCCCTTGTGCCTTTGCATGTTATGCATGCGCATGTCCAGTTCTGTCGCGCCCCTTTGCTAATTCCTACGGATTCCATTCTGGAGAAATATAATGGTGATCCTAAGAAATGTCGTGGGTTCCTGAACCAGTGTGCTATTCAGTTTGAGCTTGTTCCGGAAAACTTCACCTCCGAGAGGTCCAAAATGGCTTATATAATGTTCCTCCTCTCTGGTCAAGCTTTGGCTTCTCCCCTCTGGAAATGAGATGATCCTATACTCTGGGATTCTTCCACCTTCATTAAGAATTTTTGGAAGGTCTTTGATGAGCCCGGCCATGCTTCCTCTGCTGCCTCTGGCCTGTTAGCTCTCCACCAAGGTTCTAATACTGCTGGATAATATGCCATGCAGTTTCGTACCCTGGCCTCAAAACTCCACTAGAACAACGAGGCTCTGGTAGCCACCTTTTGGCAGGGGCTAAACGACCGCATCAAGGGCTACCTGCGAGCTCCTGTATAATCTTGACAACTTGGTCTCCCTGTGTGTCAAGGTTGACATCCGCCACAGGTATCGTATTCAAGAACGAGAATGGACCAGTGCTCCTTTCCTCGCCTGGCGCCTCAGTTCCAAGCTCCAGAGGAACTCATGCAAATAGGCCGCTCTCATCTTTCCCAGGAAGAGCGTGACAGACGCATCAAGAATCGCCTTTGCCTTTATTGTGGGGACTCGGGTCACCTTCACTCCTCATGCTCCAAGGGGCTGGGAAACGCCCCATCCTAGGCGATGATAGGGGGATTGTCCTAGGATTCAAGTCCCTCACTCCCTACTCTTTGACAGATTCTGAATTTCTTATGCCTATTATGCTATTCTCTCTGGATGGCCCCCAGCAATTGACAGCTTTTGTGGACTCTGGATCCACTGGGAACTTCATTGCCGCTGAGTTGGCTTCCAAGCTCAGTCTCTCTATCCTTCCATTTCCACAGCCTCTGGCACAGACCGCGATTGATGGTAATCGTATCACCAATGGTTTCATCAACTACATTACCAGCCCCTTATGGCTGTTGGTAGGAGCACTGCACTTCCTCAGTCCGTCAATCCTGTAATTTTGGGCCTTCCCTGGCTTAAAGCTCACAGTCCGCAGTTCGATTGGTCTCTTGCCCAACTAATTTCTTGGGGACCTGCCTGCAAACTACATTGTTTAATTTCTGTAAATCCTCCTAAGGCTTCGATCTCCTGTCTAGCCTCTACCCTGCAGCCAGCTCTTCCTGAGGCCTATGCTAAGTTTGTAGATGTATTAAGCAAAGTCGCAGCCAAGCCCCTTCCTCCTCACCGTCCCTGGGATTGCCCCATTGACCTTGTACCCAACAAGAGCATCTCTAGGGTCAGGGTCTTCCCCCCTTACTCTCCGGAGACTCAAGCCATGTCTGAATACATCTCTGAGAATCTCGAACGTGGTTTTATCCGCAAGTCTTCTTCATCAGCTGGTGCAGGGTTCTTTTTTGTAAAAAAAAAAAACGGTACCCTTAGACCCTGCATCAACTACCGGAAGCTGAATGCTATTATGGTGAAAAAACATTACCCGTTACCCCTCATATCAGAACTCTTTGTTCAGATCCGTGGAGCACAGATTTTCACCAAACTGGATCTTTAATACGAGTACCGCGTGATGCCCTTTGGGTTTAGTAATGCCCCTGTGGTTTTTCAAGAATTGTATCAATCAGTAGTCGTCTACCTTCATGATATTTTGGTCTTCTCCCGAAACCTCATCATGTCAAAGAAGTTTTGTCTCGCTTCCGTTCCAATCACTTGTATTGCAAATTGGAAAAGTGCCTTTTCGAACAACATCAGGTCCCCATCCTCGGGTATACAATCTCTGGCATTGGTCTTCAAATGGATCCTAAGAAGGTAGAATCCATCCTTAGTTGGCCTCATCCCTCTGGCCTAAAGGCTACCCAGCGTTTTATTGGATTCTGCAACTATTACCGGCAATTCATTAAAAACTTCTCTTCGTTGATCGCACCCATCACGCCACTTACCCGCAAAGGTGGACTACCTAAAAACTGGCCCCAGGTGGCAGTTTTGGCCTTCAAGTTTCTTAAGGAAGCTTTTGCCACTGCTCCTGTCTTGAGACAGCCTGACCAACTACAAATGTTCTTTCTTAAGGGTTGATGCTTCCTCGGTGGGTTTGGGAGCAGTTCTCTCTCAGAAGAATTCCATTGGCACCTTCTCTCCATATGGCTTTCTCTCTGGGAAATTTTTACCAGGTGAGGCCAACTATAGCATCTGAGACAAGGAGCTCCTGGCCATCAAGATAGCTTTAGAAGAATGGCAGTACTTACTTGACGGCACTCTCCATCCTATTACGGTATTCACAAATAATAAGAACTTCACCTATCTGGAATCTGCCCAGTGCCTTAACCTTCATCATTTTTTCTAGATTCCAGTTGCACCTGACTTAACGTGCAGGGTCGAAAAATTCCAGGACCGATGAACTGTCTAGGTCTTTTGATCCTTCGAAATCTTGCCATTCGGATGTCAGACCTATCGTCAGTCCTCTGAAGACTCTGTCCTTGACTAAATCCTCAGTTAAGACACCCCTTGTTGGACGCTCTTTTGTGGAGATCCATCTTCGTCCCAGACTGTTAGCTTGGGCCCATGATTACAGATTTGCTGGTCATGCCGGGGTTAAGAAGACCATTGCTCTTTTGTCCCGCAGCTATTGGTGGCCTTCCTTGAGTGCTGACGTTCACAAGCATGTTGCATCTTGCGGACAATGTGCTTGTCACAAGACACCCAGGCATCTTCCAGATGGTCTTCTTATTCTTCCACTCCTGGTTCCAGACTCTCCTTGGGCAAGCATCAGCATGGATTTTAATCACTGACCTACACAATAGCCATGGATGCAATACTATTTGAGTAGTAGTTCTTCAAATGGGCACATTTCCCTCTTAAGAAATTGCCATCTGCTGCCGATTTAGCCACTCTTTTCATTAAAAATATTACTCAGATCCATGGTTGCCCTGTTGAGATCTTCACCAATATAGGTGTACAATTCATTTCAATATTCTGGAGATCCTTTTGCAACAATCTAGGAATTAAGCTAAAATTGTCCTTGGGATACCATCCCCAGATCAATGGTCAGACTGAACAGGTCAACCAGGATTTGGAGACGTTCCTCCCTTGTTATTGCTCAATCTAAACTCCTACAGTCCTTGGAACGGCATAAACCCTTTGCTGATTGTCATCGTAGGAAGATTCCAGTTCTTCACGTTTGTGGACAAAGTTTGGCTGTACACGCGCAACTTTAGACTCAAGCTACCATCTATGATATTCGCTTTCCGATATACTGGTCCCTTCCTCATCTCCCATATTATTAATGCGGTTACCTATCATCTCTATCTACGTCCTTCACTCCGCGTGCATAATTCATTTCATATTTCCTTATTAAAACCATTGATTCTTAATGAATTCTCCAACCTTCAGCCACCGCCTCCTCCCATCAACGACGAATATGGAGTTGAATGCATTTTGAAATCACAATCTATTCCTCAGTTCCTCATCCGCTGGAAGTGCTATGGCCCTGAAGAGAGGACCTTGGTGGATAAGAAAGACCTACATGCTCCCCACCTGCTGTAAAAGTTTTTGAAGAATCAGACTTCCAACTCTTCTTCTTAATGGGAGGGGGGTACTGTCAGGCGCCGTCTCCACATTAACACTTGGTGCAGGAGATGGACGCCTGCACATTACCAGCAGCTAGGCAACGGGACGGTACCTTGTTTCTTTGCACGCTATGCATGCACATGCCCAGTTCTGTCGCTGGGACGCTATCTCCGCTCTCCTGTCTCCATCAACCAATCAGGGTGCACCTTATGGTATATATAGCGCCCTCTACACCTGTTGGGTGCCAGAGTATTGGTTCACTCCCTACTCCAGCACTTCCTGAACTTCTGATCCTGTGTTCCTGGTCCTGACTTGGCTTTTTTAAAGCCAATTAGCGAAACGCGCGTTAGGCGTTTCTGTGTTGTGCTGTCTCGTCAAACTGTTACAGTATCTTCACCTCAGTGCTTTTTAGAACTAAGTACTGTTTTCAGTTAGGGGGCAATAACGCTACTATTTATTCCTCATTAAAGTTTAGATTGTCTATGCACATAATATGCGGGTCATAAAGGCTGCATAATTGAATCCTCCACAGGGAACCCCGCGTTATACTAACAGTTCTGATCACATCAAGCAGAACTACTTATAGAGGCTATATTATAGGGCTTTTACAGGGAATCCTGTGCTAGATAGGCAGTCCTTTAATACATATAGCAGTACTACCCACAGAGGCTGTATAACAGGGTCCTTCACAGGGAATCTAGCTGTTATAATAACAATCAGTCTCGATCCTACAAAGCATAGCAATTCACAGTGGGTTTTCTGAATCCTTAAACCACACCTATGGTATATTAATCACCCACTATTGTATAGGTGTTATTTAGAATTTATAATCCCTCTAATATAGTCTCCATGTAACACATTACACTATATTCATTTGTGTTATATGAATAGCTTATTCAACTCCATTTAGAGTATAAATTTACATTACAGTGTGCTATTATTGACACATATTTTTAATAAGGTTATAATTGTATTAACACTTAACTTTCACCCTAGGCATTTTTTCATTATGCCATTGATAGGTTTAGATAACAGTCATGTTGACTAAAATACTAAGGGTATTTTACCCATACTAGAGATGTTAGACAGCCACACAGTTTAGCAGTTAATACTGCTTCTTAATAGTATTTTCATTTTGGTCACTATCAGTCACTTACATCTTTTAATACTTTCGCTAATTTTGTGTATTATCATTAATCCCGGATATTATATGGGATACTTAGTATTTTCAATGTATATCAATAAAGTTATGCTCCTTTTAATAAATTATTTTTTTTCGTTCTGATTGCTCATAATACCAATGTAACCCCTAGAGTGCCCCTCTATACATACTCTCTTTTGCTCTTTGTTCTGGTTCAAAATGTTATAATATGTGAGGGTGCACCAAAACTCAGAGGTTTATATAATAGGTTATACCTATCTTTAATCTAAAATATCTCTGAAAGGGTTCTCCCAGTGCAGTCTACAACCTTTTAGCCCTGACTTGGCTTGTCTGCTATTATTCTCCTGTGCTACATTTTGGTACTTCGTTGCTCGGCTGGTTTGACTATTTGGCTTGTCCTGACTTCTCTCTGGATCTTCCCTGTCAGCCGTACTGCTCACAATTGGTATGACCTGGACCGCCTGACTATGCCTGTCTATGCCTGTCTACTACTGTCGCAACACCAGTGACTGTCTTGAAGAACCGCGACCTGCGTACCCTCTGCAGCTAAGCCCAAACTCCCTTATGGGGGTCCCTGGTGAAAACTGGGGGTATGTTAGACTCCACGCCTTCCTTTTCAGTTGCGTTAATAGCAGTTAGCGGCCATTTCTGCAATTCTGTAACATTCACAATGCCAAGAGTAAGAGATCACGGTCTCACTCCCATAAACAGACTCCAAGATCCTTAAACTCTTACACTTCATTAGATTGGTCCTTTCCCATAAACCAACCAAGCAGCAGAAATTTAACTGCTCAGCCCCTCCCCAACCTTTAAACACCTATGCAGTCCTCAGTTATCACTCTTGTGTATCTGAGTTTGAGCACTGTATGCTGTATTCAATTATGCAATGTTGAAAGAGTAATTATGAGACAACAGCTATGTTTGTGTTATTATCATGCTGTAGTTTCTCTTTAAGACTATCGTGGAACCTATAGCTAAAGGGACAGTTATAGGGTTTTCCATAGTGTAGATTTACTGTTGACATTTTGGGTTAACATGTTGCTAGGCAACGGGACACTTTACTCTCGCTCCTGCTGACGGTCAGCTGCAGCTGATCGCCGAATCCACTACCCTCCAATCAGGGGTCAGTTCCCTTTTTTTATGGCACCTCCTGTCAGTGTTCTGGTGCCACAGTATTGGTTCACACCAACTCCAGCGTTCCAGTGATTTGTATCCTGCATCTATTTTTTGGCTCCTGGTCTTTGTCTTAATTCTTGGACTACCCACTCTTGTTTATCCCTGGTACTGCATTGCCCATTCTGGTTTTGACCTTTGACTTCCCTCTGACCATAATATGGATCATCCTCGTGTTCTTCGCTATAGTTTAGCCTTTGACCCAGACTGTTCCACACCATTCCTGTTCACCACGCCACCGCACTGGTGACTAACCCGGAGCACCGTGACCTGTGCACCTCATGCAGCAAAGTCCTTGCGGGGGCTCCCGGTGAACACTAGACTCCGCGCATCCCTGTTTAGTAGTGCCAATACTAGTAGGTTGTGAATTCAGCATCAATAACGTGACAAAAGTGCAATATAGAGGTTGGAAAAGTTGTCAGGACTGTTAGCAGACTTTGTTCTCTGGAGAAACTGCAAACGTAAATTTCTATTTGGAGTCTGAATTTCCACTGTTGCGAAAACGTGAATTTTCCATTATGGCAGTCTTAAGTATTACTCTGTTTGATGTGTTCTATGAGCTGATACAGTTGACAAACAATGGTTACATTCTAAGTCCTTGTCAGCAGGCATGCAAATACCAGTGTAATAAAAGCATTCAGTCATACAATTGTGGCATTTAAAATAATAACAGTACTTATATTTAATTAAAACATAAAGGTCCAACAAACAGTTTTTTAGGACAAAAATAGGAGTTTGTAATGAATTAAGTGGGTGGTCCATAGGTGATAGTAGGCAGGATTTTGCAGTCAAATTTTTACTTTTATTTTGCATGCACATTGCAATCTAGAAAATGGTTTCCTAAAGCACTGGCATGAAGGCATTGTCCTAAAGCACAATGACAGCATATACCTAATTATGTGCTTGGTGTGCAGACACCTAGGTATCATTGTTCAAAATGCACTTTACATCCATATTTTCCTTAATGACCTTTAATGATTGCTTCCCCATTACTTTACAAAAAAATATTAATTGAATATTTCATGGTCATTGAGGGTAATATTGAGCCCTGGTGCTGCCACTTCTTGCCCCCACCCCTGCCCCCCACTAAAGGCTCCACAATTTTACTTGTATTTCTCATACTCTATGCCTTTGGTTCCTTTGACCATTTTTTGACTAAAAATACTGAAAAGGTGTTTACATTAATTGTACATTAATGCAGATGTATACACTGATGGCATTTATTACCTACATTTATTGCATTATTTGAATTAATTAACCATTTCCTTTCAACTGCAGTATATTATGTTCCAAGTGACAATGCAGTGTTTGCACGGTCTGCTTGTATAAGTGTCTGAACAAAAGGTTACATCGGGTTCATAGGAAAAAAAATATTAATTATTTATATGTTTCATTTACTTATTTATTTGAGTAAGAAAGAAAATACAATTACTCTGTTTACTTTCCACTCCAGTGTTGCATTACCATATTTCAAGTCATTGTTTTAGACATGTAATCACATCTGAAACTATTTCTGAGATCTTGAAATGATCATTAGTTTGGCACTAATGTAATCTGCAGTAAGTGATTGCCAGAAACAAAACGATCTTCATAATAAACACTGGAGTGCCATTAACATCCATTCAGATGAAGGTTCTTTGCTCCTCGGTTTGCTTTTGATATACCGTGGTTATTATTGCATTACATTGTTTGCACAATACAATGACCTAGATTTATCAAAGCTTTGGACACTTTAGCATTCTTTGCTTTTTATTTATTTAAATGGACGTGAAAAGAGGGCCAAGCATTCTCACCTTTTATATAAAAAAAAAAGGCCAGATCGTTATTATATAGAAATGGTGATACTCTTATAAACCTGAAAAAAATCCTTTTACTTCAGAAGGGAGAACAATTTTCTCCACTTCTCTGTCTACCGACTCTATACATTTATTTATTTACAGTTTTTTATGTAGTACCTATATATTATACATCACTTTACAGAGAATATTAATCATTCATATCCGTCCCCGCCCCAGTGGTGCTTACAATTCATATTCCCTGCGAGTAAAACGATGAATAGACGCTGAAAACATATAAACTGCTAGGAATCAAACCCATGGCCCCAGGCAGCATCGCTTACCACTGTGCCACCGTGCTACATGGGCATTCGTACACCTAAGTGATGTGCTGATTGTACATGCATGTAAAGTCTGTGTACCTGTAATTGTACAGAACGGCATGAAATAGTGGCTCTGAAGATAGATTAACAATAATTAGCCTGTAGCTCCACTCCAATATTACCTGACTGGATCACAGAGAGGAAATGAACAATCATCATCATCATCATCATCACCATCTATTTATATAGCGCCACTGATTCCGCAGCGCTCTACAGAGAACTCATTCACATCAGTCCCTGCCCCATTGGAGCTTACAGTCTAAATTCCCTAACATACACACAGACAGACAGAGAGAGAGAGACTAGGGTCAATTTGTTAGCAGCCAATAAACCTACCAGTATGTTTTTAGAGTGTGGGAGGAAATTGGAGCACCCGGAGGAAACCCACGCAAACACAGGGAGAACATACAAACTCCACACAGATAAAGCCATGGTCGGGAATTGAACTCATGACCCCAATAAACAATAAACATGAACAATAAAATTGAGATTAAATAAATGGAATTGATGAACGGACAGACAGAGCTGAAGGTGGGACAAAGAAAATCAGCAAGAAGGAGGGTACGAATCTCATTATAAAAGCACTTACATATTCTTTTCATTCCTCCCCTATCAAATTCCTTTTTTTATATATATCATTTATTTACATATATTAAAATATATGTACTTATATCTTATATATTAAAATGTACTGATTTTACAAAGTTTGGCATACTTATGCAAATTGAATTTTCAAATTCTTGACAAAAAAGCTTGCCGAGAAGCAACCAAACAGTGGTTATTATACTCTTGTTATTGCTACATTGTTGTCCTCTGAGTGTCAGGCAAAAAAAAAAATTACAATTTTACAGGGAGGGGCAGATTGTAAGATACATTTAGGGAATTTTTATCAGACTGGCCCATGAAGTTATTAAGGGATCATTCCAGTTAATGATAAAATGAACCGTTTTGCTCCTTTCCATTGCCTGAGCCACATGAACGCATTTTTCCTAGGGCTACAGTTTTGATGGGTAATAGTTCAGAGAAAAGTCAGTGCTGCACATGCAGCCTAGGACTGTGTTTGACTCCACGAACCAATAGAAAGCCATAAGAATTTTAGTTCTGGAATGTTGTAGCCCTGGGTAAATATTGGAGGGGGTGTCTCTCAGGGCAGTTGCCTCAATACACCAGAGCATGCTCTATGCCCCTATAGTACAATCCACCCTATATGACTATGTCTATAGTGTCCATTTTACTAGGCATATGGCAATGTTAAAATAATGGTGTCACGACTGATAGTGGGTGTATGACTGATAGTGGGTACCTGCTGTTGTTGGCGCAACTCAGAGGAAGGCGCGGAGTCTAACGTGCCCCTGGTATTCACCAGGAACCCCCACAAGGAAGTATGGACTCCGCTGCAGGGACACGCAGGTCGCGGTCCTTCCTAGAGTCCACAGCGAGATACAAGGGGGTGTCAGACAGGCCGGTTCAGCAACGTTCAGGTAGAGGAGGTACAAAGGGAAATCCAGAAGAATGGTGAGGCAAGCCGAGTCGGTAACTTTCAGGGAGCGTAGTACAAAGACAGAATCCAGATAGGGGTGGTCAAACGGTCCGGGTCAAAAGGGTCACAAGCAGCACGAGGAATGTCAGGAACGATACAGCAACTGGTACACACAAACGCTGGAGACAGGAAGACCTGATACTCTGGCACTGATTAGAGGACAGGAAGAGGTTTAAATAGTGTGGGGATCCAATCAGCATCAGCGCTGCAGCGCTGTCATGCCTGCCGCCGGGAATCACATAGCATCCCGTTGCCTAGCAACGGGGCGCGTCATACTGCTAGGAGATGGATGGCAGGGGGGGATCCGGAAGTGACGCGTCTGGTTGCATAGCAACCAGACGCGCGGTCAGGCAGTCAGGCGGCCGTGCGGACAGCGCCTGACAGTATACCCTCCTCTTCTTCCTCCTGTTTGAAGGAACTTTTTGAGAATTCTAGGAGCGTGAAGGTCCTGCTTGTCCACCCATGATCTCTCCTCTGGGCCAAATCCTTTCCAATGGACAAGAAATTGCTGTTTGCCACGAAGAATGCGAGAGGCCAAGATCCGACTGACTTCGAATTCAGTTCCAGAAGAGGTTTGTATTGGTGGGGGACGACCGGGAGGTCGATAGAATTTATTGAGTACCACTGGTCGTAGTAATGAGACATGAAAAGTATTATGACATCTCAGAGAAGGAGGAAGTTTCAATCTAAAGCATACAGGATTAATGACTTGCATGATGGTGTACGGGCCAATAAATCGAGGAGCCATCTTCATAGAGGGAACCTTTAGTCTTAGGTCCCGGGTGGATAGCCATACTTGGTCTCCCACCTTTAAGAGAGGAGTGGCCCTCCGATGACGATCTGCAAAGATTTTGTGATGCTGAGTAGCCTTGAGTAAAGCCGTCTTAGTCTTAGCCCAAATGAGAGAAAACTCCCGATAAAGAGTATCTACGGCTGGAACCGGAGAAGAGGACACTGGAAAAGGATCCGGAAACACAGGATGACTTCCGTATATAATAAAGAAAGGGGAGAATCCGGTAGACTCATGAATGTGTTGATTATGGGAGAACTCCGCCCAAGGAAGGAATTGAGACCATTTATTCTGGTTGTCGGAGGTAAAACAGCGGAGGAATGTCTCGAGATCCTGATTGATTCGCTCCGTCTGTCCGTTGGTTTGCGGATGGTATCCCGAAGAGAATTTCAATTCTATGTTCAATCTCTTACAAAAGGTTCTCCAAAACTGGGATGTGAATTGGACTCCGCGGTCCGAAATGATCTCCTTCGGGCAACCATGTAGTCTGAATATCTCCTTGATAAAGATATCTGCCAGACGACTGGCCGTGGGCAGTCCAGTTAGAGGAATAAAATGTGCCATCTTCGAAAATCGATCAATAACCACCCAGATAGTGGTAAACCCTGCACTGAGGGGTAGGTCTGTGATAAAATCCATGGCCACACTTTCCCAAGGAGCATCGGGGATAGGGAGTGGACGAAGAAGGCCTGCCGGAACTCTTCTACAAGTTTTGTGTTGAGCACAAGTAGTGCAGGAAGCAATAAATCTCTCAACATCGGCACGTACATTAGGCCACCAGAAGCGTCGGCAAAGCAGCGATGTTGTCTTCTTTATTCCAGCGTGGCCGGCAATGCGGGATGAATGAGCCCACTGCAGGGTCTTGAACCGGAGATGGGGTTCCACGAATGACCGGCCTGGAGGAGGAGAGGACGTTTTCGTCCTAGTAAGGGCTACGATATTAGAAGGATCAATAATATGCTGAGGAACCAACGGTCTTAAACGATCGGAATCGTCAAATGAGCGAGATAATGCATCGGCACGTCCATTCTTGGCTCCCGGGCAGAATGTGAGCTTCATGTTAAATCGAGCAAAGAAGGATGCCCAGCGGGCTTGCCGAGGATTAAGGCAACGAGCCTCTTGAATGAACACTAGGTTCCGATGGTCGGTAAACACAGTAACAGGAAATATAGCCCCCTCCAACAGATGTCGCCACTCCTCCAGAGCCGCCTTGATGGCCAGTAACTCCTTGTCCCCTATTCCATAATTACATTCACTTGGAAGAAATCGTCTGGAGAAAAACCCACACGGGTTGTGTGAGCCAGCCGGAGACTCTTGAAAAAGCACCGCCCCAATGCCTACCGAGGATGCATCTACCTCTAAGAAGAAAGGTCGTTCTTGATCTGGCTGGGACAGAACTGGGGCTGAAGAAAATGCTTTCTTTAACGTTATGAAGGCAGACATGGCCTCCGAGGACCAAACCCTGGGGTTGGCAGTCTTCCTGGTTAAAGCTGTAATGGGGGCTATAATGGTGGAGAATCCGTGAATAAATTGGTGATAATAGTTTGCAAAGCCGATGAACCTTTGAATAGCTTTAAGGCCTTGTGGCTGAGGCCAGTCCAGAATAGCTGACACCTTGGTGGGATCCATACAAAGACCTTGATCCGACACGATGAAACCAAGAAAAGGTACCTGGCTAATCTCAAACACACATTTTTCCAGCTTGCAGTAGAGCTGATGTTTCCGGAGTCTACGTAAGACCTCTTTTACTTGTTCCCGATGAGTCTTCAGATCTTTAGAAAATATTAATATATCGTCTAAATACACTACCACAGAAGTGTATAACAGGTCATGAAAGATATCGTTAACAAAGGTTTGGAAGATGGCTGGGGCGTTGCAGAGGCCGAAGGGCATCACCAGGTACTCGAAATGTCCATCTCTGGTGTTAAAGGCCGTTTTCCATTCGTCTCCTTCTTTGATGCGAATCAAATTATAGGCCCCACGGAGATCTAGTTTGGAAAAGATTTGAGATCCACTGAGTTTGTCAAAGAGGTCGGAGATGAGAGGTAGTGGATATCGATTTTTTACAGTGATGCGGTTGAGAGGACGATAATCAATACAAGGCCGAAGAGACCCATCCTTCTTCTTAACAAAAAAAAACCCTGCACCCGCTGGGGAAGTAGATTTGCGGATAAATCCCCGTTTCAGGTTTTCTGAAATATATTGAGACATGGCTGACGTCTCTGGACGAGATAAAGGGTAGGTCCTCCCTTTGGGGATGGGTTGGTCAGGAGATAAAACAATAGCGCAATCCCAGGGACGATGAGGAGGCAAGATCTCCGCTTCCACTTTACTGAATACATCTTGGAATTCCATATAGGCCTCAGGAAGGTGGGTTAGCTCGGAATGAGCCATTACTTGACATTTTGGAGGCAAGACTCTAGACAGACATTCAAAGCGACATCCTAAACCCCACGACATAACTTGAGCGTGGTCCCAATCCATCTGAGGAGAATGTTTTCTCAGCCACGGTAGCCCCAAGATGAGGGGATTAATGGACCTCGGCAACACCAAAAGTTGGATCATTTCGCAATGAAGTACTCCTACCCTCAACCGAACAGGAGAAGTCACGGAGGAGATGGAGCCGTGAGTGACACGACTTCCGTCGACTGCCGTCAGAGATAACGGTTGGGGCAATGGGTTTAGAGGTATTTGGAGCTGCGAAGCTAGATCCGCCGAAATGAAGTTCCCGGAGGAGCCGGAGTCCACAAAGGCCGTGGTGGAAAAGGTACCCTTGGGGGTGCTCAGGATGACAGCCATCTGAAATTCTGGGGAATTTTCTTTAGAATAGGGAGCAACTGTGGATTCTCCTAAAACGGCCTCCCCGCCACCGTTTAGGAGGAAGAGTTTCCCGGTTTCTTGGGACAAACTCTTAGCAGGTGTCCCGGATCTCCACAATACAGACACAGGCGTTGTTTGAAGCGTCTCTCCCTCTCTTCAAGGGATAATTTAGAGCGTCCTACTTGCATTGGTTCGTCCACTGGCAGGATGGGATTTTGGAACTGGGGTGCTAGCCGTGGTATGAACCGTTTGCCAGGAGAGCGTTCCTGCGTGCGCTCTTGGTAGCGCAAATCCACCTTGATGCACATGGAGATGAGAGAATCTAACTCAGCCGGGAGTTCTCTGGAAATTAACTCATCCTTAATCCGGTCCACCAGACCTTGCCAAAAGGTTGCCACCAGTGCTTCGTTATTCCATTTTAACTCGGAAGCCAGGGTTCGAAATTGAACTGCGTATTGCCCCACGGACAGGTCACCTTGGCGGAGGTTTAACAAGCTGGTAGCTGCAGAAGCAACTCTTCCGGGATCGTCGAAGACTTTCCTGAAAGCTTCAATGAAAGAGTTGGAGTTATTAAGAAGTGGACCCCCTTGTTCCCATAAAGGTGAGGCCCAGGCAAGGGCTTGACCACTGAGGAGGGAGATGAGAAAAGCTACTTTGGTGCGTTCTGAAGAAAAGGCCCCTGGGTTGCACTCAAATTGGATGGCACATTGGTTCAGAAAGCCCCTGCATTTCTTGGGATCACCGTCAAACTTTTCGGGTGTCGGGATGCGTACACCGGAGGCCGCTGTAGAGACCGTAACCACACTGGATGCTGTGGATGCCGCAGAGGTTATGGCTGGTGTAGCGTGTGCAGCATTCTGAAATGTATCGAAGCGGGTAGCAATCCCTTGGACACATTGTAGAAGATGCGCTTGGGCTGCTTCTTGTTGCTCCACTCGTTGAGCCAAATGCAGGAGTAGGTCACGAGCAGACGGTTCACCAGACCCCTCCGTTGTCATGGCCAGAGTATACTGTCACGACTGATAGTGGGTGTATGACTGATAGTGGGTACCTGCTGTTGTTGGCGCAACTCAGAGGAAGGCGCGGAGTCTAACGTGCCCCTGGTATTCACCAGGAACCCCCGCAAGGAAGTATGGACTCCGCTGCAGGGACACGCAGGTCGCGGTCCTTCCTAGAGTCCACAGCGAGATACAAGGGGGTGTCAGACAGGCCGGTTCAGCAACGTTCAGGTAGAGGAGGTACAAAGGGAAATCCAGAAGAATGGTGAGGCAAGCCGAGTCGGTAACTTTCAGGGAGCGTAGTACAAAGGCAGAATCCAGATAGGGGTGGTCAAACGGTCCGGGTCAAAAGGGTCACAAGCAGCACGAGGAATGTCAGGAACGATACAGCAACTGGTACACACAAACGCTGGAGACAGGAAGACCTGATACTCTGGCACTGATTAGAGGACAGGAAGAGGTTTAAATAGTGTGGGGATCCAATCAGCATCAGCGCTGCAGCGCTGTCATGCCTGCCGCCGGGAATCACATAGCGTCCCGTTGCCTAGCAACGGGGCGCGTCATACTGCTAGGAGATGGATGGCAGGGGGGGATCCGGAAGTGACGCGTCTGGTTGCATAGCAACCAGACGCGCGGTCAGGCAGTCAGGCGGCCGTGCGGACGGCGCCTGACAAATGGTGATTCTTTTTAAATGCTGTTACCAGTTGCATTTGTATTGCAAATATAGTACATGAGTAGTATAAATGCATGTATAAGGAATTGTGAAAAATGTTCTTATCTTTGACACTCTCTGACATCACTAGTCATTAAAGATAATAACACCATGGTGGTCATCTTAGGTCACTGCTGCTCCTCTGTTACTCTATCAGTTTTCCTGGTAACTGCTGCTGGCACTCCAGTTCATTAGCTGTCTTTTTTATTTGCTTTCCTCTATATTCTCTTTAATCTCTATATTCTCTGTTCACAAGGTTCCTCAGCCCTCTCTCTGTTACTCTGCGTTCTTGAATCACTGTCTCCACAGTCTCATCATTTTTCCTGTCACACAAAACACTGAACCTTCCAGCAGCTCTCACAGACTGGACTTTTTTCTGGGTCTTAAAGTGTCTCCAATATCATGCTGTGAGACAGTCCTCTTTCACTGGGTCCTAGTGCCCAACAGTTTCTGTGTATCACACTGTTGCCTAGCAACAGGACGCATCTCCTCTTCCTGTCGGACGCATCCGTAGTAGATTTGCATCTCCATTGCTTGGCAACGGGACGCTGTGTTCGGCGGTCAGCTGTTCTGCCACCTACTCACTGCCACCAATGAGATTCTTCCCTACGCTATTTAAAGGAGACACTGGCACCATTGGGGTGGCAGAGTATCAAGGTCCACTTATGCTCTAGTGCTTCTGTTTGATTCATTGCATTCTGACTGACCTTCCGACTCCTGAATTGGCTATTCCTAATCTTCCTTCTGGATTCTCCTTTGGCATATACAGATCTCCTGGCTTGACCTTTGGCTTCCTGACTACGCTGTTGTGGTTTGCTCACACAGCCTGACCCCGGATTGCATGACCATGTGTGTTCACTCACTACTTCTCTAGTGGCTAACTTGGAGAGCTGTGACCTGCGCGTCTTCTGCAGCAAACTCCAAACTCCCTTGCGGGGGTCCCTGGCAAAGACCAAAGGCACGTTTCACGCCTTTGACTCCACGCCTCCTAGCTTAGCAGTACAAATATCAGCAAGTAGGCCTCAGTCTTTACAAACCCGTGACAATATGTAGAGTAGGATCCATCTTGCGAGGTGAACTCTAAAAGAGCAGTACTTACACCAGGCTTACCAGCGTGTGTATGTATGCTTGATGGAAGCAAAGGGTACGTCAGCATTAGATATATGTGTTAGTACTTAATGCAGAGGTGTCATTGCCCTATTTGTACTTCACATTTGATTATATTATTATGTTGTGTGCAAATTAAGTAATGTGCAGTCAGATACATACATGAGAATAATGTCTTATTTATAAAAGTAAAAGTAGTATTTAGCATTTTAAAAAAAATTGCAACCAACCCAATTTTTTTATGTTAGACATGAAGTGTATGTGAAATATTTAAAATGTGACCCATTATAAGTATAGGGAAGGACCCAATCTCCAGGGGGTAAATGTATCAAACTGCGAGTTTGCCAGCGTGTTGAAATCGCGGCAAATCGCGGGTGTTTACCCACGATTTTTTGAAAAAAAACTGGAAATGTATCAAGCTGCGATTTTGACACTCATGTTCAAAATCGCTGGTCATCTCTGGCGATTTTGAGCGATGTAAACACTCCCGAGTTTAGCTAACTCTCCTGTGTTTGGCAAACTCTCCTGTGTTGTAACAGTGAGTTGTAAACACATCACTGTTACACTGGCCCTGGTAAAAACTGTAAAGAACAGATCAAAGTTAAAAAGAAAAAAAAGCGTGGGGTCCCCCTGCTATTTATGCTTAACCCTAGTGCTGCCTGACTAGTGCTGGTCCCGTGAAAATCGGGGGAAAATTTTGCGTGGGGTCCCCCCGATTTTCACTTTACCAGCACTAGGCAAACCAGCCAGGGTTGGCGGCACTATAACAGGGGGACGCGTGGCAGGGGTCCCCCTGCCATAATGACTAGCACTACATTTCCAGTTTTTTTTCAAAAAATCGTGGGTAAACACCCGCGATTTGCCGCGATTTCAACACGCTGGCAAACTCGCAGTTTGATACATTTACCCCTAGATCTCAGAAGTGGTGCAGAATGCATGTGACATCTTATTTAAAAAAACCACGTCCCACAAAATTATTTTTATATATTTTATATTTATATTACATACATATTGTGCCCAATCTATACTTAGCCATCCACCAATATTCACCCATACTTGCCTCACCAAAGTCGCCTTTGTCTTGGCCCGCAAATCCATGTGCTTCCCTGCTAACCTAGATGCAAACGTGTAAAGGATGTACATGTACAGTGCTGCAGAGCTCTGTGGCGCGTTACAAATCTACGATAATAATAATAATAATAATAATAATAATTAATAAAGGTAGGCTTGTAATGTCACACAAACATTTATGTTGCAGTACTGCAGTTTGTAAAAGATCCTTAGAGCAATCCCTTAACTTAGCCCTGCCCAATCACCAGCGAGAGCTCCATGTAACAATTCATCACAGATAGAATCATCCCACGCAACACAGCTGTGTGATAGGCTGACAGCTTTCCTTTCTCATTAAAAATAAATAAAATGCATCATTAAACAAATAAAGTACTATAACAGCGCATAATGTAATGCAGAAGTAATTAAGACACTAAATTCTTTTACTTTATCATAAAATTACGACTACTCATTATTGAAATATATGGATGAAAAAAGTCACTATTGGATGAAACAATGCACTTGCCAATGGTCTCATGTTTTTATGCGATAGGGACATTTCTGTGACTTATAATACCCTTATATTTCACAGTAGGGTCTGCATTATACCAAATATGTTTCCTGCCTGTCAATTGTTTTATCATACATAATTAGTAACAAAACATATTTTTTAAGGGTTAAGGGAGAGCTACTAGGGGCGCTGAGTGAGGAGGGAGGAGAGGACAATGTACCTGGGAGGTCTGGGGATGGTGAACATGGGGGTGGATAAGGCATCTTATGGGTCACATGCCTCCAAAGCTGCGTGAACAGCACAGGTTTTTTTGATAACTGCATGTGTAGCATTGGGGCCATGTCATCTCTTCCCCATATGCTGTGTGTGCAGCCTACGGTGGGCCCCAAGTAGTGGCCACACTGAGACTCGAGTTTATTCTAAGCAGCCCTGAGTTGCACTGCATATCATTTTGGCTTAAGACATCATGACAAGGGGGAAATAAGGTGAAGAAAACAACAAACAGATAGATTAGCTGAACTTGAAATAGTCAATTTAAATTGAACGCACATGATCTTACTTCTTTATTCATATACACAGTGGTTGAAGTGGGCTGGTATACAGGGTATGACATACCGGCACTTCTCCTGCTGCCTTCATTGTAAAACTTTGAAATTGTATTCACTTACAAATATTTGATACCATCACTTCTGAATTTCTATACCACCATTTCTATATTTCCACTTTGACAACTGCATAAACTGTACATATATACTTAAAGCTGCATTACAATGTAGGGGAATATTTTACTAACGTGCCCCCTCTCCCTTGCAGGAGCCCAGGGAGCTGCTCCGTGCATTCTTTTATGGGGGGAGGAGCTGAAAAGTGGAGGTGTATGAGAGTGAGAATCAGGATGTTGTTGCTTGTGATTGGTGCTCCAACTCACACCCCCCTCTTTAGTGCACATATTGTTTTTAACAAACAGTAAGGTTTTAGAAAGTACCAAAATGCTATAATCCCACATAAATGTACCCCTTACTCTATCTAGTATCTATATACTGTCCTAACACATTAGAAACAGTAGTCGCAATTCATTCACTACTGATAGATTTTATACTGCAATCACTGCCACTTAGCACTGAATAGGTTAAGTGTCTCCCTTCTAGAAGAGATAGATAATTATACACTTTCTAAAGAAATTGGTCAATTTGGAAAAGCAGACTCATAATGTCAGACCAGTATGAAGGTAAAAATTATAAATCAAAAGATCCTCTGTAGGGAAGAAGGAAAATAAAAATCTGTGAACATTGGCATATTGACTTAGTTTCCATTGCAACTCACCAAGAGAACAGCATCACAAAACACTGAACACCATTCGGCCTTTGTCATATTCTCTGGTACAGAACTCCTGCTGTGAGATAAATAAAAGCCCTGCATATGAACTTTTTATGATATGAGCAAGATGAGAGACATTTCAATTGCTTTAGCAACTGGTATAGTTGATTGAATAAATCACACAGGAACAATAGTAAAATATTTAATACAAGTACAAAAGTAATTATATAAACGGCAGGAGCATTAGAAATAGCATGTCTTATTGTACTATCAAAATTGTGAAAATAGACCCCCAAATGATGCTAAAAGAAAGATGTGTGAAAAAAAGACGTTACCTCTCTAAGTGCACAATCAAAGAAGCGCAGCGCTAAAACCAAGTAATATGAAACAATATTTAGTAAAAACCTTATTAGAAACAAATCATATTCATATTTTAGAAGACTCATATGGGCCTGCTTTCAGAGAACAATACAAATTTAACATCTATCCATCTGAAAAATAATAATTGTAGTATATAAAATGCACTCTAGCCAGAGGTAGTATTTATATAGGAAGGGGACCTACGTCTGTTTGTCAAGGGTTAAAAAAAAGCATTTCCATACTGCGCATACACACACAAAAATGTGTACACACCACATCCATATGAGGGTTTGTATACATCTTACAGTTGCGACTCCTTCCATTTAAAGAGGCGGGACAGGGGAACAAGTGGCTGTGTACAGTAAAGGTGTGTTGCACAAATGCGTCAGGCCTGAACACATGTATACAATATATATCAATATATTACTTTTATATATATATATATATATATATGTGTGTGTTGTGGCTGCTGGCGTAGGTGGTGCAATGATCATTAGCACTGATCTTTGCAATGTAAAATAAAAAGTTTTAAATAATCTTTTTAAAAACATAATGTGCCTCCACCACTAAAAGGACTCCCGGCTCCCAGCACCATCACTTATAGTCAAAGCTTGTAGCAGCATTGTCAGGGGAACAAACAGCATGGGGTCCCCCTGAAAAAACTCGGCACTAAGCTATGACAGGCTGAGCCTAGTGACACTATAACAGGGATACTCGGGGGGTGGGGTACCTCTGTCATAATGTCATGCGGCCTGTCCAGCATGGAACTGAATTCACTTGGGAAATCTAGTCCTCAAAAATAATGTCCCCTCTCTAAAAAAGAACAGCCCCATGCAGTATGCATTAGGGCTCCTTCCAAAATCCTCTGCCAGTGGGTGTTGGGGTAATAAATTGTTTAAAGATATATTTCATAGTTTATTGCTGGTGCACTGCTGGTCCAGCAAGCCTTTGCAGCTTTAAACTTGGGTAAGCTGGTGCTTGTAGAACTACAAGCACCAGCATGCTCTATCATACTATTATATTCACATCATAACATATACTAAGAATGGTGTGAATTTAAATACAAGCGAAATTATACAATAGTTGCATACTCTTTTGAAACATAGAGAATACGCATATTTTGCTTTCTAATTTGAATCAGGGCCTTAGTGTGCTGTGTATAGCAAAACTGTAAATACACAGCATGCAGGATTTGGCATGTAGCTAAATAAAATGTAACATACCAGGCATTAGGCTCAGTTAGATGCCCCAGTAATTTACCCAGTTAAATGCCCTAGTAGTATGTCGAGCAAGATGCACTATTAATATGCCTACTGCCGCTTATCTGCTATTGCTGCCTTCTTCTCTGATGTCTTGAGTCATCTTCAAGACAAGTCACACTGGCACCAGTGAAGAGAAGCAGTGCTTACTTCCACATGTCATATGAACCGATGTAAAGAGACTGCTACTGACTTTTAATTGGCCTCTGTAGGTGCAGATTTCTGCTGCTGTCGCTTTCTAAAATAAACATCAAACAGTTGTATTTCCTTGTTTAATGTCTGTTAGACAATATATAAATGTCACATTATTTCAGCCAGTCTATGTCTCTTTTTGACACATATTGTATGAGTATCTAAATAAACCATAGAAAAGTTGTTAATCTGTCTGAGAAAGTATGGATATTATTACAAACCCCTAGGTTTCTTTGTATAACCAGCTGTGTCTTTCTATCAAACTGATTCATTATAAGGCCAATCAATGGTTTCCTGCTCAGAAATTGAGGTTGACATCGTACAATTAAGAAACACCCCATGTCTATGTCTGAAACATTAAGAGCTCATTACGTAAACTCATTGTTCTCAAGTGCTCAGAGCAGCATGTAATTGTTTAATGCAAGTGAACTATATAGTTTGGGAGTAATCCTTTCCCACATTATCTCATCTGTGGTCCTCAGTGGGTAACCTATATCTTTATGCAAAGGATAAGAACAGTATTTATTTCCTGATGTTGCTAAGCAACCCATCAGTACTAAGGTGTCTGCTTTATCCTTTGGATCTACATATTATGTTTGAATTTTGGTAAATTAGTTCTGCCATTGATTTTCCAGTTCTTCTTAATATACTTATTGATGGAGGTTTTTCACCATTAAACTTACCTGGAAACAAATAGTTACAATATTTATAAGGCAAAGCAAAATCACATTAGCAACAATGATTAGTTCTATCACGGATCCTCTCAGTTTGGTTACTATAAACAGCAGCACAATGGTTATTAGTGATCACACTTATCAAAACCTCCATAGGGATGGCTAAAATATTCACTACATTTATAGTGTGTGTAAACTGTTAATTCATGTTGCTCTCTTTGTGGAAAAAAACTTTCTGGGTTTTCTTAAAGAGGTGTCTTTATTATTTCTATTTAAACATTTTACAAATAGTCCACAGGAAAGCCAATGATACAAACTTTGTTCTCCAGTGATGGCATTGGAGGAGGTTTTCAAGTTGGATTGAAGTTGTTTATATATTTTAAGTTGGTCTCCATTGTAACTAATACCCTTGTGTTACCGCCAAAGACAGTTAAATTGTTTTTTACCAAGTTAATGTGGTTTAGTGGTCCAATAACCTTCATCTTTATTTAGAACGTTTGGATCCTTATTGCCAGCAAAAATATGTGTTTTTGACTGTTATAGGGCTCATTACCATATTACCCTACCCAGGGCCATCTTTGCACGATGGGCAGCTGCCCGGGGGCCCCACGGGCAAGGGGGGCCCATAGGCACGGCTCTTAATGAGAATAAATAATCCTGCAAAAGATAAAGACCTGCAAAAAAAGCCTTCAAGGGTCACTGAGCAAGTACATCTATCTATCTCTATCTCTATATATTTATATCTATATCGGTATCTGTATACATCTATATCTAGGGGCCCCGGTGCACTGCTTTGCCCGGGGGCCCATAATGTTGTTAAGATGGCCCTGACCCTACCTATCTAAGGGTGAAAAGTGATACCTGATGTTGCTGGTGAAGGCTCCCCAAGCTTAAGTATGCTTATGTATGGGGAGTCTATTTATCAAGTGTCGCAGTTGTAGTAATGTTATCTCATTATTATATTATATATAGTGTTGTCTATGTGCTTGTTTCTGTGTTTTCTTTGGTTGTTTTTTAAATACTTTATTTTATTTATTTATTTATTTTTCCTTATGAAGCCAAAAGCCCAATGGTGAGAAGGGCCATGTATGTGCACAATGACGAGAATGGCCGGCAGTGTAGTAAGTTACTATTACCACTCCGAGAAAGTGATATTTTTTTTAATAAATGTGGAAAAAAATCTAATTTTTTATCGTTGCTTAAAAATTACAGTTATCAACACAATACTTTAAATTTTACTATATAATTTGTTATAAGATGTACACAGAGTAATCAAGTTTAACATTCATATACACATTTTAGTACATGCCACCTCATAAAGAAATTACCTTTTGCAAATTAGTGACTGATTTTCCATATAATTGTTAAGACTTTTTCCCTTGTTTACGCAGTCATGTTTACAGGGTGCCCCCCTCCCTTCAGAAACATAGAAACATAGAATTTGACGGCAGATAAGAACCGCTTGGCCCATCTAGTCAGCCCATTTTTTTATTCACTTATGTTACCTTAAACCCTATTTGATCATTTATTATTTATAAGGATATTCTTATGTCTATCCCAAACATGTTTAAACTGCTTTACAGTATTAGCCTCTACCACCTCTGATGGGAGGCTATTCCACTTATCCACTACCCTTTCTGTGAAGTAGTTTTTCCTCAAATTTCCTCTGAACTTACTTCCCTCCAGTGTCAGTGCATGTCCTCGTGTTCTAGTACTTCTCTCCCTTTGAAGAATGTTTCCCTCCTGTACCTTGTTCAAACCCTTGATATATTTGAAAGTTTCTATCATGTCCCCCCTTTCCCTTCTCTGCTCCAAACTACACATATTAAGATATTTGAGTCTCTCTGGGTAAGTTTTGTGCTGTAGGCCATGCACCATTTTAGTTGCCCTTCTTTGTACAGTTTCTTATGTATTTATATCCTTCTGGAGATATTGCCTCCAGAATTGAACACAGTAGTCTAGATGAGGCCGTACAATGACCTATACAGTGGCATTATTACTTCTTTCTTTCTGCTACTGATTCCTCTCCCTACACAAACAAGCATCTGACTTGCCTTCCTCATTGCTTTGTTACATTGCTTACCTGCCTTTAAGTCACCTGAAAAAGTGACTCCTAGATCCCTTTCCTCCTCGGTAGTTTCCATTATAGTGCTATTAATTCTATATTTAGCCTTTGGATTTTTGAGACCCAAGTGCATAATTTTTCATTTATTGGGGTTAAACTGTAGTTGCCACTCTCTTGACCATTTCTCTAGTCTACCTAGATCATCATTCATTTGTTCTACCCCTCCTGCAGTGTCTACCCTGTTGTATATCTTTGTGTCATCTGCAAAAAGGCATACTTTTCCTTCATTACATTTTGCAATTTCTCCAATAAAGATATTAAAAAGCACTGGTCCAAGTACAGATCCACTGCTAACCCTTCCCATCCTGTGAATGTACTCCATTTACTATAACTCTCTGTTTTCTGTCCAGCAACCAAGATGTTATCCATTCCACCATCTTAGAATCCAATCCCAAGCTTTCAAGTTTATTTAAGAGTCTGCGACAGTGTCAAAAGCCTTACTAAAATCTATAGTGACGAGGAGGAAAATAGCCAATCAAACAAATACAATCTTGTATAGCAGGTGTTAAAAAAAGGTAAAAGAGATTGGTTCAATAACAAGTTTAAAATTGAATGCATAAAATAAGCAAACAAAAGCAATATACATAAAATTAGTTGACTAAAATAGATAATTAACTAATAATCTGAACACTGTGAAGGATTCCTTCGCTAGGGAACATGCATCATGTAATAAAATAGATTCTAGAGTCCAAAAAATTCTCTTCTGGGGCCCTCGATGCAAATAATTAGAGGATCCAGAAATCCTCAGATGGTACCACATTCACGGAGAAACGTTCCCCAACAGTATTTAAAGTTGAATTTCAATAGAATAGTACTCCAGTAAAGGAACTAAGACAATAGAAAATCCTTGTGAAAGCAGCATAATATGTGTCCACATACTGGTTCCCGGCAGGAAAAAGAGTTTCTTAACGGAATAAAGTAAAGTCAGACCCTCTGGAGCAAATAGATATAAAATCCACGGCTGTGTGAGGTCTCGCGGACATCACCGCAATAAAGTTCTTCTGATTCTCACTCGGTTAGCCGTGCATACAAACAAGATGGTCCTTCCTATTCCTGCCATCTGGGAACTTAGTGGTGTCAAGAATAGTTACTACTGCAAAGGTTCCTAGCTTCACTGAAATATCAAAGAGCCACTACTCTGAGGAATTGGAAGAGGTGGGTGTAGCCAACAGTTAATTAACCCTTATTTGGGTTTTCAAACCACGTAACTATCTCTACATCATAGTCGAATGCGTTTTGTCGTTAGACACCTCTCCAGAATATCAAAATAAAATAAATATAATACAGTTATTACTTTAAATACAATAAAAACTTAATCTCAAAAAGGAAAAAAAAGCAAAGAACCAATTTCTAATAGCTATTTCAAATAATTTTATCAGCTCTACATAAGCAAGCATAACACCAAAAGAGCGTACCGAATGTGGGGTAAAATTTCACATTACCCCATAAGTGTCTAACATGTCTCCACTCCTATCACCATTTATTCTAAAGTTAATGAATGAATATGGTGGTTGTGGTATATGCGTCTAGTCTTGATAGAGCTTTTCTTTAGAGTATAGGGAAACCTATAATAAAGGATCAGGCTAGGACAAATACACCTTGTTTTGTTTCTACATTTAACACGAAATCACAACAAATTAAGAACATATTGTGTTCTACTTTTGGTATTTTAAAACAAGATAATATTTTGAATAGCTGTTTGGAGGATAGACCAGTGGTGGTATGCAAAACGAATTTGGATTTAAAGAGGATTCTAGCCCAGAGTGTCTTAAAACAAAGAAAAGACACATCGGATAACTGTTGGTTGACTAAGAAGTTAGCGACTCTGAGCCCAATGGGGCCTAATGAAGCTTTAGGCCATCATTCATCATCATCAACATTTATTTATATAGCGCCAGCAAATTCCGTAGCGCTTTACAATTGCTTAAATTAAAAAGGTTGTCTAATGTACTGATTCTTTTAGTAATGGTCTTTCATGTACCTATTCGATTGAATATTGATCGGCTCTGGGGATTGTTGTTTCTGAATTACTGTTGCTTTTTCTTTCTATATCCACTTGTATGTGATTTTGTATAGCTATATTCTTTCTATGTAATGCGAAATGTATATATATATATATATTTATATGTGTATATTTACCTACTTGTGGACTAATATGTCTATTTATGCGTAGCCATGCATATGTGTGTGTATGTTTATGTATGCATATATATGTACACATGTGTGAGTGTGTGTGTGTGTGTGTGTGTGTGTGTGTGTGTGTGTATGTATGTATGTATGTATGTATGTATGTATGTGTATGTATGTACATGCCACAAGCTATTTTTGTATTGTCTATACTTATTTTAGATTTGATATCCGGAGGTAATTTCAATATGTTATAGACTATGCATATGTTCTCCGTGGTTATAGTTGTGTTATTGAATATTATACCTATATAGTTGTTCCCCCATCCTTGATCTATTACTTTAGTCACCCAGTCAAAAAAGTCTGTAAGATTTGTTTGACATGATCTCCCCCCAGTAAATCCATGCTGTTTGGGATCCTGTAAGTTACTGGATTTGAGATATTCTACAACTCTTTCTTTTAAGAGTGTTTCCATCAATTTCCCTACTACTAATGAAAGGCTCACTGGTCGGTAGTTGCTTGCCTCTTCCTTGCTTCCACTTTTGTGCAGTGGGACTACATTTGCTTTTTTCCAGTCCTCTGGAATTACTGCTGTAGCAAATATCTGATTGAATAATTTTGTTTTACCAGCACCCCCATAAGCTCTTTTAGTATCCTTGGATGTATCCCATCTGGGAAGTGGCGCACCCCCTTCCAACCCTCATGCTTAATTTAGTAGGTGGGACTGGAAGTGTGCTGCTTGCCTGTGACATCATAGCCAAGATCCACACTCCCTGTGTCACACTGTTATGGAGGAGCAACTGCCAACATACAAGTGTCAGCATACCCAACCACTTAGTAGTTGAGTATGCCATACTGTCACCCAGTGGTCGAAGCGGGGTGTTTACGGTGGTATGCCATACCGCCACTTCTTCTACTCCTAAATTGTAAAGCTATCAAATTCCATTCACTTACATTATCCTTACATTTTTCATACCGCCACTTCTAAAATTCCAAACCGTTACTTCAAATTTCCACTTTGCCCACTGCTGTCACGGTATGCTGTCAACCTACATAGCCCACACTATGGTGGCACCCTTAATAAGCTACAGTTTACTGCCAACCCACACAATATTCACACTGTATTTCCACCTATGCTATATTGCCACCCTACATAACGTACACTATGCTGCCACTCCAAATAACCTACATTTTACTGTTAACCCACACTACTCATGCTGTGTTACAACCTATACAATACTGCCACCCCACATAGCTTATACTATGCTGCCAACCAACATAACCTACACAATACTGCCACCCTAAACAATATTCACACTGTGCTACCACCTATACGATACTGCCCCCTTCCCCACATAACCTACACTGTACTGCTATCACCTACACTATACTGCCACCCTACAGAAAACTGTTATAATTAAATTAAGTAATGCCACTATACTAGTGACCATAATTAGATTAGAGGAAATATATATGTGTATATTTTTATATTTCAATTTCCACCAATTAAACGTCTGTCCTAGAATGCCCATACAGCAAATGCATATTTAAAATCATTCATGTCCAATCTACTCTTACTTCTACTTTTATTATAAGAAACCTTTGGCCATTTGCACATAGTATGAGATCTAAATGATGGTAAACTACTGTTATATTCCATAGCTACAGTAATTCTATATGCATTTGTCTTCACTCATAATACAGTTTTATGTTTATGTAAATATATATTAATTTTTATGATATATTATTATATAGTCAAACGTTCGTATTGGACTTACTATTTCTCTGCAACTGATTTTTATGAGTTTAAGGGGCTGATGCAGAGTTGGCAGGCACAATTTGAGTTCACCTAAAAAGCATAATTGCAGACATATGCAAAACTGCAACTATTGGAAGATGAACTAATAGCATATGCGTCCGGTTTCTGCCAGGCAAACAGTATGTCTTTGTTTTTATTCAATTATAATGTTTGCAACAAACGAATTCACTATTTGGCACCAATACAATTTAAAAACTTCCCTAATACAGCAGAAACAACACCCTGTCTCCTGTACTAGAAAACAATTTTTAGTGCTTAAGCATGCACATAAAAGCATAATAATATGAAAGAGCGGCTAAGAAAGTACCGATAAGCCAATCGCAAGCTGTTCACTAGTTCCGGCGACCATCGTCATTATCCACTATTTGCACTTGCCCCTGACTACCCATAAATAATAGGATTTCTTAGTCCTAGGGGTAAATGTATCAAGCTGCGAGTTTCCAGCGTGTTTGAAAAGGGGATATGTTGCCTATAGCAACCAGTCAGATTCTAGCTGTCATTTTTTAGAATGTACTAAATAAATGATAACTAGAATCTGATTGGTTGCAACATCTCCACTTTTCAAACCCGCCGGAAACTCGCAGCAAGATACATTTACGTTCTAGTCTGCATTTGCCCACAATTGCTCGAACATACCCTTACTGTTCTTAGCCTACATTAGAACAGCCCTGTCCTGCGCGCAAGTCCAGGCACAGCCTAGATTAAGTGCCAGAATCACGCAAGTCTGCGATGGTGCATTTGCGTGCGAACACTTTCTCGGAATGTGCATACCAATTCCAAGCTTTGGAAAGGAAAATAAAAATTTCTCTTGTTATGGGGACACTGCAATTCACCAATGATTGTTACTAACATACCATAAAATCACAATTCTTTATTTGCAGTTCCTTAAAAATATGTTACTACTATACACATATCTAAGACTGGCAAAATATTTTAAAATTAGTAAGTCAAATTTCTTCATCTATGATCATACTCAAGAAAGATATCTACTTTCCAATAATATTTATTTCCTCCAAATTCGTACTCATTCTATATTTGTTGTGAACCAATAGTAACTTTTTGTAAACTGTTTCTACTTATTGTTCTTATTAACAGGACAGTTTGATATCCTAGCGTGCAGTTGTTCTCATTCAATACCCTAGTGTGCCAAAATTGGTAGCAGCTTTTCTTAAACTGTTACATGAGTGTCTAATTCTGATCAGGACAGTTATACTGAGTTCACACTGCCGCCCCGTCAATATATGAACCCTGGTTATTCCCAGGTTGACCCGGTTCAAACTGAACCTAGGTCTGCCCCGGTCTCCCTGGCAACATCACAAGAGGAGCTTTGATTGGCTCCTCTTGTGATGTTGATTTTGTTTTGTTTTTTACCGTTCAATAGTTTTCGGTGAAACCCAGGTTGAAAAACCCAGGTCTTACCGTTCAGACTGGCATCTACTCGGGAATAAAACTTCAAAAGACCCGGGTTCAATTACCCGGGTAGATGCAGGGTACCCCATTCACATTCAGCCTTGACCCGAGCCCCGGCAATAAACCGGGATTTTCAACGGGGTATCAGATATCGTAACATGTAACAGTTAAACTGGGGAGAGTTCTTTGTATGCAGATACAGGGATAGATTGGAGTCTATATCACTCCTTTTAGGCTGTCTGCTGGAAGTTTCCCTTTACAAGGCAGACTTGTACAACCCGCACTATGATACATTTACCCCCAGATCTCTTGCAAATTCATATATGGAAATGGAGACAGACTGATCACAGCCTTCCAGGTGAGTAGGACCTCAGAGTCAGTTGCGGCCTTAACCTATGGCTTCTCTTCCGTCTGCAAGGACCAATTGCAATATCCTCTGCAGGATAATGTCCACTTGAGAATGAGGGTTCTCTGTGGTCACCAATGGGTCTTGTTCCCCTTTGGGAAGTAATAGATCTGAATCACTTTGCTGATAAGGGACTTCCTCAGCAAGAAGGTGAGATGGCTTGCCACACTTTCAGCAGTGCAGTTACAGAAATTTCCTTCCACAACAGAGGATCTCCACAAGTCCTCCTAATGGGCTTTGTATCCACTTTAGTGCCACAATGGGGCATTACATATGATAGTATAGTTTTATATATGGGATAAATGAAATGATATGGATATTTGTCTGATGAGTTCTGTGACCATATAAAAACATGAGGTGGTAGGCTAAGAGCTTTTTTACAGGTCAAAAAAATACAAGGTGACTTCTAATATCCACAATAATTTACAGTATGGGGTGCATTATTCTGTTTTACTTTTCCTCTTTCTCCTCCCTCTCTATGGGGCTCCTTATAATAAATACGGGAGTTATGATATCAGAACTTATTGTTTATACAAATATATTTGCAGGAGTTCAAACATACACTAATTTATGTATTATATATATATATATACATTGTGAAAATAGAGTATTGCAAAGACATTGTTGCTCAAATTTTTGTTAATAAAGGTGTATGTTGTGCGTGTGCTGTAGCATGTGGGGTACCACCTACAGTGGGAGACGAAAGTTGACTGCATACAATACAAATTTGTCTTATCTTTGAGTGAAACAATGCCTACTGAATTACAGCACATTTATATATTTTTAAATGAGACTGTAAATGCCAAAGCATTTAAAACAATTAAATCCATCATTAAGTCTTTCAGCAAACAGCAATTGAATTTAACGATGTCTTCCATTATTGACACAGGTACTTGACAGTGATAATATTGCAGTATACTGTATGCAGCTGCAGTAAATTGTGCTTAGATAAGCTCTTATTATAGGCATTGGTTACCATGTCAATATGTTTAGAATTTCTAATGAGAATCAGTGGTCTGAGTTTCCAATAATTGATTTTTTCAGTTGAAAAGCAGGAAAATAATCCGTGTGCTCAACAAACACTACGTCTGTAGAATGTATGTTTTCATCTACCTTTGCTCAGATTAAGATACAACTACATTAAGATGATTTAAATTATAAAATCCTGTCAAAACTAGTTTTGAAAACAATCATTTCTGTTTGTACGTATGTCCCCATTTATGAAATTAAAAATATGGAATATCCAGCAATGCTGAGAATGCTAAACATTTGATGTACATTACATTAGTTGAAGTATAACCAATTGTCACTTTCATATGTACAAAAGTCTATATTCAGTTTATGTTACTAGAACAGGTCACAAAATGGCCAAGGCCACAGGTGGTGCCATTCACCTCAATTTGTGCACGTGTGCCTGGATTTCCACCAAAATACATGCATTTGCAGAAGAGTAGAAGTCTGTAGCAGCTTATGCGAAAAGTTGGATGGAGTAAAGCAAAGTATTGGTAGGCGAAGCGGTATGCCATGTTTTCTGGAACTTTTGCAAGTTTCCATTTCATAGAGTTAGTGTTACCAGTATAATAGTCCTGAAAATAATAGCACAAAGAAAGATTGCCAATCTGGCACAATATACAGTCATGGCCAAATGTTTTGAGAATGACACAAGTATTGGTTTTCACAAAGTTTGCTGCTTCAGTGTTTTTAGAGCTTTTTGTCAGATGTTGCTATGGTATACTGAAGTAAAATTACAAGCATTTGATAAGTGTCAAAGGCTTTTATTGTGCCCTGGCATACTATCAACCAACTTCTGGGACACATACTGACTGATGGCCGCCCATTCTTGCCTAATCAATGCTTGAAGCTTGTCGGAATTTGTGGGTTTTTCTTTGTCCACCTGTCTCTTGAGGATTGAGCACAAGTTCTCAATGGGATTAAGGTCTGGAGAGTTTCCTGGCCATGGACCCAAAATTTCGATGTTTTGATCCCTGAGCCACTTGGTTATCACTTTTGCCTTATGGCAAGGTGCTCCATCATGCTGGAAAAGGCATTGTTTGATGGTTGGGAGAAGTTGCACTGGTGGTGCCCCAATCCGCAGCTGAATCAACTTTAGGAGACGGTCCTGGAGCTTGCTTGATGTTCCTGGACACCATGAACGTCAAGTTGCATTGAAACTTTCTAAAATCATACAAAAGTAAAGACATGAAATATATGATGCATTTTATTCGATATAATGACAAATAAACATAGTAAACTGATTCAGATAATTACAAGTAACGTATAGTAAAAAGCTGTTTGTACAATTTTCTTTTATGAGGGTTATCAGGGCAATCACTTTGGAGGCTCCAGCAATAGTCAGCCATCATGTGTCTGTCCCATCTGCCTTGATACAACACCTTTATATCTTGATAAAACCTCTCCCCATGTTCCTCACTAAAATCACCAAGATTATCCAAAAATCATTGTAATGTGGTTATAAAGAATGTACCTTTATGCTTATATTAGTACCCAAGTTTGTGAGCATGTTCTGCACCAGTTCTTCATAATTATCTGCTTTGTGGTTCCCCAAGAAGTTCTTGCCCACTGAGACATAACTGCACCAGGCAGTAGCATCAACACCATTCATACATTTTGTGAAATTAGAATTCTTGATAGTTTATGAATTTGACGGCCATCGGAGATTCTAGCTTTAAATTTTTCAATACTTAGTCCAGGAAACGATCTACAAATGTATTAGACGCCATTGCCATCTTTGTCCAAGGCCTTAACAAATTGTTTCATTAGTCCGAGCTTAATATGAAGTGGTGGATGAATGAATTTTGTCTGTCAGCCAATGGCTCTTTAATGATGTTCATTGCACCTACAGTCATGCCTTCTCTTGAAGGCCATGTCACTTTTTTCCAATGATCTTGCTTAACCATACTATCCTACAAGCAGATGAAACAAGAGTGCTTTTTATATATACTTTGCTGCCCAAGCAAGATCAACAAAAATAGACAACTGGTACTCATGATAGCAGAGCTTCTGCAAGACCATTTTGATATTTTCATATTCTTCTTTATGTTTTGCTGAGTGAGAAATTGGAAGAGATGCATATCACTTACCGTTGTGCAATAAAACACATTTCAAGCCTCTACTGGAGCTGTCTATAAAAAGCCGCTAATCTCCTGGTCAATTTTCCATTCCCCTTTGTTGAAGGAATAGTCCAGGGATGTCATTGCAGTATAGTAAAGGTATTCATCTTAGCTGAAGTAAGGAAGAAGTCCCACCTCTCTTGTCTGATAAGCTGTTATTTTAGTTTCTGGCTGTAGACAGTTTTTTTTTTGGTCTGGATGCTAAAAGTTCACTTGCATACTGTGACAGACTGAGGCCCCGTATCAGATCATTGAGTTCTTCGTGGGACAATTGTTGAGGTGTTGAAATGCTTCCGTTATATTCACTTACACTGCTACCACCTAAGTACTGAATTTCTTCTACACCTGACAACGGAAGATTCCAAATCAGGATATTCCGACTTGAGTTTTCTGTATCAATTGAAACCTTTCACAGTAACAACACAAAAATAACAATCATTGTGGTGATTTTTTTGGCTCTCATCCCACCATAGGCACACCAAAGTTTTCCTTTCTTAATCTTTCCACTGTCGTAAGCATTCTACAAAGGTTTTGTAAACCTGAAGGGGAGCCCAAGACTAGTCTTGGTCTCCATGCACCATGCCACAATGTGCCAGATAAGCTTGCATTACAGAGTCTGAGATGTTTTTTCTTTGTTTTTGCAGATAGTATTTGCCACAAATGTAACAGAATGCAATAGGATTGTTTAAGCAGCCTCTTCGTGAAGAACTCAAATTTCTCTAAAAAAAACACACCAATAAAAATAAGTGATGTTTGTAAATAAAACACATTATTTTGTTAATTGACTTTCTTCTTACTTCAAACACTCTGTATATACAAATGTCACTGCAACCACAACTTGACTTATTTACACTAATTACATGTATACAAATACTATATTTTATTACACAGATGAGAACCAGGAAAAACACAATACACAAAGTGAACCGCTCAACTGCCAATTGTCAAATGAATGCTGATTGGGTCACTGATCACATATATACGGAAGAGGAATATTCTACAATGTTCGTGGAGTGAACACCTAGAATATTTGCATGTCTCACCTTCTAGAATGTTCTGGTAGATTCACATATACACGTGTTATGGCCAAGTTCCCTTTTAATTGAGGGTATCCATTATCTCAAGAACTAGAGCCAATTAAAAAAAAAAACACTTTCATTTTTTAATTCAGCAACCACAAAATACCCTAAATTCGTTCAAATATCTCATGCACATTGGTCAGTCAGATACACGTACATCAGTCAGCTATATAGACTTTAGTTAGTCAGTTATATACACCTCTGTCAGTCAGTCTCACACACATCAGTCAGTCATTTACATACACTTTAGTCAGTGAGTTACATACAAATCTGTCAGTCAGTTATACACACAACAGTCTTCCAGTTATACACACAAAAGTCAGCCACTTACATACCCATTGCTGTCTTTCTTCTCTCCCCCTAATCCCCTTCCTAGTACATCTGCACCCTTCGCCCACTTATTTGATAGTCCCTTCTCTCCCCTTTTATCCCTTCCTCTCCGTACTCCATTTTTCACCATGTCCACTTGCTCACTTCCAGTACTTATCCTCATCTCCTGCCCTCATCTCCATCCCAGATCCAGCCCACCCCCATAAACCAGCAACCCCGCCAATGTCATCCATTTCTCTCCACTTCTTTCGATCCCTTTCTCTTGTGCTCTCTGGAGTTCCAGATCTATCCGCAACAAGCTGATCATCTCCAACTCTCTTAACCTTCTTGCCATCACAGAAACCTGGCATTCTTCCACTGATACTGCTTCCCCCACTTCTCTCTCCTCTGGAGGCCTCTATTTTACCCATTCCGTCAGACCCGATGACCGGCCAGGTGGTGGGGTCGGCATCTTCCTATACCCCAATTGTACCTTTTATTCCATCTCACCTGTGCCCGCCCTTTCTCTCTTCTACCCCATCCATGTCAGTGCCTCAGCCATCCCCCTGGTCCCACTTCCCAATTTCTTGATAATTTTGCTGCCTGGCTTCCCCACTACCTCTTGTCAGACCTTCCCTCCATCATTCTAGGTGACTTTAACATCCCTATTGACAACCCCACAGACTCAGCATCCATCAAACTTCTTGCTTTTTCTTCCTCCTTTGGCCTCTCACAATGGACCTTTTCCCCACCCACTATCTCAGTCACTCCCTTGACCTTGTCTTCTCCCACTCTCTCGCTCATCCTGCACCTCTCCCCACACCCAAATCTACGGTTACTTCCAACCTGCCCTGCCCCAACCAAATGGCCTCTTTCTAAACCATACCCTCACCACCACTCTTGACACTGTTGCCCCGTCTGTTCTGTCTGCCTTCCCTGATCTTCAACCAACCGATTCTTTTAAAAAAGCATTCTCTTATATTATCCTCTCCTCCCTCAATCTATCCCTTGGATCCCATCCCCTCTGCCAAGATCTGCCCTCGGCTGCACTGCAGAATATTCCTTAAGGATGCTGCTTGCCTCCTGCAACTCCTGTCTGCTAAGAGCTATGGTTGGACTTTGCCATTCTGTGAACCTGGCCTGCATTATCCCGCTACCACCAGAGGTGCAGCTGTCTGACCATTATTCTTTCCACCTCATTAGCAGCAGTTACCTCAATCCCTAATCAGCACCCACACCTGTTCTCTGCCTTTATAAGACTGCCTCTCCCAGTAATCTGTGGCAGTTCTTTGTTGTCTTGCCTGCTGCTGCTAATTCTCCAGAGTATCGTGTGTCCTGTTCCAGTGTGACCTCCTGGTATTGACCCCTGCTTGTTCCTTGGCTTTGCTGTTTATCTCCTGACCCAGACCCAGGCTTCGTTCTCGAAGAACCTTACTCTCCAAGGATGCCACCAAAACTCACTCCATGTGTCAATCATTTGTCAGCCCCTTTCCCTTTAGATTGTAAGCTCTAGTGAGCAGGGCCCTCTTTCCTCCTGTTCTCATTACCTATAACTTTTTTATTCCAGGATATCAGTAGCTGTGTTGTGAGTTTTAGTGTTATTGTTTACTGTAATATACTGTTATACAATGAACTGTCTTATTTGCTCTCTGTATAGCCCTGCAATCTTCATGTGGTGCCCTATAAATAAAAGTAAATAATAATAATAATAATAATAATAATAATAATATCCTTAGCAACTAAGCCATAAATGAGGATAAGCAAAGCACTATTTAAATTTAAAAAAAATGTTTTATTTAATGAAATGGGTGGTTCTAAGATATTATGTGTATTATTTTGGATTTTCCTCTCTGTTTATAATACATATATTGTATTGTATCAGTGTATGTACTAATACATCCAGTATAACAATAAAGCTTATATATACGTTCGTGCTATAAGCATTGAGCAATGTGTGTTTTTTTCTCTTGCAGGATAATCAACACAGCAGCATGGGATTTAACAGTCAAAGTAAGAACCTTCCCTATTATTCATATTTCAGAATATATATTGTAAGGGCGGAGAAGGCAGATGTCCTGACTCCATTGTAATTTAATATGTGTCAAGGCAAAGAAGAAGGGGCTGCAAATATCACACAAAAAGATAAGATACTACAATCTATGTGTAATATGAATGGTGTTACCTTAAAAGAACAAGGACATTGAAAATATTTTACATATTAATTTATTTTATTTTTTAAAACTTTGATTCTGGAGCATTGCTTAAGGTGGAAGATGTCCAAGACTGAGAGTGTTGCTGGGCCTTCAATCACTGGCTTCAGTTACTGGCAAAATTACCCTGGGTCTAAAACATGTTCCTAGATGCATAGTTTTAAGCCCCTACATTTACTTTGTATCTCTACTCTGTCCACTAGTTCCGAGTTATGCCTGTTGACTGCAGGTTATGGCTCCATCATTGTCTCTAATTCCCTGACCTGTGTTTCTAAGTTCACCCCGGTAACATTATTAGGCATACCTTGAGGGTCATGTGCTAACATTGATAAAAGGTAAAAATATGCACTAATGCCCTGTCTGTCTGTCTGTGCACATTAAACATAAAGACAATTGTCTTATTAATAGCTATGGTTTTATGCAGGTTTGCACCTTCAGCAATGTTTGAAAATAACCCTTCTTGGCTACTTAGCAGATTCCCTACAAAACAGTCATGGTCATCATCTGTAAATAAACAGTTGCTATGTGGCACTAAGCCAGTGTACTCAGCTCAACCTTGCTCTATTGAGTCGGTAAAATACCCATGATTTTCCCAAGAGCTGTTGGCCAGACCTGATCTCCACACAAGAGTTGGAGTGCCTGGGCCTTCTGCCAGTGTGAATGACCTGTTTGTGACGAATAGCAGCATATGGCAATGTGAGGAAGCCCTGTGATTCTGTCTTCTAAGTTGAGATCCAGGTTACGTTAGGTGGAGCTCACTATATTTCCACCGAGGCCTGCTCCTCCTGGTATGGGGGGATTGGGAACTTAAAGTGGTCCTGGATAAAATTCTGAAAGTTTCTCATATAGGTAGGATCAAATCAACAGTAGGTGGTGCCAACACAAATGTATCCAAGATTAGCACACTGTTATCTCTAGCCACATCAGTGGTAGACAAGACCAATGCAGTGGTATGTGAAGTTACAGCAACAGCAGGCGTAGTCTGTCACAGTAGGTAGATCTAACACACAAGTAGACACCATTGGGTGGAATACACAAATTGGTTATGTGCATGGTACATTTTAATCCAGCAGCAGGGATTTCCCAGGGGTAGCACTGAAGTGATAGTAGTTGAATGTGGTACGTCCTTGGTGTTGCATGAAATCTGCTCACTGTAAGATAGATCATTATTACTGGGGTTTTATCCTCTGTCAATCTTTCACTGGTTTTAAATTCTTCCCAGCAGTATAAAAGAAAAAAATAAATCACATTGCCTCTGCCTACCTCTACCCAAAACTTTAGGGTGTCCCGGCCATAGTGGTTTTAATGCCCTTTCAGTCAAGACGGGGTTTCACCCTCTCAATGACTCCTGTGCCACTACTTGGGGGGGGGTAGGGATGGCTTTCAAATATAAAAATCAATATAGTTTTTAATATAACTTATTACTTATAGACATTAGCATCAACAATTCAGCAGATGTTATTTTTTTGCTGGAAATTAGCAAAGATAATCTCATAAATGTGTCATGCAAAATGTATTGCAAGACAGCAAAGCAGGTATTATACAGTTTTGAATCATAATTTGCTCTGACAGACAATACAATAAATACAATATTCTCCCTCGTCATCCTCCTTCTCCTTCCCGAGTCACTGCATGCACTGCACCGCCAGACACTCAGTAACTACATGTAATGAGCTTCTCCTGTCGGGACCAGCACACACATTACTCTGGCGCTCAGCCTCATGTGACTGAGAATTACATCTTGTGCTGACTGGGCACGGGGTGGTTTCACCTTCTGACAGCACGACACCTCGCTGCTTTTTTCCCTGCACTACTGTGACCAGCCCAGCCTGGCAAAGCCTAGTGGCGAGTGCCTCTTTTCTAGGGAGACCCCATACTCACTGTCCCCTTGCTTTAGCGGTAACAAGCCCAGGCTAAAACACTGGTGTAGTTCTACAGTTGGGGGGGGTCATGGCATTTTATATTTTTTCGGATATTGGATTTTAGAATGCATGACTTTTGTGATGTGCGGTAAAAGACCCCAAGCAGCCAGTACTCGTATTACATGCAAAACAGGAATACTGATTTCAAGCAGTTACGTTATAATATGACAATGCAAAGCTGTAACTCAGGGATGGTGCAATGCGGTAAAATCATAATGCACCAGGTATCAATTTAACACTTGCTGCATCTTTAATATTAAAATGAAAAGCAGCATTTTCATAATATAACATATCAGCTTTTAAATAGTATTTGCTGTCAGTTATAAAATTTTAATAAATATGTGTGAATTTGTGTTCTTTGTTAATTTGTTCTTTTGTACAATGAACATATTTAAATTCAGTGGCATGCAATACTGTAAAATGAATAAAGCTATTTTCTGATGTAGGCTTTTCAAACACGTTTTAGGATATCCTTTCCTGTGTCTGATGATTTACTAACACATGTTTAGTATTTAAAAAATCCCCACCATATGGTAATTATTTCAAGGTGTGGTTCTGCATTTACATGTACCATAAACATTCACTGTTTAATTATTCTATAATGCATAGACCAGGGTTTCCCAAACCCAGTCCTCAGTGCAGGTTTTCCATATCTCCTTGCTGGAGCACAGGTGTATTTATTACTGACTGACACATTGTAACAGATCCACAGGTGGTCCTAATTATGTCACATGTGATCTGAAAACCTGCACTGTTGGGGAGCCCTGAGCACTGAGTTTGGGAAACCCTGGCATAGACATTAGTTAGGGGACAGGGGCAGACTGGGCTAGGGGTCAGGGGGCCATCTGCTCTCCGGGCCGGTCCCATAGTGGGCTACCTTGGGCTAGGTCACTGGGCCACTTGCATTTTTTTCTTTTAAAATATTCCTAATAGGCTGAGTCGAGTTTTGCCCCCCGGGCTAAAATTTGCCACCTGTTAGGTGGTATTAGTTTTATTTACAATAATCTTAACCCTTTATTGACCAGGCTTACACTTGCCACATTGCAGCCACTTTGTGAGATCTTATTTGTGTATAAAATTTTGACATTACAAGGGTTTGACATTACAGGATTTCCCTAGATGCATCAATATGGCTTCAGCAGTGATATTGCGAGAATCTACATATAACTTTCTAATTTGTAGTGCCATCGCTGGGAACTGATTCAGACTGTTCCTGGGGCTGGGGAGTTTTAGGGCTAGATATACTAAGCTGCGGGTTTGAAAAAGTGTGGATGTTGCCTATAACAACCAATCAGATTTTAGCTTTCATTTATTTAGTACATTCTACAAAATGACAGCTAGAATCTGATTGGTTGCTATAGGCAACATCCCCACTTTTTCAAACCCGCAGCTTAGTAAATCTAGCCCTTAGTCTGGTTCTGGTGCAAGCACCACACGCATCTATATTTTGTTGTGTAAAGACCCAGTGTAGCTGGATGTACATTTTCATGTGGTGGGCAGGAACAAGCATTATGGCCTTTTGAAATGTTGAGAGAGGTATCCACCTGTGATACACAAGGCCTTAGAGGAAAAGTTTCTTACGTAAATTTGGTAAGAAACTTCTCTGGTAAACAACAATAAAGAATCAGCAGAATGAGCTATAATTCCCTTGGATGAAGATGTAGTTTACTTTCTGTGGATATTAAAACGTGAAGAGAGATATAAGAGCTCCATCCATAACATGTTCACATTTTAAGGCCAATTTAAAGTTTGTTTATGTGTAACGTAAAAATGGGAATTTAGCTGTAAATATAAAGGCCTTTTATGCTGTGTTGATATAATGACTAATTTAGAATTCAGCCTGTTGTAACACCGGATTTATAACTGGGGCAGTAATTTCATGTACTTGATCATTAAAATGCTATGTGGACTGTGTAGTGATTCATTTTGTTTCATAAAAAGACCCAGATTTCACATTTTGATTGAAAACGGAATAAAATAACCAACCTTATAAAGCAACAACCAACAACAACACAAATTAATCTTTGTGGCTTTGTTTTTTCTTTTCTTCTTTGAAACAAAACACAAGCTTGTTTAGTAAGTATTGTTGGGCCATGTTTTGGAAGCTTATTATGTTGTTATTCCTCAATAAGAAAGATATCCCTGGCACAATCAACAGAATATTCAAAGTATAGGGTGTAACACTTTAGTATACAGGATAAATGACAATTAGTTCTAACATGTGAGTTGTTATTGCCTATAATGGAGTCACCGTTAGCACTCCAGGGCCATTTGGAACCTATATTAGGAGATATAAGGTTGACAATACTATAGCTTGTTTTCAACTAGCTCACAAAGCTACACAGAATGTCAAACATCTTAAGGTGTGTTAGGTTATGGAAACTCTATGTATGTAGCCCTCCTAAAAAGGTAATAGCTAAAAATGGCAGGGCCCTATAGCAAACTAAGCAGTTGTAAAGGGGCCACAAGATATTTGCATTAGAGCACCATAGTCACTGTGAGGTCTGTCACCTCCCTAAAAAGTACCAGTAGAGATTACCTTTGACAGAATCACATGGATTATATATATATTGTATCATTGCTAGCGGTATAGGTTCTTGTCTCTCAAGATTTTTGTCTTTTTTTTATTGAACTTCCTCATTTCACCACCTCTATAGATAATTATTCCTGTTCCTTTCTACAGCAACTAACAAGATTCTCCTTTTGACTGTACTTTAGGAGTATGGCTGTCCCCGCCACCAATCCCTGCAACTGTTTCCTGATTCAGCTGCAATGTAAATGTCATTTCAGGACTTGTTCCTGTATTTCCTGGTCTGCATTGCAAAGCACACAAGCAATGTGTACCATTTACTCTAAATCCCTGACCTGCTCCTGGATTTCGATTGTATCAGCAGACATGAGCTCCTTCAGTGTTCAGTATCCACCCTTACATGGGGCCTGTGCCACTTCCATGCTCCCACCTGTTACTGTCCAGAACCTCCTGATCATCCATGATTTCTCTCTGCTGGGATCTTTGTTTATGGTTAAAAACATAAAAAATATTGCCAGAATACGCTCTTTTCTTACTCAACATGCTACCAAAACTCTTATCCATTCTCTCATCATCTCCCGTCTTGACTATTGCATCCTCCTACTATCTGGCATTCCTGACACCCATATATCCACACTTCAATCCATCCTAAATGCTGCTGCAAGACTGATCTTCCTCTCTCATCGCTACACATCTGCTGCACCACTTTGCAAATCCCTACACTGGCTCCCTGTGTCCTCCAGAATTAAATTCAAATTATTCACCCTTACCTACAAAGCCCTCAACAACAACACCCCTGCTTACATCTTAAATATCATATCAAAATACTCTCCCTCTTAGATCTGCCTCTGACCTGCGCCTTGTCTTGTATCTGATAACCACCTCTCACTCGCGCCTACAAGACTTCTCCCATTCTGCTCCCCACTTATGGAATTCCCTACCATGCTCAATCAGACTTTCCCACAACCTTCAAATCTTTAGATGCTCTTTGAAAACACAATTTTTTTTAGAGGTACTCTTATCCTCAATGACACTATTCGCACTAATGCACTCTCACAACTATCCTAACCTCCACTCTGAGCCACACTCGCTCCTCTTGTTTCAGCTAATAACCACCTCTCACTCCCGCCCCTCTTACCCTTAGAATGTAAGCTCACTAATGAGCGGGTGCTTCATACCTTTTGTTTTCATGTCTCCATTCATTTTGTCTACCTTGTCTGTTCTTGTTTTGCCTATGTCCTGTTTTATGTATGTTCTTGTCTTCCCTTCCGGCACTGCAGAGAACTGTGGCGCCTTATAAATCTACGATAATAATAATTATAATGGTTAAAACATTATTCCCAGTTCTACTCCTATAGCAATCTCTAATTCTGAGATTCCACTCCGGTCTGAGGACTCCCCACCCCATTACTTTTTGATGACTGGTATATTAATATTCATAGATTTCTACAATTCTAACACAGAGGAGGCCTATAGATCATAATTTCTCAAACTTACCACAGGTTTAGAACCTAAGCTATAGATGCACAGGCTTTGAGTACATTCTGGGCCCCCAGAGCTACTGTACCTCATAGCAGTTGTATGGCTTGCTATGATATTTCCTTGCCTTCCAAAGCAGGCCATTCATTTATTCACCATGAAGCTGCCTTTTTGGGGCTTTCCATTATGTGGTTGTATGATGATGGTCTCAGGGGGACCCCTCATGTTTCCATTATGTTTTCAGCTCTCTAATATGTTGAGGCCTGTTTTAATGAGGAAAACTAAACACCTATATGTGAGTGGTAGAATCCAGTTGGAAACAGTTACCCAAAGTACCATCTCTGATGTCCGTGTATTAAGGCCGAGTTTAGGAAGTGTGGTCTGGGTCTTCTGATTGCAGCCTTCAGAGAGAATGAATACTAATTGAGCTAATTGATATGTCCAAAGTTAAATACTTACGAATTTCTTAAATTGGGTAGCTAAATAATTTCACAAATCGGGCCTCATTCATGCAAAAAAATTCTCATTGTAGAATCAAACCAATTATTGAAGCAAACGGGCATGCAGTGCAAAAGTCACCATCACATGGCAATTACATTATAAAGTAGCATGCAATCAGTTTTATATTCACTCATCCTGGTGTTCTTTACTAACATGGGACCTGATGCTGAGTTGAACTTGACAGTTTATAGTAAATTCCAAAGAAAAATGTCACTGTGCATGCCCACAAAGAGAGCACACGCATATCTGCACATTTAGAGTTGGTCGCATCTGATGCTTGTGTCTTCTAAATACTTTAAAGACGGAATGGGGCAGAGAAGGGATGGTCTAAACTAGGCCAAGTACCGTAAAGGCGGATTCACACAAATTGGGGTGAGGCACACTAGTACGGAAATGCATATATGCCTGTTAGGAGCTGTATCTCTTGTACCTGCTAGAGGGCAGGTGAAAATACACGTCAGATAGTCTGACTGCAAATTCACCTTAGAAATTGATAGGTGCTTTCTTCATGGATGGTGCATATGCATTGTGGGCGTATTTTTTGTTTAAAAAAATATGCTTGCTTTTTTTCTTTGTGAGAAGTATTATATCAGCTGTATTATATTAAGCCTACTAATGAATGTGCTTTTCACAATCAAAATAAATGTTAATAGCCTTTTCTTGTGCTTATGACTGGGTTGTGTGTAGACATATATGGGTGTATGCAGAGGTGTAGGAACCGGGAGTGAGGCAGAGGGGGCATGATTTATGTTAGGTGGGCAAGAATGTAATTTGCCCCCCCATGAACTTCTATATGCATCATCATCATCACCATTTATTTATATAGCGCCACTGATTCCGCAGCGCTGTACAGAGAACTCACTCACATCAGTCCCTGCCCCATTGGAGCTTACAGTCTAAATTCCCTAACATACACACACAGACAGAGAAAGAGAGAGACTAGGGTCAATTTTGATAGCAGCCAATTAACCTACTAGTATGTTTTTTTTGGAGTGTGGGAGGAAACCGGAGCACCCGGAGGAAACCCACGCAAACACGGGGAGAACATACAAACTCCACACAGATAAGGCCATGGTCGGGAATTGAACTCATGACCCCAGCACTGTGAGACAGAAATGCTAACCACTTAGCCACCGTACATGCATGATTTTTTATATTCGACTTCATGCTACTTTCTGAAGTCATGGTATCTGTTCTAAGCTTGTGAAACTTTTTTTTAAATGATAGATTGTCTTAGTATAACTACGAAATGTTCTATACTATAGCTTGCCTTAGCATAGATTTAATACAGGTTGATTGATTTGTTTATATAAAAACTCTGTTCCGCTCATAAACATTTAATAAATAATCTGTATTGATGATGAACAACTAGCTATGCACTTTGCTGTTACCCTGAATTTCGTGCATCCAGTAACAAACATGAGATATAGCAACTTAAATTTATAACATACCATAACCAGTGAGGCAGTGACTATACATATAAAAATACTACCACTCAATTGAGATTGGGCTGAAATCTGAATAAAAACTAGGTTAATGACTATAAAAACATACATTTTTAAGATGAACAATTTAATTTATCTTTCTAACAACTATTGTACTAATTGGTAATTATTTTTATTATTATTATTATTATTATTATTATTATTATTATTAACAATATTAATAATATTTATTTAATAATGTATAAATACATTTTTAGCCAACCCCTGAAACACAGATAAAAATTAACATAGGATTGGGAGTCTTTGTATATCTACAGTTACTGATAAAACTGTCATAAAACAAGATACAAAACGCAAAATGCAAGAAAAAGGGTCACCAAGCCCTAAAGTAGTCCTTGGCCTTTTGCCTCCTTATGTAAGCCTGACGTACACATGGCATATATGCTGCAGGTATGGACACATCTTGAGATGACTACTACCTCTGGGCATAAATTTGCTATTTTTACGGGAGGCTTTTTTTTATAGCAGAAATTACGCCCAATTTGTAGTCAACTCAGTATCAGAGCCCATTATATTTAAGTGAAAAATAAGATGCACTGGACAGAGGCAAGATAATTGTTTGCTGTGGATCATAGTGAATTGAGCACCTTACTGTTAATGTTAGTAAGTGATTCTAATTGGGAAGTTTTCTACGGTTATGTAAAGAGCAATCCTTGTGCAAGATGTGTTGGTAAATGGCAAATCGTGCTTAAAAGTCTTAAGGCAATAAAAAATTGACTTTTAGTGAACAGCATTTTCTTAAAAAAATTAAAAATAGTCTCATAAAAGTCACAAATATCAATGCAATTACCATTATAGGTAATTAAAATGTTGGGAAAAAATGCAGAGTTAATGAATGCTTTCTTTACAAACAGAATATAGGTGCTGATGATATTTAGTAAACACACATAGCTTTGTTTTCTCAATTGTGCTTGGTGCAAAGAGCAAACTGAACTTGCTTGCACTTTCTGCTGTTTTATTAAATAAGCTTCCTAGGGGTAAATGTATCAATATGCGGGTTCTTCAACACCCGCGTGTTCAGCCTCTTCCGCGATTAAATTTCAAGCGGCGCTGCATTGTAAAGGGTTAACTTCCCTTTACAATGCAGCGCCGCTTGAAATTTAATCGCGGAAGAGGCTGAACACGCGGGTGTTTGAGAACCCGCATATTGATACATTTACCCCCTAGTGTCTATTAAGTGAATCCTAATTCCAGCTCTGCTTAGTAAACTGTAAACTCATCTGGTTTTGCCTTTAATAAAATGGCCATTTAAAATAATTATGGCAAACTGCAATTTATGCATTTACCCCTTTATCTCTATAGAGAAAGAATAATACCTGTGTCAATATCACCTGATTTTCCCTAAAATGATTACCACAGTTGGTGTTGTACTAAATTATCGGATACACATCATCCTTATAAAGCCAGAATATTGCCTGTCTTATAAATGTCTGTTTATCAAAATATAAATACTGCTAGGTGTACTATAGATAATTGTAATCATACAGTCACGGCCAAAAGTTTTGAGAATGACACAAATATTATTTTTTACAAAGTCTGCTGCCTCAGTTTTTATGATGGCAATTTGCATATACTCCAGAATGTCATAAAGAGTGATCAGATGAATTATAATTAATTTCAAAGTCCCTCTTTGCCATGACAACTTTATCCCAAAAACAACATTTCCACTGCATTTCAGCCCTGCCACAAAAGGACCAGCTGACATCAGGTCAGTGATTCTCTCCTTAACACAGGTGAGAGTGTTGGCGGCTGGAGATCACTCTGTCATACTGATTGAGTTAGAATAACAGAGTGGAAGCTTTAAAAGGAGGGTGGTGCTTGAAATGATTGTTCCTCCTCTGTTAACCGTGGTTACCTGCAAGGAAACACATGCAGTCATCATTGCTTTGCACAAAAAGGGCGTCACAGGCAAGGATATTGCTGCTAGTAAGATTGCGTCTAAATCAACCATTTATTGGATCACCAAGAACTTCAAGGAGAGAGGCTCAACATTTCTAAAGTAGACTTCAGGGTGCCAAAGAACGCCCTGCAAACGCCAGGACGGTCTCCTAATTTTGATTCAGCTGCAGAATCGGGGCACCACAAGTACAGAGCTTGCTCAGAAATGGCAGCAGGCAGGTGTGAGTGCATCTGCATGCACAGTGATGCAAAGATTTTTGGAGGATAGCCTGATGTCAAGAAGGCCAGCAAGGAAACCACTTCTCTCCAGGAAAAACATCTGGGACAGACTGATATTCTGCAAAAGGTACAAGTATTGGACTGCTGATTACTGGGGTAAAGTAATTTTCTCTGATGATTCCCCTTTCAGATTGTTTGGGGCATCTGGAAAAACGCTTGTCCGGAAAAGGAAAGGTGAGCGCTACCATCAGTCCTGTGTCATGCCAACAGTAAAGCATCCTGAGACCATTTAATTTTGCCTAAGAACACAACCATGAATAAAGAATGGTACCAAAACATCCCCCAAGAGCAACTCCTCCCAACCAATCAAGAGCAGTTTGGTGACAAACAATGCCTTTTCCAGCATGATGGAACACCTTGCCATAAGGCAAAAGTGATAACTAAGTGGCTCAGGGGTCAAAACATCTAAATTTTGGGTCCATGGCCAGGAAACATCCCAGACCTTAATCCCATTGAGAACTTGTGGTCAATCTTCAAGAGGCGGGTGGACAAACAGAAACCCACAAATTCTGACAAACTCGAAGCATTGATTAGGCAAGAATGGGCATGTCACACATTGCACCAACTAACCTGCATTTTGGTCTTTGTTCTTACCTGTTTCCCTTGGTTCTCACTCCCTGCATTCACTTGCTGGTCTGAACTGAGCATGCGCACACCTGGTCTTTTCTAACTTCCTGCCTCTTGATTAGCTAATTGCCTGTCAGCTCTGTTTATTTAAAGCACCTGATTCTCTACTAATTTGCCAGATCTTCAGGTCTGCTTACCTGTTAGGACGCTGTTCTCTCTGGCTCCCGTCTGCACATTGGTATCCTCTGTTACTTGTTCGACAATCAAGACCTGTGGTATTATTGCAAGAACCTCGTGCCTTATCATCGGTCCCATCCTCAAGCTATTCACTTTCCAGGGATCTCAGTGCATTAGTTCTCTGCAGTTCACCACTTCTCAGTTGGTATCCTGTGTACCTGTTCCACGATCAAGACCTGCGGTATTGTTGCAGGAACCTCGTGCCTCCATAATCAGTCCTGTTCTCAGCTATTCGCTTTCTAAAGACTTTAAAGTTTTTGTTCACTGCCATATATCTGAACCTGTGCATTTATCGTCCAGCACTTCTGCTCCACTCCATGGTTCCATCTTGCGCCACTCTAATTCCCCTAGGAGGACTGCGACCTGCGGCTAGACAGCAGCTAAGTCCATATTCCCTTGCAAGGATCTGTGGTGAATACCTCTTTACCGTTAGACTCCGCACCTCTCTGGGGGTAAGTCTATCTAGAGCTTCGAGGCCTATTCCAAACTTAGGCTCCGTGTCAGGGTGGCCATCAGTCAGTATGTGGCCCAGAAGTTGATTGACAGCATGCCAGGGCCGAATTGCAGAGGTATTCAAAAAGAAGGGTCATCACTGCAAATATTGACTCTTTGCATAAACTTAATGTAGTTGTTAATAAAAACCTTTGACACTTATAAAATGCTTGTAATTTTACTTCAGTATACCAAGTAACATCTGACAAAAAGGTCTAAAAACACTGAAGTAGCAAAATTTGTGTAAACCAATACTTGTGTCAGGCCATGACTGTATACTTGGAGAGATATGTATTAATAACAGTCAATGAACAAAACAATGTTGGTGATTTGTCTATCAGTTTACCAAGGCTTATAAACATTTTTACTAGAGATGCTCACTGACTGCCGTGAACTGGTTTTGGTTTTGGATTTGGATTAGCTTTGTGTTTTGGTTTTGGCAAAACCACCCTGATGTGTTTTGGTTTTGGATGTTTTAGAAAAAATCCTAAAATATGCTAAAATCACATAATTTTGCTCTTTTTTTTGTTCCTACATTATTATTAACCTCAATAACACTGATTTCCAGTCATTTGCATTCAATTTTGACTACCTCACAGATTACAATATTATTTTCATACACTTTTGGACAAATACTGCAGCGACCTGGATGGATGGTAAGCGACAGAGCAATGACACAAACACAGGGCCATTCCTTGCACATCTAGGACACATTGGCACACAGCAGTGGCAGAAAGAAAAATCCCTCCCACCCACCGTTATATTGGATCTTAAAAAGGAATCCAAAAATCGTGAGATCCGAGATCCGACAACGTAACAATGACGATTTGCCTCGTTTTCAAATCCGGAAAAGCGCGAAAGTACCGAGCCGGCTTGGCTAGGTATTTGGATCTGCTAAGTTCGGGTATGTTCGGTTCTCGGGGAAGCAAGCCAGAGCATCTCTAATTTTTACTATTTATTTCAGCAGCTGCTAGGCAAGACTTTATGCTGGAACGTCTCCAAGCCGGTCTCAAACTGGAAGGTAGATACAAGCCTCATTTCTTAATTAAAATTTTCTGCACGCATAACATTCAGTCATGACAAATGTGCTTTATCCACAAATGGACTTTCCAGTATGGACTCTGACCGAGGAGCTATTGACACGAGCCCCCAAAGGAATCCTTAGTTCACTTCTATTCATGGTACAAAATGAAATATTGTTCATTGTTCACTGAAATATTGCAGAAGGTGTGGCTCAAATTATCAGAATATAGGCCCTGAGATAGAGTCTGCTTCCTTCATTCTTTTACTGTTTTTGACGGCAGGGAGCCATGTATCATTTGCATGTTATATTTTAACAATCACACCAGCCTTTTTGATCCACTGACATAGCTCTGCAGGATAGTCACATTGAAAGCTAGTGCTTTCCATCTGCTTCAAGGTTGTTGTTAGTATGTGTAATGAACTGTGCCAAGAATCACTGGTTAAAAATTATAAGTGGATGAGTATTGATGAGTGGATTGTCTTTTCAGAAGAAACATTTTCAACGTTAATGTTGGAGGACTTACATTTTTAAAAGGTGGGTGGGGGTATACTTAAACATAAATGTAAAAGATAGCATGTGTCTATTACAAGGCTGTTTAAATTAGCCCCCTTTTTATCCTTGTCCGCCATATAAATTTCCCATTTATATGGGAAGGACAAGGATAAACTTGTCAAAGTTTAAATGTCTGCAGGGAGCAAAATTGACTTCTTCTGATGGGAGATGGTGGTTGAAACTGAGTAGATTGCAGTGTTCCCTGCTGAATGCTAGCTAGGCACAATTATGCATCCTGTATTGTGCCCGGATCCCGGATTTGAGTTGTCGGACGAGATATCCAAGTGAGCCTTAGGGTTTGGAGCACATTTATGGGGCATTCATGGTTTAGTGAACTAGATGTTTACATGTGCTTGGATATGGTGGAGATCAGACGATATCCTATGCTTTTAAGGGGATACCCTTTGCAAATTACAGTAGCATGCACTAGTAGACACAATATGGCTGTCAAGAGGAAAAATGAGCCTTGTTGCAGGAGCATTTTGTGGCTCTTCCCTCTTAGGCTGTGTGCTCAACTTTGTCATAAGCCAGAGCTGCACACTCGGTTTAGGGGTATATATATAAAGCAGAACAAAAGGAACCTTTTGGTCAACACTGTCATCTGACCAGCGTTTCCCCCCCCCCCCCCTAACTATAATCCTGCTCTGCACATCCCTAGGGTTAATGGGGATGGAATCGTGCATTTCCCCCTCTAGGAATATTTTAAAGGAAACAATGCAAGTGGCCCATTGACCCAGCCCAAAGTAGTCCACTATGGGACCGGCCTGGGGAAGGCATTCAAGAAAGATTTGACAAAATACAGTGGGTTCTCAGTATGATAATAGAGGGTAAGAGGATAAGAAAGTGGGTAGGGGAGAGGCAAAGGTGGAAGAAAGGGTGGGTGAGCATTCAACCTAGAGAGTAGCAGAAAGTTGCCTTATTTTATCTAGTTTACCACATTATAATGAAAACCTGCACTCTGAAAGGGTCATAGATGACTGTATTTGTAATCACCGTTTATCAGTTTTTGAGTTTTATGGAGCAATACTACATAAATATCTATATAAAATCAGTGCAAATATTACAAAATATTTAACATATAAACAACTTAAATCTATAATTAATGTGGTGATACAATATATTAGAGTTGAGACAGGTTGACATCTACATTGCTTTCATTTACATTCTCTGGAGCTTCCCAGCATTTTGTTCAAATGCATTGTACTTCCCTCTCATTCACAACCAAATTCCTTTCATCCCCTGAACCTACTATATTTTCAAAGTACCATCATTATCATCATCATCATCATTTATTTATATAGCACCAGCAGATTCCGTAGCACATTACAATTGGGAACAAACAGTAATAAAACAATAATGGGTAATACATACAAAGAGGTAAGAGGGCCATGCTCGCAAGCTTGCAATCTATGGGACAATGGTTTGATACACAATGATAAGTGCTACATCATTGAATATTTGTCCAGCTAGAATGCAAAGGTTACAAAGTATTTAGTGGGTTGTAAACTTAGTCACACAACTATGTTGGTCAGAAGGTTGTTGTCTTGTGTTAGCTGTGTAGAGGGTGGTAATAGGGAAACCTAGGGAGATTAAGAGGGTGGTAGAGCGATAATATAAGCTTGTCTGAAGAGGTGGGTTTTGAGAGAACGCTTGAATGTTTGAAGACTAGAGGAAAGTCTTGTGGTGCGAGGGAGTGAATTCCATAAAGTGGGTGCAGCCCGAAAAAAGTCCTGCAACCGAGAATGGGAGGAAGTGATGAGAGTGGAAGAGAGACGCAGATCTTGTGCAGAACGGAGATGTCAAGTTGGGAAATATTTTGAGACAAGTGAGGAGATGTACGTCGGTGCAATTTTGTTGATGGCCTTGTATGTTAGTAGTAGAATTTTATATTGGATTCTTTGAAAAACAGGCAACCAATGTAGAGACTGACAGAGTGACTCAGCAGAGGAAAAACGATTTTCAAGGAAAACCAAGCCACAGTATGCAAAATAGATTGTAGAGGCTCGAGTCTGATTTTGGGAAGACCAGTAAGGAGGGAATTACAATAGTCGATGCGGGAGATGATGAGTGCATGTATTAAAGTTTTGTCTCGTGTGAGATATTTACATATTCTGGAAACGTTTTTTAGATGTATGCAGCATAATGTAAATATAGAATTTATGTGGGGAACAAAGGATGGTTGCGAGTCAAAGATTACACCTAGGCAGCGAGTTTGCCAGGTTGGATTTATGGTTATTTTGTCAACAGAAATAGAAATGTCCGATAGAAAGCTTCTATTGTTGGGTGGGAATATTATTAATTCTGTTTTTGAAAGATTGAGTTTGAGTTGGCTAGAGGACATCCAAGATGAAATGGCAGAAAGACAGTCAGTAACACGAGACAGCACAGATGGTGAGAAGTTTGGAGAGGATAGATAAATTTGTCTATCATCCGCATAGAGATAATACTGAAATCCAAAGGAGCTTATTAGTTTTCCAAGAGAAGTGGTGTAGATAGAGAATAGCAGAGGATCCTTGTGGTACTCCAACTGAGAAAGGATGCGGAATGGAGGTTGTTCCAGAGAAATTAACAATGAAAGAGCGATTACATAGGTAGGCTGAGAACCAGGATACGACAGTGTCTTGAAGACCTAGGGAATATAGCATCTGTATCAGGAGAGAGGGGACAACAGTGTCGAATGCAGCAGAGAGATCTAGGAGAGTCAGATGAGAGTAGTCACCTTTAGTTTTAGCTGTGATCAGATCATTAACAACCTTGTTTGGCGCAGTCTCTGTGGAGTGTTGAGAGCGAGGATCCAATAGGTTGTTTGCAGAAATAAAACGTGTGAGGCGAGTGTAGGCAATTCTCTCAAGAAATTTGAAAGGGCATGGGAGCTGAGAAATGAAGCAATAGTTTGAGAGAGAGTTTGGGTCAGAATTTTGTTTTTTTAGAATAGGAGTAATCACTGCGTGATGAAAAGATACCAGTAGAGAGAGATAGATTACAGATTTTAGTTAGAGGTGGAATGAGCACACGAGACAAGGACCTACCAATTTGTGAGGGTATGGGTTCAAGAGGACAGGAGGAAGAGAAGATAAGAAGAGAGTAGAAACTTCCTCTTCATTTGTGGGATCAAATGAAGAGAGGATATCAGAGGATGCTGGGAAGGAATTGAGCTAATTGCTAGTCGAGGGAGATGATACCATTTCAAATCTGATCTTATCAATCTTGTCCTTGAAATATCAGGGGAGTAGAACGTAGAAATTGGTGAGAAAAGGTGTTGGAGAGAGGTGGAAAACTGTTGAAAATCAATAGAGTTAATATCCCTGCGGGTATGAGGAGGCTTGGAGTTTAATAGCAGGGAGGTTAAAGAACTGGGAGTGAGCAAGTAATGATCTGAGAGGGGAAAATAAGTGTTAAGGAAATTAGAAACTTAGCATAGTCTAGAGAAAACAAGATCAAGACAGTGGCCATCCTGATGAGTAGCAGATTCAATCCACTGGGAGAGGTCAAATGAGGAGATCAGAGAGAGCAGATTTGAAGCAGCAGTGGAACGTGGATTAGCAATAGAGATGTAGAAATTACCCATGATGATGGTGGGGATGTCAGAAGATAAGAAGTGAGGGAGCCACGCAGAGAAATGTTCAAGAAATTGTTTGTGTGGTCCAGGGGGGTGATAGATTACAGCGATACACATAGAGAATGGGTTAAAAACCCTAACAGTATGTGTCAAGACTTGCACTCTGCAGCTGCTGTCTGCAGTGACTCTATTGGATTTGCTATGCTTTCCACTTGTAGTGCCACTGCCCACCAAAGGGGCCACTGTGCTACTTGATTATTCTCCTTGATCACTGGGAGTGGTTTCAGCTGCATGAGGCCTATTTATACCTGCCTGCTTCAAACAGTCTGGGCCAGATCATCAGCCCGAGTTGCCACTCTATGCGGTTCAGCCCGAGTTGCCACTCTATGCAGTTCAGCCCGAGTTGCCACTCTATGCGGTTCAGCCCGAGTTGCCACTCTATGCGGTTCAGCCCGAGTTGCCTGTCCATGCGGTTCAGCCCGAGTTGCCACTCTATGCAGTTCAGCCCAAGTTGCCACTCTATGCGGTTCAGCCCGAGTTACCACTTGGTGCTGTCTGCTCTGAGGCTTCTCACAGCGCTGTCTGCTCTGAGGCTTCTCACAGCGCTGTCTGCTCCGAGGCTTCTCACAGCGCTGTCTGCTCCGAGGCTTCTCACAGCGCTGTCTGCTCCGAGGCTTCTCACAGCGCTGTCTGCTCCGAGGCTTCTCACAGCGCTGTCTGCTCCGGGACTTCTCTCAGTACTGTCCCTGTCAAGTCTGCCACCCAATCCGGGCGCCCTGCCAAGTCATCTGCCCAGTATGGATTGTCTTCTGCCAAGGGGCTCCTACCCAAGTCCCCAGGGATGTATGTTCAACCCGAGCTGGCCAAGTCTCATGCTAATTCGAATTCATCCTATGTTCAAGTCTTCCAACCACCTACCTTCAATGGGGATATTCAGCAATTTCAGGCTCTTATTAAGTTTTGTATGTCCTATTTTCCCTCTGTATCCAACCTCCTTGATACTCAACGAAAGCAAGTGTTTTACATGTTAGCCAACTTTACAGGGGAAGCTCTGAAATGGGCAGAGCCCTAATTGAAACCCAAGATCCCATTCTGTCTGATTTACAGCTGTTTACTGAGGCCGTGATCAAAAAATTTCCACCAGCACTTGCCACTCTCACTCCCAGGGCTTCATCTATGCCACATGTTCTATCTCCAGCTACTCCAACTTTGAGATTATCGTTTTCTTCACTCCATTTCCAGCAACCCTCTAAAAACCATAAAAAGAAAGTAAAGAGGAAGAAGATAGATTCTCCTGGATCTCAACTCCCCTGTGGTGTGGTTTCTATACCCTTCCCGTCCTTGCATGAAGACTTCTCAAATACATGCCCAATTCTGGACTATGACTCTGACTTTTCTGACCATTTCTAGTATTTGGGCGTCTGGAATCCGCCCTTTAAGGAGGGGGTACTGTCACGACTTGCACTCTGCAGCTGCTGTCTGCAGTGACACTATTGGATTAGTTATGCTTTCCACTTGTAGTACCACTGCCCACCAAAGGGGGCCACTGTGCTACTTGATTATTCTCCTTAATCACTGGGAGTGGTTTCAGCTGCATGAGGCCTATTTATACCTGCCTGCTTCAAACAGTCTGGGCCAGATCATCAGGTCACTCCTGTGAGCATTTCCATGTGCTTTGCTCCAGTCTGCATTATCAAGTTGTTTGTTCCAGTCTGCATTATCAAGTTGTTTGTTCCAGTCTGCATTATCAAGTTGTTTGTTCCAGTCTGCATTAGCAAGTTGTTTGTTCCAGTCTGCATTACCAAGTTGCTTGTCCCAGTCTGCATTACCAAGTTGCTTGTCCCAGTCTGCATTACCAAGTTGATTGTCCCAGTCTGCATTACCAAGTTGTCCTCTCCAGTCTGCATTACCAAGTTGTCCTCTCCAGTCTGCATTACCAAGTTGTCCTCTCCAGTCTGCATTACCAAGTTGTCCTCTCCAGTCTGCATTACCAAGTTCTGTTAAATTGTTGATCCCATTGAACTGTTGCTCTGTCTTCCCATTTCAGTATATCTGTGCCACAATCCATGGTGGTTTGTTATGTTTTCTTAATAAAACCACTTTAACCACTTACGCTCTCTCCGTGGTCATACCTGGGAAATCCTGACAGTATGTACTTGTTAATGTGCACTGTGGGGAGAGAAGTAGTCTAACCCCACCTCCTTGTCTGCCTCCAGGTCTGGAGGTGTAAGTGAAATGGAGGCCACTGTGAAAGGGCTGCAGGTGACTCAGTGTCTGATTGTGTGAGCCATGTTTCTGTTGTTGCCAGAAGGTTGACGTTGTTTGAGAGGACGATATCGTGTATGGAAGTAAGTTTATTACAAACAGAGCTTACACTCCAAAGGACACATTTAAAGGACTTTGGAAGAGAGGGGAGACAGGTGATGCATTTGGGGTTTGCTGGAATTTGGTGACCTTCAGATATGTGTGTGTAAGAATTGTGGGGGACCTATATGGTGGCTGAGTATGATGGGATTTCCTTCCCTTACCTTGTCCTCCAGACACGAGTCAGGTTCTTTTTTATTCGGACATCCGGTGGTCAGGAGATAAATACTTCAATGAAAGGGACAAGGATTGGTCAAATAACTTGGGTTTATTAATAATGCGGTAAAGATAATTTTGGTAAGCCACTGACCCCTTCAACTCAATGGTAATGACAAAATATTCATTTGATCAACATAGAGCACAATAGCATTTAACATATAATATACAATAAATCAATTTTCAGGTAAATCACTTAACATTAACATTCAACTAAAACATTTGGTGCACCAATATTATCCCTGGTAACGTTACCATATTTTACACTCAGTCCTGGGTTGAACTGTGCACAGGAATTTAGTAGAAGTGGTGCACGTGGTTGGGGCCCATAAATTACTTTTTCACGACAAATAAACTGATGATCTTTTGTATTACACAGTCTCTTTTGTGTGTACTCACAGACCTCTCTATTTTCTCTCCTCTCACACTGTTCTCAGTACATAGCTCAGTCTGTTTAGTGTGATGTCACAGATCTCTAAACTGCTTATTTGTTTTCAGTACTTTCCTTTTTACTCACACCTCTCTTTGGCTCACTTCTTATTTTCTTCTCTTCTTACACTTACTTCACTTTTAATCTGCTTATATATCACTTTGTCCGATTTTCATTCTGTCCCTATTTTTCTCTCTCAGTCTATGCAGACACAGGGATGTCTCTGCCTCAGAAGTCTAGAACTTTCCTCTTCCCACTGCCTTCTGGGAGTTCACAGTTATTACCAAAGTTAGTGAACTTGTTGCTATGCCACACACTCCTCCTTCCTGTTACTCCCGGCAACCACCAACCACTCCCAACTGTCACTTCTCCCTCAAGAAAATATATTTTTTTTTTAAATCTTTATAAACACTTTTAACAATTAACAAATTAAATTAAAAACATATAGATACACCCCAGGGTACTCAGATTTTGGGGCACCACACCTAGATTAGATGATATATCACTAGCTAATAGAAGCAGAAAGAAAGAAAGGAAAGATGATTGTAAGATGTGTGTCCTTTTAGTTTCTGGCGACAGGGTCAGGCTGTTATAACTATTGAATTTAAATAGTACAACAGTTCATGAGTGTTCACTAGAGGTGAGTGAAGTAATGAAGGGGCAATGTGGACAGAGGTGTGTGTTGCAGGAAGGATGAAGTATGATATAGTTCTAAAGATAATACTATGAAAGTAAAGCAAGCAAAATTATTTGTCAAACATTGGTATTTAGAAGGAAAAATGCAGAAATTAAAAGAATTACCTTGTTGTAATGTCCTGTGCAATCAGAAGTAGCAGAATAAAGCTGCAGCAGATGTAGATTTCTAGAGGTCTTCAATTGTTGTTCAATGTTTGTTTATCTGTCGTGTTTAACTGTCTTTGTGAGAAAACCACTTAGTGTAGAAAACACAAGTCTGCCCCCCACATATGTCTCCCCAGACTAAAAGATATAGTGAGGCTGATTTCAAAATAAGTTACATTTGTGCTAATTGGACAGCTGATCAGAGAAGAGAGGGGAAAATGGCTGGACTTTCTCAGGCTATTTGAAAGCCAGGCCAGAGTCATAAATTGATTCAATGAGCAGCAACTAATCACAGAATAAGCAAGTAACAAAGTTCTGCTACATACTTTTTAAAAAAATACAGGCATAACCATATAGCATAACCATATAGCTGGCATGGCTACATTGTCATTGCTCTTCTCTTTACCTGATCCCCAGTACATGCTCCAAGCATTTACCGGGGCTCCTCCGTATCTCATACACAGCTGAGCATACTGTTGAGGTCGTCTTTGATCGTGCAGCTCATAGGATACTCCATGTTTGTGGTTTCCTATTGGTCCATTTCTTTAGATCCCATTTTGACAGCCATTACAAGTTGCCTCAGCCCTGGCTTTTACTGTTGTTGTATATCAGGAACAGAGGAGTCCTAGCAAATCTGTAAGCATGCCCCTACCAGACAAATCATTGAAACCTGGGTCTGTCCTTCAAAACCAGGGTTGTCTGATCACCCTAATGTACAGGTACAAATATTTAGTATTAATGATTCAGCAGAAGTTACTATGACACTGTTTCACACATTTTAATCAAGTACTGACGTGTACACAAGAAGAGGCAAATAACTTTTTAGGCATTGTCATGCAGAAACATTGCCCCAAAAATATTTTCGTGAAATATTTTCTAAATAGTGTAATAGACAAGGGATGTTTTGCTTTAATTTGTCATTTTTTCTTAAGGTGATCTGGAATTTGATATCTGTAAAAATGTCACTGCATTTCTCACAGCTCAAGAAAATCAAGAATTTGGTAACCTCTGTTCTCAAGTGATGTCCTGTTTCCTCACATGGGGGGTGAAAATAACACAATATGAGATCATATGACCTTGTCCTTGACCATATAACCTTGTCTAGGGTCAGAGTCACCGCTTAAAATGGATGAATTAATAGACATCAGCCTGCAGAAATGGGTGGTGAAAGATTTTAGGAGGTAACCAACATTAGCAGTAAAACTGCCCCAATGTATTCTTACAAAATGCCCAATGTGAAATTTGGTAAAGGGATTAAATCTATTTGGAGTGGGTTAGGGAGATCCATGGTTGAAATAGAACATTTTCAGATTGCATAGTGAAACCATACATGGACAGAGTTATACAAAGCTAATGGATTTATTATATTGCTATGTTATATAGTGCGTTTATTATTAATTTTATTATAAAAAAAATAACAAGGATGGACTAAGAAAAATCAAATAATAGGAGGTAAACTGGGGTGAGAATGATTTGGCGATGGTGCTCAAGGCTCAGGGACACATTTGAGACATGAAAAATAGTTACCCATTGATCAATGTTTTTTTTTGGGTTTTTTTTGTACAGTATTAACTTTTTGTTTCTTTATATCTTTTTTTCAAGAGAATGGTGATTTGAAGGTCAGAAGTCCAGCGCAATGTGCAGCACAAATATCGTAAGTCTTGCAATTATGTGGGGTTTTTTCAATGTACCACAAAACAAATTAAATAATTATAAGGAAAATGAGTACTGAGACTTTATTTGTTTGGTGGAGCAGAAAGCAATTGAAAGTGATAAGTCTCTTGGGGAGTAATTACACATTTAGGAATGTCTTTTTTAACAGTTTCACAAAAATACTTTAAAACTCTGAAACTCAGACATTGGTAGAAAATGTTTAGACACACACAATTATATATTATTATTTTTTAAATTTAATAAAAACTTTTTATTTGGTTTTGTATTAGTAGAAACATATTAAACAATCATAAAAAAAACAATAGGTAAGTATTTAAGGTGGCACAGGAAGGGGTAGTAGGAATGTTGGGTCAAAAGGGGGGTAAGAGTAGGAGAAGCTTATAAAGGGAGGGTAAGGTTTTAAGAGAATTTAAAAATATGAGGACATAGAATCTATAAAATATCCATAAACAGTACTAGAAACATATCAAAGAAACATTTTAAAACAATATTACGTATTTAGGTTTAATCATTGTAGCTAAATTGTTGTGTGTTATCAGTTTCGTCAAGGTGAAGCAGAGTGCTCTTTCCTGTCAGTGACGTGTGGGGAAAGGTATGAGAGGGAGTCACTGTTTATATGATTTGGGGTTTCCGGAAAAATGGATTACATTGTATTCAATGGTTCGGTCTCATAATAATCTGTCAGAGAGGACAATGATGTTTGGAAACTGTTAGGTGTGTTGTGTAAAGTGGCTGTGATACACTCCATATCATAAATTAGCCATATAGTATTAATTTTGTCTGTTAATGAAGGGGGATGCGGTTTTACAATTGGAAGCAATTTGGCTGCATTGAAAAGATGTCTTGTAAGCCTATATATCCGATATATCAGAGTTATAGCGGATGCAGGCAGCGAGCGTTTCCATAACTAGCACAAATATTAAGGCGGAGATGGGGCAACCCTATCGTGTGCGACTTCTGATCTGAAAGGGAGTTGAGGTGAATCCATTAGCAAGAACAACCCTGGGTGGATTATGGTATAGCACAGCCACTCCTCTACAATGATACATTTTTTCCTGCTACAAGAACTGGATTAAGACCGAAGTTGGCCCTAGGAAATTTTGAGGCTCTTTCCTTCATTTTCTACAGTGCCCCCAACATATTAATATCATAAGTGCCCAGCACATGCTTACATACAATATACATTTTACTAGCATTGCCCCAGGTTTATCAGAATGACCCTCTTTTTACACCAGCAGTGTCCCCATATTGGTTATACTATCATTGACTGCATTGACTGCATATTAGTTATACCAGCAGGACTGCCTAACTGTTTATGCAAGCAGTTAGCTCATATTGATTATTGGCCAGCATTTGTCCCATATTGATTGTACCAGCAATATTTTCATATTCATTATACAAGAAGTGCATCATACTGATAATAACAGCATTATACCATATTGATTTTGCTAGCATTGGCCCATTATTTATTATGCGAGTATTGTTGACATATCCATTATAGTACTTGCATCGCTCCCACTTTAAATATACCATCATTGTCTAGGTGGCAGAGAAGAGACTGCAGCTTGTGTGCAACCTACTAGCTATGTAGGTACCTGCTGTGTTTCAGCATGTTTGCAAGACGGAAGATATCTCTTTGCCTGACACATCTCTTACCTGTCTACCAAAATAACTAATGCACTGTGGTACATAATCTTACAATATTTTTATTTCTAATACTACATGGTATGATAACTGCTGACTTAAGTTTTTGTCCTCAATTTCACAAACCAAAAGAGGCTCTGGGAAAAGTTATGGTCTGTGCAGAAACACAAGGGGTAATAACTGAAAGGTAGATGGGCAGCATGCTGGCTCAGTGGTTAGCACTCCTGCCTCACAGCACTGGAGTCATGAGTTCAATTCCCGACCATGGCCTTATCTGTGTGGAGTTTGTATGTTCTCCCCATGTTTGCGTGGGTTTCCTCCGGGTGCTCTAGTTTCCTCCCACGCATAAAAAACATACTGGTAGGTTAATTGGCTGCGATCAAAATTAACCTTAGCCTCTCTCTCGGTCTGTGTGTGTGTATATGTTAGGGAATTTAGACTGTAAGCTCCAATGGGGCAGGGACTAATGTGAATGAGTTCTCTGCACAGCGCTGCGGAATTAGTGGCACTATATAAATAGCTGATGATGATGATGACCACTGTACTGTTAGACTGGTACTGGTACAGTGTACTGCATTCCCAACTCACTAGTGAAATTCAGTAATATGTTTGTAAGTATACTCAATTTAAATCATACTTGCCAACTCCCGGAAACAAGTTTCCAGGAGAGGTGGCGTGGCTGGAGGACAGGAGGGGGCGGGGCGAGGCCAATCGCATCATTTTGGCCCCGCGTTTGGCCTCTCCCCACCCCCTCCCGCCATCCAATATGGTGTGATTCACTGAGAATCGCGTCAAATGACGCGATCCTCGGTGATATCCAGGAACCGGGAGAAATGCCAGCTCACCCGGGAGCTCGGGAGACTGACCCGAATTTCGGGAGTCTCCCGGACTTTCCGGGAGATTTGGCAAGTATGATTTAAATCCCAGGGCACCGTTTTTATGACATGAAAACTACAGATTTTTTGTCATTTAGGAAAATAACATTTTGGTCTACATATACCTAGCAAAATACAGTGCCAATTGCTTTGATATCTGTAAGAAATTGGTATAATGGCCTAGTGACAAGTATAAATGTGATAACTGCCCTCTTTTTCTGACGGTTTACTCAAAGAGATAATTATGTCTTGTCGTATTTTGATCAGGCATCCTGGAAGACAGTGTACTTTACTGCTACAGCAAAAAAAAAAAGTAAGTGCTGTTTCAAATAGGCAAATGTTTGAACACATGAACAGCGAGGAAGAGCTGTATTGCCATCTGTAAGAATATGTAGAAAGAGGGGAATTAGGATTAATGCTAGTGAGGTTGACAAACATTAAAAATTGTTCTGTTTCATGTAAAGCCCTTTATGGATTTAAGTACAGATAATTTAAAGGATATTCATATAGTTTACAGATTGTTATGTGTTAAGGCTTATGGCCTCCCTGAAATCACATTTAGTTCACTGTCAGTTAATATGTAATGGTGATATGGCTGTCATTATGTTTTAGGAGTAAATCCAGCTAGAAGGAACAGTTATGTACCTTGGCAATAGCAAAATTAAAATGCGCTGACAGATTTAGAGTTGGGTAATTGCACATCTTTGCTCAACTCTAAATCGCAGTGGTAAAATACAGATGCCCAGTATTTGTGTGCTGTATGCAAAAGCAGTCAGTATTCTCCCTGCATGAACAATAAATTGCACCAAATGCATCCCAACACGGTTTGGCCAGGTGCAAATGTGCACCCTTTGACTGGATTTGATCATATGTGAAGAAAGCTGGTCGACTGTTCTCAATAAAATAGTAACTTCTGGAAATATAGTTCGATTTAAAGGGATAAAGAGTCAGTATCGTAAAATATTTTTTTGTTATTCATTTACCACCTTTTATTGAACATGATTATTGTGTGGAGATTATAAAAAGACTGGTAAGGAAAAGCAGATTCATTTCATCAGAAAGCGTGACGAGCACTGTAGGGTTCACATGTAAACATGAAATGGCCTCTGTTAGGCTCCCAAAATAGCATGCACAAGATTTCTCTGGCAAAAATATTATAGGCCTACTAAAATGATTGTTTCATGCACACCCAGTTAAAGTAACAGAATGTGTAAAACAAGAGCAGGAATAAGGATAGATGGAAGAGGAACCACTAAACGTACTCAGTGTCAGCACATGAGCTGCAAGAGAACTGAAACCGTCCTTATATAGATGAATGTGGTTGTCCAAATTCAGAGAATACTAGGATATTGGCCAGACCACATTACAGTGTTATGATGTCATGTGGGAGCACAGTCTAACATGCTTGGGTGCCAGAACACCTAGTCCCATCACTGACGGCTGTCAAATAGCAGTGAGCTTCAGCCTAAAATATTGTTTTTTCCTTTAAATAGTAGTAGAAACCTCATGCAGCAGTAGTGCCTAGTAAATATATGAAAAGAAGTGCAACTTTCTGGTTTCATGAGGAACGGCAAGGAAACTCTACATTCTGTAATGAATACACATTGAGATGGGTTGTATGTTTGCTATCATCATTGCCTTAAAATCCATCCTTTAATTGTTCTAGCTGTTACTGGTCTGTCTAATGGTTGGGTTGTACTGAAATGTGCCATGCAAATAGTTATTGAGCCATTGCACACGGTTTAGATGGTGGTCTAAAGAATATTTTACAGCACACACTTTAATTCAGCAGTGATAAAGGAGGTTGTTTTTGTCCACCCGCTTACAGTAAAATGACCAGTATTTATATTCTTTGCTGTTCTCTCACTTCACCTTTTGAATAATCCAATTTGATATCTTTAAGCACATCGGGAAGTGTCATCAAATCATGTTAGATTTTGCAAGAGAATAATGTCTTATTATTATGATGCACGTAGAGTGTAAGTAAGAGAATACTCTCCAAGTATAACTATAAGACCGTCTTTTCTTGCAAAATCAGACATGGGGGTCAATGTATCAAGCTCAGAGATTTCTGGCGGGTTTCAAAAACCAATCAGATTATAGCTATCATTTATTTAGTACATTTTACAAAATGAAAGCTAGAATATGATTGGTTGCTTTAGGCAACATTTCCACTTTTCAAACCCGCTGAAAAAACTCAATTTAATACATTTACCCCATGGTGTTTGCATCCAAACATCATATACATCAAAGACAAACATTCTCTAACAGCAACTCAATGCATAAAATCATACAGACATGATCAAGAGGTCTAGTTTTTGTATCAGAAACCAGAATGGGGAAGAAATGTGATCTAAGTGACTTTGATCATGGAATGATTGTTGGTGCCAAACAGGGAGTTTGAGTATCTCACAAACAGCTGATTTTCACATACAACAGTCAGTAGAGTTTACAGATAATGGTGTGGAAAACAAATAACATCTAGTGAGTTGCAGTTCTGTGGGCAAAAATGCCTTGTTCGGTTGGAGAAGAATGGGAGTGGTATGAAGAAGAGCATATCTGAATGCACAGCATATCTAACCTGGAAGTTAAAAAGGTAGAGCAGCAGAAGAACACACCAGGTTACACTCCTGTCAGCTAAGAACATGAAACCAAAGTTACAGTGGGCACAGGCTCACCAAAACTGGACAGATGAAGATTGGAAAAATGTCACCCGGTCTGATGAATCTCGATTTCAGCTGTGACATGCATCCATCCTCCCTTGTGTAGGCTGGTGGTGGTGGTATAATGGTGTGGGGATTGTTTCCTTGGTACACATTAGACCCATAATACCAACTGAGCATTGTTTAAATGCCACAGCCTGCTTCAGTAATGTTCATCCATTTATGGCCACAGTCTAACCATCTTCAAATGGGCACTTCCAGCTGGATAACGCGCCAGTGTACAAAGCTCACATCATCTCTCCATGAACATGACAATGAGTTCAGTGTACTCCAATGGCCTCCTTAGTCACCAGATCTTAATCCAATAGAGCGCTTTTGGAATGTGGTGGAATGGGAGATTGAATGTGTATCTGATAAATCTGCAGCAACTGTGTGATGCCATCATGACAACAGGGACCAGCATTTCTAAGGATTGTTTCCAGCACCTTGTTGAAACCATTCCATGAATAATTCAGAATGACTGGAGACCATAACTAGGAAACCTCCTAAAATTTCATTTTCCTGGAACATACCCACCACATCATATTGACATAGGGTATTGCAGTCTAGTTGCTATTATAAAACAACACCAATTGGATCTGGCTTTGTAGTGGAGGAAAATCAGCACTTGTAATTACATTTTACTTCACTTTGTGTGAGAGAGCAAATATGCACTTGATCAGTAATACACTTCTATCTGTCTACTGTAAGTAAGTAAGACAACAAGGATCAAAATATGAGCAATACACCTATTTGTGAATCTCACACATACACAGATATGTGTATCTACTTCACGGTTTGGGAAGAACTACAGCACAAATGGCCTATGTGACAATGTGTGGATTACAGATCCAAATGGAAATGCACATTGGTGGAAAATGTAAAGATGACACTACAAAGCCCTGCCTACTAGCACTATAGGGTGACTGCTTTCATTTACTAGAACTCTTCTCCTAAAGTGCTAATCACCTGTAAGGTGAGAGTTTGGCTATATCATCCTCATTTATTTATAAAGTGCCACCAATTCCGTAGCGCTATACAAAGAACATTTGCCAATCAGTTCCTGCCCCATTGGAGCATACCGTCTAAATTCCCTAACACACACACACACACACACACACAGATTAGGGTTAATTTTGTCAGCAGCCAATTAAATTACCAGTATGTTTTTGGAGTGTGGGAGGAAACCGGAGCACCCGGAGGAAACCCACGAAAACACGAGAAAAAATTACTACTCCACACAGATAATGTATGATAAAAATTTCTGGAAAAAAATAAAATAAAAAATGACTTACATGTGTATGTTGAGTTGCACGTATCACAGGATATATTTAACTCAATACTAGCAGTATTTCTGCATCAGGTGTACACATGTTTATACTTATGCCCCATGATGAGATGTGGTTGGGCAGTGTTCGTAGTAAATGTGAAGTGTCATTTACACAAGAGGGAATAGTGTCTTGACAGTGTTATTAATAAATGTGACATTCCCATTTGCAATTAAAAATGTCAACGCTGGAATAAAGAATCTCTGTATTAATTTGAGTTGCTACAAACTGTCTTCTGTGTTTCTATTTCACATTATTGATTTTTTTATTTTTTTTAAGCACTACACTGCTTTTATTTGGCTTAAGCGCTCCTTTTCCTTTCTGTTTCACTGGGAGACTTTAGCCCCTGCCTAAATGTTTACAGCTGAGCCCATTATTAGGTTTATTAAATCCTCTTATTGCTCAGATTTGGATTATATAGATCAGTGTTAGGTTACCCGCTAACCAGAGGGGGACTTTCGGAAGGGCTTTCTAATGTAAGTGAATGGACTTTGTTCGGTAGTTGTACAATTAAGTCAATAGGAGAAATGGTGTTGTGACTATGCCAATAGTATCTATATATATATATATATATATATATATATATATATATATATATATATATATTGTAACAAAGGGAGGCATTTATCTGACAAGATGCAAAGAAAACATACAAGCAGAGTAAGACATTGGCGCAGTTATGCACCTAGATTCAAGTTAAACCAAGTAAAGACTTATGTGTAGTTTAAAGTTGGTTAACTTACATGATTTGGAAGCTGCTTCCTCTCAGCAAACAGACAGGGTGTGTCTGTTAGTTCAAACAGAGCCAGTGATGGGCGTTTTCTCTTAAAGAGAAGGTGGGTGTGTCACCTGTCCATCAAGCTAAGGCTGGGGGAGGAGTATCATGTATTAAAGCTTGTTTGTGTCATTTGTTCATGGAGACCAACGCTGGGGAAGCTGGCTGGTCCTGGTCTATGTATAGCTAGCGTTTAGGGTCTCCACAATTGCTATGAAAGTATACGGTGTCAAAACATTTACCATCCTGACAATAAAGCTACATAAAAAGAAAGAAGTTGTTCGCGTGTGCTTCTGCAGTAGCAGGCTCTTGCCACAATATATATATATATATATATATATATATATATATATATATATATATAAATAATATGTATGAGCAGAGACTCTGTAATGTTCAGTATGTATTTGGAATAAATATATTTTTTATAATTGCAACTTTGCAAATGGCAGAGCTGATCCATATATATATATATATATATATATATATATATATATATATATATATATATATATATATATATCACATAAAAAACAACCAGTACTCCAATACAACAAATATGACAGCTGCTGTTTTGATTCACTTGGATCTTTATCATCAGATGTCAGTATTGTTGTCTCAGACTATCATCAACATTTATTTATATATATATATATATATATATATATATATATATATATATATATATATTTATAACCTAGGTAGGTTAAGATGCTGGTTGAGGAATATCATAAGCTTGTCTGAAGAGGTGGGTTTTCAGAGAACGCTCGAAGACTATGGACAAATGAATGGGTGTCTAACTAATAAAAACTTGTCTGCTTTTTCGTATTTGGAGGGCTGGCTGCATATTAGCAACAATATTTAAAAACCTTTCATATTTTCAATCATACTACACTATGATATTCCTATTTCTCTTGTGAGTTAAACAGCATTTGTGTGAAGGACAACCCTATTGGAAAATAGAAGAAGAAAACAAATACCTCAGATAAGCCTTTCTGATTTATTTATTTATTTGGTATGCAGATATTGATTAGATCACTTCACTGCTGATTTAGAATTTTGATAATACCACATTATTTATGTATATATATATATATATATATATATACTGTATATACACAAATAGAATTAATTTGATCAACTGTCATGCAATTGTTTATTTAATCCTGATCATTTTAGACCTTTAGTTCACCCACATTGCAGGACACCTATCAATAACTTGCTTGAGGATGGTCTCTGCTTCAGATACAAAGTTTAAATATTTTATTCATTTGTGTCTCATTCTGCTTTAAAACTACCTTATACATTAGCTAATCTACATACATGTTCTCCATGGTCTCCTTATAATTATTTTGTATATAATCATAGCAACAGGCACTATGTATACTCTACCCCCCCCCCCTCCTCCAGTAACCACTTCAGTATGTATATATTGTTTTCTTCTATCATCTTCATTTTTGCTGTAGACATTCTTAAAAAAAATGTTTACTTATGAGTAGAGTTAGCAGCAGAGGTTGAGAAATGATGTGAGCTAAAGTCTGACACTTTAATCACACACAATCTGGCTGTCCATAGACAAATGATCTCTTGTGCATGCATCTGTTTACTTTAGCACAGTCTTGGATAACCAAACCGCTCCATGAACCAAGGAAGGATTCAGTCAAAGGGCTGATTCAACCTCTTCAAGCCAAGGAGATTTCTAAAATAACCCAAATAAATACACACTGGATTCTCAACAGTTTTTCCTTCCTTCTAAACTATATCATTGCTGGCTCGATGACACTGGGGGTTATTTATGATGTAAGAAATGTAAACATAACATCTTATTTGGCATGATTGGTTTTGGTTTCACAAATCACACATGAACACGTTCATACCCCGAAGCCCAATTTCTTGCTCCATCTCAGATGCTTAATGTAACCGTTGCATGTGGTGTTTTTGTTTGGGAAATTGTACAAGTTCCATTATTATTTTTTGGATGTTTTGTTCACTTATTTCAACGTTTCCTATTTTACCCCTAAGCATGCTTGTTTGACTCTCATTTAGCTATAATACAACTCAAGGATTCACTGGGGCCAGCTTTGCTTCATACTTCATATCCTACTATACATTGTGAGGCTAGGCGTTAAACAGAAGATCTTTTCTACTACTGAATCATTGGAAAGCTTAGTGACCTGCTTTTACCCCATCCTGTATTTCACAAACTGGAAGGCGTATTCCCATGTGAAGCACAAACTACAATGAGATGAGGTTAGGTTCAGAGTGGGAGAGGATGAGAGTTGTAGCAGATGAATGTACATATCTGGGGATGAAGTAGAAGAAAGATGGTTAGCTGTACATTTCCTAACACTTATTGCTTGATTCATCTTGGAAAGCGATGTGAACGCAATTTGCGTTTTTTAAAATCTTAGCTAAATAGCACGCACGTATGACCATATTCAAGTATAAGCAGATCTCAAGACATATATCCATTTGAATATGGGTATAAGTACGCTCTGACTATACTTACCTTGCCATATGCAGACAAACAAAAGGCACTATGCATATGTGCAATATACTGCAATCAGAAATTAAATGCATGAACAACTCTTAATACTATAATCATTAATAAAAATCCATTTATATTATTATTTATTTTTTCAGATGAAATACATAAATCAGGATGTTCTTAATGCGTACTGTTCAGAAAATTAATTTTTACAGTTTCTCTTACATGCAAACACATGTTATGGCATGCACATGCACCAGTCATCACTATGAGTTTGCACTTACACCGGCCCTGTAGCTGGTGCAAGTGATACGACTAAAAAACACATCATCGTCAACATTTATTTATATAGCGCCAGCAAATTCCGTAGCACTTTATATACCTCACTCTAAGCTACACTCGCTGCTCTTGTTTCAGCTGTTCCCTCTTCCACTTAGAATGTAAGCTCTCTAATGAGCAGAGTTCTCTATCCCACTTTTCTCCACTGTATGGCGCTGTGGAGCACTGTGGCACCTTACAAATGTTCGATAATAATAATAATACCTCAGAGATGCTCAGAGCTAGAATCAGACGAATGAGCATGCACTCAACCTCAGCACACCCTAACTGTACATTGCCTACGCACGTCCGCCCCTTCCCTCTCCCGTTCTCTTCTTCAAGTGGTAGGCAGTTGAAAGTGTAATTTGCTTTTGGACATGAATTGCGTGCAATTATGTTCACTGGTGCTAATCTGTTTCTGAGCATGTATAGAGCAATTTCACGCAAGATGCATTGCGCAACGGGACTTACGTCCAAACATGTCTACGCCCCAACACCCTAAAAATACTTTCTTTTTTAGACAAAGAAAACATGTTCCATCCAGAAAACTGGAAGTTAGTCAGTCAAAACATTTGTAATTGTTTATAGACACATTTCAAAGACTAAGGGTAGAAGATGGAACATTGTACCTCACAGGTCCTTTATCCTAACTGCAGATAGCTGTTCATTGAATTGTATACTGACGAATGAATAGTAAACCCTCTGTTAATTCTTAAGCTGGGCACACACTAATGTCACTATCGTGCAGATCACACGATAAACCAAAGCACTTTGTATCATTTTATTTTGTTTTCTAAACATCTTAAAAATCGACAATTGAATGACGTTGGGCAAATGTGGAAGTGTGTATGCACTCACAGCCAGCACTGTAGGCAGATCTCCATACAGTGTGCTGAGTCATGATCTTTTCAGCAGATGGTTATGAGAGATGTAGATATCATATCTGACCGTAAATTGTATAGGTGTGTACACATGGATGTGCATGATCATCGGGACTTTCAGTCGTTGGTAAAATTTGTTACATAAATCGCATTTTAAGTAAGATTGCATTAGTGTGTACCCAGCTTTATGTCTCTTTATAACCTGTTTTCCATGTGCAGAGTAGATGATAAAAATGAATATCCATACTCTCAGCACTTGTGACTTGTGTTTCACGCCTGCACAGTGCTAGATCAGATGATTTAGGCCCTGAATTGTATTTACGGAATGGGACCCCAGCCAGACATGAGAATCAACTACATGTCAAATATACATCATGTGGCTTGCCACACACCATCTTTCTACTACTCTCCATGCAGTGCTGGATAGTGATATGTGGAGCCCCTAAACACAAGTTGTCCAGTGGCCTTCAGATGTCCAGTGTGGTATATAAGTACAAGGAAAACTTAGGAGGAAAATCTGGGTTGTGGCGTGGTTAAGCAACATCGCCTTACTGTAACTTTTTTATAGGTTGGATCAGTGATGTCCTTTCCCTGCAGGAAGTGGCACAGGACTCTGAACTGAACTGGACTGCCAAGGCCAATGGGGGGTGGGGAATCTAACTATGTGGACCAATAGGAAGCTGCACAGTCCGATTTTGTGGCCAGCATGCCTAGGGTGTTAATAAATATGTAACATTACAGTCTAATCATATACCACTTTACATCCAATTATTTCATTAAATAAAATACTGCTCAGTTTAGCTTCAATTGTAGGTTAAATTAATAATGAGAGTGAAGGTAAATCTAGATTGTTTTGATTATGTTGTCACTTTTTTTGTGTGTGGTGTTTTTTATTACATTGCTAAAAAAAAGTGTGCTTCTCCACCGAAGTGCACAGAAACGCAAAGTGGGTCCTCTTAAAAATATAGCATTAAACCCCACAAACACTACATTACACCAACTCAAGCCACTTTATTTCTGCTGCAACATGCCAGCTTGCGGCAGAATGGAAATCTCTTGCCAAGGAGGTAAAAAAAGTTATGATGTGTCTTCCATATAGAATATATAATGGCTATTATAAACAACTCCACAAAATAATTCTGCATGACCTTAGTACACTGGACAATTCACAATAATATCCACTTAAATGTATTTTATCTCCCAGTTACCCCATTTGGCTACAAACCACCCTTGTGCACAGTTCAGTGTCAGAATATTAGGATCACTGTACCTGTGCTCCAGGTTCCCTTTGACTCCTGGGGGTAAATGTATGAACCTCTGATTTCTGCAAGTCACCAGAAATCGGCGACTTTGCAGTGAAAATTTAAAGCGGCGAAGTTTGCCTTTACAAGCCATTTACTCCCTTGTGTCTGATATTTGTGTACCAGATCTGGGGGTAAATGTATCAAATTGCGAGTTTGCTAGCGTGTTTAAATCGCGGCAAATCGCGGGTGTTTGCCCGCGAGTTTTGAAAAAAAAAAACCTGAAATGTATCAAGCTGCGATTTTGACACTGATGTTCAAAATCGCTGGTCATCTCCGGCGATTTTGTGCGATGTAAACACTCCCGAGTTTAGCTAACTCTCCTGTGTTTGGCAAACTCTCCTGTGTTGTAACAGTGAGATGTAAACACATCACTGTTACACTGACCTATCATATTGCTGCCGGAGCTCCGGCAGCTGTAAAAACTGTAAAGAATAGATCAAAGTGAAAAAAAAAAAAGCGTGGGGTCCCCCCTCTATTCTAGCTTAACCTTAGTGCTGCCTGACTACTGCTGGTCCCGTGAAAATCGGGGAAAAATTTTGTGTGGGGTCCCCCCGATTTTCACTTTACAGCACTAGGCAAACCAGCCAGGGTTGGTGGCACTATAGCAGTGGGACACACGGCAGGGGTCCCCCTGCCATAATAACTAATCAACCCTAGACTGTTTAGCCCTGGGCTGGATTCCCTAGCGAGTGGGGTCCGCCGAAAAAAACGAGCGGGCCCCCCCCCCCTAGAAAGAACCAGCCTGGGCTGTGGGTAGTAAGGTAATACGGCGATAAAGAATGAAAAAAATAAAGAGACGCCATTTTGTTTTCTGGAACTACAAGTCCCAGCCAGCCAGGTTGCCAAAAACAGTGTGGCCATGCTGCTGCTTGTATAACTACAAGCACCAGCATACCCATGGCAGCCAGGGCATGTTGGCACTTGGAGAACCACAAGTGCCAACATGCCCTGACTTCCCTGGCTTGCTGGGACCTGTAGTTCCACAAAAAAAAAAAAGTTAAAGAAACAACAGCACCCTAGTAAACACCACATCTATTTATTAAAAATAAAAAACCCACAATAAATACACTAACCACCCTCATTTAAACCACATCTATTTATTAAAAATAAAAACACCCCAAATACTCACCAAAGATGTCTTCTTTCTACTTCCAAAGCTCCGTGCTTGCCCCAGTCCCTTAATAATTATACTTCCAAAAGTTTTGGCTTGCCCCAGTCCCAGCAAAATTATACTTCCAAAATGGCTTGAATAATATCTTCTTCACTTTGCCCAGAAGGAGCCCCTTGTTGATTGAAGTCTTCTTTGCTTCCGGCAGGGGGGCCCCATATTTGTAAGATCCCGACACTTTCATGTTGATTGAAGAAAAATAAAAAAACTGTGGAGCCGCCTCTAACACCTACTACTAGGTAGGAGGTCTGGTACGCAATGAAATTGCGTAAGCTATAACTACTGTATTATGTGATTTTCCCACGCTAGTGGGGGAATCACCTAATACTGTAAATATAGCTTACGCAAGTAGCGTTACGCATGCGCAATGAGCTACGTTACTCTCTACGTAAGCTCTATTTACTGTATTAGGTGATTCCCCCACTAGCGTGTAACAGTGATATGTTTATACAACACGCTGCTATCAAGCAGCGTGTTGTATCTGGCGTGTTTTGAAGCAAACTCTCCTGAGTTTGCTAACTCGCAGCTTCATACATTTGAGAGCTGTATAGCTGCAGTGGCAAACAGTCGGGAGTTTGATCTCTGGCGATTTTGCAAATAGCGATTTTGACAGAAGCACAACTCTGGCGATTTTGCATGAAATCTCAGCTTCATACATCGGCGAGTTTCAACTCTCCCGAGAAAATCACTGGAGTTGCAAAATCGCACTTTGATACATTTACCCCCTGGACTGCTGATATTCCTAATCGACTTCAGGTTCTGTACCACCATTGGTTACCTACTCGTTACTGCAGAGTGCTGCATCTGCAGACCCTCCAGTGGCAACGCCCAAACCCCTGTCCAGGGGTCCCTGGTGATTACTCCGTTAAAATCCACACCTCTACTTCTGCCACCGCAAACTTTGACTGGCAATAAAGAATTTGCTACTTGGACAATACCGTGATCTCTCAACTACCACCACCACTGTCAATATGTGTAAAGTTTCGCCCCTTTGCAAACATTACCAACAGATAAGAGCTTACACTCTAATCCATTCCCTGACTGTCCTGTGTTGAGCCCAGCATCTCTGTGTCAACCCTCTGCTCGCCACCCAGCAGTCCTGAACCATAATAAGCTTTCAGGAGGTACCAGCCAACCCACAGCAAAGAGTTGCTGCAGCAACTATGCCAACTACCCAGAAGTGAGCGGTTCTAGGTGCCGTGAAGGAGCCTAGTGCTGGCAGCGAGATTCTCCTATAACTATTGTGCAGTTAGCATTCGCAGTCGGCGAGTATCTGGTGGCAAGGTGACAGCAGTAAGAGTGGTCAGTAACAGTCGGTACTGATGGTGAGAACGAAACCCAGATAAACTGTGTAAAAAGAACATCCCTTCATCCTTCTCCCGCGACAGACCGGGTGGGAAAGTAAGCCCACCTGGGCAAAACCTCCTTAGTGCATTTTTTAATTCTTTGATATTTTTATGCAATATATTATTGTCATATTGTCGAGTTATCTAAGTCATACATCTATTTTACTGTAAATACACCACTTTTACAATGATGTGTATGGTCATGTGGATAAATATAGTGGTATCTGGAGGGCTGCACAATCATACGTCTTTATATTGGAGGAGAAGTGCGGACTGGGAGTGTTCCTTGCTGAATGTGGGCTAAGAGCATAAATGAATCTTAATTTTGCACCAACTTTGCAAAATGAGACTTTGGAGTCATTTCCTGGTTTGCTGGGTTTACAGATCGTCTTACTCTCTTCAAAGGGACTTTAATTTATGTGTTCTTATAAGGTGCTGCTGACTAGTCCTATACTTTCAATGGGCCTATACATTTTTCACCTTCAAAGTGCACTTTTAAAGGAAAGCACATTTCTAACAATGTAATGAAAACATTAAAGGACCCAAAAAGTAATACATGTAATAAAGTTGTCAGGCCGTAGGCCGTATGAGGAATGTAACAGAGCAAAACACTAACCGGTATTAGCACTACTGAACTAGTAGGTGCTGAGTCTAACGTACCCCTGGTGTTCGCCAGGGACCCCCGCAAGGAGGTTTGGACTTCGCTGCACAGGGTACGCAGGTCGCGGTCCTATTAGCCAGTTGCCGGTGGAGTGTAGAAGGGTCAGATGGTCCGGGTCACACCAATCGGGAATAAACGGTACCAAGGGAAATCCAAAGGAGTAGTCGCCAAGAGTCGAAGTACAATGTGGGTCACTCAGATAGTGGGATAGTCGCCAAGACGGGGTCACAACAGGAAAGCAGGAACTGTGGAACTCACAGGAGACCAGGAGCAAAGGAACCAGTAACACAGGCTACTAGACCTGTTACTCTGGCACCCTAATGGCGCCAGAGTCAGGTTTAAATAATGTTCAGGAGGACCTGATTGGTAGCCACAGGAAGCGGCAATTGGCGGAGGCAGCGGCGTCCCGTTGCCTAGCAATGGAACAGAGGAAAAAGCGCATGCGCCCGACAGCAAGGAGAAACCCGGAAGAATTCCGGGGCAGCAAGCGGGAGGTCAGACGTCCGTTCCCCGTCTGACAGGGGATCAGCGGGAACGGCGTCTGACAGTGCCCCCTCCCCTCCTCCCTCTCGGAGAAGGATTGGTTCTCTTCAGGAATTTAGTAAGGAGACGAGGAGCATGAAGATCGACCTCCGAAACCCAGGATCTCTCCTCAGGGCCGTAGCCTTTCCAATGTACCAGATACTGGGGTTTGCGCTGGAAGAAACGTCTCTTCAAAATCCTCTCAACCTCGAATTCATCGCCTAGAGAGGTCTTGACAGGTGGAGGACAAACAGGTTCCTTGAAGAATTTGTTGAGGATTAGAGGCTTCAGCAAGGAAATGTGGAAGGCGTTATGGAATTTGAGGGAGGGGGGTAATGAAAGCTTGTAGGAAACAGGATTGATGACTTGTGATATAGCAAAATGACCTATATACTTAGGAGCCAATTTCATAGATGGAACTCGAAGTCGGAGGTTGCGAGTAGCCAACCAAACACGGTCTCCCACCTTCAAAACAGGAAAATTTCTCCTATGACGGTAAGCTGCTCTCTTATATCGTTGCACAGAAGTAGAAAGTGCTGCTTTAGTCTGAGTCCAGATTTGAGAAAAGTCATGGATGAGAGGGTCGGCAGCCGGGACTTGTGAAGAAGGAGCCTCGGATAGGAGAGGATGCGTGGGATGTCTCCCATAGATGACGAAGAATGGTGAATGGCCTGAGGAAGAATGTAGGAGATTGTTGTGAGCAAATTCAGCCCAGTAAAGAAGATCACTCCAGGAAGTCTGATGATCAGAGGCAGAGCACCGCAGGAAGCATTCTAGGTCCTGATTCACTCGTTCTGTTTGTCCATTTGTCTGAGGGTGATAGCCGGAGGATAATTTGAGTTTGACTCCAATCTTAGTGCAAAAGGCTCTCCAGAACCTAGCGACGAATTGTACCCCACGATCGGAGATGATCTCCTGAGGACATCCATGGGGGCGAAAAATATTCTTTAAAAACAGGTCTGCGAGTTTAGGAGCTGAGGGAAGACCTATACAAAGGATGAAGTGAGACATTTTGACCCAGATGGTATTGTAGTCGTGGCTCTGAGGGAGATCGGGGATGAAATCCATCGTGATACTGATCCAGGCAGAGTCAGGGATGGGAAGAGGGAGGAGAAGACCAGATGGACTTTGTCTAGGAATCTTGTGGCGTGCACAAACACAACATGCTGATACAAATTTACGAACATCAGAACCAAGAGTAGGCCACCAGTAGTATCTGGAAAGGAACTCCCTCGTCCTCTTGTAGCCGGCATGACCTGCAAATTTAGACTTGTGTGCCCAGCATAGTAATTTAGGGCGAAGATGTGGTTCCACAAAAGAGCGTCCAGGAGGTGGAGAGAGAGATGAAGAGTTGGTAATGGCCACCATCTGCATAGGATTCAGAATCATCTTGTTGTCCAGGAAGGTAAGAGAATCCGTATTATCAAAAGACCTGGATAGTGCATCGGCCTTAGAGTTCTTGGAACCAGGATGAAAAGTAAGGATAAGTTGAAACCGGGAAAAGAAAAGAGACCAGCGAGCCTGACGGGGGTTAAGACATCGTGCCTTCTGAAGGTAGGTAAGGTTCTTGTGGTCTGTCATCACGGTCACAGGATGTAAAGCGCCTTCAAGCAGGTGGAGCCACTCTTCTAGTGCCATCTTGATGGCCAATAGCTCCTTGTCGCCGATTACATAATTTAATTCACTACTGGAAAATTTTTTAGACAGGAATCCAAAGGTCTCCAAGATGCCGGAAGAGGATTTCTGAGACAGGACAGCCCCAATTCCGACAGACGAAGCGTCAACCTCAAGAAAAAACGGTCTCCCCTGGTCTGGCTGTTTGAGTATGGGAGCTGAAAGAAATGCCACCTTAAGAGTCTTGAAGGCAAATATTGCTTCGGTGGATCATGGTTTGCAGCAGGCACCTTTGCAGGTTAAAGTTGTGATGGGACAGATGATAGAAGAAAATCCTTTAATGAACTGACAGTAATAGCTGGCAAACCCGATGAAACGCTGTGTAGCTTTGAGGCCAGTGGGGAGTGGGCAGTTGATAATGGCTTCTACTTTTTGAGGATCCATTTGAAAACCGGTGCCGGAAACTAAATAACCCAGAAAAGGGACTTGGGAACATTCAAAAAGACATTTCTCCAGTTTACAATATAAAGAATATCTTCTGAGACGAGAGAGAACTGTCTTAACGTGAAAACGGTGACAGAATATATCAGATGAGAATATTAAAATATCGTCCAGGTAGACAATCACTAATTGATACAGAAGATCCCTGAAGATCTCATTGACGAAATCTTGAAAGACAGCCGGGGCATTGGATAACCCAAAAGGCATCACTAGATACCCGTAGTGCCCGTCACGGGTGTTGAATGCCGTTTTCCACTCGTCGCCTTTCCGAATGTGTATCAAGTTGTAAGCCCCTCTGAGATCCAATTTGGAGAAGATCTTAGCACCCCGGATACGATCGAACAACTCTGTAATAAGGGGCAGAGGGTAGCGGTTCTTGATGGTAATGGCATTCAGGCAGCGGTAGTCTATGCAGGGTCTTAATGAACCATCTTTTTTCTTTACAAAAAAGAATCCGGCTCCTGCGGGAGAAGTAGACTTCCTGATGAATCCTCTTTGAAGGTTATCAGAGATGTACAGAGACATAGCCTTCGTCTCAGGAAGAGACAGTGGATAGACTCTACCCTTAGGAATAGTTTTACCGGGCACCAGCTCGATGGGACAATCCCATGCACGATGTGGAGGAAGACACTCTGCGGCAGTTTTGCTAAAGACGTCAAGGAAATCTAAGTATGGCTCCAGAAGCTTGACCTGGAAGTCAAGAGAGAGACAAGGTAGGCGGGTGGGTGGGAGTACCTTTGAGAGACAATGGTTGAAACACAAAGCACCCCAGGAAGATACCTGGGCGTGAAGCCAATCAAATTGCAATGAATGCGTTCTGAGCCAGGGTAACCCTAAGATGATAGAGTTGACGGACTGCGGAATGACCAGGAACCTAATCCACTCATGGTGAAGAACCCCTACCTGCAACCGAACTGGAAAGGTGATATAGGTGATGGAACCGTTGCTGACACGGTTACCGTCAACTGCAGTAAGAACCAATGGTTGCGGCAATGGAGAATAGGGTATGCGAAGCTTGGACACCAGAGTAGCGGAGATGAAGTTCCCTGCGGATCCAGAATCCACGAAGGCGGAGCATTCCAGAGAGGCATCCGAAGACCTGAGGGTGACTGGCATCAGGAAGTTGGTAACTTTAGGAGGACAGGGAGAATGGAGACTGGATCCTAGGACAACCTCCCTTTTATTGCCTAGGAGGTGGAGTTTCCCGGCCTCTTAGGACAAGAAGACAAAAGGTGACCGGATTCTCCGCAATACAGACACAAACGGTTCCTAATGCGGCGTTCCCTTTCGTCTCGGGACAAGCGAGAGCGTCCAATTTGCATCGGCTCTTCAGCTGGAGGAACTGGAGATTGAAAGCGGGGAGCCAGACGAGCAAAACGGCGATCCTGGTTCCTCTCAGCGGAACGCTCTTGATGGCGGATATCCACTTTGATACTAAGAGACACCAGGTCGTTGAGCTTGGTAGGAAAATCTCGAGAGGCAAGAGCGTCCTTAATAGAATCAGACAAACCTTGCCAATAGGTAGCTATTAGAGCCTCATCATTCCATCCTAATTCTGAGGCAAAGGTACGGAACTGAACAGCGTATTGACCCGCCGTAAGAGAACCTTGACGAAGAGCTAGCAGACTTGATGCGGCAGAAGACACACACCCGGGCTCGTCAAATACCTTTCGGAAGTTCTCGATAAAGGTGTCCGAATTGTAGAGAGACCCATCGTTCCGCTCCCAAAGCGGAGAGGCCCAGGCCAGGGCTTGTCCAGTAAGGAGGGAAATAATGTAGGCTACTTTAGCTCTCTCGGACGAGAAATTTTCCGGTGCTAGTTCAAACTGGATGGAGCACTGGTTAAGGAATCCGCGGCATCCCTTGGGATTACCCTCATACTTCTCAGGTGTGGGGATCCGTAGAGTCCTGGAAGTAGCGACAATTCCGCTGGGAGAAGCAGCAGCGGGAGCAGGAGCCGGAGCAGGAGCAGCTGCCTGAGGGATGTTCAGGGAATCCAGACGGGAAATCACCCCTTGTATGCACTGTAGGAGTTGCGCCTGGTTGGATTCTTGCTGTTCCACCCGCAGTCCTAAATGAAGGAGGTGGTCTCGAGCAGAGGGTTCTCCGGTACTGTCGGTCATGGCCAGAGTAAACTGTCAGGCCGTAGGCCGTTTGAGGAATGTAACAGAGCAAAACACTAACCGGTATTAGCACTACTGAACTAGTAGGTGCGGAGTCTAACGTACCCCTGGTGTTCGCCAGGGACCCCCGCAAGGAGGTTTGGACTTCGCTGCACAGGGTACGCAGGTCGCGGTCCTATTAGCCAGTTGCCGGTGTAGTGTAGAAGGGTCAGACGGTCCGGGTCACACCAATCGGGAATAAACGGTACCAAGGGAAATCCAAAGGAGTAGTCGCCAAGCCAGGGTCGAAGTACAATGTGGGTCACTCAGATAGTTCGGATAGTCGCCAAGCCGGGGTCACAACAGGAAATCAGGAACTGTGGAACTCACAGGAGACCAGGAGCAAAGGAACCAGTAACACAGGCTAGTAGACCTGTTACTCTGGCACCCAAATGGCGCCAGAGTCAGGTTTAAATAATGTTCAGGAGGACCTGATTGGTAGCCACAGGAAGCGGCAATTGGCGGAGGCAGCGGCGTCCCGTTGCCTAGAAACAAGACAGAGGAAAGAGCGCATGCGCCCGACAGCAAGGAGAAACCCAGAAAAGAACTCCGGGGCAGCAAGCGGGAGGTCAGACGTCCGTTCCCCGTCTGACAGGGGATTAGCGGGAACGGCGTCTGACAAAAGTCAGTCTGGTTCCCTCTTCACTCTCATGATTAATTTAAGGCATAAATGTTGCGAAATCAAACACTATTTAAAGTTGGAAATTATGGGATGTGGTTAGTGTTGGCAACTATTTTGAAAATAATTCCTATAAATGTAGCTTGAAGCGAATAATGAGATACACGCCATTTTGGGTCAAGGAACCATACCTCTTTATTCTAAATTTAATTTAATCTAAGACACAATAATATAGTATATATGTAGTAATATGTGGTACATGGGGAATACAGATAAACTACAATGCAGTTTGACTGACTTTTTGTGCAAAACAAAAAGTGAAATAGAAAATAAATAATAAAACTTTATAGATATAGTTAATACTAAATAAAAAGTATATAGTTCATAATAATACTTAATTCTTAAAGTAATTGGCATGTATAAAAATCAGGAAAGTAAATACTCAGACTGAAATGTTGCTCATTTTTGTGAGAACGGGATGCTGAGTAATTACTGTGTGAGAGAGAGCGGGGTGGAAATTGCACCCCGCGGATTGAAATTCCAGAGATTGAAATTCCAGATCATGACATGAGGATCAAATACTGTATGGTTTCCAGCCCTAGGTGTGGCCCTAACATTATTGTATTGAGACCTTTGCAGTTTTTTACTATCTTTATTTTTCTTTGTCCAGGTGTAGATTTGTTTTTTGTGGACAGTTCCAAACATTGGGATATATCTATGTATGTGCCAGGTGGACAGTTAGGCAAATTTGCACAAAATAGAAATGCTGTGCAATGACCCTAAAAGGCTTTATTGTGGCCCTCAACAACACTGTTTTATGGCATAGTTTAAAAATAATACTTGACTCACAAGCACATTAAGGTCGCCCTCTTCATCTAAATTCTTAGGCAGCACTAATATAGTGGATCAGATCTCCTCTCATATTAGTGATTGTTATGAATTCATATTCTTCATTCTGCTGCTGTGTTATTAAGCAGACTCTAGTTCTAATAAAAAGCAGTTGTGATTATTAATAGAATTAGAATTTTATAGTACCTCTGTGATCTTAAGTACCGTGCAACTAAGGACACAAATATAATGATCTACAAATAACAGGATAGGAAAAGCTATAAACATACACGGTACTGTATTTCTTCTTAAGTGGAATGAGACACTTGGAGCTTTATTTTATGGTTTAGGGTAAGTGCACTTTAAGAACTGCTTTATTATGCCTTGGGGACATACTCACATAAAGACAAAACTACTTGTTTAATGCCATGCACAGGTCATATGGAGTTACTCTATCTTTTATATGATCTATTCTTACAAGGAAATGGTAAATTTTATTTCTGTGTTAAATGATTTCTACTTTGTGAGGAGTGTTTCTCACTCACTCTTTTGATGCTAATGTTTACCCACTCCAAACATGGAAAAAGAACATCTCAGTATATGTTCAGGAAGGGACAAATGCCTTTTGAGCAACACCTATAACTAAACAATACCATTCAGATGTATTTTGAAGCACTACACATTTGAGGGGTGCAGAGCCGCCAATTAGTTTGCGAAAGCTGCAAAAATTGTAGAACTAAAAACTGCTGGTCCTCTCCAAGCACATCCCATCCCAGAAAAATGTGGACACATTTCTCTATCGTCTTTATAATCAATCCCACCTTCTAAAGATTATGGGCCTGGTTTAATGTTCCAACGTAAGTTAGTGTGTGTAGCATGTCATGCATGATATAGCTCTGCACATACTCAGATATGGACCTTAGCCCAATGGATGTAATTGCATGCAGATCATGTCTGAACGCAAATTCCACTTACACCTGCCTACGATTTTATAGGCAGAGTGGGGAAGGGAAGGGGCAGACTAACGTAGGTCACTTACAGTAAGGATGTGCTGATTCTGGGTTTCTTGTAAGTACAGTTGCACCAGCTACAGGGCAGGCGTAAATGCTGGCTGATAGTGATTACTGACACAAACAGGTCTATCCAAGCAAGATTGACTATAGAAACACATTGTATAACATTGTTAGCTGTAAAAAACTCTTTGGTTGCTTTTATAGTATGCTTCGGGTCATTGTCCATCTGCACTGTGAAGCGCCGTTCAATGAGTTCTGAAGCATTTGACTGAATATGAGCAGATAATATTGCCTGAAACACTTCAGAATTCATCCTGCTGCTTTTTGTCAGCAGTCACATCATCAATAAATACAAGGGAACCAGTTCCATTGGCAGCCATACATGCCCACGCCATGACACTACCACCACCATGCTTCACTGATGAGGTGGTATGTTTTGGATCACGAGCAGTTCCTTTCCTTCTCCATAATCTTCTCTTCCCATCACTCTGGTACAAGTTGATCTTTGTCTCATCTGTCCATAGGATGTTGTTCCAGAACTGTAATGGCTTTTTTAGATGTTGTTTGCCAAACTCTAATCTGGTCTTCCTGTTTTTGTGGCTCACAAATGGTTTACATCTTGTAGTGAGCCCTCTATATTCACTCTTGTGAAGTCTTCTCTTGATTGTTGACTTTGACACATATACACCTACCTCCTGGAGAGTGTTTTTGATTTGGCCAACTGTTGTGAAGGGGTTTTTCTTCACCAGGGAAAAAAATATTCTGTCATCCACCACAGTTGTTTTCCGTGGTCTTCCGGGTCTTTTGGTGTTGCTGAGCTCTCCGGTGCGTTCTTTCTTTTTAAGAATGTTCCAAACAGTTGATTTGGCCACACCTAATGTTTTTGCTATCTCTCTGGTGGGTTTGTTTTGATTTTTCAGCCTAATGATGGCTTGCTTCACTGATAGCGACAGCTCTTTGGATCTCATATTGAGAGTCGACAGCAACAGATTCCAAATGCAAATGTCACACCTAGAATCAACTCCAGACCTTTTACCTGCTAAATTGATGATAAAATAACGAGGGAATAGCCCACACATGTCTATGAAATAGCTTTGGAGTCGATTGTCCCATTACTTTTGGTCCCTTAAAAAGTGGGAGGCACATATAGAAACCATTGTAATTCTTACACCGTTCACCTGATTTGGATGTAAATACCCTCAAATTAAAGCTGAAAGTCTGTATTTAAAGCACATATTGGTAGTTTCATTTTAAATCCATTGTGGTGCTGTATAGAGCCCAAAATATGAGAATTGTGTTGATGTCCCAATATTTATGGACCTGACTGTACATATATATAGTGAAATGCATGCAAACAGATGGCTCCTCACACAGGTTTTCTGAAGCACTTTGATGTTTATTTTACTTGTCAGGATGGATATACAGTCTTGGCAGTGTCTTCAGTACTCAAAATGAAACTTTAACAGCAATAAACATAATCCTATAGCACTAAACACTGGCTTTAACAGTTAGGTCCCTGACTAGTCACTGGCCACTTTTTTGCACCAGTCTCTCACACACAGATCAAACCCAGCTTTTTAAGCTTCCTGTCAGGCCTTGCTCTGGCTGACTCCTTAATTGATTAGACCAGGTGCTCCACCTGGTCTCCTGGTGTGTGTGTGTGTGTGTGTGTGTGTGTGTGTGTGTGTGTGTGTGTGCAGATTTAACCCTCTCTGCACCTTTAGGCTGTGGTTTCCCAGGGAAACCACAGCCTAAAGGTGAAGAGAGGGTTAAATCATCCTCTATTAGATGGTGGCAAAGTGTCCCAATTGCACATACCCCTCCCCTTAGCTTCGTCCAGCTACACAAAGCGGACTCTGCAGGGAGCGCAAAACTGCCCTCTTTGTCATACACTGGTCCCTTTGGCTTCATCAACCCCAGTGAAGTAGATGCTATGGGAGGTGCATTTTTATGAAAGTGAGCATCTGCAGTTTTAAGGTTAGGTCTCAGTCTATGTCCTCGCAGTGGGGCATCCTCATGTCAGGTTTTTAGAATACCGACATGTTTAACTTGTCATTCTTGACTTTTAATCAACTGGCGGCCTCTATCTCTCTTCTTCTTATACAAGAATGGGGCCCTGTAGTCAGGTTTTGGAGAGGTATTTTTACAGTTTGGGCAGGATTAGCAATAGCTTTTTACAGCCCTATGTATTTCTGGCCAGTAACAACGTAGTAAAACTCTCTCCCGAGTCTTATCCTCTCCTAAATGACCCTCACAAAGGTGTGTGTGTGCGGTTTCTAATATTAAAGGCACATGTACCTGTGGCATTAACAGCTGTTCAACTTTCTTTCCCTGAACAACCTCCATCCTATACAACAAATCCCCTTTAATAAAGAAAATTCCACTCTTTCCTCTATTAGGCGGTGGCAAAGTGTTCAAATTGCCACTATATATATATATATATATATATATATATATATATAATGACTGCAGTAGGGGAACAGGTGTCATCTCCTGAGGTAGATGAGAAGTCCAAGGCTTTGGGTACAACTAGCCCCAACTGGTTTTATTAAGCAAGAGAGTGAAATAAACTTCAAAATAAATTTGCCTGTCTGGCACTAATTAAAGTCACACCTGACTAACAAACTAAAACACAACATAGGAAGTTCCAGCACAGTTTTCTCACAGCATAAATCAGACTTCCTCTCATAGAGACTCTGCAGTCTTTTTACCCAGCTAGTAAGAGATTGAATCCACTGCCTTGCAGCCCTTTAACCATAGTTCACAGGTGCAAGCATTAATCAGTCTGATAGCAGAACAGGAGACCCAGACTCAGACTTGATGAGCCCATCCTTCTCTCCATTTATAACACAGGTTCCCTAAACAGCATTTCCCTAAAGTTGAACATCTCTCTGGGAAGCATTTGCAGGCATACAGCAGAGCTTTTTTACTTTGTGGAAATGTCCGTCACACATACATTAGTACATCCCCAAGTTTGGACTTTGATAAATGCCCTTGGAAAATCCCAATGATGAGTTCCAAACATGTCAAAACAGTCAGTCTTGAGGTCTACTTCCTATGTCATAGTCCATGAGTAGAACGCTGACTTAAAGTGTTGCCAGAGAAATCATGTCCTTAAAGGGGTTGTCAACTTCCAGTATATATAGTAAATTTTATATATACATTCTGCTCTGGAAAAGTCTACAACTCATTATGCCCTACATAAAAAGATGTTCATGCAAGTGTTTGTGCAATGCTGGAAATGTCAGTGCAACAATTTTTCTACAGTTTATCTACCTATTAATTAATAATTACGTCTTGTCTGCAGAGGGTGGTACTCAACACCTGTAATCCCTCCACCATGCTCAACAGTTCACAGCACAGGAAAACTTATGGACTATTTAGTAGAGCTCCATAGAGGACTGGAGGGATTGTAATATCAACATTGAGCTGGAGACAAACAGTCAACTGAGAATTCTTGCAGAAATCATTAAATTATCTGCTGATTTTTACTTTAACTCACACAATTGGTGCCACATTTAATTAACCTTCATCTTGGCTTTTATCTCATTCTATTTTTTTCTTATTAGTTACCTGCCCATTTTATACTGAATATCTATTATATTATTATATAAATTGTTTCATGCAGAATAAAAATGTGCTACTATTTCTTAAAAATAATGGTAATAGGAAATACAAACCAATTTGTAATAGTAATTAAGCCTTTTTCATTCTCCAGTACTTAAATGCTGTTTGATCTGTAATATCCTTCTCAGAAGCCACTTTAGGTCTTGGATATGTTTTCTTAGGTAATTATAATTTGTCATACACCAACAAGGATTGTGCTGTGGTTTTATAATACTGTACTAATTGGGCAAACTCAGATGCACAATAGTATTTGTAGCATTGTTATTAACATAATTATTAATGCTATTTGTTAACATTTGTTTTATTTTTTAAATAAACTACATGTTTTAAAGTATATCTTATATTTTTGTCACTCATAGAATGTTAGAAGATGACCTGAAATTAAGCAGTGATGAGGAAGATTGTCATCAGGTAATACTATTCACCTTTATAATTTGTATGGTTTTTTTTTATTCTTCTTTAAAGAGAAGTATAAGACAATTAACTTCAAACTATATGCAAATGTTATGCACTGGCATTTAAAATAGTCATTAGAATAGTTCAATTGTATCGGCATTCCAGTAAAGGTTTTTACTTTTTTCCCAAGTGAAAAGGGGAAGGAATATTTACAGTATGTTTTCCATTCTTGATGTTGAAATGTCAGGATCAGGAATATATGCATCTAAATGTATTGTTCAATAATATCAATAAAAATAATAGATATTTCAGAAAAGGATTACAAATTTCAAAGGAAACTATGGAATACAAATTGGAGTAATTTATGATGGGGCGATGTAGTGCAAAACCCAAGAAGAAGTGCGTGAGGTCGTTACACCTAGCACTCTATTCATGAAATAGTCGGATTTACAGTCTAGCAGAGAATTTGTCTGGAAAAATGGGTTTATCTGGTGCAGCTGGTAATTTAATTAGCTAAACCCAATCCCGGAGAATATGTATGTGCCAGCAATATATATACAAGTCTGGCAAAAAAAATTATTTCAGTTGGAACTGGACAACGAGATATCCTCCCACACCACATGAGGCTGTCCCAGAACCACAGCCATACATCCCTTTTCCCTGTGTGAAGATGGGGGTCTCAGTTAAATGCAAAGGATTGCCAGTGACATAACCAGGGCAATGACTGCATCATTACCTGACAGATCAACATCTTCTTCAGTGGTGGGTCCCTGGAGAATAAAAACTAAGTAAAGGAAGGACCTACGTTCTTCCATACTTCCAAGCAGTTAGAGTAAAGTTTCAGGACTTGTTTTTAAAATGAACACCCATTATATATCTGCTTTTAAAGTAGACCTGAAAAGAATCTGATGGTGTATTGCCTGGTGTACTCTTATGTGCTTCTCAGAGTAGCTTACAAAAGAGTTCTGATTAGATTTGTTTAGTAACTTTTAAAGGGTGTGAATCAGAAGTCTTCTTGACCCTTTGTTTTATGATTGGGCCACTTGACCTTTAGGAATTTTATTATTGTTGTTTATCCCTTCTGGACGTTTGGTTTTACAGGCAGATGTTGCTCCTGCAGTGGATGAACATAGTCCTGAACATGTTCCATCTAATGTGAGCAATCCTTAACAGCAAGAGTTAAAAGATTAGGATTCCATATAGTATCTGCAGGATTTTTCATATGAAAGTTCAGTGTTTAACATTATCTTTTAATGATCGCTCGTCTTTGAGCAAACAGTGGTCCTGAAGTAAGCTGGTAATTTTTCAGTGTTCTAGTTTTAAGTTGCAATTTATCATTAAGACGTATAACATGCACAAAATAATTGTTAGGCTTCCTAAGTTTTTATATCTTTTATGGTTATACGTGACTTTGGTTGTATTTGGAGGGACGCTTACTCAAAAATACCAGAAGTGGGTGCTACTTAGTCTCACTTGGTTTTATTTAGACTGATTGCTCTTGAATATTGTGTTCCTTGCTGTCATTCAATTCAGCAATGAAATATGTCTGAACATCTTACATATGTTGCTACAGAGTGTAACCCAAACATCAAAAAAGTGGGTTGTTTTATGACCTTGATCATGTGTTTCCTTTTTACAGTCATGGCCAAAAGTTTTGAGAATGAAACAAATATTGTTTTTCACAAAGTTTGCTGCTTTAGACTTTTTTGTCAGATGTTGCTATGGTATACTGAAGTAAAATTACAACCATTTCATAAGTGTCAAAGGCTTTTATTGACAATTACATTAGGTTTATGCGAAGAGTCAATATTTGCAGTGTTGACCCTTCTTTTTGAAGACCTCTGCAATTCGCCCTGGCATGCTGTCAATCAACTTCTGGGCCCCATACTGACTGATGGCCGCCCATTCTTGCCTAATCAATGCTTGGAGTTTGTCAGAATTTGTGGGTTTTTGTTTGTTCACCCGCCTCTTGAGGATTGACCACAGGTTCTCAATGGGATTAAGGTCTGGGGAGGTTCCTGGCCATGGACCCAAAATTTTGATGTTTTGATCCCAGAACCAATTAGTTATCACTTTTGCCTTATGGCAAGGTGCTCCATCATGCTGGAAAAAGCATTGTTCGTCACCAAACTGTTCTTGGGTGGTTAGAAGAAGTTGCTCTTGGAGAATGTTTTGGTACCATTCTTTATTCATGGCTATGTTTTTAGGCAAAATTGTGAGTGTGACCACTCCCTTGGCTGAGAAGCAACCCCACATATGAATGGTCTCAGGATGCTTTACTGTTGGCATGACACAGGACTGATGGTAGCACTCACCTTTCCTTCTCCGGACAAGAGTTTTTTTCCAGATGCCCCAAACAATCTAAAAGGGGATTCATCAGAGAAAATGACATTACCTCATTCCTCAGCAGGCCAATCCCTGTACCTTTTGCAGAATATCAGTTTGTCCCTGATGTTTTTCCTGGAGAGAAGTGGCTTCTTTGCTGGCCTTCTTGACAACAGGCCATCCTCCAAAAATCTTCGCCTTACTGTCCTGAAGCCTTCTTTACAACTATTGAACCACTCTCCTTGAAGTTCTTGATGATCCGATAAATGGTTGATCTAGGTGCAATATTGCTAGCAGCAATATCCTCGCCTGTGAAGCCCTTTTTTTGCAAAGCAATGATGACTGCACGTGTTTCCTTGCAGCTAACCATGGGAAACAGAGGAAGAACAATGATTTCAAGCACCACCCTCCTTTTAAAGCTTCCAGTCTGTTATTTTAACTCAATCAGTATGACAGAGTGATCTCCAGCCTTTTCCTCATCAAAACTCTTACCTGTGTTAATAAGAGAATCACTGATCTGATGTCAGCTGGTCCATTTGTGGCAGGGCTGAAATGCAGTGGAAATGTTTTGTTTGGGATAAGGTTCATTGTCATGGCAAAGAGGGACTTTGAAATTAATTGCAATTCATCTGATCACTCTTCATGACATTCTGGAGTATATGCAAGTTGCCATCATAAAAACTGAAGCAGCAGACTTTGTGAAAAATAATATTTGTGTTATTCTCAAAACTTTTGGCCATGACTGTATAATTAAGAATCATTTCGCCTAGAATGTCCCACTATTTTCATATACCTAAGTTTGATCAGTGGTCGCCTCCAGGTGTAGTCCAACTTTTTTAAGGTTGCTTGGTTTGCGGCCATAAGGAATGTCCAGTCCACTCAGTATAAATATGTAGCTGGACCTGGATCAAGTCACTGACCTAGGTCTTGCTCCTGTGGGAGATGACAGAAGTTATGGCCCTTTCGGGTTCTAGACAGTAAACTGGCATAAGAGAAGGAAAAATTAGGAAGACAAGTGTGAGAAATTAATGGGTTACTTCCAGGTTTCCTCTGGATGCTGATCTTATTGAAGGTAATCTGGTTCCTCATCCAACTCTCATCCCAACAACTACAATTGTTTAGAAACATATTTGAAAACTTCACAAAACTGCTGATACTAGGGGTCATTTTCAAGAAGGTAATGCAGGGTTGACACGTCACTACCAGTTTACAGATGTGCCTGGAGTTCCTTTGGAATTCAGCATACTCTTGGTGTGATGAATAACGTGGAAAAAGATGGGGGAAGGAAATAAACCTGCGCTGTATTTAAATAAAACAAAAAAATGTTATATGTTGTTATAAAATGCAAACAGCTTGCCCCTGGAGTCTGTATTCCCAAAATATTAACCACAACAAAAATACAAAAATGGCAGCACCAGACAGGTATAATAAAATTGTAATTATAAATATGTACATGTAGAAACGAACCATGCATTGTGGGACTCTATATTCAGCATATAAGACCTGGAAGCTGTTAACATTGTGCCTCTGAGGAAATTGCTGTATGCAATGAATGTAGTCATAACATTTTAAAATTGGGGTATAAGTACAAGAGCCCCAAATTAAAGAGGTGTGCGGAAACCGCTTCAGACTGAGAACATACCCGAAGCGGAATTAAGATCGACACATTGGGCTAGCGTACTAAGAACAGTGTGAATGAGATTAATGAGAGCTTCACTTCCGCTGGACGGATGAGCTGACATTATCATCTGTGGCAACTCTCCATATATAAACTGAGACAGCTGCATTCCTAAAAAGAGTGAACTTCTAGTTTGCTATTCTCTGCTAAATTAAGTTGATACATAGAAGTATTTACATGGATAACTTTGTGACTAAATAACTTTGTGACATCAATATCTGGAGTTCTCTGTATGTTATGATAATAAGGATATTTTAATTCACACTGATACTTAAATAAAATCTATTTGGTTTGAATATACACTCACAATATGTAGTTTGTTTCCAAAATTTATTACATTTTTTTAATAAAGTATATGTATTTGTATATGTTTTGATGTACATCTGCACATATAATTTAATATTATAATATAAAATAATGTTAATGATAAAAACAGAAACCCAAAATGTATTATTATTATTATTATTATTATTATTATTATTATTATTATTATTAGGGAAAAAGTGGGGAGCATCACGGATGAAGTTTTGTAGACAGGAGTGAGAGGTGGTTACCAGAGACGAGACAAGGCTCAGGTCAGAGGTAGATCTATTGAGGCGGGAGGCAGAGTATTTTGATATGAAATTTGAGATGTATGAAGGGGTGGTGCTGTTGAGGGCTTTGTAGGTAAGGGTGAGTAATTTGAATTGGATTCTGTAGGACACAGGGAGCCAGTGTAGGGATTTGCAAAGTGGTGCAGCAGATATGGAGCGGTGAGAAATAAAGATCAGTTTTGCAGCAGCATTTAGGATGGATTGAAGTATGGATATATGGGTGTTGGGAATGGCAGATAGCCGGAGGTTGTAGAAGTCAAAACGGGAGATGATGAGAGAATGGATAAGAGTTTTAGCATGTTGAGTAAGAAAAGGGCGTATTCTGGCAATGTTTTTAAGGTGGAAATCGACAGGACTGGGAGAGAGTCTGTATGTAAGAAATAAAGCAGAGGGCGGAATCAAGTGTGACACCAAGGCAGCGGGCTTGGGAGTCTGAGGAAATTGTGGTGTTTTTGACAGTGAGGGAGATTTGAGGGGAGGTGGTGATTCTGGCAGGAGGGACAATAATGAGCTCTGTTTTGGATATGTTGAGCTTTAGGTAGCATTGGGACATCCATGTGGAAATAACTGAAACTGACTGAAAGACAGTTGGTTACACAAGATAGTATAGAAGGAGAGAGATCGGGAAAGAGATATAGATTTGGGTCATCAGTCTAGAGGTGGTACTGGAGCCTGAATGAGTGAATTAGTGCTCCAAAAGGACCAAGAACATAACCTTGTGGGACCCCAAAAGAAAGTGGGAGTGGAGGGAAGGATGTGCCAGAGGTAGAAACACTAAAAGAACGGTTCAATAGGTAGGAAGTGAACCAGGAAAGAAGGGTGTGTAAGACAAGAGGGTGGTCAACAGTGTCAAAAGCAGCAGAGAGGTACAGGAGAATGAGTATAGAGAAATGACCCTTAGATGTGTATGTGTGTACACATGAATCTGTATGCTCATTGGGACTTTCAATCGTTGGTGAAATTGTTAGAGACATTCCCTCTTAAGTATGATAGGTGTGTATCCAGCTTTACTTCCTTATTAGAAGTTATCTATCTTCTCCAGATAAAAACAACAGATGATACAATATAGCAGTGATAAAAAGATGAACGATAAAAATGCATTCAATTAAAATGTTTCATTTTCAGCCAAGTATCACCAGTGTCTATTTTCAGTGCCTTGTTAAAGTTGCTCTCTGAGTCGAATGGTACCCAATGAGGAGAGAAGAGCAAAGCTATGTAGCATTTTACAGCAATGAAAAGAAACCACAGGGCCTGATATAAATAGATGTCTAGAATGCATAAAAGTTAGCTAGAAAGATAACGTAATATGCTTAGTAAAATTTAACATTAAATAGTATTTAACCTAAAAGTTTTCGAAATTAAGATCTATAAGCTAGGCCAATTTATCCTTAAAACATATAATATATTTTTACTGCATATGCCCCCCCCCCCAAAAAAAAAAGCTGCTTGCATCAGTTTGCAGATTTGTTACTTGAGCCTCCTTACACTTGGAGAGGCAGAACGGGGGAGGGAAAGGGTGGGTAAGCGTAGGTAGTGTACGGTAAAGATGGGTCATACTTGGACACTACCACATATACACCTGTCAGGAGTCATATATTGTGGTGCTGTAGGACTGGTGCAACAATCCATGCTGATCATCAGCATTATCATCATCATCATCATCATCATCAGTACAGACCTTGCTAGTGTAAAAAAAATAATATTCAATATATTTTCTTAAACTTATTTTGCAACAAATGTTCTAAAATATTTGCAATATATTACAGATACATATATAACAGTATGTAAAATCATTTTTTTAAAATAGACATCAAACATCTTCCGGGATCCAAAGAATCTTTTAAAAATTAGTTTCAGGGGGTGGGGAAAGGTTAGGGGGGATGTTATTATGGATTAGCATGGGGTGGGGTTGGGTCTGGATTGGTACTAATAACTAATCTAAAAAAAAGGTTGTGCCACTTCCCCCCCAAAGTGCTCCCAGCTCTAATGTCCTTATCCCAGAGTCTGGTTTGCGGAAAAAAAGGCAAAACCATCAAGCGTGAGGCCCCCCTTTCATAATGTCACTAACTAATAATAATAATAATAATAATAATAATAATAATAATAAATATTAATAAATAATATATGTAAAAAAGCTCACAATTTTGCACTTGCAAATGCTAATTGAAGCAGAGCTGTAAAGTTTGCACTGCTCCATCATCTCATAACTGACCCCCAATTTGTGCTCTATACCATGTAAGTTAGTAGATCTTTGCCCAGTTATTTAAATATCTATAATACTATAAAAATAAAGTTATGCCCTTGATTAATAACAGTATGGTATATCCAGGGGTTACTATAGTCTGCCTCCCTTTTGCTTTAGTAGGTTGGAGGTAATTAAAAAAAGTTATTGGCTATATGTGGAAAGGGAGTGTTGTCATTCTGTACAATGCAATTTCCTGTCCACCACAGAATAGAGTAGGAGCACATTTGCAACCTTTATGCAGTGATGTGTGAGCACGGTGGCTTAATGGTTAGCACTTCTGCCTCACAGCACTGAAGTCAATTCCCAACCATGGCCTTATCTGTGTGTAGTTTGTATGCTCTCCCCGTGTTTGCGTGGGTTTCCTCCGGGTGCTCCGATTTCCTCCCACACTCTAAACTCATACTAGTAGGTTAATTGGCTGCTATCAAATTGACCTTAGTCCCTCTCAGTGTGTGTTCGTGTGATAGGGAATATCAACTGTAAGCTCCAATAGGGCAGGGACTGATGTGAGTTCTCTGTACAGTACTGTAGAATTAGTGGCGCTATATAAATAGCTGATGATGATGATGATTATGTTCTTAAACATTGCAGTGGAAATAAGTTCCCATAGTTACTGGAGAATGTCACACCAGCAATTTCCCTGCAGTCATACTCTGTCAATCACTGCTGACATATTTACAATTTAGCCCAGTGGATAAAAGGCTACAGAAAAATGTAGATCTCTCCCTGATAATTAACTGGCACTTACTTAGCATGTTAAACCTTTAAAAACCAAAAAGTAGAGCTTGGTATTTCATTGGTGCACCAAGATGGCTTACCCTACTCACATTAACCCTCCACAAACTAATAGTGTGCCCAGATGTGCAGAGAGGCAGAGAAATCTGAAGAGGCGCAATGTGCAATAGTGTACACATGACATCCATTGACCAATCTCCTACCATTTTATATGCAACCAAGGTTGTAATTAGCAATAAAAGGGCCCCATAGCAATATTATGAAGGGACCCCATCCCCTCTTCACCACCCCACATAATATCATCCTGTGCTAACTACATTTATTAGCTTAGGAATCTTTTCTTTCATAAGTAGTGTTCACACCCAACATTTAAAGATTTTGCATTCAGGACAGTGAAAGCAGCTGAAAAAGGTGGTGTAATCATGTCATGGTGTCGGTGTGATCACCTCATGATGATATGTGCACTTACTCCAAGGGCAAGTCCAGCATTTCTAATTCTCTAGGATGCCTCAACCCACCTGCCCTCTCTTATAAACAGCTTGGCATTATACATGGCAACCCATCACTGTGGTGAACAGTATATACATCCCAACAAAAGTCCTCATTGTCTGGATGGCGGTCCCCAGAATCCCCTTCTAAATTGGGACAGCTGGGGGTATCAGTTCTTGTGTGTCAGGAATTTACCACTATGGTAAATTCCTGACTATGTTCTGGAAAACACAGCGTAAACGTATAGCGTTCCCTAAGCTAACGTATACGGATGCACAAAGCACCCATATGCCAGTAGCATTAAGGGAAATCACATGGGCTGCTATGGTATTATTACAACTCTGGAAGCAACCATTTAATTAAATAAAATATTTAATTTTTATTTACCTGAAATTAATCATGCGAGTGAGGGGACATTGGGGCTATCTTTATTACATGTGTAATTTTTGCATGTTTGAAGCCCTTTTTACATTACTGCACATAGTGATGCATTTCTCCACTGTACTGAAACTGGTAGGCTTCCCATTAAAAATATCCACCCTTTTATGTCATTTAAATAACCTCGCTCCAAAATTAACTCCAGTTTTACACTGTTCCGCAAATCTTGGCACACTGCTGCGTCTACGCTGCACTTTGCAAGGAATACCTTCACTCCACCCAACTCCTCCCATTGACTGCTGTAAGCTTCAGCTGCTCTGCAAACATTGCTATCTTGCTCTGCAAACTCATGTGTTTTCACAGAAATCTACGGGCGCTTGCACAAATCAAGGTACATGGTATTAAAAAACATGATTTTGCTCTATGCCTTGACTGTTTTGCGTTTCTGAAATGATGCCCTTGATGCATACTTTCCAACTCCTTACAGAAGTGTAAGGATGGAGGGGGGTGGGGAAATGTGATGAATCGCATTATTTTGGTCATACCCATGCATCACAATGCCGCGGAAGCATCAGTTTCCCTCTGGGGTGGGGCCAAAATTATATGAATCATGTCATGGAGGCCCCCATCCTGCCCACTTCACTAGGAGGTGGACAGGATACAGGAGAATGGCTTGCTACCCGGAACTCGGGATGCAAGTATGCCTAAATATAGCTATTTTCAGCAGCAATTGGAAGCAGCGGAAAATCTCTTTGACTGCTAAAAAAAATAAACTCAGTGATTTTCCACTGTTGGATAACACAGCAATGCTCTGCTTCTGGCTGCCCTACTCAGAAGCAGAGCATGATATATGCTGGTAATCATTTTACATGTTGCATTGTAATCATTTGAGCTTTTTCTTTCTATATTGAATTTAATTAATTTTTGCTAAAGACAATTTATGCCCAGTGGAAAATGTTACTCTGTGTATCAGACTAAATTCCTACCGTCAAAAGGCTCACTTGGTTTAAACATTACTCACTGATCTAATTTCCCAGTGCACTGCTAAATGTCATTAAAGGTTAACATCATGCATCCAACTAACATATTAACATAATACAGAGAAAGTATTCCGCTCTATTGAACACTAGGTCAAGGGAAGAAGGTTCCATGCCAGGTGATTGTCTGCGTGAACCCAAATCCATTATCTCTAGTTTAGAGCGTTCCCATCAGTGAGTAGAGCAAGTATACCCAAATAGTCCAGATTTGCGGGGGCAAAAGGGACAGGCCTTAGTGGTTTAACATCTGTCAAAAGGGTTTGGGTGTTCAGGGTATGACTAATGGGCGTGGTTGTCAGATTGGGGGTGGGGTCAGATGCTTTCCCAGCTTATTACCTTAAATAATGGAAGGTATGGAGCATCAGATATCATCATATACTGTTGTATATTGCTTTTGTAAACACATAGTGAAACAGGAGTGTAAAAATAGCAGTAGCCTTTCATGTTTGATAAATTGATTGCAGAATCCTATGTTATACATACATGCATACATACACACAAACACACATCAGTTCTGGCACTGAAAAATCTTTATATGGACACATATTATGTAGCCCTTTACAATAAAACATGATACTAGTTTTTTTAAAATATCAGTAATTGATTTTCATTAAAAAAGACATATCCAGCAATCACTTAAAATGGATTAGTAGTAACTATATATTGCACATTTAAACAGATCATCGTGACCTGATGTACTTGCACCATTCTATATAATGCAATATATCACTGTAATGGGCAAATTCTATAGTTTAAACTGAGAGCTTTTTCTCCTTTAAGCAGCCGATTTCAATTATCTACCAAGTAATCAATCAGATGGAATGTACCTTACTGGAAATTTTTCATCCTGGCAAATAATTCAGCTACATTGAAAAAGGACAGGGCAGCTAATTGGCATTCGAAAGCTAGAGAAACTGCAAGGGCAACTTGACAGCTATAGAGGTAGCAGAAATATGACCTGTGGAAGAGGCAGCTCCATGCAGTTCTTTATCCCCTTAGCAATAACTTTGTCTTCACCTCTCTTTAAGAGAGTCCCTTAAGTTCTACAACATCAGGCAAGATTTGTTCTCTTGATTCTTCTGTTCTGTGCTTTACAGGAGGTTATCACGTTCTTTATCCATGGAGTGTGCAATAGACTAGTCAATTTAAAAAGGTCAGTGAATGACCGAACTCTGCCCTGGGTACATTATGAAAAGCAGATTGTCAATTCAGTACAGCTTTTTTTTCATTTTACTGCTTTTGACACAATCCCCATAATGAATTATAACATATGAATCATATAAAACAATTGAAGGACTGTAATTCAAAAGGTAAGTTTGGACGGAGGACTTCTAGGTAAGTTATTGCCCAATTAACAGTCATAAGGGGGTCTCTGGCTGCTTAAAAATGACCTTAGGCAATACTGTTTTTTATCCTGTGTCAATACATTGTAATTGGGGTTTTTTTTATTCGAAAACAGCATACAGTCATTATACTTCTGTAGTCACTCTGCACAAATGTTTCAGAAATGAAAAAATGAGTCATCTGCTGACTGTGTAGGTTATTGTAGCACTATAAGTCAATACATTGTACACATATTATAACCCAAAATAACCTAAACAAAATAAAATCAGATATGCTTCCATTACTTTCAAACCTTAGTCACACATTCATATTGGAGCTTGTATGTTCTCCCTGTTCCTTTAGGTGCTCTGGTTTCCTCCCACACTTCAAAGACTTACTGATGAGATCAACCTTTGTGTGTGTATCTGTGTGTGTGTGTGTGTGTGTCTGTGTGTGTGTTTGTGTGTGTCTGTGTGGTAGGGAATACAGATTGTATGCTACTCTGGGGCAGTGACCAATGTGAATAATTAAGTAATCTAAAGCACTGTGCATTATGTAGGTGTTATACAAATAACTGCTGATAAATAATAAATAATATTGCCCAATGTGAGAGCTATATGACTATTATGTGTACTCAGTAGTTCAGAATTGCACTGTGAATGGACCAAAATGCTAGAAACCAAGGAATTGGTTGAGAATGTGTGGAGAAGTGCCCCGTCCATCGGCCCTTGAAGAAGGTGAAGATTGAAAGATAGAAGACAGAAGAGACTCACCGGGCCGGCGTTCCAGCGGTGAGTATCCCCGATCTTTTGTTGCAGCTCCCGGGGGCAGCGGGCAAGTGAGCCAGTCACAGCTCACTTCCCGCTGCTGGCCAATCAGCGGCCGGATCGACGAACCAATCCTGGCTCGCCTCCGGCCATTCGAACTACTGGCGCCACCACCGCGAGCCAATCAGGGCTCGCGGCGACGGCTGATGGCGCCGACACGAGGTCAGTCCGGCGGCGGAGGGAAAGAAGAAGGACATCGCCGGGTGAAGTCCAGAAACAGAAGAAGCGGCAGGGAGCCCTTGTAAGGGCTGTGAGCTACCCTGCCGCCCGAAGACTGCAAGCAAGACGCCGGAGCCGAGATCGTAGACGGGGAGCCCTTGTAAGGGCTAAGAGCGCCCCCGCCAAGCAGCCTTCAACAGCGCCAAACAGGAGAAGAGGCGCCGGCGGTTGGAGCCTGGAAGACCCGAAGACGGCAGGTCAAGATGAGTTTCCTGCGCGGAGCAGGTGAGTACAAATTACTCTTTTAGGTTGGGCATAAGGCCTGTGGTGCAGGTAGCGGTGGCCATTGTAGGTGTTAAGGGGGCACAAGGCCCTTGTTGTTTAGCGGGCACAAGGCCCTAGTCGTTTAGAGGGCACAAGGCCCTAGTCGTTTAGAGGGCACAAGGCCCTAGTCGTCAAGAGGGCACAAGGCCCTAGTTGTTTAGAGGGCGCAAGGCCCTTAGTGGTTAGAGGGCACAAGGCCCTTAGGTAAGTGCAGGGCATAAGGCCCTCAGGTAGGAGCGTGGCACCCCCGCAGAGCACAAGGCTCTTAGGTAGACACAGGGCACAAGACCCTTAGGTAGGAGCTTGTCTCCCTGGCTGGGCACAAGGCCCGTAAGTAGCTTCTGGCTGTAGGCCAGAGTAGGTAGGAGCTCATCTCCCCCGCAGGGCACAAGGCCCTGAGCTAAAGTGGGCGCAAGGCCCTGAACTGTAGGAGGGCGCAAGGCCCTTTTAGTGCAGAGAGAGGCATAAGGCCTCTGGTTAGAGAAGCAATAGGCTTCCGTGAGTGTAGCAGGGTGGCTGCCCTGTAGTGTAGCAAGGACTCCGGGTCCTTGCTGGTAGAGGGACATAAGGACCCTGATGGTGAGCGGGCAGTAGGCCCTTGTAGTTGGAAGTGGGCATTCGGCCCAGAGCTTGCAGGATGCTAGGTCCTGACTTAGAGTAGGGAACACTCGGTTCCTAAGTAGGTACTAAGTAGAGTCTGGAGCGGTTTATAGAACCCCCTCCATCCGTCCAGGAGGGCACCTAAGTTCTGAGCCCCAGGACACGGCGGGCTTAACGGCCGGGGCTCGGGCCGCGGGCGTAGGCCTATGGGGCACAGCGTCTCAGGACGCAAGAGTGGTCGGTCTGAGGTAACATACGGTGTGGTGAGTTTCATAGTGGTCCCTCATTATTGGGTAAGTAACAGATGTGTTGGGAAGGGTTGTTGTTGTGCTGTCTCTCTTGTTTTACAGGTGCTAATCGGAAGACAAGGTACGCGGAAGGAGCCAAGGGGGCACCATCGAAAAGTAGCGTACGTGAGTATAGCTGCGGCGAGGGCTGTTCCCTTGGTGCACTCACCTCGTGGAGCTGTCCCTCCTGTATATTCCCTTTTCCCCTTACAGCAAAACGAGTGCCCTGCATACGAAGTCAGGGGCCTTTTCCCCCTGCAGCGTTTGGGCGCTCGGACATCCCCCACCCCTACCCCTGCGGGCACCTCACAAATGCGCAGTGTTTAGAAGACATGGCAGTGAGGAGACATCCTGGGCCAGTTATATAGGGCTCATAAGCTGGGGGGCCCTAAGTACCCCTCTCCTGCCAGGCCCTGCAGTGGTGCTGACCCTTCTACCCCGTTATCTACGCCCATGGGAAGTGCATCCATGGGTGGTTCCCTGAGTGAAGATGTTTCAATATGCCTTTTGTACATTACAGCTGTATTGGTATATGTAAAGGGTATGATACTGGTGTAAAATTGAGGCTTCTCATAAAGCTTGTATTGTAGTATAACAGCTTAGTGTCTGTGACTGCAACGAGAGAAACCCTGTTGGCATCCTGTGCAAATAAATGGAAGTATAATCTAACATACTGTTTTTAATACTTTATGACATGATTTTTTTTTCCTGGCTTAGGCTACCTTGTTAGAAATTATGTGAAAAATTATAGCCAGGACAGTCAATCTGTATTCCATCTGCCAAGTCTAAATAAATAGTCCTTTGTGCTTGCTTGTTATATGTAGAGCATGTTCATCTGTATGGCCTGAACACAACATCCACAGGGATTCATAAAAGTCAAAGCACTGGTATGTTGTGCTGAGAGCGGCTGGATAAATGTATAAATTAGTCCGGGAAAGGAAATTGCACAGCAGTGTCAAGTAGCGATCACCAACATGAGACATCACCCTTGCAAATAAGCAGTCATCACCAATGAAATATAATTCCACACTGTAATCTTTCAAAATAAAAAAAATCTTGTTTGACTTTTAAGATCCTTTATCATCAAACTGACATGTAAGTGTAACAATGCAGGACCAGTATTACCCTAACAGAAGGCAATACCATATGTTATTGTCTTTGGAGATATATATCTGTAAAATCCAATTAAGTGAGCTGTGGGGTTTTTTGTGTTTTTTTTACAAACACCCATATAAAAGTACCACAGGTTGGGTTATAAGATATAATCAGTATTCTACAGTACAGTTGTGTTTTAATTATTAATGACAACCCCTGTAAAAATATAAAGCACAGTATTTCTCTTATCACTTATCTTATCACTTAACCCAACTATACCATTAAGGTGTTTTCTACATCTTTTTTTTGTGGGTATGGGAAGTCATCCTAATAGATATTGCAGTCAACTAATGTAATTCCAATTTTCATATTGCAGTTTTAAATGGCTCTAATGTTTTAGGATAAACCAAATTATTGAGCTGAAATGAAAGTATCACCTGTGGATACAAAACTGTATAGCATCCATATCCACGTTATGTAACCAACCAGTTGTACTTCTGTGCATCTCTCCAGCATATGTACAAATGTATTTTTAAAATATATTTTTATAACAAATCTGAGCTTCTAAACATTAACGTAGTGTGTGTTTTTTTTTAAAAAAAACGCACTTAAATCGGACAAACGCACGTTAATGTTCAGCTACAAGCGGATCTGAAGAAACGTTTCTTGTTGTATACAGGTGTAGGTACGCTCTGCATACATGCAACCAGCCGTATTGAGAATACGTACAATACATACACTATATGGACAAAAGTATTCGGACACTTGACCATTACACCAACAGGGACTGTAATGACATTGTATTCAAATTCATATAGTTTAATATGGAGTTGTTCCCCCTTTTGCAGCGATAACAGCTTCCACTCTTCTTGGAAGGATTTCCACAAGATGTTGGAGTGTTTCTGTGGGAATTTGTGCCCATTCATTCTGTAGAGCATTTATGAGGTCAGGCAGTGATGTGCATGAGAAGGCCTGGCTCACAATCTCCATTCCAGTTCATCTCAAAGGTGTTCGATGGGGTTGAGGTCAGGGCTCTGTGGGGGCCAGTCAAGTTCTTCCACACCAAGCTCATCAAACCATGGGGCACAGTCATGTTGGAATAGAAAAGGGCCTTCCCCAAACTGTAGTCACAAAGTTGGAAGCATAGCATTGTTCAAAATCACTTGGTATGCTGAAACATTAAGATTGCCCTTCACTGGAGATAAGGGGCCTAGCCCACACCCTGACAAACAGCCCCATACCGTTATCCCTCCTCCACCAAACAGTTAGCATAATGCAGTCAGGCAGGTAATGTTCTCTTCGCATATGCCAAACCCAGACTTGCCCATCTGAATGCCAAACAGAGAAGCGTGATTAGTTACTTCACAGAACATGTTTCCATTGCTCCACAGTCTAGTGTCGGTGTGCTCTACACCACCACTCCATCCGATTTTATGCACCATGTGCCTTAGCAGTGATTGACCCCGCTCTATGATTTTACATGTTTTTCTGCTTCGTGGCTGAGTTACTGTTGTTCCTAAACACTTCCACTTTCTAATAATATCACTTACAGTTGACTGTGGAATATCCAGCAGGGATGAAGTTTCACGAACCGTCTTATTACAAAGTTGGCATCTTATCACAATACCATGCTTCAAGTCACTGAGCTCCTCAGAACAACCCATTTTGTATCACAAATGTTTGCAAATGTAGACTGCATGGCTAGGTGCTTGATTTTATACACCTTTGGCAACAAGTGTGATTGAAACACCTAAATTCAATAATTAACAAGTGTGGCCAAATACTTTTGTCCATATAGTGTATGTGGAATATATGGTCCCAGCAAAAAAGTATTAAATTATTGTCATCTGTTAATAATATCGGGCCTGATTCATTAAGGATCTTAACTTGAGAAACTTCTTAAGTTAAATACTGCATGTCTTTTCATGTAGCACACAAATATCAACATTAAATTTCAGTGTACAAATAAGCTATCAAGTATTTGTGTGCTACATGAAAAAACAGTCAGTATTTAACTTATGTGCTAAACAGAATACTTTTGCACCCCTTGCATTGTAACATGGTTTTGTCCAGGAGACTGAAATAAGAAGTTTCTCAAGTTAAGATCCTTAATGAATCAGGCCCATAGTCATTAATGAAAAATTATTTTAAAAAAAAGAAAGTTTTTTCCTCTCATTTGTTTTCCATGAAATACATTTATCATGATGTCATTAATCTTTATCGGATATAAAATGCATTTTTACAGTTACTCTTGATTGCAAACACATGTTCTAGCATGCATAGATGACCATCGGCACTTATACCTGTCTCGTAGCTGGTACAAGTGATACGACTGAAAAACACATACCTTAGAAATTCCCGGATTGAATCGGACGCTGCTGTGTGCGCTTGGGCTTGGCCCTCCCTTACTGTGGGGTGTACGACTACGTGCATACGCCTCTTCTCCTCCCTGTTCAGCCCTTGAAATAATAGGCTGACGTAAGAGTCCATTGCATTCAAAGATGAATTGCATACAGTTGCGTTCTCTGGTGTATAGTCCATTTCTGGGCATGCGCAGAGCAATTTAATGCAAAATATATTTACGTTCCTTAATGAATCAAGCCCTACATTTTTTTCACATTTAAGGATGAGAGAAGAGGCTGAGCAAAAGGACAAGGTAAGGGTTAGGGTATAAGAGGGTCTGTCCGCATCCTATTATTTGACAGTTATTTGCCCTGGGATAGGGTGGGGTAAAAATACAGAGAACATGGACTATCATGCACTCTAGTGCACTACACTACTTAGGTCTGTGTTCACTCAATTCCCTATATTCCATTCAAAGGAACCATGTTATGACAAACTTTGCTGAGGTTCCTCAGAAGGCAGCTGTAACAACCACTATTGTTAACTCTTACGATCCAATGGTGCATGGATTGTTCTCTTCTAAAGGAGAGGGGTCACACTTCTGGCCATGATGACCAGGTGTATGAGTGATTATCTTTTGTATTTTCCCATTACCTGTAGTAAAGTAGCATTTAAAATGCTGGATTGTCCGGCAGCCCTGTGCCCATGATCTTCTCCATACTATTTCTTACTTCCTCACTATATCTTCTGAAACAGAGGTAATACCAAAAGATGTGCACCAGGGAGCCTCTTATTATAGTTATTCGTTTGGACCTAAAGTACAATAGATATTGTTCATCAGTTTGTTTTTGTGATTGTACTACTTAAAATTTAATAAGCAGTAAGTAATCAAATCATAAAAACAAATGAAACACTGAATATTAAAATGTACAATTAAAATCACATTATAATATAAAATACAGAAACCATTTAATTCAACAGTGATGTCTAAATTAAAAATCTTTTGAATAAAGTTCCTGAATAGACACTATGGGGCATATTCAATTGACGCGGATAAACTATTACCGTTAATACGTTAATAGTTAGCTGGATTTCAGCTCGCGGCTCAGGGAGCTTTGAGCTGAAATCCAGCGAGAAAATTACTGTATTAACGGTTTTTCCGCGCACTATTACCGTAATAACGATAATGGTGCGCAGACCGCAGGATTTTCTTCGTTTCCGCCGAGAATTGAAGCAACTATAAAGAATGTGGATAATGCAACTCCTATTGTAAATAATTAGGATATTAGGAGCCAGGAGCAGTTCTATGGCCTAAACTGTACATACTGATATTAAATTTCTAATTCTTTACTGGATTCCAGGGAAAATTAGATTCCTAAATGATCTTCCTCTCTTGGGGAACTTCTCCACCTTCTCATACTTACAGACTAGACTCACAAGCAAACACTTTCATCAATGTTGTTACTGTAGATTCCCTCCCAGTTACACTATACACTTTAATCCTGCTTAGTTCACTCCACCTCGAACGAACTAGTGTTGACCCTTTAAAAACATAAACCCCTTCTTGGGGACAATTCATAACAAGGTCCAATGGGAACAGGGTATTGTGGTAACCCTGAAAGCTGGATTTCTATACACCAGAACCTGTGTGCAAACTAAGAAAAATATATACAAATTACAGGTTTTTTTTAGTCCCTTGAATGGTACATAATTTTACTCCAGCTACCTCAGACCTATGCTGGTGCCATTCTGCTCAAATTGACCCAGATCCCCCTGTGCTTCCTTCCATAATAAATAATACTTGTACGTCTAGTGAAGTATAACAAGCCTTTCACACCTTGTTTAATAAGACATGACATTCATGGTTACCCTATATCAACAATACTCCACTCTCGTTCATTTCCCAAAACCAGTTATCCGTGCCTGTGGACTTTCTCCTCCACCAGGCCCTATTCTCCATCTCCTCCCATATCCTTCCCCTATACCATCTTACACCCTTATTAAATATGTTGACAATATGCTTTTATTTTCACCTATGTAAGCTTATGAGGTGGAGAAGTTGGATAGAGTTTATGGTGCTAAAATTTGTGTGCTTACAGGTTCCAATAATGCAAATCCAGATACCTCTGTTAGTGGCCTAGCTCACCCAATTTGTTCAGGGAAGTTTAAATATAATTTTATTTGTGCAAATTTGCTAGAAAAAGGGTGATTCGATGAGATATGGAGCTGTGGAGTGGGCATCTGTTAATGTGTATTTTTGCATGGAAATCTTAAACCTTGTAGTACATGTAATGGAATTAAAGTAAATAATTGTAGTGCATTAGTTCTAAAGATGATAATTCATAAAAATGGTTTTGTCTATAGTTACTTTCATAGTGATTTCTGTAAAGATAAAACCATAAAACATTGTTGCGTGGCTTTTTTTAACATGCACTAAGCACAAGTAAGCTATAATAGGGACCCCTCAGCACAACATCATTGAATACCAATAATGAGTTGTTAAAAGTAAAGTCTTAAGCTCAGCATGCCTCTTACATTATGTATTTTGTCATAGACTTGTCTAGAACAATTTGGTAAGCAGAATATTTCCTTATCCCTATATGCTGTTCATGTTGGAATGTAGAATCTTTTCAAGTGTTTGGATAGGAAGTCAGATGATCTTGCAGCTTCTTGGAATGTGAAGTCAATATTTCTGGTCTATTTTTTTCTCAGCCAGCAACCCAGGGACAAGCCATCGGAGTCCAAAGTGGCAGGTACCTTTTAACATTTTTATAAGCCATAAATTGCTTCATAAAACATAGACACTTGTTTACAGTGGTATCTAAGTCATAGACAAATTTTGTGACCAAAGTGCCTTATTTACTAAAATGTTATTGGTTAAATCCAGAAAGCAACTTTAAGACGAGTCACGGAACTAGTAGTTACACTTCAATGCTAGAATTTACTGAATTTTAATAAGGGGCAGCATATTACAGGTGCGTGCACTAACTATATTGTACACCATATATATTGTTAGGCTAACAAACAAGGCATTCCAAAAAAGCAGGTATTCTACAATAGGTCAGATAAACTGATAATTTGTGATCATAGTGGACCTTCTTATTAAAATGTGATTGAATATTGATCGGACAGACTGGAAAAAATCAACTGTGTCTCTGGCCATATTGTCATAGATATTGTAATCCAGACAGATGATCATTTTACAGGTAGTAACAGCAGCATAAGACTAAATGTATATGTAGAAAATTTTATTTGACAGTTATATTGATGGTAAAAGCAGAATGTCTCTTATGAATCACAAGTTACTGTAAGAAATATGAAAACAAATCTGCAATATTTTGTGTCTAGGGTGTACCATGAAAGTTTATTTGCCTATTTATGTTATCAGGGCTTTGTAGACGGTCCACATCTTGGGCCAGTATCTGTTAGCCACAGTTTACTGTGTGCATGACACAGGACCACATGGTCATACCAGCGTACAGAGACAACTAGTGTCTTAAAAGAGAAATTTTTGGGATAATTATCCCATTTGGCATAATTGAACATGTAAGTATAAAAATGAAAAACTCTTGAATTTGTGTATGTTACCTACGCTAAAGAGAGAGCGTAAAAAAACAGCATACACTGTATGCAAATGCTGGAACTCTATTTGAGAATCATTCTGCACTATACAGTTTCCCGGACAATATGAAATAATATGCTGACTGACTCATTAACTGAGACTCTACACTTGCATACAGCGTGCACTATTCATGTTCTACCAGACGTAGAAAATAATGTATTTTATTTTTTCTTGCTACTCCTAATTCTTATTAATATTTGTTAAAAAGTAAGCTCGCCATTCTTAGTTTATCTATAAATTCTTGTCTATAAATGATGAAAACTGCTTGTATTTAGAGGACATTTAGTAATTCACAAAAGAGGTGGTAGTTTGGGGCTTACATTTTTCTTAATGTAAACTCAATGTTCAATTCATAAACAGAACTTTTCTGCATTTAAAAAAGGAACACAAACTTTAGTTTTTTTTATGGACTAATGGTGAACATCCAGGGACGGGCTGGCCCGGGGGGCCGCTCGGTCAGACCGCTACTCAGGCCGGGGGGGGGTAGGCCGGCCGGCCGCCCCCCGGATGCAAAATACAGCACTTTCCCCCGCGGCCGCATCTGATGACATCGCACAGGTGGCCGCATCACATGACAGGCCACATCCCCTGTCATGTGATGCGGCCGCCTGTGTGCCCCCCGGGCTTCCCTCTCCCAGCCTGCGCCTGTGAACATCAGTAAACAACTGAATTCATTTTAATATAATATAAAAAGTGTATCTACAAAACAATTTTACTTAGTTTTGCAACAATTTTTTATTTTACTTATGAGGAAAAAGAATATGTTCTTTTTGGCTACATACACACTGGTGTTAATTCTGCATTTAAGTTTTTCTAATACAAGTTATGCACATTTAGTCAAATGTGAAAATAATAATCATTGTATCAAATGATACAGGACATATTTGTGTTTAATTTGAATTGCAGTGAATTGCATTTGTGAACACTTCTTTCACTGCATATAATCAGTGCATTTGTACTTGCTTTTATCTCAATGAAATGCACACTCAACTCACAACTCAGTGAATCACCAGGTGTGGCAATACAATAACCAACAGTTTTTAAAAGTTTGCTTTCTTTACAAATCAAACAGCTGCTGACCAGTTCACAGATGTTGCTTTTTCTCTGTCTCTCCACAGACAACAATGTATTGCTTTCAGCATTTTTTTCCCCACTGCAACTGACCGTTTTATAACAGTTTTTTTTTACTTCATAGTGGTATTGAACACATTTCATTCACCACCATTGCATCTAATTGGTTGGGCAATTAGCTGTGCTGTAGATGACCTTTGTAATTACATAGTGATACCACTGTGACACTAACAGCCGGCAGATATCAGACACAAACAAATTATTGATAAATAAATATTTCTTATATTGTTCACATCACAGATAAACTGCACACTTTCTGTCAGGATGACACCAGGCTAGGACATCTGGCTAGGACACAGTCACAGTCCTCCTGCCTAGTCACTGGCCACTATCTCGCATCAGTCGCACTGCATATATGCACAATACAGGTTTAAATACTTTACAGTCCTCCTCCACCTAGCTTGATTGACAGCGGACACTCCCACATGATCCTTAGCGAGGATCAGGTACTGTATTTGATCCATTTCACTGCAGATACACCCAGACAGCTATTAAAGAAAATGTATCCAAACCACCTCCACCATGTAGCTTAAATAAGACTATATTATTTTACTTTGTCACACCTTGTCACACTTTGTCACACATATTCTTTTAGCTATATACCTCTAACTTAGATGCACTGCTGTGCATCTGTGTAACCCTGAAGTACCAAAAATTCAGAAATCTCACGGATATTCCGGGAGAGTAGGCAACTATGATATTGATCTCTCTCTCTCTCTCTCTCTCTATATATATATATATATATATATATATATATATATATATATTTATATGTGTATATATATATATATATATAAATATATATATTTATATATATTTTTATTTATTTATTAGAGAAGCTTAGGCTCGGTTCCCTGAGAACCGAAAACATAAACTTATCAGGTCCGAGTAGTTGGTACTTTTCCGTGCCCTCGGAATTGAAAACGAGGCAAAACGTTATCATTACGTTGTCGGATCTCTCGAGTTTTGGATTCTATAAGTACTGCCCTCCATGGCGATCCAGCACCATTTCACAGAGGGACACAGAAGGGGTAGTACAGTTCTTGGCAGTCTCTAGTGCAGATGGGCAGCGTCATAGATAGAAAAGAAAGAGGAGGGGTAGCAGTGTTCTTCAAACTCTCCAGTGACATTCAGGAGAGCTCCATTGCTAATTGTCATTGCTGAAATCGAAATAATAAAGCTGGCAGGCTTGGTCTTCTGAATTTGCAGTTACATTGTACTGTGTTATATAGGTAAAACACAAAGAGGAGAGCTCCATTGCTAATTGTCATTGTTGAAATAGAAATAATAGGGCTGGCAGGCTTGGTCTTCTAATTCTGCAGTCACATTGTACTGTGTTACATAGGTAACATACAAAGAGGAGAGCTCCATTGCTAATTGTCATTGCTGAAATAGAAATAATAGGGCTGGCATTGGCAATGTTGTTCTTAATCTGCAGTCACATTGTACTGTGTTATCATTATGTATTCACAGCAGTACACAGAAGACCAGGAGCACCGAGCAGCTGCTGGCACCAGTCATGATGATAGTAATCCCTCTATGTCATCTGCTAAAGCCTATGTTAAAGTGCGTAGTGTTTTTAAGTCAGGGAAACAAAAATGTAAAAAAACACCTTTTACCTTGGTCAAGAAAAAAAGACCTGTAATCCAGGCAAAGTTATCTGCAGAAAAAATAAAATTGCCAACATGCCATTCTACACACGCAGTGGCAAGGAAAGAATGAGGCCTTCACCTTTCTCTATGAGTGCTAGTTCTGCAACTGTCACTGAGGCACCTTCTTGTAAGGTCAGTCATGACCAAGCAAGACCTTCTCATTTGGACTCCAAAAGTGGTGTCCAAATAGTTTTACGTGTAAAAGCCGGGCTGAAAGAAAACAGTATTGCATTAGAGGATAATGTATGTTCTGATTCAGAAATGACACAAATCCCTGAGGAAAGTATCTACAAGTGCTATGTGTAATCCTGACCTGTCTGATAGTGTACCCATAAAGAAGGCCTCTTTCAGCATTTCTGCAGATGTGTGCCTGAACAGCCCAAGTGTAGCTGGTGATACACAAATTGAGGATGCCACTTTGGAATTGCAGCAGGATGAGGGGGATATTTGTGTAGCTGATGACGGCGCTAATGATAATTTTGATGAGGATGATGTTGTTTGTCTAAGTTCTGCACCAGTGGAAGCAGTTCTTGATAAGAAGAAGGCCATTGTCATGCCTGGACATAAGACCAAAAAAAATGGAATTTTATTTACCCAAATCCTGACAACCATTGTCTAACCATTTGTAGCGTTTGTAAAGCCATAGTCAGTAGAGGTAGAGACCTTAACCATCTAGGAACCTCATCTATGTTACGCCATTTGAAGCGAGTTCATGAAAAGCTGTTGGGAAAATCATAAACTTATGCTAAAAAAATAACAAGCAGTCCATCATCAGCTAGGTCCCTTCTCTCAGCTAGATCCAGACGTCTGCAATCTACACCCACAACACCGTCCTCATCAACATCTTCAGTAGCGATCGTGGTTAGTCTTGCATCCAAGTTGCTAATGCTAGATGACTCCTCCACTATCCTGGATTCCTCAGAAGAATTCTTGAGCGTTAGTCCTACTGCTGCTGCTGTTGAGGGTGACTCTTCATCCCAGAAGTAGACCAAGAAGACTACTAGTAGTTTACAACAATTGACTATTAAACAATCCTTTGCAAGAGGAAGCAAGTTGTAGTTATTTTTTTGAACGGTATAAAGACAACAGTTTTATTAACAAAGAACAACGTTGCTTGCAGAAGTAATGGAAGCATGGATGCCTAAATAGACGTGTATATGTATTACCGTACACTTTGATGCTGTTTCATCAGTATTGCACAAAGTGTTTGTAATCTGCACTTTACGTTAAAGGTATCTAACTATATAATCATTTTTCGTGAATTGGGGCTGATTCAAAGCTCAGTGATGAACTTGCTTTTTGCTGTGAATTACAATGGCACTTTTTAGTGCATTGTCTGGCACCCTGGATTGGTCTGGGTCTGATAAAAGCACACATCCTGGGGGGGGGGGGGGGTCCACGCTCGTCGCCATGTATTAGCTGTAGAATTACCAGTTATGCAAGGAACAAATGAAGCGAACAATTGAACCATAACTGATTTCATGATCCAAGGACAATTCCATCTTGCACCACATTTCTCTACTGACACTGCTGTGTAGCAATGTTTCCTAGATGTGCTATGCACTGCCGTGTGTTTGAGTCATTGCTCTGTCGCTTAGCATCCAGCCAGGTCGCTGCAGTCTTTGTTTGAAAGTGTATGAAAATAATATTGTGACCTGTAAGGTGGTCAAAATTGACTGCAAATGACTGGAAATTAGTGTTATTGAGGTTAATAATAATGTAGGGGGAAAAAAAGCAAAAATCTATGATATTAGCACACAAAAAGAGATAGGGATTTTAGAAAAAAAATTGGGATCCAAAACCAAAACACGTAGTTAATCCAGATCCAAAGCCAAAACCAGAACAAAACAGAACAGAACATCTCTAACATATATATGTATGTATATATATATATATATATATATATATATATGTATGTGTATATATATATATATATATATGTATATACATATGTGTATATATATATGTGTATATATATATATATATATATATATATATATATATATATGTGTGTGTGTGTGTATATATATATATATATATATATATGTATATGTATGTATACATATATATATATATATATATATATATATATGTATGCATGTGTAGCACAGTGCAGCACAGTGGCCTAGTGGTTAGCACTTCTGCCTCACAGCACTGGGGTCATGAGTTCGATTCCCGACCATGGCCTTACCTGTGTGGAGTTTGTATGTTCTCCCTGTGTTTGTGTGGGTTTCCTCCGGGTGCTCCGGTTTCCTCCCGCACTCCAAAAACATACTGGTAGGTTAATTGGCTGCTATCAAATTGACCCTAGTCTCTCCCTCTCTGTCTGTCTGTCTCCCTCTCTGTCTGTGTCTGTGTGTGAGTGTGAGTGTGTGTCTACATTAGGGAATTTAGACTGTAAGCTCCAGTGGGGCAGGGGCTGATGCGAATGAGTTCTCTGTACAGCGCTGCGGAATTAGTAGCGCTATATAAATAAATGATGATGTATGTGTATGTATATATATATATGTATGTGTATATTTATATATGTAAGTATGTATGTATGTGTTATATATATATATATATATACACACACAAAGCCCGCCTAGGTGCACACTATAAAAGAGAAATAGAGACTTCTTTACAACAAATATCCACACTAAAAACAAGGTTTCTGTAGAAAGGATATTCGAAAGAATCAAATGAAGTAGCTCATATTAAGGTTAGTCAGATTAATAAATCTGAACTCCTTGAACCAAAGAAAAACTTAGAAAATTGGTCTATTAATAATAATAATAATAATAATAATAATAGTAAATAATCTGTCTTTCATTACACAATATAATAAGGACCATAGGAGATATGAAAATATTTTTAAAGAGCACTGGAAAGTCCTTATGGGTGACCCTATTTTGAAGAACATATTACCAGCCAAACCAGGCTATATTATAGAAGGGCACCTAATTTAAAGGATAAAATTATACGGAGTTCTCTTCCCAATTATGAGGTTCCCTATTCCATCAAAATTAAAGGTTTCCATAGGTGTGGAACTTGTTTACCTTGCAGAACGATAACAAGCAACCAATCAAAGTTCACTGATTATATATCCAGGGTAAATGGAGGGAAATATCCCATTAATGAATTTACTACTTGTCATTCGAAAAATGTCATCTATTTATTGGAATGTATTTGTCATAAACAGTATGTCAGGAAAACAAGCCGTCCTTTAAAGGTACGGATCAGTGAACATCTTGGTGATATTAAAAATGAATATCTCAATCACTCTGTATCTGCACATTGTAGGGAAAGCCATCAATGTAACATCAACTCTTTTATATCTTTTTGTGGTATTAAGAATATTAGGGCCACTTGGAAATGTAATGATCTAGAGAAAAGGCTAGCGAAAGCAGAGATGAAAAGCATTTATGATCTGAATACGCTATTACCGAACGGCCTTAATGCTGATTTCGAATTAAAATGTTCTTAGATTGATCTCCTTTTTTAACCACATATATCAATATTTTTATTTTTGTATTTAATTATGTGGTTAATCTAAATATTTTTGAGCATTATTCTATTATCCTTATTACAGTTTATCTTAGGATGTTGATGTTTTATCATTCATCTACTATTCACTCCTTTAACTGTACATAGTTTAAAATTCTAAGTAATCAGTCATTCTATCCAGAATGAATCCCACCTGCCATGCCCGAGAAGCTAAGCAGGAAAAAATGGGGTTAGTATCTAGATGGGAGACCTACCAGATACAGTGGATCTATGTCTGATTTCTAGTTTTTAGTTTTTTGTATTCTCTATATATACACTTTTTAACATGTATTAAGATGTGAATTAGGTTACACTGATTCCAACAGAATTCTTATAAAATATAGAAAAGGTTTCCTGTTTGTGGTTCAAGATTTGGAATTTATCATGTGATTCATTTTATTATGCTGGTATCTGAATGAAGTATTATACTTGAATGTACATTTTATTATGTTTGATCATTTTATATCTTAATGTACAAATGTACTAATTGGTGATTGTTTGCTATGTATTCTGTTACTGATTTATATGCGTTCATTCATAAATGTTTAGAGCATTCAGAGTCATGTGACCGGCATTACAAGTGTGCATCGCGTAATTGGTATACCGAATATCTTTTTATTTTTGTAGGATTACTTCATTTTGTAAGTTTCCTTCTTGGTATTGTATTTTATGACTTTGGCTTTATTAGTTTTTATGAATTTAACTGTGTTGTATCTGCAATTATTCTCTGCAATTCACTGTTCTGATTGGCTTTTCAGGGCATAAAGACTCATGTCAAACTTATAGTCTTGACATTGCCTTGATAAAGACCCAGACAGTCGGGTCGAAGCGAGTTGGGTAATTGAATCTTTCATCAAGCAGTTTCTACTATAGGGCGAGGACGAGGTCTGTTTGCTGTATCCCGTGAAATCAAAACACTTTGAAACATCTTACACGCTGACCTCGACACTTCTCTCTGGTAGGAGTGTATTTGCCTCCCTCATACGAGGATTTTTTAATTGTTCCTATTGTTCTTTTGTTACATTAAATTATTGAAGGTATTATCCCAGGTTTTGCCATTTTCTTTTGTCTTCCACATGTCCATAATATATGGTCATTTTGAAGAGACACTACGACCTGCATACTCTTTATTGATGCCTCAATATGACTTATCTCCTTAATTTAGGAGTAAGTATTATTTAAGGGGCCTGAACCCGAAATCTTAATACATTTATCACGTGGTGATCTATTGATATATATTCTTTAATTCACCTCAATTCTGGATTTATATCCTTAAGGTGATAGATTATTAAAGTGGATATAAAATCAATTTAGGATTACTACACATGTGATTTTTTTTTTCTCTCTTTTATGACCTCTGTCTGGTTACATGTGGGGAATATCATTGAAAGAGTTTTATCAAAGAAGGACTTTACTTGATTTAAGGGTCTATGATTGAACTTTATATGAACTTTATATACACTTTTCCACCTCCAAAATTCGCCCCTTTCTCACCAGTGAAGCTACGAAAACCCTCGTTCAATCGCTTGTAATCTCTCGCCTTGACTAGTAACATCCTTCTCTGTGGCCTACCTGATTCTCACCTTGATCCTCTTAAGTCTAATCTCAATGCTGCTGCCCGCCTCATTTTTCTCTCCCGCCGCTCTATCTCTGCTGTCTCCCTCCAACAGTCACTACCTTGGCTCCCCATGGCCTACAGAATTACATTTAAACTTCTCACCCTTACCTTTAAAGCTCTTAATCAATCCTCCCCTTCCTACATCTCCAATCTCATCTCTACCTACACTCCTAGCCGCCCCCTCTGCTCTGCCTGTGACCGCCGCCTCACTGCTTCACTGATCACCTCTTCCCACTCCCCTCTCCAGGACTTTGCCCGGGCTGCTCCCCAGCTGTGGAATGATCTTCCACGTTCCATCAAGCTAGCATCTACTCTCAAAGGCTTCAAGCGTGCCCTTAGACTCATTTATTTATTCAAGTTTATCAGTCCGCCTCCTAACTCTCCCCCCCCCCCCCCCCCTCAGTTAGTACCACCCTATTTGTGTCTCCCATTTCCTTTAGGATGTAAGCTCTCAGGAGCAGGGCCCTCTTTCCTTGTGTGCTCATTTTTACTATCTCCCTCTGTACCTCTTGGCCTGCTTCCCTAGCCCTATATTCTTAAGCTTCGGTCTACTTCTCACTGATTTTTCCATCACTTTCACTCATTGTCCCAGTAATAATTTGATTTGAATTACCATGTTACCTGTGTCTGTGTATATATTTTTGTTCATTTTTTGTTCTTTCTGTATCATGTTGTGCCATGGCTCACTGTTTTTTGTATGTCATGTACGGCACTGCGGACCCTTTGTGGCGCATTATAAATTAAAGATAATAATAATAACTTTTGGTATGCGCCTTCTGTATATACTTTGTTCCTCATTAGGTACACACTATGTTCACATACACATAATACTAAGTCACATTGCACTCTTTGTCTCAAACTAAAATATACAAAATAAAATCCTTATCCATACGTGGCTACACTTTTGTCATGTTTGACATTTCCTGATTAAAGTCTTTACATAGACAAAAAGCTGAAATGTGTATTGATTTTTTTTGTTCAGTCATTTGTTTTTGTTAAACTTTGTTGTACTTTTTTTTTTTTTTTGACTGATGAAACTTTGGTGTAGGCAGGGAAGTTTTACAAAATAGACAGTTTGTTTACAAAAATACATATTAATGAAATACGATCATCATTAATGGTGTACAGTACAATTTTAATGTAATCTGTTGCCGTTTCTTATAGCATTTTGGATTTGCTTATGTAAATTAATAATATTGCCACATAAAAAAGTTGTAATACAGAGATTTTTATATACCCAATTACTTTGAGTAAACCATGCATAGCAAAACTATTGACATACCTAGTGATTTTGCTGATGGTAAAATGCTCAAGCCTATGTCAGCAGAACCCTGGTGTTATACAGTTCCTACAACACATTATGCATTATAATGATCCAAATTCTGCAGAAAATGCAGACGGCAAATATTTTGTGTTGCTGTTTCTTTATATAAATACAATACAGCAGTCACGGAATTTGACAGAAATTAAATTTGAATGTAGCAAACTTAATCCGATGACCTATTATACCATACATAGAAATAAACTGGCCAGTCATGGTTTTACATTAATATTGTTAATGCAGGATAAATAAAATAACTTTATCTTAACAGTTAAAGGGAACCCAAAAATTATGTTTATTTTATTAAAAGATAATCAAATCAAGATGTTTATGTGTGTGCTTGCATGTCTGTGTATACACATATAACTATTATTAACTATACTGAGTTTGATTGTAAGGCGGCAAGAGGACATCCAAGATGAAATGACAGAGACATATGCTGTAACATTGGACAACAAAGATAGTGAGAGCTTTGAAGAGCATATTTAAATTTGGATATTATTCACATTTAGGTGATTTTGAAACGCATAGGAACTTATTCATTTTCAAAGAGCAGTGGAATAGATACATAGGCAAACTGAGGGGGGTTTCCTAGTGCCTGGAAACCCCCCTATCAGCCTGGGGCACTGTATAATTGAGGTGGCTGGACCCTGCTCCCGCTTCACATGGCTCTGCTTGAAAAGGGAGAGCTGCACCTAACAGTAGTGCATGCAGCATTGCCCATGTATGTTATAAGGATAGGAAGAGTTGGAGAGCAGCCAAACACTGTCTACAATTATAGCCATGCCCCCATGCATGCTGGTCACGCCCACTGGCGGAGTGGTGTGGAAACCCCCCTCTACAAATCCTGAGATATAGAAAAGTTGAGGGCCTAGCATTGAGTCTTGTGGTACTCCAACTGATGAAAACAGAGAAAAAGTAGATTGTCACGCACTGATATTAGCTGGCATTGGCGCAGCCGTGCGAGGAGGCGCAAACTCTAACGCACCCCCGATGTTCATTAGGGACCCCGGCAAGGGAGTTTGGACTTCACTGCAAGGGGTGCGCAGGTCGCATTTTTCCAAGACGGCCACTAGGTTAGGAACAGAGTGGTAGAAGCGTAGTCAATCAAATCGAGTCAGAACCAGCGGGTTGCGAGGTACAGAGGGGGAATCCAAAGAATCGTCAGGAACAGACCAAAATCAGGAAACCAAGGCAGAAGGCAAGGCACCAAGGGAAAATCCGAAAGGAAGGTCAGAGGAAGTCGGGTCAGTAATAATAACAGGAGCCAAATACAAGACAAACGCTAGAGCAGAGTGATACCAATACTCTGGCACCCTAGTGGTGCCAGAGGCTTCCTGAAATCCCCCTGATCTCCTCTGATAGGAGGCAGAGTTGCGGTGGTCAGGGACGCTGACCGCCGCGCGGAAGTGCTAAAGCATCGCCTAGCAACGGGAAGCGCCAGGAACTGCGCATGTGCGTGCGATAACCCGGAAGTTCGGGAAGGCGTCCGTTGCTAAGGGGACGCGCCGGGCAGCAGGACAGCACCACCTCTCGCACCAGAGTCATTGCGGAGGCGGCGTCTGACATAGATCCAAAGAAAAGGATAATAAAGCAGCGGTTTGATAAATAGTATGAGCACCAGGATTGGGCAGTGTCTCGAAGACCTATGAAATGTAGTGTTTGTATTAGAAGAGAGCGGTCAACACTGTTAAATGCAGCACAGAGGTCCAAGAGAATTGGAATGAGATTTAACAGTAATTAAAACATTGACCACCTTAGTCAGTGCAGTGTTTGTGGAATGTAGGGAACAAAAGCTTGACTGAAGAAGGTCCAGTAGGTTGTGTCGGGGATGGGAAGAAATCTGAAGGAGGGTTTGGGTCAGAATTATTGCATGCTTGTGGTACACATTAATAATGATGGAAAGATACCAGTGACAAGAGAGAGATTACAGATTTTAGTTAAGGATTGGATGAGCACAGCATACATCAATCTACTGATTTGTGAGAAGATAAGGTCAATTGGACAGATAGTATAGGAAGGAGAAGAAATAATTTCATGTTAGATCTTGTCAATAAGGTCCTTGAAGTAGGAAGCCTGGTCCTCCCCATTATTGGGAACAATAGACCCATTTTTAAATTCCTTACCGTAGTTCTTACATGCCTTTGGCTGTGCCCTTGATGATCCCCATCAGATAACAGCTGAAACACTCCTTTGTAACCTCCACCTAGTACAATGCCACATCCTGAAGTACACCATTGAATTCCAGCTTTGGGTGGTGGACACATTCTGGTGTATGGTGGCCAGTACTGGAAAGGGCTCAACGATTATATAAAAGACAAGCTTGACCTGATGGATCCTCCCCAGGACCTAGATCATTGTGTAACCAGAGAGCAGTGATTTACAGCATCATCAACTCCTCATGAAACCTCCTGATAAATAACAAAGCTCCTAAATAAAGAACCAAAGCCAGAACCAATGCAGGTTTTGAATATACGAGGTCCACTGACAACTCAAAGTCCCACAGAATGGAGCAGAATTTCTGCCTATTCTGCACTAGACAAAGTCATTTCTAGTTTAACTGTAACCACCAAAGATGGGCTTAAATGCCTGAAGAAGACACCCTGAAACAGAAACTTTAAAGGGAAAGTGCATAGGTCTTTTCTAATCTCAACCCCTACCAGAGACTTAACTGTAGTTTTAGGATGTCTTTAAAAAGAAGCAGGCTGAAGCCTTGCACCCTCCTTTGCCTTATTATTGTCCAATTTATCTTATGCATTTACTCACCTCTGCCAAAGCCTCAGTTGTTTTTTTTTCTCTAAAAAGCTGTGTCTGAAGAATTTTGAAAATGAACATGGCTGCACTTGTTTTTGACACATTGCTATCCGGACAAGATGTGAAATGCAAATTCCCATAGAATTAACAGATGGCATCTACGACTTGCGTGAGTAACTGTTTAACCACATGGACTCCTGTGAAGGAACGACCATAGTTTTAGTAATTGGGAGAGAGATATAACGAAGACAGTGTTATGGTATAGTAAACCATTGCTTGTGGTAGCTTTCTCACTCCTACATGTGCCTTCAAAACTGCAATGATTGCAGACATTGGATGTGATGATAAGAGATGAATCTGCCTGATGGGTTCTTGCACAATGCAAGTCTTATTCTTTGTAAATGACCAGAAGTCATTATGCAGCCAATTTGCCTGACTGTATATATGTGTTTAATGACTTTACAGTTTTGAGCCTGTTAGGGCCTACATCTATATACTTATATATATATAAATACATTTCCCCTGTACTTCAATACTAACTGATCCTATGGATGATGGATCTAATAGTATATTGCACAGTCCCAATTTTACTTTTTACCTCTCTAGGCCATTGTTTACTGCCCTAACTCCTTCTAACACAGACTCCGATTGCCACAGAGCCCCATAGCCCCCATTTCTAGTCTTCTCTATCCGTATAAACTAGATGTATTTTACCACTAATTAAAGTAGTGGAATTCCACCATATGACCACTGGATCTATGCTGGTAGTCAGATAGAGAAAAGAAAAAAGTAAAGGTAAAATGTTAAAGGGGCAGCACATGGTCCCTGTCATAACAGCTATAGGAAAGACCAGGGACTGATTTTGCATGTCAGTTCTCATTCTATATGTTAGTTTTGGCAACACTCACATATTGCACTTCAAATAAACGTATTGGGCCTGATTCATCTTCGGATGCAAGTCCCGTTGTGTGCCGCATCTTGCGTGAGATTGCTTTGTGCATGCTGGAAATGGACTTTATGCCAGTGAATACAATTGCATGCAATTCATGTGCAAACCCAAATGACACTTCTGACTGCCTATGTATTGAAGGGTTGAATGGGGAAGGGAAGAGGCGGATGCATGCAGGCAGTGTACAGTACAGGCATGCCGAGGTCGTGCGCACGTACATTTGTCTAATTCAGGCTCAGGGCAACTCTGAGGTACGTGTGTTTTTTAGCCGTATCACTTGCATCAGCTACAGGGCAGGTGTAAGTGCTGACTGATAGTGATGACTACACGTATGCATGCCAGAACATGGTTTTGCAAGTAAGAGAAACTGTAAAAATGCATTTTAAGAACCTCCTGATTTATGTATTTAATGTAAAAAAAAATTAGAACATAATGTTCTTAATGTATATTTATTAATGATTATTGTATTAAAAGTTGTTAATATGTTTAATATTTTTTTCCGGTGGTAGTCAGCATATTGATGCTGACTACCACGACAATACTTACCCCAGCGTGGTGACCCCGAACGGCTCCTTCCTGACCTGGCTTCAGGGCGACTGCTGTGAACGGCGACTGCAAAGGATCGCGACCTATGAAGAATCCGAACAGTCTTGATAATGTCACTGCCGGCCGCGACGCTCTTTTCCTTTCTGTTAAGGTGGAAATGTAAGTATGCGGCCATACACAATGTACAACGCTAAGCAAAGTACATTGTCTAAGCCCGCATACTTACACTTCCACCTTAACAGCAAGGAAAAGAGCGTCGCGGCCGGCAGTGACGTCATCAAGACTGTTCGGATTCTTCATGGGTCGTGATCCCTTGCAGTCGCCGGTCACAGCAGTCGTCCTGGAGCCAGGTCAGGAAGGAACCGTACGGTGTCACCACGTCGGGGTAAGTATTGTTGGAATAATGGCAACCATTATTCCGTACCCCACCCATTTTGTTCCATGTGTTCTACATTGCATATATGTGTTGTGCATATACTGCTCTGTGTTCTATACTTAACTTGCCATATGCAGACAGATAATCTGCATGCAACAAGTTAAGTATAGACAGGGCATACGCATATTCAAAAGGAAATGATTCTTCAGATTCGCTTGTACTTGAATACGGGCGTAAATGTGTGCAATTTGTGTCTGATTTAAAAAAACGCAAATTGCACTTACATTGCATTCCAAGATGAATCAGACCCATTTATTGCATTGAATAATCAGAATAAAATCCAATCTCTTCAACAAAAAAATCAAAATATAACAATAGTTTGGGCATATTGAGAAACCAAGAACATTTGTCTCATCATGAAGAGGTGATATATTTCCAATGTAAAGATGTTAGAAATTATTGTATTAAATGTATTAAAGGGCTGCTGTATTCCTTTTAAGACCAGAAAGCAAGTCAGACACTGATGTGATTCATTAAATTGTATATGGGAGCCTGTAGTTATTTTAGGATATTTCAATCATGTCTTGGCACAGAAGTGCACCTCATATTATATTGGATATTGGATAGATAGTACAGACAAACTAAATATAGCTCCTGGAAACTAAAATAATCTGCTAGAGCTGTGTACAGTATGTCTTCAAACTGCATAACTGCTGAGGGAAACTTTTTAAATATCACACTGAAGCAAAGGCTTTTTGGGGGGGCCTGGACACCTGCTGCACTCCGTTAAACTGCAAAGTGGCATATTTTAACTTTAGACAACATGGGAAGATATATTGGGTTACATTGCAAGCCAGGAGTACTGTTATTTCAATCAACTGTCATCTACTGTCAGATTGATATTATTTTCCTCCCTGTCAGTTGTACATCCTATCAGTGCAAGCCATGAATATTTTATGTTCATGAAACTTGTAGAGCGCACAAAAGGAGGTTATTTCCATTGTTCTTATCCACTACAGAGCTTGCAAGGAATTATAATAAGAATATCCTCTAGGCTAGTGCTTACGAAAGGCAAGGTGCAACCTGCTGTTTTGAATTGAAGTCATACCATTCTTGCTCTGTGCCTATACTATTCAAAAATAAATTACATAAATCTATGTTTATTATATATTTTATATGTGTGTGTGTGTTATTACCTAACAACAACCTGTCATTGAAGGTAAAACACACATGGCTGGATAAGAACATAACCTCACACAAGCAACTGGCTTTGTTCCCATTTGAACTGTGTGTATTATAAGGAATAATGCAGTCTCTGTTAGTGTGAAATAAAAAGGATATTAAGATGTATAAAAGGCCATAGAACTGCTCCTCGCTCCTAATATCCTAATTATTTACAATAGGAGTTGCATTATCCACATTCTTTATAGTTATTATTGTGATTAATACACAATTTGAAGGATTGTAGTAGGATTGCCTAGCAAATTGCAGGGGTACAAACTAAAAGATGAATTCTATCATATCAGATTTCTCAGACATCACTGTTACTGGGAAAGAAAATATTACATTTGTTTAATGCCATGTTAAGAGATAATTGCTTTGTATTCTATGGACACTAGCGTAGAGGAAACAAGTTGGTTTAATTCAATGTTTTGGTTGTCCATCACGTGCCTGTGTTTACCAACACAGAACTCTCTAGGTGACATTTGGGATCCGCTTATGGAATATGTTTTAATACAATGTGACGTTTTTTTCATTTATCATGCTACCCAATGTCAGCACCCGCTTTGTGTATTGGCAAAAAGCAATTACTGAGATGCAAATGTTCTGTGTACTTTTAAGATTCCACGGAATCCTCCTTGATCACAGAATAATATTACAATCAAACTGTTGAGACATTTTACCCCATGAAACAGAATTTAGTTTATTTTTACTTCTCATCTACATGTAAATAAATAAAATAATGTTTCACAGAATAAAAGTACCTTGAGCTCTATCTGTAAAACAGTCAATAGATCCTTTTATAGAATCCACAAAAATGGAAGACAGCAGAAGGCTAGAAGAGGAAGGTCCCCATGTGCTCCTGATTTGATGAATGTAAAAACAATATCTTTATAATTGCTTTTAAAATCAACAATTGAAACAGAACTAAGGAAGAGGGAACAGTAACAAATTTTCTGAACTGGTGGAATCCCACCATATGACCATTGATTTATTGCCCGATTGCTTTACATGTGCATAGAAAAGACAACTAAACTAGTCTAGCACCCTGCACTAAGTACCACAATTGGTGCATCTTCAACTTTTGGAGTGAAGTTGTGTAATAAATTTCCAGTGACTATTCTCTTCATGTTTGTTGCATGGAGTTCACACTGTGAGGACCATATACTACAAGCAGATGAATTGCAAAAAATACACATCTCCTTTTGTGCTGAGCGTATATATTACATGCACATTACATACGTGAGAGTGCTCATGGATATAAGTCTGCTCATGGATATATAAGTTTTTATTAATGCTTCCTTGAAAACCAGCCCCAACTCAGTTTCATATCAGGGAAAATATGACATGTTTAACTAGAAAAACTGGTGATTTTATCTTACCACAGATAGGCATACTTACCAACTCTTCAAAGTTTTACTCCGGGAGATCCCGGAGGAGAGGTCATGTGAAAGGGGGTTGTAGGGAGCCCCGCCCCCTGCTAGATAATGGCAAAAAAATTGTGGCATTTCATAACAAGGGGCGGAGCTTAATGACGCGAAATCGCATCATTAAGCTTTGCTTCCATCACAGTCCAGGAGCCTGCTTAGACTAACGGGAGAGTAGGCAAATATGTATATAAGTGTTATGAGTCGCGGCTCCCCAAAGGGCCGCTGCGACTCACTTCCGGCGGTCTCAGGCGTCCCGGCCGTCTCCATGATGACCGGGACGTCACTTCCGCCTCCTACGTCCCATTTGCCTGGGCAACAACCGGGACGCTCTAACTCTACTGCCGCAGCGCCCGGCCAGCGGTCTTACAGCCAGGCGCATGCTCGCAGAAAAAGGTAACACGTTATATTATTTTTTATGAAGTGCTGTATAGAGTCATGTCAAATGATAGTTACCTAATCTGGCTCTGATTAGAATAGATTTTGTGCTCTCTATTACTGCATTGCCTATTATTGGGCATTAGTGCTATAGGGAGGGGTCTTGCTGGCACTCACTCCTATTGGCTCCCCTCACTACTTAAGGCAGTGAGGACAGAGCCTCACTGCCAGTTATAGCTCCCAGTGTAGCTAGGCTCCCTGTTCCTGTTTCTGCTCCTTTATTGTTTTTGCTAGACCTGACCTCCCGTGTATGACCCCTGGCTTGTTTTTGGACCCTGTTGTATTGCCTGTGACCTCTGACCTCGGCTTGTTCTTTGGATTTCGTTGTTTGCTGCCGGCCCTCGACCCTTGCCTGGATTTCACTCTGCCGTTTGCTTCTACTCTCTATAGCTGGGTACTCCCCAGTCAGTGCTCATCCCACGATCCTCTGCTGTCTGCTGCCAAGTCTGTCCCCACCACCAGGGGCTCCAGTGAACACCAGACTTCAGAGCAGACTCCGGGTTTTGATGTGCTGGCTGGAGGGGTTCCTAACAATAGGCAGGAAAACTAGGGGACACTTCAGAGATAATTTGCGAAGAGCAAATTGTCCACATAGTGCAATGGCAGCTTGGGCCTGCTCTGCCCCTCAATTTGCCCAAGTGAAGCTAGGTTTCCACCAGAGTGCATGGGTCTATGGTGCAAGATTTGCAGGGGAGCAGAAATTTACACAGCCACAGAGGAGGAGTTGGGTAGAATAAAGACATTACTACAGGGCCATCTTAACAACATTATGGGCCCCCGGGCAAAGCAGTGCACCGGGGCCCCTAGATATAGATATTGATATAGATATAGATATAGATATATAGATGTATACAGATACAGATATAGATATATAGAGATAGAGATAGATAGATGTACTTGCTCAGTGACCCTTGAAGGTTTGTTCTTTTCAGGTTTTTTTCTTTTGCAGGATTATTTATTCTCATTAAGAACCGTGCCTATGGGGCCCCCCTGCCCGTGGGGCCCCCGGGCACCTGCCCATCGTGCCCAATGGAAAAGATGGCCCTGCATTACTAGTAAAGTACTGACTAGGTGCACTGATGCTCTCATTTGGAGAAATAGAGAGAAAGAGAGAGAGAGAGAAATAGTGGTTTTACATGCACTTACTTTTTACATATAAAGCACCTGTAAAAGAGATAACATAAATTACAATACTTCCAGATTTCTTTTGCTTTGTTATAATATAATAGTCACAGTAGTATTATATTAGTTGTCTCTGCTTGTTTCAATATTGATTGCTGATCAATAAATATTTTGTGAGCACACTGAGTATGTACCTGGAGAGAATGCCTATACAGCCTGAACCACATTGGTAAAGATAACCTGTGTCTAAACTAATTATATTCTTGCTTTGACAAATAAGTTCTACGCTGCACAAAGACTTTCCCTGACATCATCATCATACTGCAGTGTTTACTTCTGCCACCTTTACTTCACAGATGGTTTGTTTACAATCCCCATCAAATAGCCACTACTATGTGATTTTAATTAATCCCCTATTAAAGATGAAAACAAATTATTAAAATACATTTCATTGTGGACCCACTGAAATATTCCTAATAAATGGGAAAAAAAAGCTTAACAATTTAGGAAATCTAATAACAACATTAATGATAAGGAAATATGTATAGTAAATTATTTGGGACAAGAAAGCATAAATGAGGCAGTTTGAAATAGTCCATACCTACTAAGGTAAAATTAGTAAACAATATGTTTACAAACACTATGAAGACTAAAAAATAATTCTATGATGAAATAGCAGCTTCCAGAAATCCTTCCTTCTCATTCAAACACCTCCCATTGCATTTATATGTGATATCTTGTTGAAATGTTTCCATAAATGTTACATGTATATTATAGCATTGTTTCATTACTGAAGACATTGTAAGGCTTTACACATTTATTTTTCGGAAATAAGAACTGAGGGATTGAATGAGACCGAAGGCAATTTAAAAGCTTTGGCTGTATCTTTAACTGGATTATTCTCTGGAGTTTAATAGTTAACTATGGGAGTACGCCCATCTAGTGTCATAGGAGAGGGGGAGGCTATAAGTGGGATGGGCGGAGAGTTAATCAGTCTCTGCAGTACTGGACGTTGATGGTTATTGGTTCTTGGTAGCATGAACAAACAAATGGATGCTATTCAGGATGGGGCTGTTATTGGCGGCTGACATGGCTGTCCGTGAGCCTGGATGGAGAGTGGCCGTAAAACGCAGTACAGTCGTCGGCCAGTGGTTTGGACACATATTTACGGTATTGGGCACAATGAACCCGCCTCTCTTCGAGTGAATCGGCTATAGTCTCAATACAAGTACCGTCCCTGTGGGTTGCCCTGTGGTTGCTTTCCGTCTAGCCCAGAGGATGGGCGGGTTCTGTAAAACCAGGCTGCGGTGTCCCGCTGAGGTAGATATGTTAGCCCCGGGGTGTGATTGGTTGGTCCCCCACTTGAACCCAGCAGTTTGGTTGTTCCCCAGTTGATGAGGTCCCAATGGTTAATGCTGGGACAGTTGGGTTTTGCCCGGCAGACGTCGGACTGACTGCTCTATTCTCCACCACCATATTTAAATAAATCATTTAAATTTGCCACACTCAGGTCTCTTGTTGTTATTTAAGGTGATAGTTAAATAAGAGTAAGAAGGTAAAGGAGGTCAAGATATCAGCCATAAGCCTTTTATAGAAACAGATATTATTCACAACACTTTATCACACTATGATATAGAATAATGCCATTTTAAACTATATTTGGCTCTCATATGAAAACAAAAATAAGGATAATAGATCAAATTATATCCAAATCACTTGGCAAGCTTAGCAGTTGTGTATATATAGCTGTGTGCCATGCGGTCAGTTCAGGACTCTAAGGGATAATGTATGATCAAATAATTGCAGGGTTTCTACAGTTAATCATAGCCCAAAAGTTTTTGAAAGACAAGTCTGATGTAGCTGAAAGTACTGTAGCAGAAAATTATACTAAATGTCCAACGCTGTCATCATGGCAGGATGACAAGTGATTTCAGTGGCTGAGTTAGCTAAACTCTCTAAACTAAGCTGCAAAAACACCTTGTTATTCTTTACTGTTTCAGGCATTGGAGTCCCGATACAGCAGGCTTTGTAGGTGTTATTCTTCTTTTAAACTTTTTATTCACAGGATGGTTAAACAGCCCAACCTGTACAAAATAAACACCATAGTTAATACAGTAAAACTCATATTGAGATTCATTGAAGAGGGAAGTAATAAAAAAACAAACAATAAACTTCAATCAAAATAGGAAAAATAACTATATTAAATCAGATACTGCTCTAATTAAGCAAGATCAGGTAAATTAATAGACTAGGATAATTTCGGGAAGTAAGGGGCACCAAGGCATTAGTAGGGTGATGCTCTATACAAATTGACCAGACTTTTAGATATCTCTTCATACAACCTCTATTAATAGGTTATTTTTTTCAGAGGTAGAGCAATAGTAATCACATTATGAGATCACACTGTGAACACCACTTGATCTGAATTGTTGCCCTTTATTATTTTAAATGGATAATGGACAATGAGTGCTGCCATTTTTGTTCTTCTATTAGTTTGAAAGAATGATAGTGATTACACGCTATGTATTACACATAGCACTGTGTGTGAAGGACTGCATTCCACATAGGAATCAATCAACGATCCCAATTTAAGCTTCAGTCATCATGCAGATAATATGTCTAGGAATTTACTCTAAAAGGGTAATTCAATTAGACACTTCATGGCGGAGATTTTACGTTGCCGGCAATGTGCGTGGCACGATGTCCGCGCGCCACATCACCGGCAATTGAATCTTTTCTCTAAGACAGAAATGTATGCTCAGGATTTCTCCAATTAATGGCATTTTGTTTACTGTAGAAACTTAAATGGTAATAATTGTTTCAGCTGTAGTGCAGACAGTTTTAAGAATCAAGGGCCAGATTCATTAAGGATCTTAACTTAAGAAACTTCTTATTTAAGTCTCCTGGACAAAACCATGTTACAATGCAAAGGGTGCAAATTAGTATTCTGTTTTGCACATAAGTTAAATACCTACTGTTTTTTCATGTAGCACACAAATACTTGAAAGCTTATTTGTACACTGAAATTTAAAGTTGATATTTGTGTGCTACATGAAAAAATTGTCAGTATTTAACTTATATGCAAAACAGAATACTAATTTGCCCCCCTTGCATTGTAACATGGTTTTGTCCAGGAGACTTAAATGAGAAATTTCTTAAGTTAAGATCCTTAATGAATCATGCACCAGGTCCGAAAGCTGAATAGCTTTATATTATATCAGTAATCATCCCAGTATACCAAAAACAATTTTCTCCAAAGCAAGCAATGCTAGGGAAAGTAATTTACCACACTTTTTGGGATGGTAGGAATTTATCATGTGTAATCTACAAGGGTAAACCACATCACCAAATCACATATTAAGTACCTCCAATGATTAAGTATACTGTATGTCTAGGGGGGAGATGAGTTATTTTAAAAGATTTTTGCTACTGTTCTACTGTAAATTCAGAAATATGTTTAATTCATTTTTATTCACATGGCAGAGAATGGTTTGCAAAATTGTTCATTACAACCCTCTATACCATAAATAGAATTTTTGATAACCCTTCTCTCATAAGAAGGTAGTCTATAATACAAAGTAACACTGTAGGTACAGTAGCACCAAGCTTGACCTAGGTCAATGTAGTGTGACAAACTGAAACCTAGATATGAAGTTGAACCTGGTCAAAACAAGGCAGAGAAAAAAAAAATTGTCTGGCCAATCTGTAGCTCTCAAGCTGTTGTGAGACTACAAGCCCCAGCATGCTCTGCCAGCAGATAGTCAGCCGATAGCTGAGACAGTATGTTGGGACTTGTAGTTTCACAACACCTGGCAACCTACAAGTTGGCCAGGCCTGCTTTATGCCTTTTAAATTCATTCAATGATATTTCAGAATACATATAGAAATATGGGTAAAACCATTTAAAATAACTTTTTTTTTACCCTAGAACTATCTAAATTTGAATTAAACTTGTAGAATAGAATTAACAGAGTAAGTATATTTATGATTACGTGAAGGTTCTGATGATATTCAGTAGAAGCTAGTCTTCAAAATTAGGTAAATAGTTTGAGAATTTGAACATTTGCTCCAAAAAAACTACAGACATCGTAGTTACTAGAAATGTAGAAGAGGTTTTCATTCTTTGTTACTGTTTTATATATGCAGATTAATGCTTTTTAGGCATTTAAAAAGCAGTTTGTAGCTCTCAGCATTTCAGTGGTGGCCTTTTGCAACCTGCAAGAGAACTTAAAAAAAAGAATAATTTGGTTTCATACATCTGCTCTCTAATATCCTGATATCCTTACATCCAGGGCCATATTTTCCATTGGGCACAATGGACAGCTGCCCGGGGGCCCCATAGGCACGGCTCTTAATGAGAATAAATAATCCTGCAAAAGAAAAAACCTGCAAAAAAACCCTCCAAGGGTCACTAGCTCTATGTCTATATATCTATATCTTTATCTGTAAACATCTATATATCTATATCTAGGGGCCCCGGTGCACTGCTTTGTCCGGGGGCCCATAATGTTCTTAAGATGGCCCTGCTCACATCACATGCTTTATTAAGTAATTCATATTGAATAAGTAATATTAAAGGTACTCTTACCCTATATTTTGATAATTTTCTCTTTGTGATTGTCTAATGTAATTTTAAAGGAATGACTGTACAAAAATCTATTTTGTTATAGTACCTTACCTAGTTTCTATGATTGTGGTAGTATGAATGTTTGCAGAGCTCACCATTTAGTACAATCCCATTGTTTGCCTTCTCTTCTGCAGAACCCCAAGGCAAAGGATATATATGACAGCATTGGGTATGGCATGTGCTGTCATTGGTGGTGTAAATATGATAGAGAGCAAACAGGTGGATGGGACAACTCCCTGAGTTTGCTTATAGCCTACACAGTGTCAAAATAAAACTATATCTACCATATACGTTCCCTTGTGATAAGCAAACATTTTGATGTTACTATCCCTTTAAAACTATGTCCTGTTTTTATCCTCTGAAACTCTACTCTGTGTATTCCCTTCCTCTCACATTCCTACATTCCACAGTCTCTTATGTACTCATTTGGTTTGTTTCTTATGCATGTGATGAATCTGGAATATTTACATAGAGGCTGTCTAAGGAATGGCCTGTGGTATGCAGATTGTAGAGCAGTATTTTTAAATCAATATTTTTTTAAGCTATATAAACAACTTAGCAATATATCTAGCAACACTGTTAATGACAAATCTGATTTCTTGGAAAACACTATAGAATGTACACTTTAATAAATATAATTGCATAGTGTTTTCACTTTCTTTTTGTCTTGATCTCACGAAATATTAATAAACCTAGTGACTGCACTAACATGCAGGTCCTGGTACACATATACCCAAAGATGACTCTCTTATACTTATCCCAATAATTCATGTTGATTTTTTTCCCTCAAATCCTAATATTTGCACCTGGAAAATGGATGGAAAAGGGGTGGAAAGCAATATGTCATTTGAGCTCTATGCTGCTGGACCCTTCATTGTCATTTTAATAAGAGGTGTAGTTTTTGCTCGCAAGGTACAACCAGTTATCATTCAGTTCCTTGTTTGAATTTGATTTTTTAATGATTCTAAACAATCCTTGTCAAACTGTATGGACACACAAAGTCTTTAATCCAAGTTTCTTATATTTCATCAAACTATATGGAACACTGTATATATGTTATAAAAAATGATACTGCTCATAAATTAAAGGTTAAGAAAGAATTGAGTGAGCCAAAAGCTCTAGTTTTCTTGCAAACTTGAAATAAATATTGCTGATACCTTTATTATTTACAGCAAGTACTTGGCAATCAGGCTGCACCATACTGTACATTGACTCCTGGTTTCTTAACAGCTGTCAGTCTGCTGAATAATCACTTCATTCCTAATGTGCTCTTTTCTCTTATTTTTTTTTTGCATTTTGAGATAACGTAGTTTATTGTGGAATTACTTTATAAATAAAATTCTGAGCACAATTCTAACCGCAGTAAACAATCAATTAACTGCAGTTTATAAAATGAAAACAAATGTCTGATTACAGCACATTTATTCACATAGCACCATTCCATTAAATGGTAAATTTAGGAAAGCCAATGTTAAGAAAAAGTAAACCAATAGTCTTGAACGCGGGGAACAACTCCCAGACTCCAGAGTGAGCAGGCAATACTCCGGGAAGGGTGCTTATCTGGAAGGTGGGCGGGGATGTGCCCGTAGCTTCACTCAGCATCTCCTGGAGGGGAGGTATGAAAATAGGTGAGTATGCTGTAACCAATGGGAACTAGTCAGACATTTGTTTTTATTTTGTAAACACAGGTAAAAAAAATTACAGGAACGTTCCTAATGTTCTCTGGGAGACAATCGTCACCCCCATGTGGTAATTAATACAGTGGATATGTGTGTCTGGAGCTCCTTGTATGTCACAGCATAGCTTATATTTTTGTGTGTGGCTTTTAGGTAGATTTATCAAACCATCTGAAAAAGATAAAGTAGACCTGTGTCCAATCAGATTCTAGATATCATTGATCTAGAGCATCCTAGAAAATGATAGCAGGAATCTGATTGGTTGCTACTCACACATATACATATAGTGTATGTATTGTGTATGTATGGTACATTATGCATCAAGCAGTGTGCATGATATTTGTATGTACTGTATTAGGCATCCATATATAATGTATGTATGTCTATATATTACACTACCACTCGACACAATATTAAAAGTCACGCTATCATGTCATCTACACTACAGTATATTAATCAGGACACTACGAGAATGGGGTGGGACTGCCTCACAATGGAGCTTAAGAATGTCATTATAATGGCATGGCCAGTCTCATGCTAAATACTGGCCCACCTACTGAAATCCCCATCCAACCTCACAGTAGTTTCCTGCACCACTATTCAGTCTGTTTCCTGCATAGGGCAAAGGTGCACAACCTTCTGGTTGAGACTCCAAGTGGGGTCAGATAATCTACTTTTAGGGTCCCCTGGATGTCAGATATGAAATACAGCAATTTTTAAGTGTGAAGACTCTTCCAAACACAAGAAAAGATGAAGTTGAAGGAAAGATAGTAGGAAAAATAAATACTATTATTGAGAAAATAGGGATTCCAGGAAAGACTTTTTGGGGGAGATTCAAATCCCATGTTGTTCTTTAGAACAATGAGGGGCACGTGTCATTACCATTACTAAGGTAATTGATGCGTATTATTATTATTATTTTATTATTATTAATATTTATTTATTAAGCGCCACAAGGCATCCGCAGCGCCGTACAGAGACAAACAAAATCACAATACAATGGGAGACAGCACAGTACAGTAAACACAGCAACTCAGTACGCTCAATGCACAGCTAGAGAGGGCGGGGAAGGGGGAGGAGGGCGCGGAAGACAGGGAGACCCACAGGGGGGAGGAGGGAGCGAGAGTGGACGTGGGGTGGAGGACCCTCGAGGAGGAGGGCTAAGTAGCTGGAGAGCAGAGTTAGAAGTGGTGGAAACAGGAGGAGAGATGGCCCTGCTCAGAGGAGCGTACAATCTAAGGGGAGGGGTGGACAGACAGAGAGACGCAGGGGAGAGAGTGAGAGTAGGGGGACAGAGGCAGAAGATAAGGTAGGAAGTTAAGTGGGAGACAGAAAGGCTTTAAGAAAAAGGTGGGTTTTTAGGGCCCGTTTGAAGCTGGACAGATTAGGGGAAGTTCTGATGGAGGGAGGGAGCTTGTTCCAGTGGAGGGGGGCAGCGCGGGCGAAGTCTTGGATACGCGCGTGGGAGGAGGTTATAAGGGGGGAAGAGAGGCGACGGTCAGAGGCAGAACGGAGAGGGCGGGATGGAGCATGAATAGAGAGGAGGGTGGAGATGTAGGGCGCAGTGGAGTTGGCGAGGGCCTTGTAGGTGAGTGTGAGGAGCTTAAAGAGGATTCTGAAGAGGAATGGGAGCCAGTGAAGGGCTAGGTAGAGGGGGGAGACAAAAGAGGAGTGGCGAGAGAGGAAAATAAGCCTAGCAGCAGCGTTAAGGACGGATCGAAGGGGATCGAGATGAGAGTGGGGGAGGCCAGTGAGGAGGAGGTTGCAGTAGTCCAGGCGGGAGATGATCAGAGAGTGGATAAGGCATTTGGTGGCATCTTGGGAGAGGAAGGGCCGGATGCGAGCGATGTTGCGCAGCTGGAAGCGGCAGGATTTAGCAAGAGAGAGGATGTGGGGGCCAAAGGAGAGAGAGGAGTCGAGGATGACACCAAGGCAGCGAAGTTGGGGGACAGGGGAGATAGAGGTGTTGTCGACAGTGATGGAGAGGTCAGAAGGGGATGGGGTATGAGAGGGAGGAAAAACTATGAGCTCAGTTTTGGCAAGGTTAAGTTTGAGGAATCGAGAGGACATCCAGGAGGAGATGGCAGAGAGGCAGGCGGTCACCCTAGAGAGGAGGGAGAGAGATCAGGAGAGGAGAGGTATAGTTGGGTGTCGTCAGCGTAAAGGTGGTAGCTGAAGCCGAAGGAGCTGATGAGTTCACCCAGGGAGGAGGTGTATAGAGAGAAGAGTAAGGGTCCCAGAACAGAGCCCTGAGGGACCCCGACTGGAAGGGTGGATGGGGGGGAGAGAGACCCAGAGGTGGTGACAGAGAAGGAACGGTGAGTAAGGTAAGAGGTGAACCAGGACAGGACTGGGCCGGAGAGGCCGAAAGACTGGAGGGTGTAAAGGAGGAGCGGGTTGTCAACGGTGTCAAAGGCTGCAGAGAGGTCAAGGAGGATGAGAAGGGAGAAGTGGCCCCTGACTTTTGCAGAGAGGAGGTCATTGGTGACTTTAGCCAGGGCAGTTTCAGTGGAGTGGAGGGGGCGGAAACCAGACTGGAGAGGATCAAGGAGGGAGTATTCAGAAAGGTAGGAGGTGAGACGGCTGCAGACGAGCCTCTCGAGAATTTTGGAGGCAAAAGGGAGAAGAGATATGGGGCGATAGTTCGAGAGAGAAGTGGGGTCGAGATTAGGTTTCTTAAGAATGGGGGATACGAGAGCATGTTTGAAGGAGGAGGGGAAGATGCCAGTGGAGAGGGAGAGATTAAAGAGGTGAGCGAGGTGGGAGCAGGTGGTGGGGGAAAGTGAGCGAAGGTGGGAGGGGATGGGATCCAGGGGGCAGGTAGTGGGGGGGGGGAGGATAAAATGAGAGAGTGGACTTCCTCGCCGGTGGTGGGACGGAAGGAGTGGAGGGGAAGGTGGTTGGGGGGGAGGACAGAAGAGTGGGATGGGTGGAAGAAAGAGTGGAGGAGGAGATTTCAAGTCGGATGGCCTCGATTTTAGAGGAGAAGAAGGAGGCGAAATCAGAGGCAGTCATGGAGGAGGGGGTGGGGGGAGGGGAGGGGGCCAGGAGAGTGCTGAAGGTGGCAAAGAGGCGGCGGGGGTTAGAGGACTGGGAAGAGATGAGGGATTTAAAGAAAGATTGTTTAGCGAGTGAGAGGGCAGAGCTGTAGGATGAAAGGATGAATTTAAAGTGGAGGAAGTCAGCCAGGGAGCGGGATTTTCTTCAGTGACGTTCGGCGGAACGGGAGCATTTTTGGAGGAAGCGGGTAAATTTGGAGTGCCAGGGTTGGGGTTTGGAGCAGCGGGGGTGGACGGAGTGGGCAGGGGCGACCGCGTCCAGAGCGGAGGTGAGGGTGTGATTGTAGAGGGAGACCGCCTGGTTGGGGCAGGCCTGGGAGGAAAGGGGAGAAAGGAGGGTATCGAGAGAGGAGGACAGAGAGGCAGGGTCAAGAGCATCGAGGTTGCGTATGGACAGAGTAGGTTTGGGCAGGGGGAGGGGAGCAGGAGAAGAGGAGAGAGAGAAGAAGAGGAGATGGTGGTCGGATAGAGGAAAGGCAGAGATGGAGAAGTCGGAGAGATTACATAGGTAGGAGAAGACAAGATCAAGGGAGTGACCAAGGCAGTGGGTAGAGGAGGAGGTCCATTGGGTGAGACCAAGGGAGGAAGAGAGGGTGAGCAGTTTGCTGGAAGCAGGGTAGGTGGGGTTGTCGATGGGGATATTAACGTCACCGAGAATGATCGAGGGGAGATCGGAGGAGAGGTAGTGAGGAAGCCAGCTAGCAAAGTTGTCAAGGAAGAGGGAGGTGGGGCCAGGGGGGCGGTAGATGACAGTGACGCGGAGATGGATGGGGTAGAAGAGGCGGATGGAGTGAGCTTCAAAAGAGGAGAAGACGAGGGAGGGTTCAGGGGGAATGACACGAAAAGTACAGGTGGAGGAGAGGAGTGTCACGGGCACTAGGAGTCTTTACCCAGGGATCACCAGATGGTAGGCTTACCAGAGCAATGTAGATGGTAATAGGGTACTCTGGTAGCTGGGTGATCACGGAACATGAAATGATGGCCGATGAGATGCTCAGGAAAGTCTATGACTAGCAACACTGGTAATAATGAGGTAATGATACACAAGGAACTGTATGGACAAGGACACGTGAAGGTAGTCAGTGGTCTGCGATAGCAAGTTGTACCACTGCTATAGTGAGGAGGAATGTCCAACAGAAACAAGGAGGTGATGAGAGTCAGCGGTCTGCGGGTAGCAAGTTGTACCGCTGTCTGAGTGAAGGAATGGAATCCAAGTGGAGGTATCCAGGTAGTCAGTGGTCTGCGGTAGCAAGTTGTACCACTGCTATGTGAGAGGATAATGGAACAGGTGATACCGGAAACAGGGATCAGTGGTCTGACATCAGCAAGTTGTACCACTGCATATATATGTGAGGAGGTGCACGGGGGAAGACTGCAACACAGGATATACACAGGCACCTTATACACGATCCACAGTAATATGCACAATATAGGTATATATATATGTAAATGACTGATCAGGTCTGCAATCTAGAAAGTCTCTTGAAGTAGTCCAGCACAATGATAATGCAGTCAATGATGGCAATAGACTCAGCGGATAGCAGACTTCAGAGAGAACCAAACACAGTCCAGCAAGATATGCAATACACAGCACAGTCAATGAGAAGTATGCATACCGTGGTTCAGCAGTAGCAGTCAGATGGGATTGCAGCGGTACCTGAGCGGCTGGAGGCCGACTGGATAGGAAGTCCCTGGATAGGAGAAGCAGCGGTCTAGCAGGTGCAGCGCACAGGTGAGTAGACCGACAGGGACACGAATCCACAGGAGTCAGCAACACGTGGAACTGGACTAATAGGAAACCCAGGAGAATGGAGATGATCCAGCAGAGGGTAGTAGAAGAGATACAAATCCAATGCTGACAGGAGGGTAGAGGCCAGTGGAACACGTGAAGGCGTGGAGAGTGGATCAGCAGGAGATGGACGATAGCGCTGATCACAGCGGCAGGACTCAGCGGCACACGGAGGTAACCAGTAGCAACCACAGGAACCAACAGCGATGGGAAACAGGAGTGCAGCGCAGGGCAGGAGCTGTAGATCACGAAGTGTAGCAGATGGTAATGAAAAGCGGCAGTCTCGAGGAAGTCACAGCAAAGATGAGATGAGAGTGTAGTGCACGGAGGCAGCGGATAGTAATCAGCTGGCAGTCACGATGTTGAACACAGGCGAGTTGCAAGCAGGAGACTGTAGTGCACAGAGGCAGCGGATAGTAGTCAGCTGGCAGTCACGATGTTGAACACAGGCGAGTTGCAAGCAGGAGACTGTAGTGCACAGAGGCAGCGGATAGTAGTCAGCTGGCAGTCACGATGTTGAACACAGGCGAGTTGCAAGCAGGAGACTGTAGTGCACAGAGGCAGCGGATAGTAATCAGCAAACAGACTTGATGAGAAGCAGGTGAGTGAGGTAAAAGCTGGAGTGCACGGAGGCAGCGGATAGCAATGAGCAAACAGTCACATTGATATGAAATAACGTTGAAGTGGTGTAGAAGACTGTAGTGCACGGAGGCAGCGGATAGGAATCAGCAAACAGTCATGATGATACAGTTGATGGTAGAAGTGGTATGGAACCACAGTAGTAGAAGTGGTTTGGAAACCCCAGGAATCAGCAGCACTGAATACACAAGAAATACAGGAACACCTTCAGAGACTCATGAGGAATGAGACTCCAAGATCAGGCAATGTGGTGATGACCACAGGTGCTTAATATAGGGAGGTTGCCTGATCTGCCAATTAAGTTAAAGGGACATACACTGAAGGGTAGGAAAGGGCTGCGCATGCGCAGACCCTCAGGATGGAGGACGGCCACGGTTCCTAAATGTCCGGGAAGAGGCACTCACAGTACGGTGAGTGACAGTACCCCCCCTTTTAAAGGTGGGCACAGAACGCCTGGAACCGGGCTTGTCCGGATTTTTGGAGTAGAACTTCTTCAAAAGAGCAGGAGCATTAAGATCTTCAGCTTTGATCCAAGAGCGCTCCTCAGGACCAAAGCCCTTCCAATGAACGAGGAAACGGAGGACTCCTCGCGAAATTTTTGCGTCTAGTACCTCAGTAATCTCAAAATCCTCCTCCTGATGAACTTGAACTGGCTGCGGAGCTGAGGGAGGATTTGAGAAACGGTTGATAATAAGAGGTTTGAGTAAAGACACATGGAAGGCATTAGAAATCCGAAGATTCTTAGGAAGAAGCAGTTTCACACATACTGGATTGATTACTTGAATGATCCTATATGGACCAATAAAACGAGGGGCGAATTTCATAGATTGAACCTTCAAACGAATGTTTTTAGTAGATAACCAGACACGATCTCCAATTTTTAGTGGTGGAATAGCCCGCCTCTTCTTATCTGCGAAAGATTTATATTTGATAGGTGTCTTCTTTAAACAGGTTTTGACCTGAGACCAGACATTTTTAAAGGTCTGACAAGCAGTTTCCACCGCAGGAACTTGGGTGGGCGGGAGGGCAGGAAATTCCGGAAAAGACGGATGGTGACCGTGAACCACCAGCACTTGACTTTTTGAAGATGACTTCTGAGATCCATCTTCAACGTCCGATGACGTCACGAACGCCCGATGAGGAGGAAGGCGTTCAGACTGAACCTTTTCACACAGATCCGTAGATGAAGGATCCTGTGGAGGAGGCCCTGGTGGAATAGACGAATGCTGTCTTTTGAATGAAACCACTTGAGAGAGGCAACGATGATGACATTCAGCTCCCCAAGATATAACTTGAGAAGTGCGCCAGTCAATCTGGGGAGAATGACACTGAAGCCATGGAAGGCCTAAGACAATCGGACTTGTCGTAACAGGAAGAATTAAAAACGATATCTCTTCATGATGCAGAGCACCAATCTGAAGGGTTACTGGAGACGTACTCTGGGTGATGAGACCGTTGATGAGACGTGATCCATCGATAGCCGTCACAGTAATGGGAGTTTTTAAGGTAATCATTGGTAGAGACCATTGATTAACTAACGATTTGGAAATAAAATTTCCTGCTGCTCCGGAATCAATCAATGCCTGTGACTCAAAGGTCTTGGTAGCAAAGGAAATAGTCACATCAAAAGCGCAGACTTTAGATTTCATAGACGATGGAGAGGACTCCAGGGACCCTAACTTCACCTCTCCAGAACTAGTTAGGGCCTGGCATTTCCCGATCTCTTAGGGCAGGAGCTGAGGACATGAGTGGAATCAGCACAATAGATACAGAGTCTATTCTTGACTCTTCGTTTCCTCTCCTCAGAAGATAACTTGGAACGTCCAATCTCCATGGGAATCACAGCGGGTGACACTGGACGAAATTGAGGGTTAGAGCGAAAAGGTGCTTTAGCAGAAGTCGTTTTCTCAGCCTCTCTTTCACGAAATCTCATATCAACACGATGGCATAGAGAGATCAAATCTTCAAGTGACGAAGGAAGCTCTTGGGTAGTCAGTGCATCTTTAATTTTATCGGAAAGCCCCTGCCAGAAGGCGGCAACTAGGGCTTCAGTGTTCCACTGAAGTTCAGAGGCTAAGATCCTAAATTGAATGACGTACTGGCCTACAGTATGAGATCCTTGTCGCAGACGGAGGATGCTGGAAGCAGCGGAGGTCACACGACCTGGTTCATCGAACACACTTCGGAATGTAGAAATGAATTTGGCACTATCTTGTAATATTGGATCGTTCCTCTCCCACAGAGGGGAGGCCCAAGCCAGGGCTTGTCCTGAAAACAAAGAGATAAGATAGGCCACTCTGGAACGATGGGTAGAAAAATTTTGAGGTTGGAGCTCAAAATGGACTGAACATTGGTTAAGGAAACCCCTACAAGTTTTGGGGTCTCCATCGTACTTTGACGGAGTAGGCAGGTGAAGCGTGGAAGCTATAGACACCTGGGATGGCAATGGGGAAACGGAGGAAAGCACAGGAGCTTCAGTAGTAGCTGTCACAGTCTGTCCAGATGTACCTTGGGAGGTTAATGACTGATAACACTGAAGTAACAGCTGTTGGCGGGCATCCTGTTGCTCCACACGGCTAACCAGATGTTGCAGCATCTCTTTGGCGGTAGGTTCCACATCTGGGTCTGTCATGGCCTGATCTTACTGTCACGGGCACTAGGAGTCTTTACCCAGGGATCACCAGATGGTAGGCTTACCAGAGCAATGTAGATGGTAATAGGGTACTCTGGTAGCTGGGTGATCACGGAACATGAAATGATGGCCGATGAGATGCTCAGGAAAGTCTATGACTAGCAACACTGGTAATAATGAGGTAATGATACACAAGGAACTGTATGGACAAGGACACGTGAAGGTAGTCAGTGGTCTGCGATAGCAAGTTGTACCACTGCTATAGTGAGGAGGAATGTCCAACAGAAACAAGGAGGTGATGAGAGTCAGCGGTCTGCGGGTAGCAAGTTGTACCGCTGTCTGAGTGAAGGAATGGAATCCAAGTGGAGGTATCCAGGTAGTCAGTGGTCTGCGGTAGCAAGTTGTACCACTGCTATGTGAGAGGATAATGGAACAGGTGATACCGGAAACAGGGATCAGTGGTCTGACATCAGCAAGTTGTACCACTGCATATATATGTGAGGAGGTGCACGGGGGAAGACTGCAACACAGGATATACACAGGCACCTTATACACGATCCACAGTAATATGCACAATATAGGTATATATATATGTAAATGACTGATCAGGTCTGCAATCTAGAAAGTCTCTTGAAGTAGTCCAGCACAATGATAATGCAGTCAATGATGGCAATAGACTCAGCGGATAGCAGACTTCAGAGAGAACCAAACACAGTCCAGCAAGATATGCAATACACAGCACAGTCAATGAGAAGTATGCATACCGTGGTTCAGCAGTAGCAGTCAGATGGGATTGCAGCGGTACCTGAGCGGCTGGAGGCCGACTGGATAGGAAGTCCCTGGATAGGAGAAGCAGCGGTCTAGCAGGTGCAGCGCACAGGTGAGTAGACCGACAGGGACACGAATCCACAGGAGTCAGCAACACGTGGAACTGGACTAATAGGAAACCCAGGAGAATGGAGATGATCCAGCAGAGGGTAGTAGAAGAGATACAAATCCAATGCTGACAGGAGGGTAGAGGCCAGTGGAACACGTGAAGGCGTGGAGAGTGGATCAGCAGGAGATGGACGATAGCGCTGATCACAGCGGCAGGACTCAGCGGCACACGGAGGTAACCAGTAGCAACCACAGGAACCAACAGCGATGGGAAACAGGAGTGCAGCGCAGGGCAGGAGCTGTAGATCACGAAGTGTAGCAGATGGTAATGAAAAGCGGCAGTCTCGAGGAAGTCACAGCAAAGATGAGATGAGAGTGTAGTGCACGGAGGCAGCGGATAGTAATCAGCTGGCAGTCACGATGTTGAACACAGGCGAGTTGCAAGCAGGAGACTGTAGTGCACAGAGGCAGCGGATAGTAGTCAGCTGGCAGTCACGATGTTGAACACAGGCGAGTTGCAAGCAGGAGACTGTAGTGCACAGAGGCAGCGGATAGTAGTCAGCTGGCAGTCACGATGTTGAACACAGGCGAGTTGCAAGCAGGAGACTGTAGTGCACAGAGGCAGCGGATAGTAATCAGCAAACAGACTTGATGAGAAGCAGGTGAGTGAGGTAAAAGCTGGAGTGCACGGAGGCAGCGGATAGCAATGAGCAAACAGTCACATTGATATGAAATAACGTTGAAGTGGTGTAGAAGACTGTAGTGCACGGAGGCAGCGGATAGGAATCAGCAAACAGTCATGATGATACAGTTGATGGTAGAAGTGGTATGGAACCACAGTAGTAGAAGTGGTTTGGAAACCCCAGGAATCAGCAGCACTGAATACACAAGAAATACAGGAACACCTTCAGAGACTCATGAGGAATGAGACTCCAAGATCAGGCAATGTGGTGATGACCACAGGTGCTTAATATAGGGAGGTTGCCTGATCTGCCAATTAAGTTAAAGGGACATACACTGAAGGGTAGGAAAGGGCTGCGCATGCGCAGACCCTCAGGATGGAGGACGGCCACGGTTCCTAAATGTCCGGGAAGAGGCACTCACAGTACGGTGAGTGACAAGGAGGAGGCCAACTCCACCGCCAGGGCGGGCACCAGGCCTGGCGGAGTGGGTGAAGGAGAGGCCACCATAGGAGAGGGCAGCGGGGGAAGTAGTATCAGAATCGGAGAGCCAGGTTTCAGTAACGGCAAGGAGTTGGATAGAAAGAGGTCGTGGATAGCAGTCAGCTTGTTGCGGACGGATCTGGCATTATTACTGTTAGTATGGTCATTTCAATGCTGGTTTTTGCTCACATCTCCCTGAGCCGCGAGAAGAAATCCGTGTTAAAATTACCGTAGTAACAGTAATGATGCACGCCCCGTGGAATTGAATCTACCCCTTAGAGCTTAACATGTATACTCTAGAGGAAGAATGAACAGAGGGGATCTGATTGTAATAATCAAACACTGTATTCAATCCATTAATAGAATTCAGGAAGGCAGCAGTTAAAACAAGATGCATGTATCACTTGGTAATTATTTTAGCTTAGGGCTGCCTTGAAAAAATTATGGAAACCCTAAGGGTGCCTTGAACTGAGAAAGTTTGGGATCCACTGCTTTATGCAATAAAATTCTGTGCTTCTGTCTGTATTCTAGTTCATGATGGAGGGGACAGATGTTCATTATTACAGTTTACTTTTTAATAAAGGCAATGTAAAGGGGTATGTCACCTCTAAGATTACATATTTTTGTTTTGTCATTTAGATTTTATATAGAGTTCTCTTTTATACTGGCATGTCATCATAGAAGAGGGTGACAGATACTGACATTAATACACTGTAATGCCCGTATGTGCTGTGATTATACCAAGTACTGTACTAAGCAATGTGTTATTAAGAAAAGGGGGTGGTATTAAGAGTTAGATTACCATAACTGTATCTTTACAAAATGTAACAACATGGGATTTGTAAACTAGACAGGAAAACATAATGCCACAAGGTATATTTTAACATTTTTCTCTCTCTCTGGCGCTATTAGTGGGGACATTCAAAAATGCAGTAACAGAGCCTCAGGAGCCTCCATCAAAGGGTCAAGCAGCAGCTCAAGTGAATCTGACACTAGCTCTGAATCGGACTCCGAGAGTGAGAGTAGTTCCAGCGAGAGTGAGAGCAGCAAGCCATCTGTATGTACCAGCCCTGAGGTAAGGCATTTGTGTAGTTCCGACAGAAAAACATGGAAAATCTCACTAAACCATGCAGGCTGGGTGAGAGTCTATAAAGCTCCAAATGTGATTAGTGTGATGTTACAGCCTCTGTGAAGTGAATGCTTGATGGGAATGTTTGTAAAGTTTGGCATAGCTGCACAGGACAAGGGGCTGCGTTCCCACATACCAGCTCAATGCAGCAGGAAAGTAAAGATTGAATAAGAGTTTACCTCTCTGTAAAGGCATTAAACAATACAAGCACGTGTTGCATTCATGATTGTCACAGATACCTGCACATAGCTCAGAACACAGTACAGCTCCAATAATACATAACATTAGTGTCTAAAACAAATCATTGCGGTGGATGGGAAAATAAAGAATATGTTTATATGTTTATGTTTTTGCAATGTATGTGACACATACAGATGGCTACAATGTATTCAGGCCATTCCGTCTATTGTAATGTGTTAATAATCTAGCTAATACACAAGGAAATAAGCAATGACTAATTTTCTGGGCCTGAATGCTGAGAATTCTGACAATATATGAAATACAATTTTATTCTGCCAGAGTGCTTAAAATGTATCATGTGTTTTATATAACTACATGACCCAAAGAGCTAAGGAGTTTTAATTTCTTGGGCACATTACATTTTAAGAACCAAGAAATATGTCAAGTGAATTCCAAGAACACAGTATAGGGCAATATGGCATAGTCAAAGTTTGCTGAAGCAGCTCCAGTCACTTAGTAATATAATGCATTGTGCAGCATTCTCCTTACACTAAAGTTAAACTTAATTGCTGGGACTATTATTTGTGGTAAATAATGAGTCATTGAGCATTATATATAGAAATGAGCTATATGTTCTGCAGAATATTCCCTTCACACTGCATTTGCTTGTGGAATTTTGCACATTTTCTCAGCGGATTTAGCCTTAAGCGCTCCGTGCACAATTCCTTCTATCATTTTTGTTCCAATTAGAATTCTACCCCATCCACATCACAAAACAGAATTGACACCGTCATTGTCCAAGCTTTATTTATAGACTGTAAAACCTATGGAACTTGAAATGTACAAGTACAGTGCACAATGCCCAAGCAAAATATTTCTCGAATACTATATAACTGGATCTTTGCACTACCACAAAAGAGAGCGAAATTTGATTTGTGCAACATTCCGCCACAATCTTGCTCATCTCTAATTATAAATTTGTGAAACACAACCATGGTACTGCCCAATCCAATTCTCATGAATCACAATATGGCTGCTTTCACTTTGTATAGGTGACAGGGTGCCTTTAATATTATACTTTCTGTGTCTATTCTATTGAACTTGTAAATAAGATACTTATATGTTGTAACATATAAGATACATATATGTTGTGGACCTCTGATTTCCCTCAGAAATGCCTTTTTTTTACAATGCTAAACATATTAAAATCATTTATAATATATTGTAATATAATAGTAGTGGGGAAAATGTATGCCAAGTAGAGAAGTAAACATGTGGAAGGCCTTACTAGAACAGAGAACTTGGTGTATATACTTAAATAGCCTAGCCAAAGATATAAATAATAAACTTGATTTAGATATGCTTAGCCAATAGCATAAAACTTATAAACATAGTCTGGCAAGTAGAAACCTCTAACCTTCTAATAAACACGCAGGATTCATTGCTTAAATAGAATGCCCAATTCAATAATATGAATGACTATAGCATTAATATTAACAAAAAATTATAATGCAATAAAAAACAAATTAAAAAAATATATAAACCAACACACTTGGGGGTATATTTACTAAACTGCGAGTTTGAAAAGGTGGAGATGTTGCCTATAGTAAAGAATTAGATTCTAGTTATCATTTATTTAGTATTCTGCAAAATGACAGCTAGAATCTGATTGGTTGCTATAGGCAACATCTGCACTTTTTCAAACCCGCAGTTTAGTAAATATATCCCTTAGTATATTACCTCAAAGTTGACCAATTTATAATTGCTTAGAATTCTGGGAATAATCACCCAAATTTAGCACCAAATTTATTAAGTTGTGTTTAGTTTGATGAAGAGCAGTCTATGTAGAAAAAAACATTCATAGGTATTTCAATTATTCAACTTATTCCTGATGGAGTGTCGTGCATTTTTTAAAGTCCCAATAAATATAGTTGTTGATATATAAAATCTTATACTCTTTTCAGTGTACGTTTCAGCTATATCAGTGTAACAACTTAATAAACATTGCACGGTGGCTTAGTGGTTAGCATTTCTGCCTCACAGCACTGGGGTCATGAGTTCAATTCCTGACCATGGCCTTATCTGTGTGGAGTTTGTATGTTCTCCCCGTGTTTGCGTCGGTTTCCTCCGGGTGCTCCAGTTTCCTCCCACACTCCAAAAAACATACTGGTAGGTTAATTGACTGCTAACAAATTGACCCTAGTCTGTGTGTCTGTCTGTGTCTGTCTCTTTGTGTGTGTTAGGGAATTTAGACTGTAAGCTTCAATGGGGCAGGGACTGATGTGAATGAATTCTCTGTGCAGCGCTGCGGAATCAGTGTCGCTATATAAATAAATGATGATGATGATGATGATGTCTTTTTAGTGGCAGGAAACTGACACAATGGTTCACTTCTATGTCTTAATGCGAATATGTAGATTTTTAATTTTCACCTGACCTAAAGCGTTTGTCTTACAGCCTCAGGAGGCGACATCAAACAAATGGCAGTTGGATAAATGGTTGAACAAAGTCAATCCAAACAAGAACTCTATTCTCAACAAAGCACAGATTACCTCTGGTGGGGTAAATGAGGTCGGGCAGACCTGTGACAAAGTTTCTGAAGTTTGTCAGTCAACTCACAATGACAAGGATGACAGGAGTCCTGTCAGAGAAGATCGCACAGCGTTAGGAAATACTACTACAGTTGTTGTTGCTGCTCCTGTTGAAAACACTTCTCATAGAAGAACAGCTTGCAGAAAGCTCACAAAGAGGGCAGAGAGGACATCTAGTGGAGATCATTTTAACTGCCACAAGCTAGATGACACTTCTCTAAGCCCAGGAATTCCTGGGAATGAGATACCTGACCAGACTAAAAATAGGTTCACTTGTAATAGCAGGGGACTGCATAGAAAAGAACCTAGGACGGCTCTATTTGGTTGTAAAAGTAGATGGACTCAAATAACTAGATCGGCTCCAAAATCCAAGGAATTCATTGAGTTCTTAGAGCAATCTTCGGAACAAAGCACAGAGACAGAACTAAAGATACCTCCTCTTTCTAAAAATATATCAGCTTTCCAATCAGAAAATAACCACAGACTTAAAGAGTGTGGAAGTAATAACATAGGCCACAATAAATCTTACAGCACACACAGCTGTGTTAATACGAGGAATACAAGTGATATTGCCCCAGAGTTGGAGGAACAGTTCTACACACTAGTTCCCTTTGGAAGGAACGACAGCGTATGTTCTGTGAAGGGCAGCGATGAGATCAAATCACTTTGGGTCAGGATTGATTTAACTCTTTTGTCAAGGATTCCACAGGACAACCTCAGTATGAATACCAGCACAGAGAATACACCCACTTCACCTCAAAATAAATGTTTACCTCTAGCAACAGATAACGCTTTGCTGAAAATGCGACGAAAGCGCAAGGTACGTGCACACATACCAGTATACAATAATGGCCATACTTTTGGTTGCATTCCAACATTCTGTTGATTTCCAATAACATGATCTTCAAACATTATTATTGATTTTCCTGTTGTGGCATTCTTTCAACAAATGGAAAAACTTACAGTAGACTAGCCTGTCTGCCAATTCCTATTTTAATTAATACATAAAAGAATGTGGATAAGGAAGTCCTAGCTACGCTTTACAGTTGAACTAAAACCTACAGCTCACAAATACATACATTAGAACCAGCTTCAATATATGTATATTTCCCCACCACCAGGCAGCAGAAAAACTAAAAACAATTATTTACAAATCATCATATTTGGCAGGAATTGAATTGCCGGTGATGTGGTGCGCAGATATTGTGCCGTGTACATTGCTAGCTATTATGCTAGAAATTTCTGTCAAATCTCCGCTGTGAAATGTCTCACGGACGTTCCTGAGACATTTTGCAGCTAATTGAATTATCCCCTTTGTGTCATGAATTTTAAAAAAAATGTGTGGAGTTTCCTTTTAACTCTAGTCCCACTTATATTATCAAATCACCACAGTTTTATTCTAATAATGACTTACGTTACTCAACTTACTTTCACAGTAACTCTTCATTCTAAATACTTGTCATTTGATCATGTAGTATGAAATGCCAACCAGACACTGACATATATAGAGCTTGGTGGTAGTGATTTTCATAGCACCGTTGCATCTACAGGAGGCTGTAATTTAAAGTGCCCCTTACACAACCTTTGCAGGCTACTCCTTCACATCACGCAGATTTCCATGGCCCAAATTTTCACCAAATCATATAAATGTATAAAATAGATAAATAATTTAAATTCTGCTGCCTTAGACCTGGACCTTTGCGCAAATCTGTGCATGTATCCGTCCATTATCTAGTGCTGCATATTAAAGACTTGATAAGTTATAATGTAGTATAATAATGAATAATATAATGTATCATGAAGTATATTTTGCTACACTCTGTCTACATTCTGTCCATGCACCTACTGAAGGAGGCACTCCCAACCTAAAATGGCAAATAAAGAACTATAATTTGCACTTTGCCACATAACAAGTGTACAGTAATACCAAAAGTTTTGAGAATGATACAAGTATTAGTTTTCACAAAGTTTGCTACTTCAGTGTATTTAGACCTTTTTCTCAGATTTTTCTATGGTATATTGAAGTAAAATTACAAGCATTTCATACGTGTCAAAGGCTTTTATTGACAATTACATTAAGTTTATGCAAAGAGTCAATATTTGTAGTGTTGACCCTTCTTTTTGAAGACCTCTGCAATTCACCCTGGCATGCTGTCAATCAACTTCTGGGCCACATACTGACTGATGGCCTCCCATTCTTGCCTAATCAGTGCTTGGAGTTTGTCAGAATTTGTGGGTTTTTGTTTGTCCACCTGCCTATTGAGGTGTGACCAGATGTTCTCAATGTGATTAAGGTCTGGGGAGTTTCCTGGCCATGGACCCAAAATTTTGATGTTTTGATCCCCGAGCCACTTAGTTATCACTTTTGCCTTATGGCAAGGTGCTCCATCATGCTGGAAAAGGCAGTTTGTTTGTCTTTGATGGTTGGGAGAAGTTGCTCTTGGAAGATATTTTGGTACCATTCTTTATTTGTGGTTGTGTTCTTAGGCAAAATTGTGAGTGAGTCCACTCCCTTCGCTGAGAAGCAACCCCACATATGAATGGTCTCAGGATGCTTTACTGTTGGCATGACACAGGACTGATGGTAGCGCTCACCTTTCCTTCTCCGGACAAGCGTTTTTTCTAGATGCCCCAAACAATCTGAAAGGGAAGTCATCAGAGAAAATGACATTACCTCATTCCTCAGAAGTCCAATCCCTGTACCTTTTGCAGAATATCTATCTGTCCCTGATGTTTTTCCTTGAGAGAAGTGGCTTCTCTGCTGGCCTTCTTGACACCAGGCCATCCTCCAAAAGTCTTCGCCTCACTGTGCGTGCATATGCACTCACACATGCCTGCTGCCATTCCTGAGCAAGCTCTGCACTGGTGGTGCTCCGATCCTGTAGCTGAATCAACTTTAGGAGACGGTCCTGGCCTTATTCGCAACTATTGAACCTTTCTCCTTGAAGTTCTTTATAATTTGATAAATGATTGATTTAGGTGCAACCTTACTAGCAGCAATATCTTTGCCAGTGAAGCACTTTTTGTGCAAAGCAATGATGACTGCACGTATTTCTTTGCAGGTAACCATGGTTAACAGAGGAAGACCAATGATTTCAAGCACCATCCTCCTTTTAAAGCTTCCAGTCTGTTATCCTAACTAAATCAGCATGACAGAGTGAACTCCAGCCTTGTCCTCGTCAACACTCTCACTTGTGTTAACGAGAGAGTCAGTGACCAAATGCCAGCTGGTCCTTTTGTGGCAGGGCTGAAATGCAGTGGAAATGTTGTTTTTGGAATAAAGTTAATTGTCAGGGCAAAGATGGACTTTGAATTTATTTGCAGTTCATCTGATCATTCTTCATGACATTCTGGTGTATATGCAAATTGGCATCATAAAAACTAAAGCAGCAGACTTATATTTGTGTCATTCTCAAAACTATTGTCCATACGATATGAAATATCTTGAAAAATGAAATAGAAACTTACAAAAGGGAAAATATATTTTTTGGGGATGTGACACATATGTTTAAATATTCTGTACTTCACAAATTATGCCTATCAGACAATGTATGAAAATACTTTTCTAAAACAGTATGAATTGTATTGTCAAACTTTTCATATATTTGTAGTAAATTATAAACTGCGTCAATACAGACTGCTTTATCTAACCCATTAGTTCATTTGAGTCACTGCTTTCTTGCACTTATTATGTACTTCCTGCAGATGTAGGTGCTTACTAATGGTCAAGTAATTGCTGTACTGTACCAGCCTCTACAAATGCTTTTATGGGATCTAATTGTTATGTATTTTGCAATGTTCTGAGAGTGCACTGAGATGAATGCTAGGAGAGAACATATCTATAATCTGTGACTGGGTAAAAGAGAAAATCGGTCCTATGTAATATGTTTTTTACATAAATGATTCTAATGGTAGTAATGGCATGGAACATATCTTGTTTTTTTCACCTACACTCCACTGTAATGCTGAAATCATCAGCATTTATTTGTAATATTTTATTTAACTTTATTTAACGTTTATTAGCATTCAGTGTTGCAAATTATTCCATTTGGGGGGCAAGCAGCTTTTTTTTACATTTTTATATTGATCTGCTATTCTTCCTCTTTGGTGTGTTGCCATCAACTGAGAGCATTTATTGCAGTGGCGCACGCAGGGGGGTTCTGAGTCTCCAGAAACCCCCCCCTGCGCTAACTAAGTGGCCGCCATAGCGGCACTATCCTATACAGCAGCCGTGGCTGCTGTATAGGACAGCGCTGCCGATACGGAGCTGCAGCGCAGCTCTCTCGTGTGGTTTTTGGGGTTTTTTTGGGTCGGGGGGGGGACAATCCTGCGTGCGCCCCAGCATTGACTGACTACATTTTCTCATGGTTAGTTACAGCAATAAAAACAATTTAGAGAAAATTACTATATAACTAATGAGATAATTATTTAAGCTATGTAAAAAAATATATATATTTTGCACAGTTTTTAACTACCAACATTAGCAATGCACACGCATATAGTGTACATATTGCTATATATAGGGGCTAATGCAGGGTGAGTACTACACCAGTTTGTTAGTTTATCTTGCATGAAATCGCAGTGCTCATGCTTGGAAAAGTGACTGCACGTATGATGTGCCTATGCAGATTTACATGGATACTTATGGCTGATTGTGCCTAAGGAGACGGGATGTGGGAGGGGCACTCTAACATAGGCTGAGTATAGGTGTGTTCTCGTATACACATCTATCTATAACGTATTATGTGCATGTAGTCAAGGGCAAATGAAGGATGATCATGATGACTATCGCCAGCAATAGTGAACCACTTGTGATTGGCTGTTTGTGAATACTCCGCTGAAGCTGATATGTGCTTTCTTCTTTGGATGTGCATACAGCCTTTGTGTGTGTGTTTAAGCAAAGGTATTTTAATTTTCACATATGCGAGACAGGGAGTTGATTCTCCTATATTACAGAGGATTTTGATGTTTTATTGATGTCCAATAACAAATAATTATTTTCTAATGAAACAGATGGTTATAAAAATGGGTGTAGGTATATGTGATGTATGCCTGGCATAAACCAAGTGCATAAGCTACTGGCGTCTGCACATATTTAGTGATAGTTACATGTTTGCATAAGCCTGCAATTTTTTAGTAAATTCAATTTGTGCCTGCAATTTGGGGCGCAATTGCAGCCAAGTCTGTATCAGACCCATATATGTTAGAGATCATTGATTATCTGTTCAACAAATGTTTTATCTGACTTTTTTGTTGTTGAATCTTTTATTTATTAACAGTCAGAGTGTAGCAAATACCAATAAAAAGGTAACAAACTTCAACAAATAGCTGAATTGATATAATAACATGTCAGCAAAAAAAAATAAACATTTTACATACGAGTCTGTGAATTATAATTAACTAGTCTTAAATAACCAATTTTAAGTATAGGTAGGAGAGAAGGAAAGAAGGGAGGTAAGGATTGGCGTTACTGAACCTTAAGGAGACGAGGGTGAAGCGAGGGAATGGGAGGCGTATGTCAAATGGCCCAAATCTTAAGAGAAGAATAACGATCAGATAAAAGGGGAACGTGGGTTAAAGAATAACCACCATGGACTCCATATTTTATCTAAAGATTTGGCTGAATTTTTAATTATGCTAGTCATAATCTCCATCAATTAAAATCAGGAACTAGAATGCACATTTTCTAATTCATTGAGGAAATATGAACTAGTTACTCTGGTGCAAGTTCTAAGTAGGTCATCTCCTCTATATGCAGGCAGTATGATATTTTGCTGTACTTTATTTTATATCACTGCTATCTGAAATTAAACGTGATACAATTGTTTATAAATTAGTGAATTTTACTGACAATGGTAACGTAAGGAACATGTTATTTCCTATAAATAAAACAGTATTATCATTGTATTACCAGGGTTTAAAAACTGTGGTGTCAGGGCATAACATAAACTTTATTACATTAGAACTTTCTGGCAGTAGCGGAACTGCCCCTCCCCCTCTTCTTTGTGGCAGAAAACCCCAAATAATACAAAGGGCAGTGTAGTTTCTCTCCTGGGTCTCTTTAAAAAGTTATTTTTAGTTAACATAACACGTTTTACTTTTGATATGGCCACTTTATCATTAATATGTCTATTAATGTGTCGGTACAAAATACCTATGTGTGACAAGGTAATACTGATTTCTGCTAGTTAATTTGCTGGACGTTTACTGCAAATATACCACAATATGCCCTCTTTAAACAAATGTTTATGTTGTGCAGTTTGAAAGAGAAGGCTCTCAGATGACAAAGAAGAATCATGTTGAAATGGAAGACAGATTACGTTTCCCTGTGGACAATTATGATACATCAAACAGCGACAGCACAAACACCAACAGGTAAAGAGTTCCCCCTGTTACGCCACCAGCAGATATGATGCTGTCTTTATTTTTCTGTTTCCTAAGAAGAGACTTCATTCAGTGATAATCATTGTGGTAGGTACTGCAGATTTGTCATATGCAGCTGTTTTCTATAGGTATAGCTAAAATATTAGTACTTTCAATAAATGATTCCAATGAGTAAATAATGATGATATTTCTCCATTATTTTTTACTTAAATCTGGCTGTGTTTTAATAAATGAAATGTACTTCAACTATTATCATTAATGTGTTAAGAAGCACCACCTGATCTTTATGCTTCTACTAGTATGGTGGTATTCAGGGCCGGACTGGCCATCTGGCACTTCTGGCAAATGCCAGAAGGGCCGATGGCCAGATGGGCCGGTTACTAGCTGGCCGACCCCATTGCTCAGCGCACAGACTGTCATGCCGGAATTCGGCATGACAGTCTGTGCGCTGAGCGATGGGGTCGGCACTACACTTACTGATTGCAGCGCGTCCCCTCCTCCCCTCCGATGAATGGATGATGTCACATGGGACGTGCACCATGTGATAGGTGCCGTCCCATGTGATAGAAGACACTACAGAGCGCGCCGCGGAGTGCACAAGGTAAGAAGGGGGGGGGGGGTAACACCTCCTTTTGTGGAATCAAGTTTTCTTATGTTACAAATGCTTGACTAGACATAGTGCTTACCGTCACATCATCTGAAACTATATTTTAAGCTTCTGATTTAATATATTGTACCAAATGCCCTGTTAAAGTCTAAATAAGCTATATCTACCGATCCACCCTGATTTATCACTTTACTTACCTAGTCAAAAAACATGATTTGTTTGATATGATATCTCAGCAGCAAATTCATGCTGCCATGGGTCTTGCAACTTGTTTGACTCTAGTTTGTCTGCCTTTGTCATTCTCCACTCACATGGAATTACACCAGTCAGCAACAATTGTTTAAAATGTTTCATTAATGGTTCTGCAAGCACTAATGCTAATTCTGTATTACTCTTGGATGTATACCATCTGGTACTAAAGACTTATCTACTTAGAATTTAGTAAGTTCAAGTAGTGCCTCTTGTATTATTTATGATATGTTTGTGTTGTAAGTTTTTGGTGGAATGATGACTTCTGTGCAGAGTTAAGGCAAACTGGAATAAATCACCCGACGCCCCAATATGCACAGACAAAATCAATCTATCCCAGCTTTTTTGTTCCTTAATTCCTTAAGTGTGTTTAGCACAGATGGATGTATTTGCTAGACATAGTTTCATGTTATCTTTCTGTCTAGTCTCTGAACATACCTAGGGAGTTGTGCCAGCACCCACTCTTCTGTCCCCTGCCTCCGGAAGGGGGGACCTCAGAGGGTTCAATGGGGTGGGAACCACAGGGCCACACCATTCACCCTAAGTCATGGAGAGGAGCCCATAAGTGGAGGTGACAAACAAAGAAATGAATTAAAAGATAAGTGATGAGTGTGTACGGGGAAGGGGGGGGGGTAGTTTGTGTACAGGGGATCTATGATAGGTTTTGTGAGTGTGACAGGGGATCTATGATAGGTTTTGTGAGTGTGACAGGGGATCTATGGTAGGTTTTGTGTGTGTGACAGGGGATCTATGGTAGGTTTTGTGTGTGTGACAGGGGATCTATGGTAGGTTTTGTGTGTGTGACAGGGGATCTATGGTAAGTTTTGTGCGTGTGACAGGGGATCTATGGTAGGTTTTGTGTGTGTGACAGGGGATCTATGGTAGGTTTTGTGTGCGACAGGGGATCTATAGTATGTGTGCGACAGGGGATCTATAGTATGTGTGCGACAGGGTATGATTATAGTGTGTATGTGTGTGACAGGGTATCTATAGTATGTGTGTGTGTGGGCCAGTGTATGACTATAGTGGGTGTGTGGGCCAGTGTATGACTATAGTGTGTGTGTGTGTGTTACAGTGTAACTATAGTATGTTTTGTGTGTGACAGGGTATGACTATAGAGAGTGTATGCGTGTGACAGGGTATGACTACTGTATGTGTGTGGGGGCCGGTGTATGACTATAATGTGTGAGGGGGGATGGTCTTAATATAATGTGGGAGATAGGCTATTAATCTAATGGTGAATTGCAGGTAGGGGCTAATTATTGGGTGCTATTTTATTTGTGGGGTGATGGTGGGGCAATTAAATAATGGGGCCTAACAATTTAAGATGGAGTGATTGGATTTTTAATTTAATGCTGGGGTGGTTTGGGAGCTAATAATTGAATGTGGGGCTGTTTGGGGAAAATGAGGTCTATTTATTAAATGTGATTATGAGTTAATGCCTGGGGTGGTTGTGGGAAATGGATATATTTATTAAACGTATATGCTATTTAATTTCTTGCTGGACTTGTTTGGAGAGAGGTAAATAGTTGTATTTATTAAATGGGAATACTATTTAATGTCAGGGCTAGTTGGAGGGAAATTGATGTATTTATCAAATGTGAATACTTGTATTTTAATGTTGGGGCAGGAGTGAGGCCTAATTTTAAAACGTGGATGCTATATTGATTTAACACCGGGGCTAAATTTCATGTACTCATTTTTTTTTCCAAATAGGGCATCCAACATTCCAGGATCCAGACAAGCAGCAACTGATCTAAAGACACCAGCAGCCACAAGTGGTGACAATGACAAGACAGGTAGGAGAGACCAGGACAGTCTGCCAACTGTTCTGAATTTGGTGGGTGACTGTCCCGCTTAGTCAGGATTTTGTCTGACTACAAGAACAGTTGGGAGATATGTCCTGCTTCACACTGTACTGCTTGCTAAGGCAGAACTGCGTGCACCTAACAGTAGTGCACACAGTATTGCCTGTGTATTTGTCAAAAATGTGTCTAATAGCCAAATTACATCATAGGAGCCCCCCTGACTTAAGTGCCTGGGTCCCCCGAGCCTTAATCCAGTTCTGGTCAGCAGGAGGAATCTGTGCTCCCAGTCCAGGGCAGGACACAGCCTGCAGAGCAAGCCGAGGAGATCTAAGTTGCATGAGATTTATTAATCTCGTGAGACTAAGAGCTTCCCTGCTCACTCAACAGGAATGTCAGCAGCGTTAGAAGCATTGATAAGTACAGTGGGCTAGGGGTGTCATAATGTGTCTGGTGGGGTGACGTAATATGGATGGGGAGGGCCTGATAAATGTAATGTTTTATTATAATGTATGTATCAACGCACCATTTTGACCACGCCCCCAACATAATATAGCCACGCCCTTGGCGGCGCACCAAATGCGCTGTGGCACGTGTTTTTTTTTCCTGCTCATCAACAGAGGTGGGCCCGTGTGCTTTAAATGCCAGGGCTGATTTTTAGTCCCAGTCCGGCCCTGGTGGTATTGCATTCAACACTAGCTGAAACACAGAAAACAGGTCCCCAGTAGAATATGAACAACTGATGTTATTCATACTTGCCAACTGTCTCTGAATGTCAGGGAGACTCCCTGAAATAGGAGTGATCTCTCTCACTCCCTGAGGAGTCTGGCATTCTCCCTGATACTGAGCCAGTACAAGCCGTGGTTGGCTTCACCATCTGTGGCATGAAGCCAACGAGGAAAAGTTGGCAAGTATGTTGTTAAATGCCCAACACCCCCTACTTCAGAGTTGGTGTAGTCCTGTGCCTCCCTAGGCCGACATGTTATGTACATCCCTATCTGTTTGATATGGTGCTGCATCAGCTCACTCGTTAATTAAGTCTGGATTTGATATAACTATCAGATTGTCATGTTGTAATTTAAGAAATATAGCACCCACAATTCCTTGACCTTCTATGTCTTTTTTTCAGCTTTGAGATGCATCTAACAAAATCTGAGAAATGTCTATCTCCTCTGCCTTTCTTTCCTGATGAGCCTAAACTGAAATGTACAAGTAATGGCTTCTCCTCTGCAAGCAAAAGGGATGGACATACTGTGCCTTCCTATGTTTCTTGCAACCAACATCATAGGCAAGAGAACCAGTCACATGCTCGACAGGTAATTTAATTTCTATAATAATCTGAACTAAAATCCTGAGGACTCATTCCTAGTTATGCTTTCAATCAGGGTTTTTCCTAGGCTGTGGTCCACTTAGTGAATACTTAGAGTTATATGGGTCATTTATTAATATGGAAACTACAAGAAAAATATCACGTGACGATGTAAATATACCATGCACTAAATGCAAGTATGGGAGAATGGAACAGGTGAAATATGCTTTAACACTTTAAAATAAAACATTTAGAACTGTAATAGATTTAAGTTGGTGACTCACAAGTGCAAAGAAATCTTTCAGGTTGTCTTGAGTTCGAGTAATGACGTGTCGGCTTGAGTTTGCACATAAGTGTATTTGTGCAAAATAAAGATGCGTATTAGTGCAAAATTGAAGTACTGTGCATGCGTAAAACTTGCATTCATATTTAGGGTTGCACATATCTTACACTTGCATCCCCTTGCATAAATGTGCAGTACAGAATGGGCATACAGGCTCAGAAAATCCCGTTAGATATGATTCAGTGGGCAATATCAGGTCTAAAAACACAACCTGATTTTAAAACTATAATAGTGAGAGTGAGTGTTTTCCATTGAACACTATCTGTAGCTATTCTGGCTTCCCAATGTTGGCTATTTGTGGCTGATTTGAAATCCTCTTTATTGGTTTTAAAGAAGAGAAAACAACAACAATAAGGACATTGAACATATAAACAATTCCATAAATTAAGGCATCACAATATAAATGATGACATCAGCTTAACTTATCGGTATAAAAATTGGTTAGATATATTAGTCAAAACAGGCATTCTATGTGCATAATGATGAACAATGACGATATTATAATGGAATATCTAGGAATCATCAGCATCCATAAATGAGAAAAAAAAAATCCAATGGGGTAATAGGGGATAAGGGGATAGTAACAGGAGATAGTGAAGGATTGGTGGTAGTTTTTGTGGTTGAAATAAATGTGGTGTTCATTAATGTAACTTTCACATTAGTGCAATTTTCTCTGGCAACAATAAAATTAAATATATTTTGCTTTTGTAATTACAGTAGAATAATTCTATGTTTATTTTTAGAGATCACTTCCTATCCCCTCAGGAAGTACCACTACTGTGCATAATAGAGGGGACCAACAGTCGGATAGTTGTTCACCAGTACTCAATGGGCATAGAGATGCAAGGAGAACTAAACAGTTGGTTGATAGCACAACGTGAGTATTACTACTGTTATACAGTTTAGTGTATTTTATTTCCAGATAAATAAGTATATAATCCTATCAACAAAATGAAGGTATAACCTACAGATATGTTTTTGAAGAAAAAAAGCTTATAGTAAAGCATATATCCTATCTTAATTTAGGTGGCACAGTCCTGATTTGATGGGACCATCTTGTCGTCCCAAAAATTCTTTAGCTTTAAAGCATCTTTACCATTACATCTGTGCATTTCCATTCAATGGTCTTCTTCAGGGAGCAGGGGTGATTGGAGGCTTCCTAGCACTTCAGAAATGCTAGGTACACCTCCAGATCACGTACCCAGTGCCGTAACTAGACATTTTGGTGCCCTGGGCGAGACAGGGCACCGGCGCCCCCCATCTAAGTGGGAGTGTCATTTTCTGAGTGGGCATGTCCAACCTCCTGTGGGGGCGTGGCTAGCGCTTTACCAGTGCTAGACAGCACTAAAACCCCCTCCCTCTCCATTCTGGCTTTGTAGGGATATTTATGTAATGAGCATTCATAGAATCACAGTACTTTCAATTTTTGCTTCATTTTTGCAGAAATGTAAAATGGTAAAGAAAGAGTATTTAGGGCACAGGGCAGGGGAGTGTTTTACTGTTTATAGGGCTGCTCCATACATTCCCCCCCCCACCCCCACACAGACGGGTTTAGTTTTGCATGTCTTTGGAGGTAGCTGACAATAGGCATCAGACCAGTCATTCAGTGGGTCTCATGATGATCCTTCTTGTTGCACATATTGCAGAAAATTGCATTTTTAGCTTTGTTTGGAATAAAATTCTTAAAATGTACGTTACTTACACATGTTACTAACACAAGAAGTTAATTGAATAACTTAATGAAGTTCATGGTCCTTACGTTCTATTAGGATGGACTTTAAAGTGATGTTTTTGCACATTTCAACATTTCAAATTGGGCCCACAATCCTGGAAACGCTCTGTGGGGCAGTTCTCAGATACAGAATATGGGGGTGCTCCCATACAGGTGAGGGAAGAGGAACATGCGTAAAAAAAACTGCAGGGGTACAATTTTCTCAGGTTTTCTGATTTAAGTCCAATACTACAATAATTAGCTTCATTAAACTAATAATAAATACCTGAAAATAAATCCACCAAGATGTTCTGTACAATGATGATGATGATGAAGATGACAAAGTTAAAGCCACACCTGCCACAATCACCTCTTTAACTCTCACTCAGATAACCAACCAGCGCTGCTCACCTATTTCTAGTCACACCCAGCGTTGCCCGCTAACCCCAAAAAACGGGAACTGGTCCTGTTTGCAATGAGAGGTTTTCTTGCACATAGGTCAGAAGAAACTAAAGACCAGCAAAACTGCGGCACCGTTTTCAAATGACTGAAATGGAAATAGCATTCACCACACTAATGGTTTTGGGTACAAAACTCTGTTTTTAATCCCTGTCCCTCTTTTGTCCTCTATATTCTAAAACCGAAATTCTGATACATTTTAGAATTATGTAATGTGTAGGTAAAATGTGGTGACAAATAGAAAATGTTGGGAGCATTTGATATTATCACCTACTGCCCCTAGTCCAGTCCGGCCCCAAACGTTTACTGCTGTCCATATGGGAGGGGTGCCAGTAAGTAGAGTGCCAGTGGAACGGTGTCTTTCTCTCTGCTCATCTGCTCCCAGCAGCATCATGACCTCTGATGCTGCAGGGACAGAGGGCAGAGTTAAAAAGTAGGAGGAGCCGGGTGCCGGCCGCCATCTTGGATGCGCCGGGCGGCCGGCAGTCTGAATCTGAGGTCTGGTTTTTTTTTTCAAATTTTTTTTCAGTGCTCACTGCGCCCCCTTGGGACTGCGCTCGGGGCGGTGGCACCGGCCGCACCGGCCTCGTTACGGCTCTGCACGTACCCTTTGGTGTGCGCAACGCAGCTTCGTGGCTGTTCCCAACATTATCCCGAAGCAAATCAGAATAATTTATTACGTATCGGTCAGTATTCCTCCCAAATTGCAGACAAATGGAGTACCTATTTCAGTACACACTCTCGTACTCAAAATCAATTTGGAAACATAATGCTGGGTAGCAACTGCATCACTTAGGGACCACTATTTAGTCTTTCCATCCATCATATTAAATAAAACTGTCTAGGCAAATGGCCTCCTTCTGCCTTGGAAAATTTAACATTTATGGTCTGGATATTGACAGTGGTCCAGGGATGTCATGGTATTTCTGTTAGTTGGCAATCAATTAGAATATGCTTAAAAATAAAAATAGCTGTGGATCCCTTGAAGTTAAATTCAGAACCTCTCCTAACTTCAGAAAGGAGACATCTAAAATTAGTGTTATACTATTAATGCTTTCTTGCTTATGTAGACACGTGCACATATATTGGCAAAATTCTGATAAGAAATGGACATAAACCAAAGCTAAAAACAGCACAAAATACTTTATCTTACATTACAATATACATAAGGGGGAAACAATTACACTTCATTTACCCTAATGTAAAATGTCATTGCTGAAATAAAGTACTTGGTGGTTTGAGGTTCTCACAGGATTTTCACGCACAACAAAGTCAGAGAATGGTGCACAAAACAAAAAATATCTGGTCAGTGGCGATTCTGTAATCAAAAATGCCTTTTTAATGTGAAAAGTCAGAGAAGAATGGAGAGACTGGTTTAAGCTGACAGGAAGGCGATAGTAACGCAAACAATCGTGCCTGACAACAGAAGAGAAGAGAATAACTGAACACAAAGCAAGTTGAAGTGAATGGGCTGAAGCAGCAGAAGGCCACACCAGGTTCTGTCCAGCTAAGAACAGATTGCCGAGGCTACAAAAGGCACAGGTTCACTCAAAGTGGACAGTTGAAGATTGGAAAAATGTTGTCTGGTCTGACAAATTTTGATTCCTGCTGTGACGTGCAGATGGTATGGTCAGATTTTGGCTTAAACAACATGAATCCATGGATCCATCCTATCTTGTGCCAATGGTGCAGGCTAGTGGTGGTGTAATGATGTGGGGAATGTTTTCTTGAAACACATTAAGCCACTTAATATTGATAAATTAAAAATAAAGAAAAATTAAATTATGCATCTTTTTTTCAGGCACACAGCATTGATTTAATACCAGTTGAGTATTGTTGCTGACAATGTGCATCCCTTTATGGCCACAGTCTACCTATCTTCTAATGGTTATATCCAGGAGGATAATATCAGAAAGCACAAGTCATCTCAAGCTGGCTCCACAAACATGATAGTGACTTCAGTTTACTGCAATAGCCTTCACAGTTGCCAGATTTTAATCCAATAGAGCAACTTCAGGATGTGGTGGAACAGGAGTATCAGTATCAGCAGTCTTAGACATCACTGGCCTCCCTCCAACACTCAGCAGTCCACTGATTGCTGACCTTCCCAATTAGAATCCTTAACGGAACCCAGTAACCTCCACTACTGATGACACAGGCAGGGAATCACCAATCAACCAGCGACAGCTGACCATACCTTCCACGGCCGCCGCACCGTTTCGGATAAATCCACAGGGAGGGGGGAAGGGGCTATGGATCAACACCGCCGCCTCTCTACTCCGTCTCCTCCCCTCCACTCACTGACTGTCGGGCGTGACATCATCATCACGGCCCGACAGGGTCAGTGAGCGGAGGAGAGGACACGGAGCAGAGAGAAGCAGCTTTATGGAGACAAGGTAAGGAAAGACGTGAGGAGGAGGGAGGAGGGTGCCGATTTTGACAGTGTGCCGGGTGCCGTATTTTAAAATGTGCCTGCGGCGGGGGGGGGGGGGGGGATGCCGATATTTAAAGTGTGCCTGCGGCGGGGGGGGGGGCGCCGATTTTGACAGTGTGCCTAGGGCGCCAAGGAACCCTAGCACCGGCCCTGGATACTCCTGCTCCAGGACTATAATAGAAAGTATAGCAGCTATTTGTGTTTCTTCAACTCCTGTGTCCAGTCTCCCAGACAGCAACACACCCACACCTGCATTTCCACCTTGGGTGTTTTCAGCAGAGTCCTCATACCAGCAAAATACTCTGCTACTTTCACAGAGTGAACCAACTACACTGGGGCACGATCTGGGTCCTCACTGAGTGAAGTCCATATCCTCTTGCGGGTCTCCCTGGTGAAGTTTGGTTTGGGTCTTAGACTTTGCACCAGTGTATTTAGTTGTGCTAATCCCTCCTGCTAGTTATTATCATCTGTGTGTGTGTACTCTGCTACACTATACTGTCTATCTTTGCAGGTAGATATATAGTGCATAGCTGTTTAACAAGCCAAAATGTCAGGAGTGGAGCAGACAACAGAATCCTTTAAATAAGCCGGGTCAAATACAGAGAGACAGAATAAGGTCATGTTACAAAGGCACATTGGATCAAACAGGAACTATCACCAGCATTGGTATGCTGCAAGGAAAATGTTTATAAAGGCAGCAACACCAAACACAGATTGCAGGATAATTAGCTGCATGGGTGTGGTAAGTAATAGCACAGCTTATTCAACCAGACTGGTAGCTAAAGAGAAGCTTGTTGCTATTTACCTAGCAACCAGCTGAATCAGTGAACTGCAGATGGTTGCAGCAAAAATGCACAGATGACATATCAGACAACAAGGAGAGATCCTATTTCTTAACAATTATGTAATACACGCTGTTCAGACAGTGCCAACACCTCTGTGAACCTTATTGCATGTTCACAGTGTTCAAACAGTGCCAACACATCCATGTACCTCATTACGCACTATGCGCTGTCCAACCAGTGCTAACACCTTTGTGTACTTTAGTACACTCTATGCATTGTCCGGGCAGTGCCTTCAAACTCTGTGTACTTTGTTATGCATGAAGAATTAACATTGTTCTTTAGGCAAAGTTACTAGAAAGGTGTACCTAATAAAGTGGGCACTTACATATAAACTTTATATATAAATAATGTAAACAGTACTGAAAAGAAATGTTTTGTTCCAAGGGTAGTTTAAAAACATGTTGATGGAGGGATAGGAGTCCCTCATAAGGGCCATCTCAGTGGGGCTTATCTAATTCACCACAGAAGAAATTATCCTGCAGTGATATTAATGTATTAGATGACGTTGTCATGGGCTAAGCAGGTGGTCGGAGCTCTTTTAGAGGTCTACTTATAGGTTTGAAAATTGTAAAGCAGATATTCTCATTTATCAAACCCTTAACACAGAGGATTTTTATCAGTAGAAGGGTATAGAAAGCATGACATCTAAAGACATCACATGTTGGTCAGAAGGTGGGTGTGTTTACATGTTATGCTTCATGCTAGATGTAATGATGGTTTCATGGAACTGATTAATTTGTTTCTTCCATGTTACAAAAACTTTTGTAAAGATAATGGCAGAAAGAATTCCATTCATTTCTGTAGATGCATAATATCCATGTTGGCCACAGTATACTCATTTGATGAGCATGGCTGTGGCTTATTTGGAAACAGAATTTGTATCCAGACTTTCTATCTCAAAGCCCATCCCAAAATCAAGGTGTTCTGATGGAATGATTGTAAAGGTTGATTCTCGAACCTAACAGATCCACCATCCAGTGTGGTTTCCCCTATTCATCAGGTTCTGAACTGGGATCATCCTGGATCTATCAACAGATCAGGAGGTGCTATTTCTGTTGGACCATAGAGACCGTAACCAGCCCTCAAGTTAAAATTGGTTACCATGAGTGTTTTTGGGACAACCTGGGCAATGGTTTAGCCATGAATACCCTTGAGTATTAAAATCTGTTAATTCACAATATTCATTAGTCTCTATTCTTGTAATACATAGCGCATAGCTGCTCAACTTCTTCAAGTCACAGTTTCACGATAAGAATATGAATTTGGCACTGGTTTTGCAATCAACCCCTTGAGTACCTTGAAATTTGTTGTTTACTTGCTTAAGAATCTTTCATAAGGCTAAGAAGTTGTTTACATATTCTGCCATTTTTTTCTTAAATACATATCTTCTTTCTACATTATAACTATTAATGCTTTTAATATTATGTCCTAAACCATGCAAAGCCCAAGGCTTAGCTGTATTTTGTGGATGTAATTAGGACCATACCAAGGCATTGCAGTACTTTGCTTTTGGTCCTCTGTGGAGCATCCAGAAAAGAATGGAGGCCTGAGATCAGTACATTGCTAGAGATGAATTAAGTGATTCTGTTTTTAGTCTACCAGCATGCCCCATATAAAATTATAGCTCACACCACTGTCAAGGAATCTGAGGCATAAGGTATAAGGGCACAGTTGAGCAACACATCCTTTAGCAAGTGTTGTAGTTCCTCCACAATAAGTGCATTTGGTGGCCATTTCTTACCTAACTTTGGGATATCCCTAATGTGTCTGTGTCCCCCAATTACGTAAGAATATATTTTTTGCACCTTTTAATAAAGTCTTTTTCTACAAAGTGTTTTGCGACATACATACAATACCATCCAAAATCGCCTATATTGTTTAATTCTGTTGGTTGAGCTATTGGCGTGGTGTCTAAGCTCTTGTCTGATAAGTGTTATTTCATCCTTTTTACCTATCTTTCTGAAGATTAAGAAAACTAAAATTATTGCTTGCAGCAAAAGTGATAGTGGGGTATTTGAGGAGTTTATAAAGTCATAATGTAGATGCTATGTAGATGCTAAGCTATAATATTATAGTATTTTAAATAATATAATATACTAATATTATGATAATAATATATATCATATATAGTATATATAATATGAATATCATTGTACAGTACATTAGATACATGACAATACACAACTGTAAATAGCACGTTTATTTCTATGTAACCCTGAACATCGATGACAAATATTTTCTCATTCTCGTCATGTAGGCCTTGCAATGCAGATTACTTTATGCAGGAAGCTAAACAGATGAAGCATAAAGCAGATGCAATGGTAAGAACACATTCTTCCCAGATACAGTATAAATTCATTTTGTCCTAGTAGTTTATGTGCTTGAAGTTATCACCAGCACAAACCACCAAACATAATTATAAAACCTATTACAAGCATGACTGGCTTTGTTAAATTAAGAAATCCTTGTATCATTGAGTGTTTGTGTCAAACAATGATTCTAAAAATAAGTAATTAAGCATTCTCAATGTAAGAAATTTCTTGAAAACTAGATTTATATAGTGTGTAGTGCAATACAAGGCACTAAGAGGGATGATACCACCTTCCCCAAAATCTAGAAAGATGTAAATCATAATCTCAGCTTCAAGCCACCAATTTGAGTGGTTTTTGCATCTTCCCATCTTGATAATTATACATCACATATAAAATAATCATCATAAAAATATAATAATCAATTAATAAAAGCATCTTTGGAATGATGGTGTCCATATTAAGTTAACTGAATAAGATCGACAGCAAAGATCCTTGTCCATTTGAAAGATGAGACTTATTAATTAGAAAAAACAGTTTATTGCCATAAGGCATTGTTAATGCATTCAGTGATTTGATATAACCACTAATATCATATCCTTTTCCATTGTATGTTTTCTCTTATTCAGAGGAATCTGCCATTTAGAATTTCATTCCAGAATCAAGAGGTTAATGGAAAAAAATCCAGATATTTAGCAATATTAGAAGAAATGGAGTTTGATTTTAAGTAATTGATGGAATATCAGCATCCAAGACTTCATTACATATAAAAATAAATTCATCGTTACTAAGGACACCATCATTAATGGCTTTATCAAGTGCATATTTAAGATCACCATTAAAACTTGGCTCAGGATCTTTATCTAAAGCCATACCTGAATCTTTATCATGAAGCATCCGCACACATTGCTATAAGACTCTTTTGTCATCCATCCTCCTCCTTAATCACAATATGGGGTTTATATTTAAGCTGTTTAAAACCAGTTCTTTCTACATAAGTCAAATTGTGATTTCTCTTAATATTAGATGGGATTATCTTGTTGATGTTCCCTAAAACTAGATTGCAGAAAGGATCAATATAAGAATAAGGATTCTTAAATGAGGTATAAATGAGCCATTGCTTGAGAAGAATGCAAATCTAAGTCAGTATTAACCTCTGATGTGCCAGGGCCTGACATATAGGTGGTCCATGATGCATGAGAAAAATTGTATGTTTCCTGACTAGTTTGTGAAGGCCTATAACAATTTTACATTTATTAGGTGCAGATGTAGAAGTAAATTTTAGTCCTTTGGACAAAAGGAAGACCTGGGGTTTTTGTTGATTGTTTACAAGTCAAACTTTCTCTAATTAATTCTCCAATGCAGCCTTTTGGCTAGGGGCTTTTGGGCTGGTGCCGACTTGGTCACAATTGCGTCCCAAATCGTAGACACAATTTGCATTCATTAAAAAGCCACAATTGCGATTATCTCCAAAGCAGCATTTCTCTCAATATGCATGCTGGTCGGCAACAGTAGCATAACCGCCTGGTTTACGGCAGGCATATGTCACCTTCACTTGCACCCATTTGTGACAATGTTTTTAACTTTTTTTTTTTATTTGCAACAAATGCATTTGTTATTAGGCATCAATAAAACTTTTAAAACCTCTATATGGCAGTAACAACTTCCTGTCTCTTGTACAAAAAAAAGGTTTGCTTGAACACGCACTTAACAGCATAATATATGCCTAAGTGATGAAGAAATCACAAGTCAACCAAAGTGGAACATTCACAAGTAGCCAATCACAACCAGTTTGAGAGTGCTAGGGACCGTCATCATCATCCGTTTTTTTCACCTGCCCCTGACCATCTGCAAATAATACGACCTTCTCAAACGCTGTGCATCTTTGCTTCTCAGGCACATATGCGCCTTTGTTCCCATCTACATTTGTTCACAATTGTCCGAAAACACACGCTTATTGTACTTGGCATATGTTAGAATGCCCTTGTCTGACCAATACATGTGCAAGGAGGCGTAAGTGGCAGAATTCTGCATAGGCGCATATGCATGTGCCCACTTTTCTGGGCATGCACATAGAATGTTGCGCAAACTGGCGTAGTACTCACTTTGCAGCAGCCTCTTTATGTATTCCTCTTGCGTCCTAATATCTTTTCTTTGCTGTCTAGGGTTGATTGTTTTGATTTTTTCACACAGTCCATTCATGATAAGGTGCATTATTAAGTTCATTATTGGTTCATTGTACTACTAGTGTCCTGAGTCTGAAGTAAAGTGAATTGAATTTGAATTCAGTATATTGGAAGTTTATATTGCAGGTTCATTCACTGTAAGCAATACAAATATGAATAATAGAAGCAATAATATTGGAGAGCAAGAAACGTATTCCATGTGCATAATAGCAATCATTTCATTTTGAAGAATATTGAGATGGGACAACAAGGCTTTTAGAAAATTCCTCACACTGAGACATATTCTGACGTGATTGCACAAGATTATATAATACATCTATTTTACTTTTTAAAGTCCACAGCTCTAGGTTAATTAATATCCAAATTGCCTTATAAGAGCAGAATTCTATTTTTCCAAACCTGTATAATTTGTTTTTACAAATCTCCAAAGCAGATTTGTCCCACCAACATTAAAGCTAATTATCAATTCCATATCAATACTTCAGCATTTAACTCATAAACAACATCAGTTTTTCAAAATAGCACATCTGCTTTTGCTGATGTACGGCTGTCCTTTCTTCATTTGCAGTACATTTAAGAGACATGGTCAAAACAATCTGCAGAGAACAGGTGAATGGAGTGTGGCATAACGATAAATACAATATTAAAATAATCACCTGTTTGCTGACTCCAGTAGCAATGTGAAAATCAGTAGCAATATAGGGTAGCGATGTGAAAATCAGACACAAAGCAAATAAACAGCAGCTAATAGTAATATGAAAATCAGTAGCAGATTAGTGTAGCAATGGGGAAATCAGTGAAATTCAGAAATACATTGACAGTGAAGTTAACAATAAATCTCAATCAGCATTAAATATATTCATCACTTGGCTCGATTATAAGCTCACACTGAAGGAGCTTGGGTTCCTGTGCTGTATAACATTGCCAAGACAATATGTGGTAAACCATACATTTAAATGATTCTAGCATGTGTATTGGTGTTATTGTATGATTAATTTTAGTTAGTGATTACAATAGAATTTATAAAGTTTGCACCGTGTTATACCTGCCAATCAGTCTACTTCTCACAGTGAGATAATACTTTGTCTTTCTTACCTATTTTCAAACTATACTGTGCTGAATTCAGGATGGTTTTGAGCAGAAATAATGATGTGGGGCCTGATTCATTAAGGAACTTAGACAAGACATTTCTTACTTAAGTCTCCTGGACAAAACCATGTTGAAATGCAAGGGGTGTAATTTAGTTTTCTATTATGCACATAAGTTAAATACTGACTGTTTTTTCATGTAGCACACAAAGGGGGGTATTCAATTGTTCCTCCGGGCGCCGCCGGAACGAGCGCGTTAAAACTATTACCGTTTATACGGTAATATTGCGCGTAATTACTCGCTCAATTTCAGCTCGCTGCGAGCTGAAATTGAGCGAGTAATTACCGTATAAACGGTAATAGTTTTAACGCGCTCGTTCCGGCGGCGCCCGGAGGAACAATTGAATACCCCCCTCATACTTGATAGCTTATTTGTACACGGAAATTTAAAGTTGATATTTGTGTGCTACATGAAAAAACAGCCAGTATTTAACTTATGTGTAAAACAGAATACTCATTTTCACCCCTTGCATTTTAACATGGTTTTGTCCAGTTTATTGTAATCTTTAAAAAAGTTTAAAAAAATCACATTGCGGAAAGGGGTCAAGTTGGCAAGTAAGATGCTGTAAGTTTGCCGACTTAAGTTTGCCTCAGAAAATAGAACTATGCTGCCATCTAGAGACCAATAGGCTTATTTATAAAGGCAATGATAAAGCAAGGTGCAAGCATACGATTGTATTCTTAGCATGCTTGACAACCATCAATACATTTCCTGACAGTAAAAAAAAATTGTTAGATATTTGCCAAATCAGTAAGAAAAAATAAAGATCAGTAAAAATATAACAACCTATGACAATACGAAATCTCACAAAACATTCTCCATACTAATGGTTTGGGGTATAAATAAGATTAGGAATCCCCTATTTTAGCTCCTAAACTTTCCCTCTTGTTTATACAGGAATACTTATAAGGGTTGGCAACTCTGGTGGTTATGAATAGCCCAAATCTGTAAACGCACTGTTAAGAGCTAGAGAAGCTAATGAAATCTTGTGAGCACTAAGTTTGGAAATAATTAATAATTTTTGCTCTGGTATTTTCAGTGTTCACTTACCATTAGCTAGCAATGTTTAGTGACTTAATTGCATCTATTTGTGAAAATTTGATTGTGCATTTGAACGCTTTAAGATAGTATAGCTCCATTCACAATTTAGCAACATGGAACAAAAGACACATGTCTCAGAATTCAATTTACACAAGCTTATTAATTGCCCTGAATGTAATATTTTTTGTTGTATGTGAATATTTTTTTAATGTACTGAAATTGATTGAATTGTTAAAATACTAAACAAAAAAGTATGCAGAACCTGTCTAATCCTACTACTTATACTGCCATTTACAATTTTCTTTCAAAATTGATGTTAATATTTTTAAAGTGATTGTACTATTTGCTTTTCTTTACAAGGTGAACAAATTTGACAAAATGCTGAATTATACAGAAGCAGCTCTTTTATTCATTGAGTGTGGCAATGCGATGGAGACTGGGCCCATGGAATCTAAATCCCCCTATACCATGTATTCAGAGACAGTGGAACTTATAAGGTAACTTGTTATCACTAAACCAGAGTGTGCTAATAATTCAGCAGCTGGGTTGTTGCCTTTATGTGGGGTGTGGCTGTGGCAAAAGTTGTGTTAGATTTGAAGGCTTCAGATTGACTATAGTGAAATAACATTAATTATGTCTGGTTGTTAAACAGTAATTTAATCACACAAGCATGGGCATGACAGATATGCTTCTACATTTACTAATAGCTAGATAATAATTGGTGATTCTTGCCAAGCTTGTCAGTTGATTCATAGAGGTTAATTGAAAATCTCACAAGGAAGGATATGGAAAGTGACAAGAATAATCTGAGGTTACAATCGTACGGCATCATTGGCATGGTTATTTACATGTTTGCCTGCTAATTGGTGACTGCACTGAAAACCATTTGTCAAACTTATGTAAATTACAAATGCTTGTATTCAAAGAAAACAAATATTTGACCACGTAAAATGCAATGGCTACATTAGTATATAACTCGAAGGGGCATATTCAATTGACGGCGTGATCGCCGAAAATCCTGCACCCCAAAAATATTACCGTTAATACGGTAATATCTCGCTGTATTTCAGCCCCCTGAGCTGCGAGCTGAAATCCAGCGAGTAAATTACTGTATTAACGGTTTTCTCGCGCAGATTACCGTGATAGTGGTAATATTTTTTGAGCGCGGGATTTTCGGCGATCCCGCCGTCAATTGAGTATGCCCCAAAATGTAAACTGTTCTTAATGTATAATCAAAAAATAGTTTAATTGTATTTTCTGCTTCAGGCGTATAATTGGCTTCTACATGACTTTTGCTTTTCATTCTATCTTACTTCTGTTCCCTGTAGTCTCTAATGATGTCATGTCTGGTTGGCAGATATGTCTGATGCTGGGTTTTGGAAAAGACACAGTAATCACTTTGCACTTCACTGTAACATCTGACTTTGTCCACCTGCTTTTTCACAGCCAATAGATGAGCTGTAGTGAAACCATGAGTCCTAGACAATGAGGGCTATGTACAAATCACAATAGTGTAAAACTGCAAATGCTCCTAACGTTACATTCCTACTTTTACACAGTTGAATCTAGGTTTGCAAGGAAGCACATTAAATATGTGGGCCACAACTGCAGCGTCTGCAGGGGTGCAAATGTTTTCACCAGTTAACAGAAAGATTTGGGCTGATTGTTCAAAAAATGTAATATCCCGCCACCTCTCAGGTACTGGGGATTTGATTTGGTCCTTGCACTTATAATGGGATGCATTTTGCACCGACTGGCCACACTTGTGAAGAAGAGTGCATTTGTAAATCCACGATAACCTTCATACTCATTTGATAAATAAATAAGGGGGATGGTCCTGAAGGGATAGTAGGATGGTCGTTCATGTGACATGTCTACAGTTTCCACCCTTCTCAATCTCTGGAGCATCCTCCAAACCTCCAAACTAGGCACAGGTTGATTTTATGAGAGTGTTACCAAAGACCATGATATGGCTTGCACCTTAAAATGTACTTTCCAGACAAGTAAGTGCACTTGAGCACATAAAGAAGCATTGATGTTCCATGGTTTTTGTGGTGCTTAAATGACCATTTTTGTTTTAAAAAGCAACATGGAAAATTTGAGGAGAGTTGTGAATGGCTGGGAGCCAGTATGTAAAGAGCTAGGGAAAGGTAGGGAGTGAGGAAACCAGACTCACCTGGATCCCCGCTGGACCCGTTCTTTCAAAATCAGACAAATCCATGTTTAACTGGATGTTTGATATATTTACCCAAAGCAAACATAACCATGAATTATGACAATCCAGAAGAAACATGTACCTAAAACATTAGTAAGGTAGGATGGGGAAGTTCTCCGTGTTGTGTTTAACCACAATGGCTGCTTCATCAGATCTGGTGAGAGGGGGGTAGCCGGGACCAAAGCCCTGGCCCTCTCGGTGGCCCGGCAGGCCCAAACTAGTCAGAAAAAAATGCTATTTAGTTATTATTATTTATAATAATAATATAATAAATAACAATAAATAAATAAGGATAAAGGAGAGGCAGGCACCCATGGGCAAAAAAAGAACATTCGGAGCATAAGATAGGGAGACAATTATAGTCCAGTTGCCATATTGTAACCATGACTCCAAAGATTCTGCCCAGAGCCAGTCCAAAGTTTGGGCTCACCGGATTCCCAGAGTAGCGGGGATATGGTCTATGAGCATAATCACCTGGACCCTCAAGATCTTTCTCTAGAAGTATGTCCCTGGCAGGAACCTGAGTTTAGCCCGCACAATACCTCTGATCATACAGAGCTGAAACATGAACAACACAGCTGGGGAGCCTTCAGGCAACTAAGACCTAACCTCAGCACACAGCATATGTACTCCCTCTAGTGTCGGGCACTGTAGTCTCTGATACACTTATTGAAGTCCGGTCTCTGCTAGACAGCATTGAGGGTTTCTTGGAATTCTGTTTGAATTTTCTCCTGTTCTCTGATTGGACTGCAGCCTACACGTTCCTATTGGTCTCCAAGTATATAAGGCTGCTCTGTACTCAAGATGGTGACAGTGTATGAAGTCTCCTGACCTTGCTAGAGAGCTTAAGGCTCCTCCAGTGTGTTCCTGGTTGTTACCTATTATTCCAGTGTGTTCCTGGTTATTATCTCCTCCAGTGTGTTCCTGGTCATTACATCTATCCCAGTGTGTGCATTGTTATTACATTCTCCAGTGTGTTCATGGTTATTACACCCTCCAATATGTTCCTGGTTATTACACCCTTCAATGTGTTCCTAGTCATTACATCTCTTCCAGCATGTTCTTGGTTATTCCATCTACGCCAGTGAGTTTCAGCCTTTTCTTAGTCTTGTGTGTACCTTTGCATTCACGTCTGGTTTGGTCAACCTGCCACTCATGTCCAATACCTGTACGGAGGGCCGCGACCTACAGAGTTATTGCACCCAAGCCCATATTTCCTTGCGGGGTTCCCTGGTGAAAACCTAACCTTCGTTATATTCCATGCCTCCTTTGCAGATGATGTCAAATTGGTCTGACTGATTGAATCCTAGAGGAGATGCATGCAGAATGAATTAGTACAGTGTCTTCATGGACTCTTTACCTGTCTCTAAACCTTTCAGACTTCTTTGGTTCATCCTGTGTTATCTGCCGCAGCTACTTATGCAGCATCGGCTGATTCAGACGTTCCAGTTGCAACCAGTAACCTCAGGTTGGCTGTGGGTTCCTTAATTAGTGTGATATACAGTTTGAATTACTACCAGATAATTTCTACTGAGAAGTTTAAAGTGGCTTACATCATTGCTTTGCTTACTGGTCAAGCCCTGGCTTGGGAAGCCCCTCTGTGGGGACGTACCAGCCCGATTATTCACTCTAGTACCTCTTTTATCAGGTCCTTTCATAAAATCTTTTTACCTTCACTTCACTTCATTTGATCTCATTATGCAATCGCATTGACATTGGCTTTAGAAAACATTCTCAGATGAAGGAGCAAGGCAGGTGTTACGATTTTGATGCCTTAGTCAGTATTAGCACAGGCTTACCTAGGGCGCGGAGTCTAACGGCCTTCCGGTCTTCACCAAGAACCACCGCAAGGTAGTGTGGGCTTAGCTGCCGAAGAACCGCAGGTCGCGGCCCCCAGATTAGCCTACTGACGTAAGGGAGAAAGTTCTAAGTGATGGCAGGCAGACAAGAAAATAGACAATGCGGTGCAAGTACAGGCACTAACCGTTAATTCCAGGCGTAGTAGGTCTGGAACAGTAACCGGTAGATGCACGGAGGCAATGGGTGCGTGGCAGGATCCAGAGAATAGTTGGTAACACAGCCGGGTCGGTACACAGAAGGTATCAGGTATACGGTGCCAGAGGGAGATCCAGAGAATAGTTGGTAACACAGCCGGGTCGGTACACAGAAGGTATCAGGTATACGGTGCCAGAGGGAGATCCAGAGAATAGTTGGTAACACAGCCGAGTCGGTACACAGAAGGTATCAGGTATGCGGTGCCAGAGGGAGATCCAGAGAATAGTCAGGTCACAGCCAGGTAGGTACACAGGAGTAGGAGGAATAGAGGGGTTAACAGGGAGCAGGTTCACAGGAGTCAGGACACAGGAACGGTAGCCAGGAACAGGAAACACATTGCTCTGACACAGGCAGCGTGTCAGAGCAGGGAAGATATAGGAGTTTGAATTCCCCGCCCAGGAGTCACATGATCAGCAGCAGAGAGAACCCGGAAGTGCGGCAGCGCTAACAGAAGAAGCGCTGAAGAGATGGACACCGCTGTCAGCTCCCGCTGACAGCGCAGCGGAACGGGAACAAGGTAAGTTCCTAACAGCAGGTAGTCCACAATTAGATTGCCACCCCATTTTCAAGCGCTCTAGTTATCTTAGGAAGAACATATACAACTAGGTCATTCCTGTCTATCTCCTGAAGAGAGAGAACGGAGGTTCAGGAATAATTTAAGTCTCTACTGTGCAGAAGTGGGTCATTTGCTTGCATCTTGCCCTAAGCGTTCAGGAAATGCCAATCTCTTGTTTGAGCAGGACAGGTCAAACTAGGTTCTGTTCATCACTCCTTCTGTTTTGAGTTTTGGTACTTGTTTAATACCTATTAGCTTAATTTTTCCTTCTGGCTTTTTTAGAATTAACTGGGGATACAAATTTCATCTGCCTTGGCAACTAAGTGGTATACGCTCCTTTTTCCACTCAAAAAACCAGTTCAATTTAAGCACCATAGAAGGCAGCCAAATTCCTTGTGGTACGATTCAATACCATATAGCTTCCCTGATCTTCTTATTAGGTGCCCTGCACAAGGGGAAACTCACGTTCCTTATCATTCCCCAAACTTCAAGCTCCATCATTTTGGGCCTTTTCTGGTTGCAATTATACTCCCCACATGATAAATGGGTCACTACTCAAAGTCTTGCATGTAGCCCTTCATGTCATTCTATGTCATATGTCATGTCATTTTATCAATAAGATGACACCTCATCAAGAAGAATTTTCCCTGGCTACTACAGAAGTTTCCAATATGCCATCTCAATATTTGTATTTCAGGGATGTTTTCAATAAGCAGCAGTCTAAGGTTCTGCCACTTCAATGTGCATGGGACTGTTCCATCAATCTTATTACTCGCATGAATCCTCCTCATAGTCGTATCTACCCACTTCTCTTCCAGAAACTCGGGTCATGTCTGAATATATGAAAGGAAACCTGCAACATGGTTTTATTTAACCCTCCACCTCACTGGCAGGAGCGGGATTCGTTTTAGTACACAATAATGTTGGAAGCCTTTGGCCATTCATCGATTATCAGGGTCTGAATTCAGTTACTATTAATAATCATTATCCAATTCCTCTGATTATTGAACTGTTGGACCGCATCAAGGGAGCTAGAATCTTTACCAAATTAGACCTGAAAGGTGCATATCATCTCATCCGCATATAAGGAGCAGATGAATGGAAGATTGCTTTTAACATTCAATATGGCAACTATGAATGTTTGGTTTGCCATTTAGTTTATGCAATGCATCGGGAGTTTTTCAAAGCTTTATTAACAACATTTTTAGACATATGCTCTATCATGGTGTCGTGGATCTGACTACTCATTGTACTCATGTGGCTGAGGTACTCTCAGTGTTGGACTGGGACATGAAGGGTCCACAGGGGGACTGCAACGGTAGGGACCCACCAGAGGGGGTGTGGCCAGCCACCATAGAGGCGAGACCAGACACTAGAGGGGGAGTGGTCAGCCCATGAAGGGCATGGCTAGCAGCATAGTGTTAAAGAATGCAGTGTATATAAAGAGTGCATAGTCTAGGCCCCACCCCTTAGATCGGGACAAAGTCTTGCCCCACTAGAATCAGAACAGTTGGCAGACTGTCCTGCTCTCCTGCCTGTTCTTGCAGCATTCACTACGTGCTGCTGCTGATGTCTTAAGCTGAGTTGTTGTCTGGACCCTGGAATGTTGGGGTCCTGTTTTAAAAAATGGATATGTACATTAAATATGGAAGGCCTAGCAATGAGGGCACACTCTAGACCCCTTCCCCAACCAGTCACAATGTTAAATCAATAGCTCTCACGTTTAAAGGGTGTGTGTGAGTGTCAAAAGCACTAGGCCACTCCCCTACAGCAAAAACTTGCATTGTTGCGTACACCTTCAACAGAAGTGTAGACTGCCTGCTCAAAGAAGTGTGACATATCTCCCGGCAGGCAGAACAGAAGTCCTGAGTTTCAGGACAGTGGGGCAGTGCCCTGAAAGCACTACATACCTAGTGAAGGCATGTAGCTGTTGTAATGAAACAGACAAATATGAAAAAATAATGTTTCAAAGACAGCCAAAAATTGAAAACACACACAAACAAGCAGAGGTGCACCTTGTCTCAGAATAGTTACAATTAACCTGTGTATCCGTATACTATTACTAGTGAGAATATACAGTGCCACCCCCAACCTTGGCTCCATGGGAATTACCTTTGCTGCAGATCAGGGGTTGGCTAAAATCTAGCCAAGCCCAGGTGTGCCAATTGTGAATTTAGATAGAGAGATTTTATATTATATATATATATATATATATATATATATATATATATATATATATATATTATTAATAATAATGGAACCAACAAATAAACGTTCATATTATGCCACACAGTAATGCCCCAGTTCAATTTATGCCACATTGTTCAACTTTTGCCACAAATCATATTATGCCACACAGTAATGACCCAAATCATATTATGCCACACAGTAATGCCCCCAAATCATAATGCCATACAGTAGTGCCCCAGTTCAATTTATGCCACAAATTAGGCCCCCAAACAATATTATGCCACAGAGTAGTTCCCCATACAATATTATGTCACAGAGTAGTGCCCCCAATTCATATAATGCCAAGAACAGGCTACACCCCAGGTAAAAAGGGAACATTGTCAAGTTTGAAAAAAAAAAAAAGCAAAAAAAAATTACAATAAAATAAAGCAAATGTGACTTACCTCTGCTTCATCTCCCCTCTGTGGTCGGCTGGGCAGGGTCCTCGCAGCTCCTGTACGCTGCCAGCATCGCAACGTCATGATGTGTGCGACTCTTAAAGGTGAACTTGACATGCGCTTTGCAAATTTTGGACTTGGGTGGGCCCCACCTACATAGAAAAGGGCAGGGGCAGATTGGGAACCTAAAGTGGCCTTGGAAAAATAGCCTGAAAGTGGCATCATGTAGACGGGCCAAATAAATTTTAGGTGGGGCCCAGTATGTGTCTGCGTTTACTGTATGTACCTGAGTATGTGTGTCCTTTTCTTGTCGCTTCCCTGACCTGTGGCTGCTGGTGTCTTTAGCTTAGTTGCTGCTTGTCTGGATCCTGCAATGTTGGGAGTCCTATCTGGAAGAAAAATGGGTACATGATATTTAGAAAACTCTAACCAGCCCCGGCGTTAAATCAATAGTACACACGTTTAAAAATGATGCCCCTCTCCAGCCCCAACATTTAAATAATAGTATTCACTTTTGATAAATAGATCTATTTCCCTCCAACCAGCCTCAACATTAAACTAATAGTATCTGCATTTAATAAATATACCCTTTTTCCCTACCTCTAAACAGGCCTAGCAATAAATTGCATTTAAATTTAATAAAAATAACCATTTCCCACAACCATCCCTGGCATTAAGTAATTCACATTCACATTTAATAAATAGCCCTCCTGCCCAAATTTAACCCTATATTCAATTAATAGCCCCAAACCACCCCAGCATTAAAGGTCCCACCACCTCATATTAAATTAATAGGCCCCACTATTCACATATTCAATAGGCCCACCATCACATTAGCCACCACCTACCTCACACCCACATCATATTACCACAAGCCCTCCTGCCCTCATCCCCATTTCACTTATAATAAGCCCCCCTGCCCTCACCACCCATTTCACTTATGAAAGCCCCACCTGCCATCACCCCCCATTTCACTTATAACAAGCCCCCCCTGCCCTTACCCCCATTTCACTTATAGCAAGCCCCCCTGCCCTCACCCCCATTTCACTTATAGCAAGCTCCCCTGCCCTCACCCCCATTTCACTTATAACAAGCCCCTCTGCCCTCACCCCCATTTCACTTATAACAAGTCCCCCATCCTCACCCCCCATTTCACTTACAACAAGCCACCCTGCCCTCCCCCCATTAAACTTTTAATAACCCCCCTGTCCTCACCCCTATTTCACTTATAACAAACCCCCCTGTCCTCATCCCCATTACATTGCCACAAGCCCCATTGCCCACACACACATAACACACACATTACCATAACACACACACAAATTCATTTCTCATATACACAGACACACACTAATACATTTATCATACACTTTGACTCACCGCCCCTCTCTCATACACACATTTCTCATAAACACAGACACAAACACGCAAATTCATTTCTCATACACACAGACACACACTAATACATTTATCATACACACTGACACACATTCTCTCTCATACACACACTACACACACTAATACATTTATCATACACACACACACACACACACACACACACACTATTACATTTATCATACACAGAGACACACTAATACTCTCATACACACACTAATACATTTATCATACACACTGACACACACTCTCTCTCATACATACAGACACACAAGCTTATCTTTCCTGCTTTGCTTCCTCCATGGCAGTGTGGTAGGGGGCGTGTCTGCTCTGATTGGCTGAGCGACTGTGTTAGCCTATCATAGCAGGGCTGTCTTTTCCCCTGGGCACGCTGACTAGTTGCCCGGAGGGTGCACGAGCATAAGGGTGTTTGCAAACTGACAAGATGTGTAAGATTTCATTGCTGCATGCTCAATCTGCGGAGAAAACAAAGTCCTTCAACAAGCCCCCATGGACTCTTTGCCCACTCCTACAAGACCTTGGTCCCACATAGTCATGTATTTTATCACTGATCTCCCTCCCAGCAAGAAATGTAATACCATTTGGGTGGTGGTAGATCGGTTCTTGAAATGGTTAATTTCATCCCAATAAATGGTCTACCTTCTGCCTCCATCTTGGCTGACATATTTATTAAATACATTTTCTGTCTACATGGATGTCCATTAGAGATTGTGACAGACCGCTGGGTGCAATTTGTTTCTAAATTCTGGCAATCATTTTGTAAGCTTTTGAACATTTGATTCAACTTCTATTTAGCATATCATCCACAGTTGAATGGTCACACAGAATGTTTAAATTAGGATTTGAAGTCTTCTATAGAATCTACACCAATCAAGATTATAGGGTGAAATCTACATCTAAAGTGCCTTCTATGAAATTTGCACCTAGGTACATCAGACCATTTAAGAATCTTCAATTCATCAATCCAGTAGCTTTTAGAACAAAATTACCATCCTCTCTCCGCATTCCCAATAATCTTCATGTTTCTATATTCAAACCTCTTATTATTGACCATTTTTCTTCATCGTCCACCATCAAGACAAATCATGGTGATGAGTTGAGGTTCAAAAAATCTTTGATTCCAGAATTTCTCATGGGAGAATTCAATTTCTAGTAGATTGTAATAGGTTTGGAATATCTTTGGTCCAGAAGAACTGGCTTGGATTGATCCTGCAAATGTTCGTGCACCCAGTTGTCTGAAATAGTTTAATTGGAAATTCTATAGGAAACCCTTTATGGGTTATTCTGAGCCCACCCTTAAGAGGGGGGAGGTACTGTCACACGTTGGACTCTCCAATACACTCACCAGAATCTGGTGCACTCTCTGGTCTCTCCTGGACAGCGCCATGGGTTTCTTCGTCAATAAACAAAGATGCTACTGTGTTCAGTGTGTTCTTGGTTACTATTATCTCCAGTGTGTTCCTGGTTATTATATCCTCCAGAGTGTTCTTTGTTATTCCATCCATTCCAGTGAGTTCCTGGCTTTTCTTAATGCAGAATGTACATCTGCAATTATGCCTGGCTTTGTCAACCTGCCAGTCATGACCGATTATAAAGTCACAAACCTCTGGCTCACATGAAAAAGAGGAAGATCCACTGAAGGTTTTCACACCAAACAGATATCAGTTTGTTCTGTGTACCTTCAGTATAACCCTCATGGGGACCTGAATGAAGCAGGGATCCCGGCTGTTAGAGAGCTTGGAAGGTCTTGTGTCTGGACTTTGTGACATGATGTCTAACAAACTTGCTGTCAACAATATAAACTGTTTGGTGTGAAAAGCATTGATCTGGATCTTTGCTAAATTGTACACACCTGGAAAACACTGAGAATGTATGTGAACGCCTGGTAAAGAGGAAAAGCCAGAAGAAGTTTCACTGCTAATTATTCTGAAAAGAAATATTCTCACCAGTTTCGAGTTCAGTTGAACGGTACACACTATTTGGTGTTTCCTCTTTTTCATGTACTCTGGAGGTTTGTGACTTTATGGGGCACATTTATCAACCACCGCAAAAAATTAAAAATAGTTTTCAGTCCTTATATATTTCTAATATTTATTAAAAAATCTCCACAGGAATAGCCGTTCCGAAAAACGGCTGCTGCTGTGAAGTGTAACACTGACCTTTACACTGGCTCTTCACTTGCAGTCTTGATTGCGATCTGGTTTCCTGATTTGAATCCCTGTGCACATGCACCGATCAAAAAATTGGGCATGCGCACAGAGAACCCTACTGTGCAGTGTGAAGAGCGAACAGTTGTCATGTGACAGGGAGGGATCACATGATCCTTCTGCACATGCACTATCCAGCTCTGCTCTTCGGAGCAGAGCTGGACAGAAATGAAAAGTAAAGAAAAGACCATTTCCAAAGATGGCTGGCGTACATTAACATAGCAAGTTTCCGAAAAAATGTCTTTTTTGGAACTTGTTAGATTGCGGTAGGGAGCAGTCATCATATTATTTGATGGTGACTGCTTAGAAAAATGATACAGAATGCAAAGCAGCAGATATCCACAATATCTGCTGCAATGCAACAATCATAAATTTCAAGGATACTCCAAAGTGCGCCAGAATCACGGTAAGTGTCCTCTAATTAGTGTACACTGTTTGATAAATAGGCCCCTAAAAGTGATAACGAGTGAAGAGGTTTTCAGGATCCTCTTTTCCTACAGGCAGCAAGAAGGACTAAGGTTTCATAAAGAATCTGGCGCCAGTTGTAATATTTATATTCTTGTCACGTCCAATATCTGCACAGAGAGCTGGGATCTGTTGAGTGCAGTTAATACCATATCCCCTTACGAGGGTCCCTGGTGAAAATCTACCCTCCATTAGATTTTGCACCTCCACTGCAGGTACTGTCAAATCAATGTGATTGATTGAATTCTATAGTATCAGTGTGATTCCTGAGAAGGTGAAGTTCACACAGCCCACACTGCCTCAGCTAGTGCCACAGGTCCCTCTGCTCACTCATGGGAGGGACGCTCAGCCGGAGCCCTGGAGTCTGCGCTTCATTGCGTGCAACATGCCGACTGACCCGCTTAGATCCAAACACATTGCAGAGGTTGTGGGGAGAAAGAATGAGTATAAGAAAATATATAACCAATGTGCATTTATAGCTTACACATGTGGGGGCAAGGAACCACAGCTGACTTTAATATCTAACCCTATGAGTAATACTTTATATCCATTGTGTGCTTGCCCTTTCTAATATGCATTTCACTGTATTTGGAGAAGTACATACAAGTGTTTTTCTGTATAAACTAGATGCATATATACCACAAGCTATGGATGGTTTAGGGGATGAGGGCCAGAAATCCTCTAGCAACGGGACCTATAACTGCTCACCACGTCCCTGTACTTATTCTCATTGCAAAACACCAAACTAATCAAACACACCTCTTACATAGCCTATCCAGTGGCCTGTCACTAAACTACAACATATTAGTCCGTGCCTAACCCTAGCATAGCTTTCCAGTTAGCTTTGCTATGTTTCATGGTATCCATGAATTTGTAAATAAGCAAGCACCAGAAATTACTGGAATATGATGCATAGTGGCCAACTACCCCTGATTTTCATGGGCAGTCCTAGCCTTTCAGAAATGTCCTTATCATTCAAAATGAATAATAGGTACAGCCAGGGAGGAAAGGTGCTTTGCTGGCCCATAGCAAAATTTGGATAAGGGCCTAAAAGAGCAGAGCCGGGACCTCTTTTGAACAGGTCCTGCGTGGATCCAACTGGGGCTGCACTGCCCATGCATTACACCCATGCATCCTCAGAAAAGACCTCTCAAAATAGGATAGCGTGGGACTCAGGGGTAGTGGGGGTCTCAGAACATGGGCTCACCTGGAATTGCTGGGCCCCTCTTACCTTCTGGCCCCATAGCGACCACACATCCTGCATTGTCAGTAGTTCTACCACTGGGCACAGCGCAGTAATGTATTGCAATATGTCTTATTGTTTGTAATAAACATATGATTATTTCAAATACAAAAAATATATATACCATAACTATATTCAGCAAGAATATCATGCTGGGAGTTGCACCATTTGTGACAAAATTATCTGAAATTGCCTAGCAGCAAGGTGTGATGTGTGCAATGTGTAATGCAGTTTCCATTTAAAATTTCATTAAAAACAGCCATATCTTTCAGAGTCTCCAAACGGAAATACAAAATAAAAATTATATACTGTATACTTATTTTTGCTCTTTAAGTATGGAAGATGTCAGCCATATCATTCACTGCTTGAAATCTACTATATAAAAGCCTAGTGGCGTGTGTCTGTGTATGAGAAAAAAAAAAACAAGCTGCAGCACCACCTGCTGGGCGAAGTTATACACTGACCTACTAAATTCTTAGTGTGTGTGGGAAAAAAACCTCAGAAAGGGCTGAAATTTGTTATACCAAGATGTTTTTAATTTGTTAATTTAATTTGTTAATTGTTAAAAGTGTTTATACAAATTTTAAAAAAATATATATATTTATTTCTTGAAGGAGAAGTGACAGTTGGGAGTGGTTGGTGGTTGCCGGGGGTGACAGTGGGGAGTGGTTGGTGGTTGCCGGGGGTGACAGAGCGAGAGGAGTGTGATACTCAGGACCGCTGAGAGAGATCCCTGTGTCTGGATAGACATCTAGATAGATGTGGCGATAAAGATGAAGGATGAGGTGATGGAGAAAAATGATGAGGTGGTGACATGTGGACAAAACCACGTTAAAAAAGGGCGCTTGCGTCGGGAAGTAACGCTCTTCCCCTGAGGAGGCCTGGGCTAGGCCCAAATGCATGACAAGAACCTTTTTAACACCTTAAGTAGCTTGATTTGACTAGAATGCATGAGTATCATGCACGGGTTAACTTGTATATATATATATATATATATATATATATATATATATATATATAAATAAAGATGCATGTACAATACTGTCTTACTGTTGACGTGTTTCAATACAACCAGGTTTATTTGTCATCATGTGACAGAAAATTACCGATGTATAGCTAATCTCAGTATATTTACTTGTTTTGCTGTTTTTTTTCCTGAAAAACATTTACAGTTTTTATACTTACTTTTTGTTTTGTTTTACAGGTATGCCCTGAGGTTAAAATCACATTCTGGTCATAATGCATCTGCTCAGGACAAGAAAATTACAGCATTATGGTTTGTATTCTTGTGTTTACTTCTCTCAGAATAAGCAAAATTTTATTCTGTAATGTAGCTACCATCTGACGTAAAGGACAGCAGATACTAGCTAACCTTGTATATACCTGAATTGGATATATGAGCACCTTTATGAAACCAGTTTGGGTGCACTGTGATTTTCACATTTACTGATTTGTGCTCCACAGAGAAGGAGTCACAATATGATCTTATGCCTATGTATATATTGCTGTTAAGGATTGAAATTTTGGTTTGGATAATAATACATTGTATTTGTCTATGATAAATGTATTTGTCTACAATAAAAGTGTAAATGTAAATTGGTATATCTGCATGAAACTTGGTTATATGTTATTTCCATATACCTAGATTGCTTCTTTATTCAGTGCAGAAAGAAACTTAGGACAACCTCAGATATTATAACCTATGCTGATGCTCTGAGATTTCTGCAAGCATTATCACACAGCAGCCAGAACCTATTTCTTATTCTGATTAGCTCCAGTGATGCTGAAAAGGAAAAAAAATGTGTTTTGGATTGGTTTACAGCCCTTTAGAAATAGTGTTCATGGATGTGACAGTTTACAGGCACTCTAGGTAATTGGGCAAATCTTTATAAGCTTCCTTGGGCCAGCAGTGCAGATGCACTATTACAGCAGTCATGACTATGTTAGCAGCAACAGCTAGTAACAGTGTATCATGGTAGCTTATTACTTAGCAATGGCTCATGGCAATCCCTAAATGGCACAAATTTAAATATAGCAGATGGTCTTTTTCTTTTTAAGAAATATTTCATTACAAATTTCTTATGCATCATGTATATGTTTTTTTCCAGGAGTGCTAACATTTATTTGTCTCCTCCATAAAGCGATATACTTAAAACTGACATTTTATTCATATGAAATAGTGGAGACGCGATTAACCAATGGTTGTTTGGAAAAAAAGATGGCACCTGCCACTGTAACTGCAGGGGGAGAAATGACATTAACGTATACATCCCCCACATATGAGAAAGGACATGCATCACTGAGACATTCTCATATCAGGGGCCATGGCACAGCACTTTGGGGCATATCATGTCCACTCGGGGACATATACAGTGTTAAAAGTGCTAATCCGCCCCCTGCCTCCTTCCCCTACCCCAATAACACCCTATCAGTGCCGTGCAGTCAGGGGGACATATCTCCCAACTGTCCCCAAACTGGAATAAAAGTCCTTATAAAATGGGCGTGGGCAAGACTGTATTCTCAAATTAGGACTGTCCCACCTAAATTGTAAATTGTAACGTATGACAATATGTCTTTATGCTCGGTTTAAATATCTACTTAATACCCACAATTCTTACTACTACTTCATAGGTAATCATACCCTTCATCTGAAAAGGACATGAGCATAAAACTAAATGGTATTTTATTGTCTGTCTTTATATTTTATTGCTATTCTACTGACTGATACATCAATCATTTTTACTGCTGGTTTGACCTTGCCAATCACATTTTTATAAACAGAAGAGTTGTGTGCTGTAGTATAAGTTATGGATTTTGCTGGCATATTTATATACTCTCCCTTTTCACAGTTACCGCTGCTTGGCTCTTCTTTACTGGAGAATGTTTCGGCTGAAAAGAGATCATGCAGTGAAGTATTCTAAAGCTCTCATCGATTATTTTAAGGTATAAATTATTCATCTAAAACAGTATATTACATGAGCCTTATCAGTACATTAATATATTTACATAAATAATTATAAATAGTCTCCTACTTTTGTAATTTATTGTTATTAAAAATATCGACCTACTGACTCATGCAATATAAGCACTATTTGCAAGTAGCCATTTTTCCCAGGGCTGCCACCAAGTGGTGAGAGGCACTGATTTGATGATTCTGTATTAGAGAACCGGCAGACCTCCGAGAAAAACGCCTGCATGTAGCAGCTTTCGTGGCTCAGGAAGGGGTTGGGACGAGTTAATAAAATCTCTGTAGGGGGTGGTAGTACAGTCTTGATGTAAAATATGTTATTCGTGCATCATAATGTAGCATATGGAAATGTTTGTTCCAACAATGAAACAGTAAAATTTGTATATTGTCAAAAGTGTTATCAATAGACAAAATTGTGTTCCATGAAAATTGGACAGTGGTAATAAACACAATACTGCAATGTATAGAATCAAAAAAAAAATTCTAAATAAATGTGTAAAAAAAAATGTATACCTGTAACATTCTTAAAAGCAATTTGAAGTTGGCAAATAACACATCAGAGTTGATTTAAAATGAAGAAAAACCCAAAACAATTTCTTTAGTTAAAACATACACTCAAATTACAGAATATATGTAGTATTCAATATAGTAATCAATTAGAAACTAATAGACATAAAACTTTTGGAAAGCAAGAGACATTTATAAAGTTAGTGCAAAAATACACGTGAAACTTGATGCAAACATCAATTCAATTAGGAACTCCTGTTGTCCCAAAATACTAGAAAAACTTATTGAGCCACATGAAAGTTATTGAACATCGAACACAGTCTTTAAGGAACATATGGGTCCCGACATAGTTCTTAATATCATTTAGAAATCACAAACGTAATTACTGCTATACCAACTAGCGCACAAATCTGTTAGATCTTCCTCGTCCGACAAACATGGGCTTCACTACTGTATAGCAGTCAATTGGATATAATATATGAAGAAGTATTTGGCCAACTTACTAAACAACCACACCTTCATTTCAGAAAATACAGCTTCCCAAATAGATCCTTTTTTAAGCACTTTGTCTCTGCTCCGTATTCCAGGTTTGTTTCACTGACGCGTTTTGTCTACAAATAAGACTTTCTGAAAGACATAGTGGGTCTGATTCATTAGGGTACGCATTCTGAACGCATCTTGCGCTCCGTATTCTTCGCGCATGTCCATGAGTTGCGGACTCCCGAATTCATCAAGGAACGAATCTCAAGATATGTGCTCTGTTGAATTCGGGTGTGGGTCTGCTGTGCTCTGCTACACAAGACACTGCAGGATACGGATAATCCATATGTGGATTATAAATTCTCAAAAGAACGCACAGGAAAATAAAAAAATTATAGAATTAATGTCACATGGTAATATTAAAGGCATTAATGATAAAACAGTGTCTCTCTGCTTCGCGGCCATATCTGTCTGTTCTGGGCATGCGTAGAGTGATTCTGCGTACGATATGTTCAAAATTGGCAGATACGTGCCTTGATGAATCAGGCCCATTGTATTCCAAAGAGCTAAAATAAGAAACATTCTAATAATCTTGCATTCCCTATGTCCACTAAATGTCGTGAATTTCGATACGGTCACAATTTTTGTAAAAATGAATGTGGACTACTGCACTGGGGGCATGGCCAAAGCTAAATGGGGTGCTGAAGATAAATAATGGACATAAAAATAAAATAAAGTGGGCATAGCCTATGTTTCATTTCGGTATGTTGGGTGGTAGGATCTTCATATATTCAGAAGTGTAATATGTACTCTGTACTCTGTTTTCATTAAGAATAAAAAAAAAACAGAAATATGTCAATTCTTATTACCTTGGCTTTTTAAAATGTTATACCTATGGAAGAAGAATATCTAAAATGCAATAAAATAACATAGTGATCAAATTTAATGCAGTTTAATTAAGTTCTGCCTAGAAAGTACTATTACGCTTATATCTTGTCAGCAGCAAAGTGTCATTGGAAATTTATTTAAAAATTTGAGAATTATGTAAATTTAATGATAAGTGAGGGGTGATAGTTGAGCTGTCGAGCCTACAGTATAATATAACTGTGGTGATAGATTCAAAATAAAATATGACTTATCATAGTTATAACCTAGTTATGAGTTAATTTGCGTTAATTGACCTCCTTTCGTACAGCAAACACCCGACTGGGCAGATGTCCTGTAGGATAAAGGATTTTAGCACCTGATTAGAGTGTCTCCCAAGTCACAGGGTCTCAGCAGATACCAATCAAGATTAAAGTTTCTTTGTAAAATCAGGGGAAATGGGCATGTACGCTTGTCGGTTTACAAATGGATGTGACTCTGTGAAATCCAAACTTCAAAACACACTATTTTATATTTTTAGTAATCTTTGTGCCAGTTTAAACTCAGAAACAGAAAAGGAATAAGTTTTGTGAATTATAAATAACCACTGTACAGAGAACCTACCGTAATCACGTATCTTCTGGCATGAGACTTTCTAATTTCATTATATGTCTTAATAAGATCATATTTGATATGCAAATGCATGATGCTCTGTGATAAGCCAGAGGCAAGATTTGGAAGGGTAAAGATTTTCACAACCAGGAGGGATCTCCTCCATATACTCTGCCCCTCTGAGGGACTTCATGATCATGTTCATAAACCTCTGGCATGTTATGAAAAAATTTCAGCTCTAGGAACTCAGTCTAATTGAATACTGTCAACTTCATTCTGCCTTGTCCCAGGCATACAGACAATATTAACTATGTAAGCGTTATATTTCGGTATTTTTATCCCTTTAGAAAGCAACTGTATTGTATTTATTTGTATGTCGTTTTATTATATATTTTTTAATTATATCCAATGCACTGTATCTTTTTATATTAAAACTAAAATTTAATAAGTTTGCCGTTGATACTCTAACCAGCGCCGGTGCTAGGGTCCTTGGCGCCCTAGGCACACTGTGAAAATTGGCGCCCCCTTTAAAAATCGGCGCCCCCCCCCCTTTAAAAATCGGCGCCCCCCCGCCTCGGGTACCCTGTTAAAGTTGGCGCTTCCCTCCCCTCGCCACGTCTTTCTTTATCTTACCTGCATTAAGCTGCTCCTCTCTGCTCTGTCTTCTCCCCTCCACTCACAGACACTGTCAGGCCGTGATGATGATGTCATGCCCGACAGTCAGTGAGCGGAGGGGAGGAGACAGAGCAGAGAGGAGCAGCTTAATGCAGGTAAGATTCATAACACCTTCCCCCCTTCCCTCCCCGTGGATTTCTCGGAAGCGCCGCACAGTTTTAAACGACCATAGTCATTTTTTTTTTAATTTTGAGGCGCCCTGCAGAGCGCCCTAGGCAATTGCCTAACCTTGCCTTATGGGAGCGCCGGGCCTAACTCTAACAAGTCCACAAACCTTTTATGAAGAGAAGTATTGCTTTGACTGTTAATCTTTGAGTGTGAACTGTGCTAACTCTGATTGCTGGTATGTGAATAGTTAAAGCTTTTGCTAACAAGGAGCATAGAGTGTGCTATCATACATATTTGTGTGGCAGTATTTTGGGTTCCTATTGTCCCAATAGGTGGTAGCAGTTATTAGATGTATATTGATGCGAGGGACCAGCTTTGAGGTGTTTTTTTAGATATGCGTGTGACCTGTGTGAAAGGTGAGGGCATGATTCAATGATGAAATCCTGTTTATTTGCAGTTACATCCAAATCAGGGATGCTGAGAGTTTTGCCCACATGTACGCCTGTATTCAAATTCAAGCGGATGTGAAGAAAAGTTTCCATTTGAATACGGGTATAAGTATGCTCTGAATATACAGCACTTGCTGTATGCAGACAGACACAACACACTACAGGATATGCACAAATTCATATATTTATGATGTCAGACAAGGTTGGATGAGAAGGCCTGTCTCGCAATCTCCGTTCCAGTTCATCCCAAAGGTGTTTGATGGGGATGGGGTCAGGGCTTTGTGCGGGCCAGTCAAGTTCTTCCACAATGGAGTCATCAAACCACGTCATTGTAGTCCTTGCTTTGTGTACTGGGGCACAGTCATGTTGGAATAGAAAAAGACCTTCCCCAAACTGTTGACACAAAGTTGGAAACATAGCATTGTCAAAATGACTTGGTATGCTGAAGCATTAAGATTGGCCTTCACTGAAAATAAGGAGCTTAGCCTAAACCCTGAAAAACTCTCCTCCATCAAACTTCACAGTTGGCATAATGCAATCAGACAGGTAACGTTCTCCTGGCATCCGCCAAACCCAGACTCGCCCATCTAACTGCCAAACAGAGAAGCATGATTCATCACTGTACAGTTTCCACTGCTCCACAGTCCAGTGTCAGTGTGCTTTACACCACTCCATCCGACGCTTGGCATTGGTCTTAGTGATATGAGGCTTGCATGCAGCTGTGCGGCCATGGAAAACCATTCCATTAAGCTCTGATCGCAAAGTTTTAGTACTCACATTAATGCCAGTGGAAATTCGGAACTATTCAGCTATGGAATGAGCAGAACGTTGGTGACTTTTATGCCCCATGCGCCTTAGCAGTCGTTGGCCACACTTTGTGGTTTTACGTGGTCTTCCACTTCGTGGCTGAGTTGCTGTTGTTTCTAAACGCTTCCACTTTCTAATAATTTTACTTACAGTTGACCTGTGGAATATCCAACAGGGATGAAATTTCATGAACCGTCTTATTGCAAAAGTGGCATCCTACCACAGTACCACGCTTGAAGTCACTGAGCTCCCCAGAGCGACCCATATTGTATCAGAAATGTTTGCAAATGGAGACATCATGGCTAGGTGCCTGATTTTATACACCTCTGGCAAAGAGTCTGGTTGAAACACCTAAATTCAATAATTAACAGGTGTGGCCAAATACTTTGTCCATATAGTGTATTTCAGGATATTATTAATGCATAACAATAAAATGCATTTTTAGAGTTGCTTTAATTGCAAACACATTTTCTGGCATGCATACGTGACCATTGTCACTCGGCGTTTACACCCGACCTGTAGCTGGTGCAAGTGATAAGGCTAAAAAACACGTACCTGAGAGATGCTCAGAGATTGAATCACATATATGTGACCTTGACCTTGGAACTCCCTTACTGTACATTGCCTACGTGCGTACGTCCCTTCCCTCCCCATTCTGCCCTTAAAATCATAGGCAGTCGGAAAGTGTCATTTGTGTTTAAACTTGAATTGCATGCACTTGTGTTCACTGGCGTATTTTACGTTTCTGAGTATTTGCAGAGCAATTTCATGCAAAATATGGCACACAACGGGACTTACGTTCCTTAATGACTCAGACCCAGAGTTGCCAGTAAATAAGTACAGGTAATAAATTATACTACACCACTGCAACCCACTACAATAGGGCATGGGGTGGATAATGTCCGATTTCCTTTTGGAACTGAGAAGATGGATCACCCTTCTGGAAAGGTTAAGGAGTCAGGATTAACTGTCAGTGTGGATAAGGTGGATTTTCCTACAGAAAACCTTAGATCCACATTTGTGCACTCAATAGAACAGGCAGCAACCACTTTCATGCATTTGCCCCCAGCGTCTGAATTAGAGGTAAGATGCTCTGCATTGGAGCCTTCCCACGATACTGTTACTAGTCTTTAAACATTGAAAGGTTCGTCTGAGAGAGGGCAGGTTCAGTAACTAGCCAAGAAAGCAGGGCAATATTGAGGAGCTATTACATAAAAGCAAAAGTGTTGTGCCAGGTGGATGCAAAAACCATCCTGCAAAAGACAGTTTACTTGTCACTTTAAAAAGGGGGAGGTGTAGTGATAAATGAGGAATTCTAGCTCAGATGTCTAACCAATAGCATATCTCTGGTGAGCAGAGTCAAAATAAAATTTCAAATTGTCATAGTTCTAACACAGGGTTTGAAATATCTGACATTTTTATTGTATGTAATTTCTGAAGTCACTTTGGCCAGTAAAATAGGTGATAATTTGATTTAACTGACCTCCTTCCTTACAGCAGACACCCTGCTGGGCAGATGTCTTGTAGTAGAAAGTGTTTTTACCCCTAAATATGGCTAACTGTTCCCCCAGTCACAGTATCTCAGTTGATAACTATCTAGGTTAAAGTTTCTCAGAGAATGTGGGCATGGAAAGTTGTTAGGCTTGTTAATTTGAATAAAGGATATGACTCACACTTCACACTCCCTCAAAAACCCAGGTTACTGCCAGGGCGAGCCCCGGCAACCCAAGTGAAAGCTGAATATGAACGGGGTCCCCTGCATCTACCTGGATCGGATGACCCGGAAATTGAACCCGGGTCTTTTGCAGGGTTATTCCTGGGTCCGAACTGGGTAGATGCAAGTCTGAACGGTGAGATCCGGGTTTTTCAATACGGGTCTCACCAAACACTGTTGAAAAGTAAAAAGATAAAAAAACATCACAAGAGGAGCCAATCAAAGCTCATCTTGTGATGTTGCCAGGGAGACAGTCCCAAGTTCAGTATGAACCCGGTCAACCGCAGAATTTGTCGGGGTGGGAGTCTCTGCCGGGTATATGAGCTGGGATATTGCCGGGAGGGCAGTGTGAACACAGTATAAATGAACAGGGCCGCCGAGAGGGGGGGGGGAGCGGGTACTAATTACCCGGGCCTGAGCATGCCAGGGGGCCCGCCCCGGGCCCTAGCGCCGACGATTTTCATAAAAAAAAAATGTTAAATTCGTGGGGGGAGCAGAGTAGTTAAAAAAATAAATAAACATACTCACGTGATCGCAGCGCCGGCGTCCCTCCTCTCTGCTCCATTCAGACTGTCTGAATGCCGGGTGTGACGTCATCAGGTCACGCCCAGCATTTAGACAGTCTGAATGGAGCAGGGAGGAGCGGAGAAGACCAAGAAAGAAGAGAGAAGAAAAGGAAAATGTAAGTAAAGGGAGGAAAATGGGGTGGGGCATGGCAAAAAGGGGTTGAAAAACTAGGGGGGGCATGGCACCGAGGGGTTAAAAAACAGGGCAGCATGGCACAGTGGGGTTAAAAAATGAGGGGGGGGGCATGGCACAGAGGGGTTAAAAAATGAGGGGGGGCACGCATGACACAGGGGTTAAAAAATGGGGGGGGGGGCATGGCACGGAGGGGTTAAAAAGCGGGGGGCATGGCACAAAGGGGTTAAAAAACAAGGGGGACATGGCACAGAGGGGTTTAACAACGGGGGCAGCATGGCACAGTGGGGTTAAAAAAACGGGGCAGCATGGCACAGTGGGATTAAAAAACGGTGGGCAGCATGACACAGTGGGGTTAAAAAACAGGGGGGCAACATGGCACAGAGGGGTTAAAAAACGGGGGGCAGCATGGCACAGTGGGATTAAAAAACAGGGGAGAGCATGTCACAGTGGGGTTTAAAAAACGGGGGCAGCATGGCACAGAGGGGTTAAAAACGGGGGGGGGGGGGCAATGGCACAGTGGGGTTAAAAAACAGGGGGGAGCATGTCACAGTGGGGTTAAAAAATAGGGGGCAGCATGGCACAGTACAGCATAGTATAGTGTGATGAAGGGGGCAAAAGCAGCATTAAGGGCGCAAAGTGATCATAAGGCATGGCGATGATGAAGGGGCACATTATTGTAATGCTAGAGGAAGAGCTAAATATTAATCGTCTGTGGTATTAATTTAACGCCAGGGTTGTTTGGAATTATCTAAATGTAGCCATTTTTTTCCAAATAGGGCTCCCAGCATTCCAGGATCCAGACAAGCCGCAACTAAAGAAACCTGCAGCCACAGGTGGTGAAAGTGAGAAGAACACGTAGGAGAGAGCAGGACAGTATGTGAAATGTTGTAATTCTCGTAGGGACAATGGCAATTTTTGGTGAGTGTTGTGCCCAATGTAAGGTGCAGGCCAAGACTGAACTCTTTGTGTACACACTGCATTCTTTCTATACTACACTGTGGTGCTAGATGTCCTGAAAGTCAGGAGTGCTTGGACATATGTGACGGTCCGGCGAATTCAGAGCCTAGTGATTTTGATGTGTTAGCCACGCCCCAATGGTGCATTTTCCACGCCCCCAAATGCATAACCACAGGTGCGAATTTTTTTTAGCATACTGGACTATAAGGGGGGGCCGCATGAATTTGTTGTACCGGGGCCCTGAATTCCTCTTGGCAGCCCTGTCAGTGAAATCCATATGCTGGATAGACAAAGAGACTTCAGACAACTCCAAAGAACACCAACTGCCTTTGTGTTTATATAGAAATTATAAACTTAAAAACACTCTTTTTCATATTTTATGTTTTGAGACAACTTTGTGCCAATTTAAACTCAGGCACAGAAAACACATAAGAATGCTAAGCCCTGTCTAATGAATGGGGAATTATGTCTCAGTGATATGCCAGAGGTAAGACAGACATGGAATGATAAAGATTTTGGACTATATTTTGAACAAATTATGATTCACACCCTGGGGGATCGCCTTCACATATCAGCATATAGACTCCCCCGAGGGACCTCTCAGTGTAAAATGTTAATAAAGCCCTAGCATGTTATGAAAAAGGGTTGGGTACATATTATCGATGATGAAAAATCCGACAGCCTTTACTCCTACAAAAAAAATCCGACTTGTCACAAAGACGAATAGAATATATAGAGACTTACCTGAAAAGCAAAGCTCCAGATCTCCGATGGAAGCGGCATGCTGACAGGCAGTCATTCCGAAGACATAGGACTCCAGCACTTCAGGTTGACGTCAGCGCGACTTTGATCAATAAGCCCTTTTATGAAGAGATGTATTGCCTTGACCATGTGCTCAACTGTGTTTACTCTTTGATTGTTGGTGTGTGAATAGTTAAACCTATTGCTAACAAGGGTCACAGTGTTTTTGGGTACTTTTGCTGTCATACAATAGGTGGTGTAGTGATTACGTATGTATGTATGGATGCGAGAGACCTCCTTTGGGATCTGTTTCCCAATTGTAAAGCGCTACGGAATCTGCTGGCGCTATATAAATAAATATTGATGATGATGATCTGTTTCAGCTAGATCTGTAACCTGTGTGAAAGTTGAAGGCAAGATTACAGTGCTGAGATCCAGTTTAAACCTTTGCAGTAACATCCAAATCTCGGACCTTGGGAGCGCGTTCGTGACAGTAACATTCAATTTGAAACGCTTGTAGGGTACATTTTTACATCTTCCTTGTTTATCTACAATAAACTTGACTTTTTTGGAATAATGTTGTAGCTTCCTATTTATCAGTTGCCTTTTATTGTTTTTAGTGCTGCAGAGATAAGTTTTAATATTGTTTTTCAACCACACTTTGGAACATGTGCTAAAATCAATTTTTAAAACCTTTTAGATGGTCCTTGCTCTTGCCAGAGTGTTCAAAGCATATTCTCAAAGGCTTCCTGCAGCAATGTGTACTGTGTACATAACAAGTGCTCTAATAGAACACTCTTATATCGAACCGAACAATAATGCTCATAAGTGCTGCAGGCATCGCTAAAATTGACATGAATTAAATGGAACAGAATGCTTCTCTGAAAGTGTGCGTGTACAGGTCAAGTCACTTCCATTATTTTTTGGACTATAATTTTTTATAGTTCGTTTAATCGGCTTTAAGAACACTCGTTAAATGCCTGATTTTAACACCTATGTGTGCTACACCTAAGATAAATAAACATGTTTGCTGTTATCTTAATAAGTGGAGAAAATATATATTTTTATTATTTGAGTGACATCTTATTTAGCTGAAACAGCTCATCTTGGTCCTGATGTTTCCTTTGGCTGCCTATATGGAAACTATTCCACTACTTCAAAACACCTTATTCTACAGGGTAATGGTGCTCAACATAGTGCTGAGTTCTTTACCTATCCTGCTGCAGCCGGTCTCCCAATCCACCATGTTGTTACTTTTTAATTGCCGGCTTGGATTTTTTTTTATTTACTGATTGGACTACTACCAATCAAGAGAGGATTTAGGCATGAATCAAGATACACTATGGATTACATAGATAAGACTGAAGATGAGGGCTGTATCTGACAGAGTTGGTAAGTACTTTGGGGTTTAATAAACATATGTTTTTCTAATGAGGGAGGGCTGTGTGTGTCTGTATGTATTGTATGTGATTCATTTCCTTCCTTTTTTACCTGTTAGAAAAAAGGCCATACCCCAGCATTATATGGGTGGAAGAGATCCTTGAGGTGGAAATAGTTTTGTGCCCCACCTGGTACCAAAAGGGGGTGGACAGAGGTCCAAGCACTAGAAAGTGGGCCAGTACTGTCATTGTACACCAGCCTGGCACCAGAGGAGAGGTAGCTCCCTCAGCACTAAGATGCCAATCTTGTAAATTATTCCATATCCAGCTCCACAGGGGAAATTAGGGTGCCTAGACTCTGTGCCATCATGTCATCTTACCCACCACCCAGCTCCAGGAGAAGTGGGTAAGGAATTGTGACAGACACTATTGCTGTTGTTGCAGCTTCGTAAATGGAGAGGGCATATAATGCTAATATTTTATTTTAGTAAAGAGGGACATTACGATTTTTGCTGCAGTAGAGTGCAATCCACTATATTGCAGCCTGGAAAGAGAACAATTTAGTTTAACAAGATGGAGAACAATGTTCCAATTTTAGATATGCTTCATGTTCCTTAATGGTACTCCAATGCATTTTATATTGGATCAACTTACATTTTATGTGAAATGCATCTTTCTCAATTCACATACATATAGATGTACTAACATATTTTACATTATAGATGACATTTTTGTGTAGCAAACTGAAAGATGTCGTTGTTTGTTGTCAGTTATGTTTGATATATGGCAATGATTTTAAAATACAGGGTTTAACATGAGTAACTTAGGCGCTAGGAGACCTTTTTAAATGCTTCCGACAGCTTTTTGTGAATATGTAAAATGCACTCATTAGACAAGCTGCTCCATAGGAATCCATTTTATTATGGCAGACCATGATGTCACACACAACGATTTAATCTCTTAATAAAACAGTTGTCTTTAAAAGCACAATGCTTTTTCAGTAGTGATTAAAAGGCTTCTAAAATCTGACACAAGTGTTTCTATAGCGGAAAAATTGCAAGTGCTTGTGAAACCATCCTATCATTACATGCTATGTAATTGCCTGTGAGGCTTGTGAACAGTAGCAGCAGCCTGATAGTCTTGATAGCAGCACTAGTAAATCTAACTAAAACAGATGGAGCACCATGTTCTGGTTAAAGTCTTTCTTACTGTCTTTATTTGTATTGTGATTATTTTTAAAGGAGCTTCATATTATATAGTCAATCCTGCTTGGCTACCATTGTTTCCTCTGGTCATTTTACCAGTTAGTCCGAATGTGAATAGAAGGATCATTAAATTCACTTACAGAATTAGCATCAGTTCTTCTTAGCAGTGAATTGCAATATGTAGTATGAAGGTAACAATGTAACTTTCTCCTTTTCAGAAATCATCTAAAGCCCATCGAGTACCATCACCTTGGAATGCCAATGGAAAGTAAGTTGCTGTAGAACAGTCTGAAACATTGGAAACAAAGTAAAATGTTAGGAACCAGACTGTTTTAACAAAAATGAACTTGAGGTTATAATTATGTAACCTGTACTAGTAAATCTGGCCAAATATTGTCATTTCAATGTTTTCAGATAGAGTAGCTTGCAAGAGGGAGCTGGTGGGAATTGTGACTTGTCTCTGGTTTTAATATGAAACTTACTGGAGGCAGGTGTAGGCAGCCTTTATCACTAATACATTGGGCATTTCTAACGAATACAGAAGAGCAAGTGGTAATAGATGCAGGTTTTACCTAGTGCTTAGTCATGTATCTTCTAATGCAAACAAGTTACAATATTTGTGCAAACTCCTTTCATATGTACTTTTGCTGCCTAACAGGACACAAATTGGAATTATACTAACAAACTTTATACAAGTTATATTATGTTGTGCAACAAAAACCTTGAAAGTTCTGTTGCAGCAGACTTAATCACTCTCATATATTATTATGAGCACACCAGTTTCTTTCCCAGTGACCCTACATACTTGTTGTGAACTAGAGCTCTGTCTGAAAGGATCTATAAATGCTACCACTACTGGGACAAAGATTCCGAACTGTACCCATCCCTCTAACCTTCCATGCATAACAATGCTGCTGTGTTTATTTTCTATGCCTCACTGCGGCTAACAAGCCTGGCATACCAAGAGAATTATCCTTGCTGATGATGGTCAGATGAGACTTTACAATAAAGACATGGTACACCAGCTGAAGCATGAAAATTATAATTGTAAACAACTGAACTTGCATTCCTCAGCCTCATAATATGGAAAACCAAGTAAATTCTAAAGTATTATTCCAGTAATACAGAGACCACAATACTCACCAACTAATTGCCTGAATGTATACCCACAATTCAGTGGGCTTCATTTCCACCTCCCTGGCATGGGTTTGTGGAGCATTTGCAGAACAACTGATGGAAGGTGTTATGCGGAGTGACAGTGCAAAAATATAATTTGGTTATCGAAATGTAATTAAGGGGATAGATAGAGTGTTTTTAGGGACAGAGAGTTTTTAAATGCACATGTAATAAATACAGTACGGAGGTCCCATTAAGCCCATGATTAAATTAAGAAATAAATGAGGCTAAATAGAGCACTATTTTATGACAAAAACTGAAAGGCTTTACTTAATGAAAGGAATGGTAGAATGTTGGACTTTTGATGAGAGGTTTACACTTTTGCACAGTGTGCGTCTATTGATATTTCATCCTTCCCGCAAACCTAGATGTAATTATAGTGTGTGAAGGCTTCTCCAGATAGTGGAGTAGAACTATGCACCTTGATATGTGCTAGGGAACCCCTAGGGGCACATTTCTGTAAAACCAAAACCAGAGAATTTGTGCTTTGTAAATTAGGTCCACTGTGTGGAAATTTCCATGTAAACTGTAACCTAAAACTATACAACTACATCTATTTACACATGTTTAATTTGCTTGTTATTCAGGACAACAGGAACTTCGTCACCCACGTCACCCAGTCTTTCTCACGTGAGCTCTGTTAGCTCTCAAGGAAGCATCTCTAGTTCTAGTAGTGCCTGTAGCACTAGTAATTCTATTATCAGCATTCCCCAGCGCATCCACCAGATGGCGGCCAACCATGTCAGTATTACTAACAGTATCCTGCACAGCTATGACTACTGGGAAATTGCTGATAATCTTGCCAAAGACAACACAGGTCAGTTATCGACGTAAAGTCATAATGTGCCTATTGTGATTTTTAAAATAAAAACTAATACTCTATCAAAATAGTATTTTCTTTTTCCAGGATTCAAATATAGTATTTATTTTTTATAAATAAACATAATAGCAGCAAGGGTCCATGTCATGTAAAAAAGAGCAACAATTTAAAAATAATTTGTTTTTTAAAGAGAGGTTATGCTAACTGGAAAATGTATTTCTTAATGTTGTACAATATAGTTAGCAATGAATTACTTTAGCCTCTGCCCCAGACAGAATAATAGGTGATTGTGTTTTTCTACAAGAAAGAAAGAAGCCTCTTTAACTATATTAAATCATCAGTGCAAATTTAGGCATGCTTCACCTGGGACTCCGACTATTTAATTGAATTAGATTTAGTAACCGATACAACTAATGGAGTGTAAGCCTGGTGATTGATGAAAAGATCTTTTTGTCAATATACATAGCAGAAACAATGTTTTCTATGTGTCCTATCCGGAGCTGTACAGTAGTGTATGAATCATTGTATTATATACTTGCCAACTCTCCCGGAATGTCCGGGAGACTCCCAAAATCCGGGTAGGTCCCCCAGACTCCCGGGAGAGCAGGCAAATATCCCGCATACGGCAACTTACTCAACAAAATGACGTTTTTGTCGCGGGGGTAGGGCCAAAATGACATGATTGACGGCACCTTGCCCCCTCCCCGGGATCTCCCAGAATTCACTTTTCAAAGGTTGGCAAGTATGTTGTAATATATCCTTATGTGTGATACATATTATTTAACCTATGATTCTGTTAGAAGACCTGGAAAAATATACATTTGTATAGTGGCCAATAAAAAAAATGAGAAAAAAAATTTGGATTGTGTATAAAAACATTTTTATATGTGACTGTTTTTTCCTAACCAAACAAATCTTGTTGTTGTTCTTTTTGTTTTGTTTTTAAACAGAGTTCTTTAGTGAGCTTGATGCATTAATGGGACCAGTCACGTTTCACAGTTCAATGGAGCACTTGGTCCAATACACCCGACAAGGACTTTCCTGGATACGACGACCTAGTTCAGATCATGTATTGTAGTGGCTTTTGTCCACTACATCTGTTTCCGCTTGAACTGCTATGTTTCCAGGCACTGAGCTCGGTAGTACCTCTATCACTCACAGCACCTAAAAAGTCTGTAAATCTTTCTTCAGCATTGGACAAGTTATTGTACTTCTTCATATCAATATACCCATGTATTGTTTACATTGAAGCAATGCAACAATTTAGGTCAAACCTGTGTTCTAAATGAATACATCACGTTAGGCATGTTGTGTGTCCAAAGTGATTATTTGTGTTAAATAGTTTGTGATAAACTCAATGCAACAATGAAGTGCTGTCTCAAGGCTTACTCCTTATCATACTTATGCTGGATAAAAGGAGTGCTCTCTTTTGTAATATATTAGTCAGTAAGCCATTATATCAATACACCGCCAATTATTTGGTACACTCTACTATTATTGTCATTGACCTTTATTTATATAGTGCCAACATGATTACCAATTACCATAAAATTAGGGAAATATCTCACTTAGGGAACTTCTTCATACAAAACATAATACCAGTCAAATATAGATTTGCGATATTAGATATAAAATTTAGAGTATTCCCCTGTTTTGAGGATAACAGATCTCACATTCTGTGGGTGATTATGCCAGAGATACAGCAAATGATACCATGTACAGTAACCGTGTCTGCAAGCTACCTGTACCTATGAATTTGGAAAAAAAACAAAGCTGCCTATACACAAGTAGACCCAGTTGCGCAGCCTAAATTGGAAACAGCCTGATCTGTGCCCAATTTAGCTATGCTTGTGATTGGTCAAATTGCCTGTCAACTATATCACAGTAGGGCAATGAGCGGATGACTGCACACATTCAAATTGCAGTCATTGGCCTACTGGATTGTCTGGCAAAATTTGAGTTGGATTGCTAGTCATGTTGAGAACTTACAAAGAGTGATCTCTGGGCAGCTTCATTGAAAACAGCCTAATTGACCAACATAATCACTCTGTTACCACCAGCTTGCAAAAATGTAGGGCCTCATTTAGAGTCAAACACAATCAGAGCAGCCGGGCAGCACACTGTCCCTGCTTGTCACTGCCGAACACACCTGCACATAGTGTGCAGCCGCCGGCAGCCTTAGATGTCAAAAAGGGGACGGGGCCTAAATCGCCCCGGGTAGAACTATTTTATAGATCCGCCCCTGTTTCCAGGTCACATGCGACATAGATAGGGCCACCTGTGGATCGTGTCAGTAATGAATACACCTATGCTCCAGCAAGATATGCTTCATTTTAATGTTTGGTTCATTTGCTTTATACACCTGGAGCTGGTGCTAACTGAGTACTTAAATAAATTATGTTTTTATGTGCCAGATAACAGAGAAAATACCTTTTATTAATTGCATAGTGAATTAAGGCAGGGGGAGCATTCAGTGACTCCTTATTTGTCTGTTTTACATGTAGGCCCAAAATATTACCAAAGTTATTTGAGAACGATAACAAACAGGGAATACCAATGAGAGATTTGCTCAATGTTTGCATAATATCAGCGTAAAGTGATATTTCATTTTCAGACTGTCCTACCAATATCCATGGGACGTCTATTGCATTTTGTGTAGCATATTAAACATTAAGGAGCTATTGCAACAATAGATAGAAGGGACAGTCTTGACTTTTGCTTAGATATTCCGATCATTTTAAAAGTGACACTGGAAGATTATATATCTCTCAAACCTTCCCAGCGCTGTATTCCTAATTCTACCCAACTATAGCAAACGCTTTTATTATAGCCATTATTATAGCCAACAAAAGCAATGTTGATATCTGATTACTTCTGCATGGTAAATTACATATTTAAATGTTCTAATATCAGCTCTATTCTTATATTTTTATAATGCCTACTTGCTCCTTTCCCATTAATTTAGACATATATATGGCTAGGCGACTTTCCATATTGAAGAGTATAGTTAATATCCACATTCATTAAAATTTTAAGTCTGTCATTTTCTGCAAATTGAGTATAATTTCCCTGTTTCAGGAATAAAGATGTATGTACTCATGTCATGTCAATAGGTTTGCATTTCACATATTGAATGCATTTCACATATTCAACATTACCAATTCAGATAAAGCAAATCCCCAAATAGCTTACATTTCAACACCAGCATCAGGTGATGTTGAGTTTTTATGTGGTTTCCTTGTTTCTTTTATTTCATCCATAGTTACCCCCCTATTTATTTTTTATAAAGCTGTAATAACTAATCTTTTTTTCAAGAAAGCTGCAAAACTTTGACCCTTAGTCAGTGTACACTCAAGGGCTAGATTTACTAAACTGCGGGTTTGAAAAAGTGGAGATGTTGCCTATAGCAACCAATCAGATTCTAGCTGTAATTTATTTAGTGCACTCTACAAAATGACAGCTAGAATCTGATTGGTTGCTATAGGCAACATCTCCACTTTTTCAAACCCGCAGTTTAGTAAATCTTGCTCCTAGAGACAGACTGGAATGAATGCTGTTATTACTGAAACATATCATCTATTGTTCTTACCATCCAACCACATTTACTAAAGGGCCACTAAACCTACAATACAAGTTGCTGTATATAAAAACACTACTAATAACATTCACACATATAAAGATAGAAGTACTCTGTATTAGAACTTGAGATATTTCACAATGTACTTACATTTGCTGGATGCAAGCTATTGTTCTGTGTTATCATCCACTGCTGTGTGAATGAAAATATCTCCATTCACATTCAGAAACTCAAATATTGTCAGTTCTGAGGAGCTCCGAACATTTTAAATATATTTATGAACGTTATTTTTAGATAAGCTAACTTATATTTCAGTTTTGGTGGTTCTTTACACTGTATTGGGAAAGTATGGACTTGTGAATTAATTTGCTAGCACAAAAGGAGTAAGGTTATTAACCCAATACAATCCCTTAGTATATTTGCAAAAAAGATCATGCTTAGCCAAGGTGCAACATTATTTGAATTAGTATTTCAAAAAGTGTTAGAGCTCTTGGGGTATGTAGAGAATTGCATTGGTGTGAATAATCATTGAGCCGCTTTTCTCTTATTGGGGCTGTAGTTTTTTTTGTGGGGCAATCAATGCTTTTCCATCCCCTTTATAGGCGCGTGCACAGTGAGTCCCTGTTTGTTCAGGGGGTAATTCCCATAACTTAGCAGCTAGAAAAGCTATGCCCACAATTCCACGTCTTGCTGCACCTGATATATAATAATACATTCTAGTGTGGCTGCTTAAAAGTTTATGTGGACTATGAATCGTCTTCCATATATGCTGTATATTATAAATGATTTCCTTTTACAGTATCACATTAAGGGGAAAGACTTTATTTATTTGTGGTAGTGTAAAGCAAGGTGTGCTGGATAAAATCCATGAAATTCTGAGTGGTGGTGATGTCCCTGGTTCCAAGATTATCACATTGGTGGGCGGATGTTATGCAACTCAGTTATGCTTTATATTAAGTTAAACTTGTATTTAAAACTTAATAGAACAAATAAATAGCACAAATAATGTGTAGGATTTTTAAGTTAAAAATATCAGTATATTTGTTTTGAGAAATCAAAATCAAATCTTGACCTGTCATTTACAAACCAATGTAGAGTAGGCAACATTTTAATGTTTTACGCTGATCATAAACTGTACTTGGCCTTCAAATGTATTTTACATGATTTTTACAATTGCTACACATAACAGTACAGTACTAAACAGGATGTTCCACAATGCTGATGAAAAGATTAATGGAGTGTTGCCCAGTGCTCTGGTCTCTGTATATTGTCAGTCCATGGTAAACCCATGTAGCACACTTTTTAGAAATTATAACATAACAGAATGGGCCTTAATAATTATATTAAAAGCACTTTTATATATAAAAAGTAAATGTTATTTCACCTGTAACAATACTTTTTTTAAAAAATGTGATATTGCAAAAATAAAATGAATACCCTATTATCACAATTACTTTGTCTGTGGTTTTCATGTGCTTATTTCTGCTATATGTTATTTCTAGACATACATTGCAATACTTGAGTTACAGCATGACACAGTAAATGGCGTCTGCCATATTTACTGTATGACCAGATAACTGTTCACACGGAAACACTATGGAAGTTGCGCTCATACTCTGGCTTTTGGTGCTGCGCCTACGTTTGCAGTATTGAAGGTTTGGCTGGAAACGTACATGGTTGAAAGAGTAAAAATCTCACTACAACTTTAGGACACTCCATTAATTTAAGCTTAGAAGGATGCTTAATTGTATCCAGCCTGGATGTTAAAAAAAAACCTCTCCTATTCAAATTACCTCTTGAGTACCCATAAAAAAAGCCCTTTTGTGGACGGAAAGATGCTTTGAGGCAACCAGCTAACCCAGTGGTTCCCAAACTTTTGCAGTTCGCGGCACCCTTAGAGTCTCCAAATTTTTTCAAGGCACCCCTCCAAAATAATTATTGAGCAGTCCTGTTTTAGAAGTAGTTGGGTCAAAAAATTGTAATAAGTATTTAAGTCAGGACAGAAATACTTATTTAGTTGTATGCAAAAATGCCCCCTCTGCATCCAGACACTCTGCCCTCAGGCACTCTGTCCCCTCTGCATCCAGACACACTGCCTCCTCTGCATCCAGACACACTGCCTCCTCTGCATCCAGACACACTGCCCCCTCTGCATCCAGACACACTGCCCCCTCTGCATCCAGACACACTGCCCCCTCTGCATCCAGACACACTGCCCTCTCTCACACTGCCCCCTCTGCCCTCTGTCACGCTGTCCCCCTCCTCTGCCCTCTCTCACAATGTCCCCCCTCCTCTGCCCTCTCTCACGATGTCCCCCCTCCTCTGCCCTCTCTCACGATGTCCCCCCTCCTCTGCCCCTGTTACACTCCTCTGCCCCGTTGTGCCCCAGCTGTCACCCTCCTCTGCCCCCTGTTACTCTCCTCTGCCCCTGTGACACTCCTCTGTCCCGTTGTGCCCCAGCTGTCACCCTCTCTGCCCCTGTTACACTCCTCTGCCCCGTTGTGCCCCAGCTGTCACTCTCTCTGCCCCTGTTACACTCCTCTGCCCCATTGTGCCCCAGCTGTCACCCTCTCTGCCCCATTGTGCCCCAGCTGTCACCCTCTCTGCCCCTGTTACACTCCTCTGCCCCGTTGTGTCCCAGCTGTCACCCTCTCTGCCCCTGTTACACTCTTCTGCCCCGTTGTGCCCCAGCTGTCACCCTCTCTGCCCCAGCTGTCACCCTCTCTGCCCCGCTGTCACCCTCTCTGCCCCGCTGTCACCCTCTCTGCCCCAGCTGTCACCCTCTCTGCCCCTGTTACACTCCTCTGCCCCATTGTGCCCCAGCTGTCACCCTCTCTGCCCCTGTTACACTCTTCTGCCCCGTTGTGCCCCAGCTGTCACCCTCTCTGCCCCTGTTACACTCTTCTGCCCCAGCTGTCACCCTCTCTGCCCCAGCTGTCACCCTCTCTGCCCCGCTGTCACCCTCTCTGCCCCAGCTGTCACCCTCTCTTCCCCAGCTGTCACCCTCTCTTCCCCAGCTGTCACCCTCTCTTCCCCAGCTGTCACCTTCTCTCCCCCGCTGTCACCCTCTCTGCCCCAGCTGTCACCTTCTCTTCCCCGCTGTCACCCTCTCTTCCCCGCTGTCACCCTCTCTTCCCCAGCTGTCACCTTCTCTTCCCCAGCTGTCACCTTCTCTTCCCCGCTGTCACCCTCTCTGCCCCAGCTGTCACCCTCTCTGCCCCAGCTGTCACCCTCTCTTCCCCGCTGTCACCCTCTCTTCCCCAGCTGTCACCTTCTCTTCCCCGCTGTCACCCTCTCTGCCCCAGCTGTCACCCTCTCTGCCCCAGCTGTCACCCTCTCTGCCCCAGCTGTCACGCTCCCTCTCTCCTCTGCCGCGCGCCAGCCATAGAAAAAAAAGAAAAAGCACAAAAACGTACCAATCCTCCGGGCGCCGGGACCCAGCAGCCTCCTCTCTCCCGCAGCAGATTGTTACTGACGTCGATATTCAGTGACAGCTGCGGGAGAGAGGAGTCTTCTGGGTCCCGGCGCCCGGCGGATTGGTAAGTTTCTGTGCTTTTTCTTTTTTTCAATGCTTGGCCCGCGGCACCCCAGTGACAGCGCCGCGGCACCCCTGGGAGCCGCGGCGCACAGTTTGGGAACCGCCGAGCTAACCAGTGAATGCAACCATAAATGTACCTCCCACTGAGTCTCATTTAAATATCTTGTCTGGTTCCACATGTGGGTGCAATTTGAGTCACATTCATGCTCCCAGCCCTGATTTGCACAGTTCTTTCTATTAGAAGGTGCTAAACTTTACACAGATCCGTGTCTTCCTTACAAGGGTGCACTTGTGCAAGAATAGATGCATGACGTGACAAAACAGCATATGTTTCGTGGATGCGCATTTTTGCATATTTGTCATTTACATTTTAGCATTGCAATCATTACCTGAATTGTTGATCAGTTGTTTAAAACAGCATTTTCTAAAGAAATTGCTAATTTTCTACCCCTGCCATATTTCCTTGTCTATGGTGTGACTATTGTGGGTCTGAATTACAAAGGGTTTTGCTAAAACTGTTTTTCAGATTTTGCTGTTTAAATAGTGTGACATCACCAAGATGACACTCACAAAGTAATTTTGTTATAATAGCTTTCTATTTTATTGTCAGGATGGCAAAAAAGTTCAAATAAGCAGTCAATTTCCCCTTTGCGATCCCTAGCACTAATTTAGCATAGCTCATCTATCTATTAGATCGGGCAACGTCTCCAGCATCGGTCATCCTGCCCAAATGTAACACCAGTCTTTTACATCCTAATCTCCTCCCCAGCTTTATCCTATTTCACAGGTGTCAAAATTATGTCCCCGAGTCTAACACCACCAACCTTCTCTAGGTAAAGCTGATTAGGACACTTGCACTATTTTGCCTCTGTAAGGTCTTACCACAGCCACACCCTGGAGCTTGCCCCTGCTAGACATATGGTAAGTAACGCACAATAGTTAGAGATATAGGGGTCTATTTACCAAGCTGCGATAATCCAAAAATCTGGAGAATACAGCTCTTTTCTCCAGAGAATGGCTATCACAGCTCTTCTTTCAATTTATCAAGAGGTAAAAGCAAAGATTTCTCCTACTTCATCATGTTTACCATTGGTAAATCCACATAGACTTCTATGGGAACTGCGATGTGACCCCAATTAACAAGCAGTGAAAATCTTTCCATTTCACTGCCAGCCTTAAAAAACTAACGCCATCTCCATGGAGTGCTATGGACGCCATTGTCTCCAGAGAAGCCTTAGTGCATCCAGCGCCGTGTCCCATCACTATGTGCAAGCGAGACCTTAGCCACGCGTGCAAAGCACGCATGCACTTAGGGTCAGATCCTCCATTCGCGACAGCGTTAGGCTACCGGGGAAGGTGATTTTAGTTAGTTTAGATGGGAGGTTTCCCAGAACTTGCCAATGAGCCATGGTTCATCAATAGCGGCAGGACAAAATGATTCTGCTGCCTACTAGCCACCAATGATAAATAGACCCCATAGTTTAAAAGACATTTTGATTATATTAGTTATATTAAAATAATTTCAACCACAGCTACTGCACCATTTATTTGAGTGACAGTACAGGCATCATCTATGTAGAGTCTAATAATGCATCCATTGGGAATACTCAGTGGACACTGTAGAAATGCAAAGAATACATTTCTTCTGCATCAGAGTGTGAGCCTTCCATGTCCACACAACCTTCGCTTCAGTAAACTTTTATTAAATGAGTAAACTAAGCAGTTTCTTGTAACACTAAAAAGTAATTGATCTGATGTGGCGCTCCACTCAGTGTGCAGCCAGATGTATGTAGAGGAGTATCCACTATTCTCCACAAATAATACATAAACATAAAATACAGTTAACATACACTTAGCGCGCACCTTCTCACATCTCACAGGAGATAGGGACTTCTGTACTCCCTTTACTGGATAGATGACCCTTATCTCTCTCCTCAAATGGAATTCCTATAGTCTGAAAATCAGACTCATGGAAATAAAACAAATGGAGAGATAATAGTGCAGATTGACTACAATATACATATAAAAGTCCACAGAGTTCCCGGAAAAGAAGTATAGGACCTACCTTGAAAAAGACTCTGACCTAGAGTCGAAACGCGTTGGAAGGATAAGTGTAAGCGGGATTTCGTTACATCTTTGAACTGACATCGTGGAGGAAATTTTCATGCGAATATCCTGAATACATCTGGTATGAGTATACAGATTATCATTTTGGGATATCCTTGATGTCATGTTTTATATGTACAGGTCTCTTTGTTGGAGATAATGCATTTTTATTAAATGGTGTTTTTATGATAATGCACCAGATTGGTTTTTATTTTTTCCTTTTGGCACATCATGTTAATACTCTGTGGAGGGACTTGAAAGCGGTACACAGAAAGGGTTACTAGAGATGCTTTATTAAAGCTAACATCTTGTAAGCATATACCTTTGGGGGAGATGGTGTAAAAAGTCACAAGAATTACGGTGGTATCCCTTCATTTTTCATCACGAGGTTGAAGAATATACTTCTTTTCCGGGAACTCTGTGGACTTTTATATGTATATTGTAGTCAATCTGCACTATTATCTCTCCATTTGTTTTATTTCCATGAGTCTGATTTTCAGACTATAGGAATTCCATTTGAGGAGAGAGATAAGGGTCATCTATCCAGTAAAGGGAGTACAGAAGTCCCTATCTCCTGTGAGATGTGAGAAGGTGCGCGCTAAGTGTATGTTAACTGTATTTTATGTTTAAGCATTTTCTTGGGCCATTTGTAGCCACATGTTTGGATGTTTCGGGTACATAGGGAATAACTGCGTTCATAGCAGACTCAATTAGAATACAGATCAGCGATCATCAGGAATTGCAGGACCTGAGGATCGGCTTTATTTTCTAGAGCTAATCTGCATATAACACACAGCTATTCTTATTGGTTGTTGGCCTTACAGTTGTCACTTTGCAAAAGGATGTTGAAAAGACGATCTGTTCTGTTTACATATACTCCTCTTTACCTCCCTGGTGTAAGGTGACAAGTGTGGCTGCTCAGCGACAGCGTGGTGAAGAAAAGAGAGAATAAGCTAGGGGACAGCTGTGGTACTATCTACAGAGCAATTGGTGCACTTGTACTGGAGCACAGAGGGTGAAAGATGCCCATTCTATTGACTGACCAGTTCCCTGTCCCCTGCTGACATACTAAACTCTGTGCAGAAGTCCAGCTCTTAGAGATTATTTCTGCTTTGTACTTAATACAGAAGAAAGTGCAAAGCACTGGATTACATCAGAACCTCCTGCATGGTACAAGTGTAGGTTGGAAGTTTCAGGAGATTTGAAAAAGAATGCACTGCTCTCCAACCTCCACTGCCATTGACTTTGTTAGTGCATTTGGAGACTTCTGTAATCAGAAGGAAGGAGTCTATGCAAAATAAAGACAAATGGTTGGGGACTTAGTGTTCTATGGGTGTAGGGATGTCTTTGTAAACTAGCTTACAGGGTAAAGTAGCAGTATGTAGTGTTAGGTGCAGCGCATGCATCCAATAGCGAGTTTATAATCATCAATTATGTAGCAAGGAAAATGGGTGGGGGTGTGAATTACCAGTGTAAATTATGTGTGGGATGCATGTATAGGTGGAGTATATTTTAAGGACTGTTATCAGGGGACCATATTTCTACGTTTCGCACAGGGGCCCTCTACAGTTTTGGCCCACCACTGCCGAGGGGTGAATAGAGAGAACAGTTAGGGGAAAGAAGGAACAGAGCGCTTAGGGAATGGCAAGAAATAGGAGAGAGAGAGCTGAAGGACCAGAGGAGTAAAAGGAGAGGAGAGCAGAGAATAGTGTTCTGGATGAGTGAGGTAAGCTGGGGAAGAGAGGCCTTGGTGGAGAAAGGAGAGAAAAGTGCATTTGGCAACAGGTGACATATGAGGTGAGCTGGTGGAGAGAATATAGTAGGAGAAGACCTGCAGAGCTGCACAGAATAAGGAATTGGATCTGCTGACGGAGCTGGAACACTTGCAGTCGACAGCCATGAGGTAAGTGTGTGTGTGTGTGTGTGTGTGTGTGTGTGTGTGTTTGTGTGGATGTGCTGAGCACTGTAATGTAAATTGTTTTTTAAAATAATATTAAATATACAGTTAATCTCAATTTTGTTATTGGATAACAAACATCTTACTCTATGTGAATAAGCAACTTTTTGTGACTTAACCATACTTGTTGTCACTGTAAAATAATTGGATTACAAAAAAGTGTCTGTTGAAAGCATATTGTGTTCTGTTCTGAAATCAAGCATTTGGAAAACCCCTTTTAGAAATCCTGTGTTTTCCTGACTTGTCAATTAGATACAACATAATGAGAGCCAACATAAGGTGTCTGTCTTCTTGGAACTGACAGTGACACTCCGACTACACAGCGTCTTGTCACAGCTGCTCCTAAGCACTACACTGATGGCCCTGCTGTTGTGTAGTGCTGTTCTGTAACACAGATGCTACACCCCCACTCCATTTTATTAGCTGTTGTAATCACTTTCAGCTCAAACTGAGTAAATACGGGGAGCGAAGCTGAGCATAGGTTTGCCTCCTGGTTCCAATTCCCTTTTGCTTGCCTTTAGCACAGTTGCTCACTTTTAAAACCTCCCCTCCAGGACGTCCTGTGACGTGTGTATGAGGGAGCGTCATGACGTCATTGTGTCACCATGGCCCCATCGAGAGAACTCCCCATAATTCAAGAACCTCACGGAAATTCCAGGGGTGGAACCAAGTATGCTGTAGCAGCAGCATATACATTTCTGGTATATTAATGTAGATTCAATGTAACGAAGTCAGCAGCTGCTCTTAATCTTGAGGAATGGTGACTTAAGTGAAGGGAGGAGGTGAGGGCATGGCCTTCCTCACCGCCTTACATTAGGTGCCTGGCTCCCAGGAGCTCCTCTCGGCACATAAGTTTTCCAGGTACAGGCATGTGCCCTGATTCAGCTGATCTGGCCGATGGGCCTAATTATATAAAAATGGGCAATGGGGGTGCAAAAAGTTAGAACCATAGCCCTATTTTTACTTAGCCGGTTGGGCTGCTATTAGTTATAGCTAATAATACAATCCTTTGGAAGAGCACCAGTTGTGTAACATAACAATGCTACATAACGGCAAGACCTTTAGCGTGGTACTGAAACAAGATGGTGACAAGACGCCGTGTGGTAAGTGTCGGCTCCAAGAAGATAGCACAGCCAGAGTTTCATTAGGTCGGCTCATTTAAATAATAGATAAGTGGCCCAACAAACTGCTTAGTTTACTTATTTAATAATAGTTTACTGAATGGGAAGATGTGTGAATTCTTGCTCTGATACAAAAGGAACAGAGAGCATTAATTGATACAATATGTACAGTGTATCCATAATGGATGCAGTCAGGCTATGTGCAGCTGCTGCTTGCACTGTCCTACCCAATCAGAAAGCAACTGCTAAGGGTGTCAAAAAAGTATGCTGAGTACTGGGATAGAATACTTTCTGAGTGCCCTTACCATACAGGTCACAGCAGTACTACTCAAGTTTGGTAAGTAAAATAGAAATGTATTTAGGTTTGTCAGCAGTAAGTCTCAAGAAGACTGCACACCTACTGCCAGTAATGTGCCAAACAAGACTGTATGGACTTCCTTTGATGGTTATTTGTATTATTCATATTACTGATTGACACAGTTGATACTTTGAGACACTGAGAATTGAAATTATATATTAATTTTAACATTAGCTGGGAGTGCTCTTTTAATAACTACATGTCTGATAAAAATGTCCCTTGATGATCTTTTCTTACATTTCAGCATTGGACAAAACCCATGTGAAATAGGGACTGTCTCAGAGAAACTGTGGCATCTGGTAACCATACTGTGGACTCTGTGGCTGCAATGGGACCTTACCTCTTCACCCACTCAAACATTAAGGGGGCTCGTAAAACGATATTACACATACAATACATTCTCAACTTACTTGTTTTTCGTAGGATACCTTAGCGTTCTCAGAATGCTCCACTAGATGTCACTCTGTCAATGTATAATAATTTTAAAAGGTTGATCAAGCTTGCTTTAACCATTTTCCTGTTTGATGGAAAATACAGGCATATCTGGAAGAGATAATTACGATGGAGCAAGCACATACTCGTCTGATCCCCTATATTGTTGGTTTAGCAGCATTTCTTTTGGAAAACTTGACAATTACATAACTGTCAACATGTTTAAATATTTTCAGGTTCACTTGACTGCTGAACTGGTGAATTTGTCCAATTCTTGGGGGATACTATGTGGTGAAACCCATGACATGTTTATTCACCTCATTTTTAAAATATTTTTGGTGGGATATCTTCCTGCTGATCTTGTGCATCCAAGTATGTTTTGCATGATCTCTGCAGACCTTAGAGCACTACAGTACTGTCATAGTTATTGAATTTGATGATGTCAGTGCTTATGACAGTTGGTTTTTACAAAATAAACTCAGCCAGCAACAATGTGTCACACAAGCAGCTTCTAGGATTTGAAGGTTTGTTTCAGTGTATCTCCTTATTGGATATTTGTAACCCTCTCAGACCAGAAGATGCATTGACACACACCTCTCCTCTACAGTTGCAGAATATGTTTTACTCAGCAGTTGTAAAGGATAGATTTCCCAGCCAAATTGCATTATTTAACGCAATTTTCTGAAAGGGGCTCAGCAGCAGGGCATATCTGTCCTAGAAGGGCATCACATGATGCTCAAATCCTCTCATGTGAAATGCAGAACCTTCCATTCAAATGGATTGAATATTGCATCTCAGATGAGGTATCCATCCCCTTTAATCTACCATCTCTATAAAATAATGGTTGGTGCCAGAGACAGAACTAGTGAGCTGTGGCCCCGCTGTAGGGAGGCGGGGAAAAGGGAACCGGGGCCCCTGACCCTCTGCATCTGCCATGCAGCAGGCCCCATTATCTCCATGGGCCCCGGTGCACTGCACCTGCCGCACTAATGGTAGTTCCACCACTGGTTGTGCTCTATGAGGTGAACTTTTATTTACGTATCAGGTTATATGGGTTCCACACACAAAAATATGGTTTACCAGTTATGTATGGGGCCATTATTTAAAGAAAAATTCAGCAACTTTTCAACTTTCACATTCTGATATTCACTATATACTGCCCAGCACAATAACATCATGCCCATGATAGACTTATGTTCTCAGTACACTGACCTGTGCCCAGGCTTATGCCAACAATACAAAGCACGTACTGCCTCATACCCACCATATACCACTCCATGCCCAGCATAACAAACATCATACACACCACCATCCTATGCCCAATTTAGAGTGCCTGACCACAGCCGCATGCCTATCAAGCCTTCCTCCCATCTCTCTACTGGTGGTTAGTGGAATATACATTAGCAGGGACAAGACTGCCCTACTGGTGTGGAGACCCACAGGGGAGGAAGCTCATTGAATGAAACTGAGGGCCTTCCCTCCAATAGAAATCACAGGTGATTTCAGCCAATGTCAATTTACATTAAAACAATGCAGCTTCTACTAATGAAACTCTCAAAAGCACTTCCCAGCATGAATTTGAAAAGCAAAACTGAGCAATCAGTAAGGATGTGTCATGCTGGTGGCCACACATGGTGGCTATATATATAATATGTATAAATATATATATATATATATATATATATATATATATATATATATATATATATATATATATTCCAGAAGATAAAGCATTGCTGACAGAACTCATATTTTAAGGAAAATGTTGGGCACCTGTCCCAGACCTTCTCTTACTTTCGTTCTCCATCCCTATTCTCTCTTCTTCCTCTGTCATTCAGCTATTTCCTGCTTTTAACCATTAGATTAATATTTTCTAGAAATGACACACTGCTATTTCATTATTATTAATGGGAAAGGCTGTTTCAAGTCAATGTCGGCTTAACATGAATCTTTGTTACCTATTCTTATTATTCTGCCATTTGTCATACATGTAATAGTGAACTCATTCCCCATTGTAAGTTTTGTGGTAAGTTATATCACCTTTCCCTGGTTGTTAAACTAAAATAAATATTTTTCTCTGTGATAATATAAATAAAACAAAACAAAAAAGGTAAGTTGTTTGTGCTCAGAAGTCAACTATTAGTGAATTTCAGGTGGTGATGTTGTTGCTTACAGTTGACCCTTGTCTCCATACTTCTGTGATGGCACACATTACCTCTAATTGTTAAAATGCTGAAATTACAACTGAAATTTGCTATATTATGAATAATATGACTAAAAGAGAAATGTATTATTTTTGCATTGCAATAATGTCAGTCACTGCAGCCCTAAGCATTGCTGCATCTGTCATATTACATCTACGTGAAAGACCTCACACCACTAATATTAATATTTCCATGGCAACCGGCATTGTAAGACTCATTATTAGGTGCAGCCTAAACAGCTCCAATTTGAAAGCTTTTTTCTCCATACAATGAGTCCAAGCAGATGAAAATGAGGTATTGCTGGCTAGAACAACCTTGTGCAGTAATGTCAGTGTTTAAATGCCATTATAGGAAGCACTGCAGCATAGCTTGATGCGGGCTTGGACATTAATAAGGAAAGTAGAAATAGACACAATTGAATTAATTTTAGATAATTTATACCTAGAACAAAATAGTTAATTACAGCCATGCCTGATGTTTTGTGACGCACAGCATTGGGGTCATGGGATGGATTCCAACCAGTGCACTATTAGTGAGTAGTTTGTATGTTCTCCTTGTGTTTGTGTGGGTTTCCTCTGGGTGCTGCGGTTTCTCACACATTCCAAAGACATAATAATTTACTTGGCTTCTGACAAAATGGACCCTAGTGTGTGTCCGTGTGGCAGGGAAAACAGACTGTAAGCTTCACTGCAGATTAAATATTCTCTGTAAAGCTCTATGTAATATCTAGGTGCTATATAAATAATTCTTAATAAATATCGGATCCTGTGTTTATGTATAGATAGTATAAAAGAACGTTAATTACTTAAAGGCCAAAGTTGTAGGCTGACATCCTATGATATGCTGATTATATGTAGCAGGGAAATCATAGAATAGAGTAAGATAAATAACTAGATAGAATAAATACCTGCTAACTGTACGCTATTTGTAGGCGGCAGCATTAGTTGTAATTATGTTCCCATTAAATACTCTTGCTTTTATAACAAGGGTAACAGTGGCAATGATTACATAACTAAACTAGGTTATAGTTCAGGAAACAAGCAACAGTGTCAATAGGTCCAGGGACTGACTGACATATTTTAGCCCAGGCAGGCGAAACTTGGCTCAGCAGCCTATTAGGAACATTTTATAGGGAAAAAAAAAATGCAGTTAGCCCAGTGACCCAGACCAAGGCACCCACTATGGGACCAGCCCAGAGACATGTGCCCCCATCCCCTGAGGTGGTGTGAGATGGTCTACTTGCACCCACTCCTTCAGAGATCTAAATAGGAATTTTCCAGCTGCCCGATCCTATCACATGCGATTATTGTTATTAATTATAAATATGGGGATTTATATGTAAATCAAAGAAAAAAACAATCAAGACTGCACCATTAGCGTAGAGGGACAGAACATAAAAACCTACACTGTTCAGTGACCTTCAGTTCAGTTACATGGTTAAGAATTACTAGGTGTGATTTATACTCGGTTTCTTTCATTCTATACCAAGACTAAATAAAAAAAATGCATTAATAAATAAAACCCAGTAAATGTCACCAAACAAATAAAGGATACACTGTGGGAAACGATACAAAGCAATATTGTCGCTCGTGTTTTGTCGCTTTTAAATAAAGCTTGGTGAAGAAACTCCCGGGGAGGGGCCGGAGGAGGCGCAGACAGAAGGCGGGAGAGACGGCACAGGGGGAAGAGACACACAGGAAACGCTGCAGGGGCACAGAGACCCCCCGGGACTGCTCGCTCGGAGACCGCTACTGACAGCTGAGGACAGCGCCAGACGTGGTGTTACTCACACGGGACGCAGGTCACAGCCGCCGCCGAGACACCGTGATTGACAGGCAGAGACACCGGCTGAGGAGTGGGGCTGTCACTCTGGGAATGGTGGTCTTAGACTGGGAGAAAGGTGAGCGCACTGGGGGCAAGGTCCTTATGTGATTGGCGGATACTCTCCTCACCTGTCTGTAATTGCCTGTATAGCAATCTGCTGCTGCCAAGCTGTGCCATGTACACACTGCTGTGTGCTAGTTGTATAGTGGATGTACTATGTGTGTGTGTGAAACATAAGACACATGTCTGCTCTGGGGTCCTCACTGAGCACGTCTAGTTCGTGCAACTGCAGGAGGTGGCCTGGGATGACCCGCTCCTGGCTGTGTGTATGTGTAGGGGGGGAGCAGTGTATCTGATGGAGGATGAGACACCCCTGGCGGGCGTACACCCTCCCTCTAGCTCCTCCTCCGTGGCTGCTGCAGGGCTTCTTCACCATAACAATGACAAGTGCTGAGCAGTCACTCAGGCCTCATGAAGATCATGACATCTACATGCACTGCACGAACTCACTGGGCAGCCTCTTTCTGTATGTGTGCAGGGTTATAATCATTGCTTTCATTTACTCTCCTCCAGCTCATGAGATTTTTATTTCTTTATAAATGTCAAACTGTTGGCTTCTTACATTTGCACTCCCTCCCTCACTTAAGTGTAATGTGAGATTTTTGTTCTTAATTTTTCATAACTGCACCAAATGTAAATTGTTGGAAAAGAAAAGTATGCCATTTTATGGTTTAAAATTTCAGGATATGGTTAACAATCATCTAATTCCCACCAAGTCCCAAGATTTGATAAATATAATCGCTTGTGACAAATTATTTGTAGCAGATTTACTGACTAGATAATTAATCATGTATTGATATGTAAACACAGACTTGCAAGAAGGTACACGTTTACATGACTACATGTATTAGATTTATTTTTAAATTTATTTGAAAAGCACGAGTTGTGATTTTCATGCAGATTTATCTTATGGTATATCTCCTGTCCCAATTTATATCTGCTGTTCGTTGGCTATGTGGTTCAGTATTAGCCAGTTTTGCTGGCAGAGTGAGATACCAACATGAGTTTTCATCCATTTTTGTTAGAATTGTATTTACTATCTTGTTCTTGATTGAAGCCAGAATTCAACAAAATATTTTTATATGCAAATTAAGTGTTTTGTTTCTAGTTTTACTATTGTTTCCTTGGCTTGTAACACTGCATCAGTGTTACTATTAAGTTGGGTTGCTTTTAGGACCCTTACATATTTTACTCATTTGCAAGTTATTTTCAGGCTCTTTGTTTTGTATTGTCATCTTGTCATCTTTGCTTATTGCTCTTATCTGTATTGTAGATCTTCCATGTCAAACTAATTTTGAATCTGCAAGCTGGTTATAAGCATACAGTAATACTCTTAATCTTTCACATAGGGAGTATCTGCCAATTGTCATGCTTAATTTCTATGTTATAAGTCCTTTCATCTGGTGCAACCTCTATTACATTTCAATATTTTGTGTGCATATATGTCCTGGAAATGTTTGTTATTGTTTTATATAATTATGATCTTTGTTATCTGACTCTACATTTCACCACTGTTGTCTTCAGAAACTTACTAACTTCTGTTTTAGTGCAGTTTTACCCTTGAATTGCTGTTAATTTTATAAATTGTGTGTGTATATAGAGTAAAATACTATTCTAGTTATGCTTTATGCAGTTGCATTTTCTGTTTAAGTGGTTTTTGAGAATTAATCTGTCCCTGCCTAGTTGTGAAAGCCATTAGAGGGCATGAGGAGGTACAATACTAGCTGCTGGTCTATGGTCAGGAGTATTATGTCTTGCCAGGTAGAAAAGTGTATATTGTGTTAGGTGGTGTTGAAGGGAATAAGACTATAATCGCCCACTTGAGGTCAAAGTGGCATAAGCTATAATCCTCTTGTAGAAGGAGATAAAGAGCTTTATCTAGAAACAGTATAGCCGGGATCACATGATTAAAAGCGAAATCACTGGAGATGGTTGTAGTTAACCTCTCACACACCCTGGTTGGGTATAATGGTTTCTCATAAAACAGTGCTCAACAATATCTGGGTAACAGGTTGCCATGGTGACTATAAAATATGCCCCAGCACCTGTCTATCCCAAGTCCCTTTGTATCTGTCCTGCCCTGGGTGGATCTCTTGCTGCTGAAGTGGAGTCACTGGTGAGAGTCTGGGAGTGAATTAAAGCACTGTGATTTGCTGTCTGACTGTCATACACCTATAGTACTACAGAGCACTTTGTTTTGCAAGAGAGATGTGATTAAAGTCTCATATTGTGAAACTATTCTTAAAACCACAGAAGGCTTGTTGCTGTATGGCCTCCCCTGGGACACATCACCGGCAGCAGCACAGGTTGGTCTATTTTTTATTTTATTTTTTAAATTGCTGACACTAAGGTTTTAACCCTGGTTCATAACTGTTGGAGAAATTTGTTGTGGCCTGCCATAAACGGCAAGATACACATGAATAGAGTTCTTGGAGATCTATGGAACTCCTGTGATTGAAATGGTAGTGTAATGCCAAATTCTGAGTGTCCATGAATGATTCTGAGATACTTCGATTGTTGAGCATACTTTTGCTGCAGGTAGGTATGAGAGGAGTGAAATTTATTGAGTTAAGATTAATTAGTGGTGGTGCTCTTGGCAGGGAAAACCATGTGCATTATTGTTAGGCCTAGAAGTGGTGTCTCACTGCAATCCTGTTATGTTTTATATTTTGTTTTGTTTTTTTCTACCAATTTATGACTAGATGTAAGCTCAGCCCAGCTTTCCCTGACTAAGTGCTTATATGAAATACAAGCGCCTCCCAGGGGTTGTCCCTTATTCCATGGTGAACCCCTACATTTGTGCTTTGATGCTCACTACTTCCATTTCCTATTTTTAGTTCCCCTCTTCAGGAGCAAAAGTAAAGCCCTCACCTTGTGGCAGCAGTACATGAGCGAGTACATCAAACCATCTCAGACTAAGGTGTGAAACCTTAATGGACAGAACCAGTAGCCAGGTAGAAATTTAAAGCATAAACTCTGTATAGTTAGGCTTATAAAACAGTGAGAAAGTTCAGTGGAATATGAAGATATACATTCTAGTTTAGCAAGTTGTATGTTATCTCTAAACAGACCCGATGCCTGCGTAACCAGTTTTGTTCTATTGGGTCTGGATTGCTAGAGGTGTGGCCAGCATTATAAATATTTATTGGACCGTTTTTTGTTGGATAAATGGTGACCGTGTTTTTTCTTTCATATTGGAAAGGGATATTGATTGCCACAACAATATTCTTGCCACATTTAAGATGACAAAATTTGTAGAGATTTATGAAAACTGGAGCGCAGGAATCTGTAAGGTCCACGTCTTGATTATCAAAAAAAATAATATTAATATTAATAAATTAAAAAGGTTTGTTTCCATAAATTTTTTCTTTTAGCTGCTTGTCTGTTTCAGGTTTGATCTGTGCGGGTTTAAAAACAGAAACCATGCTAAGTGGATAGGTGTAAGCAAGCACTGAATGATTTCACTAGCAGAGCAGTTTTATAAATGTCACTTGTTTTTCATAGAAAACATGTAAGTAGTAGCATTAGTAAAGTTCTTTATATGTTAAGCTAGACAGTTAATAGCAGTAGTAAATATATACCTGGAGCCAGAGATTGACAAAATAATTAATTCAGGGGCCAGTTAGTCAAATCTAGGACTAGATAGGATCTTTTAAGGAGCCTGGAAAATTGTTTTCATTTATATTAATAGAAATGTTTTCCAAAAGTTAGACAGCTAGTAGGCTATCTGACTCCTGGGGGGTAAATTTATCAAGCTGCGTGTCTGAAAAAGTGGAGATGTTGCCTATAGCAACCAATCAGATTCTAGTTATCATTTATTTAGTATATTATACAAAATGACAGCTAGAATCTGGTTGCTATAGGCAACATCTCCACTTTTTCAAACCCGCAGCTTGATAAACTTACCCCCTAGGATTTGTCCAGACCTGCCTGAAGCCATAGACGAGTCCAGTGTTTCCCAAATCTGGTCCACAGGACCCTGAACAGTGCATGTTTTCCATATCGCCTTGCTTTAGCACAGGTGTATTCACTACTGACTGACACATTGTAACAGGTCCACAGGTGGTATCATTATTTTCTTTGTCGCCTGGAATATATGCAATGTCGGGTCCTGAGGACTGGGTTTGAGAAATGCTGGACTAATCCATCATTGGCTGGTCACTGGTATAAAGCCATAACTTCCTAGGCTTTGATTACACTGTTGCATAGATTTTACACATGGACCATGCAGTCATAATCACTGGATAGCGGAAAACCGCTCCAGTAAATATTTATGATGGCCATCTTCTACACATCACACCAATACTTATACCCTATTAACACTTCCTCAAAAACCCGGGTTATTGTCGGGGCTGAGTGTGAACGGGTCCCCTGCATCAACCTGGGTCGGATGAATCGGGAATTAGTCCCGGGTCTTTTGCAGGGTTATTCCAGGGTCCGACCTGGGTTAATGCCAGTCTGAACTGTGCAACCCGGGTTTTTCAAACCAGGTCTCGCCAACAAGTGTTAAAAAGCAGGGGGGAGAAAAAACATCACACTAGGAGCCAGACAAAGTTTCTCTTGTGATGTTGCCAGGGAGACCGTAGTAGACCCAGGTTCAGCGTGAACCCGGTCGACCTAGGAATTTGCCTGGGTAGGAGGCTCTGTCACCTGGAAATATCCCTGGTTCATATACCTGGGATATTGCTGGAGCGCCAGTGTGAACACAGTATTACAATTTTTTTGGGCATTTCTCAACTATTCCCCACCACCACCAATACGCAAATACTATCCATTTTCCCACATTGCATTCTTTACTTCAGACCACAAAAATGCTTGTCCATTTGAGTGAAGAGCAGCAGCATGGTAAATTAAGTATTATTTTTATTTAATGAGAGAGAGAGAGATATATATATATATATTTTTTTTATTTTTTTTTATTTATTTATGCTTTTTGAAAAAAGAAAACACAACCAGTAGAAAAGCAACAACAAAGATGTCAAACCCCAAAAATATCACACACACAGATGGACCTCAAAACTTTTATTAGACATGTTATCCAGCTAGACTGTGCAGAGTTTAAATCCTGCATGTATATATCATAATCTCTTTCAGTATTATATGCCTAAATGCTTTCATCCTTATAGAAATGGAGAAGTACACCCACTACAAACTTTTCTTTTTGTTTCTGACTGGTAAGGGTGCATCCTGGATTATATATCTGCTTCTGTACTCCGCTCGTGTTAGTTTGGAGCAAGACACCACAATACACATAATGACACAGTATTTGACTGCAGGCATTCTGCAAGTCTTCCAGTTTTCTTTGCATCCCTCTAGTCCAACGGTGGGCAATAGGCGGACTGCTAGCAGCCACGGAGCCTTCACCTGCGGCCCCCAAGCCAGCAGCTCCCAATCAGAACGGGGGTAGCCAACTTCTGCATCACATAACCTCCTCTGCACAGAGCAGGGAGGTCATGTGGTATTTCCGGAGTATGAGGGAGTGCACCCCTTCCTATCTGGTCCCTTTGAAGGCTGAAGGGTCACACATGTGGCCCTCTACCTTTTTTTACATTGCCCCCCACTGCTCTAGTTCTTGAACTCTAAATCTTACTGGTCACTGGATTACTTCTGGTTGGATGTTTAGTTACAGGAGAATTCTATGTGCCATTGATGAACAACAGGTGTCCCTGAGTGCTTTCACATGCGGACCCCGGTTTCTTCCTGGTTTATTGATAGATTTATTTTTTATAGCATGTAACGCTTGTTTAAAATACCTGCTGTTATGTTATTACAGGTAAGGGTCTCCTTTTGAATAAATGTATTGTTTTATCTTATTACTGAGATTAAGGGTAATGTGCTGCACTTTTGAATGTTAGAGGGAAACCTATGTAGCCCCTGAAGTGTATCAGGTTGTATTTACCAAGTGTGGTGTATAAAGTACTTACAACAGCACGCAGATATGATTTTTAATCATCTCCATAGTCTGATTGCTAAAAGGCATTTTTATAAATACATTCATGGATAAACCCAATGGCACTTGCTGGATTTCTCATAATCTTTGAATTTGTTTGATTAAATTATCACTTTAGTAGTGGCAGACTATTAAGATAAATTTTAGCCTGTACTGTGCTACAGAACTGAGACATGAGGCATTATTTATCAAGGATCTGTTTTAAAAAATTGCAGATTTTGGTATGTTTTGCCTTTTAGTGAAACTGCTATTTTAAATCCTGCAGAGAAAATTGCCAAAAATCGTCTGTTTTACAAAACTGATTCTTGATAAATTATGCCCATGATCTTATATGTCCCCTCATGCACAATACCATTTCTAGGATGGCATGGCAGAAATATTCTGCATGTATCTTCTAACAATCTTAATAGTGGAAGCTCCTAGGGTGGTGTCTTCTTGGCATTTTGAACACTAGCACTTATCCAGCTAGAAAACCACAAGTGCTCAATGAGTGGGGAAAGCTCATCCCGTGTCACAGCATTCGTGTGACACCATCCATACTATAAGTTTATCTCTCCTTTGGTACTTTCTGCTCTCTTGCTGCTCTGTGTGACAGTGTACACTGTATTCGACTATGTATCCCATACATTGTAAGCTTGCGAGCAGGGCCTTTTCACCTCTGTTTGTTTCACCTAGTTTGTTTATTACTGTTTTTGTCCCCAATTGTAAAGCGCTATGCAATTTGCTGGCACTATACAATTAAATGTTGATGATGTATCCAACTTACAGCAGTCTTTCCAGGACACTGGTGTTGGCCGTACCTGCGCTCCATAATGATACAATTTCTTCAGGTCTCTTGCCATGCTTTGGAATGCAATTAAAGCATGTTTTCCAGTACAAGAAAATAACCTTTTAAAACAATACTGTTTTTCTGTTTATTTCACCAGGAGCTTCACAATGCAAAGAGGAGGGTGGAGGAATCGTGCCAGCAGCAATGATGGCTGGGGTGTCTGGGTATGTCATAAAAAGAAAATGGCAAAACTTGTTGTTGTTCACAACTTTTACCACCCTGTCTTCCTTATCAATGGTTTTATCCAAATTCTGACAACATTTATTACAATAACCTCATAAATTGCGTGTGTGTGTGTGCGGGGTGGGCTCTTTCCACGCTGCTTACTATCTTTATCTTTTTTTCTTTTGTCAAGAATCTAAGTTGATAGGTGGGTGACTCTGTGGACAGCTCCTCTTTAAGTAAGCATCCACCCCATACACTCCAGTATAGAAATGAACATTACTTGATTCGGAAAACCCTTTTCCATGTGCATAAACATATGTATTTAATAAAATGTGCATTACAACACATGCATCATTTACAATGTGTAAACACTCCCATTTTATAATTAATGGGCATCTAACAATTTTAATAAGATTTTTAGCACTTACCAATATGGAAACATTGCCTTTAATATGCATTAGCCCTTTCACATGTTTGATTATAACCTCTGAATTTGGGCTAAAAGCCATGTGTGAAGGGGCTCTGACATTTCACCTTGGCTCCAATTGCTGAAGGTCTCTGTATGTCTCTATGGAAGAGCTATGGACAGCTTGTAGTCTGATGCTGCAAAGAAAAAGAGCACAGAAGAAGTTGGCTCTCTGGTTGAAGCAACATCTCTAAACATGTCCCATGAAAAAAAAAAAAAAAAATAGTGTCTCCAAAAGTGTATAATACTTTTAAAACATTCATAATGCAGTGGTATTGAGTGCATCCCTCTCCAAGTGTGTGTGTGTGTGTATAATATTTATTCCACACCGATCATGGCGGCGGCCCCTTTTTTTTTTTTTTTTTTTTTTTTTTTTTTTTATTATTTGGTGATCGTGTGTGTGTGTGTGTGTGTGTGTGTGTGACAAAATAATTATACAGCAACAAAAGCTTACTCTATCCTTTATGGTTTTTGAACTTTCAGGAACTGTCTGCCAGCAATAAATCACTGAGTGAATAAACATGTAGTACAAGTTGCATGGATAGGTGGTGGTTTACTATATCAAATAATGGAGAATTTTAGTAAGATGCCCACTGTAACTGCATTTTCCATTCTGTGCCAGGGTGGATACATGTCGGCTAAAGTGCAGAAATTAGATGATCAGTTCCGATCGGACGCACCACTGCAGCAGCAGAAAGATGGAACAGCATCAAACATATTTAATGGAGTTTCTATTTATGTTAATGGCTATACAGGTATGTTTAAACTGTCTAGTTTATAAAATAATACAATTGGTTCTCTTTAAAATAATACTAATGCTACCAATATAACTATTACAATTTAGTACTATTTTTTTTTTTTTTTTTGCTGTTAGAGAGCCAGCCTTCACAAACATTAATGTTCCACTTGAAAACTATTCTATTAAGCGATTTAATTCGGCATGAATCCCTGTCGGAGCCTTGCGGGATGTTGGGGTACTAAAACGCTGCTTATTTTTGCTTGCATCTCATAGAGGTTCGATCAAAATAATGGTTTATTTACTGTAATACCCAGAAATGCATGCATGGTCTTCATCATGACTTTGCACTGAATTGCATCCACCCCTATATATCCAATATGTGTTATCTTACAGTATTACATCTCTTTTTACCTCCAACTTGACATTTCTTATTCATAGATTTTTTTTTTAACATTTGCTATATCACATTGAATAAAAGTAATTTTAACAAGCCCATTTGGAAGTTGCTGTTTCATTCACAATTTCCAGGTCTGCAGATTTTCTCTGTAGTACACATTCTGCATGCATCAAACACATGGTTGCTTAGCAACACTCACAGCCGCTCGTCCTCTGTGTGTACGCTCAAATAACCTTTGTGTTCCATGTGCTGCTTCTGGATCAGGGCCAGATTCAAAACAAACAATTGATATTCATTCGCTAAATAAAAAAATGTATGAATATAAAGAAGCAATACATAGTGTTAATTTACAGGGTCTGGTCAGCAATATCCAATATTTGCATCCATGACAAATGCTTGATCTTCATGATAAAAACTACAGGATAGACATATATATGTATATCCTGTAGTTATATCCTATATGTATATAACAAATATATACATGTCTGGTTTTTTCCAAGGCTACAGATCAAAGGACAAAAAACAAAATCCGAATCTGTCAGTAACTGGAACCTAGACTCTTATGGGGTTTTTTATCACTGGAATTGCTTATGTTGGGGGTTTAGTAAAGGTGGGTACTATGCAGTTATTGTGCAGGTCAGACGATTCACAGCTGTTTGGTCAGATATTTCAAGTGTGTGTGTGCTCCCACGATGATGATTTACTGTACCAAAACACATAGCAGCTGTTGGTTTGGTTCCTCACTGTCTAAAAATCACGATCAACGCTAGAACGGTTTCTGCAAATGCCAAAGTGAGTACACACTCACAACAGTCTGTTCAACACTTTTGCTGATGCTCTAACATCTTGCATTAGCGTAGTCAAATATCTGTAGAGTGTAAATTGAGTCATGATATTTTCAGCAGATGGCTGTGATATGAAGGTCACATATAGGTAAATTGTGTAGGTGTGTACACATTAATTGGCATGCTCAATGGGGCTTTCAATCATTGGTGATATTGTTACAGAAATTGCATCTGAAATATGATTGCACAGGTATGTACCCAGTTTAAGAACTAGTACCAAACTGGCTAAATTTTCCTGATAAGGTGTGTTGTGTGTTTTGTTTTTGTTTTTTGCAGTGTCTAGTGCAGCATGGTTTTTCATATTGTCATCAATCTACTTTGACTCTTGCCTGTTGTACAGGCGGACTGTGGTACAAATGCACTGGGCCTTTACATTAATGAACTTTTTGGATAGGCCTAGTAGGCTTATAATATGTTTGAAAGAGCTGGATACTTAAATAGGGATTAGAAAATGTATCTGAATTTGAATTCCCAACCATGGCCTGTGCTCTGCTGATCTTTCAGGTGTCTGGGCTACGTTATACACAACAGCAAATATCAGTAAATCTACTCATTGTGGAGGAAGCAAAATAAGTTGTCATTATGAACCACACCAGTAAACCGTTCACCGTATGTATAATTTGGTGGGCAGCGTAGAATACACAATATTCTGATATTTTTTTTTCTTTCAGATCCCACTGCAGATCAGCTACGCCATCTAATGATGCTGCATGGAGGCCAATATCATGTTTATTATTCCCGTTCTAAAACAACACACATTATAACAACTAATCTTCCGAATAGCAAGATCAAGGAGTTAAAAGATGAAAAGGTTGTCCGTCCGGAGTGGATAACAGATAGGTAATCTGATTGTTTTTTATTTTTCACTATGCCTCTTTAAAGGGATATTAACATCAACATAAGGTGGTACTACCTTCAGCCTACTCTGTAAACGAATGGCTGAACAGGCTGCTTGCTATAGATTTGTAGAATATCCATAAGTAAGTGATGTTGACTGGCTGTTCTAGTAACTATATACAGCATATAGCCTGCTCTCTTATTGGTTCAGGCTGGTTGCTGTGAACTGCATCTGGCTCTAATTGTGGCAGTCCTGGGCAGCATGGGAAGTGTGGAGAGGGGAGGCGTGTCAGTAGGGATCAGAATATGACTGGAGTTGAGGCTTTGGGTGTTGATGAGCTTGGTCTGCCCAAAGAAAAATGTTAGATTACTATAACCAAAATTTAAACAGGATGTTTACACTGTTTGCTTTGTCAAGTATAAAACTAAGGAAATGTGTTTTTGTGTCTCTTTAAGGCAGTGTTGCTTTGTCAGTCAACATGACATAAGCACACATACTTACTTAAAGTCTATTGAATAGGTTGTAAGGCATTTGTGCACAAAGGGCATTTTATACAATAAGCCTGTTGGAACTTGTTTTTTAAGAAACTGTACTTGAACTGTCTGTTGCTGATGAGAAGCAATCTCCATCTAATAATGGATTATCTCTTGTATGTGTTGTGATATTTTGGAGCATCATGCTGATATCATCACTATTAAGAAAATAGTCTGGTCGGGAAAGCTTCTAGTAAGACTCCTGTTTGGATACCCACTAGTTACTTATCACAGGCTAAGCAATGGAACAGAGGTGTAATGCAAGCGTGCACAGTCCAGTCCATACATATTTATGGACTTGACTGTTTAATTCTAATAAAGCACTTTACATTTGATTCTACACTTTGTGCCCAGGGACCCACCTCATATTTGTGATTTAACATTTGACCAATTGGTGGGTCAGGGTACTCGCATAACGACAATTAATGGGCAGAGAAAAACATGCTAATTTAGTTTGAAGATAAGCAAAGGGGAATTTCATGTGAGCTATACTTAATTTACAAACAAACTAAATGTAATTTGCTCTGGGGGGTATTATTGAAAACTGTTCTACAGGTAAATGTGTAAAATGGGAAGTGGTGCCTATACATTTATATAAATGACTACATTTTTCTAAAAGTGTAAGGTTTATAGATTACTAATTTTGGTAGGGGGTGGGGGAGCAAGAATATTAATACTTTGCAGGAAAGTGTTGAGAGAGATAATTAGTGGTACCACCATATAAGAAATGTTGATAATGAAATAGTTAAACTCTATAGTCACTCTGCTTGCTGCACAGAATGTAAATACAGAATCTTAGTGTTTCCTCTATGGGAATTAAGGAGCTTTACAGTTGCATTAAAAGTAATGAATTGGCATTAATTGTCACTGAATGCCTTGGTGAACAGATGTTTCTTTAGCCTTCTATTAAATACTTGTGAGTGGGTGCAACAAAAAGGCTCAAGCTCTATTGGTTTTCAAGTGGACTTTGGGTGCATCTAGTTGTCCCTGGAAATTAGAGCTTGAGATGTGTTAAGAGGTACCATATACCTCTCTATCATTTGTAACCATCTTACTAAGATTTCAAAGTAGACCAGTAGCAAATTGGAGGAGCAAAGAACTGGTGTAACTGGGAAATATATAGTTATTCATAAAGTAATCCAGTAATTGTGTTTTTTTTTTTTTATATTCTAATAATATATCTTCGGTTTTATTGCATTGAGAAGCCAGTTACGTATTTTAAAGTGCAATTTCTTCTTGAGGCGACCTGGTTTGTGGTATTTCCTCTCTTTGAGAAAATTGTATTAACTCTCCCCCACCATCTGTTTATTTTAACAGCATAAAAGCTGGACGCCTTCTTTCCTATGTTCCTTACCAGCTTTACACAAAGCAGTCTAGTGTTCAGAGAGGATTGAACTTTACCTCCAAACACAGATCAGAAGATCAGTTCTCTGAGTCAAGCAGTGATGCTAGAGATATCCACAAAGTGTAAGTATTATCAGTTACACTGCTAAGTTAGTTGACACATAGATGTGTATATATGCATTTATATAATAAAATTGAGCACTGCACAGTGCTCTAAACACTTTTAATTCATCAGATTATTTTAAAATACTAAATGCATACCATCAGACAGAAAATTGAAAGCCTATCAATCACTTGGTGTCCCAGCATGATCTCTCAACTTCATGTTCAAGTACAGCTGAACACACCATAATATAAGAAATAGATATTGCACTAACTTCACTGTAGTAGTACACCAGACAATGTCCCTATGCGTTTCATCACAAGGACTTTGCTAGAGCCCCCTAATCGCTTGTATCTATTTATGGTATGTAAATTGCATAAAAGTGACAAGCGCATAAATGCACAGATCTTAGTAGGTCCAAATTGTGATGGTATGTCTTATTACACACACCTGTCACTTGGTTGTCCTTGAGTATACTTGAGAAAAAATGAGGTCTTATTGGAGCACACAGTAACAGCACATTTTGGCCAGGTTTTAAGTTAACCAGCTGTAGCCTGAAGTTTGATCAATGGAATGTTCACAGCATCGTAGAGTATTTCAATAGATGATGTGTGTTGATCCTGTGTTGCCATGTATATGAGGGCAGTGGTAGTGTTATGATATGAGGAGGGAAAGGACCTATTTGACCATTGCACATGGGAAGTGCAGGCTCGTCCAGCAGGGGAGTAGTGATGTTAAACATCTGGTGGTAAATGTATCAAGCTGAGAGTTTTACGGCGGGTTTGAAAAGTGGAGATGTTGCCTATAGCAACCAATCAGATTCTAGCTGTCATTTTGTAGAATGTACTAAATAAATGATAGCTAGAATCTGATTGGTTTTTCAAACTTGCCGGAAAACTCTCAGCTTGCTACAATGGACAAATGGACATCCAGCTTGTTAACAATTACCGTTATTCATTTTTTAAAAAGACAAAGACAAAAAACATGGCATAATGGATAACCTTCACAGTCCACTCCATTTTCGATTTGCTATAAAATACAGTGCAAGGCTAAAAGAATCGGTTTATTGTGTAACTGCTGTCGTTTTACTCTACGTGTCTAATTTCCTTTATTGCAATACCATTCTAGAAACCATTCCATGACAGGCACCAGTCAAGCAAATGGAATGGATGGAGGAGAGGAGGAAGATGAAAAGTTTGAGGAGAGAAAAGAAGATTTTGAAATATGGAATTTGGTGGAGGGATCTTCTGATCACAAGACTAATGGAGTACAGGAAAATAAAGGCATCACGGTTGTGGTCAATGGACATAACTGTATTTCTAACGGTGCCTTGAAGCCACTGGATATCTCAGTGCATGGAAGCAACTCATTTGCAAGTAGACTTCTTTCTTTGCAGCAGGAGAAACCTAGCACAGGTGCTACAGACTGCACTGTAGAGCAGTTACAACCAAACAATGGAGGCACAGAGGTTTCCTGTGATCCTAACCGGACAGTGTCAACCTCTGTCTCCTCCTCATATTTGCACAATAACTCTAAACTCAATGGTGCTCACCATTCGCTCCAGGGGCCTTCAAGCACAAAAAGCACTTCTGTACATTTACCTACCTTTGCGGCCACTTCACAGCTGCCTAAAACAGTGGACTCTAGTTTTATATCAGACTTTTATTCTCACTCTAGACTGCACCACATAGCAACATGGAAGTGCGAATTCACCGAGTTTGTCCGCGGTCTGCAGACTCAGTGTAATGGCAGCTTTCCAGGCCGGGAGAGGTTAAAAAAAATGAAGCCTGGTATGTATGCCATATATTTAAAGATATAATAATGGGCTTATTTTGTGCACTAATACTGAAGTACCCCTGTGTATGTGGTGACGTTTAAGAGCGCACACCCTCGTGTTTTAGTGTGAACAGCTAACTTTGGGATTAATTGTCCTAAAGCCTACTACAATTTGTATTAGACAATGCTGTAAAACATCAATGCACGTCAGTGCTGCTGTAGGAATGCACCCTATAAAGGACTTGTTTTGTGGTTTGTATGTTTCTTGTTAAATAAACCAAGGGCGCTACCATGTGCTGAATACACACCTTTCTGCCTGATAATGCAAATGCAGTTTTCTAGCTTTTTTTTTTTTTTTTTCTTCAATTATTGAGTGGCATTGCTTCTTTTTTTTGCGTAAAGACATTTTTTGAATAAAGTGTTTTTATTATTTAGATTTTTAAGGGACAGTACAACAAAACAAATTGCATAACAAAACTTACATACCCAATTCCAGGATAAGTATTCTAATAGTTATTGTCGCTTTTAACATATAACAAAGATATCAATTGACTCTACTCAGATTGCCTATTTTCATTGATAAAAATGTGCAGTGAACTACACTCCGGAACCAACCTAAATAAATGAGGTTAAAACTGAATCTAAAGCTGTGCAGGGCAGTTACTAATGTCATAACTGGTGGTTGCCATACACATCAAACCATATCATCTTGGAAGGGGAAGACAGCAAATTGAGACTCATACCAGTGGTGCCAGATTGTATGATACTTGTGTAAGGCCTTTCTACTATCGTACATAAACCGTTCATGCCTACATATCTCAGTAGCTAAATTAGTCCAGTGATCAACACTTTGAGCCTCTGGCGCCATCGAGCCCCTAGCAAGGACCACCTTGGCCAGGGAGGACAATATAACTATATATTTGAAGAGTGGCTTGTCTAAATTCTCATCAACGTAATACCAAACAAACATATCTTGGGGCACGTAGGAGGGATGAGAGGTAGTGTAGAGGAGATGCAATTTCATATATTACACCAAAATGATCGAATAACTGGGCATGCCCATAAGTGCCAGAAAGTACAAACTGGGTCTCTGCACTTAAGACACTCAGAGGAGGTGCAAAGTCTCATCATGTGTAGGCTAGAAAGGGTTAAAAATGTATTTGCTTGAACTTGAGACATGTAGTGGCATTTTTTTGTACCACCTATCACCAAGCTCCATTTGTCATTTGAAAGGACGCCCAGATCAGTCCCCCATTTATTTCTCAACTGATCCAATCCTCTTGGAGACACCTGAGGCAGTAATGTGGCATACAACACTGATATTAATTTACAGGAACCTAGAGAACCCATCACATTTTTTTTAAAGGGGAGTCTAGGATCTATGGCTGCTCACTAGGTGCGTTAATGGCATCTCTCAATTGCAGATATCTGAAGAATCGGGAGTTAGGTAACTGGAAAGCGGACTTTAGTTGCTCAAATGATCTTAAGTGACCATCTATATACAGGGTGATTCAAAAGTCGCAGTACACCCTTTTATTTCAAAAACTCTACAGGAAATTGGGAAACCTGAATACTCCAGTAAGGTATGGGTGACGTGGTCTATCTTTTACGGTATGTACCAAACATGGGTGCCATCTTGAAATCGGCCCAATTCCTGTAGAGTTTTTGAAATAAAAGGGTGTACTGCGACTTTTGAATCACCCTGTATATTGGACCAATAGCATGCCCTCCCGATTTTGTCCACATCATTGTATCTTCTAACTTCATCAATTAAAGAGTTTGGATCCAGCCCTTCGCCTTCCAAGAGCACATGTGTCACTGACCATATCATTGCGGCCTGTCTTTTAATTGGAGTCACCGCACTTGGTTTGTGTTGGATCAAAAGAACCTGTAGTGGTTTGTGGGAGATGTCCGTCTGCTCACCCAAAAAGTGTCCTAGAGCAGTATCTTGTAAAGCACTTAGCCAAGGGATTGTGTGAGTAAATTGAGAAGCAAGACCGTAAAGTCTAAGGTTAGGCAGGACAAGTCCACCTGAGCGCTGTCTTACATAAAGTAGGACAAAGGAGCTACCCATATCAACGAGATTAGGTGCTTATTAATATTTTGAAACACATATAGCAGCAAATACACTGGAGAATGTTGTAAATATATAAATATTTGAGTTGGATTACCTTTTTAATAAGAGGACATTTAATTCTTACTAATAATCATTATGGCAGCTCAAATATTAACAAATTTGAATGTGCAGATCGTTGGGATACTCCGTGCCAAGTATTGTATGCACTATGGGGGGGTGGGGTGGGGGGGGGAATTCAATTAGCCGTGTTATGGGTAAAAGTAACTCTGCCTGCACATTATTACCGTTATTGCAGTAATGTGCTTAAATTGCCGTTATTACGGTAGTTTCAACGTCAACTTTTTGCTCGCAGCTTAGGGAGTTGCGAACAGAAAGCTGGGTTAAAACTATCGTTATAACGGTAATAGTTTTAACACCGTACTAATTTGGAGGGGGGGAAGGGGGGAATTCCCCCGTGCGTGTTTTCAACACTTTTTCTGTCCTTTCAGTCTGGTGATTTGGCTATTGCTCAGGTTGTAATGACCTTGTGTTATTTGATATGTAGCAAATACATTCAATAACATAATCTTATTTTTTGGCACTAAAGGTTAGAATCTGATATTTATTTATTTTTTAAATACATGTTCGGGAAGAGAAAGGGTATAAAAAGTAAAGGTACTAGAATACATTGGATAAATCAAGAAGATAATCAGATATACACTTTAAAAAAAAAAAAAAAAAGTTGGAACAGTATCACAAGAAGTTAATTGTAAGTATTGTAAGAGTTCTACATCTGCTAAGATCAACACATAACATCGCTCTGGCAATAATTTCACTTCATATAAAGTGGTTTTATGCCCATTCACATCATCGCTCCCAGCATTTTTAAGAGGATGCACTAATATTGGATAATTTAGTATAGATACTCTACTTATGGGAAGACATTAGTCAATAGGAGGAGATTGCTGGCCTTGCATGGATAAGAGGATGATGCACAACACAATGAATTTTTGTATGCACATGTCAATAAACTAGTCTGTAATGCCACAGCATCGTTCTTGTGAATTTTTTCATTAAAAAAAACGCTTTGCTGCTAATGTTAAAACGGGTTCTCTGTGTAATTCTAGAACACTCCCAAGAAAATGTGAAAAACAGACCCAAGCCTTTTATTGCATTATCAACACATTGGTGAAGGAGGGGGACAAATGCTTTGTACCTTCATAAGGCTCGTCTTTGATTTCTGCGTTTAGTGTACTTGGCCAGAGAACCTAATCTAGACATTGCTCCTGACTCAACTTTTACCTTGTGGTCTCTTTCACAGTCCTATCCCACTGGAAAGAGGAGATTAATATATTGTGGCAGAGGAAGAAATAATGCAGTGAAACATGGTTTTCCAAGCTTTGAGTGTGTGATGTGTCTATATACAAAGTTGTTATGGTGAAAGAAGCATATCTGGTGAAACTTCTAAAACAAATTATGCTGAATCTTAATAAGTGCTCCCTTCCCAAGAAGATCTTTCTAGCAAGATGGCCTCCCGTTTTTCCATTCTTCTAGCCTGAATCCTGGAATTACCAACTTAGACAAGGGCATTGAGAGAAAAGAGAATGACTTGGGTATTGTTCGGAGTTATGGCTTTCCATAAATTCATGGTAACATTTGTGGAGTGTAGGCATCTGGATCTATTGAATGTCTAGTAGTGGGGAGATATCAACAAAAGATTTTGTAAAGAAATGTGTGCAATTGCTTCTTCTGGTTTTTGTCTGAAGTTTCATGAAGTCGCATAGTCTAATATAGCTGCTTTATAGTAAGTTGCCACATGTTGTGAACAATTAGACCTACAAAGTTTAGGGTTCTGTGCAATATATGGAAAGCTAATTCGAATTCTTCAGTGCAATTGTGTTTTAAGCACGAGCAATTATAGCTCTCTATTAGAGCAAATTATTCAGCAAAATAATGTCAATATGGAAGCAACTGCCTATGGTACACATACTGATCTCTGGATATTGTGTGATTTGTGGTTAATCAGGATGAATAATCTAGCCTGTATAAAGTGCTAGATACTGGTGACTTGTCAATAGTAAAAAAATAATATTTCCGGGTTCTACATGTATAAACATGCCTGTTACCACATCTTAGTGTGGTAGAAGTGAAAACAGAGTAAAATATATCCAAGGGCTATACAGACTACAGATTCATCATTTTAAACCATAGGTGATATGGAGGTAGGAGTGAGTGGTAGAGAAATCACAAAATAATGGGAACTAAACCTGTGAACACTTAACTAGCCACCTGACAATCTACAAGTCTCCCATGTATAAAGTCATGATTAATTTTACAGCAGTCATTGGTGAGTATCTCTGATAGTTGATGTTTGTCTAAGAACTGGAATAAAGTTTTGTTTCATCAGGACACATTAATCTTAAATCTTTTTGAAGGTGTAAGGATTAAGCAATGGAAAACCCTAAGAAAATTCACAATATTTCCACTACAAAAATAAATAAAATACAGTAACTTGATGGAATTCCTCTTACAGGCAATTGTATGTGAGCGGTCTGCAAAGCCTGCAGCGCCAGTGTAGGGGTGGGGAAGGTCAGGGGTTGTATCTCTCAGAAAGTTTTAGTTTTTTTTTTTTTTTTTTTTTTTTTTTTTAATCACAGTCTACTTTGAGGATGAGATTGTCTTGGAGTTTGGGAATAGCAGCATATTCCCAATTGTATGATCAAGTAATGGCACTTTCATTAGGCCCTGGACACCTTCATGGAGATTATCTTGCTATGAATGCCCTGGAAGCAAATGTTGTGTTGTGCTCCTCCTTAGTTCGTTTATGTTCTTTTGAAGTTTTTATCTTCTAAGTAGGAATTTGTGTCACCTACATCATTAAGAGCTTTCACTATTTCCTATTTTGTCATGAGATTCTAGTGTACAATCTGTTCGCTCCTGCAGCTCCTTCATTATTTTTGACTTGATCGAAGTCCTCTTGAAGGTATTCTCTTAGCAATTGTAGCTGTTTAACATTGTTTCAGAATTTTTTTTTCCTTTCTGTGCCCCTGCAGCAATTGCATAAAGATTCAGGAGGCCTTGGGCAGTGGAAGCTGTGGATTTGCCATTTTGCTGTGCTTGATTATTGTGACCCCTCTTCCCACAAAAGGCTGTTCATTTCATCTCAGTCTCAATTTAGTATGCCATCATGCTGCCTGCGTATGGGGGAGACCTAATGCTGTTAACATTGGGTGTTAATAGTGTGTTTTTATAGCTCAAAAACCAGGGAGCACATAGTACTTGTCTTACCTCAATAATACCCAAGCCACATCAGAGTCAGAATTTCAAGCATTTACAGAAGTGGACAGTCCATTCAATGCCTTAGTATAAGCTCCATTCAGTATATATTTACTGGCATCTTTAGTCATTCTCTGATTAACTTGTAGCTGTCTGGGAGTAGACCTCAGTGACAGGTGTATTCCTATTGGCTAGGTATTTACCCTCTCCTCTCAACTGAATGGTGAAAGAAATGTCTAGGTCAGGCTTGGCTAACCTGTGGCACTCCAGGTGTTGTGAAACTACAAGCCCCAGCATGCTTTGACAATATATAGCAACTTATTGCTGGAAGGGTATGCTGGGACTTGTCGTTTCACAACACCTGGAGTACCACAAGTTAGCCAAGCTTGCTCTAGGTTTATGGTGGTGAACCAATTTAGCAGCTAGACCAAGTAGATCCCCTTTATGTTTTGCCACATTCCAGACCATTATAAGTCTGGATATTGTAATGAGTGCGTTAGTACAAAGAATCCAGATGGGCTCTTCAGTCGCTTAAGATCTTGAGCACAGAATGTATGTCTATAATATATATGTATTTAAATTGCAGAAATACTTCTGTATGTCTGACGTTTATGTATGTGATTGCGTTGGTTTTTGTCTTTGTTACAGAGAGCACACCCTCTTTCAAGTATGTGGTTACCTATCAGGACATTACCAATCGTCTAGTTCTCGCCAAATCCTAAAACTTGATAAATCCCCTCATATGACAAATCATGCATAACTGGTTTCATTTTAAAATGTATTAAACTATTAATAATCCTGCTAATGCTGTTAATTAATTTATCAGGAAGTGCTACCACCTCTCTTTTTAAAAGCATAACTTTTGGCCTTTCAGTCTGGAAAGCTGGAAAGGCCCTTCTCTTCAAAAAGACCCCCCCCCCCCCCCCCCCCCCCAAAAAAAAAAAAACCCAAACAAAAACAAAACAACCTTGAAAAACCTGGTGCATTTGTTTGCAAATCTGCATCAGAGCAATGGAACTGTAAGGCCAGGGAGGTCTGTACCAATATAGCTAGAACTCTGCTAGTGTGATTTTCATCTTTTAGAAGCTGGCTTTTTGTAGTTATATATGCTCGTCGGTACTCTGCTGCCCCCTGGACTTGAGCATGGGATAGTAGTCTGATCTACAGAGTTAGAGTTAGACGGCAAGGAATATATATATTAGAGACTAATATTGAGAAATGAAAGCATCTTATGGATTGAAGCGGAACACAAGGAACCAGAAGGTGCAAAACGGCAATCGGATGGTGTGCAAGCACTTTCAAGGAGGCAGGCTGCAGACAAGTATCGTAGTCGGAGTCAGAGAGAAGGTCCGAGGCAGGTAGAAAGCGTAGTCAAAGTCTAGACACAGGGTTAGCAACATAATGAAACGGACAACAAGTCGCTGTACAGACAGGGTCTTGAAAATTGAATCTATAACAGTCTCTCTAACAGTGTAACGGGGAGGCAGGATTTTAAAGCCTGTGCACATGTTACTGCTAGAAAATTATATTAACGATTGCATAATTCACATAGGGCAGGACTATAAATCCTCATATGTATAAACAAGATTAAAATAGAGTTATTTTGTCTTCATGCGTAACACCATATTTGGCACAAACTAAGTAATCTATACAAACCTCCTACCAAGAATTTTTAGCATGGTGGTAGAGGCGTAATGATTTACGAAGGCGAGCTCAGGGAGGACAGAAACTTCCTGTGGAGCAGAATCAGTAGGGTAAACCTAACCTGTATCACGACGGTCTAAACCCAGCTCACGTTCCCTATTAGTGGGTGAATGATCCAACGCTTGGTGAATTCTGCTTCACAATGATAGGAAGAGCCTGCTCCAGAGGACCTTGATGTCTTTATATACAATCGTATTCTAGAGCAATATGTGAGGCCATTTGTCCAATAACTGAAGCTTGGCCAGAATTAGAATCCTGACACTGACTTATGGTCAGCCATTCAGTTGTAGATTTGCTGGCATGCTTACGATCAAAGTCCAGGCTTCAACCCCATTGAGTAAGGTTGGGTACACACTACAGAAATTTTCTTTTGATGTGTTATCTATAACGATTTTACAAAGGATTGATTAACAAAAAAAAAAGTCCCAATCAGCATGCCGGTTCATGTGTACATAATATACGCGATTTATCCTCGCATCTGTGCTTTTCATCTGTCATAACCATCTGCTGAAATGATCTTGACGTTGTAAACTCTATGGAGATCCTGATCGTGAGTGCATACACATTCCAGGATTGGAACAACATTGTTCTATAGCTGAATGAGTTTTTCAAGTCCGTTTGAAAATCTCGATTAACATGTGCTTTGTAACGATAATCGTTCATTGTTCCAGGGTACACACTACCGTGATATCGGGCCTATCAGTCGTTTATTGTCTAACCTGATAATCTGCTGAAAACACTGTAGTGTGCACCTAGCCTTACTGTTAAAAGAGCTGTGCATAAACAAATACCCTCAAACAACTGCTAACTGAAGGAGTGGGCCACAATTTCTCAAATATGGTGTAAGATTCTGAAACAATTTTTCTTTAAATAGTGACATCTGTTACATTTTAGGACTGACTGAGCTTTAGATGATTGCTAAGTTTATGGTACCCCCCCTTATACATATCTTACAGGGCTTTTTTCTATTTTTAACTTCATCTATCATGATTGTTTAGGAAAAGAAATATTGCACAAATACATGTTTAGTTTACTGTGTTTACTGCATAATTGTGAGGTTTTTTTTAGTTTAATACAAAAAATTAGTATATGTTTTCAATACATAGTTTTTTATGTTGTGTTTTACTATGACAGGAGTCTTGTCTGCTTCCAACCTTCCCAAGTGCCAGAACTGCATTATACATGTTGATATGGATTGCTTCTTTGTATCGGTGGGATTACGTAACAGACCAGAGCTGAAAGGTAATTAATCCACTTCTTATGGATGTATCTGTTAATATATTATTTATTTTTAAAAAAAAGTGGTACATTTTATACTACTTGGATATCAAAAGATCTTATAAAATACTACACCATATGGTTGTTTATCACTTTTTCTTTTTTATCTTGAGACATATAGATTGGAGCTAAAATAGCACAGGCAAGATTGACACACATAAGCCTCTTATTTACTTTATTATAAATACTACATGATCTTTGGTTTTCTCCTTTATTTCTGTTTGAAGTCACCGGACACAGTGATATCTCATTCCACCTGTATCTGGGATTAACACATAGATGTGCCTTACTTATTCATCTGGCTGGTGTGCATATAGTTGAGAACCATATCTATATTGGGTCACATACATCTAACTACTACACTGTTAGGCGCCTTTTTCTTCTCTTTTACAATGCAAAGTTTAAATATTGACATGTACATAAAAAACTGCTCTGAAATCTTGCAATAGGCTCGCACTGTTCTAAATACACACATCCCTCTAGGGGAAAACAAAATGATGACTTTTAGCAATAAATAAGTTCATAACCCCAATTTAAATTATAAATTCATCCAGCATCTTTAAAATGTATACTCTTAGAATTTAATTGAACATTCATACATGTCCATATATTCCTGGATATAAAAGTTGTGGATCTGTTATGTGTTAACCCTATAATTGCATAAGAAAGCACTAATCCTATGTCTGTACTTGTAGAAATGTCAGTGTGGAGTGTGCATAATTTTGACCTTTACTGACTTTCTAGTTTGACAGGACCTTGAATAGTATTAGACTCTTGTTCATATGCGAGAGGGTAAACAGTCTACAGCGAGTCTTCAGTGTTCAATGAAGGCTCAGATCGAATGTTTGTTGACTGGCCTAGTCAATGAGTAGACTACTAATGTGCACAGCAGTCATTACTATGCTTAAGTAATTGTGACTGCCTAAAAAATCCTTTTGTTTTGCTTCCTACGTGTTACTAGTGCACACAAACAGGTTGGTCATGAATCTTTGTTTTAGGACACTAAATGTCTGAAGGAGTTATTGATTTGGTGACCATATTTGCTCCTTTTAGGAAAATGTAAATGTCTAGTAAAACACTAAATAGGATATTTCCAGAAACTTACAGCATCTTCATGTTTGAGTCTTGTCTATAATTCTTTGGGGCATATTCAATTGTATGAATATCCCGCCGCGTAATAACTACTACCGTTATTACAGTAGTAGTTAACTGGATTTCAGCTCGCGGCTCAGGAAGCTAGTGCCTTTACTGAAAATACAACTTTAAGAGTAGGATTCTTAATGGTGATGTGAAGGCTTTGCCAGCGTTATCCGATTAAATTATAGGACAAAACATGCTCACGTATCATGCTAACATTTCTTGGTGATACACATGGCAAATTTTAAAAGGTCCTTTTTCCTAAATTCTGTTCACAACGTTATGCAATGTTAACACAAGAAAACAAACAATAAAAATATACAAACATTAGTAGACCTTGCACAAATAGTAAACAGGTAATTCTGGGCCACTATATTGTAAATGACTACTGGGTGTATACCTATTGGTATATAGTTTTTTTTTTTCACTGGTGAGTAAGATATGATGCTCAGCCTAAATATTAGTTTTAGTGGTGTGGAGGGGGTGGGCGGTTGATTTCTGGGGTCGAACTTCAGTATACAATTTTATACACAGGATATGTGTGATGTACAACTGTTAATTATACACTGTGTTTTTATTTAAAATGTTCCTGTTTTTATATTATCTGTATAGGTAGACCAGTGGCTGTTACAAGCAATAGAGGTAGTGGGAAAACATATTCCCGTGAAGGAGCTAATCCTCAGCTAGAGATACAATACTATCAGAATAAGTTCATGAGAGCCAAAACAGGCAAGTATGCAATACAACAGATTTGTAACTCAGGCTTTATAACACTGTACGCTCCATAACCATTATGAGCAAATGCACACAAGTTGTTTGTTTTTTCTTTTCTGAACTAAACTGGTGACAAATAAACCTATTTGTTGTTTTATGGATGCTTATATAGGAGCCTAAACGAGGGAAGCATGGTAGATGTGAAGTAAAGAATTGTTTAACTTGGGAATAAGGTCAGCGGGTCAGAAATAGGCTGTTTTTAATTCTGTATGGATCTTGAAGTAGGCATTGGAAACAATGTTTCTATACTATATGCTGTTAACAGAAATACAGTTGCATCGTTAGTGAAAAAGGGGGTTGAGGGATTATTTCCTGATCCACATGGCAGTATTATAAAATACTTGAATTAATCACCCCCTATTATGGTATCCACTAATTATAGATACATATACAATGTCTTGTAAGAAAGGCAACAAATGTATTTTAGAAATTAGTAGTAAATTTCCCTTGATTACCTCATGTGACAAGGAATTCCATAGCATAGCCAACTTTTATTGTGAAGAATCCCTTCCTTTGCTCCCGATGAAACTGTTTTTCTACAGTTTGCAATTGATTCCCTTGTCCTTGGTAAAAAAAAAAACTTTTATATTAACCTATAATATATTTATACATATTACAAGGTCATCTAAAAGATTTAGAGGATTAGGGACCAATACTAATCCAAGTGGATACCACTATTTGTCCATTCCTATGTACTTTGCTTTATAGTGAAAGAAAGCATTTAGTTTTAAATGAAAATGTGGAGACTTCAGTCTGAGAAGATGTACGGTGAAGGGGGAGTGTAGGCGGTGTTCTCATAGTGGTCAGGGATGAAATGGACAGGTGTCATGACTCTGATCATTGGGTACAGGATAGCACTGTCTGCTCATATAGAACTTGTTGGCTTAAATTTGCAGCAAAAGCAGACCTGATTTTTACATTAATTTTTACATTAATTGTATTGTCAAAATACATTACAAGAACACTAAGTTAGTGTCCTTTCAATGTTACTACCTGTATGTATGCAAACTGGGAAAGGTAATAAATATTTTATGCAATACTACTATAAAGAAAAATGTAAAATTTAATAAAAAACAAGTATTCAACAAAGTGAGATTTAGTTATAGAGCAAACCTGCATACCTCATTAAGGTGTGTACATCTATCGTTATATCTGGTGCCAAAACGAACCTGGTGCCAGATATAATAATTTACCTGTTGCACTGCTATCTCTTCCATGAACAGGGATTCCATCAGCCAACATCAGATCCCGCTGGCAGCAGTTACCAGCACTGTCTGATAGCGCTATTCCTGCCCTGCATTGATAGCTGATAAGCATGGAGCAGAGCGGAGGAGGTATAAATTGGCAGTAAATTCTGCAGATTTTAACAATTTTCTCATTCAAATATACAGCTGTGCGTTGGTTGCAGATGCAGGAAGTAAGTGAACGGCCATGTGCTGGAAATGCCTTAGCAGGGCAAAGGGAGGGTCAGTTGTTTTGTAATGCCTTGTTATCAGCATAGGGGCTACCCAATATTTGGGGGAACCCTCAGTCTTTTGATGGAGATGACAATACTGAAAACGCCACCTTTCCTTTGGTCGCTTGTACATTTGAAAACAAAACAAGTTTGAAAATCTTAGCAAAATATAGGCTTTACGGGTATAAAGTCAGGGAATGTTTTTAAACAGTCATATCCTCCTGCACACTGGTGAAGGTGGACCTCACAGCTCTATTAGTACACCACAGGATCTTTATTACTGTTATCATTCTTTCTGGAATTCCTATAAACTAGATCAAACTGCATGGGATAATCCAGATTCTAAACCTAGAAATGGACAAGAGCTGGAATCTTCTGCATGGAACAACCCAGATCTTCCACAGAAAAATGGATTAGACCTGGATACCTCACAGCTATCGTTTGCAGAAATTGCATCTTGTAGTTATGAAGCAAGGTATTGTATACCTTTTATTAATTTGTTGTATGAAATGTGGTTAAGCATTCCATTGCTCAGATAAATCGTAGTGTGTGTAATATTTATAGAGAAACAAACTAAAAGAAACAATGCATGACTTTTTTTTTTTTTTTTTGAGCAATGTGCACTTTAAACATTTTTGAAGCAAGATAATATTACCTTAATATTATACAGGATTCCAATTACAATGTTATAAAATTCGAAATATGAAATTCATGTGATACTCAGAAATGAGAATACGTGCACATGTGTTACCTTAATGGTGTAACATTATCTGCTTCTTTCTATTTTGTGTTGTTTATTATGATTGAACTAGATACAAATGTCAATGTTGTTTAGCAAATGTGGTCAGTGAAATAGCCCCTGATGTGCATTCTCAGTGACAGCTTAGTTCCACAAACAGTGATCCATTCCTGCTGATCTGTTCCTTGTATTTCCCTGAACTGCTCTCCAGGCAGGCTGGTGTGAGGAACGGAATGCTGTTTTTTAAGGCGAAGCAGCTGTGCCCTGATTTACAAGTCGTTCCCTATGATTTTGACGCTTATAAGGAGGTTTCCATGACTTTGTACAAAACATTAGCAAGGTAAATGTCTCTTTGCTTTTTTCTAAGAAAATATCTGCAATTTATTTTATTTCTTTTTAGAAATGTACTGTACCATGAATTATTTTTTTTTAGTGTCTAGAATTTGTGTATAGTTTGGCTGTAATAGTACAGTGATAACGCCCAAATACATGGATTTTTCTTTAGTTATCTTGTTTTTAATGCAGTTCGTTTGTTGTGACTTTCTCCGTTGCCTCCAAAACAGGTTCTACTGTATGAACCCAAAGCAGCAGCAAGTCTCACTGAGAGGATACATATATTTTGTATGCAAATCTAGTCATTGGGAACATCCTGTTGCAGCTTTTTGTTTTTCCCAGTCAAATAGTAAACAACTGTCACTGAATAACCCCCAAAATTTTTAGTTTTGTTTCATTTCATTGAGAAATCAACATTGTAGATGTGTGTAAGGCTATTTTATTTGATCTTTTATTTTTATACGACCGTGTATGTTTGCCATTTACTTGTGTTTTGTCTGATTTTCAAACTAGAAAAATTGGTCGTTTTAAATGTAAAAGCCTGTCCTCTACACACAATAGTATATTAAATGGACACCGTGCTCACTCATTATACTGCCAGAGTAATACTAGCTTTATAGCAGGAGAGCTGTTTTTTAAATTGTGTGACATGTAATGGATGTACATTTTAATATTATATGCAGAGCATACACCTGGTAGTGAGTGTTATATTATAGTTTCATACATAGTAACATAGTTGTTGAGGTTGAAAAAAAAGACACCAGTCCATCAAGTTCTACCTATTTTGGATCTCCTGCGATCACTCTCTTATGTTTGGAATTGATCCAACTAAAGCAACCACAAATCTGTTTCAATTGCGAAAAAACCCTCCTGACCCAATATTTAAGTCTTATTTCTCCCTGGATCCACTACTGTCCTTCATTTTAATTAACGGTCGTAACCCTGGATACCCTTTTCCACAAAATATTTGTCTAACCCTTTCTTGAACATATCAATTGAATCTGCCATCACAACCTTCCCCCTCACTGAATTCCATATCTTGACTGCCTTTACTATAAAGAACCCCTTCCTTTGCTGGTTGTGAAACTCTAACCTTAGGGCGATGACCACGTATCCCATGTACGGTCCATGGGGTAAAAAGTTCCCATGAAAGTACTCTGTATTGACCCTTAATGTATTTGTACATAGTAATCATATCCCTACTTGGATGCCTCTAAAGTAAACATGCCTAAACTGGCTAAGCTTTTCTCATAACTTAAGGACTCCATATTCTTTATTCATTTTACTGTATCTTACAGCCATATAGTTTCATCTAAATTCACCTTTATGTTATCCATTTTTTCTTGGCTGCTATAAATATTTAATTGTATGAATGTCAATAAAGACATACCAGGTACTGGCAGGCTCATGCTCGTTGTGTTCTGTAAACTTTTGGGTGACGCCATTAATCTGTAGAAAGTATTTCAGGTTTCAAAACAGGCACCTGCTTATATCTGAATGATCACATTCACAGGATCCTCTGCTCACCCCAGCAGCTAATTTAAATAAGGTATAATTGCAGGAAGTACAATCTCATAGTTTATTTTATCAAGAATAATATGTGTTCACAATGTGATTATGCTTGTAATCAGGCTGTGCTATATATGGTACATTTTTTTTTAAAACTACATGACTGGTTAACTTTAAGAGTTGTTCATTTAGTTGGCTTGTCTTCAAGGTGTATGTACCATAGTTTATAGTGATCTTGTCTGTTTGATTTCGAAACACACTTTAAAGTGTGTCTCTGAAATTATGCATTCTTCTAAAATAAAAATGTTTTCTGTACAGAGCGTACCACTTATCGCCATGTCTTTCTGCATTTTGGTTCACCAGTTACACTTATGACATTGAAGCTGTAAGCTGTGATGAAGCCCTGGTTGATATAACACAAATACTTGCAGAGACCAAACTTACTCCTGACGAAATTGCTAATGCTATTCGTGCTGAGATTAAAGGGAAAACTTTATGTGCTGCCTCTATTGGAATGGGTTTGTATTAACTTTTTATTTTTTATTTATTTTTTTATCTGTTTGAGAATAAAGGAAGGTTGGGAGAGCTGTTGATACCATTTGCACTCTTGGTGACTCTTCTCAACAGAAAATTATGAGTGTGCATGTTTAAATTTGCACAGTTTTCTCTCTCTTCTTAGCAATATACAGTATGTTCAAGAATTAGTCTTTTAGCTTGATGCATATTTTGAGGTAGGATATGTAATTCATGCATTGCTTACTATTTTGGTGAATTCTCTCTTTTCTTCTGTATTCCCACCCTTCCTGCTGCCATATTTATGTTTTGGTTTAGGTTAAACATTTAATAAAAAGCCACAATAGCAGAATGTGGATTGTTCCACTGCCAGAAACTCCATTATTCCCAAGAATGTTTTCTCTGAGCTCTGCCTTTTGAAAGCAAATGTTTCTAGTAGAACCATATTGGAGTGGAAGTCTATTACTGTCTAGCACTGCCTAAAGAATAATCCAAAGATGTCAGCACCCTACTCAAAATTATCCAGACAGGGTAATCCAATTGTGTGATGCTGTTTTGCTTACATTCTTTTGGGATGTCATTAAATATACAAAATGTAGCAATTAATAAACAGTGTGCAAGTGCTGTAATTTGCATAGATATTAATACAGGGGATGTTACTGTGCTCATCCCTTTACCTTGTGAAATGTAAGTGATATGTACAGTTGGCCAAAAGTTTTGAAAATGACACACATATTATTTTTCAGTCTGCTGCCTCAGTTTTTATGATGGCAATTTGCATATACTCCAGAATGTCATGAAGAGTGATCAGATGAATTGTAATTCATTTCAAAGTCCCTCTTTGCCATGGCAATGAACTTTATTCCAAAAACCTTTCCACTGCATTTCAGCTCTGCCACAAAAGTACCAGCTAACATCAAGTCAGTGATTCTCTCGTTAACATAGGTGAGAGTGTTGACGAGGACAAGGCTGAAGATCACTCTGTCATGCTGATTGAGTTAGAATAACAGACTGGAAGCTTTAAAAGGAGGGCGGTGCTTGAAATCATTGCTCTTCCTCTATTAACCATGGTTATCTGCAAGGAAACACCTGCAGTCATTATTGCTTTGCAGAAAAAGGATATTGCTGCTAGTAGGATTGCACCTAAATCAGCCATTTATCAGATCATCAAGAACTTCAAGGAGAGCGGTTTAATAGTTGTTAAGAAGGCTTCAGCAAGTGCCAGGACTGTCTCCTAAAGTTTATTCAGCTGCAGGATCAGGGCACCACCAGTGCAGAGTGTGCTTAAGAATGACAGCAGGCAGGTATGAGTGCATCTGCATGCACAGTGAGGCGAAGATTTTTGGAGGATAGCCTGGTGTAAAGAATGCCAGCAAAGAAACCATTTCTCTCCAGGAAAAATATCTGGGACAGATATTCTGCAAAATGTACAGGGTTTAGACTGCTGAGTACTGGGGTAAAGTCATTTTCTCTGATTAATCCCCTTTTAGATTGTTTGGGTCATCTGGAAAAACGCTTGTCCAAAGAAGGAAAGGTGAGCGCTACCATCAGTCCTGTGTCATGCCAACAGTAAAGCATCCTGAGACCATTCATGTCTGGAGTTGCTTCTCAGCCAATGGAGTTGGTTCATTCACAATTTTGCCTAAGAACACAGCCATGAATAAAGAATGGTGCCAAGAGCAACTTCTCCCAACCATCCAAAAGCAGTTTGGTGGCGAACAATGCTTTTTCCAGCATGATGGAGCACCTTGCCATAAGGCAAAATGATAACCAAGTGGCTCAGGGATCAAAGCATCATCAAAATTTTGGGTCCATAGCCAGGAAACTCCCCAGACTTTAATCCAATTGAGAACTTGTGGTCAATCCTCAAGAGGCAGGTGGACAAACAAAAACCCACAAATTCTGACAAACTCCAAGCATTGATTAGGCAAGAATGGGCAGCCATCATTCAGTATGTGTCCCAGAAGTTGATTGACAGCATGCCAGGGCGAATTGCAAAGGTCTTCAAAAAGAAGGGTCCACACTGCAAATATTGAATTTTCATAAACCTAATGTAATTGTCAACAAAAGCCTTTGACACTTGTGAAATGCTTGTAATTTTACTGACAAACATCTGGCAAAAAGGTTTAAAAACACTAAAGCAGCAATCTTTGTGAAAACCAATAACTGTAATTCTCAAAACTTTTGTCCATGACTATACATATGTCTTAACTGCTTCTTACTATGACCCTTTGTGAGTATAATCGAACTGCTGATACTCTATAATTGGCCAGGTTCCTCTGGTAATCATGTCTGTGGGGCATGACTGAGTTGAGAACCCCCCTTTGTGTATATCTGACCTACTGTCTATCACCACCATCTTAAATGCCTCCACATCAGGAAGATAAACCAGTGTTTGCAATAAGGGGTTACCCAAAGGGTGATGTAAAAGAAAAATAAGATGGAGGTGTGTTTTTAACTGAAACAAGTGTGACATCAGGCTCAAGTGAGGTGCCATATTAAATGTATGTAAATTAGGAACAGCTAAGCCACCCCCATTTAATTGGCGATTGCAGCAGATGTAACCACTATTTTTGACTATTTTCCCAAAACAAAGCTAAAAGTGAGTGATATCACTTTGAGTTTGGTATATTAGGGATTGGTAAACTATATATACAATACATTTGGGAGCAGAAACCTTTTTCTCAAGTAGGTTCAGTCAGGCAGTGAATGGAAGTCGGGATCACACGTTCCTGCAACGTGGAATACCTAATATCAATATAACACAAGGAAGGTTCCTGAGTATTATCTATCTATATTAACAAGTATTAACATTTATGGATCCATTGAAGATGTGTTATCTGCTCAAGAGAGTTCACTATTTATAGGTAAACTCAAAGAATTGTTCTCAAAACTTTTGTTATATTTTGTCCATAGCAGTAGTAGTAGTAGTAGTCGCACCCAAACTCAGTGTAAATGTTTAAGGGGCGCAGTAGGGGCTCCTTAGAATAATATGTTGTTGGCATAAAGCCCTATTTGAGCCCCTCTCCCCTCCATGTGTCACTAGCTACAGGAGTAATTCCAGAGGACTGCAAAAGAGTGAATGTAGTCCCACTGCACAAAAGTGAAAGCAAGGAAGAGGTGAGTAACTACATACCAGTGAGCCTTACATCAGTAGTAAGAAAATTGATGGAAACATCAAAAATAAAGAGTTTTAGAATATCTCAAATCCAGTAACTTACAGGATCCCAAACAGCATGGATTTACTGGGGGAAGATGTCAAACAAATCTTATTGACTTTTTTTGACTGGGTGACTAAAGTAATAGATCAAGAGGGGCTGTAAATGTAGCCTATCTAGATTTCAGTAAGGCTTTTGACATTGTCCCACATCTCAGACTATTAGATAAACTTGAAAGCTTGGGATAGGATTCAAAGATGGTGGAATGGATAAGATCTTGGTTGTAGGATAGAAAACAGTGAGTTATAGTAAATGGAGTACATTCACAGAAGGGAAAGGTTACAAGTGGAGTACTCCAAGGACCAGTGGACCATTGCCTTTTAATATCTTTATTGGAGACATTGCAAATGGTATAGAAGGGAAAGTATGCCTTTTTGCAGATGACACAAAGATATGCAACAGGGTAGACACACCAGGAGGGGTAAAACAAATGATTCATGATCTATGTAGACTAGAGGAATGGTCAAGACAGTGGCAACTACAGTTTAATGCCAAAAAATGCAAAATCATGCACTTGGGTCTCAAAAATACAAAGGCTAGATATAGTATTAAAGGCACTATAATGGAATTACTGAGGAGGAAAGGGATCTAGGAGTCACTATTTCAGGTGACCTAAAAGCAGGTAAGCAATGGAACAAAGCAATGAGGAAGGCAAGTCAGATGCTTGGCTGCATAGGGAGAGGAAGCAGTAGCAGAAAGAAAGAAAAGTAATAATGCCACTGTATAGGCCAGTGGTTCCCAAACTTTTGCAGTTCGCGGCACCCTTAGAGTCTCCAAATTTTTTTCAAGGCACCCCTCCAAAATAATTATTGAGCAGTCCTGTTTTAGAAGTAGTTGGGTCAAAAAATTGTAATAAGTATTTAGGTCAGGACAGAAATACTTATTTAGTTGTATGCAAAAATGCCCCCTCTGTATCCAGACACTCTGCCCTCAGGCACTCTGCCCCCTCTGCATCCAGACACTCTGCCCTCTGTCCCCCCTCCTCTGCTCTGTCACGCTGTCCCCCCTCCTCTGCTCTGTCACGCTGTCCCCCCCTCCTCTGCTCTGTCACGCTGTCCCCCCCTCCTCTGCTCTGTCACGCTGTCCCCCCCTCCTCTGCTCTGTCACGCTGTCCCCCCCTCCTCTGCTCTGTCACGCTGTCCCCCCCTCCTCTGCTCTGTCACGCTGTCCCCCCCTCCTCTGCTCTGTCACGCTGTCCCCCCCTCCTCTGCTCTGTCACGCTGTCCCCCCCTCCTCTGCTCTGTCACGCTGTCCCCCCCTCCTCTGCTCTGTCACGCTGTCCCCCCCTCCTCTGCTCTGTCACGCTGTCCCCCCCTCCTCTGCTCTGTCACGCTGTCCCCCCCTCCTCTGCTCTGTCACGCTGTCCCCCCCTCCTCTGCTCTGTCACGCTGTCCCCCCCTCCTCTGCTCTGTCACGCTGTCCCCCCCTCCTCTGCTCTGTCACGCTGTCCCCCCCTCCTCTGCCCTCTCACACGCTGTGTCCCCCCTCCTCTGCCCTCTCACACGCTGTGTCCCCCCTCCTCTGCCCTCTCACACGCTGTGTCCCCCCTCCTCTGCCCTCTCACACGCTGTGTCCCCCCTCCTCTGCCCTCTCACACGCTGTGTCCCCCCTCCTCTGCCCTCTCACACGCTGTGTCCCCCCTCCTCTGCCCTCTCACACGCTGTGTCCCCCCTCCTCTGCCCTCTCACACGCTGTGTCCCCCCTCCTCTGCCCTCTCACACGCTGTGTCCCCCCTCCTCTGCCCTCTCACACGCTGTGTCCCCCCTCCTCTGCCCTCTCACACGCTGTGTCCCCCCTCCTCTGCCCTCTCACACGCTGTGTCCCCCCTCCTCTGCCCTCTCACACGCTGTGTCCCCCCTCCTCTGCCCTCTCACACGCTGTGTCCCCCCTCCTCTGCCCTCTCACACGCTGTGTCCCCCCTCCTCTGCCCTCTCACACGCTGTGTCCCCCCTCCTCTGCCCTCTCACACGCTGTGTCCCCCCTCCTCTGCCCTCTCACACGCTGTGTCCCCCCTCCTCTGCCCTCTCACACGCTGTGTCCCCCCTCCTCTGCCCTCTCACACGCTGTGTCCCCCCTCCTCTGCCCTCTCACACGCTGTGTCCCCCCTCCTCTGCCCTCTCACACGCTGTGTCCCCCCTCCTCTGCCCTCTCACACGCTGTGTCCCCCCTCCTCTGCCCTCTCACACGCTGTGTCCCCCCTCCTCTGCCCTCTCACACGCTGTGTCCCCCCTCCTCTGCCCTCTCACACGCTGTGTCCCCCCTCCTCTGCCCTCTCACACGCTGTGTCCCCCCTCCTCTGCCCTCTCACACGCTGTGTCCCCCCTCCTCTGCCCTCTCACACGCTGTGTCCCCCCTCCTCTGCCCTCTCACACGCTGTGTCCCCCCTCCTCTGCCCTCTCACACGCTGTGTCCCCCCTCCTCTGCCCTCTCACACGCTGTGTCCCCCCTCCTCTGCCCTCTCACACGCTGTGTCCCCCCTCCTCTGCCCTCTCACACGCTGTGTCCCCCCTCCTCTGCCCTCTCACACGCTGTGTCCCCCCTCCTCTGCCCTCTCACACGCTGTGTCCCCCCTCCTCTGCCCTCTCACACGCTGTGTCCCCCCTCCTCTGCCCTCTCACACGCTGTGTCCCCCCTCCTCTGCCCTCTCACACGCTGTGTCCCCCCTCCTCTGCCCTCTCACACGCTGTGTCCCCCCTCCTCTGCCCTCTCACACGCTGTGTCCCCCCTCCTCTGCCCTCTCACACGCTGTGTCCCCCCTCCTCTGCCCTCTCACACGCTGTGTCCCCCCTCCTCTGCCCTCTCACACGCTGTGTCCCCCCTCCTCTGCCCTCTCACACGCTGTGTCCCCCCTCCTCTGCCCTCTCACACGCTGTGTCCCCCCTCCTCTGCCCTCTCACACGCTGTGTCCCCCCTCCTCTGCCCTCTCACACGCTGTGTCCCCCCTCCTCTGCCCTCTCACACGCTGTGTCCCCCCTCCTCTGCCCTCTCACACGCTGTGTCCCCCCTCCTCTGCCCTCTCACACGCTGTGTCCCCCCTCCTCTGCCCTCTCACACGCTGTGTCCCCCCTCCTCTGCCCTCTCACACGCTGTGTCCCCCCTCCTCTGCCCTCTCACACGCTGTGTCCCCCCTCCTCTGCCCTCTCACACGCTGTGTCCCCCCTCCTCTGCCCTCTCACACGCTGTGTCCCCCCTCCTCTGCCCTCTCACACGCTGTGTCCCCCCTCCTCTGCCCTCTCACACGCTGTGTCCCCCCTCCTCTGCCCTCTCACACGCTGTGTCCCCCCTCCTCTGGCCCGCTGTGTCCCCCTTCTCTGGCCCGCTGTGTCCCCCTCCTCTGTCACCAACCTCTGCCCCGCTGTCACCATCCTCTGTCACCAACCTCTGCCCCGCTGTCACCATCCTCTGCTCCCCTCCTCTGCCCCGCTGTCACCATCCTCTGCTCCCCTCCTCTGCCCCGCTGTCACCATCCTCTGCTCCCCTCCTCTGCCCCGCTGTCACCATCCTCTGCTCCCCTCCTCTGCCCCGCTGTCACCATCCTCTGCTCCCCTCCTCTGCCCCGCTGTCACCATCCTCTGCCCCGCTGTCACCATCCTCTGTCCCGCTGTCACCATCCTCTGTCCCCCTCCTCTGCCCTGTGCCAGCCATAAAAAAAAAAAAACCACAGAAACTTACCAATCCGTCGGGCGCCGGGACCCAGTAGCCTCCTCTCTCCTGCAGCAGCTTGTTACTGACGTCGATATTCAATGACAGCTGCAGGAGAGAGGAGGCTGCTGGGTCCTGGCGCCCGACGGATTGGTAAGCTTCTGTGTTTTGTTTTTTTTTATGTCTGGCCCGCGGCACCCCAGTGACAGGGGTGCCACGGCGCACAGTTTGGGAACCGCCGGTATAGGCCATTGGTACTGCCTCATCTAGCATACTGTTCAATTCTGGAGGCCATATCTCCAGAAGGATATAAATACATTAGAGACCTCTACAAAGATGGACAACTAAAATATTGCATGGCCTACAGCACAAAACCTACCCAGAAAGACTAAAAGATCTTAATATATATAGTTTGGAGCAGAGAAGGGAAAGGGGGGACATGATAGAAACTTTCAAATATATCAAGGGTTTGAACAAGGTACAGGAGGGAAACATTCTTCAAAGGGAGAGAAGTACTAGAACATGAGGACATGCACTGAAACTGGAGGGAAGTAAGTTCAGAGGAAATTTGAGAAAATACTTCACAGAAAGGGTAGTAGGTAAGTGGAATAGCCTCCCATCAGAGGCGGTAGAGGCTAATACAATAGAGCAGTTTGATCCCTTATTCCCAAGAATGTTTAAAGAGAGTTTGAGCTTACCATAGGTTAATAAAACAATGGGCAGACTAGATGGGCCAAGCGGTTCTTATCTGCCGTCAAATTCTATGTTTCTATTGTATACCCATCTCTATTTTCACATAAGATGCCTTGCTCTATAGTGATTGTACAAAATAGAAGGGACAAAAATCACTCCTGTCTAGGAGTGCTTCCCAAAGAACTGGGGTTTGAAATCCATCCATTAGTTCATATTCTAGCTCTCGGGTCTAGGCAATCGGAGAGGCCTTTATATAAGGCCCCTCAGCAGAGTCAGATGCTTTAGGCTTAGAGTATAATAATTATATCTGCTATCATTGAGAGTGGAAACATATGTAAAGAAAGGAGTTCCTGTAACCTGACTGATCATTAGTGCACTCAGTCAAACCATATTATTTGTCAAAGAATTGAGGTGGAAGACCATCAGATGCTTTCTTATTTGAAATGGAGGCAATAGCCAATTTAATCTCTTCCAAGGTAATTGGAGCACCAAGCATATCACATTGAGTAGCAGTTAACCTTACCCCCTATTATCTTTCCAAAGTACATTTCGAAATCTGTTTGGAACATACGTGTGTTAGCCTCATACAGTATTTGGTCATTTTGTACAAAATATTAATAGATTTCTGCAGGTTTGTACACCAGGCCACCCCTCAAGAAACAGATAGGTTTCATAGTTGTAGGGGCATTTTGTGCCTTGGCAATGCTAGCGTGTTCCACCTGTTCATAACTTGTTTGTTTGCCAATGCGTTTCCCTCCCTTTGACTGTATTGATATCTCTCGGATTGATCATACATTTTAAAAGATGTTCCACGCTAGGAGGTATGTGCGGTGGGCTCTTTAGTAGCAAAGTTCCATTCCTGTACCAGATCTTATTCAGTTTTCAATGGGTTGGGCCAAAGTGTGTTTAACTTCCAATTATATGAAAATTAACAGTGGAAAGTAATCTGAAACATACTTGGGAGGGAATTCCACAGAAACAATTAGAGGAAAGCAACATCTGGACAAAGAAGATACATCTATACATAAGTGATGTTCTGTTAGCTAAATGACAAAAAGAAAACAGAATTCCTGACAATATTTATATTAATATTATCCATATATTTATCCTGATAATTATTAAACTTCTGAAACCAGTTAGAATAAATATTGGGGTATGAATTCTGCTACCTTACGGATAGAGAATAATATTGGGTGAATAGTATAGGGTAAAATAGAAATCGGGTGGGCATCTAGTTTGCATTATATAAATATATAACTAGCCTTCCATATCTACTTAAGGGAGAGTAGCTCAAGCTGCACAGTTCTCTTAATATGGCTCTCTTGAGTATTATGAGAAAATGCTGCAGGATAGGCCTGTACCCCGCAGCGCCATTTTCATGCAAGGTCCTTCTGCCTGCCAGTGTGTTAATAGTATGGGCGGGTGCTGCTATCCACCAAGACGGTTGCCTAGTCGTGGCAACTGATGTTCTGGACCTATCAGTCAGCAGCTGGCGCTCCGTCGTTCTGAGCTGGTTGTCCTGATCTTTGGCCTTTATATTGTACTGGCTCTTGCTGTTCCTCTGCCCTGCTGACATTTAGCTTGTCCGTTTTTTTAATATATTATCACCATTCCACAATATTGTGATTTAATAAGCTCATACTGCCAGCAATTAAGACCTGGGTACTACAGAGTACTCTGGAACAGTACTCTGTATTCTGGAACAATCATATTTCTTGGAAAGGGGGTAAAGATCTCATGAAGAGGTTCTAGGGATTTTTTTTATCTCATCCAATATATAGCCATAACACAGTGATGTGTGTGTCTCTGAACATCTATAACAGGCCTGTCCAACCTGCGGCCCTCCAGATGTTGTGAAACTACAAGTCCCAGCATGCCCTTCCAGCTATCAACAGGTTGTCTACTGGCAAAGCATGCTGGGGCTTGTAGTTTCACAACACCTGGAGGGCCGCAGGTTGGACAGGCCTGATCTATAATATTTAGCCATTTCTTTTTAAAGTCTAGGACCTGTGCCATTTTAACTTTTGTTTAATCCCATTAACACTCCAGCTGAAGAATGGTAGCCATTTATCAGTCAGAGTCAGTGTTTAACCCTGAGGTATAAAGAGTATTCTTGGGACAAGGTGAAAATAGCCAGTCATAAAATCACATTCACAGATATTGTATATTGAACTATAAACACATTACATCTCCACCCTGTCATGAGAAAATCAACATTGGGAAATGTATCAAGCAGCAATTTGATAAAACAGCAGTTTTGTTTTTTTTTGCTGGTTGATTAGTAAATCGCTGATATATTAGTGTGACGTGACATAAAATAGCCAGTGCCAAAATTGCGAGCTAGCAAATCGCCATCCAAATTTTTTAACATTATAAAAATACAAATCATGACATGTATGACACCATGTTTTCCAAAATTGTCAGAAAAATTATTCAGCAAATAAAGGTGGTTTAGACAGGTGAGATTGGTAAGATCAGTATTTAAATCAGAATACAATGTTAATTGGGGTACAGCAGAATAATAGTTTTTAATAATTTTTTTAACTTGCTAAAAAAAACATTTTTAATTGTTTATTTTTTAATTCATAAATATAATGTCGGTGTCTATAACAATAACTCTGTGGAGCCTGCACAAGTGCAATACCAGAAGTCATACTTATATCCATACTCCTGCCCAGCACATATATAATGAGGTGCCTATATCCACTTTGGACTGCCAAAGACCTGGTTCAGGTGCCTTCATAAATATACAAAAATGCTTTCATACCAAACTTGGGAGGTCATCTACACAATTCTGTGGTCTTTGGCCCTAGGATACTTCTAACAGGCATACCAACGGAGTGTCTATGCAGCCAGTGTTCTTTTACAGTTGGAAGACCTGTTGTTGCAGCTGGTGTATGTCAGATGAAAGGAGAGCAATTGTGCTAGGCCAATGCACGTTTCCGACTACCCTTCACACATTACCTGCAGTTATTGGCGCAGGAGGGGGACATCCACATTAAAGTTCTCTTATTTCAGCTGTGTGGCTGCTTTTAAAAGACTGGGGGATACCAGGGGTCTGAGGCTCTGGTATAAATCGTTCTTTGTTCACACCCGGAACGTCACCATCTTCTCTAGCATGTTTGTTTGCCTCTTAAGTGCCTCTAACGGGCTAGGTAAATGTGGGTACAGGAGATGCAATCTAACAATATTGCCCTCACATGGTTCCCTAAGGTTTTGTGTACCAGATAACGCCACATTAGTAGTCAGACCTTGCCATCTCCCAAGAACTGTCTTTGTTACATGTAGCTAATTTGTTTGTGAGTAGCTGTTTATTTTATTGCTCGGAGTGCACAAAGAAACGTTCTTCTCTGCTGAAATGCGACATGGAAGCACAAAATGGGTTCTATTTAAAGTAAAGGAGGAGACCCAAAGACACCCTGCTCTCAGCTGGTGCAAAATTTAAGTACAAGTGAAATTGGCTTTGTGTCCCTCTGCACTGCAAGGAACAGGAGGATCTGGGTAATGAATTTGACAGTAGAAATGTCACTGTGATATGGTAATTATATGGTGTCTACATCTGACTGCATCCTTTGGTACTACGGAGTGTTGTCCCAGGATTTGGGTAAATAAACAACTAAATGTTCTTTTTTCTCTTCAATAGTATTTTTATTATTAATTTTTCAGAAAGTATGTGGTACAGAAAGTAGAAAGGGATGGGGGGGGGGGGGTAAGGAAAGGAACTAAATGTTCTTTTAATTTTTAAAACTGACAATTTTATATGGTGTGCGATATCGGAGCATAAACAATTTGACAGAGCTAGCTGTTCCAGAATTTGGGTGATAATTAAACAAATGAATTTATCTCAAGACACAGAAACTGTTGTCATTATCTGCTATATGTACATCACACCATAAGAATCTAGCTTTTCTGTAGTATTGATTTGAATAAGAAAGTGGACCCACAGATATATGTTAAAAAAAAAATTATACATATATATGTTATATTTCATATTTCTACACTGGCAGATATTTGGGCAGCTAGTATCAGTGCTGGACATTTACACTAAGCAGATTGGGCAATGACTGGTTACAGAAAGTATTCGCATTAGTTTGAGGTAGGTCAAATATGAGAGATGTGATGACACAAGTTAAGGTAAAGAATACAGTGTAGATATAGGGTGTTTAAAATATATTTTCTTTCTAAATGTAAGTGAGGGATATAGGATCAAGGTCACACATACATAACACACATGTGCTTAGTGAGCCATTTGGTAAATTTAGGTCCTTAACATGATCATAATAAAATAGAACTGGAACTTCCTAGTTGTGGGTTTTAGTAGAATGTGGTATTCGGTTCATTCTTTAGATGTTTCTCATCAAAATAATTTACTACTGGCATCAAAATGCATGCTCTTGATAGCCTTCTTATAAAGTTAGTAAAAGTATGTAAATGGGATGGAACTCTGTCCCCATAACAACCAGTGCTGTGATTCTGGAGCAATTGTTTTATGGCGCCATTTTTCATGGTGCATCCTGCTCCATTTACTTGAGTTCACTGGATGTGCCCATTGCATTCATTATCGATTCACCTTGTGTTTGATATATGGAGTCACTAGCATTTAATACAACTCCAGTGAGTAATCGGCCTGGTATGACTTTCTATGGTCCAAAAATCTATTTCTTTAGTAACTTATGTTCTTTATTTTGCCAGCCTAGATGTAGTGGGGAAAACATGGTTTTTAACAAAAATATGTTTGCTTCATATTAAATGAATGTTTCATTTTTGCAGATAAATGTTGCAAATGTGTACAGATTTTTTTTTTATTGATGTCCACACACAGCTTCATTGTAAGCAAGAGATCAGTTGCGTTAAAAGAAGCACACGCTTTTTGATCTTTTACTTTTCCTAGTAACAGAATGACCTTGGTAGCTGCCTTGGTGACTATGGCTTCATCTGGCTGCCATAAATGTCTTCCTCAGCCAAATACTAGACTTCCCTCACAATGTGTCTCTTTACCCAGTGTCTCCAACATTCAAAGTCCCAGCACCAACTTTTCTGGGGGTAGCTGTAATTAGTCAAGGATGTACCCAATCTCTGGGGTAAAAATAAATTAGTTACAACTACTTCTGTAAAAGGGGAGTTATCATTTTAATGATAGTCTGATGTCAACAATTAATCAATTAATGAATAATCAGTATTAAAGCAGAAGACCAGCCATTCTAAAATGTATTTGTAATCATTTTGATTGAAAGTTGTCATTTAGCCTGCGAATTTAGCTGTATGTTAGTGCTGTCTAAGATAGCCATGCATGTGATGGCTACTGTATTATGTGTTTTGTTTTTTCATTTTTTTTTTTTTTTTATTATTTTTTTTTTTAAATATATAAACAAATGTCTTGCAGTTAAGAATGTTGTGGGATGCTGGGGGCCACAGAAAAGCATTAATGGGGTACCACTAGCAGTGTTCAAGCAAATGCATCTGGGTGCTGTGATTTAAGCATGTTGTATTTTTGTATTTGTATATTTCAGAACTCGTAAATTTAATGAGCTGCATTCATTGGTGTTCTGCATATTATATGTAGCCAATGACTATGTTGGACAAAATCATCAAAACCAATTGCAAAATCTTATCTAAATGCATATAAATCAAACAGAGGAAGAGAGATTAAAAAAGGGTTTTATATGTCGATGTACATTTTCCTATGACTAGATATTTAAAGTTTCTCAAACTTTATTCATAGGCATTTAAATTCATAATATACTAGTCTAACATTTAATAATTTAAATGCCGTGAAATATAAAACAAAAGATCTAAGAAAATGTATAAAAATACATTTTGTGATTTAAAAGCTGCTCTTAAAGATAACATGATGATAAATGTGTGTTTTATGACAGTTATTTTATGGTCATTATCCTTCTATTTATTTTATAGTTAATAAAAACCCTCATATAAGTCACACATTTATACATTTCTGCCTGTTTTTTCATACCCAGAAATACAGGTAGTGAATTTTGTAGTGACACACTTTTATTAGCGTTTTCCTCCACATATTCTCAAGTTCTTTAGGTCCATGATGTGTGATGTAATGGCAAAGTGTGTGGCCAGGTTCTTGGGATGCTAGTACTGTGTGTGCTAGGAGTCCTTGACAAAGCATTAGCGAAACGCGCTTTGGTTTGTTAATACCTGCAATTTAATTTTCTACCCTTTTCAAAATTATATAATTTAATGGTCAGATTAATTAATGTTCCATATAGATTGGAGTTAGGATCTATCATTAGCAGGATCTAGAACAGTCAGTATGTGTGAAATGGACAGCAAATGATGCAATACACAGACTAGAACAGTGTTTCAGTTTGATACTTTAATACCTATCTAGAGCTTCAGTGGAGCTTTTGTTAGCAGCTAAAGATACTTCTAATAGATACATTTAGTAGTCAGAAGTATACTTCTAATCTTCTATGCTAATGGATAACAAGTGCATGTGAATACCAATATACATGTAATATGTAAAATACATTATATAACTCATACTAATGGCCATTAATTCCAGAGAATTTTAACTTTTTATAAATAACGATTAACAAGGCATGATTAGTTATATTATCGGACTCTAAGGATCTGCGTAAACTAATCAAGTGAGATAAGCCAAACAGTAGCAAGTAGATTTAGCAATGACTGACACATGCGTAAAGCAACAAATATTAAGTTAACAAATATCCCCAAAATAGAGGATAGGGAATTACTTATCCATACTTAAGAAACATGACACCATAGTAATAAAGAACTTGAGAATATGTGGAGGAAAACTTTGCTAAACCTGTATCGCTATAAATGTATTCACTACGTATATTGCTGGGTATGCAAACAGGCAGAAATTTATAGATGTCTGACTTGTATGAGGATCTGTAAAATAAATAGAATGAAAATTATCATAAATAACTATCGCAAAATCGCAATTTTATCATTCTTTTCAGTTTCCAAGTGGCTTTTAAGTCACAATTTCTTCTATTTTTGATGCACTATTTCTTTGATCTTTTGATTTATATTTTGCTGCATTTAATTATTAAATGTTAGACTGGTATACTATGAATTTTAAATGAATATGAATAATATCTGAGTAATTGTAAATATCTAGTCAGAGTGACTACCTACTTATTAACACCCGCTTTCTTTTCTCCCTTTTCTGATTAACTACGGTACAGGGTGTTAAGGTTAGCAGCTCTCAGTGCTATTAATGTAAGAAAAATAATCAGTTTTTAACTCCGGTGGGGCTATTTTCCTTCTGTTGGCACAACTAAATGAATATAAAGCAATGCACATCTCCTTAAATCGCAATATTGCAAATGTGGGAACGAATCAGTGAGTGTTATACAGGGCCGGATTAACCCTAGGGCTAACTGGGCTACAGCCCAGGGGCCTCGGGCATCTAGGGGGCCCTTGAAAGTGCTCAGCAGCAGTATTGGTCAGGGCGGGGGCACCCCCGGCGCGATCAATGCTGCTGAGCACTTTCACTGTGGTCCTTCCCCGGCGCGCTGTAGTCTCCTTACTGAGGAGATCTCGTGAGTCTCACTCTCACGAGATCTCCTCAGTAAAGAGCGGTCAGCGTGCCGGGAAAGGACTGCAATGCCAGGAGGAGTTAAGTGCCTTGGGGGTGGCTCGGATCACGGGGGGGGGGGGGGGGGCTTCATGGGGGATGGAGGCCACCTTAGCCAAGGGGCCTTCATTCCCCTAATCCAGCCCTGGTGTTATATGAAGTCTCTCTGCTGCACTGTTCAAAACCAACAAAAACTAATGCAATTTACTTGGATGCTAAAAGTTAAGGGGTTTTCCACTTCTTTGCCTGTAATTTACTGCTTGCACTTATCTTCCTGCAATATTTACGAAAAACATTGCTTTCTTTCTAGATTTCTTCTGTGCTTTTCAGCCATGCACATATATCAGGACACTAATAATTTTTGTTGCCATAGTATTTGAAACTGCTGTGTTGTGCTTTCATGAATGAATCCAGATGGCAGCTTTGTGTCCTGTTTCAGCATCAAATATACAGCTCTGTCTGATCATATATCTATATGGCATTAACTGCAGAGAGGAAGCTAGAAAGAAGGGAGTCATCAAATGGTATTAGATATTTATGGTTATATCCATAGATATTGCTCATGTCTACCTTGTTCATTGTCTTAAATCTGGGGTATACTTTCAACATTTCACTCAAAATAACACTTTATTATACTATAAACAAAATGTACAACAAAATAAAAAGGTTAGACAGGAGAGGAATTGTTCTTGGGCTTTGGGTAAACCTTTTAAGACATAAGTGTACTTGGTTAAAATAGGTTGAGACATCCTGGCCTAGGTGATTTTGCGAATGTTACATTGTTGCTGCAGCAAAATTGTACATACTAGAAAAACCCTTTATAGCTAATCTCACCACCTTTGTTACCTGCAGTCTGTGAAACATTATTGTTGTAACCACTTTTTCCACTAAAAGCAAAATCCATTTTACAGCATATAAGACATCGTGCATAGAAACATGCTCAAACGATTTTGAGGAAATTCTATTCACTATCTGCTTTTGAGGCTTGGATATATTTTGTGAATGATGGGTGTGTCTCTAATCCACGCGGGACTCTAAAATATATTAAATCCTCAAAGAATTCCATGATTGGGTAAAAGCACAGTGCAGCAGGATACGTTTTTGTATAGGGCAAAACAATGAGGTTTTTTTCCCTTGGCATGCATACAGTGATCCTAATAAATGCTGAATTTATGCCATCATTTATCTGGATATTTACAGGCATTATACATCGTTTAACATGTATATTGTAACTGTATTGTGCCTAACAAACTGCTGCCTGTGTAGCTTTGGAATTTGACTTAATGTGCAATACGTAGCAACCTTTCAGTTAACCTGAGCTAATATAAGTTCTGTTTTAAGATATTTCCAAAATATCTGCATAGCCCAACATGACTTTTGCATTTTTCTCTGCTTCCCTATAGAGCTTATTTTGCCTTGCTATAGATTGTCTGCTGTTCGTCAAGGATGACTTTAGTGCTGTAGTAAAGGCTTACTGTAAGTGGATTAATCTAGTAAACTACAGCTGCTGGAAAATGCACAGGTAGGTATTGTATGAAGCTGGGTGTTTATCGCATTATTCTGAAGGACAGAAAGGATTTTTATTTATTTTTTCATTTTCTCCCAATTTAAGGCCTTTTGCATGTAGTAGGCAAACATTTTGTCAAGTGATTGGGATGTCCTAGGGGGTGTTTATGCTTTTGCAATATATCCTTTTAATCTACATTCATATACAAAACAGAAAATATTTACAAAACAGACTTTAATGTTTCTTCTGTAATTGACTTGCGTTCTCTTGTATTCCCCAATATTGTAGCAAGAAAAACTTGTGAATCTGTTTTATACGGGTACATGAGACTTTCAGGGTGTATTCTGATGTAACTTTTTACAATGTTTACTCATTATTTTTTACTTTATACTGCATGCTTGTAAGTGTAATGAGAAGATGAAAAAATCACTCTGCAGATAATTTTGAATGTATTTAATCTTGTAATGTCTGTAACAGGTAAGTCCCTATTGCTTTTCTGTGGCCCACAGGTGGTGGATGCCCTCTGTTGCACAATACAATTTCTCGAATAGGTTCTACAACACTGAAATATCTTTCCAAGTTGCCCTTGGGTGAAGAACGGTGTATAACCCCTGATATGTTTAATGATTGATATATTACTATACATTTACATGTATGTGTATCATTTGCAGAAATATCTGCACAAGAATGCATAGAGTAGAATAGTGGCTAGTGCACTAAGGAGGAAGCTGTGTTTTTGAATATTCCTGCTTGGTTATTTGGATTACATCTTTGGTTAATTTTGTCTTCTGCAATGATCTGTTCCCTTAGCTCTATAGATTTGATTATTGAAGGATTTGTCTCTTTCCCTAACAGGATTTTCTAGACTTTTTTTTTTATCCCGCCTCTTGCCAGTAGCATTGTTAACGGTGCATCTAAACATCATACTGTCAAATTTTAGGGCAGATAATTGAGTCTATTGTATGTTTTGTTTTTTGTTTTTTTTTACTTGCCAAATATTACTAAAAATATATATATAGATGTATATAATTATAATTATAGTGTTTTTGTTTGCTTTGTGTATTATACATATGCCATGTTTTTTTTGTTGGAGCTATCGTATTGCGCATATATCCTGATTTATAGCATATATAATCCATCAGTGCAAGGTAAAGCAAAATGATTTGCACATAAATGATTGGTTAATTAATGTAAATTGTTACAATGTTACCAGGTGCCCTTTTAGGAAAAGCTAAATAATATTTAAGCCTAGGTGGTGCAGGGGTTATGTTCTGTGGAATGTTTTGGTGCTTTACAAATAAAATGTGGGAGTAACTTTACCTGACTCATCTAGGCAGTAGAACAAGATGGTATCCTTTAAGGAAGGTAATGGCTCGTCGGCACATTTTTGTCTTCTAAGTAGCATTGCTGCTGGTGTGAAACTCATTTTGCATTGTAATGCAAAACATAACTTCAAAACTATTTGTTTTCAGCTGGTTTAACATTATTTAAGCAGTGCGACTATAATTAGCTCCAATGTTTAGGTGTTGACCATTGTTTCAGCTGCTTCTGCAGTCTGTGCTGAGTGCTCTACAGATCACCTAATACAAATATTTTATTTTTTGTTTCCTCCTTTAGGATCCAATATTCTTCTGGCTAGAATGGCAACTCGACGAGCCAAACCAGATGGACAGTATCATTTAAAACCAGAGGAAGTAGATGATTTTATTAGAGGTCAGCTAGTTAATACTTTGCCAGGTAATTTAATTTGATGTGTTTTTAAAGCAATGTTAGTAAATAATCATAAAGTGTATCGAAGTTCTCAATCATCTAGGGAGAAGATGCTGTGCACAGTATTAAAGGAGGACTCAAGTTAAAAAAGCAATATTCTAGTAAAGTAAAACCCAATCCCAAAAGATTGCTTACCTGGGGTCTAGCGTTCTCATGCGTGCATAGGAATGCTGTGTTTGTTTCTCCTGGTAATGTATTGTCGCTGGTCAACACACTTCCTGTCTAAAATAATACCGGCTGGGCCGGAGCCAGGAGTGTCCCCATAATGCCTCCTCCTTGCTCCTTTCTGCTTGGTCTTTCTTCATTCACTCTGTGTGTTTGTCAATGACAGCACATTGACAACAGGGGAAAGGACAGATCACGTGAACCCTGTGCTTACAGTAAGTCATTTTTTTTAATAGAATAGAATATTGTGTAGAGGCTGCAATAAGAGTGATGATGGTAGTCAACAAAAAGTAATGAAGTGGAAGGAATCCTAATGTAAAAATATTAAATTGAATTACTTGATAATAATTGAGTTACCTGTTGAGGTCCAAAATCTAAGTTTTTTGGGTTGAACCTCTTAGTTACTTCTGGTTACTTACATTTTATCACATGCAAAGTATTCTTAAGCAGTGCCGCCCTTACTTACCACAAGGTCTCTGCACAAATGTGAATTGCAGTGAATGAATTTCATTATGTCATGCTCTTTATCACGCTACACATGCTAAAGTGGCAGTTTTGATTTGTGTTTCAAGATGGCATTATAGAGAGAGAACTTTGTTTAAAAAGAACAGTGTCCCATTGTGCACCCAAACTTATTTGATGTTTTTAACTTTTGGCTGAATACAGAAGACCATTTCTTGCACTCCTTCACCTAAAAACAATAATACATATAATAAAAAATTGTTTAAATGCTGTAATGGCATAGAACTGTCTTGTTTATTTTTCTGTACACAATAGTAAAAAATAAGGTAGAAAACCACATGTTATATAACCAGAGTGTGACACTCCGGATGTTTTTCAAAGACTTAGCATTTTTAGACTTTTAATTGTCATCTGCCTGGAGACAAAAATTGGCAAAGTAATCTCCAAGTGCTTGGAGCCAGGAGCTAGTGATATGCCTGTGGTTACCAACTGCCTGTAGCCACTTACTATCACTGTACTTGTAACTACCAACTGCCAGGAGGTGGCGCTATGCGGTGTTTATTAGCTACCCCGAGTCGGGACCTGTTTCCGCCAACGCCAAAGAATTGGCACAGTGGCTGTATGCATGACCATGTATCTCCTCCAACAGCTGCATTTGTTAGTCCTTTTCTTTATGTATATGTGCCCCCTCTTCTTAGACTAACTTTTTGGGTGAGGTCATCTTTACCTTCTGTTTCATGTCATTGTATGTTGCTTGTTTGTATCACATTTCTCTCATGTACAGCACTTTATAAATACACAGTAATAATAATGATACCACTATCTTAGTATTCTAGTCACATATTTACCATATTTACTTTTCCTGGATCTATCGCCTATAGGAGTTGGGAGGTCTATGGAATATAAATTGTCATCCTTTAATGTTAAAACATGTGGAGATCTCCAAAATCTTACAATGTCAAAACTTCAGAAGGAGTTTGGGCCAAAAACAGGACAGATGTTGTACCGATTCTGCCGAGGCTTAGATGATCGACCCATCCGTAAAGAGAAAGAGAGAAAATCTGTATCTGCTGAAATAAACTATGGCATCCGGTTTACACAGGTACATCTTTTCTATGCTTTCAAATGACTTGTTTTGTGGGGGTGCAAGATATGATTTTGCAATGCCTTAGATCTGTTTGACAATAGAAACAAACTATTTGTCGACTAAGGGATCATATTTGCATAGGTTTACCTTCGTTGTCAAGTGAAGTGACTTTCTATAGATCTCTCTAAATGTGCTACCTGTTCAAATGAGGAAATTGCTGGTTTAGCAATGTCCGTATTGACTGACAAGTTTTATAGTATAACATAAAAAAAATTTATACAACTTTTTCTTCTGTTTAATATCTAACTTACTGTCTTTAGGTAGACTAATAAGCAATTTTTAATAACACAGTTGTGTGCTATTAATCACATTGTACAGATTGCTGTGCTAATGTTTGCGCATAAACCTTTTAGTTAAGATCTGTGTTCTCTTGTTTAGTTCTGTAATAAAAATCATTTGTCCTCAGCCCAGTGAAGCAGAAGCTTTTTTGATGAACCTTTCAGAAGAACTTCAACGAAGGCTTGAGTCCGTGAGAATGAAAGGCAAGAAGCTTACGCTGAAGATTATGGTGCGGAAAGCTGGGGCACCTATAGAGCCTGCAAAATATGGCGGTCATGGAATCTGCGACAACATTGCAAGGTGAATTTTCTTACAGTACTAATAAACAGTCATGAGAAACTTTGTATACTGCCTCCTATTCAACCTCTTGCTGTCTTAATGTCCACACACATTTTATTTTCACTACTTTTTTGTTAACATGACTTTATTTTCCTTTATTTTCAGCCTTTTAGGCTACTTTCTCTTAACATGTCTGCATTGCTCACTTCCCATCCCTATCTGGTGCATTACCTCCATACTGGATTCTGTCTCCAGCTGAAAGTGATGTAGTAGCAGAGCATATGTCACAGATAACCATTCTTATACAAACACCTGCATTTTTAACTTACTAAATGAAACCCCTGCAGAGCAGTTATGGTTGAAGTAAAATGTAAATACTGTTGTGTCTTAAGTGCAGTATCTGAACTCCTATCCTTTCCTTCTGGTTGTTCAGGACAGTAACTGTTGACCAAGCCACAGATAATGTCAAAGTGATTGGAAAAGAAGTTCTGAAAATGTTTCAATCAATGAAGCTGAATGTTTCAGATATGAGAGGGGTATGTAGTTTAAACAAAGGTTCTCTTTAATTTTTTCTTTTTGTTCCTTCCTTGAGTTTATAAAAATGTTTGCCACAATTATAAATGGGCAATAACTTTTTATAATAACTGCTTCTGTATTGGACTGTCTTGCTGCTCACATTGTATTTGTTGTGTGCTTAGAATTGTTCTAGATCATGATCTTATTTTTCTAAGGTTGGACTTCAGATGCACCAGTTGGTTCCAGCACATACATCTAACTTCGGTCCCTTGTCATTGAAATCGGGTCTGTTGCCTGGAGGGTGCCGGTCACTCACTAATATGTTTCAAGAGCAGAGAAAAAAGAAGCCAGCAGAGGAAGAAGAGGGCAAAAGAGGTAACCTCAAACGTCCTATAAAGTTGTATTTGGTAGTAACAGTGGGCCTGGAAAAGGTTTGCTATGGCACAAGCAAATACTGTAAAATTCATGCAAACATATGTAATGACATGTCGTTTGTAGTGTACTACCCTATGCCACATCCCGAGCACCTGACAGCCCTGGCATTGACTGTGGACACTGTCATTTGCAAACATTTTAAGGATGTAGGCAATTTGCACTGCAGAATAAGATGGTTGTCTTCAGGTGCTTGACAGTATTCAAGAACATTGATGTAGGGACACAGATAGAAATTTTCATAGAAGTTTAAGATTTAATATGAAGCATGGTCTGAAATGCACAAAAGGGTATTCTGTAGTAATATAAGCATACGAGAATATATGTCATGGAATGCTGGATCCAGCTAGGAAGCAATGCCTGAAAGACAAATTAAATGAAATAAAGAAATGGTAATGAATGAGCCGTAGGACATGTTTCATCAAAAATACATTTTATATACCGCTACACAAACCGACTTCTGCTCCCTCCTAGGCAGGTAGAATTGGGGGCTATGTGCTCTGTGCAATTGTGGGAGTGATACATTATGGTATAAATTTTACTTAGGGGAGTCCAGCCTTTTAAAATGTATGCCACTTTTAACCACCTGATTTTTATTTTTTGCACATACTGGGCCTTATGTAGATTTGAACATACACCAAAGAGTCTCTTGTGAGTACTAAAGTTAAAGATAAGCGATGTCCATCGGCAGCACAATGTAGCTGCTTCTGTTTGAATATTGACCTCTCCAGCTGATAGTACTTAACTCATTATCAATTTACTTATTATTTGCACTTAGTGTATATAAAGAAATGTGTTCGCAGTGATGCCTCAGCTGATGTATATCAAAATGTTGAGAAACGGCCTGACCCTGATAGACCATTTTCCCAAATGTTTTTCACAGAAAGAGCATTGCTTAGCCATTGAAATTTGCACTTTGGGGGCCACATTTCCCTAAATGACCTTATATTACTGTAATAGTGTGCATAATTACCATTAATACGGTAATTTCAACGCCAGTTTTTTGCTCATAGCTCAGCAGAAAACAGGGTTAAAATTACCGTATTAACGGTAGTACATTTATCGCGGCGCTATTTTGGAGGGAATTGAATTCCCTCCTTAGTGTCGTCTGTCCTAAACTCAAACACATCATTGACAGTGTCTTTCTTTGTACCCTCAGTTATTGCTGATGCTTTGGATGGTGACATTTCATCAACATCTGGGTTGTGTGCTTCCATTTTATCTGGTCCTACAAATCTAGCATCTAGTCAGGATCCAAGTACCAGCAAAGGAGAATTTGTTGGAAAGACGAATGGCTTGCACTCCCCAGTCCATGTGAAATCAAGAGTTAATTTTACCATTGAAGTTCCGTCCCCTTCACAAGTGAGTTATGCTTGAAAGTTGTACATACTATGGAGTCTATGTATCATCATCACCATCACCCATCACCATCACAACCACCCATCACCCTATTTATTTATATAGTGCCACTAATTCCGCAGCGCTGTACAGAAAACTTACCTCAATCCCTGCCCCATAGGAGCTTACAGTCTAAATTCCCTAACACACAGACTAGCAGCCAATTAACCTACTAGTATGTTTTTGGATTGTGGGAGGAAACCCATGCAAACACGGTATCAAGGCAAATATGCAGGAAAGAGCAAAACAATTCCACACACCCCCTCATATTTGTCTCCTTTGAGTAGCTTTCTGTGACCATCTGTAAGGAGATGTGGAGTTAAGAGTGTGCGTGCATGGTGCACACATCCTGAGCCTAAATCCTCCGTCACCTCTACTCGAGGAACTACGTTATTGGTAATACCCTTTACATATGGCACCTCTGCACCAGAAGCTCCAGTTCATAGAGATTAATGATAGGGTGATGTTGGAGTGATACTTTATTATTATTAGTAGTGGTAGATAGACTAGCTGTCAAGTATACCTGACTGAATTGCCATTCAGCATTGCTTTTATTTAATTGGAATCATTGAGTTTTGCAGCTCTGCCTTGGCACTTGGGTCTTGCATATGATTTGTGCTTTTTGGAGGTTTTATTTTATTGGAACTTTTGTAGGTCATTGATCCTACAAAATAGTAAACTGTACTCTGTATTTTGTTATCTCTTTAATCTCCTGATTATAATTAAAACTTTGTTTTGCAGGTTGACCCATCCGTCTTAGAAGCACTACCCCCTGATATCAGAGAACAGGTGGAGCAGACATTTGCTATCCAGCAAAGGTTACCCCTTACCGAGAGCAAAAAGGAGCCCTTACATAGGTGTGGGACTGTTGGGTTGCAGGAGCAGCCAGTGGCAACTGTCCTTTTACAGATCCCACAGCTGTCAGATCAAGGGGAAGAGTCTGGCATTAATGTTATTGCCCTTCCAGCCTTTTCACAGGTGAAGACCATAAACTACTTCTGATTCTATCACTGGACATGAATGGGAGCTTGAAACACTTTGGATTCATTCTTTTGAGTTTCTAAACCTTTAAGTTATTTAAATGATAAGGTTTCTGTAATAAGTTTCAAACTTTAAAAAAACAGTTGGTTTACATACATGAAGCGCTTCCCTTCTTTGCAGCAAATAGTATTCCACAGTACTTTCAAGGTGTTCTAATATGGAGTAGTTTCTATATAAAAAACATATAACCACACATAGTGTAATACAGTACAAGACCAAATCAGTGAAGATTCTATGGGAAGATGTGTATTTTCATCTAGGGTTCCACCATCCAAAACCGTGTTGTCGCCGGCGTATCCCCCCTAAGGGTATCTACTTACAAGATGTATCTACAACATGCGCCTCAAAATGATCCCATAGTTGGCCTCTCTGCCTACAACCGACTCAGAGGACTTCTGATAATAAAAGCACCTGCTCCACTTTCCACATCACGTGAAGTGTCAATATAAAAGACAGAAAAGAAAAGCGATCTTGTGCTTTATCTTTTATTTTAAAACAAGTAATAAGTAAAATGAGGAACCGTACCGGAGCTAAAGTAAAAACAAGCAGTGAATGTATGCAGAATGAACCATTCTCACAGACCACGTCAATCCCGCTGGCTTCACTCCCGCCGATCGGCTCCTTCATGTATAAACTTGAAAAGATACTGATGAAGGAGAACAGACTGTGGTGGGAGATTGTGACCCTTGAGAAATATGTGGCAGGTCAACTTATCCCCAAGGGTCTATTGATTAATAAACAACCATCTTTTGAAACAGCCACGGTAACATTTAAGGAAGAATGGAATTCCATTCTGAATACTTGCTCCTTTGCACTTATGGGCTTAATCCTTAAAGATAGAAGGAAGGATTTGTGCAAGTTGGTTGATATTCTCTCAACATTTATACATCCATACTCAGAGCAGATTGATTATAAGAGAACGGAAGAAATCATACAAAAAAGGATTGAAAGGGATAATAAGGAAACAATGAATAGGAAAAAGTTCAGGAGGGATAGGTATGGGACACCTCTCACCCTTAGAAGGAGTAATGAGGATAATTATTCACCAAGAAGGGGGAGGATTAAAGAAATAGAGGAACAATTACCTACGCATACAAAAAATTCAGGAATTAGTGTGAGAGGTAGGAACACAGATAATTACACAGAGAATTCTAGTGATTATAATCATTATAAATCACTTGGCCTAAAGACCAAGGAAAGATATAGGAACCTCCCCAATAGAAATGCCAACAGGCCCCAATTTCATAGGTTTCAGATAAGAGTGGAGGAGGAATGGTTACGATGAGAATCACACACACTCTTCTTATAATGATATCAGAAAAGATCCAATAAGGATCCCAACTTACAACAGATTCAAACCTTTGGAGGAGGATCCAAAGGAGATCACAAGTGCTGATTACAATATTCCATCCTACAACTCACCTTTTTTTTCCCGAAGAGGAAGAGTAGGCAAAATGAGATAAGAAAAGAATTAAAGAAGTAGTATAGGTTGAGGAAAAGAGGAAAAAAGGGAGGCAAATATAGGGGTACTAAGAAAAGAAAGAGCAAATCGCATGCCTCCATACCCCCTGAAATATCTTTAGATGTAGATGAAAAGGATGATGCAAAGAATATATTTAATCTGAGCTCCCACATCCTTACGGAGGGGAGAGGAATCATTATTGAAAAAGGGTCTCAAATTTGCCCCCACAAATGTGATTAATACATTTGAAACACATAGAATTGCAAAAATTTGTAAGAAAATTAATCCTGAAAAAATTCTTTCAAATGAAAGAAAACAGTAGCGAAATCGAGAAAAGTATAGAAAGGGAGAACACACATGTGTTTAAAACCAAATCCACTTTTTTTCCTCAACATGTGAAGGGTTGTTTTATAGAATCTTTCGATAAATTAGTTGCAGATATTAGAAAAAACTGGGGCATTAATAAAACAAGAAGAACAAGGAATCTCAACCGGAAGGAGAGAGAAGCGATTTAAACCTTATCTGAAGATCATCATATTGTGGTTAAACCTGCAGATAAGGGGGGGGGGAGGGTGGTAGTGATTATGGATCTGAATAAATACAAACAAGAAATTTTCTCTCAGTTGGAGACAGGAAGTACTTATAAAAAACTGAATAAAGATCCAACAGAACAGATTAGTACAAACCTCCTTAATATGATTTCTAAATATGAAAGTAAAGGAGTCATTGACGCCCAAACGGCCAAATATATTAAAATTGAACATCCAAGAATTCCTGTTATTTATATACTGCCGAATATTCATAAAGACTATCAAAACCCCCAGGCAGACCAATTGTCTCTGGGACAGGTTCTGTAACAATCTTTCGGAAGTACTTGACATGTACCTTTAACCTATAGCTCAAAATTCAAGATCATACCTCAGAGATACGATGCATTTTTTAAAGAACTTGTCTGTGAGAGTGGGAAGCGGAAATGATTCTTGTAATGGCAAATGTAAAATCTCTCTACACCGTGATTGCACATAATCACGGTGTGGAAGCAGCTAAAAGGTTTGGCTACAACAGATTACAGCAATTCATTGTAGAGGGTATAATGTTTGTTTTGACTAACAATTACTTCAGATTTCAAGGTTCTTATTATTTACAGTGTGTCCGTACTGCCATGGGCACCAGGTTCGCCCCGAGTTATGCTAACATCTTCATGGCCATGTGGAAGGATGAGAGTGTTTGGCATGGTCATGATTTCAGGGCGAGCCTGGTGTCCTGGGTCCGCTACATAGATGACATCTTTTTTATTTGGAAGGGCTCAGAAAGAGAACTTGATTCCTTTTTTCAACATCTGAACTCTAATTTATTCAGGATTGAACTTATTTTCTCTTGGAGTAGATATAATGTGAATTGTTTAGACATCAGAGTCTATATAGATGCAAATGGTCTCCAAACAAAAACATTTCATAAACCTACAGATACCATTAGCTATATAGATGCAAATAGTAACCATCACATCAACTGGTTGAAAAGTCTGCCTCTTGGACAAATGAAAAGAGTCAAACGCAATTGCACTGAAAAAACCGTATTGAAAGAACAAGTAAAGGATTTGAAAAGATCCTTTATCAGCAAAGGTTATAAAGTTGATATGCTTAACGAGGCAGAAAAGAAATTAAGCGAGTTTAAAAGAGAAGAACTTTTGGTTAAAGCTTTCCTTACAAGATTTAATAGTGATTTTAGATGAATAGAAAAGATTTTTGTAAAGCATTGGGGGATTCTAAAAAAGGATATTGTTATTGTGGACATTCTTCCAGATAGACCGCAGTTTATATATAGAAAAGCCCCCAATTTGAAGGACAAGCTAGTACGCAGCGACCTTCCGGAAACAGTGAGACATTCAGTTAGGACACAAGGGTTTCATAGATGTGGCTTATGTGCTACTTGCAAGGTGTGTAAAAGCAGCAGTAGCAAGTTTACGAATGTTACATTGAATGGTAAAAAGCACAATATTGAACACTTTATAACATATCACACCAAAAATGTGATTTATGCAATTGAATGCACATGTAATCAGGTTTACATAGGAAGAACAACTAGACCACTCAAAGTCATATTTAGAAAGCATCTCTATAATATCAAGAAAGGGCTTGAGACCCACTCACTTTCCAACCATTTTAAATGTACACATTCTTGCTCTGGTGGACATATTAAGGGTTTTTGAGGGTTAAAAAAGATGGAAGAGAATTGGAAAAATAGGGATGTAACTACTTCCCTGGCGAAACTAGAAATTAAGTTTATATATGATATGGAGACACTTAACCCCAAAGGTCTTAATGCAGAATTCGTACTAAAATGGTTTTTATGATTAGAAGATGCATAATGATTCTGTCTGTATATTAATTTATGCTGGGATTTTAATAGAAATTTTTCTGATATATAGTTCGATGGGAGAATGTATTCATGCATTATTACACTTACCTGAAAATATGTAAAGCTAGGGAGTTACGTCCCAACTTACAGTATAATTTGTTGAAGGATACAATCATTTCTAATGTTTTAAAATAATATTGCGGTCTTTTTGTAATATTGTCTTTTTTTACATATGTGCGGACGAAATCCGTGATACATACATATTAAGGAGAAGTCTGCGGGAGAGCAAGAGGGGCAGACTGAGTCCTAGATAGTTTTTGTTTGTATTAGTCAGCGATCCTAATAAAGATTTCCGTTTTGAAGAATTTCAACCTCATTTAGAGGAACTACTTCCGCATATGATTTGATACCAAGCCTCTCTGGTGAAGGGGTGGAGGCAAAGCATCGGAAAACTACTATAAAGGACACAAACGGAACAGTGGGATTGTACCTTGATAAAGACTTTGTTTGAAAGTTGAAACGCGTTGGTTTTACGGAGGAAGGAGCCGATCGGCGGGAGTGAAGCCATCAAGATTGACGTGGTCTGTGAGACTGGTTCATTCTGCATACATTCACTGCTTGTTTCACTTTAGCTCCGGTACGGTTCCTCATTTTACTTATTACTTGTTTTAAAATAAAAGATAAAAGCACAAGATCGCTTTTCTTTTCTGTCTTTTATATTGACACTTCACGTGATGTGGAAAGTGGAGCAGGTGCTTTTATTATCAGAAGTCCTCTGAGTCGGTTGTAGGCAGAGAGGCGCATGTTGTAGATACATCTTGTAAGTAGATACCCTTAGGGGGGATACGCCGGTGACAACATGGTTTTGGATGGGGGAACCCTAGATGAAAATACACATCTTCCCATAGAATCTCCACTGATTTGGTCTTGTACTGTATTACACTATGTGTGGTTATATGTTTTTTATATAGAAGCTACTCCATATTAGAACATCTTGAAAGTACTGCGGAATACTATTTGCTGCAAAGAAGGGAAGCGCTTCATGTATGTAAACCTACTGTTTTTTTAGCTTTATTATTGTGGAATATTGTGGTAGTATTCCTTTGCATATAGGAGGCTGCAAGCCCGAGTGGAGCGCTAAACACTCAGGGCTAGATTTACTAAGCTGCGGGTTTGAAAAAGTGGGGATGTTGCCTATAGCAACCAATCAGATTCTAGCTGTCATTTTGTAGAAAGCACTAAATAAATGAAAGCTAGAATCTGATTGGTTGCTATAGGCAACATCCCCACTTTTTCAAACCCGCAGCTTAGTAAATCTAGCCCTCAGAGTTTGTTGTATATATCCAGAGTTTCAAACTTTGCATTCCATATTTGCTGACTTTATTACAATATTGCTGCTTACTCAATGGCAATGAATTTGTTACTAACAGCTAACAGGTGTATTTTGTAAATGTAGTTGACGTTTGCTTCCTGTATAAATGAACGAGAGAGTACTTTAATAATAGAATTTCTCCTTTTGTTTTAGCTTAATCCTTCCCACTGCCAGACATGGCCAGCTTTACAATTGTCCTCAGACACAGCACTTTGACAATCACTGACGAATTGTTATTGTTTTTTCTCTTTCCTTGATATCTCTGCATATATTGTCCTGTGTCTGTAGCTGAGCTTATTTGTAAGCTAGCATAGAACTTAATCTTAAGGTGCCCTACCTTTTCGTAGCTTAACCTCTGAGCTACTTTGGTGCCCTCCATTTGGGTTCAGATATTTTTCTATATATTTTTATAATATATATTACAATTGTAGCACTTTGCATCATCAGGTAGATCCAGAAGTATTTGCTGCCTTGCCTGCTGATCTCCAGGAGGAGTTAAGAGCTGCCTACAGTCAAAGGAATAGGCAGCCAGAGAGCAGTATCAATTTGAACCCAGCAATCGGTAAGACAAAGTGCTCATTTTGAAAGCTAATTTCTCTTTCCTACCATTGGGGGGCACTGCAAGACATTGGGGGGTGGGGGGAGGTATAGTAGTGGGTGTAGGAGTTAAGGCACTTATCAACTTCTTTTGAACTACTATGCCCCTCCTCTCCTGTGGATACCTCAGTTTTTTTAAAGTGCCTAGCAGTTAGGTCACTTCAGTATTGGTTCCTGCCTATACCTTATTTAGAAATGGGTTTTTCATGTTTTGATTTTGTTTCTCCCTTTTAGGTGCAGTGCAGGGGTCAAACCCAAGACCCAGAGGAGTGAATAGCCTGTCGGCTTCCTACACTCTGGGACCCTGCGGAGGGAGAGCAACAGCTTCAGCTCACTCACACCATTGCCGGCAGCCTGTCCTTCCAGATTGACGAGCAACAGTGGGACATTTCATAAGTCTGCCAAAGAGGCAGCATTTACTTAAAAGCACCATCTGTGCTCTTCAGGATGGGCAGGAAGTGGCTGCAGTTTAGTCTCCCTAGTTGGGCGGGAGTGAAGCTGTAGCAGCCCCTCCTCCCGTCACAACGGACATGCCGGCAAGTCTCCCCGCCCTAGACAATGAGCAGCGACAACGATCCCACTCCTTAGAAACCGATTTGTTTACTGATCACTGGCACACGCTACCTGGGCACTCTGAGAGGCGTGATTGCTATACACGCCGACAGCCATACTAATATATGCGCTGATCGGCAGTCTACAGGGGCAGACATTTTTGGGGGAGGTCTTGGAGGCGTAACTTCCCTCCACCCCCTTCCTACTTCCTGGCGACGGAAGTAGCCATATTTGGACACGAAGATCAACGTGCTGCATACTTTTCCTCTGCTTTGCCTCTCCTTAACTGGTATCGTTTATGCTGTTTTAATATTGTACTCTATAGAGACATATTACATACTGTGTTTTTCACAATCTATTATTCTCGGTTCCTTAGGATTGGTGTAGATTCAGACAGTTACCTAATCTTGTTGTACTGTGTGCAGAATATAGCCTCAGACTATTTTTTTCTAAATATTGTTTTGGTACTAATCTGTTATACCTTTTAAACTTGTCTGAGAAGGGGATGTCCAAAAATAAGGCATCCTCCCTTATGTCTGCACTATTTTATACATGTGCAAGATGTAATGCTAAATTATCTCTTTGACAGTCTAACCAGGAAGCATGCGAAGTTCTAACCCAACAGCGGCGAGGTCCAGGTCAGAGGGGAACAGCTATGGAGCAACCGCTCTGGGCAGAGCTCACCAGGGTGATGTTACAGTTCACAGAGGTACTTGGAGTTTGTTTCTCACACTTCTACACACCCCCTAGCTGCTACAGGCACATCCTCTCAGTCCGATTCAGTTCAGGGCGAAGAGCGTCTGCTTACAGTATCACACAGGGCCAAGAGGATTATTTCTGATGTGGCCCAGGGCCGCATCGAGACTCAATTAGTGCTCTAGATTCTGCCTCTGCCCATGATGTTGATAACCTCATTTTGGGTATCGGACATACTTTAGGTTTTGCAGATCCAGAGCCCACGGCTCCTTCGGGTTTCTCATTGTTTGAAAAGATCAAAGCGCAGGTGGCTGCGTTTCCACCATCCCCTCAGATGATGGAGATGGTAACCGATGCCTGGCTAGGGCCCAATAAGCAATTTATGATGCCAGGTAGATTTAAGTAACTTTAACCGGCAGAAGATTCCATTAAATGGGAGGCCTCCCCTAAAGTGGACACTCCTGTAGCGCGCTTGTCCTCCTCTTCGGCTATCCCCACTCAGGAGTGGGTCTCACTTAAGGGACTCCCATGGACAAAAAGTGCGATCACGCCCTCCGCTCAGCTTATGTTGCGTCAGGCAGCATGTTTAGACCCACTATGGCAGTTGCCTGGGCTAACAAAGCTATCCAGCAATAGGCCGAACAGTCAGTTGCAGGCATTCAGGGAAACGTTTCACGTGCGGAACTACTCTCAATGGCCGAGCATATTCAGGAGACTTCTGATTATGTGGGCAAGGCAGCCATGGATGCTCTCTCCGTTAATTCTCGGCTCTCAATATAGCAGCTCGGCATTTTTTGGGGTTACGCTCTTGGACAGCAGACGCTTATTCAAAGCGAGCTCTAGAGCCTTTTGATGGGGTTACTCTGTTTGGGTCAGAGCTAGAAGCGGTCATTCAGGTGGCCACTGGAGGAATGATCAATGTTTTTCCCATGGGTTTCAATAGACCACGACAAGGACCTTTTCGGTCCTTTTGTACTTTCGCCCGAGGCCGGGGCACCCCGTCGAGAGGCCAGTCCTCTGCCCCTTGGGGAGCGTATAGGAGAGGTAGGGGCTTTGTTAGGCGAGGAACTTCGAGACCGGGTAATAAGCCCGCAGCGTGACAGACTTCCCCCAGGGGAATCTGTGGTGGGGGCATGCCTTCTTCATTTCCAGGGCCAGTGGCGGGCATCCACCACGGACGCTTGGACACGAGGAGACCTAGCTCAGTTCCCACCACCGAGGTTCTTCTTCACAGCAACCCCCCTTTGTCCCTTCAAGCGCAAGGCACTTCAGGAAGCAATCCAGACTTTGCTGACTTCCGGGGTTATTGTTCCCGTTCCAACACAGGAAAGAGGTCAGGGGTTTTACTCCAGTCTCTACCTAGTGCCAAAACAGGACGGATCATTACGCACAATTTTAAATCTGCAGTCTCTGAACAAGCAGGTAATAACTCAAAAGTTCAAAATGGAGTCCCTTCGGACTGTCATCGCAGGAACGTAGCAGGGAGAGTTTCTGGCTTCCATAGATATCAAGGATGCCTACCTACATGGTTCTATGTAGAGGGGGCACCGTTGCCTTTTCCGCTTTGCGGTGGGATACTCCCACTTTCAGTTCAGGGCCCAACCTTTCGGCTTAGCTGCCACTCACTGAGTGCTCTCCAAGATCATGGCAAGGCTCCTGCGGCAGAGGGGAGTCACAATAGTTCCCTATCTAGATGATCTTCTGAAAGCACCATCGGCATCGCTCTTAACTCGCCACATTCAGACCACTATGCAGTTTCTGGAAGCTCATGGATGGATTCTAAATTTACCCAAAACATCTCTCATTCCGGCACAGCGAATGCGCTTCCTGGGTCTCATGTTCGACACAGTGACCCAGATATTCTATTTACCCGAAAGCAAGGTCCTTGCCCTCTTGCGCAGGACCAGGACTTTACTTGCGTGGAGAGGTATCTTTTCTCAGTTGCATGAAACTCCTGGGGACCATGGTGTCAGTGTTCGAGGCCGTGCCTTTTGCACAATTCCACTCTCACCCTCTTCAACAAGAGATCCTTCGAAAGTGGTCAGTATCTCAAGAGCATTTAGACAGGCAAATTATTCACCTTTCGAAACCCACTCGTCTTTCTCTGGTGTGGTGGTTGTCCAAACAATTACTGGACAAGGATCAGATTATTCGGACCGGCCCATGGACCTTAGTTACTACAGACTCGCACAACACACAGCAAAAACATACTGATAGGTTAATTGGCTGCTATTAAAGTGCCCTTAGTCTCTCTGTCTGTGTAAGTTAGGGGATTTAGATTGTAAGCTCCGATGGGGCAGAGACTGATGTGAATGAGTTCTCTGTACAGCGCTGCGGAATTAGTGACGCTATATATATAAATAAATAGATGATGTTGACTCAAGTCTGCTAGGCTGGGGAGGGATGACAGGGTCTCTGGTCCCCCCAAGAGGCCACACTCCCGATCAATATCCTAGAACTCAGAGCGGTGTACAGGACATTGACGAAAGCTCAGAGGTTTCTGACAGGAAAGCCTCTTCAGATTGCCATGGCATATCTGAAACACCAAGGGGGAACTCACAGTGTAGGCGCCATGCGGGAGACAGCCAGGATCATGGTATTAGGTGGAGTGCCACGTACCCCAGATATCGTCCGTTTACATTCCAGGCGTGAAAAATTGGGAAGCAGACTTCCTCAGCAGGCAGAGGGTTCACCCAGGCGAATGGTCTCTCAACAAGCGGGTCTTTGCCCTCCTAGTGGAACGCTGGGGCATGCCGGAGATCGATCTTATGGCATCCAGGTTAAACAATCAAGTTCCCCTGCACTGCTCAAAGTCTCAAGACCCTCAGGCAAAAATTAACGGATGTCATGTCAGTTCCATGGCACTTCCGGCTAGTGTACCTGTTTACTCCGATTTCCATGCTCTCGAGGGTGCTAAAAAGAGAGCGGGTTCCCGCAATTCTGGTAGCCCCTTATCGGCCACTCAGGGCATGGTTTTCAGACATTCTGAGACTGGAAACGGATCCTTACTTCCTCCTGCCAGTGTGACAGGATCTTCTCGTTCAAGCACTCCCACAGTTTAGATTGTCTAACTTTGACGGCGTGGCTATTGAGACCTTTATCCTCAGAGTCAAGGGTTTCTCTCAAGAGGTTATTGGTACTCTGATCAAGGCTAGAAAATTGTCCTTCTCAGCCATATATTATCGAGCCTGGAAGGCTTACATTCTTTGGTGTGAGGCCAACACATCCAGGTTTAGCCTTCCTGCAGGCCGGCCTAGATAAGGGTCTCGGTGCTCTCCATTTATTTTTAGCGGAAGTTAGCGGCTGTCGGGAATGTTCAGACCTTCCTGCAGGGGATCCTTCATGTGCAGCCTCCTTTTGTTTACCCAGTAGAGCCTTGGGACCTTATCCTTGTGCTCAATGCGCTCATCCATACGCCGTCTAAACCGCTAGATTTGGTGGATTTGCGCCATCTCACTTGGAAAACAGTATTTCTCTTAGCTATCTTGTCAGCCCGTAGAGCAGTGGTGGGCAAACTCAGTCCTCAAGGGTTACCAACAGTTCATGTTTTTAGGATTTCTGTCTGTAGAAACAGCTGGGATAATTACTGACCCAGCCAAATAGATTAACTCAGCTGTGCATGATTAAAGAAATCCTAAAAACATGAACTGTTGGTAGCCCTTGAGGACTGAGTTTGCCCACCACTGCCGTAGAGTGTCGGAATTAGCAGCACTCTGCTGCACTTCCTCTTTCCTAGTTTTTCACGAAGATAGAGCGGTCCTTCGCACCAAACCCTCCTTTGTTCCGAAGGTCGTATCCAGGTTCCACTTAAATCAAGAGATTGTGGTCCCGGCTTTCCAGCGTATTCTTCTTCATCCTTCTCTTCTAATGACGAATTCCTGTCACTGGATGTGGTTCGTGCTCTTCGCTATTATGTTGACCGTACAACCTCTTTCCGTAAAACCAAGGATCTTTTTATTCTTTATGATGCGCAGAAGCGGGGTTGGCCGGCTTCCAAACAGTCTATTGCCTGCTGGATCACTTCCACCATTAGACTGGCTTATACCCGAGCATCTCTGCTGGTCCCGGTGTCGTTGAAGGCTCACTCTACCAGGGCTGTGGGCGCTTCGTGGGCAGTGCGTCATGGGGCCTCGGCGGAGCAGCTATGCCGAGCGGCTACATGGTCATCTGTCCATACATTCTCTAAATTCTACAGGTTGCAGGACTTTGCATCCTCTGATGCAAGCTTTGGGTGTAAGGTATTGCGTGCAGCTGTTCCAGAGCAATCCCTCCCTTAGAGGCAGCTTTGGTATGTCCCCAATGTCTCGCAGCGTTCCCCAATGGTAGGAAAGAGAAGATTTTTACTCACCGTAAAATCGATTTATCTTACTCCATTGGGGGGGACACTGCGCACCTTCCCTTGCTCTGTAAATAGTTCTGTTGTTTGTGTGAATTTTTTGCTTATATTCTTTGCCCTATAGGGCTTTCCCTTCCTCGTACGCTTGGTTAATCAAAACTGAGGTATCCACAGGAGAGGAGGGGCATAGTATGGGAGGAGAGTGAAGATCAAAGAAGTTAAGTGCCTAAACTCCTACACCCACTACTATACCCCCCAATGTCTCAGTGTCCCCCAATGGAGTAAAAATCCTCTTTGCTGTTTCTAGAACTTACTAAACAGATGTCCTACCTCAGCATTCTTGTATTGGAAATGTTAATCACTGACAGTTTTGTGTCTATCATTATGGCAAACAACCTTTCCTATTAAATCAATCCTTTGGACAAAATCCTTAAGTAGTCCATTAAATTAGTTTATACCAGAGTTAAGAGGGGACGTCAAGGTTGCTAATGGCAGGCTGTTTATTACATTATTTTTTTTCTACAGTTTCAAAAAATTCTTTGCTAAAACCGAAAAGGCCTGCACTAAAATCAAAGAGAAAGAGTAGAAAGAAAAACCAACTCAGTCCTACAAAAAAGATGTACAGCCCTTTGAAGAACAAGCTCTTTAGTAGCCCTGCTAAGAACTTGGGATCTAAAGGGAGTCCGCAAAAACTAAAAGACGGAACCCTGAAACAAGAAGCCATACCCTCTGGGCAGTATCAGGTAACCAGACCATGTGCTTGTTGCATAGATATTTAAGGTAAAACCATGCTGGTTTCACAAGAATTTGAGGAATCATCCTGCACCTTCTATTTTTAATAAGCAGAAAGGTGAACATAATATGTATGTAAACATAATATATATGTGTGTGTGTGTGTGTGTGTGTGTGTGTGTGTATTTTATATAATATATACTTTTTTTATCATGACATTACAGTGATTTGTAGAAGGTTGTAAAAAACAGTCATGGTTTGTACAAATATTTTCATACTTGACTGTATTATTTGAGAAGAGAATAATTTCAACATTTTTATTTAATACTATTTTTAGGTTGAATTGGGTCCCTCAACGTCAAATGCCCAAGGTTCCCTGATAGAAGTGTGCAATTCTTCTAGACCAAAAGCTCCTAATCTAGCCGGTGCCATTGAATTTAGTGATGTGAAAACATTGCTGAAAGAGTGGATAACTACAATTTCCGGTATGTACTGCAGAAAGCAAACTTAACCCTCGCTAAATATGTGCATTTACATATAGTAAAACTATTTATTTAATTTGAGAACCATTCCAAATTCGCATATCTGATTTGATGCAAACAGAAAATTAAATCTACTTTAGACATAGTCTCTTGCTGGTCTTTCTGAACAAAAACATTGTTGTGCTGCTGCTTCTGCTGTATAATTTGTCTGTGTAACCAGCTGCACACAGTTCTTATACAATAGTTTCCCAGGCAGCTCACCTAGTACAAGGTACGAAGTTCAAGTTGAACGGAGATAACTAATGACTACACAAACAATTCAGTGCTTACTTCCATTTGTATGGATACATTTAGCAAGAATATAGATAATGTTTCTTAACTTGCACCCTACGTTTTGATGTCCTAATTGCTGTACTGTATTGGCATATATGTATTTACGTGTGATATGAGAGCCTTGCTTGGAAAAACTTTGCATGTTAATATAATTTGTCGACTTTCAGCTGTAAACTTAATGCTAGTGTTTACTGTATCGTTGGCAACAAAGCACCACAAACTTGGTATGTAGTGTCTGCTGCAAAATTGTGGTGCATGAAAATCCTGGAATTTTACTAGGTAGCCTACATCATATTTAATTAAACAATATTAGAGTGCTGTATAAATTGGATATATAAAATAGTGTATACATTTAAAGAGCAAGTAGAGACAATATTTGACAATAATATGTACTATGATTGTGTATAACTGAGCTAAATAATGTACCTTAAATAACTGAAATGTCCACCATGCTCTCTTTCACTCCTCTGCAGCAGGTTACCGTGTTAGGAAGAATGTGCTTCTATAACTGAACAGATAAAATGTGATTGACTGACGTGCAAACCTACTCTGAAGAAATGCACTGTGTGGATTTGTAGATTTTTACACCATAGCAGGGCCAGTGATGTTACAGCAGCTTAACTAACTGCATTCTCAGCTTTTTAGCATGCATAGGATCTCTTTAGGAGACTAATGTGACTTCAGCTCTCTGTAGTAGAGTAGGCAAAACTTTTTATATCAGCTACAAAGTCAGAGTAACAGAGAAAAATGTATTTGTACCTTCATTCTTCATATCTGAAAAATTCAGTTTTGGGGTTTAGAATTAATTTTTTAATATATGAAATCATCACAGTGTAGTCACCATTTTACCTTAGCTACCCCAATGCATTAATTTACCTTTCACATTGGGGGCACATGGGTATAAGCATTTGGTTGGTGGGTAAACATAATTTGGTTTGGACAGCATTATATCTGTGTAACATTTGCATGCTGATGTGTGTGACACCTGTAAAATGTCTTTCACAGTGGGGTGACATGGTCTTATGATTGTGTGAGAGAGGGGCTAATCCCCAGTGCAATAGGACATCTAAATTGAGCCCTTAACTATTGCCCAAAGTACTACTAAGCCGAGTTGCTTTACATAAAGAACTCAATAAAATATATATATATGAGGCTGAATGTTCTTCAGTGGGATTACTGACCTAAAGTCTGCTGTGATTAAGAAGAGAGATTCCCTTCTACAATCCGTTTTAGCTTAAATATTTTCAGTTCAGATCATCTCCAGAATATTTTACATATATATTTGTGGATGTTTGTAATCAATTTATATTTTAGGTTTTGTGTTTTCTTAGCTTGTGAAAAACCTAAATGTGCTCTACATTATATAGACCATTATACAAAAGTTATTGATCAGACTGGGATATTCTGATTTGGGCTTTGACTTGTGTGTCTTACCTTCTGAATTTACATATATAAACATATAAATATTATATTTAGCACATTTTCTACAATAATGGGCAAATCTTGCCACAATGTAAACATTAATAGGGCCCCAAATTTAAAAGGAGGGCTCCTGTATGACACTCATGGGTGCACAAATTGTACGTCTTATCCCGCTTTGCATATTATCATGCAATGTAAACGTGAACAGCATCGGCTTCTAATTGCTATCTGCCAGTTACCAATTAGTAGCCAGTGTTCCACACCTTCACGTCACGTTTCAGTGATAGTGCACAGTGCTACTACCAATGGACCAGGACATGGGTGGAGACTGAGGTGCTCAGACTGAGAAAGAGGAGGCAGCACTGGCAGAGTAAGTATAGTTTATTGCTGCATGATTATTGATGGACTTATGAGTAGCACATTGCTACTTGATAGACATTACTACCGGGGCCTTGCAAACTGATGGGCATATTGGTAGCATACTAGTACTGTGCACTTTGTTACTGCTGGGCATTGCTACTTATGCTTTGTATATTAATACTGATAGACATAGTACCACTAATACTGCATAAATACAGGAAGCTGTATTTTAAAGTGAACTCCACCCAGTTTAATTTTTTTTTTTTAATTCCAACCAAGTCGACCCTTGACAAGTGTCTTCATGGTGTAGTTGACAGCACATCCCCATTATTTAGTTTTATGATTGGCTATCTGCTAACAGCTAGCTAAGCTAGCCAATCAGAAACCTGCCAACTTTACAGTGGAGATGGTTGCACCTATATCAATTATAATTATCAAAATCCTAGATGGACTTTATAGTGTATCTGTAGATTACAATATGTAGGTTGTAAGAGGATAGGGCTAAAATAACAACTTTTATATTTTGATGCATTGTTATCCATCTGAACAGAGCATCTTCCTAAAATGTCCATAGAGGAAATAATTGCCCGCCGCTGTCATAGCCTCTTCCAGCGGCCCTTGTCTGACATTTACTGCGGACAACGCTGTGGAATTAATTTACCAGGGAAACTGGATGTGCATGTTATACAGTTTTGGCTATGCATCACAGTACCTATGTGATCAGTTTAGCACACATAAAGGTGCTTTCCAGTTCTTGTAGATGCCCATTAGATATTCTCCATATAGATAGATATATATATAGATATATAGAGAGAGAGAGAGAGATAGATATTCATGTTGCCAGAGTGCATCATGGAACTGATCTCAAGTTTTCTATGTTTGAAGCTATGTCCGATTAACAGTATACGACGAGACCCGATCTCCACCAACTCTGAGTGGGCAAAGCAAGGGACATCCATTAAAAATTGCACCCTTTTAATAATGGTATGCTGCAAAATGTAATCTCATTTTGGTACTGCTCTCCAAAACTAGGCACTATTGCCCGTTCCATCGCAAATCTCTGCTTCTCTTAAATCTGCGATGTTGCTCCACAAACCAGTGCACTTTGACGTCACCTGGCTAAGTTTGCGCTGTTGCATATAGGTTTCGGCCAAAGAAGAATTTGCAGTGCGCCTTTTTTTTCCTCTTTGTAAATGAGGCCCTGTGTGTTAATTGTATTGACAAGCTGTACTTACTTGATTTAAATATGGAAATACAACTTGATCATGATTAACTCAGTGTCTTTCAGATTTGATTTTCAATGACATTTTATTCTGTATTAACAACTAGTGCAAATTATCAGTAAAGGAATAGTGTAGGGGGTGGTCATGTTCCAATAGCTGAATTATCAGTATAATGGTTTGTGATTTTTTTTTTTTTCTTATTTCTCACCAGATCCTATGGAAGAAGATATTTTGCAGGTGGTGAAATACTGCACTGATTTAATAGAAGAAAAAGATTTGGAGAAATTAGATTTGGTTATAAAATATATGAAAAGGTGACTAATAATAAAAAATGGCAATCCTGTCCAGAAAACAATAAATTAGGTTACAATGTGTCTAAGGGTTCATGCAGATGGACTATTGGCTCATGTCACCCTCATGCTTGTTGCGTATAACTTGAACATTGAACAGAATGCAGTTCAAACAGAACATAAAGGATCATACATTGTGTCAATGGCGCTGGCAATCATCAGAGGATTCTGTAATCCCTTCTTTTTTAAGTTTAAACTGCATTTTGTTTGCGATAAAATGAAAACAGCAACGCCCATTTACATGCACCCTTAGATGCACTCTACCCTTGTTGAAACAAGATTTTCAAACAAATAATAAAAGCTAATAAACAAGAGGTTATTTGTCATTTTTTCAAGAGTACACATATTTTGGACTAATTAAAAGAATACAGAATGTGGGATACATGTAGCAGGGCTTCTATGTGTGCTCTGGTTTGCCACTGAAAATCTTCAACATAAAACATTTCATTTTACGAAAATTCAGCTAACCGAATCCTAGGGAATATTTTGTTGATTATGTAAAAAAAATCATTAATACATAATTTTAGTTAAAATAATGTAAATCTGCTGTGCATTATAATGACCGTTTATTATACATGCAAGGGGTGGGTAAAAAAATGGAAACACTTGTGAAAAGACACACTTTTCAATATTAATATGGAGCTGGGCCACCATTTGCCTGTAATACATCTTGTATCCTTTTTTGAATAGACTCGTATCAGTTTTTAATAGTATCTAGTGTATTGTTGTACCTCTCCATGAATAACATCTTCAAGTTGCTTGAGAGCTGATGGAGGAGGGAATCTGTGGTTCAGTAATATTGCAGTCTATCAATTGTGCTAGCCATAGAAGATGCTGAAGTTCATCTTCATGGTCCTGAAACTTCTGGCTACGTACGTTTATTAGGGCATTGTGGTTTTGAAAAATTTGTCATTATTTTAGGGAAACAATGTCTGGAACATAGTCATTTGCTGAAATTCGGCCCATGAGCTTAATTATAGGATCAGCAGGATACCAAGATATTGCTGCCCAAACCATCACAGATCCATCTCCATGTTTCATGGCTGTAACCAGGCATTCAGGATTATAAGCTTCCTTGGAAATTCTTCATACGTAAACCTGGCCTGATTTAGTAAACAGCATAAAGGTTGACTTTTAGGACCATATTGTTTCCAAGCAGTAGACTCCAGGTTTTATAAATCCTGACACCATTTTTCTGCCTTTTTATAAGTAATCATAGGATTGGCAATTGCACCTCAGCCATGGATGCTTGATTTGTGAAGTTCTCATCGGACTGTTATTGTAGAAATAGGGTTTTCAAGATGAATATTGAGTTCTGCTATCACATCTGCTGTAATAGGTCTATGTTTTTTAGACACAATCTTCTTGAATATTTGGCGCTCCCATTCACTTTCTGGCTGCTACTTCTCTTGGCTGTTCTCATCTTTCCATGCTCTGTGTATGCCGTCATACGTTTAGTCGGTGTATGCAGAGCAAGAATTTCTAAAGTGGATGTTTTTTGTGTTTTTTTTTTTTTTTATCGCCCATGCATTAAATGTGCGCCAACAATCTGCCCTCATTGACATTAACTGGTCTCCTATTTTGCAGTATCTCCATAATCTGTAATGCATTGACACTGGATCTTAACATCATAAACAAACAAAAGGGTATCAACACATCTGCACCACAAATGTTCTTGCTGTGTAGCCAGCACAAACAGTATGAATCCCTGTATTGTCTAGTGTTTCCATTTTATTGTCCATCCCCTGTTTGTCTTAAATGATGTATTGTGAATTTATTTTTGTAAATTCACAACCCCCAACTGACAAAAATTAGCAAACATTGTTTGTTTTTTCTGCTTCCTCCAAATTTGTACTCGGTGGGTAAAAAGGGTGCAGTTCACATATTACAGATAACTTTTGATCTCTGGTATATGTGTACTCCCTAATACATATTCCTGTCTAGTATGGCCTTTATATAGATGGATTTTAATGTTACATTTTTTTCCACCAAAACTCAGCTGAAAAATTCATTAGTAAAGCTGGGTACACACTACACTGTTTTCGTTCAATAATCGGCTGAAACAGCCGACATACGACCGCTCGTTCAAAAGTCGGGTCAGTATGTACAGTTACACAATGGTCGAAAGTCTGCCCAGATGGACGATTCTCGCCTCATTTGGTTGGTCGTACCGTTTAATATTTTCGTTCCAATCTCGTTTCCGTTGTGTAGTGTGTATAAACTTCCAACAGATCCACAACAGTGAGTATAAAATTTGTCATTGCTCACGACAACATGGCTGTAAAAAGTCGCTAAAGGGACGTCCGCTCTTCCCTTTCTCATCCTAAACAAGACTAGTGTGTATGCAGTCCATGGACCGAGCGATGGGACCATCGATCGCATGTAAAATCGCTCGGCATAAAAAGTTGGTCGAAGTTTCTGTAGTGTGTACCCAGCTTAATACATTACATATTCTGTTATCAATTAGGAAACTTTTGTTAATTGAAATTTCCCTTTTACTGTCTCATTTTATTTTTTCCTATTTCAGGATAATGCAGCAGTCGGTAGAATCTGTATGGAATATGGCATTTGACTTCATTCTTGATAATGTTCAGGTTGTTTTACAACAGACTTATGGAAGCACACTGAAAGTTGTTTAAAATGTGTTGTATGGCAGTGAAAACACTTGGCATCCTTGGCTAGCTGTACCATAAGTGCTTGTCAATTATTTGCAAAATGCATGTTTTTAAAGCTCAAAAAAATCATTTTAAATTTCTTTTTAATTTTTTTTTGTACATTATTGTTTATCATAAAGTGCCAAATCTGTCAGTATTGCATGTAAATATTTGTGTTTCAAATTCCTTTATTGTAGTATAGACAATTTACAAAATGTTTGTTTATAAGAGTTTTATGGATTTTTACAGTGAAGTGTTCACAGGTGTTTAATAAAGAAATAAGTATATTTCTCTGTTTGGCTGTCAATTAGCTGTCTATTTTTGTGTGTGTATTGTGCATATAAAAAAGGAAAAGTTTGAAGGGAACACTGTTTATAAAACACTGTATATCACATCACATTTGTCTGGATTCATTAGGGGATAGTTTTTGGGGGTTTTTTGGGTTTTGTTTTGTTTTTTAAATGGGTGCCAATCTTTTTACTTTCCTTCTCTATACTGCACTAGGAAAATGGACAGACAAAATCTGGGCAAGGGTCAGTACCACCTTTTATGCTTCAATATCAGGTGGCACATACTAATTGGGTTTAAGCATATAGGAGGACAAATAAAGATTCCCAGAAATGCCCTTTATTGTAGGTGAGTTTCCATGTACTCTGTTTTGGTTCCCATTACCCTTCAATTCATAAGTAGCTGAGGGAGAAAATTGTGAGGTGTAAGTGGGTCTTCAGTTTTGTTTTTAGTGTCCTGCCTTCTAGCAGTAGATATCCCAATCAACTATGCTTAGGAAAATATTGATCTTTATGTAAGTATAAAATCCCTTTTTCTCATTTTTATAACTGACTCCTATTGTCACTCCCTTCACCTTGCCACCACTTATTCTAAAACCATAACTTCAGTTTGTTAGTGTATATAATTCACTTGTGTGGATAAGAAAATGTGAGTTATGCACATTTAAATAAACACATACCAAAATGTGAAACTTAGTGTATTTAACCATTTCAAGGTTTTCACTCCATGACCAGACTAACGCTACTGAAGTGTGTTGTTTTTGTTTTTTGTTTTTTATTATTTTTACATTTTATTTTTTTTTGTCAAACACCTTGAAGATGCCATAGAGCAGGTAAGATGCCTAATGGTTTTAAGCACCATTTTATAACATTTGCTCTAATTACAGAAAAAAATAAATATTTTTATGCTTGCGTTAAATCATTCTCTGAATCCATTGGGGGACGCTGGTAAGTTTTTTAGGACTTTGGCACTTTAAAGTATAAATGGGTTGGCGCTCAGTGTTCCCAATGGATTCAGAGAAAAGGATTTAACAAAGTATAGAAATCCCATTTTCTCATTCATCCAACTGGGAACACTGGAACCATAGGGACACCGCTCCTTCTGGTGGGTATGCTCACAGAGTTGTAGTGCACGGCGTCTTCTGACTCTGGATGCAAAAACATTGAACTTCTGAAATATCGTCAAAGTATGTACGGAAAGCCATGTGGTCACCTGACAGCTGCTCAGTCGAAGCTCTGCACCACATGGTTTGATAGAATGAGTCTTCGGGCTAGATTTACTAAACGGCGGGTTTGAAGAAGTGGAGATGTTGCCTATAGCAACCAATCAGATTCTAGCTTTCATTTTGTAGAATGCACTAAATAAATGATAGCTAGAATCTGATTGGTTGCTATAGGCAACATCTCCACTTCTTCAAACCCGCCGTTTAGTAAATATACCCCTTCATGTTTGTAGCAAGATGGGCTGACAGGCCTGATCTTATCATCATTCACCCTAAAACATTCGACTTGGAGTAAATATTTATTTGTTCTTTGGGTATGACACTGGTTTCTAAAATGTTGTCAGGTGGGTTACATTAATACCACATGAGTTTGTTTCCTCTTTGGAGTACAAAATAGTGTATGGAACACTTCCTGGCATCCATCCCTCTCATCCCATCCACAGGAAGTGAGCAGCTCCTTCAGCATCACAAATGCTTGTAAGGTGTTCAAAGAAGGGTTTGCTCTTCATCAACAGGGATTAGAAATCTCAATAACAAGTGCAGACATTATTTTCCCCGGGACTTTTAACAGACAGTGAGGCACTGCACGTGGAGATAATCCTGGTCTCTCCCCATTTCCATGCCACCAACACCTCTCAGCCCTGTAAGGAGGGATTCCCAGCATGGTAAATTTGGACCCCTTAAAAAGGCCTGCAGGGAAGACTTCAGGATTTCCAGAGCTTGGTGTAGAGCAGGCCTGTCCAACCTGTGGCCCTCCAGATGTTGGGAAACTAAAAGTCCCAGCATGCCCTTCCAGCCATCAACAGGTTGTCTACTGGCAAAGCATGCTGGGGCTCTTGCCTGGAGGGCCACAGGTTGGACAGGCTTGGTGTAGAGTGTTGTCTCTCACCAGCTCACATATGGCCGGGAAAAATGTTTCTACACTTTGGCCAAGAGGCAATTTTGTTTTAGCTTTATTGGGACTCTGCATCCTCTATTCAAGAGATAGGAACTACAGCTTGACTGGACCTAGGGTATCCTTAGTGTGCTGGTGTACCACCATTCGATAACCTTAGGATCAACATCAGGACCACTTGCAAAGCTACAACTTGGTCTGGGAACTGTGTATCCTATTCCGGGTGTGTGATTTTTATTTATCTATCATGCAATTGCCATATGGTTGACTCTGGGAGTTTTTTTTTAAAATTGAAATTGTTTTACAGGTTTTTTTTTTTTCATTTCTGTAATAAAGATACTGTTGTATCTTCCATCTCTCCTTGCCTGTGTAATCTAAAAACGGCTAGATACCAAGGTCACCCAGTGGGCTTAAGACCTAACACCCTGGTATTATCAGTGTTATAAAGAACAAGCTTCCCTTCTCCAATTTAAGCACAACGAATTGCAGAAGTGATTTATCTGGCTATAGTTTACTTAAATATCAGCCAACCTCTCTTAAAAGTGATCTTCTGAAATATATCTTAAATGCTCTGACACCATTCAGTAAGTAAAGCAATTCCTTTATCTCTGACTACATATTCTAACTCAAAGCTGGAATCATGTTGTCCTGATTTATGTTGTATTTAGAAACCTACGTTTCATACAGAGAACAGCCCTATCCAACCAAATAGGGTGAATCGAAAGATAGAGCCCCCAGTTCTGACACCTTTCAGGCAATGTAAATGGCCATAAAGAAAAAGTTTTCCACGTGAGCAACTTGATCTCCACTGAGTCCAGTGCCTCAAACTAAGCTTGTTGTAATGTCTTTAACACTAAATTCAAATCCCAAAGGTACTAAAGGAGGATTGAGTTGTGGTCTTGAATGTGTCACAACCTGTGAAAAGTTCTGTACCTCCAGTAGGCGTGCAAGCTCCTTGAAGAAGATAATTTGCAGAGATGTAAACCTTTAGTGAACATACAAACAATCCTGAAAGAGATGGGCCCAGCTGGGAAAAGGACATTGGAAACTTCCTGTTCTCATACCAAGAAACAGGTCTTCCAGACCCTATGATAACGTCTAGCTGAAAAAGGCTAATTATATTTACATGTTAATTTTGTTTCCTCAAAAGACTCCATGGCAGCCCAAATCTGAGGGTTAACATCCTACTCAGCTTAGCAGACAGGAAAGAACACCACCTAAGGATATATAATGTAACTCCTCCTCTTCCTCAGTGTCTTTGAGTAACTTCCCAAGCTACCTCTGAAACATAATATGCAACAAGAGTAGGAATATTAGGGGTGCCACGGCATGGAGTTCTTTGAGAAAATGAAACTGACGGTTAAACATAACTTACTTTTCTCTTTCATCCAGTCTGGGGGACACTGCTTACCATGGGTTGTGGAGGGGCGCACGGGAGTTGGCACCTAGCTAGTTAATCTTTAGCACTGCTGACAGACCCCTCCCCTCTACAATACCTTCCGCCTCTTCCTCCTCAGTTTTTTTTTAGGTGCCCATGGAGTTGGGCAGTGTTTTAGCTTCTGCATGTATTTTTTACTTTAATTTTATTTCATTTATTTTAACTTTTATATAGGTGGCAGACCTGGGAGTTTGTTCTATTATAGAGAACACACTCACAGCAGAGCAGCGCAGGCACTACCCTTTCAGATGAGAGCCAGAGGCTCTCTCTGACAGGGAGAGAAGAATAGGGTGCCTGAATAGTGAGTCTCTCCGGACCGCTGTCACTCCTGGAGCCTCCCCGATAACCGGCGCTGCCACTGCAGGCATAGAGCGCCCGTTATCGGAGATTACAAATGCCGGTGGCCATCTTGGATCTGCGGAGGAGACGGGGAGAAGAAGGGGTCCATACCAAGATCCCCCCTCATACATAGGAGGGGGCATCGGGGTGCTAACCACTGCGGAGACCTCAACTCTTGAGGTCTCCACTACTCTGCCACATACCATTTTTATTTTTTATCAAATAAACGGAGCAAGCTGCAGAGACAGCATTATCAGAGGGGGGGAGCTAAGACATAGAGCTCCCCGCCTTCCAGAGAGAAGTGGTTTAGCCCGGCCTTCTGGCACCAAGGAGAAGCTCGGGAAAGGACACAGATCAGAGGGAGCAGGCACCAGGACACTGCTGTTGGACTTCTCCCCTGTTTGGCCTATGGGCTAAGTATCTGACTTATTTAAACACATATTACTGTATTGCTGTGTACAAAGTGGGCTAGTAGGGGTTATATTGTAGATCTCCTACTTGCCTAAATATTATATTGTGTTTAAAAAAAATTACAAGTACAACTTTTATGACAAGATTAGTTGATTACATGTTTGTTTTTTTGTTTTTGTTTTTTCTCTCTCCCCCTCTCTCCGCTAAATTTAACAATTTAAGTCTGTGTTTTGTGTGCCTTCCTTTATAAAAAATGACAGATAAGGGAAAGGGCCCTATGGCAAAATATTTCACATGTTCAAGATGTAATGTAAAATTACCTTGTGGGCAGAAGGACCCGTTGGTGCTCTGTTCTGTCTACGAAGCAGGAGTCCTCCCTGTGCAAACCCAGCATATTTCAGCCCCACTGACGGAGGAACCGGCCTGGGTGGCCTCCCTGACACAGTCGGTTTCCTCTTTAGCACAGATGGTTTTACAATCCAATTGCTATCTAGTGTGGCAACCTCGGTGGCTAATAATGCTAGTACACCTTTGGGCCTCCCTGCTACCTCAGGTTCTATTGGAACGTCTATACCAGGACCTTCCTCATTACTTACGGACCAGGCCCCTGTTCCCACAGAACCGGCATGGTCCGCAGCATTTATAAAGGGTTTGGATAAACTGAAGCAGTTACTTGAATCCCCAAACATCCCGCCTGCTAAAAGGAAGTGGTCTAGATCCGCTAATACCCTAATGGTCCTTTCAGACTCTGAGGGGTTTTCAGAGGAGGCGGGGGAAATTAATTCTGATCCTTACCAGGTTCAACCTTTGGAACAGGAAAAAAGCACTAAAAGCCAATTTATTGAGGATTTGGTTTTAGCGGTGAGACAAGCGTTGGACCTCCCACAACCGGAGGATCCTACTCCTAGAAACAGAAGTCTCTTTAAGAAGGCCAAAAGGAAGGCTATCCATTTTCCCCCTTCGGTAGAACTCAGAGATATTGCAGAGGGAGCCTGGAAACAGCCTGATAGAAGGTTCTCTGTTCCCAGAAGGTTCTCTTCCCTGTATCCATTGCAGGAGGAAGACGTGGCTCGCTGGGAGAGTATTCTTAAGGTGGATATTCCAGTAGCCTGTTTGGCCAGACACACTTTACTACCAGTCCCAGGTTCAGCAACTCTGCAGGATGCCAATGATCACAGAGTGGAATCCCAGCTGAAATCTATATTTGTGGCTGCGGGTTCTTCTTTTAGACCCACATTTGCTTCAGCTTGGGTTGCTAGAGCAATGGAAGCATGGGCAGACCAACTGGCAGAGGCCTTACAGGACTCTGATTTACTTCCCCTGGCTTTGCATTTGAAAGAAGCATCGGGGTACCTTTATGAGGCGGCCCAGAACACAGCGTCTGTGTCCTCTTTTCAGGCTACATCTATTTCAGCAAGAAGAATGTTATGGCTGAAATCCTGGGAAGGAGGTGCGGAATCAAAAAAGTCAGTTGAAACCATTCCTTTTTCAGCAGCAGGTTTGTTTGGCCCGGAACTGGATACTATGATTTCCCAGGCAACAGGGGGCAAAAGCACTTCTTTTCCGGTATTCTCAAGTAGGGGCCGGACTCCTCGGGTCAGCTCCTTTCGTCAGCCCTTTAGGGGGATCTCCTCGCCTAGAGGACAATCATTTAGAGGTAGACAACCAAATGCTCGAGGCTCCTCTGTCAGGGGTACATCCTCGTTTGCAGCTAGGCACCAGGCCTCCAAGACACAGGAGAAGCCTGCGTCCTGACGACCACTCTACTCTGCCGGAAGTGGTGCCAGTGGGGGGGGGGGGGACATCTGTCTCTGTTTCAGGAACAATGGGCAGCATCATCCCAAGACCCTTGGATTCGGGGCATTATATCAAGGGGGTATATGATAGACCTGCTGGGTCCTGTACCACATCGTTTCTTTGTAACCCCGCTACCCCGAGATCCAGCAAGAAGACAGGCAATACAGGCTTGTGTCGCCTCTCTTCTTTCACAAAGAGTCATCTGCAGGGTCCCAGACAACCAGAAGGGACAGGGGTTTTATTCAAATCTGTTTCTGGTCAAGAAGCCGGACGGGTCCTTTTGACCCATTTTAAACCTAAAGAACCTCAATGTGCACTTACGGGTGGACAGATTTCGGATGGAATCCCTGAGGTCGGTAATAAATGGCTTAGTGAAGAATCAGTTTATGGTCTCCATAGACAAAGGACGCAGGGCCGGATTAACCCGTGGTCTAACTGGGCTATAGACCAGGGGCCTCGGGCCCTTCAAACTCCTCAGCAGCATTATTAATCGGTCGGGGGCGGGGGCGCCCCCGGCCCAATCAATGCTGCTGAGTACTGTCAGTGCAGTCCTCCGTCCCGGCGTGCTGTAGTCTGCTTACTGAGGATATCTCGCGAGAGTTCATGAACTCTCGCGAGATCTCCTCAGTAAGGAGCTTACAGCGTGCCGGGACGGAGGACTGCACTGACAGATAAGTGCTTGGGGGGGTCCTCGCGGGGGGCGGCAGACGGCTCACATTGGGGGCCTCGCGGGGAATGGAGGGCCCCTTAGCCCAGGGGCCTCCATTCCCTTAATCCGGCCCTGAAAGGACGCATACCTCCACGTTCCCATTTGGAGCGACCATCAGTCTCTCCTAAGATTCACAGTGGGGTCCTCCCACTATCAGTTTTGGGCCCTTCCCTTCGGCCTCTCCACAGCTCCGAGGGTCTTCACGAAGATCATGTCGGTCATGGCGGCGTGTCTTCACTTAAAGGGAGTTCAGGTTGTGCCTTATTTGGACGATCTGCTCTTCAAATCCTCCTCAGAGATTTGCTTACGTCCGCACTTATCCCTCACCTTGGCAGTCCTCGAGAGCCATGGATGGCTGATAAACTTAAAGAAATCTCAGATGGTTCCGTGTCAACGCATGGTCTTCCTGGGGCTTATCATGGATACCAGTGGGCAGAAGGTGTTCCTGCCTACGGAGAAGATCAGTTCAATTCGGGCTATAACAACAACTCAGGTCTTGTCCTCTCCCAATCCTTCAATTCATTTGTGCATGCGGCTGCTTGGGAAGATGGTGGCCTCCTTCGAAACGATCCCCTTCGGCCGGGCTCATTCTCGATGCTTCCAGTGGGATCTGTTACGAAATGGTCAGGATCTCACATACACTTGGAACTCCAGAGGATTTCGCTGTCTCCGGGGGCGAGAGAATCACTCCAGTGGTGGCTGAATCAAGATCACATGTCAGTGGGCAGGTCTTTCGCTCCATGGTCATGGATCATAACAGATGTCAGCCTGAGAGGTTGGGGGGTGGTAATCCTGCACCTCCGGTTTCAGGGACTTTGGTCGGTTCAGGAATCCGCCTTATCAATAAACGTGTTGAAGGCAATTCTTTTAGCCCTTCGGGGGGCCCAGTCCCTCCTCCAGGGCAACCCTGTCAGAGTTCAGTCCGACAATGCCACGGCTGTGGCATATGTCAACAGGCAGGGAGGAACCAGGAGTGCAGCTGCCATGAAAATTGCAGCTTAGATTTTTGTTTGGGCAGAACAATATGTTCCAATAATATCGGCAGTATTCATTCCAGGAATAAAGAATTGGGAGGCCGACTATCTAAGTCAAAATCAAATGATGCCGGGGGAGTGGTCACTCCATCCGGAAGTATTTCAGTCTCTAGTTCAGAGGTGGGGTCTTCCTGATATAGATCTCATGGCCTCCAAACACAACAGAAAAGTTCACAGGTTTTGCGCAAGGGCAAGAGACCCCTTAGCGGTGGCAGTGGATGTAATGACGATGTCATGGGAGTTCAGGTTGGGATACCTGTTTACTCCGATTCCCATGCTTCCTCGTGTGCTCAGGCGAGCAAGGCAAGGCGGTCTTCCGGTAATTCTAATAGCTCCCTCATGGCCGCGCCGAGTGTGGTACGCGGACATAATCTCTATGGCGGAAGGACAAGGATTTCGTCTTCCGTCACGAGACGACCTCCTTCTTCAAGGTCCCTTCCATCACCAGAATTTACCTCAGCTCAGTTTAACGGCATGGCTGTTGAAGCCAGCCTCTGGAGGGCTAGGGGTTTTTCCTCCAGTGTAGTGAATACTATGATGCGAGCTAGAAAGCCAGTTTCAGCTCGCATCTATCACCGGATTTGGCGAGCCTATATCAGATGGTGCGAAAATAGGACATGTCACACGTCTTCCTTTCGTCTCCCTCGCTTATTGACTTTCCTTCAGGATGGGCTGGAAGCAGGTCTTAGTTTAGGCTCCCTAAAAGTTCAGGTATCGTCACTTTCAGTCTTTTTTCACCTGAAGTTAGCGAATTTGCCAGGAACCATATCTGGCTTTTCACGAGGACAGAGAGGTTTTGAGAACACTCCCCTCTTTTGTTCCAAAAGTGGTGTCCTCCTTCCATTTGAACCAGGAAATTGTAGTTCTGTTTTTTTCATCTACTTCTCTGTGTGATCTGCAGTCTATGGAAAAGTTAGATGTGTTTAGGGCTCTTTGTATTTATGTCAAAAGAACATCTCAAATTAGACGAACAGATTCCCTGTTTGTTCTCTGATTCTAACAAAAGAGGCTGGCCAGCCTCTAAACAGTCCATTGCAAGATGGATTACGGCAACTATTAAGCAGGCTTACATAAGAGCTTACCTTCCTGTGCCAGAGAGACTTGCGGCCCATTCCACCAGAGCGGTAGGGGCGTCATGGGCAGCAAGAAATGGGGCTTCTGCTGACCAGTTTTGCAGGGCAGCCACCTGGTCCTCTGTCCACACACTTACCAAATTCTATCAATTTAATGTATTTGCGTCCGCGGATGCAAATTTCGCTCATAGTGCTCTACAAGGGGGGCTTTCAGAGCGGTCCCACCCTTAGGAGGCTGCTTTAGAACGTCCCCATGGTAAGCAGTGTCCCCCAGACTGGATGAAAGAGAAAAGAGGATTTATATACTTACGTTAAATCCGTTTCTCTGATTCCGTCTGGGGGACACTGCAATCCCTCCCTTCTGCCTTTCCTCTGTATGCTCTTGGTTGATTGACCTATCTCCTTGGGGCTTTTTAAATTAACTAACAGGAAGAGGGGAGGGGTCTGTCAGCAGTGCTAAAGATTAACTAGCTCGGTGCCAACTCCTGTGCTCCCCTCCACAACCCATGGTAAGCAGTGTCCCCCAGACGGAATCAGAGAAACGGATGTAATGTAAGTATATAAATCCTCTTATTTCCTCTTTAGACTCCCTGGCAGCCCTAACCAATGGGATGCATCCAAACAATATATAGGATAGGTCAATAAACAGTGACATCATATTAAATGCAAAAAAGACAATTATTGACATCCAGTCTGAGGAATACTCCTTTCAAACTGAGCTTCAGTTATTGGTGTTAGCATGTAATCTCTTGTAAATGTGTGGATTGTAGACCATCCTGCTGCTTTACCAACTTCTCTTGTTTATACCTGTGCTGTTAGAGCCCAAGAAGTTGCTACTGCTCTCGAGTGCGGCTTTACAATTTTGGGCACCTCCAGACATTTTCCCTTATAAGCCTGATTGATGCCTCACAAATCCATTGTGCAAAGGTATGCTTTGGTGGAGCATGTTCTTGTTGTGCCTAAAAGGTAATACAAAGAGCTGATCAATTTATTTATTTATTTATTTTTTTCAGGGACTTTGTTCTTTGCAGATAAGTGGAGTTCTCACTAAAACATTTCTCCTCTTCATTCACTGCTTGTGAGCAAAATGCTGGCAATGTAACTTGACTCTAATGGAAATCAGACACTACTAAGGGAAACGATTAGTATTTGTCCTTAAAAACACCAGATCAGGAACATATTTAAGAATGGTTCCTTGCACCACAATGCATGTATTTCCTTTACTTGTCTTGCAAATGTAATAGCTATCAAAAACAAAACTTAAGTGTAAGCCATTTAGAAAGACTCTTAGTAGCTCATATGAATTTATTAATAAGGAGCCCAGAACGAGATTAAGATCTCATGGTGTTACAAATGGCATGATAAATGGCCACATCCTTTGATTTGAAGACATTTTTTATTCCTCTGCTAATTTTGCATCCGGCAGGACACTTAATGCTGAAAATTTAACTTTCAGACTCTTCGATGTCTTACAGGAAGGCACCAAATATTTCAGGAATGCTTGTAGAGTCACCATGGCGTTTGTCTTTCCATCTTGTCCATCCTTTCTTCAGAAAGTCACTTTTTCCTTTTCTGTGTCTATACGTAGACCTAAAAATTGCAACTGCTGTGATGGTACTAGATGATTCTCTTGTGTATTAATGATCCAGCTCTGCCTATTCTTTCTTTAGATATTGCTCTTGATCCTCCTAGAATGTTGTCCATATAAAGCCAGACCATAAAAAAAATACACTATGCTTACGCTGGCCTTCCTCAGAAAAGATATTCTGCAATGTTGTTGTGACTGGAACATTATTAATTTCCATGGCTTTATTGATCTGTGTGTAAAATATCTACTTGTCTAGATTAAAAGACTTAGACAGTGAAGATGGGGAAATTAAAAAGGAACCTGAGGACCAATCGTCCTCCATATATGCACCTGACGTGTCCACAGATGGTCTGGGTAAATCCTCCATATCTAATCCCATATAAGCAAAGACATCTTTAGTAACAAAATACTTTTTTAATACTTCAATTCTTTAAATTGACCCTTGCTTTTATCCTTACCATTGTACATGTACATTCTACATGCTAAGGCTCTGTATAATTATTAGGTCATTATTTATCACAAGTTCTATAATGAACCTTGCAGGAGTCCGTCCCCCTTATACAGACAAAAGTCTGTATAAGGGTTGCTAGGAAAACTAGTGAGAACCAGGCAATACCTCTATTAAGGATCGGTAGAGAAGTACAGGGGAGACCGTGCACCTTCGCTAGATACCATGTAACAATACCAATTCATCCTCTCAAGTCATTTAAATATCTGTTCCCCACATTTTGTTCAGCTATCTGCATTCAGTCAGTCACAATCAGTGAGGAAGCTTTTTCACCACTAAGACAAGCATGATGCTTTGAAGAGAGTCGGAGGAAATGTGTATCCAGTCACATAATTATCCTTTCTATATAGCACCAACATATAATGCCACGCTTTACAGAGAATACTCAATCATTGGCTCTGTCCTTGCCCCAGTGAATTGTAAATCATTTACCATACAAACACTAGGGGCAATTATGTCAGAAACCAGTTTTGAAATCTAGGAGGAAACCCACATGACCATAGGAAGAACATACAAACTTCACACAAATATTGCCAGGGTCAAAATTAAACCCATGGTAGTACTTAATGACTATTAAAGGTAAGGAGTCATCAACCCTGACCCAAGAGTCCCTTATCAGACCCATGTTTTTTAATGTCTATTTTTCCTTGACATAATACACATTAGATATATATCTATATATTATAGTATCCGGACCTCGAGGTGTGCAGACGTGTCTGCAGATCTCTCTACTGGAGTCCTGCCTGGTGCCCTGTCTCACCCCGAGATGCCTCCTCACACTGCCGCTGCCCTCGACTGACTCTCACAGCCCATCCACGGTGATGTCCTCCTCGTACCCTCGCATCCTGCCTGACCCGACTCCCGGCTACCGCATACCACCACAGACTGCGGCCTCTACCTCCCATCCTCCACTCACCGCTTGGCCTCCACTGTGCAGATGGATGCTCATCCTGGTCCCGGCTACCTTGAGGTGCACTTCTTGGGCGATCCTGGGTCTTGCTGCCTTGTCTGCCGGCCGCCGCCATTTCCACCTACTCTAGCCGCGGCTTGGGCCTTTCAGCTGCTTCCTGTTCCAGTTACCTCCGATCAGCTGTTCTTGCAAGTCTGCGGCTTGCTCCAATACCTCTGTGGCCTGCTCTAATACCTTCGGTTCTGTGACCTACTCCAGTTCTGTGTGACCCTCCATTACCTACTGTCTTCTGCCTGCCACGTCCTGGTTCTTCCGCCACCATCTCGTCTCCCGCTGCCTGCTACTTCTTCCTGTGCCAGCTGCCTGTCTACCTGCCTCGTCTCCCACCGTTTGATCCACGCACATTGGCCTGGCTCACACTCCCCGGTCTCTGGCATTGCTCTGGTACACAGGCCCCCATCTCTGCCACCAATTGGACCTCTGCATAACCAGATCCTAAACGCTGGTCCGGACTGCTACAGTGACTATCTGCTGTGATCGGCCCTGCACTCCACCTCCCCGGTCTCTGATCTCTCCAACCTGGACTCTCCTACCGCACACCTGGTACCAGCTCTCTGAAGCCCTCATTTACTTCTTTTACTTTACTTTCAATTGCATTTACTAGAAGTTCTTAATCTTTTTACTTCTTTTAAATTTTATCATTTTGTAGCGTATTGTATTGTACTTTATTTTAATTTATTGCACTGTACCTTTATTTGCTCTATTTCACTTCATCTGCACTAATTTTAATTTTACTGCACTGTATTTTTTGCAATTCATATTGTCTTCGCCTCTGCCTTTGTTCTTGCATTGTACAATGCCGCCCCGTACCTTTCCTATACTTTCCCCCAGCCCCCTTCTCCTGCCCAACTCTCACCCTCCCCCTCGCCCTACCACCCCTGATAATCTCATCCGCATCTCCCCTGCTCCCTCCCTCCCTTTCTCATGTGCCCTCTGGAACTCCAGGTCTGTCCGCAACAAACTATCCTCCATCCATGACCTCTTCATTTCCAAATCTCTTAATCTCCTTGCCCTCACTGAAACCTGGCTTACTTCTTCTGACACTGCCTCTCCTGCTGCTCTCTCCTACGTGGGCCTCTCCTTCACCCACTCCACCAGGCCGGATGAGCGTCCTGGAGGAGGTGTGGGCCTCCTCCTGTCCCCTAACTGCACTTTTTCAGGTAATTCCTACCATACCTTCCCTTTCCTTCTCCTCCTTCGAAGTTCACTCCATCCGTCTCTTCTCCCCTATCCACCACTGTGTCATCTACCGTCCTCTGGGCCCCTCGTCCCTCTTCCTTTACAACTTCGCTGCCTGGCTCCCCCATCACCTCGCCTCTGACCTGCTCTCCATCATACTTGGCGACTTCAATATCCCCATTGACAACCGTTCCGACCCGGTCACCATCAAACTTCTCTCCCTATCCTCCTCTCTAGGTCTCACCCAGTGGACCTTCTCCCCCACCCACTGTATTGGTCACTCCCTCAACCTTGTTTTCTCTCATCTCTGTGATCTCTCTGACTTCTCTAACTCTCCATTCCCACTCTCTGACCACCATCTCCTCTCCTTCACTCTGTCCTCCTCCCCTACTCCCCCCTCGCCTAAAGCCACCCTAACTAGGCGCAACCTAGATGCTATTGACCCTACCTCCTTCTCCTCCTCTCTTGAAACTCTCCTATCAACCCTCCCCTCCCTGGCCTGTCCTGACCAGGCGTCCTCTCTCTACAACCTCTCCACTGCCCTGGATGTTGTCGCCCCGGCCTCCGCTATCCGCCTCATTCCTCAACCCTGGCACTCCAAACTTACCCGCTTCCTCCAAAGGTGCTCTCGCACTGCTGAACGCCTCTGGAGGAAATCTCAATCCCTGGCTGACTTCCTTCACTACAAATTCATCCTCTCCTCTTTCTGCGCCGCCCTCTCTCTCGCTAAACAATCCGTTTTCAAGTCCCTCATTTCTTCTCAGTCCTCCAACCCCCGCCGCCTCTTCGCCACCTTTAACTCCCTCCTCTCTCCCCCCCCCTCCTCTCCCGCTCTGCTACTGACTTTGCCACCTTTTTCTCCTCCAAAATTGAGGCCATCCGACTAAACACCTCCTCCTCCCCCTCTCCCGCCACCCTCATTGCCTCACCTCCCTCCAACAACCAACTCTGGAGCTCCTTTCGTCCCACAACTGGGGAAGAAGTTCGCTCCCTTATCCTCTCCTCTCTCTACCTGTCCTCTTGATCTCATCCCCTCCCACCTCCTTCGCTCTTTCTCCCACTGCCTGCTCCTACCTCGCACACCTCTTCAACTTATCTCTCTCCTCCGGTGTAGTCCCCTCCTCCTTTAAACACGCCCTTATCTCTCCTATCCTTAAAAAACCCAATCTTGACCCCACCTCTCTCGCCAATTATCGCCCTCTCTCACTCCTCCCCTTTGCCTCCAAATTACTTGAGCGGATTGTCTGCAGCCGCCTCGTCAGTCACCTCTCCGACTTTTCCCTCCTGGGCCCCCTCCAATCTGGCTACCGTCCTCTCCACTCCACCGAAACTGCCCTGGCCAAGGTTACTAATGACCTCCTATCGGCCAAATCCAAGGGTCACTTCTCCCTTCTTATCCTCCTCAACCTCTCCGCAGCCGTTGACACTGTGGACCACCCCCTCCTGCTGCAAACTCTTCTCTCTCTTGGCCTCCCTGGATCTGTCCATACCTGGTTCACCTCTTACCTCGCTAACCGCTCCTTCTCTGTATCCACATCCGGCTCTTCCTGGAGTTTCTGAAGCACTGGTATTTTTGTTTATTGTTTTGTGCTGTTTCACCCTGTATAGTGTACTGTTTGTATGGTGTACGGCGCCGCGGAAATCTTGTGGCGCCTAACAAATAAAGGATAATAATAAATCAATATGGTATGATTCCCAGCCAAGCTCAACAGTGTAAACTATAGAAATAAAAAGGGCAAGAACCTTGTGCCTACCACCTTTGCAAGAGGCTGGAAAAAAAAGAACAGAGGACTAACAGGGGTGTTCTAAGGAGCCGTTAGGTATTTGGAACCCCCCAGCCCTTCTAATGAAATATGTATTTTAGAGAAATCAGATCAGAAAACTGTAACAAACAAACTCAAAACTGCACTGAGACTCGTTTATGTACATAAAATAATAGCAGGACTAATAACATTGCCCATGTACTTTATTTCTGGCTCTGTGTGTAATGATTACAGTGGAACTTGTTGGCATTAACTGTACAAGCACGGAAATGCTGCTCAACGTACATTTTACATCACCATCTTACATATAGCAGAGAAATCTTGATTACGGATCTTTTAAAAAAAAAAAAGAAAAAAAAAATTCCGTAGGCACAAAGCAATAGAACAATGGAAAAAGTACTGTGCTGGGGCAGAGTGTCTGCATAAATAATGACTAATTGTTTTTACATCAAAAGATCCAAGTGTATAGGCTGCAGAAAATCAATGCTGCCGTGCCAATTTTACAAGTAAAAAATTGAGAGAAGCTGTAATAAAACATTGGGGCAATTGTTATCTTTTAAAACAGAAGCCAGCATCTGGTGTAGGTAGAAGGTGGGCAGGCACATTGGAACTGTGGGGATGTGTAAAATTGAGCACTGTCAAACCAGTGTAAATTTCTTGGTTTCTCATGGAAAACAATTTAAACTACTTTTCTTCTTCCAAACCACAGGTTCAGTTTCCCGTTTCTTCCGTTGCAACGCTTCTTTTCTTTACAAAGTTATAACTCATCCGCCGACACGAGATCCAGCAGCGGAAAAAAGCATTAGATGATTTCGAACACTTTTTTCAGTTCGACTATGAGTTGCCAGTCTGTTTTCGACATCTCATCTCTAAACCAGTTTTTCAAAGCATCAATTGATTGACGGTTGATCTAAAAGAAGAGTAAAACAATTTTAAAGAAACCAAGTAAACGTAAATCTCACTGCTGCATAACATGTCGCCAAGGACACAGAGGTTCCATAAAATGCAGCAGTTAGAGATCTTTACTGTCCTGCACAGGCTAAAGAACTACTTACCTTGCTTACAAGGTGGTCAGTAGCCTCAAAATGTCTTCCAAACATCTTTGGAGAATCCCCAGGGATGGGTTCTATTTTGATGCAGACTTCTTGGCCTTTTTTTGCTAGATCTACAGGCTTGTGGTTGATTTCAATACTGGTAACTATTCCAATATCTACAAACTGAAAAATGTCCAGCATTAGGACTTATAACATCCACATGTTTATTACAGACAAGTGCACACAATGAAGTGATATGAAGAGCGCTCACATTCTGTGAAGCTAAATTATTCCTATTATAGGGGAGTATTCAATTGTCAGCGAGTTGATTTTTTTTTTGACCGCTTTAAGTAATTTTAATGCTGTTTTTTTTATAATTTTCGAGCGGGTTAACTTTACCCACGATTCAATTCCATTTTGAACGCTCAGCTTTTTTTTTTTTTTTTCATGAATCGGTCCTCTCGCGGTCCAGTAGAAGGTTTATTTAAAGTATAGGGTGTGCGAGAGTCAGGAGGCTTTAAAAGCTATTTAATAGTTTTTTAATGTGGCGCGTTAAACAGGCAAATATGCTGTTTTATCTCGCACCTCTTTGGGTGTGTTAAAAATTAAAAATCTCTGAAAACTATTTGAAATCACTTGAAAAACTTGTGAACAATTGAGTACCCCCATAAGTGTACTCAACATAATGGTAAATTGGCTCATGATGTTCAAAAACCACAACATACAAGCAGGGCAAAATCGTAAAAACAAAATCAGTCAGGACTCTCAGACAGGAAGACAGCTAATCATTATTTACATAGGAGCCAGGTGCCTCCCAGCACACAGACGTGTTAGGATGCGGTCACTGGAGTGCCACGAAAGAAAGTGCCAGTAAGTGTTATTTAGAGTAAATGTGGCACAGGCACTGCTTTAACCCATCCAGTGCCACTGCCATAAAATTTAAGTCAGGTTCCAGTAAGTGCAAAGGGTACAAGCTGAGCAAGAGCACTGTGCATGAATATATATATTGAAGACCTTTATAGAAAAGCACATAGAGCAATCCAGCAACAATATATGGAAGTTTACTTACACTCTTAGTCGGTACACATAATGGTGTTCCCTGTTTGACTTGACCTGCTTCCACAATCACTCCCATGACAATGGGATCCCGAGAATTAAAGATAAACTGAGGGAGAATTCTAATTTTACATGGAAATACAGCTATGTGCCTATAAGTGCAAAGAGAAGAAAACACAATTTGTTACTGTCAAGCACGATTTTACAAACACTACGACCTCACATTGTTTATATACAGTAATAACTTCCCAGAAGAGTAACATTTCTGTACTTTCATAGCTGTCAAGTGTAAAAATAATGTGGAAGAGATGAACATGAGAGGAGGTGGAATCATACATGTAAGATGGTGATAAATAAACAGTTAAGGACCACCACGTTTACATGAGACGCTCTGCTGAGGTAGCACAGTTATCCCATATAAGGAAGCTTGTCATAAAGCACACCCTCCGCTGACCAGCTGTAAATGACAGCCCATCTGCTAGGTTTTGTTGTGTGCAATAACTTTATTTTAGGATGAAAATCACAGCGGGAAAAATACAAATTAAAAGATACATTAGGCAGATCATAACGATTGCTTAGGCATATTCTACAGAACATAGTGAAGTCCTCCCACAATTAAAAAGGTTATCCTATTAAAACAGTGGTAAGCTAAATTAGTATACAAGAGGCAAATCTCCTAAGAAGGTATAATGGTAAACTACAGACTAATGTAATCAGTGAGGAAGACCCAGAAGAAGAGGGAACTCTTGCTGGTGGTGTGTGCAAACCAAGGGCTCCATGTCCGGTTGAACTCAAGTCCCTAACATAGGTAGTGTGCGACTTTCAGAACAGCATCTACAAACCAGTTTTTGTGTTTTGTTTTTTTTAAATGAAGGCCTGAAGTGGATGGGCTTCTGTGCCTTTACACACTGTGCTGCATCCAGAACATGAAACGCTAGCTTATTAGAATACTTGTCCAGATTGGAGATCGATAACAACCAGGGATCTAATTTCATGTTTCAGACCAGCATCTCAATTAATAAGCTCTTACCCTTATGCCAGAAAACAGGGGGGCCAGTCCTCCAGATATACATTATGTTCCTTGCTACATACACCCATGGCAACACAAAGGAGCCTCAAAAGGCACCATATACCTTACTTTATATGAATGGTCTTTAAATCAGACTCAATATGGAAGCCTTGGCCACCATCTTCTGGTGTCAAACATGGAGAGAGCTGGGTGTTACGCTGCAGGACTTCTCTGATGAGAACATAAGGACAGCCACATACCAAACATTGAGCAGAAAGAGCCTTTGTGTTGTATCAGAAAGCTGAAAAGAGAAACTAAACCTAAAATGAACCAACTTCATTTGCTGTAGAGCAGTGATGGGCACTGGCTGCAGCCTGCCGAGCCTTCACCTGCGGCTCCAGCTTCTGACTTCTTCCCAGCTTTATGTCCCATGGAAAGTCACCCCTGTTCCCAGCTCTTATGTTTTTAATAATGTTTTATTGGATTTTTGTTTCATAGGTTTAAAACAAAATTCCATGTCAAGCTGGGGGTGCTAGACTGAAATATGCATCACTTACTTGAACTCTTCTTGCTTCTGTTTCTTATAATCCTGTCTGTATTTGGTGAAGGCATCAAACAAGTGGTAGATGATTTCAGCACTAAAAATACGTACGCCTAAACTATCAGCCATTTCCTGAGCTTCTCTTTCAATTCTTACATCAAAAGCTAAAATCACAGCATACCTAGAAAGAGGAAAGGGAGAGAGACATAGATGGTGGTTTTATGCTACATACGGATCAGAATATGATGCAACAGAACAGAATATATATGTAACATATGCAGAGCACACCATTCACTAGGAAACTAGGAATGCACTAACAAAAATCAAAGTTCAATAGAGAACTCACTGAGGATCATGTTCCAACATCACAGAGGCTTTCATGACATCTTTTTTATGCACAGGTCCTATATTAATTCCAGCATACTGTAAGAGAAAACAACACATTTTAATTTAGCAAAGCACAAATTTCATAAACCAACTGTCAAATTCATGGCTCTCTTCACCATCTTTGTTGCTTATAGTGAACTTCAGACTACCAGTGACATACTATCAATCTATCCACCATTTCAGAGTAGGGATGCCAGGCTTAACTCCCAAGCTACGTTTTCTGTCAAAAATCAGCAATAAACATTTTGTCTTAGGAAATCTTCACTCACTAGTTTTTTTTGCATTTTTGATGCATTAGTTAAAACATGAAAAGCAATCCAAAAAATAGAACAGTTAGTAATGGTGTAGCATTGCAAAACGCTGCAATTAGGATCTTAGAAGACGTTTAAAATGTGTTTTATCTACACATATTTAGTTCATGAAAATAACAATTTTGTGCTTCTAATGTGCTGAATTATTTATTTATTTTTGCTTTCAAACCCATTCACTTAAGCTGTTCTAATGCATCTAAAGGCACAATGAGACCATGTGAGAATGAGAAGCTCTTCCAAACTTCAGTCCTAGGAGTAACATCCCCCAAAACAATCATTTACATAAAAGCAGTTTCCGATTGGCTATGGGTGGTCACATGGGAGTATCGGTTTTAATTCAAACCCTATCCAACATCAGGTGGGTGCAGACACTACCTATTAGTTAAAGCAGAAATGCCATTAATTTTATTTTTATTTCATTAATCATTGACAGACTATAAGAAGAATGTTGGCATTTATAAATTACCCCGATTTATTTTATTCAGTCTGCTATTACTTATTTACAGTTTTCAGTGTCATGTAATCAACATGGCAACTAGTCACATAGCACATGATGTAGTGAGCAGAGAGGCTTTGGTCTGCCCTGTCTTCGCTCTGGCATACTCCCCAACTCAGCCATCACATGACATGCTAGTCACTGGCTGCCAGTTACACTGGCTGTCTTACTCGTTATCCCTTTAAAGTGCTTTTGAAAAATAATTCTTTTTCCTTTACTATACTCCTACAAATCATTAGACAAATTCATAAATGGTACTTAACTTCCAATTGGAATTGCTGCTTTATGAAATAGGAGAATTCTGAAGACTTTCCCTTATGAACGGACTACAAAATAATTGCTCTTTTGCCTATAGATCGAGTAGATGCAAACAAACCTCCACACTCTCATATTAAAGGGTACACTTTTCTAATAATCATTATGGATAGTACACAAATGCAGGAAACCTACTGGCACTTCTGATGTTTTCAAGAATTCAAGCAGCGCTTCCAAGGAGCCCAACGTGGACGCTTGCACGTAAACTCCTTTTTCTTCCAATTTGATAGCATTTAGGGTCTGCTTCAGTTCATGGATAAGTTCATCCTGAAAAAGAACACATGATTAATTTTGATAGACTTTGATGGCAAACGAGCAACATTCTGCAAATTGAAGATTATGTAATCCCATATTCACACATGCAACTTACTCTTAGGACTGGGATCTCATCCTCTTTATGAGCAACCAATAGTGGTAAACCCGCCAGTGCCTTCTCCAAGTCCTTACCCAGGATCTTCACTCCCTGAGCAGCCAGTACTTCTTTGTGTTTCTCATACTGATTCTGAAACATGGAAATGGAAAGTGTTAAACCGTGCTCATTTATGAAACTCCATTATTAAAACAAAAAAATGATCCCGCTTAACAATTTACTATTTTGAACACAAGATCAGAGAATATCTTACACGCAAGAACATCGTTCTATGCACTTGGTGCAGTCTTAGATCCGAGTTTCCTGGAGGCGCAGAGGAGAGTCCTGGCCCTGTTACTGATGCAGACAGGCAGAAGGTTGCTGCTAGAGGGGAACTGCCCAACGGGGAGCACTGCAACCACACACCAAATCACACGAGTACACCACCATTGTGAATGCTTTTTAGCAGGGCGGGTAATGAATATGGTCTGTGTATGTTAGGGAATTTAGACTGTAAGCCCCAATGGGGCAGGGACTGATGTGAGTGAGTTCTCTGTACAGCGCTGCGGAATCAGTGGCTCTATATAAATAAATGGTGATGATGATGATGATATTAATATGAAGTTATCTGCCCAGCACTAAAAGCTCTGCACATTCCAAAGCCTCCGCAGTTAGAGGATCTATATTAGAAAGTGAGAAACACTATGAGGATGGAAATCAATGCAGCCATCTCTCTCCCTAAAGGGATAATACTGCTGCAGAACAGATACATAGGTCCAAGAATGACTTTGGGTCATTCTTCTTCTGCAGTGTTTTTCTCTATGTGCCGACATGTAAAAAGGGACTGAAAGACCAGGAAGAGTCAGACGTTTTTAGTGTTCAGTGATCCTTTAACTGCAGAGGATTGAAGCTTGCTCCTATGTAGCTGCTCAATTAGACCATAAGGGAAGCAGGGCTTCCTGTGATGGGCAGGTGACTGCAAATCAATATTTATTATCCACCCAGCCTTATATACTCAAAATAGCTCTTTTCTGAAGATCATAGGAGTCATCCTCAGGGCAACAGTGGAAAAAGAGGATTTATGTACTTACGTTAAATCCGTTTCTCCGATTCCGTCTGGGGGACACTGCTTACCATGGGTTGTGGAGGGGAGCTTGAGAAGTTGGCACCTAACTAGTTAACTTTTAGTGCTGCCGACAGACCCCTCCCCTCTACAATCCCCCTGCCTCTTCCTCTTCCTGTCAGTTAATTAAAAAGCCCAAGGAGAAAAAAGGGCAGTCAAACAAGAGCACACAGAGGAAAAGCAGAAGGGAGGGATCGCAGTGTCCCCCAGACGGAATCAGAGAAACGGATTTAACGTAAGTACATAAATCCTATTTTCTCTTTCATCCAGTCTGGGGAACACTGCTTACCATGGGGACGTTCTAAAGCAGCCCCCTAAGGGTGGGACTACTCAAAATCCCGCTCGTAAAGCGGATGCAAATACATTAAACTGGTAAAATTTTGTAAGGTGTAGACAGAGGACCAGGTCTCTCTGGCACCGGACGGCTAGCCTTATGTAAACTTGCCTAATAGTATCCGTAATCCATCTTGCAATGGACTGTTTTGAGGCTGGCCAGCCTCTCTTATTAGCATCATAAAGAACAAACAGAGAATCAGTACGTCTAATCTGAGAAGTTCTTTTGACATAAATGCGGAGAGCCCTAACCACATCTAACTTTTCCATAGACTGTTGATCCGAATGGGAAGTAGATGAGAAGACCGGAACTACAATTTCTTGATTCAGATGGAAAACCGAAACTACTTTAGGAACGAAAGAAGAGAAGGTTCTCAACACCGCTCTGTCCTCGTGGAAAACCAGATATGGTTCCCAACAGGACAGAGCTCCTATTTTTGAAAGCCTACGTGCAGATGCAATAGCCAAAAGAAATAGGACCTTCCAGGTCAACCATTTCAATCTGCCACAAGTAAAGGCTCAAAGGGAGGCCCTTTTACGCATATCCAGCACCAGATTGAGATCCCACGGTGCTGTAGGCGGAACATAGGGAGGCTGAATATGCAAGACTCCCTGGAGGAAAGTCCTAATATCTGGCAAAACCGCTAATTTCAGGTGAAAAAAGACTGAAAGTGCCGATACCTGAACTTCTAGGGAACCTAAACGAAGCCCTGCTTCCAGGCCATCTGAAGAAAAGCCAATAAACTAGGGAGACGAAAAGAGGACGTGTGACATGTCCTATTTTCACACCATCTGATATAGGTTTTCCAAATCCGGCGATAGATGCGAGCTGAGACTGGCTTTCTGGCTCGCATCATAGTGTTCACCACACTGGAGGAAACAACCTCTAGCCCTCCAGAGGCTGGCTTCAACAGCCATGCCGTTAACTGATCTGAGGTAATTCTGGTAACAGAAGAGACCCTGCAGAAGGAGGTCGACTCGAGATGGAAGACGAAAGCCCGGTCCTTTTGCCATAGAGTATATGTCCACGTACCAGACTCGGCGCGGCCATGAGGGAGCTATCAGAATTACTGGCAGACCTCCTTGTTTTACTCGTCTGAGCACATGAGGAAGCATGGTAATCGGAGGGAACAGGTATCCCAACCTGAAGTCCCATGACATCGTCATAACTTCCACTGCCACCGCTAAAGGGGTCCCTTGCCCCTGAGCGAAATGTGTGAACCTTTCTGTTGTGTCTGGAGGCCATGAGATCTGTATCCGGAAGACCCCACCTCTGAGCCAGAGACTGGAACACTTCTGGATGGAGTGACCACTCTTCTGGCATCATCTGATTTCGACTTAAGTAGTCGGCCTTCCAATATTTTATTCCTGGAAAGAATACTGCCGATATTGCTGGAACATATAGTTCTGCCCAAATCAAGATTTGAGTTGCAATCTTCATTGCAGCTACACTCCTAATTCCTCCCTGTCTGTTGACATATGTCACAGCCAAGGCTTTGTTGGACGGACGGGTGGTCCTGGAGGAGGGACTGGGTCCCCTCAAAGGGCTAAAAGAATAGCCTTCAATTTCAGCACGTTTATTGAAGGGCCGACTCCTGAACCGACCAAAAACCCTGGAGCCAGAGATGTAGGATCACCGCCCCCAACCTTTCAGGCTGGCGTCTGTCGTGGCTATGATCCGTGACCATGGAGCGAAAGACCTGCCCACCATCATGGGATCCCGAATCAGCCACCACTGGAGTGAATGTCTCGTCCTCTGGGATAGAGAGATCCTCTGGAGATCTAAGCGAAGGTGGGATCCTGACACTCTTGTCAACAGATTCCACTGGAACAACGAGAAAGGGCTCGACCAAAGGGGATGGTCTCGAAGGAGGCCACCATCTTTCCCAGCAGCCTCATGCACAAGTGCATTGATGGGCTGGGGGAAGACAAGACCCGAGTTGTTATGCTCTGAATTGAAGCAACCTTCTCGACAGGCAGGAAACCCTTTTTTCTGGCTGGTGTCCCTGATGAGGCCTAGGAAAAGCATGCGTTGACACGGAACCATCTGAGATTTCTTTAAATCGATCTGCCATCCGTGGCCCTCGAGGACCACCAAGGTGAGGGACAAGAGATGACGTAAGCCATCTACTGATGAGCAGATCGTCCTAATAAGGCACGACCTGAACTCCCTGAAGGTGAAGACATGCTGCCATAACTGACATGACCTTCGTGAAAACCCCTGGCACTGTTGAGAGGCCGAAGGGGAGGGCCCGAAACTGATAGTGGAAGGATCCCACCGAGAATCTTAGAAGAGACTGATGATGAATCCATATGGGAATATGGAAGCATACGTCCTTTATGACTATGAATGCCATAAACCGATCCTTCTCTAAGCCGTTTATCACAGACCTCAGGGATTCCATACGAACTTTGTCCACCCTTGAGTGCACATTGAGGCCCTTTAAATTTAGGATGGGGCGAAGGGAGCCGTCCGGCTTCTTGACCAGAAACAGGTTTGAATAAAACCCTTGCCCTTTCTGGTAATCTGGAACCCTGCGGATAACTTTTTGAAAAAGAAGAGAGGCGACCCAATCCTGTATAGCCTGCCTTCTTGATGGATCTCGGGGTAGCGGAGTTTGTGAGAAACGATGTGAAGCGGGGCCCAACAGGTCTATCCTGTACCCCTCTGATATAATACCCCGAATCCAAGAATCTTGGGAGGACGCTGCCCACTGTTCCTAAAACAAAGACAGACGTTCCCCCACTGGCGCCCCCTGCAGAACAGGGTGGTCGTCATGACGCAGGCTTCTCCTGGGACATGGAGGCCTAGCGCCTGGCTGCAAACGAGGATCTCCCCCTGGCAGAGGAGCTTCGAGAATTGGGCTGTCTCTAAAGGACAGTCCTTTAGGAAAGGAGGTCCCCCGAAAGGCTGACGAAAAAAAGCTGACCCGAGGGTTCCAGCTCCTGTTAGGGATACCGGCAAGGAAGTGCTTCTGCCCCCGGTTGCCTGAGAGATCAGGGTATCCAACTCCGGGCCAAACAAACCTGCCACGGAAAAACGAATGGTTTCCACGGACATTTTTTGATTCCGCATCTCCTTCCCGTGATTTCAGCCATAAATTCTTCTTGCTGAGATAGAGGCAGCCTGAATAAAAGAGGATACAGCCGCTGTGTTCTGGGTCGTCCCATATAGGGACCCCGATCCCTCCTTCAAATGCAAAGCCAGGGGAAGTAAATCAGAGTCCTGCAAGGCCTTTGCCAGCTGGTCTGCCCATGCTTCCATGGCTCTAAATATATATATATATATACATACTCTTAGGGGGAATTGAACCCACAACACTATGTTACCAGAACAGTGTATAAATCCGCTGAGCCACAGGTCCTGATGTAGCCACCCAAGCCGAAGCCAATGTGGGCCTAAAGGAAGAACCCCGCAGCCGTAAATATAGATTTCAGCTGGGATTCCACTCTGCGGTCATTGACATCCTGCAGAGATGCAGAACCTGGAGCTGGGAGTAGGATGTACTTGTCCAATCAGGTTATGGAATATCCACTTTTGGAATACTCTCCCAGCGAACGACATCTTCCTCCTGCAATGGGTACAGGGAAGAGAACCTTTTGGGAACAGAGAACCTCTTATCAGGCTGTTTCCAGGCTCCTTCTGCAATATCTCTGAGTTCTACCGAAGGGGGAAAACGGATAACCTTTCTTTTGCCCTTCTTAAAGAGACTTCTGTCTCTAGGAGTAGTATCCTCCGGCTCTGGGAGGTCCAACTCTTGTCTCACTGCTAAAAATCAAATCATTAATAAATTTGCCTCTAGAGCCTTCTTCCTGTCCCTAAGGTTGAACCTGGTCAGGATCAGAAATAATTTACCCCTCTTCCTCTGAAAACTCCTCAGAGTCTGAAAGGACCATAAGGGTATAATCATATGTAGGTCTCCTTCTTTTAGCAGGCGGAATGTTTGGGGATTGAAGTAACTGGTTTAGTTTATCCAAACCCTTTATAAATGCTGTAGACCATGCCGGTTCTGTGGGAACAGGGGCTAAGTCTGAATGAGAAGAGGAAGGTCCTGGTATAGACGTTTCAATAGAACCTGTGGTAACAGGGAGGCCCAACTGAGTACTAGAATTATTAGCCACCGAAGTAGCCACAGTAGATAGCAATTGATTAGATAGAAAACTATCTGTGCTAAAGAGGAAACCGACTGTGTCAGGGAGGTCACCCAGGCCGGTTCCTCCGTCAGTGGGGCTGAAACATGCTGGGTTTGCGCAGGGGGAACCCCTGACTCGCAGACAGAGAAGAGCGCCAATGGGTCCTTCTGCCCACAAGGTAAATTTTTCATTACATTTAGAACATGTAAAATATTTTGCAATAGGGCCCTTTCCCTTATCTGACATTTTTAATAAAGGAAGGCACACCAAACACACAGACTTAAATTGATAAATTTAGCTGAGTAGAAAGAGAGAGAGAGAGATAAATGTGTGGAGAGAAAAGTGTAACCTACAAGTAATCAACTAATCTAGATAAAAAAGTTGTACTTGTAAAATTTTAAACACAAAATAATACTTAAGCAAGTAGGAGAACTATAGCATAACCCCTACTAGCTCCCTTGTATACAGCAATACAGAATATGTGTTTAAATAAATCTGATACTTAGCCCATTGGCTCAACAGGGGAGAAATCCAACAGCAGTAACCTGGTGCCTGCTCCCTCAGATCAGTTCTCTCTTCCCGGGCTTCTCCTTGGCGCCAGAAGACCGGGATAGACCATCTCTCTCTCTCTGGAAGGAGGGGGAACTCTATTTCCTAGCTCCCCCCTTCAGTAATGCTGCCTCTGTTAGGGATTCTTCCATAAAAAATAAGAGGCATTTAAGGCAGAGTAGTGGAGACCTCCAGGGGAGGTCTCCGCAGCAGATAATACCTGATGCCCCCTCCTATGCATGAGGGGGGATCCAGGTATAGCCCCCTTCTTTTCCAGCCACCGCAGCACTCCTGTGCCAAAACCCAAGATGGCCGTCGTTATGTGAAATGTCCGATAACCGGAGCTCTATGCCTGCAGTGGCAGCGCCGGTTATCGGGGAGGCTCCAGGAGTGACAGCGGTCCGTGAGACCGCTTGTCACTCCCAATTCAGGCACTTGTTTCTTCTGTCCCTGTCAGTGAGAACCGCTGGTTCTCATCTGACAGGGGAATGCCTGCGCTGCTCTGCTGTAAGTGTGTTCTCTATAGTAGAACACACTCCAGCGCTGCCATCTGTGAAAAAAAATTCAAAAGAATGAAATAATATTGTAATTTAAACTAAGCACTAAAAAACACTGCCCACTCTCAAGGGCACCTAAAAAAAACTGACAGGAAGAGGAAGAGGCAGGGGGATTGTAGAGGGGAGGGGTCTGTCGGCAGCACTAAAAGTTAACTAGTTAGGTGCCAACTTCTCAAGCTCCCCTCCACAACCCATGGTAAGCAGTGTCCCCCAGACTGGATGAAAGAGAAACAAGTCATACTGAGTCATCAAACGTATACACAGTAAGTATAACGGCCTTGTTACTAGTCCAAGTTATGACTAATAAAACCAAATGTCTGATTGCTTAGAATGATCTGCATGAAAATAAATAAAAATGATAGTGAAATCGACTTTGTAAGTCTTTTACCTTTACTCTTAATTCTTTCATTGGCGGAGGTAGCAAAAGCCCTCGGATTTGTGTTACAATTGGACCTTCCACACCTGGCACTATAACTGTATCCCCTTCTTTTAGCCGACCATTGATTAAGATGACATCAATTGTTGTACCCATGCCGGGCAAAGCTTTTACCTAGGGGAATGAGAAAATAAGCTAAAGAGAAGAACGCAAGGACATAACTAAAACTCTACCAGTGATAGAAAAGTAAAAGTTCTTCCTCACCTCCATTACTTGAGCTCTCAGCTCTTCTGAATGAGCCAGCCTCTTAGCAAGCATGGTCTGTGTGAGCTCGACAAGTAGGGCGATCAGATTACCCATGCCATCTCCAGTATGGGCAGATGTGGGAACCAAAGACACAAAGGTGCGGGGATCTTTATTTTCATGAAACAACGCTGCATTTAAGCCCTTAATGTAATGGCAAACACAAGAATTATACACAATTCAAGGGGGAAGTTCATCATTATCAATTTAGATAACCCATGGTTGTTTAAAGTTAAAAAAATTACAGTCTATATATGGAGTCAAGTTGTAGTGTGGATATAAATGTATAAAACGTATCAATATATTTCTATATAAACTTGTACTAACACTGTATGTGAATAGACGTTATACACAGTTTTTGAATCTAGATAAATAAAACATGTTTGGATGTACTTTATTGTTTCTCATTTATAAGTGCTCACAAACTGAAAAGATTAAACATGAACCAAAAAATTATTAAAAAGACAAAACATCGTAAAAACAAAGCTGGCTTTTAAATAAAGCAAAAGGTCTTGACTTTTAATCAATTATATCAAGTTATTTGTTTTTACCTGTTGTGCAAACTCAACAATGATGGCCTTGGTGCGTTCTTCAAATTCATCTTTTGTATTCTTCTTTTGTTTCTTTAACGTGGCAGCGACGTCTGTCTCTGGACTTTTCTTCCAGTCATACAACCTGTCAATCTGAAAGGAGCAAGTTTATTTCACAATGTCACCCCACTGTCCCATAATTCATAATATTGAACAGTTAAAAACACATGGCATTAACAGAAAGCGTCTTACTTTGTTTAGAGCCACGATAAAAGGACACTTCTTATTCTTCAGTAAGTTTAAAGATTCAATGGTCTGTGGTTCTAACCCATGCATGATATCCACCACGAGGATGGCAATGTCGCACAGCGAGCTTCCACGGTTCCTCAGGTTACTACAGATTAGGGAGGAAAACATTTAGTTGCCATAGTTCATCCTGTAACCTTGTAATGACAAGATCTATACATGTGTACAAACAGCTAAATCATGGGAAAAGACACAGCTGGGAACAGTACAGCTCTTTCATCGTAGATGCTCACAGCCAGCATCTAGTAATTATCACACAGAATCAGAGAAAGACTATTTATTCTACATCAGGATTTCTGGGTGGATAGAAGAAAAATGGTTCCATAAGTGCGCATATAAATGCAAATTGTACCTCCATAACCACATACATACATTCACAAATAAAGGGGCAGCAATCTTACTTCCAGACAGATAGTTTGATCTTTCTCTTGTTCTGTGCCATAATGCAGGATATTAAAAAAGAAGTCAGCTATAGACATATGGATATCTTCTATTCCAAGAAGGACCTTATTGCAGTCACATATCATCAAAGCCACAAGGAAATAGATTACAAATCACTACATACATTAAGTCTCAACTGTAAGATGAAAGAAGAAATACCTGAAGGACTCATGACCAGGAGTATCGATGATCAGCATTCCTGGAATCTTTATGTTCTCCCTGTCAATCTGAATTAAAGACCACCGACTCAATCATGAGACTTTAGCACAAAGAATTCTAAGTCTACAACATCCATTTCTTAGCTTACACGAGTCAGCTAGACAAGCATTTGCATGCTACGTTCTGTACACACATTTTACACCCAGTTTTCACACATTAGAATTGGGTTATTTGCTAACGTAGCCTTAACCAGCAACGGAACTTACACTTTTGATCATTTTAGTTTGTTCCTTGACAGCATCAAAAGGGACATTGGTTGCTCCTATCTGCTGAGTGATACCTCCAGCTTCACCATCTTGTACGTGAGTATGACGCAACTACACAAAGAACATACATATATATACAGTTTAGCAGTGATAATACACAGAAATGAATCATGCAAAAATGTGATGCAAATAACCTGTCCATTATGAGTCAATATTAGAAATGTGGGACTAATGTGCTTCTTTTAAATGTGAATTACCCAAGCAATGATGAACAGCTCTCACAGTTTTAGGCCATCATATATTTATAGCATGGCACAGTGATACAAATGTATGGTCCTATGCTTGGGTGTTTGATGCTTTTAAAGAAGGGGCTATAAGGGACACTAATTTGTTATACAACTGCATCTGGTTAGAAATCATTATTGGCAGATATAGTAGGTAATTTGTTGCACTACCAATATTTCCTGACATGCCCTGGACATAGAGATTAGTAAAATTGCAAAAGATTGCCCCGCAAATATGAGGTTAAAAAGTCAACCTGTGCCTTGCATCGGCAAATGCAACATTTCTAAACATCATTTTTGGGTTAAGTGGAGAAACTCGGAAATCAAACATCAGTAAGGAACATTTACATTATACTAATAATGCTCCAAAGAGGATTCCACATGGAGGTAAACCTGATTGTTAAAGTGATGAATATTGTATAGTAAGTCCATCACAGACTTATCAGACTCTTCATGGTTATGATGTTCTCTCACAGTGGGGGATAATGCTGTTGATCAAGTACTAAAGGTTGTTTTGTTTTTTAAAGGTGCGATGTAAACAAAGTCCCTCTACACCACATCTTTTTCTCACAGGTTTAGGTTTACTTCAATGGAGGAAAGTAGAGAGTAAATTTACCTTGTCGAGGATTTTTGTCTTCCCAGTATCTACATGCCCGAGCACACATATAACTGGTGAACGTAGGACCTGTGTGTTTATAGTTTTCTGATTCTCAATGCGCCGTTTCTTTAGAAAAAGAGAGAAAAAAAAAAAAAAGAGAGTGATTTTCGTGTTACACTATAGTAAACTTAAAATTTCATGGAAAGAGTCACTGCACTAGTTAAACAGTGACTTCTGTACTCTATAAAGGTTACTATAACCCTGACTTTTCACAATTTCATTGGAAAAATGTGTCTACTATACATCATATAAAATCATCTTTATAAGTCATATTACAAGTCAGGCCATAATCTTATAAAGACACATCGGATTGAATGCTTTTGCACAAGGGAAGGGACTTCCTATATATTAGCTGATCCACTCGGCTTCTGGTTCTGGTTTTCATGCAAATGTTTCAAAGATCACAATAATTCTTAAGGACCTTGTTCATATGACTAAAATTATTATCATTACTAATATATATCTATATAAACACACACTACATACACACACACAGTGGGAACTTGCCATCCATTATGTATACCTCAATTCGCCTTTTTGCGTTATCGTACACCCGCTCTTCTTTGGTACGATCATCGTCAGAATCAGTCTCCGACTCTGAACTATGCTCTTTGATGGCCTTTCTCTCTGCGTGTTTGGATCCAACAGAATGAGACTCTGTTGGCTTTTCTTCCAAAGACTTCTCATCATCACTGCTCCCCCCTTCTTCATCATCCTCTTCCTCACTTTCTGCATCATCGTCCTCATCTTCATCCTCCTCATCATCCTCTTCCTCTTCATTATTTTTTTCTTGAACTTCTATGTGGACAGTTTTTGTTTCTGAAGAGAAAGGGAATATCCACAATAGTTTATGAACAGTCTCCATACAACATAATAAATTGATGGTACGTGCGCTAAAGTTATTCTAGCGCCAGACGGAAACCGTTTTCACTATGTCTGCGAGTGATGGTGCTCTGGACAATGAGACTATATTCACACAGCGGACTGCTCCGATGTGCGTTTACACTGCAAGAGGAAGAATATTGCTCAGGTTGAGCAACAGATAAGCAATGTGGACTAGCATGGTCCACAACAAACTAATTTCAATAATTTAAGTTTAAACAAGATACTGTAAATAGGATAAAGAGAACAGTATATATACATATAGACATAATGCAATATAAATAGAAAACAGCTCTAAATACATTTTATAAAAACAGACCTTTCTCTCCTTCTTCATCGCTGATTCTAGCTTCCCAGTCATCCACACCGGCCTCCTCTTTGTTTTCTAATAGATTTAAAAAAAAAAAAAAAAAAAATATTTCAAAACACTGGAAAACACAAAACAGCATTAGGTTAAAATATTGATCATTAGGAGCTATAAATTAAGTTTTATGGTTATAAATTCAGGTAATTCCTTGTAAAACTAGTGTACAGCAGGTAGATTTAATAGCTAAACTAAAGAGAAAATTACCAAATTCTCGAGCTATTCGTGGGGCAATGGCCTATCTTAGAAGAAAAGGTCTCACCAGTTAGTAACCTAAACAGAAGTATCTACTATATCTTTTGCCAAAGTAGTAAATACTTTGGAACAAAATTTTCTGATCTGAGCCACTATGATTTTGAGCCACATGGCAGCTGTTTGCAGAAAGGGACATCACCTACCTAGAAATATATAAGTTAGGCTATTATCCATTTATTGATTTATAATAATGCCACTTTCATCTAACATATTGTAATATATGATTATTTCTTTTAGCAGAAGTTTAAATATACAAGACACATTTTAATTTTTTACTACAATAAAATTTTTAATTATGTTTTAACATGACTATTAACTTGGCTCATGCTTTATATACATATAGATCTTTATATTTTTCGCTATACTTGTGTATGTTTTTCAGGAAATGGTTTTCGTAAATTCAGTTAATTAGCACCAAATCATTTGTCATCTGTGTACAGCAAGGCAGCGCAACCATTAGAAACTACAGCTACCCTAAGAATCATGATTTGGTTCGGAAACAATTGTTTATCTGCCGTAGATGAGAAATGTTACAGCCCTATAAAAGTCAAGTAACATAAGCATTTATAAATAAATATATGATTTCAGTAAATCAAGCGTTCCGTTGTACTGCAGAGAGATGTATTTTTAAATACATGTGCATTACAGGACCAGCAGTAGTAGTAAAGCACTAACCTGTCCTGAAGCTCCTGCCACCTTCGGTGGGATGGCCGTAGTGAGTTCTGTGTCTATGGGGTGTATTTACCATCATCAGCATCCCCATTTATTTATATAGCGCCACTAATTCCGCAGCGCTGTACAGAGAACTCACTCACATCAGTCCCTGCCCCGTTGGGGCTTACAGTCTAAATTCCCTAACATACACATAGGACGGACAGACAGACCGGACAGAGTAGGGTCAATTTGTTAGCAGCCAATTAACCTACCAGTATGTTTTTGGAGTGTGGGAGGAAACCGGAGCACACGGAGGAAACCCACGCAAAAACGGGGAGAACATACAAACGCCTCACAGTATTGTGGTGGCTTGGTTTCCCGGCACTTTGAAGGCATTTTTTAAAATGGCACTTTTATTAAAGACAAAGCTCAACGGTGCATAGTAAATACACCCCCATGGCTGGATCCCTACTCCACATCACCACCTTGTTGACATGAGGGAATTTAAATAGAGTAGTGTAGAGACAACATGGTACAGGCCACAGAGGACTTACTATAGTCAAACCACCAAAGATGGCAGGTGTTTCAGGACAGGCAATATATACACTCCCTAATACAGGGAGTATATAGAAAAGTCTTAGTTATATTTACAAAATACTTAGTATTTTACCCATTTACCGCACCCCAAAAAATCTCCATGAGAGTCCATTAATAGGTATCATCTATAAATATATTAATACACAGAGCCACATGGAAGCTAATTTATGAATACAGATTGTGTTGCCTGGCAATAAATTTATACAATATGTTTATGAGAAGAGGCATTGGAACAAGTCATACCAGGCAAGACAAACAAGAGCTAAAAGCATTATAAAAATAAATAAAATGAAAAAGCTCAACCCCATAAATTTTTAATCAGCATATTGTAAAATCATCTTGAAGTAGCTAGTGCTGTAATCTGTATAACATAGTATTACAGCTGAAAATAAATAAAAATAAAATGCAGAAGGAGCAAATCCTAAACAAAATCAAAATAATATCCCCCTTAAAACAATAAACTAATCGTCATAACAACAATATTACAGCTAATGGCTATCAGGCTATAAACTAAATACATTTTTATTATAAGCGAAGCTCACAGCAAACAAATTCCAAACCTTTGCAAGGAAATAAAACCATGCATCAAACGGTAACTTAATACCTTCTTTATCTGTACCACTATCCTCAAATATTTCTTCCGGAAAAAGCATCTCTGTAAAGTTTGTAAGAAACACTTCAGATTTAGGAAAATAAACAAACAGATCAGCCTGCTAGATACTGCTAATAACTAAAGACTGAACAGCATTAAATTAATGGCGCAATCTAGTGTCTTCTAAAGTGAGTAGGATACACTTAATTGTGCCACCCTTTAGCTGGCTACACACTACAGAAAATGTCTCCCTATGCGATATCTAGAATGTGAAAGTCCTGATCAGCATGCCGATTCATGTGTACACACTAAACAGGTTTTACAAGATTTTCCCTCAGATCTGTGCTCTTCATCTGTCATAACCATCTGCTGGAAAGATCATGCCTCTGTAAACTCTATGGAGATCCTGATCGAGAGTGCACACACTACAGAATTGGAACAACATCATTCCATCGTTTACAGAGATTTTTAGTCCGGTTATAAAATCAAACGATACAATGTGCTTTGGAACGATAAAACATGATCGTGGGAGCGCACACACTAATGCAAAATCGGACCGAACTGTCGCTTATCGAGTGATTGGCGCGATGATCGGGTGAAAATCCTGTGGTGTGCACCCAGCCTTACTCCACCTATTTTAAAATCTTATGAAGATTAAAACCAGGGTACAGTGTAACAGACTATAGGAATGGGTATTTGTGGAAAACAGAGCACATGAACTATTGTGCCGCTATCAGCGTATGAATAAACAACATGGAGTAGGACTCTAGTATAAATTTGGACAAGTGAATGGTAAATATTCCCAATACAATGTGATGGATCAGTTTCAATTATACAAACACAAATATTTACCTCTTGGGTAAAGTTGTGACCTGACAAAATCTCTCCTGTTTACTGTAGATACAATACCTCTGCTTTGATATTACTCAACTGCCAGTTTCACTCCTCACAGATATTTACCACCAGACTGTCAGTTTCTAAGTCCCATATGTCCGCTGACACCCCATGATTTATTAAAGATACAGCATTTTTTCTAAACTACTATAGACTTGTGGGACTTGCTTGTTCCTTATTCTTCTATGGGTGGCTGCTGTTTTGTGTATCATTAGAACAACATTAAATCATCTGTCTGTATAAATGGCCTTCAGTTACTAAGCAACAAGTGTTTTTAATGTTGTGGGTAATTAATACAATTTTATTTAAAAAAAGAGGATTTATGTACTTACGTTAAATCCGTTTCTCTGATTCCGTCTGGGGGACACTGCTTTACCATGGGTTGTGGAGGGGAGCTGGGAGTTGGCACCTAACTAGTTAACTTTAGTGCTGGTGATAGACCCCTCCCCTCTACAATCCCCCTGCCTCTTCCTGTACAATCCAGTTAGTTTTTAAAAAGCCCCAGGAGAAAGAAGGGCAGTCAAACAAGAGCACACAGAAGAATAACAGAAGGGAGGGATCGCAGTGTCCCCCAGACGGAATCAGAGAAACGGATTTAACGTAAGTACATAAATCCTCTTTTCTCTTTCATCCAGTCTGGGGGACACTGCTTTACCATGGGGACGTTCTAAAGCAGCCCCTAAAGGGTGGGACTACTCTGAAAATCCCGCTCGTAAAGCATTACGAGCGAAATTTGCATCTGCTAATGCAAAGACATTAAATTGATAAAATTTAGTAAACGTATGGACAGAGGACCAAGTGGCTGCCCTGCAAAGCTGGTCCGCAGAAACACCATTCCTTGCTGCCCAAGACGCCCCAACCGATCTGGTGGAATGGGCTGTGACGCTCTCCGGCACAGGACGGCTAGCCTTTATATAAGCTTGTCTGATGGTAGACGTAATCCATCTTGCAATGGACTGTTTTGAGGCTGGCCAGCCTCTCTTATTAGCGTCATAAAGGACAAATAGAGAGTCTGTACGTCTAATCTGGGAAGTTCTCCTAACATAAATGCGGAGAGCCCTAACCACATCTAACTTTTCCATCGATTGCTGATCCGTATGGTTAGAAGATGAGAAAACCGGAACTACAATTTCCTGGTTGAGATGAAAAGCCGACACTACTTTTGGTACGAAAGAAGGGAGAGTTCTTAACACCGCTCTGTCCTCGTGGAAAACCAAATATGGTTCCCTACAGGACAGAGCTCCTAATTCGGAAACTCTACGAGCCGAAGCGATAGCCAAAAGAAAGAGGACCTTCCAGGTCAACCACTTTAGGTCTGCCTTACTCAAAGGTTCAAAGGGGGGGCCCTTGAGCATCTCCAGGACCATGTTGAGATCCCAAGGAGCAGTAGGAGGGACATAGGGAGGTTGGATATGTAAAACTCCCTGGAAAAAAGTCCTAATGTCTGGCAATTCGGCTAATTTTTTATGAAAAAATACAGAAAGTGCCGAAACCTGGACCTTTAGGGAACCTAGCCTAAGGCCTGCTTCCAGGCCATTTTGAAGGAAGGCTAATAGACGGGAAAGCTGAAAAGAGGACGAGTGGAACATCCTATTTTCGCACCATCTAATGTAGGCCTTCCAAATCCGGTGATAGATTCGAGAAGAAACAGGCTTCCTGGCTCGCATCAGAGTCTGAATTACACTGGGCGAAAAACCTCTAGCCTTCCAGAGGCTGGCTTCAACAGCCATGCCGTTAAATTGAGCTGAGGTACATTCTGGAAATGGAATGGACCTTGCAGAAGCAGGTCGATTCGATACGGAAGGCGGAACCCCGGCCCTTCCGCCATAGATATGATGTCTGCGTACCACACTCGGCGCGGCCAAGAGGGAGCGACTAGAATTACTGGCAGAAGGCCCTGCCGAACTCGTCTGAGTACTCGAGGAAGCATGGGAATTGGGGGAAACAGGTATCCCAACCTGAATTCCCATGACATCGTCAAAACGTCCACTGCCGCCGCTAAGGGATCCCTTGCCCTTGCGCAAAACTTGTGGACCTTCCGGTTGTGTCTGGAGACCATGAGGTCTATGTCCGGAAGACCCCACCTGAGAACCAGAGACTGGAAGACATCCGGGTGTAGAGACCACTCCCCCGGCATCAGCTGGTTTCGACTTAAATAGTCCGCCTCCCAGTTTTCTATTCCTGGAATGAAAACCGCCGATATTGCTGGGACATATTGCTCTGCCCAAACAAATATTTGGGCTGCAATCTCCATAGCCGCTGCACTCCTGGTTCCTCCTTGTCTGTTGACATATGCCACGGCCGTGGCATTGTCGGACTGAATTCTGACCGGTTGGCCCTGAAGAAAAGACTGGGCTCCCCGGAGAGCCAAGAAAATGGCCTTCAATTCGAAAACATTTATCGGTAGAGTTGATTCCTGAGGCGACCAAATTCCCTGGAGTCGGAGGTGAAGGATTACCGCCCCCCAACCCTTCAGGCTGGCGTCTGTCGTGGCTATGATCCATGACCATTGTGCGAAGGATTTTCCCACGCTCATGTTGTGCGGACACATCCACCACTGAAGAGATTCTCTCGCTTTCTGAGATAGAGAGATCTTTTGACTTTTCAGGTGTAGGTGTGACCCTGACCACTTCGATAGCAGATCCCATTGGAAACATCGAGAATGGGCTCGCCCAAAGGGAATGGTCTCGAAAGAGGCCACCATCTTTCCGAGTAGCCTTATGCACAAGTGCATTGAGGGGCTGGGGTAAGACAAAACCTGGGAGGTTACCGACTGAATAGAGGAGATTTTCTCTGCTGTGAGAAACACTCTTTGCCTCCTGGTGTCCATGATGAGTCCCAGGAATACCATGCGCTGACACGGGATTAACTGGGATTTCTTTGAATTTATTAGCCAACCGTGGCCCTCGAGAACTGCCTGGGTGAGGGACAGGTGATAACGCAGGCAACCTTCTGAGGAAGCCTTGACGAGTAGGTCGTCCAAGTAAGGAACGACCTGAACTCCCTGCAGGTGAAGACATGCTGCCATAACTGACATAATCTTCGTGAAGACCCTTGGCGCAGTTGAGAGGCCAAAGGGGAGGGCCCGAAACTGATAGTGAGCAGATCCTACCGAGAATCTGAGGAGAGACTGGTGGTGGATCCAGATAGGAATGTGGAGATAAGCGTCCTTTATATCTATGGACGCCATGAACTGATTTATCTCTAGGCCGTTTATTACTGACCTCAGAGATTCCATCCGAAATTTGTCCACCCTTAAGTGAACATTGAGGCCCTTTAAGTTTAGGATGGGCCGAAAGGAGCCGTCCGGCTTCTTGACTAGGAACAGGTTTGAATAAAAAACCCTTCCTTTCTGCCCATCTGGCACTCTGCAGATGACCTGCTGGAGTAAAAGAGAAGCAACACAATCCTGTATAGCCCGTCTTTTTAAAAGATCCTGAGGTAGCGGGGTCTGGAAGAAACGCTGTGGAGCCGGGCCCAATAGGTCTATTCTGTACCCCTCTGAAATGATTTACCGAATCCAAGGATCTTGGGAAGACGCTGTCCACTGTTTCTGAAACAGGGACAGACGTCCTCCCACTGGCGCCCCCTGTAGAACAGGTTGGTCGTCAGGACGCAGGCTTTTCCTGGGTCTTAGCGGCCTGGCGCTTGGAAGTAAACGAGGATCTTTCCCTAGAGGAGGAGCCTCGGGAATTAGATTGCCTTCCTCTGAAGGACTGACCCCTTTGGAAGGAGGTCCCTCGAAAGGGCTGTCGGAAGGAGCTATTCCTCTGAGCGCGGCTTCTGTTAGCGTATACTGGCAAAGAAGTGCTTTTGCCCCCCGTAGCCTGGGAAATGAGGGTATCCAATTCCGGACCGAATAAGCCCGCTGCAGAAAAGGGGATGGTTTCAACGGACCGCTTTGACTCTGCATCACCTTCCCAGGATTTCAGCCATAGTGTTCTCCTTGCTGAAATGGAGGCCGCCTGAATGGCAGAGGAAACCGCCGCTGAATTCTGGGCCTCCTCATAGAGATACCCCCAAGCTTCCTTTAAATGCAAAGCAAGGGGAAGGAGCTCGGAGTCCTGTAAAGCTTCTGCCAGCTGGTCTGCCCATGCTTCCATGGCTTTTGCTACCCAGGCTGAAGCAAATGTGGGTCTAAAGCCAGAACCCGCAGCCGCAAATATTGATTTGAGCTGGGATTCTACCTTACGGTCATTGGCGTCTGGAAGAGACGCTGAACCCGGGGCTGGGAGTAGAGTATGTTTAGCCAGGCGAGCAATAGGAATGTCTACCTTGGGAATACTCTCCCAGCGAGTCGCCTCTTCCTCCTGAAGAGGATACAAAGAGGTGAACCTTTTGGGAATGAAAAACCTTTTCTCGGGTTGTTTCCAAGCCCCTTCAGCAATCTCTCTGAGTTCTGCAGAAAGAGGGAAACGGTTGGTTTTTCTTTTGGCCTTTTTGAACAGACTTCTGTCCCTGGGGGAAACCTCCTCCGGCTCTGGGAAGTCCAGCGCCTGTCTAACCGCTAAAACCAAATCATTAACAAATTGGTTTCTAGGGTACACTTCCTGCTCTGAGGAATGACTATGGTCAGCATCCGAATAGATTTCCCCCTCTTCCTCAGACTCTTCCTCCGAATCTGAAAGGACCACAAGGGGATTTACCTCTCTAAGCCTCCTTCTCTTAGCAGGCGGGGCATTAGAGGAATCTAGCAACTGGTTAAGCTTGTTTAATCCCTTCAAAAAGGCTGTAGACCAAGCCGGGTCTGTATTAGCAGGGGCTGGGTCAGCCTGTGATGTGGAAGTTCCCGGCAAACTCGATCCACTGGCATCTGAGAAAGCCTGGGGGACTGACTGCGTATTAGTATTGCTAGCCACCGAGGTTGCCACAGTTGATAGCAACTGATTTGATTGAAAAACCATTTGGGCTAGGGAGGTAACCGACTGTGTTAGGGAGGTTACCCAGGCCGGTTCCTCAGACGAAGGGGCTGTAACCTGCTGGCTTTGCACAGAGGGGGCCCCTGCTTTGCATGCAGCGCAGAGCGCCAAAGGGTCCTTCTGCCCACACGGTAATTTTACATGACATTTAGAACATGTGAAATATTTTGCCATAGGGCCCTTTCCCTTATCTGTCATTTTATATAAAGGAAGGCACACCAATCACACAAAATCAATCTAGCTGAATATACAGATAGAGATAAAGGAAGAGAGAGAGAGAGAGAGAGAGAGAGAGAGTAAAATATTAAAAGAACAGAGTAAATTACAAGTAATCAACTAATGTCTTTGAAAAAGTTGTACTTGAATATTTTAAACACCATAAATATTTTAGGCTAGCAGGAGACTATAATGTAAACCTGCTAAGCCAGTAATAAAACAACGAATATGTGTTTAAATAAGCTTGTACTTAGCCCAAGGGCCACCAAGACAGGGAGAAGTCCAAGAGCAGTCTGTGCTCTCCCTCAGCTCTGTTCCTGTTCCCGGGCTTCTGCTTTGGCGCCAGAACCCTGGGACAGTCCATCTCTCTCTTTCTCTGTAGGAAGGGGGGGGAACTCTATGTTTTAGCTGCCCCCTCTTCCCTGATGCCGATGTTCCTGCTTGAAAATCCATAGGAAAAACGGCTTTTGGTGGCAGATTTGTGGAGACCTCTATTAGTTCCTCTTCCCAGGACAGAGGTCTCCGCAGCGGTACCGTTCCGACGCCCCCCTCCTATGTCTGAGGGGGGAATCTTGGTTTAGCCCCCTTCTCCTCGGCGCTGCTGCCAAAATCCAAGATGGCCGCCGCCATTTTCATTATCCGATAACCGGCGCTCTATGCCTGTAATGGCAGCGCCGGTTAACGGGGAGGCTGTAGGAGTGCAGCGGTCCATGAGACCGCTTGTCACTCCCTTCAATCAGGCACTTTGTACTTCAGTCCCTGTCAGTGAGAACCGCTGGCTCTCTGCTGACAGGGGAATGCCTGCGCTGCCAAGCTGTGAGTGTGTTCTCTATATTAGAACACACTCCAGCGCTGCCACCTGAAAAAAGTAAAAAGTAAAAGAAAAAAATAAAATTTCTTAACATTAAACTAAGCACTAAACAAATAGGCTGCCCAACTCCAGGGCACCTAAAAAAACTGGATTGTACAGGAAGAGGCAGGGGGATTGTAGAGGGGAGGGGTCTATCACCAGCACTAAAGTTAACTAGTTAGGTGCCAACTCCCAGCTCCCCTCCACAACCCATGGTAAAGCAGTGTCCCCCAGACTGGATGAAAGAGAAATACTTAGAGAAATGTACTCCTTTCCCAAAGTAATGCTTCCTAGTGTCTTTACACTTTGTGGAGGTTGGCAATTCCTCGAATAGGAAGTCTAATTTATTGACCAACGAGTCTGTTCTCTATGGTAGTTATTCTAAATGAACCATGCTCCAACTGTAGATGGAAGAATACAATTTTCTGAATTACTGCAATTGGATTATAGTGGTAGTAACTCCTTTGTGGTAAGAAATAGGAGGACAACTGGCATTTTGTTCTGTTTGTGTCAATTAAAGGACTAAATATAACACTGGCTCATGTGAAAGAACTACAACACAAACATGTCTGAATTACAGTAAACAGTATTTATAATAAAGAATGTCTGCACCATAATTTTATTTTTACCCATTACAAACAACTTCCCTGCTCATGCAGCATTCCAGCGCCAACTAAGCCGAAGTGAACCGGGCATTGCTACCATCCAGTATGCCTACATAACCCGGCAAGGTTTAGGTGGCATCCTCTATGCAGGTGTCAATCAGCCACTACAGGCTCATTTCAGCAAAGAGCAGGGACACCACAAGTACATTAACTAGTAAAAAAAAAAAGTGGTGTGTGCTGATGCCCTTTAGTAAGTGGTGTGTGTACAAAATCATACAAATACACATAATGGTTGAAGTGGAAATTTAGAAATGGCGGTATGGAACATGTAAGTGAATGGAATTTCATAGTTTTACAATGAAGGCAGCAGGAGAAGTGGCGGTGTGCCAGATATAGGAAATCCTGCATTATAAAGATTACCTTGTAGCAACCTAATAAAGAATAAAAAGGGTGGTACCGTACTAACTGTATGAGCCCAGTACTGAAACCATCACAGGCACAGCACTAATATGTCTGAAAAGTATGTATGCACTGAACTACAACTGCAGGTAGGTCATCATTCACTAATGATGGAACTTAGGAGTACTAGTCAGAATAGGTGGAATTTTTGTTAAATCACCCAGAGATGAACATTTAGTTCATCATTCATCAAGTGATGACTATTGAAGAAATTCAACTCTGCTTTAACCTTCTTCAGCTAAGAATTGTATTGGATATTCAGACTTCAGTAACAGCAAACGTGATCTTACTGACCAGAGGGTTCCGGAGACATGAGGGTCTCTTCCTTCTCTGGCACTGGGGAGTCGGCAAATTCATCAACTGGAGAACTGGCCTCCATCGGCTCTGAAAGAGTTATGGATTGTTTAGGGTTCTGTACAGAAGTCATATTTAAAGAAAATGTAATAATGAACATGACCAGTCATAAAACAAAACTACCTCGAAGAACAAGCCTAAATAAGTACAAAGGTACAAACGATTCAGTACCGCTCTTATTTCTGTGCTCATTTTATAGGACTATTTTTTGACAATCACTAGTGAGAAACCATGGAGACCAGTTTACCTTCCTTATTCTGTGTCTGCTGATGAGGCTTCTTTTTCTTTTTGTCTTCATAAATCGGCTTTTTCTTTGGCACGGAGTCTTTAGATGGCACTTCAACACCTTGAGAAGCAAAACAAATGTTTGTTGTAAACTGAGAACAAAGAATGGAGCTAGAGATCACTATTCATTAACATTTTAATTGCCATGCGATTGCTCCTATGCTACACATATTTTATGTATATATTTAAGATGAGGACAGTTATGTTGTATAGTTTCCTATGAAATGTAAAAACTTCCCAGCCTATTAACTTGTGAATAAAATTGAACATAACAATACACACCCTGCGCTTGAAGGACCTTCAGAGTAGCCACAGCCCGAGCCCGGGCTTCTTTCTGAGCTTTAGTCAGCAGCTTCCCTTCTTTTTTCAAGCGTTCTTTTCTTTCCTTCTCTTTCAGCTTCTTCTTTTCTTTCCGTTCTTGCTCCAGCCGTTCCTGACAAAGATTAAATATATTGCAGTGAAATCACGACATGCTGCAATCTGCGTTGAGTCGCTATGTTTTTCCCGTATTTGTCTGGCTTTCCTCTGCTCCAGTTTCCTCAAACAGCACAAAAATCTACAGCGATGTAAATTGGCTTCTGTTTATATTTCTCTAGTGAGTGCATGTGCATTGGTATGCCTGTGGTAAACTGCATCAGGGCAGGGACTGATGTAATTGATTAGAACATTATGGGGCGTACTCAATTGTTAGCGAGATCCCCGGAAAACGAGCGCTAGAAAAATATTAGCGTTAATACGGTAATTACTCGCTGAATTTCATCTCGCAGCTCAAATTCAGCGAGTAAACTACCGTATTAACGGTATTTACGCGCATATTACCGTATTAATGGTAATATTTTTCGAGCGCTCGTTTTTCCGGGGATCTCGCTAACAATTGAATACGCCCCTATGAACATTAATGATTAGAACACTATGGGGCGTATTCAATTGTTAGCGAGATCCCCGGAAAAACGAGCGCTCGAAAAATATTACCATTAATACGGTAACATGCGCGTAAATACCGTTAATACGGTAGTTTACTCGCTGAATTTGAGCTGCGAGATGAAATTCAGCGAGTAATTACCGTATTAACGCTAATATTTTTCGAGCGCTCGTTTTCCAACTTGGAAAGCCAAAACGTCACTGGAGTACCTCTTCCAAACGCTTTGCTTCCAGCTCCTCCAATCTCGTCAGCCGCTCTTCCTCTTCTCTTTTAAGCCGCTCCTCCTCCTCCTTCATTTTAGCCAGAGCTTCCTGCATGGCCTTTACAGTAGCTGAACTGGGACCCTTCTTTTTCTTCTCTTTCTCTTCCTTCTCTCCCTTTTTCTTCTTTTTATCTTTTTTCTTTTTGTCACCGTCATCATCTGCAGAGCATTTGACAAATAAATGTCTTTAAAGTGCATGTAATCATTGCATATTATCGTAGCTGTGAAGGAGATAAAATTGTTCTATAACTTGATACCAGGACAAGCATTTTAAACAACGCATGTGTTTAGCATGTTAAAGTAATGGACAGCTCTCTTGTTCAACTACACTCCTCCACAGGACTCATAATGACTTGTAGTTAAACAAATGGGATTCCACACATTGCCTAAGTTTATTGTGCGTTTTCAAACAAACTGACCTCCCTTCACACAAACCGCACACATACCTTCTCCATCCACATCTGCCGCAGCCTCCAATTCCACCCCAGGTTTTTTTGGAGCAGCCACATCCTCTGGTATTTTGTCAGGAACAGGAGATTTAACCGGTTCTTTCTTGGCACCTTCAGCCTCCTCTTTATCTTTCTGTTTCTTCAGCTTGGACTTTTCCTCCTCTCGTTTCTTCTTCTCTCGTTCCTTTTTTTCGGCTTTTTTCTGAGCAGCGGTCTTCATTTTGAACTCCCCTTCCTCATCTCCGCTTTCTACTTTAGATATGGGCTTAGCCTTTTGCTCTTTCTTCTTGCCTTTCTTACCATGGCTGAACTCGTCGGACTCCTCACCACTATCTCCAGGAACGTCCGCTTTCTCCTTAACATTATCCTTAGTTTCTTCGGTAATGGAAGGTTTTTTATTGGTGGGCTCAACTTTGCCCTTTCCTTTTTTAGATGTCTTATTAAAGCTATCATCATTGTCATCATCATCATCACTCTCAGACAGATTTTTGGGCTTTTCTTTTCTGGATTTTGTGTTCTTGCTTTCCATTTCATCACTATTGTCTTCATTGTCCTCAAAAGTGGCTTTCTTGCTCTTTTGTACTTTCTTTTTCTTCTCCTGTTGCAATGGGAAAACTTCCGAGTCTTCTACTTCTGCTTTCTAAAATAAAAAATAATCTAATTAACAGCACTGCTTTTTATACATATAAATACAAGTGTTTCTAACATAGCCAAATCAATGCCCGAGCCTCTCCCAACTCTGTCATCTGCCCGACAAACACACATCTGCTACCATACTCTATTTGACATGCAAAGCCAAGCAATCTGAGATCCAGACACATTTAGTAAATGATTTAATGTGTTTATGTATTCTGTACATTTATTTTGCATGAATCTATAAAACCCATCCACAACTACCTCACTTACACTAATACTGAATCTGGGATGTCAGTTTTTTCATAATTATACACTTTTAGAGCAGCATGATTGTGCTTGCATTTAAATAGTCATATGCATTTATCTAACCACACAAATATTGAAAATGGCCATATCATGTAATTTATAAGAATCTTATAATAAACCATGTATTTACAACTAAAAAAATGCTATTTTTTTCTTTATTATACATCCTATCATTTTTTTTCAATTATTGAACTTTATTGGCAATAATTGTTTCATATGTATTGTCTGCTATTTGACCATCTATTTTTTTCTTTAGTTTGTTCACTTTATTAAAAATGTTGGATGTGTGTAACTTTCATATGCCGTACCCTATTGTACAAATAATCTTTTATAAAAACATAAATAAAACAAACCTACCTTTGGTACCAAGTCTTTATTGGCTTTCCCTCCTGGAGCGTCTAAGGACAGTTCCTCCAGTTCTTTTAAAATATCATCTTCACTACAAATAAGCATTCATTAATAGTTAATAAGACAATGGTTGCATTTTAATAGCTTGAATTAAGAAAAACTGAAAGAAAATCTCCATGAGCTAAAGAACACCCTGAAAACAGATTATCTCCCCTTCCAAATATTCAGTTGCCGCCTGTTAGGCGTTATACCTACATAAATAAATAAAATGTAAAACAAAGAAAAAAAGAGACAGTGCTGAAAATATCACAACGGGAAATAAAGATCCTTATGATGTTAGTTTGGCAGTTGTGCACAATACACTTCCAATTAAAGAACACACTGCTTACAATATAAATCTAGATCAATACTATTGGCTTGTTTAAATCATTATTTATAATATACACATACCTCAAGACAGAGGTGAGCAGAAAATGCTACTACAGAATATTTAAGCCAATCAGACAGAGAAGAGAGCTTTGAAAGAGTGTATTTGTGGAGTGGATTTGACGTACAAACGCGCCAATTGCAACAGAAGAAAACTACAATACACATGTTGCTACAATACTAATGTGCATATTCACAAAAACTTTGCCTTCTACATTCGAGTTACCTGCCAGACTGGATATTTAAATGCAGGTTGCCACTGAAAGGTAACTATGCAAGACTGACTGACGCACTGTGCTACACTTTTCTTAGGGGCCGTGAATAAAACTGCCATCTGCTCAGCTTCGAATCACAAATTAGCATGAGGATATTTATCTCCCTTTGTGATATTTCCTGTATATAAATAACACGTTCCCCCTACTCTTCTAAACATTGTATTTACTTTTGTATACATTTTATTGGACATAAATAGTATATATAAAATATAGATGAAATTATGATAGACATGAGGTATTGAAGAGCACCTCTGCCATACCTCACTAGACGATCAGACTAATGTTTTGCTGCCTTATCAGAATATCTGCAGAACTAAAGGATAAGTGTAAATGCTGTACTTAAGTAGTGACTTAGTGCAAGAATTTAGAGGTATAGAGTGAAATATAACAGACATAGCTCCTATGTGGGTGAAAGCCAATTTGGCAGGTTTAAGGTTTCAAATTCACTTAATCAACAATGGCAGAATTTCAGGCAAATAAACAGTCCTATGTAAAGAGCATGCATGCTGTATTTAAACTATAATATAGCAGGAAAATGATGACTATTTGAAAATCATGTTCTGAAAAAGGATATAGGGAGTGGAGGAGGGAATGCATTTTAGTGAAGTTCTTTAAATGAAACCTATCATAAAATACACAATTTACATTTTATTTAAAAACTATTTCTATACTGTGACAAGTTATTAATCCATAGACACAGAAAAAAAATAAATAACTACTAACATCGGGTTGGGTACGATTTTTCGAGTACCACAACAACGACGATACCTAGAAAGAAACACTGATTAGCCCAAAAAACTACATGAATATACACAGACTTTTATGAAACACAACCTGCAGGGTCCCGACATTGCCACTTTAAATGAACAGTTACCTAGGTCGCACTGTTCAGTTACATGGAAGTCAAGTGCCGGAGAGGTCTTTCATTGGAATTTTTCGCGGTCAGCATCATCAACCCCTCGTAAATCTGCAGCGTCGCTTTGTAGTCAAGTCTGTGTATATTCATGTAGTTTTTTGGGCTAACCGTTTTTGTTTCATGGTATCGTCGTTGTGGTAACCGTTTTTACGATTACCACTGCTAACATCAGTTATTAGAAGTGTAAACTGCAATATCCCTTCTTTGCAAGAACAGAGTGAGATTGGCACTTTGTCGGTGGAATTTCTGTGGCTGAAAAGGAAAACTGTTGCCCATTCACTTTCAGGAACCACTATAAAATAGTTCCAAAATGCCCACCTGACACAGCCCTACATTTGTAGCTTAGGTACTTACTCAAAATCTTGTCTCTTCTTGTCTTTCTTCTTCTTCCCTTTACTCTTTTGCTCTTTGGAGGCTCCAGCTCCCTCTATTTCTGCAGCAAGGGCATCGAGGTCAACATCGTCCTTGCCACTTAAAATAAAAAGAGCAAATTTAGATTAACGTGGATGCCTTCAGGTAGTACAGACTTAGTGTAACCCCACATATCCCCAACTACAAAGTGGTGACATATCATGAAATGCATAAGCCATGTGTTTTTATCCCCCCCCAGTGGGTAGATATAAATGCTGAACTACTCACTGGGAAAATGCAAACATATGGGACACTAATCAGCTGAATCGTACTTTTTGATTATAGCAGGTAACACGTTATATTATATTATAAAAAAGATCTCTTATAAAGGGCAATCCGCATATAACAAATCATTTTGTTTGCAAAATGTCTTGTGCTATCCCCCCATTTATGCTCTCTCTTCACAGAACAAAGAAACACCCATAGTATGTTTTTAAACCATAATTTCATATCTTGAATTGATTAGAGCGAATACGTTCAAAACAGCTGAATAAAAAAAGGTGGATACACCAGTGTTCTCCCCTACCAACTAATTCCTGGGTGCTCCACCTGGCTGCTTTTACTTGTTTTTAATAGAATAAACCATTGTTTCTCCTATTTTAACAGGCACTATGTGAGCACTATATAGTCAGCAGTGTGTATTAGACCACTGACCAGCCTGGCAAGTGTGGTGGGCAATAACCTCCAACATTTTTCAATATTAATGCAAAGTATTACACTGCCCCCACGGCTACTTCTTAATACCACCCGGCTGGTAAAATACTGTATCAGTGCAATATACCAGCAGCTTTGGATGCCTACATGAAGATACACGGAACAACTTGCATATCTTAGCCTACAATTCATTACATTTTATGGTTTTGTTAGGAAACAATTTTTGAAGCAGCTTGATTTTAAGAAAGCTGTTGCTGTAGTTCTGTCAAACAGAAAAATTAAGTAATGATCCCTGGAATAGATATGAACTAAGATTAAAGTCACAACTTATGCCCACATTCAAGCACTAAAGACACATGACCAATGTGAAGATTTAAATAAGAAACAGAACAAGAAAATGTGCATTTTCAAAGTCATCATAGCAAGCCATTTGCATACAAAGTTACCTGCAGTGAATTAAGGAATCCTTAAATTATAGAACAATACAAATTGCCCTTCTTCCCGTATAATGATCCTCAGGCCAAGTGAAACACTTGCTAAATCCTTTGCAAGGCTGCTGAATGTATTACGCTTCTGCTGATCAGGCACTGACAAGCACAGCCTACTTTCTCTCTTTAATATAACACTCCAGATGGTTTCAAGTGATTGAATCAGAAAGTGGAAACTTCCCAAACTGAAGCGGAATTTCCCTACTGTACATCATCTATCTACTTGTGTGAAAGGAGATTAAAGGGTTGTTTACTAGGGTACAATTGTCTGCATAATATTTTGTTTCACAAATAACGTTTTTCTATTACATTAATTTAAATTAAAAGCCATTTTAAGTATGAAACATCTTTTCAATTATAATACTCACACACACTCAAAAAAGTATATAAAATAAATCAGATTGTACAGGTATATTTTTTATATTACCTCCATTAATCACTATGGAAAATGTTTGGCCTGTGTACACTACTCACATAGTAAACATTATTGAACCTTATATCTTGCCTATTACAACAACCCCACACGTGCTGCACAATGCAGTGCTTCAGTACAATGATGTACCTGCATTCGCTCCAGAGGGTATATTTACTAAACTGCAGTTTTGAAAAAGTGGAGATGTTGCCTATAGCAACCAATCAGATTCTAGCTGTCATTTTGTAGAATGCACTAAATAAAAGGATAACTAGAATCTGATTGGTTGCTATATTTCAACAGCTCCACTTTTTCAAACCTGCAGTTTAGTAAATATACCCCCAGGAGTACTCTCTGCAGTGATGCACAGCACATTCAGCTGCATAATGCCTCACAATAAATATCTGGAATTAATTTCAGAATAAAATAAGAATGGAATAATACACAAAATTTCCTTAACCACAAAATATATACATCAAAAGAATCCTTTTTAAACCACACTAGTTACAGTGCACAACATGAAGTTTGCCTATTACGATAAGCACAGTAGTCTCATCATTTAGATTGTTACCTTTACTATTACCTATTATAAGATATGAACAGGCATTCACTGAGCAGAAATAATCTTATCCAAGAAAGAAAAAATATACATTGCCTCGAGAATATTTATCCAGGTGGAGAGAAAACTCTCTCGCTCCACTAACTGAAGATTCAATAGCATCTTCAGTTCATGACGCAATAAAGCGTGACAGAATGTTGTATTGGAACAAGAAATACGTATCATGTTGGATATCCATCTAAATGCTTCCATTGTTTGCTCTATTAGCTCCTATTCTGTCCCAAACTTTATGCCTGAAAAGCGTTGAGTGCTTCTTCAGGATAGTTGTGTTTAGAACCAGACTGGGAACAATTATTATTGTTTATTTATATAACGGCGATCATATTACAAAGCGCTCTTCAAAGAATAAGTAATTATTCACATCAGTCAATGCCCCATTGGATATTACAGTCGAATTCCCTACCATACACACTTCATATATACATCTATAGATTGTAAGCTTGCAAGCAGGGCCCTCTTACATCTTTGTCTGTTTTACCCAGTATTGTTGACTACTGTGTTTGCTCCCAATTGTAAAGCGCTACGGAATTTGCTAGCACTATATAAATAAACGTTGACGATGATATACACACACACACACACACACACACACACACACACACAGTACTATGTCTTTGGACTGTGGGAGGAAACCAAAGCACCTGAAGAATATACACAATCCACACAGATTAGTTGAAATCGTACCATGACCACAGAGCTGCGAGACTGCAATGCTAACAGCTGCAAACTAATCATACCAACTTACAACCTTACTGTCTCTCTGGACAAAAAGCAAACAAACATCAACCTCTTCAATCCATTTTAAAAAGATTGCCCACTTTGGTCAGCTCCATCCCATGGAACCTCCCGGGTACCTGAAGACAGATATACACTATACGGACAAAAGTATTCGGACGCTTGACCATTACACCAACAGGGACTGTAATGACATTGTTTTCATGTATATATACTTTAATTTGGAGTTGGTCCCCCTCTTGCAGTGATAACAGCTTCCACTCCTCTTGGAAGGCTTTCCACAAGATGTTGGAGTGTTTCTGTGGGAATTTGTGCCCATTCATACTGTAGAGTATTTATAAGGTCAGGCACTGATGTTGGACGAGAAGGCGTGGCTCACAATCTGTTCCAGTTCATCCCAAAGGTGTTCGATGGGTTTGAGGTCAGGGCTCTGTGCGGGCTAGTCAAGTTCTTCCACACTGATCTCAAACCATGTCTTTTTAGTCCTTGCTTTGTGCAATGGGGCACAGTTATGTTGGAATAGAACAGGGCCTTTCCCAAACTGGTGGCACAAAGTTGGAAGTATAGCATTGTCCAAAATAACTTGGTATGCTGAAGCATTAAGATTGCCCTTCACTGGAGATAAGGGGCCTAGCCCAAATCCTGAAAAACAGGCACATACCATTATCCTCCACCAAACTTCACAGTTTGCATGATGCAATCAGGCAGGTATCGTTCTCCCTGCTGCTGCACTAACCAAGTCTATGCATGGTATTGTTCAGTCATATGGGGAGGGGAAAATTAAACACCCCCAATCATTTTAAACGTTGGCTTCTGTGCATGACAATTAGTCACCTTATCTGTAACTAGGGAGAAGCATTACACACCCAGCTGTAATAAACAGTGTCAGCAGAACACTAAAACTTCAATGTAGCTCTGGCAGTAATGATGAGGTAATGGCCATTTGTAACAAAGCAATACTTAGCCTAAATAACAATCTAGAAACGTCTATATAGCTGCACAGGATCGAATACAGCTATCACTCTGGACTGCTCAGAAGCTGGAAACAGAATAGCCCACAGTATGTAAAATTGCCAGAAAGCACTGCAATTGTTACATGGACCATTGATGAAAGTCTGGCATCTGGATAGACAGAACACTTGCACTCCTCACTTAAATTGCAGAAAAATGTCTGTCCTGAGAAAACGTCATGAAACAGCAACTAATCTGTATTTCACAAAAGTTGGAGAACCTAACTAGACTACAATATGTTCTATGGTCCACAAATAATGAATAAAACCACGTTCCCCACATAGCAGCCTCTCTCTCTACTCATCAAATACTATATCTAGCATGCAATAAATGGTTGTTTAGAATTTATGCACTTCTGTTCAAACATCTCCCACATCTTTGATGGGCCTTTCTCAATGACGGAGCTTAAACTTGCCCACACACACCTCTTTGTTAAATTGTTCTATTAAGATTCAACCTTTTAATTAAATCTTTTGCATATCATAAAGAATGCTCTAAATAGGATACCAGAAAGTTTGAGAATGCAGAGAAAATCACTTAAAGAAAACATTTCGATTTCATTTGTCTGGAACTGGCAGGTTCCCAGCGGATTATGATTAATTGGTGCAGTAATTAAATTTTGTATGTGCGTGAACTTTATTTTTGGGTGTTATTAGTTGTGTTTATGTATTCTGTTCTTATACACTTATGCATAGTGATCCAATTATTTTAGCAATTACTTTTAAAAAGTATCACACTTAGACATTATTCCTTTACTATTTTGTGGGTTTAAGAATCTCTAAACCTAAACTGTACTTATTGGATACTATTATTAGCTATTTAATATGCTGTATGTCAAATGACTCATGTCATGACAAAACTTGAGATGTCTCGCATTGTATTTACTTACATCTGCTATGCAGCTTAGTTTAAGCTTTTATTCAGTTATCAGCCATTTACTGCAGAAGGTGGATTAAAATAGCTGACTGCGCCCTGTAATTGGGTTTCTAATAGAAAATCTACAAAAATGTCTACCCACATGATCACTGCATCTTAAACATATTTCATTCTGATAAGCCCTGAAACTTGTACACATATTTGTGACTGTTATCGGTAGCTCTATAATATGCTACCCTGTATATTAGTTTTAGTGGAACATACAACATATTTTAATCAAACAATCTATAGCTGGCCATATATTTTTGTGAACTAGCAGCGTGTATGGACAGAAAATTACTTTTTTTTTCACCTGCTGGCTGAAAATGGTAACGTGGCTAGTAAATGATCATTAATAGCTCATTTTGCCCTGCATGCGCGGTAATCTTCCAACTGCACTAAAAGCCTGCAATGGAGCCGATGGTGATATAAAAGGGCTTAATGTAATCCATTCTGGCCATCGATAACAATATTTTATTTTGGAACTTAAAAAGTTTCACTGTACATCATTTACTCTGTTAAAACAAAAATATAATGTACTCAGTGGCACACACAAACAACAAAATGAAGACTTCATCTTGGTTGTGGCGTCATTTAAACCCACGGCTGGTGGGTTTGCATTTGGTACTGCTCCCAAGTAATGTGACAATTAAGACCAGGGGCTAGATTTACTAAGCTGCGGGTTTGAAAAAGTGGGGATGTTGCCTATAGCAACCAATCAGATTCTAGCTGTCATTTGTTTAGTACCTTCTACAAAATGACAGCTAGAATCTGATTGGTTGCTATAGGCAACATCCCCACTTTTTCAAACCCGCAGCTTAGTAAATCTAGCCCCAGGTATCAATCTGCTATTGGCAGGTCCACATCTGCTCAGAATCTTACAGACTTGCGCCATTTATGCCTGCATTTGAAATGGCTCTGTCGTGCTCCCATGCATTGAATCAGTCCATCAAGATACATAACCTCCAGCTAGCCCTGACTCCAACACCACCCTGATTACTTCAGGCTGGTACTTTTATACATGACATGAGTGTTGGGTTTCCAGTCCAAAGCATTTGATGGGCTTAATTGGGGACAGGAATGGCTAAAAGAACTGGAAACCCCTTGATTCCCCTTAGCACAATGGGACTGACTGCCAAATCAAGCAGTGGTCTCTAAAAAAAATTGCATATAAACATGGTAAGCAATAGAATGATTAACCCTCAAAGTTATAAGTATTCAGAGGTCTCTCCCATTTAACTCCTTACTGAAACAGCATTTTTGTACCTTACACATTGGGGGCACCTCTGGTGACTGTATCATAGTGGCTGATCATAGAGTTCCGGAGGAAATTTATGATAGATTAACATTCTGGAACCATGCATTATATTTGATTACTACTACTAAGTACCATTATTATTATTATCATTTATTTGTTAGGCGCCACAAGGTTTCCGCAGCGCCGCACATAGTACAAACAGTAGACTATACAGGGTATAACAGTACAGAAGAATAAACAAAAAGTATCAATACTTCAGAGATTCCAGGCAGGCAGATGCAATAGACACGGAGCAGAAGAACGGGTAAGGAGACAGGAGGGAAGAGGGCCCTGCTCATTCGAGCTTACATCCTAAGGGAGGGTTGACAGACCAGGCACAAGAGGAGCCGGTTGAGGCAATGGGAGAGAGGGGAGAATGAGCGGAGGAGATAGGGGTTAAGTGGATGGGTGGTAGGCTTTGAGAAAGAGGTGAGTTTTGAGTGCACGTTTGAAGGAGCACAGAGTGGGAGAGAGGCGGATGGAGCGAGGGAGGTCATTCCAGTGAAGGGGGGCTGCGTGGGAAAAGTCCTGGATTCTGGAATGGGAAGAGGTGATCAGAGTGGAGGAGAGGCGACGGTCATTGGCCGAGCACAGGGAGCGGGAATGGAGAGGAGGTTAGAGATATAGGGGGCAGTAGAGTGGGAGAGAGCCTTGTAAGTGGTGGTGAGGAGTTTGAAAAGAATTCTGTAGGGGAAGGGGAGCCAGTGAAGGGCAAGGCAGAGAGGGGAGGCAGAGGAAGAGCGGCGTGAGAGGTAGATGAGTCTTGCGGCCGCGTTGAGTATAGAGCGGAGGGGGGAGAGACGAAAGTGGGGGAGGCCGGTGAGGAGGAGGTTGCAGTAATCCAGGCGGGAGATGATGAGTGCGTGTATGATGGTTTTGGTGGCCTCCTGAGAGAGAAAGGGACGGATGCGGGCGATGTTGCGTAGTTGGAAGCGACAGGCTTGGGCAAGGGAATGAATGTGGGGGACAAAAGAGAGAGTCAAGGGTGACACCCAAGCAGCGGAGTTGGGTGACAGAGGAGATGGTAGTGTTGTTAACGACAATGGAGAGGTCAGGGTGGGATGGGTGGTTGGGAGGAGGAAAGACAATGAGTTCAGTTTTGGAAATGTTGATTTTGAGAAAGCGCTCCGACATCCAGGAGGAGATGGCGGAGAGGCAGTCAGATACCTGAGCGAGGAGGGGGGGGGAAAGATCAGGTGAAGAGATGTAGAGTTGAATGTCGTCAGCATAAAGGTGATACTGAAGGCCAAAGGAGGAGATGAGAGCACCAAGGGAGGAAGTATAGAGGGAAAAGAGTAGAGGGCCAAGAACGGAGCCCTGCGGGACTCCTACTGCGAGAGGGTAGGGGGAGGAGGAAGAACCAGACGTGGATACAGAGAAGGAGCGGTTAGCGAGGCAAGAGGTGAACCAGGCGTGGACAGAACCAGAGAGGCCGAGAGAGAGAAGAGTTTGCAGCAGGAGGGGGTGGTCCACGGTGTCGAAGACTGCGGAGAGGTCAAGGAGGATGAGTAGGGAAAAGTGACCCTTGGATTTGGCCGATAGGAGATCATTAGTAACCTTGGCCAGGGCCGTTTCGGTAGAGTGGAGGGGGCGGTAGCCGGATTGGAGAGGGTCAAGGAGGGAATTGTCCGAGAGGTGCCTGGTTAGGCGGCTACAGACAACCCGCTCAAGTAATTTAGAGGCATAGGGGAGAAGAGAGATAGGGCGATAATTGGCAAGAGATGTGGGGTCGAGATTGGGTTTCTTGAGGATAGGAGAGATGAGAGCGTGTTTAAATGAGAAGGGTACTACCCCAGAGGAGAGTGATAGGTTGAAAAGGTGTGCGATGTAGGAGCAGGCAGTGGGAGAAAGAGAGCGAAGGAGGTGAGAGGGGATGGGATCGAGAGGGCAGGTAGAGGGTGGAGAGGACTGAATGAGAGTGAACTTCTTCACCTGTTGTAGGGCAGAAGGAGCACCAGAGTTGGGTGTTAATGGGAGGTGAAGCAAAGAGGGAGGCGGGAGAAGAGGAGGAGATGTTCAGTCTGATGGCCTCAATTTTGGAAGAGAAAAAGGTGGCAAAGTCAGAAGCGGAGAGGGAAGACGGGACAGAAGGGGGTGGGGGGGGAGAGTAGGGAGCTGAAGGTGGCAAAGAGGCGGCGGGGATTGGAGGACTGAGAGGAAATGAGGGACTTAAAGAAGGATTGTTTGGCAAGGGAGAGGGTGGAGCAGAAAGAAGAGAGGATGAATTTAAAGTGAAGGAAGTCGGCCAGGGAACGAGATTTCCTCCAGAGGCGTTCAGCAGTGCAAGAGCACTTTTGAAGGAAGCGGGTGAGTTTTGAGTGCCAGGGCTGGGGAATGATGCGGCATCTGCTGACGGTAGAGGCCGGGGCGACAGCGTCCAGGGCAGTAGTGAGGGAGAGATTGTAGAGAGAGGACGCCTGGTCAGGACAGACCAGGGAGGTAAGGGGTGATAGGAGAGTTTCAAGAGAGGAGGAGAAAGAGGTAGGGTCAATAGCGTCAAGGTTGCGCCTGGTGAGGGTCGCCTTGGGCGAGGCGGGAGCAGGTGAGGAGGACAGAGTGAAGGAGAGGAGATGGTGGTCAGAGAGTGGGAAGGGAGAGTTGGAGAAGTCAGAGAGATCACAGAGATGAGAGAAGACAAGGTCGAGGGAGTGACCAAGACAGTGGGTGGGGGAAGAGGTCCACTGAGTGAGGCCTAGGGAGGAGGAGAGGGCGAGAAATTTGATGGTGGCGGGGTCAGAACAGTTGTCAATAGGAATATTAAAGTCACCAAGTATGATGGAGGGAAGGTCGGAGGAAAGGTAGTGGGGGAGCCATGCAGCGAAGTTGTCAAGGAAAAGGGAGGTGGGGCCAGGGGGCCGGTAGATGACGGAGACACGGAGGTGGATGGGGGAGAAGAGCCGGATGGAGTGTACTTCAAAGGAAGAGAAGGAGAGGGAAGGTAAAGTAGGAATGACCCGAAAAGTGCAGTTAGGGGAAAGGAGGAGGCCCACACCACCTCCTGGACGCTCATCCGGTCTGGTGGAGTGGGTGAAGGAGAGGCCCCCGTAGGAGATGGCGGCAGGTGAGGCAGTATCGGAAGAAGTGAGCCAGGTTTCAGTGATGGCAAGAAGATTTAGAGAGTTGGAGATGAATAGGTCGTGAATGGATGCCAGTTTGTTACGGATGGACCTGGAGTTCCAGAGGGCACATGAGAAGGGGTGGGAGGGGAGAGTGGAGATGCTGATGAGATTGTCAAGGTTGATGGGGCAGCGAGAGATGGGCAAGAGAAGTGGGCTGGGGGAGAGGATGGGTATAGGAAAAGAGCGGGGCGGCATGGTGAGGGACAGGGATGGACGGGGTAAAAGAGAAGGTGCAAGGGTAATTAACTCAGAGGTGAGGGCACCAAGGGGAGACTGAGATGGACCAGAGCAGATAAGAGGCTTGATTATATTAAGGATTGACGGAACAATGTGAGACAAAGGCAGAGATAGGACTGTAAGGGACAAAGGAATGGAGCAAGAACAAAAGGCGGTCGCAGAAGAATAAAAATAAAATGGAGAGGTTAAAAATGCAAATAAAATACAATAATTAAGATAAAATAATATAAAATACAGTACAATACAATAAAATTGAATTGCAGAAAATAATAAGGTTAAACTAAGGATAAAATAGGCTAAGGTAAATTAGAAAAGAAAACACAAGGTGGTGAAAATGATGTTGGGCTGCAGAGAGCCAGTACCGGGTCCAGGGCAGGAAAGTCCAGGGAGACAAGAGTTCCGGGCAGGCGAGTCCAGGGTAGGTCAGATAGACGCCGGAGCAGAGTACGTGAACAGGTGAGACAGGAGACCGGAGGGCCACAAAGACAGGGCAGATCCAGGGACACTCAGCAGGGGGGGGGGGGGCGAACCTCAGTCGGAGCGGCGGGAGATCCTCAGTCGGAGCGGCGGGAGATCCTCAGTCGGAGGGGCGGGAGATCCTCAGCAGGAGACCCTCAGCAGGAGACCCTCAGCAGGAGACCCTCAGCAACAGCGCAGCAGGAGTCACGGAGGAGATCAGCCGGAAGAGAACAGCAGCAACAACAGTCGGTCTGGAGGAGCAGGAGCGAAGCAGTCACAGGAACTGGAGGAACAGCAGCGGCAAGACTGGAGACAACACAGCAGCCAAGATCCACTGGGCGGGAGCAGAGGTCATGGAGGCACAGACGGTGGGTCCAGATGGTGGCACAGACGGCAGGTCGAGACGGAGATGAACCCAACAAAGCAGTGCAGGAAGAGGAGCTGGAGTCGACAGCGTGGGCGCTAGGTGACGGCAGGAGGTCAGCATCAGGTAGAAGCACGAGGAGGCCAGAGAGTGAGGCAATCCACGTCCTGGCATGGAGTCTGCAGCAGTCGGCAGCCGGGGTTCAGCGGGAAATACCACGCTGGAGGGGGGTAGAGTTCACCGGTGGTTGAGCATGGTGGTGGTGGTGGAGGAGGCAGGCATCTCCGTGGTGAAATGCGGGGCCCAGAGGGGTTCCAAGCTGGGCTCCAACGGAGAGCAGGCAGGACACGTCTGTCCTGTTCAGAGGTCAGACAGCAATTTATAAGAAATGACGCATCCTCTGTTATAAATTAGATGGATATTAGAAGTCACCTAGGCTGCTCACAGACCTCCATACCCATATATAGAATATGTCTCGCAGCTTCCTCGATAGGGGGGTCCTGGATGGTCTTAACTTTATTAGCAGTGTACAGAGCACCAACATTTGTCACAATGAAGGTGACCAGCAGTGGACCCGGCCACATAGGGCAAATAGCGGTGTGACTCAGGGAAAGTACCATTAATGAAAAGGGAATGGATTTAATAAAATATTTACAGTAAAATGAGAGATGAAAAAATACCTGTGACAATATCACAGGGGTTCCGCGGCCAAGGTAAGCAAGGCAGGGGGCTACTTGGTAATCATTTTGGCTTAGGGGTGCCTTGTAGTAATTATGGAGACTCTAAGGGTGCCTCAAACTGAGAAAGTTTGGGATCCACTGGGGTAACCATCACCCATAAAATAAATGACAGTTGGTGCCTACATTTTCAGAATCATTTCAATTAATTTCAACAGATTCACATCAACCCTGAAAGCTCTAAACTTGTCTCTCTTGCTCCTAAACTCCATATTATTCTGCCCACCCATGGATGCCTAAAACAACTAATTGACTTGACTTAAGACATATTAGTAGCTACATTTCCATCTGACAAAATTAACCCTAGCGTGTGCGTGAAGGTATTATAGATAGTAAACTCTGGTGCTGGGACTGATGTGAGTAATTAAATATTCTCTATAAAGTACTGGGCTACATGTAGGCACAAAATAAATAACCATTAATAAATACATTGTACAAACACAATTATTAGCATTAAAGTAAGATTACACAATTACCACAAAGTATGTGCCTTATGAACAATCTACAACAATGAAATCTATTATCAGAAACCTCTCAGAAAAGGAATTGTCCAAATAATAGTTTTGATCACCACACTCAAAACAAATAATTGCATTGCTGTGTGTGGGGGAAAACCCCATCAACAATAACAAGATGAACATCTCAAGAAGATCAGTTAGATCGATTGGTATGTGTACACATTGTTTTAGAATGTGATTGATTAAAATCTTAGTCTGATTGTTACACATTTAAATCTGCTATCCTGCAGACTAGATAAAGACAACCCATGGTTCTCAGTTCCTGTGAAACTTCATGGCTAAATTTCCTGAGAGGAAAAGCTGGAATTTCTCATCTACAACAGCTGGAAAACAACAAGTTACCTAAACATGACACATAGCTCAAATAATGTCTGGGCCTATCTGTACATTATACATACAAGAGGCTGGTGAATGTGCCCAAGCTAACTTTCATGACTTCAAACTCCAGCTGTATCTCTCTCCAAAAGATGAGGTGTTCTTGCATCCCTCTATCTGCAGAGCTAGTGAGTGGGCATCGGCCCCGCTGTACATATCCAGATGTACATAGAAACGTCTTTGTACAGGTATATGGTCACTGCACGGTGTACCAGTGTATAGGTCTCTCCTCAGAGAAGTGCAGGGTGCCGAGATCTCACAATATAAAAGCAGCAGACAGAGGCGGCTCTCTAGGCCTCTGATCCCCACACCAGTACAACACACCTGGGATTACTTTATGCTATAAGGATGCTGGATTCCCTCCTCGCCATGTGAGCATTAGATTTACCTCTCCTCAGTCTTGCCTTTCTGTTTCTTGCCCATGGTGGCGATGTCTGGTTAGGATGCTCTCAGTCCGTTCTCTCACACCTCGCTGCATATGGTGGCCACAGACTGCTGCGTGCGGCTCTCTCCAACACATGCGCCTGACCCCGCTGTCTTTGGTGACGTCACAGGTCACTGCCCGTGCAGAGCCAATGGCGAACGGTAGCTGATCCCATGGGATGACGTCACGTCGTACTGAGTGAACACACTCCACGATAACCGTACGAGCGGCTCGCGGTATCAGTTGTATCCTCACCATGTTCTGGGACGGACGGTTAAAGCCAATGAGTGAATGATGAGATCCATGATAAAGGTGTACCAAGATGGTAGTTCGCACGTGTTAGATAGACAGACACACGCATTCTACCATTATGATGCATTTTTATTATTTATTTTATTTTGGTGTGAGATTTCATTGCACTGGTTCCTCACAGGAAAGATTACTGTACACATAAAATAAAGATTACCATTGGTGTCTTTAATGTAGACGTGAACAAAAGTGGCGGCGCATGCTACGTAAAGTGGGCGGGACGTCACTGTGGTAAGGGCGCCTGAGTGACGTCAGCCGGGCGCTTCCCCCCTCCTCAGTGATCGGTTGGTTGTCGTGACAGTGGCTGCTGTTGGTGGGAGTGGCCGGGAGACAGTGGGACCAGTAGCGGACAGCAGGTAATGTCGGGGGGATTGGGCCCTTGGTGGATCGAGGGTTGATGGGTGTCACTGGAAGGGCCCACCTGTATTACAGCAGCAGGCCGACTTGGAGACCAGCACAAGAGCCTGTGTCACCAAACCTCGCTACGCATTATCCCCCACCCTCCGCTCTGTCATGTCATCTGTCTCGTGAGGCCCAAAGTACCCTCCGTTATGCTGCATTTTCTATTGATGTGCCCGCTGTATATATAGATCCCAGAGATGGCTGTGTATAGATAAGATAGCTGCGTGATATATGGGCCCCGGGCCAACCACTTTGTGACATGAAAGGCACACAATATAATTACTTATCGTGTTCTGCGGATGGGGAGAGAGGTCTCCCTTATGACTATACTCTTATATCAAAGATGTCGAATTATGATGCGTCATTTTAAGAATAGTAATGCTAGTTATAGGGAAGATAAAGCAACCAGCAGGACGAGGTTAGAGGAGGGAGCAAGAAGGTGAGCTCATGAAAGTGAAATTTTTCATGAAAGTGCTATTCCTGAAAAATGGAACTGCTTCATAAGCAAGGTTATGTAAAACAATATAGTTATAGTATCTTCAATATTTTAGTATCCTAAGATGACATTTGTTACATAATTTTAAAGTGAAAGGCATTTGCTGTTTATAGTATCTTATGTAAAGTGACAATTAATATAATTGTATATATTGTATCCGGTATATTAATTAGGAAATAGTTGCTATAGTTAGGCCTTGTACATACTAGCATGATTTTGTTGTGTGTTAAATGGCATGCATTTTGCGAATAGCATTTTGACTTTGCTGTAATATTCCCCAATGCTTTTAACTTGCAGGAAACTCATTGAATGGAACAAGATGTGTTTTGCAAAATGCTACATATCCCAACACTAGTAAAAATGAACAAGAGTTTTGTTTTCAGTGCTGTTTACATGCCTTGTACTAGCATTAAACCTACTAGGAAAATGCAAGAAATTACACCAGTGCAAGGCATTAGGCCTCCCATAATTTTGAAATGAGAAAGCTAGCTCATCCTTGTGGCCTGATAGTTTTGTGAAACCATAACATATACCCTATAGTACATCTTGGTCTCCTGGTAAAACCGTTATCTAGGTCCTTGTTCCAACCAAGGTTAGGTACACACTACAGAAAAATTCTCCCAATGCAGCATCTTTAACGATTTTATAAACTAATAACATAAAGAAAAAAAAAAGTGCCGATTCATGTGTACACCCTATACATGTTTTACACTATTTACCTTCAAATCTGTGTTCTTCATCTTTCATAATCATTGGCTGAAAACACTGTAGTATGTACCCAGCTTAATTCTGTTACTGTGGTTCTACCAGAAAACTGACCCTAATCTCCAAGGACTGTTTCAGGTTTTAATGATTTATCACTGGAAATGTCCCTGTTATTCAACATAGGCCTACATTATAGTTTAAGTTCTCCTACTTATATTTTCCAAAATAATCACAATCTATTATCAGGGCTTATTAGTTAATGGCTATCAAGAAAGAGCATTTCAAGTTCAATCATTCATGGTGATTGTAATGCACCTGATTGCACTGTTGAGAGACATGCTTTGGTGCTCATGGCTAAGTGTCCCTGCAAAAGGTGTCTTATTTATTGGAATGTAAGCATTATAAGTTAGAGAAAAATATATATCGTCCTATTTGGGGAACACTGCGAAAAATAGGGGTATAGCTGGTGGTACCGGGAGTCAGGCACTTAAACAGTTACATCTGTGAGTGTAGCTCCAACCCTGCTATGCCCCTCCCACAGGAAGAGAACTCAGTTTTGTTTTAGTGCCCTTAGGAGTTGGGCATGGTTTCCAGGGCTCCTGCCCTGGATTTAGATATATTTTTTATTTTTTTTTCTTATTTATTTTATTTTATTTTATTTACAAATTTATCTTAGGGGGGGGGGGGGATGTGCTGGCTAGGGGGTGCTTCCCAAGGGATGGATAGACTGGGGTCTTCCTCCATCCTGGGTCCTTTGGCTGGGGTGAGTGACTTTAACGGCCATCTAGACTCCTCCCCCCTGCTTCCTGGAGCCAACGGACTTTTCAGCACCATTTTACCTCCCCTCCTCATCTGATGAGGTAAAATGGTGCTGCTATGGTGAAAGGTAACGGTGGCAAAGTAAGCCCAGCCGGTTCCCAGCAGCAACAGACAGTGTGGCATAGGCGGTCCATCCTGTCAAAATAGACCTAACCCATTTTCCTCACAATCGATATTTTACCTCTGGCCTCCCAACCTGTGGACTCCGATGCAGGGCTCTGCAAATAGTGATCCACAACCTGTCTGAGTCGTGGGTAATTATTCACGTTCCACCAGTAGAAAGAAGTTTGGGGTTTTACTCCAATCTCTTCCTTGTCCCGAAGCTGGACGGCTCTTTCAGACCAAACCTAAATTTAAAATCTCTCAATCTTCAGGTCAGAGTACTAAAGTTCAAAATGGAGTTTCTCAAGTCGATCATTGCGACCACGGAACAGGGAGAATTCTTAGCTTCCCTGAATATAGAGGAAGCGTATCTTCATGTTCCCATATGGCAGGGACATCAGCGTTTGCCATACAAGTCGACCTTTACCAATTCTGGGCTTTACCCTTTGACTTAGCCACCGCGCCAAGGGTATTCACCAAGGTAATGGCAGACATGGTGTCCAGTCTACGTTCTCAGGGTATCACAGTAATACCTTACTTAACGATCTTATCAACACTCCGTCTTGCGAAATTCTATCCCAGCATCTTCAAACAACCATATCCTTCTTGGAAGCTCATGGATGGATAATAAATGGACCAAAGTCCTTCCTAATACCAGCGCAAACAATATGCATTCTAGGCCTGAACTTCGATACCAGGTGTCAGAAGGTATTTCACCCGGAGGACAAGATTCACTCAATATAGAAAAGAATCAGGGAAATCTTGAAGAAAAGAGAAGTCTCTCTCCGAAGCTGTATGAAGCTGCTAGGCACAATGATTTCAGTATTTGAGTCAGTAACCTATACTCCGTTCCATTCAAGAGCTTTTCAGTGGGAACTACTGCGAAAACGGTCAAAGTTCCATTTACACCTGGGCAGACAGATGATCAGACTCTCCTCTCCTGTAAGACAGTCCCTTGCCTGGTGGCTTCTTCGGTCTCACCTCTCCAGAGGTTGATTCTGCCAAATATGGCAGTGGACAGTTGTCGCCACAGATGAGTCTGTCGGGATGGGGAGGGTTCACCTTAACTCAGATTTCAGGGTTTGTGGGACCCTCTAGAAACGTCTCTCCCCATCAATGTTCTGGACTAAGGGCCACCTACAGTGTGCTAGTCCGGGCACAGGTTTTTCTGCAGGTAAAACCAGTCAGAGTGCAATCGGACAATCCGACTGCAGTCGCCTACATAAACCATCAAGGCGGCACTCGCTTTGAGCCATGAAGGAAATCAACAGAATAACGCTCTTGGCAGAGCGACACATTCCTGTTATTTCAGCAATCTGCATTCCCAGCGTGGAAAACTGGGAAGCAGATTTTCTCAGCTGCAGCAAGGTTCATCTAGGAGAATGGTCTCTACATCAGGATGTGTTCGATCTCCGAGTTCAACTGTGGGGTTGTCCAGAGAGAGATCTCATGGCGTCACGCTCGAGCGCCAAAGTTTATCTTTTCTGCGCAAATTACAAGGATTCCGCAGCAGGATTCGTGGACGCCATGGTAATTCCATGGAAGTTTCACCTAGTCTATTTATTCCCTCCTCTTCCAATGCTCCCTAGGGTTCTCAAGAAGCTGAAGAGGGAACGAGTACCGGCCATATTGGTGGCCCCAGACTGGCCCCGTCAAGCTTGGTCCTCGGACCTTCTGAGAATGGCAATACAACCCTCATTCTGATTGCCTCTTCTTCCAGACCTACACACTCAAGGTCCTCTTCGATGCCACTCATTAGCTCGGTTGGCTTTGACGGTGTGGCTATTGAAACCATGATTTTGACAGCTAAAGGGTTTTCATCGGCGGTTGTGAAAACTATAATCAAAGCAAGAAAGCCATCTTCTGCAAAAAAATATTACAGAATCTGCAAGACTTATGTTCTTTGGTGTGAAACACCCTAATTTCACATGTCATGGTTTAACGTTTCCAAGTTACTAGCCTTTCTTCAGGCAGGTTTAGACAAAGGATTGCGTTCAGCCTCCTTGAAGTTGCAAGTTTACGCCCTGTCTATTTGCTTCCAGCACAAGTTGGCTCTTTTGCCTGAATTTCACACTTTCCTACAGGGAGCGGTTCACATACTTTCCCCGTTTGTACATCCGGCGGTACCATGGGATCTGAATCTGGTTCTTCAGACATTTTTCCAACAACCATTTGAACCTTTAGATTAGATGGACTTTTGGTACCTCACTTGGAAGGTGGCATTTCTGCTGGCTTGAATTGGGGGCTTTGTCTTGTGATTTCCCCCCCCCCCCCCCCCCCCTCCTTGTTTTCCATGGGTTTCGGGCAAGGGGTCCTTCCTTTGTTCCTAAAGATGTTTCTCGTTTTCACTTGAATCCAAAAATAGTAGTTCCTGCTTTCACTCCAAAGTCTAGGTCTTTAGATCAGTCCTTGCTATTGTTAGACGTGGTTAGGGCCCTTAAGTGTTACGTAGCCTGCACTGCGGGTTTGCGCAAAACCACCAATCTTTTTGTGTTGTATGATGCACACAGACGTGGTTGGCCTGCCTCAAAGGTGTCTTTAGCCCGTTGGATCACTTCCACCATTAAGTTGGCTTATATGAATGCAGCTAGGCCGGTGCCAGACCGTTTGTCTGCTCACTCAACCAGGGCACTATGTGCCTCTTGCGCGGCACGTCATGGAGCTTCAGCTGAACAGCTGTGCAGAGCAGCTACGTGGTCTTCTGTCCACACTTTTGTAAAATTATACAGACTACAGAGCTTTGCATCTCAGAATGGCCGTAAGGTTTTGCGTGCAGCCGTATCAGAGCAGTTCCTCCATTAGGGGAGGCTTTGGTATGTCCTCTGTTTCGCAGTGTCCCCCCAATAGGATGTAAGAGAAAATAGGATTTTTGTACTCGCCGTAAAATCCCTTTCTCGTAGTTCATTGGGGGAGACTGTGCGCCCACCCTTGCTCTGAAAGTTTTATGGGTTGACTATTTTGTGTTGTGCTGGTTGACATTCTTTGACCCTCCTTTGGGATTTGTTAGACATAAACTGAGTTCTCTTCCTGTGGAAGGGGCTTAGCAGGGGTGGAGCTACACCCACATATTTAACTGTTTAAGTGCTTGACTCCTGGGACCACCAGCTATACCCCTATGTTTCACAGTGTCCACCAATGGACTATGAGAAAGGGATTTTACAGTGAGTGCAAAAATTCTATTTTCTAAAGGATTAGCCGTCGTGTGAAATAGAGCAGGGAGTTCCAAATTGATTTACCATTTTGGGATAATGTTGTGTAGAAATTGAGCTTCATATATTGTCTGCAATGTAGTAATCATTGCTTTATAAGCAGAACTCAAAGGTGTGCAGGACAGTGGTGCTTGTGGTTATTTGTAAAGCTGGGTACACACCTATGCAATTATTGTGCAGATCACACGATTCCCTGCTGTTTGGTCAAATATTGCAAGAATGTGTACACTGCCACGATCATGTTTTATCATACCAAGGCACATCGCATCTGTTGACTTGCTTTTAGAAACTTAATAGAAATCCCAATCAACGACAGAAGGTCGGGCAAATATTGAAGTGTGTATGCACTTGCAACCAGCAGTGTAGGCAGGTCTCTAGAGTGTACAAAGACACAATCTTTTCAGCATATGGTTATGAGAGATGAAGAGCACAGATCTAATGATACATTGTATAGGTGTGTGCGCATGAATCGACATGGTCAGCAGGACTTTGACGTTGGTAAAATCGATACAGAAATCGCATGAAGTAACTTTCTATAGTGTGTACCCAGCTTCAGCAAGAAATAGTAGTAACAGTTGAAGATAGGATATACTCCAGATTTTTGGTGGGGGGGTCCAAGTGTTAAGTTGATAGATATATAATTTTGCTTTGTATGTGTATTGGGAATACCTTTTGTCTGTCAAAAATAAAAAATACCGTTTGCATTGTCTGTCACGTAAAACACATTTAACAGAAAATGTTGAACCCCCTTCCCTCCCCCCAGGCTTGTGAATTTTAAAAACAATGGCAGCTGACGCCTCTGTTGAGATGTTTTCTAAAGTCATGGAGAATCAGTTATTGCAGACTACCAAACTGATGGAGGAACAGCTGGACGCACAGCTGGAAAAGTTTGATAAGATGGATGATGATGAAATGGAAAATCTAAAACAAAAGCGACTAGAAGCTTTAAAGAAGGCTCAACAACAAAAACAGGTAATTTATGCATTTAATACACATTTAATTCTTTATCCTAAAACCTTTTGAAAGGGGGAAAAATGCAGATATACATCTACAGATAACACATCAGAAATGTTTTGCCATATGCAATGTATATTGCACATTCTCACCATGCACCTGTTGCCAGCTCCCAATAATTTAAAATCTTGTGTTTTCACCAAAATGTATGAGTGCGTAAAATGGAAAGAAAAAGTTCCCCTTTACCATTTGTCATAGAAAATGGTATCACTACCAATGAGTTGGATGCTTCCTTGTTGTCAGCTTTCAGTACATACTCTAAATTATTACATAAGGTCAGTGTCAGAGAAGACCTCAGTAGCTCTAATTTTAAATAATGCATAAGGAATTATGACGTAGAGGGGAAGGGCAGAATAGTTATTTTTTCTCAATAATATGCATTAATATCTGTGCATTGCTATTAAGATTTTACAAAGGCTGTACTATTATTGCTTTTTAAAACTGCATGACAGGTAAGAATTAGCAAAGTTTAGTAGTACAAAAGCATAGAAATTGATCAGCAGAAATTTTAAACCGCACGCACTACTACATCAAATAAATCCACTCCAGGTCACTCCCATTACCTTGCCCTCTTTATTGATTTTTTTTTTCTCCTAGTTTCGTCCAATTTTTGCACACCCCATCATGTTTTGCTGTTGTGTGAAAACCTTCTTTATCTGTCTGCTGCATGATTTAAGACTGGAGTGCTTTCAGGCAAGGGGAGGAGCAGAGATTTATTGTTGGTGGTGTCAACATTTTAGGGTTCTGTTCAGACCATCAGATGCAAGCCACTTTTTGTGCCTTCTTTATTAAGTTGTTTTATATGAGTACAAAATCATACAAAGATCTTTTCATCCATTATGACACATTGCTGTGGTTCTTAACGCCATTAAATTCTAATTTGCTATTAAAAAAAACCATTTAATTGATCACAGTACTTGTGGCATAATTTTAAATTGATTTGGATACATTTTTTTGAACCCAGGAATGGTTATCCAAAGGGCATGGTGAATATCGAGAAATACCCAGTGAGAGAGACTTCTTCCAAGAAGTGAAGGAAAGTAAAAATGTTGTCTGCCATTTTTACAAAGACTCTACTTTCAGGTATTGTAAAAAATTTACTGCGGTTCCCCATTATTATATGAACTACTGTATATTAGAATGTGAATGAAGGTTATTGTTCATCACAAATATAAAAACCTTCAAGGAGACTATAAAAAGAACTTTCTCTATTTTTCACTCCTGTATTTAAATATGAACTATAAGGAATAGTGATGATACTTTTTATTGCATTTTACATATTTATAGGGAGGGGGGCAATTCAATTGTCTGAGTACTCGTGAAAGTAACGTGACCTGTGCATTACCGTTACTATGATAATAGTATGCATTATTACCATTAGTACGGTAACTTCAGCGCTAACTTTTGCTTGCAGCTCTGAGAGTTGTGAACACAAATCTGTTAAAATTACCGTACAAACGGTAATAGTGCGCAGGCTTCATTACTTTAACGAGTAACGTGGCCAAATGAGTTCATCCCATAATGTCACTTTAAAGTTGTAGTTCTAACCACTCTGGAGTTCAGGTTGCTAAACTATTGCAACACTTTTTTTTGCTTGAGCAGATGTAAGATCCTGGACAAACATTTGGCTTTGCTGGCCAAGAAGCATGTTGAAACAAAGTTCCTGAAACTGAGTGTTGAGAAAGCGCCTTTCTTAAGTGAAAGACTCCGCATAAAAGTCATCCCAACTCTCGCATTAGTGAAAGATGGAAAGACAAAAGATTACGTGGTTGGTTTTACTGACTTGGGCAATACAGATGAATTTACCACCGAGACTTTGGAGTGGAGACTTGGCTGTGCAGATGTCATTAAATACAGGTAATAATGATTTGAATATTTAATTTGTTTGGCTTACTGCAAATGTAATTTCCCTTTTGTGATTTCACTATTTGTATTAGCCATTGAATATTTTGCATGATCAGGGTGCAAAAAGTCTGGTCACCCAAGTGCTGAGACTTAGAGAAGGGATAACAGGGCTGGCAGCTGCCACCAGCATTCTGACAATGTTTGACATGGGATGCACTAGGACTTAATCGCTGCAATAGTTTTGTCCACAGAACAGGGCACCAATATTGCTTTCCTTTCAGGTATGTGCAAAACTGTATTACAAGTATATTCACTCTATGGGCACACAGCACCACCAGGAACTATAACAGAATCTAGATTAGTGAATGGCAACATGAAGTACCTGGAGGGCAACAGTAGAAAGGAGGGAGAGCACCCCCTCTTACTCCAGGTGTGCTATGTGACCTCTCTGCACTGTGCAGAAGAGGTCGTGTGATGCATAGTTGACTGCCATCATTCTAATAAGATTTCGAGGAGCCCGTTGGTGGTGCCGCAAGCGAAGGTTCGGGGGTGGTCCGATAGTTGCACACTGCTGCTCTAGGTACATACAAGAACAAGCTGCAAGAAAACAAACTCCTCTTGAGAGGAAATACCTATTTGATACATTTTTGGTAACCAGAAAAGCCTGCAGGTAATGAAGATTTACGATATGAATTTCTTTTCTGTGTTTAAACTTATGTCGAAAGTAAATGCATGTCCATACCATATCTTCTGGAGGCCATTTACAAAGTCTCTTGGATGCGGGTGGGTGGAGGAATTAGGAAGCGGAGGGATGAGGTGTTTTATGTGTTGGCAAGTCATTTAGATTATTGTCAACTCCTGTGTCTGACTCATTTTACTTTACGTTTCAAGAAGTGCATTTTTTAAAAAATAAATATGGGACTGCCATGCTAATTTCCTAGTGAATATTATGTTTCAATTTGTTTGTTTTTCAATCACATTAGTTACTGGTCTCTTTGGTTTTGTCCAGTAGTGTCATAGTCAACAATAGTAATTGTATATGTGGTTCTAAATAATACACATGGGTAATTTCTCCAGGAAATATACATCAGTTCAGTATTGAACTGGCAATTGTAACAGTTACGCAACTTTTAAACAAAGCATACTGTATCTTGTATGTATCTGAGGAGGGGTTAACATTGAGGGAGGGATGAGTTATTTTATGCTGGCTCCTAAGTTTTTCAGTTTCATGGCCACACCTGTTACAAGTTAAAATTTCTCTGCAACAGAAGGCTGGAAATGGTGTAGTAGCTATGGGTATAATTTCTGTGTTCAGTGAATGTGCTCATTGAAACAATCTAATGTTATTATCGATAGTAGTAATATGATCTTCCAGTGATGATTTTTTTTATTTTTATTTTTTGACTGTTGCTTATCTTTTTTTTTTTTTTTTTTTTTTTAAGTGGTAATTTAATGGATCCCCCATTCCAAAGTCAGAAGAATTCTGGCACTAAATTCAAGAAATTGGAAAAGAAGACGATACGAGGAAAGACTTATGATTCGGACTCTGATGATTAGATATGCACCTCAATAACCCATTATCTGACATAGCGTGATTTCTGGAATAGGCTCCAAGATGAGTGGTCATAGATAATCATCCATTCTGTGGGGTCTAATAGACATTCTTGCTTTCTAGCACTTGGCAATGTTTTGGAAATACAATCCTTCAAATGCAAGTCTTTTCTGAATTGAAAAAAAAAAAAAGTTTTATACTCGTGTTTCAAATATTTATGTACAACAAAGCTCAAATACAGAGTAAGAATCCTATCCATGGTTTACAGATTCTGTATCTTTAAGATATGGAGAAGACATTTGAAGAATGGGCAATTTCTCTTTTTAATTTATTACATTAATAACAATTATACATTAACTAAATTGTGCATTTTTGAAGGCACTTAAATAGTGGCCTGCACCACAGTAGAATGTGTTTGCAAACAATAATTGTCGATATCCTCACCATGTTACAGCTTGCATTAAATTTATTCTAAGGGTGACATATGGGGTCTTAATATGATTATCAATATCACAATGCAATCCATTTTCATATTTAAGGTGTTTTGTTTTTTTTATTGCAGATTTGAAATAAAGTTTTGAAACTGAGAAATTAAAATTGTCCTTGTGGGACTTATTTTTTTTACTACTTCACAACACAAGTATAGGCATTATAAAAACTTCCATGCAAAAAAAAAACCAATAGTCAATTTTAACAAACAGATTTGTTTCTTTATTTTCCTATTTAAGATGGGGTGAGGGTAGAGAGATAAATGGAGTCAGGTACACAACAAGGTAAAACCTCAAAGTAATCTAACAATAAATTATAAACAAATATTTAAAGGACCTCTAATGGTTCTAAAACATTTCCAAAACAGATTAGTTTACACAACAGAATTTATATCCTGGATGATAATTAAGGGGTCCAGGAGACATCTTCAAGCATGCTCATTTGGTTATCTGTGTGTCAAAACGGAGCCAACTTGCATCTATCCATATTAATGCTCATTTAGACCCAGAAATGTGAGACCTGGTCAAAAGTTTCAGCAATCTTTAGAAATTTTTTCACTTTTTAATACAAATAAGTCATTGTGAATTGCATATAAGTAATTGTTAACCAAATATCAAGTAGTCATTTTGTTGAGGGCCGGCACAAACTAATGTCAGGTGCCATTTTTCTGAAGCCCAGTTTTTAAATAGATTTATAACTAATCTCTGAGTGCTGTTTGTAATCCGCACATTTTTGTGAAGCCTAATTTCTCTTTCATCCATCTGGGGGGCACTGCTTAACCATGGGTTGAGTAGGGTAAGGAGGAGTTTGTCACCTACATAGTTAATTTCCAAGCTGCTGACAGACCCCTCCCCCTGCCAACCCGAAATAGAAGGTGCCCACTGTTTTGGAATTTTTATAATAAACGTGTTTTTTTATTAGAGACAGACGGGTGTGCTGTGTTGTAACAGAGCACACATCGGGAGAAGCTGCTGTCAGCAGGGAGCTGAACAGCTCCCACTGTCGGCTGAAGAGACAGTCTGCGAGAGCTTCTCACAGTGTGACAAGCGGTTAATGCAAACCTGCAGTTACAGGATACCGGCGCTGGTAATCCTGTCAGCCTCGGGGGGGACATGTTGGAAGGTATCAAGTCCCCACCTCAGCAAAGGAGGAGGGGGAACTTGGTCCTCCGGGTCCCGGAGAGCAGGAGGTTATGGAGGCTGCTTATTGCGGCAATTTCTGCTTATAGGAATAGAAGCAGAAATCGGTGGGACTGCTGAGGATGTTGGAAGGATATAGGCATTAAAAATAGCTGCAGAAGGGGGCGGTTGAAAAGTGGAACCTCCCCTTGCTTGCAGGGCGACTTGGAACGTTCCATTGGCGACAAGAATCGTCTGGGAAAGGAATAGTCAGCCATTGTTGGGATACAGAGCTACTTACAGGCTTCTCCCTGGCTAAGTACATCATTTATGTTATATAATCTCTGACTAGATAGGGAAGCATTGAACATTTGCTGGGCACATATTGTATGTGAGGGCATGGTAATTATTTAAAGACTAGCTCTCATATACTTCAGAAATACTATCTTTTGACATCCTCATAGATTAGTTAGTATTTTCTGTATAAACTTGTGTGGTTGTGCCTGTCCTTTTGCTGTATGGTAGCTTTCTTTGCTGGGTAAAATGTCTGAGAAAGGTAAAGCAACACGTGCCAAATTTTATACATGTTCAAAGTGTAACACTAAATTAACAAGTGAACACCAGGACCCAGGGGCGCTTTGTAATGACTGCGCAAGGCCTTCAGTGGCAGTGCATTCAAGTGTTAGCACCATTCCTGTAACGGGCTCCAGCGTGGTCGGCTGTCCTGATGCAGAGGGTTAGTACTGTGGTAAAACTGCTTTCCAAGCCAGCTGAGATTCCAGTGGTAGCGGCGGCACTTCCTTCTACTTCTGGAACGGTAGCCTCTCTTAGTTCAGGCGTATCTTCGGAGATGTCCGGCTCTTTGACCTCAGCATTAGGACAGTCTCCTCTGTTATCTCGGGTATCGGCCCCTTCAGGGGAGCCTGCCTGGTCTGCATCTTTGGTAAAGGTTTTAGATTGGTTAAACCATATGTTAGAGAATCCTAGACATTTACCTAAGAATAAGAGACATAGATCAGCAAATCCGCTTTATCTCTTGTCTTCCTCTGAGGAGGAAGGTGAATTGTTAGAGGACTCTGATCATTAGTGGAATCAGAGGAGAGTTCTAGATATTGGGGTATGGACGATCTGGTTAAAGCAGTTCGTCAGACCTTGGGTTTTGTAGATGGGGAAGAGACTAGGGGCTAGATTTACAAAGCTGCGGGTTTGAAAAAGTGGGGATGTTGCCTATAGCAACCAATCAGATTCTAGCTTTCATTTATTTAGTACTTTCTACAAAATGACAGCTAGAATCTGATTGGTTGCTATAGGCAACATCCCCACTTTTTCAAATCCGCAGCTTAGTAAATCTAGCCCTAGGTCTCTGGGCCGGTCTCTTTTTAAGGTTTCAAGACAGGCGATTCGTTTTCCTCCTGCAGAATTGAGAGAGATTGCAGCGGCTTCCTGGAAACAGCCAGACAGAAAGTTTGCTATGCCTAAAAGGTATGGGTCATTATATTCTCTGCAGGAGGAGATTATGGCTCGCTGGGAACAGGTACCTACGGTAGATACTCCAGTGGCGAGATTAGTCCACCAGACTACATTGCCGGTCCCAGGGGCAGCTTCTTTACAGGATCCCACTGATCGTAAGTTGGAAACTTTTCTAAAGTCGGTCTTTACAGCTGCTGATACAAATTTTAGATCCGCAGTTTTATCGGCTTGGGTTGCCAGGGCAATGTAAATGTGGGCTGGGCAGTTGGCATCTGCTCTGCAGGATTCGGAGATGCTTCCCTTGGCTATGCACTTGAAGGAAGCCGCAGGGTACGTGTATGAAGCGGCCCAGAATTCAACATCCATTTCTTCTATTTCGGCTACAGCTGTAGCGGCTTGGAGAACAATATGGTTCAGGTCTTGGGATCTGGATGTGGAATCTAAGATCGTTAGAATCCCTTCCTTACGCTAGTGGAGTGTTGTTTGGTCCAGAATTGGACTCCATGATTTCGCAGCAACCGGAGGAAAGAGTACCTTTTTCGTTTGCAAATACTTCAAAGTCTAGGACTCCGAGTTTTAGTTCCTACCAGACAGCCCTTTTCGAGGGGGCATGTCTGGCAGAGGTCAGACGGTTAGATAAAGATCTTCTGGAGGTAGGAGACAATCTCTTCGGGGAAGATCATCATCATCATCCTCTTCTGGGACGGTCCTCCAAGCATCCAGATAAACCGGCAGCATGACGCCCACCCACCTCTGCTGGAGGCGGGGGGGACGTCTGCTGCTGTTCAGAGATCAGTGGGCAGGGTCATGAGGAGACAGATGGATTCAGGGAATCATAACGAGGTTACATGATCGATTTGGTAGGACCAGCTCCTCATAGGTTTTTTGCAACCGGTTTGCTCCGACATCCACACAAGACAGGCAATACTCCATTGTGTCGATTTGCTTCTTTCACATGGAGTTATTGTAGAGGTTCCGGAGGATCAAAGTGGGCAAGGGTTTTACTCCAACCTCTTTTTGGTCCAAAAGCAGGATGGCTCATTCAGGCCAGTTTTGAACCTCAAGCAGTTAAATCTTCACCTGCGGGTAGTTTCTTTTTGGATGGAATCTCTGAGATCAGTCATCAATGGTCTGGAGGCGGGGCAGTTCATGACGTTGATTAGACATAAAGGACGCATACCTCCATGTTCCAATCTGGAAGGGGCATCAGCCTCTTCTCAGATTCACGATGGGATCTAATCACTATCAGTTCAGGGCTCTTCCATTGGGGCTTGCAACAGCCCCAAGGGTGTTTACAAAGGTAATGGCGGCTTTTCTTCATGCCAGAGGGGTGCAAATATTGCCCTATCTGGACGATTTGTTAATAAAAGCTGCGTCAGCGCAATTATTGGAACATCATCTTCAATTTACCATTCAGGTTCTGGAGAGACATGGTTGGATCCTGAACTGCCCGAAGTCACAGTTGATACCTTGTCAAAAGATGTAATTCCTGGGACCAATCATGGACACGGCGTGTCAGAAAGTTTTTCTTCCAGAGGACAAGATAAGGTCCCTGCAAGAGGTGACTAACAGGGTTCTGTCCTGCAGGAGGCGGTCAGTCCTTCTATGCTTGAAACTGTTAGGAAAGATGGTGGCGTCTTTCGAGAGTCCACTCTTTGTGTTTTCAGTAGGACATGTTGAAGAAATGGACGGGGTCCCATCTGAAGTTAGATCGTCAGCTGGTATTGTTATCCCCGGAGGCGAGACAGTGTCTCAGATGGTGGCTTGTGAGAGACAATCTGATGGTAAGCGGGTCCTTTGCTCCGTGGTCTTGGATCTTAGTATCCACAGACGCCAGTCTCAGAGCGTGGGGGGCAGTGGCCCTTCAAATGAAGCTACAGGGTCTGTGGTCAGTGCAGGAGTCTGCTCTTCACATAAATGTTCTAGAATTGATGGCCATATTGAAAGTATTAGAAGCAGCACAGCGTGTTTTGCAGGCAATGCCGATTCCCATTCAGTCTGACAAGGCCACGGCACTGTCGTACATAAACAAGCAAGGAGGCACCAGGAGTGCAGGAGCAATGAAAGTGACATTTCAGATTTTAGCCTGGGCCGAAAAATACGTGCCTGAGCTGTCGGCAGTATTTATTACAGGAATTCAGAACTGGCAGGCGACTATCTAAGCTGGCACGAAGTTCTGCAGGGAGAATGGGCTCTTCATCCGGAAGTTTTTCAGTTGGTAGACAGGTGGGAACTTCCGGAATCGAGATCTGATGGCGTTGCGCCTCAACAGTAAGGTTCCAGAATTTTGCGCAAGGGCAAGAGATCCACTGGCAGTGGATGTGTTCACAATGCCATGAGACTTCAGGTTAGGTTACCTGTTTCCTCCAATATCAATGATTCACAGGGTCCTTCGGAGAGTCAAGCAGGGAGGTTAGCCAGTTATTCTGGTGGCTCCAGCTTGGCCACGAAGAGTCTGGTTTCCAGAAATTCTTCTTATAGCAGTAGGTCCGGGTCTTCGGTTACCTCTTAAGAAAGATCTACTAATTCAGGGACCATTCTTGCATCAGGATATTAACGGCATGGCTTTTGAAGCCAGTCTGGAGAAATCCAGAGGGTTCTCATCGAGGGTAATTGAAACTCTCATCAAAGCTAGGAAGCCAGTTTCGGCTCGAATTTACCATCGTATCTGGCGTACATATATAAAATGCTGTTTGAATAAGGTTTGCAATTCAAAGTAGTTTCATCTTGTTAGATTTCTTGCTTTTCTACAACAGGACTTGGACGGGAGGTCTTCGATTAGGACCTTTAAGGTTCAGGTGTCAGCTCTGTTTGTGTATTTTCACAGATGTTTGACGGAGATTCCAGATGTTAAGACTTTCTTACAGGGAGTTCTTCATATCCAACCTCCCTATGTTTCATCAACGGCTCCTTGGGGTCTTATTTTGGTTCTGAATATGCTGCAGAAGCCTCCGTTCGAACCATTACAGTCAGCAAAGTTACGTTTCTTAACTTGGAAGGTGGTTTTCCTACTTGCTATTGCCTCAGCTCGGAGGGTGTCTGAGCTGGGGGATTTGTTTTGTAGTCAACTTTATCTGGCCTTTCATGACGATAGAGCCGTTCTAAGGACAGTTCCATCATTTCTTCCTAAGGTGGTGTCTGGTTTTCCTAGTTTTCCTGGATAGTTGTTCCTGTGTTCACAAAGGATCATCAGGGATTCGGAACAGGGAACATGAGATTTTTTGGATGTGGTCAGGGCTCTAAGAATTTTATGTTAAGAGAACTGAAAAGATTCGTAGGACAGAATCTTTATCCTGTTTGATTTTTCTAGACGGGGTTGGCCAGTGTCTAAACAATCTATTGCTAGGTGGCTTACCCTGACTATTAAGCAAGCATATGTCAGTGCTAACTGTCCTGTGCAGAGCGTATTGTTGCCCATTCTTCCCGTTCTTGGGCTGCAAGAAATGGGGCCTCAGCGGATCAGTTATGCAGAGCAGCCACCTGGTTCTCTCGGTCCATACTGGCACAAAATTTTACCAATTCAATCTCTTTGCGTCATCTGACGCCTCATTTGGCCGTAGTGCTCTACGTGCTGGACTGTTAGAGCTGTCCCACCCTTCAAGGGGACTGCTTTCGTAGGTCCCCATGGTTAAGCAGTGTCCCCCAGATGGATGAAAGAGAAAAGAGGATTTATACTTGCGATAAATCTGTTCCCTCCCTTCTGCTTTCTTCTGTGTGTTCTTGGTTGATTGGCCTATTTTCCTGGGGCTTTTTAATCAAACAGTTCCTGAGGGGGTTGGCAGGGGGAGGGTAGCTTGGAAATTAACTATGTAGGTACAAAACTCCTCCTTATCCTACTCAACCCCATGGTTTAGCAGTGTCCCCCAGATGGAATCAGAGAAACCGCTTCATTAGCAAGAACTAAGACTGAAGGATTGTGGTACAGTGCCGCACAGCCACATATGGAACGACCATGGAAGCCCATTTTCTTAAGAGTACATCTCATAAAGGGGCAGGAAACTCTGTTTCAGCATCTAAATACACCACCAGAGCAGGGGTCAAATATTTATTGTCATAAATAGTTCTATTACATGTGCATTTGTTCTTTAATTTGTGCCAATCTTGTCCACCTCTCCTTCATAAAACCATTTCTGTAACCACTAGAGTCTTGGCTGCTTTAGATGAAAGCAATTTATTGAACTGGCCCTTGAGTGCTAAGAGTTTAATATATACATTTAGGAGACTTCTGATGGCAGGTAGTTAGATCTTTAATGTGAATTTTGAGATCTTTGACCAATTTTGCGAAATTTTTCTTTTCATATGAAGACAAGCTGATAAGTTGCCTTATGAGCTTCCCATCTAACTGTAGGGGAGGTTTTAGCTAGGGCATTTGTGACTATCATGTATAAATAACTTATTGTAGATATTTATTTATTTTTTTTTAAAATTTTTATTTTGAAACCGCAGAGACAAAAAAGGTAACATACTTAACAGTTGTGCCATCAACAAATGACAGATAGTACAGAAATAGAAGACCCAGATTGGCACATATAAAATTTTGACCCTAGTGATAATTAGAAAGCAGTGCTGAAGTAAAAGATAGGGTAGTCTATTAAGTATTAAAACTTGAAAACATTTATGGTAAAGCGGTGGTTTTGTTTTTTTTTTGTTTTTGGGGAGAGGAGGGGGGGGGATTGAGGGAGCAAGGGGGGGAGGGAAAGCATAGGGTTAGGTTATACAAATCAAACAGTACCCGGAACAGGAGATTTTTGCCACTTGAACCAAGGTGTCCTAACTTCCCGGAATTTAGGAACAGTGTCATTTAGTAGAGCAGAGATATGTTCCATAGAGGAAATGAACCATATACGGTTAAGTAGCTCTGTTTTAGAAGGAGCGGACGGTTGTTTCCATGCTCTTGCAATAAGTAGCTTGGAAGCCTGGTAGATATGGGCGATTAAGCAGTTTTCGGCCTTGCTAATATCAGGAATAGGTTGGTTTAGCAACACCTGGGCCGGTACTTTAGTGACTCTGATTCCAGTTACCTTACGTGTAATAGCCATAGTTAGATTCCAGAAAGCTTGGACAACCGGGCATTCCCACCAAATGTGCAAGAAACTTCCCTTAGCTCCACATAAACGCCAACAACGGTCAGAAGCAGATGGGTACATGCGGTGTAGTTTTTCTGGGTCTAGGTACCAGCGCGAGTAAATTTTAAAGCAATTTTCTTGAATGCCTGCGTTTATGGAGATCTTTGCAGTTCTTGCCCGAATGATAGACCACTCCTCGCTGTCCAGTGTTATCCCCAGGTCTTGTTGCCAGGCCTCCTCGTGAGGTTCGGGAGTTTGGTCCAGAGGGGATATGAGCATGCGGTACAAAATTGAAATGTTACCCCTGCGTCCCGCCGAATGTATACAATGTCGCTCAAATGGGGTTCTTTTACGCAATTGGGTGGCTCTGGCCTGTGACTGTATAAAGTTCCGGATTTGTATATATTGGAAATGAGCCGATAGTGGCGGATGGCATTTATTCTGGATTACTTCGTATGAGGCAGGTGCGGTTTCCCCCACGATATGGAGGAAACGTTCCATTTTATGTCTTTTCCACCAGTCGGCCATCGCTTCTGACCTACCCGGCTGGAAAAGTGGGTGAGTCCAGATAGGTGTCAAAGGGGACGGGTAAGGTGCCAGGCTGTGTTTTTTGTTGGCCAGATCCCAGGAATTTAGTGTAAAAGATATGGAGGGGCAAGAGTATGCTGAGGCAGGTCTACTAGCTCTGGGAAGCCATGGTAGATGATGCACAGGGGCGACTGGTGACAAAGCATTTTCAATGTCCACCCACCTCTTCAGGCCTGGGTTGAGGTGCCAGGAAATGATAAAACTTAACTGAGTAGCAAGAAAGTATTCATGTATTAGCGGGAGGCCAAGTCCTCCAGCCTCTTTGGGCTTAGCCAACATGGTCCTCCTCAATCTAGGTTTCTTTCCTTGCCATATAAACCTGTTGCAGGTTGATTGGAGTGTTGTTAGGGTTTTGCGAGGGATTGGTACTGGGAGAGTTTGGAATAAGTAAAGTAGGCGGGGAAGGATGTTCATCTTAATTACCTGAATTCTGCCTATCCAAGAGATGTACATGGGCTCCCATTTAGATAAGTCTCGTTGGATATTGGTTAGTAGAGGTACATAGTTTGAGTTGTAAAGGCCAGAAAAGTGTTTAGTGATATTTATCCCCAAATATCTGATTGATTGAGGCCGCCATTGAAATGTAAAAGACTGTTGGAGAGCTTCTCTAGTAGTACGGGAAATATGAAGTGGTAATGCCTCAGACTTAGAGTCATTGGTTTTGTAGCCCGATAGCTTACCAAAATGTTCTAGTTCTAGCATTAAATTTGGAAGCGAAACCAACGGGTTTGTCAACGTTAGTAGTACATCGTCGGCAAAGAGGGAGATTTTATATTGTTCTAAACCCAGGGTGATACCAGTTATGTCAGGATTGCGGCGTATTTTGGCTGCTAGAGGTTCAATGCATAGAGCAAACAGTAGGGGGGACAGCGGGCAGCCTTGTCTCGTTCCATTGTGTAGTTGGAAATGACTGGACACCTGGCCGTTAGTCACAACCCGTGAGGTGGGATTAGAGTATAATGCCGAAATGGCTTGTAGAAAATGTCCTCGGAAGCCAAAAGCCTCTAACGCGGAGAACATGAAGGGCCAGGAAACCCTGTCGAATGCTTTCTCCGCATCCAAAGCCAAAAGTAGCGAGGGGAGTTTGTTTGAATTGACATGGTGGATTAAATCAATTACTCTGCGAGTGTTATCCGGGGCCTGTCTATTAGGAATAAATCCCACCTGGTCTGGGTCTATGAGGTCGGCCAAGACTCCATTCATTCTGTTAGCTAGAATTTTGGCGAAGAGTTTCACGTCAGTGTTGAGGAGGGAAATAGGGCGATAATTTGCACAAGCGGTGTGGTCTTTTCCCGGTTTAGGTAGAACTATGATATTGGACGAGGTTGAGTCAGGGTGAAAAGTATCCCCCCGTAATATCGCATTAAATAGAGTAGATAGTTTGGGAAGTAGTTTGGGGGCAAATGTTTTGTAATAGGCCATAATGAAGCCGTCTGGTCCTGGTGCTTTAGAGGGTTTCTGCGAGCTGAGGGCACATTTAACCTCTTCTTCGGTTATTTCCGCAGACAGTTCCGTCGCTTTGGACGTACTTAAAGATGGAAGGTGACATGAACGTAAGTAATTAACTAAGTCAGGATTACTTAAGTTGGTCTCCCCCTGATTTGGAAGGTTGTACAAGGCTTCGTAAAAGGAACGAAAAGTTTTATTGATGACCCGTGGGTCATGTGACAGGTTGCCCTTTGAATCACGGATGCCGCTAATTGTTTGAGAGGCTCTTTTGGCTTTAAGACTATTTGCCAACAATGAGTCTGCTTTGTTACCTTTTTCGTAGAACCTCTGTCCCACCCATCGGAGGCTTTTTTCTGTCTTTTCAGCTATAAGGTGGCTAAGCTCCCCTCGTGCTTTAGTTAATTGGGTTAACAACTGGGCGGATTGTGTTTGTTTATGCTGTGTTTCGAGAGCGAGGATCTGCGAAGACAGTAATTCAATCTGGGCCAACCGTTGTTTTTTGCGGGTTGCTGCAAATTTGATAATCTCCCCCCGGATAACTGCTTTGTGTGCCTGCCATGTGGTGGGAAAGCTTACATCCTCAGTGGTATTAATCTCAAAATATTCATCCAACTTATCATTCAAAAGGTTCTGAAACTGAGGGAGCCTAAGAAGGGCTCCATTCAGCTTCCATGTTGCCCCCACTCCTCCGGTGGACGCGAAATCAAAAGTAGCCTTGGTTGCCCAGTGGTCAGACCAGGGGTTGGAAAGAATATCTGCTGAGATCAATGACGACATAAGATGTGGGCAGCAAAGAATCATATCTATTCTCGAGTATGAATTATGGGGGTGAGAGTAAAATGTATAATCTCTTGCAGAGGGGAATGTGGCCCGCCAAGAATCAAACAGACCCGCCTCTACAATGTGTTTGTTTAAGGATTTAGAACCAGGTGTATGTGCCCGCGAAAGTGGCCCGGTTGAGCGATCTAGAGTTTGGGAAAGAATTGTGTTAAAGTCACCTCCCAGTAGCACCCGACCCAAGCGGTGGGAGTGCAGTTCCCGAAAAGTGGTGTGAAAGAAGTTAGAGTGACCCGTGTTCGGGGCATAAATTGTCATTAAAGTTATCGGGATAGGCCCAATCTTACCTAATATGATGAGGTAGCGACCCTCTGCATCCGCAATGGTCTTGGACACCACCAGGGGAACTGACTTATGTATCATAATTGCAACCCCATGGCGTTTGGAGGTGTAGTTTGCGTAATAGACCGTGGGGTACTTCTTAGAGGACAGCGAGGAGTGGTGATCCTTCTTAAAATGAGTTTCCTGCAAGTATACAATATCGGCATGACATTTGTTAATATAGGAGTGCAGATATGACCTCTTTTGAGGGGTATTCAGTCCCTTTACATTCATAGATAAAACAGTAAGAGGCATTTTTGTAGCAAAAAATTCGGTACAGAGTAATATGAATAAGGTGGTAGCTTCAGTTGAGTATACCTAGGGAGTGGGTCAGGGTGGGGGGGGAGGGAAGAAAGGTAAAGGAATTTAAGGGGCGGGGGGGGATAGGGGGAAGCAGTCAGAGGTTCCCTGGTGTGGGAAGTCTGCTACTTGTTAGGAGCCCCAAGGGGGGAAGGCTCGAGTTCGGAACTAGTAACCGCTCTCAAGGCGGACGCAAAAGTGCTATTTATTAATTCGTACTGACTATAGCGGTTCCTTTGTGTTGTGGGGGAATGGAACTGGCCTTAGGTGGCTGCCACCGTCCAGAGCATTTAAATATAAGATAAAAAGGAAGAATAACAATGTGACTGTTAGGGTCAAGTAGGTATAAATATAAAAACACTGCAAACTCAACAACAGTTACCTTATTCAAGAAAGAAAAGAAAAATTATGCTCGCCCTCTGGAATGAAAGATGCCCAGCAGACACTGCTGATCCTACAGCTATATTGGGGAGTTTCTCCGGGTAGAGTAGGGAGGGAATGACACCACCCCCTCCAAGCCCCCGGACTCCCTTACTGCCAGCAGGGAATTCCAAACCAGGGTGCGTGGGCAAAAGACATCCTGTGCGAATACAAAAACATTAGAATGTATTGATTCCTTTGTAGGAAGCTTACTGACTATGCATTATATTTTAACACTGGAGCAAAAGAAGATAAGGTAGATATGTGCCTCTTGGGGCACTACCTGAGGGCAGTTATTCTAGGAAAGAAAGACATGTTAACACATAATTTTTAACATCAATTAGGTATGCTGTGAATTTGAGGTCTCATTCTCAGGAGCTGGACCTGCAGGGGCACGGATTTGAAGTTGTCGTAGGAAATGGCGGCCCTCTTCCAAAGATCTGATGGACACTGAACGGCCCTCCGACAGCACCACCAAGCGAAAGGGGAATCCCCAACGGTATTTGTAACCTTGGTCCCTTAGAGCGACTGTGATTTCTTTAAGATCCCTCCTCTTAGCGACCGTAGATGGAGCTAAGTCCTGAAAAATTTGTAACTTGGAGCCTTCAAAGAAGATGAAGTTTGAGTTCCTGGCACTCATTGTGATCTTTTCCTTAATCTTAAAAGAAAGAAACTTCAAGATGACATCTCTGGGAGGGGATGAGTCTTTAGGTTTGGGTCGAAGGGCTCTGTGAGCCCTCTCTATCTGAATCTGGGACTCAGAGATGGAGGGAACCAGGTGGATAAAGAGGCGGGTTAAATAGGGTTCCAATAAATGAGCATCAATTTCCTCGGGGATATGCCGAATACGGAGATTGTTTCTTCTCTCCCTGTTTTCAAAGTCCTCGTTCTTGTCTCGAAGGAATTCAAGCTCCCTGCTGAGGTATTCCAAGTCTTGGTTGGTTTCATTGTGGAAGGTCTTACATTGTGTTTGGGACTGTTCTAAGGTAGTGGTTCGCTGGTTCAGGTCTGAGATATCTTTTTTCAGTTCCCCCACTGTCTTCTGGAATTCAGCTGTAAGAGATTGTTTAAGATCTACCAGGAGGGAGCGGATGTCTGAAATGTCTTTCCTTGTTGCCGGAGCATCTTCCACTTCCATGTCCTCTTCCCGCGATGACCCATTTCTCGGGGAGCCGGCCGTAGTTGGTTTGTCTTGTCTTGTAGATATTTATTTTAATTAGATGTGCAGTGCACCTCTGTATATCATTACTATATGGACTTTTTGGCAGTTTTTTAAATATTGCATTGTCCATTTTGTTGGGGCATTGAGGTCATTAACACTTAAAGATAAAAGTGTCAGGGTCATGGCAGTTTTCTGGGGAGGGAATACTGCTTATTTTCCAAGAAATATGGAGAGAGCACAAAGAAACCGATTCAGATGGGAATGTGGGAGTTAGCAGGGTAAAGAGGGAGGGGAAAGAAGACAACCTGACTGGCAGGGATTGTCTTCTGAAATAAAGCAGTACTTAGCGGTAAATGGCAGATGGTGGTAAGGCACTAACAACAACTGGGTGAGGGGGGATTTCAGACAATAACCAATGGTAAGGTAGATAAGTATGTAGTATGGACTATAGCTGTAAAACATAGAAACAAATGAAGATATCAACACAATATATTGCTGAGCACCAGGCAATTAGCAAGTACAGATGGTGTGAGCTGATCACTTACAGTCAGCTCTGGTAAGTCCTAATGAGTTTGAGTTAACTGAGTCTCAGCTTGTGGGGAATCCAACCCCAATGATAAACCAGTATCTATGTTTGTGGAGTCTCAAGTGCTCTCTCTCTCTCTCGAGGCAATAAATCCAGGTTATCGATTGAACTCTGACAGGAAAGCAAATTCTTAAAGATAATACATGAAAAATACAAGTAAAGTCAAGTTCGAGCAACATTGTACAGCTAAAATTAAGCCAACAAAAAGCCTTTTGATAATATGGTAGTATATCAGTTCTTGGAGAGGAGAGACTTCACTAAACGGTGAATTGTTGCGAAATAAACAATGTGGTCTCACCGCAAAGTGGGAAATGTTAAAGCAACAACAATAGGTGTCACTCACCGGACTTCTAGACCTAGAGTTGGGCCAGTTGTCCCTCTGCCGGTGCCTGTGCTGCGCCGCGGCTGACCACCATCTTGACTGTGCTTCTGCGCATGTGCAGATCAGAAGGGCTCTTTATAACCTTTCCTTTATTGGTATTGGCTATCCATTAGCCCTTTCCCTATTTAAGGCATCCCTGACCCCTCCTTAATTGTCTGATCTTGATTCTCACTTTCTCGTGTCAGCTGTGTACTCCGTTCATGTGGCTGCCGTTGCTCTGCGTTCCAGCTTCATTGCACTGGTCTCTGACTGCTTCTCACCTGTTGGCCGGATACTGCTTAGCCACATCCGTGGTAAACCTGCCTCCCGTTGTATGCTGTAGTGACCGCTGCTTCTCACCTGTTGGCTGGATACTGCTTAGCCACATCCGTGGTAAACCTGCCTCCCGTTGTATGCTGTAGTGACCGCTGCTTCTCACCTGTTGGCCGGATACTTCTTAGCCACATCCGTGGTAAACCTGCCTCCCGTTGTATGCTGTAGTGACCGCTGCTTCTCACCTGTTGGCTGGATACTGCTTAGCCACATCCGTGGTAAACCTGCCTCCCGTTGTATGCTGTAGTGACCGCTGCATCTCACCTGTTGGCCGGATACTTCTCAGCCACATCCGTGGTAAACCTGCCTCCCGCTGTATGCTGTAGTGACCGCTGCATCTCACCTGTTGGCCGGATACTTCTCAGCCACATCCGTGGTAAACCTGCCTCCCGTTGTATGCTGTAGTGACCGCTGCTTCTCACCTGTTGGCCGGATACTTCTTAGCCACATCCGTGGTAAACCTGCCTCCCGCTGTATGCTGTAGTGACCGCTGCTTCTCACCTGTGGGCCGGATACTGCTTGTTTCCTGCTGTGGGCTGTAGTGACTGTTACCTCGTATCTGTTGGCCATCTATCATTCTATCAGTATTTATCAACCTCTGACCGATTGCCATAATAGTATTATATTTCTTTCATTGGATCCTCTCGCTTTAATCTCATTGTGATAATAGTACCTTTTTTTGCTTATCCTATAGGTTATGTCTCATTATTTTCCCTGGCCGGACAAGTGTTGTTACCACCATCATGTATATATACGCTGTGGTAATTAGCGCCATCATATATATCTCTGTTTGCGTGTTATCTTAATTGGTTTTTTTGATATAGGCTGCTCATACCCACGTAATAATAATAATTTTTTTTACATATTGACAATGTGGAAATCAACAAATAGAATGAATGTCAGAAATGACTTTTGTCAAAAGATATTTGATGATAATGTAGAGAACATCGAGACAAATAATGATCTTGACCAACTGTTTTGGGATATAGAAAAACTATTAATTAAAGAAACGAAGGCATGGTGGGACATAAAATGTTTACAATCCTATTTAGAAGTAAATAGAATTCCCCGGGGCCTTAGACTTAATAAAACACCCACCTTTGGACAAGATAATCATACCTTTATTAAAGAATGGGATGGTATATTACATGATTGCTCAGTAAAACTGATAAAGTTAATTATACTTGAAAAGACAAATATCTTCAAAGAGGTTGAGAAAGAGCTGGAAGTTAAAGAAACCCTCCTACAACCACTAAAAGAAGATGTGAACTTTAAAGCCAATGAGGTTGTGTTGAATAAAAAATTAGATAGGATTGAAACAGAGGTTATAAAAATTAAGGAACGAAAATTTCAGAGGGACAAAAGAGATTATCTACAGGAAAATGTGAAAAAATGGTCAAAACCTAAGGTCAATTCTAAATTTGGAAATAGGGATTTTTCCCAGAGGGACCCCATGGCTACCAATAAATGGAGGAAGGTCCCAATGAGAAGAGAACCTACTCAATCCAGTCCAAAGATGAATTTTGAACCTATACTTAGGAATAGATTTTCTACTCTGTCCGTTTCAGATAGTGACACGGATGATTTTTTATCTCCGGGTCCGTCGAAACGAGAGAGAGCATTACATCACAAGGCCCATTTCAAGGAGAGTACAAGGGTAGCCTCCCCTTTAAAAAGGAGATATACCGATGACGAGGAAAACGAGGGGGAATCCAAAACTCACAAAAGAAGATTCCTTTAAAATCAATTGATACCTTGAAAACTAAGGGAATTTTTAATCTTTCCCAACATGAATTATCTAGATCAGAAGTCTCAGTACTGAATAAAGGGCTTTCTTTCGCTCCCACAAAATATCCTAATAAATTTCAGATGTATGTAGACGTACATAAATTTGTACGTAAATTGACACTTAAAAGGCATTTTGCAAAGAAGGATACAGCTTGTATCCAAAATTTTGAATCGTCATCTAAATCTGGTTTAAAGTTAACATCTAAATTTTATCCCATAGAGTCAAAAAGTAATCACATACACGTTTTTCAGGATCTGGTCATCCAAGACCTATGCCATTCAGAAATAAAGACTAAGTCTAAAGGTAATTTGACCACACATGAGAAAATAGCATTAAAGGAACTACAATCAAATAACAGTATTGTTATAAAACAGGCTGATAAGGGAGGGGGCATAGTTATTCTTGATCGTTTGGATTACGTGATGGAAGCCAATAGACTCTTGGGGGACCAAACAGCGTATGTACGTTTGGAACGAGATCCCACCCAGGATTTTGTTACTGGATTACGGGAGCTATTATCAAAAGGCCTTTATACAAACATCTTAAATAAAGATGAATTCCAGTTTTTGTATACATCCAGCCCTACTATTCCCACCTTTTATTATCTCCCTAAAATACATAAGGATTTAAAACAACCGCCGGGGAGACCGATAATATCGGGTATTGACTCCTTAACATGCAACTCATCAAAATATGTGGATTTCTTTTTAAAGAAATATGTAGGTACTCTTGAGTCATATTTGAAGGACACTAATAGTGTCCTTCAGATACTACAAAATTTTGTTTGGGATGCTTCCTCTTTTTACTGGGTCACGATTGATGTACAATCCCTTTATACTTCTATACAACATGAGAAGGGGATTGAGTCATGTAGAGAATTTTTAGATCAGGATGGTTCCATTACAGTAGAACATAAGAACTTCATCTGTGATTTAATTCGCTATATTCTTTCAAATAATTATTTCTGTTTCCTGGATAACTTTTATCTCCAAATTTGGGGGACGGCGATGGGAACTACCTTCGCACCTAGTTTTGCCAATTTACATATGGGTAGTTGGGAGGCAAAGTACATTTACCATCATAATCCCTTTCTAGAAAAAATTAAATTATACAAACGATACATTGATGATGTATTGTTAGTTTGGAATGGTACCTGTGAGGAATTTGAGCAATTTATGCAGTATATTGGCAATAACGAATACAATCTTAAGTTTACTGCCAACATTGATAAAATACAGGTTGAATATCTGGACCTAATTCTAACATCAAGTGATACGAAAGTAATTACCAAAAACTTTATAAAAAAGGTGGATACTAATAGTTATTTACACTATAAAAGTTGCCACCAAAAGAAATGGAAAGATAACATCCCGTTTTCTCAGTTTAATAGAATAAAGAGAAACTGTAGTCAGAATGTGGATTTTGAGGAACAACTTGATGTGTATTTGGACCGTTTTAAAGAAAGGGGATATCCACATCAATTATTAAATGAGGCTACTGATAAAATTAGGAATAGGGATCGGATTGATACACTACAATATACAGTGAAATGTGACAAAAAGGATATGGTACCGTTTATTACAGAATTTAATAGTGGTGAGAGATTGGTTAAATCAACATTGAACAAACATTGGGGGATATTATTAAGAGACCCAATATTATCGAAGATTCTCCCAGAGAAACCTACCTTGATATTCCGTAAAAATCAGAATGTGAAGGATTTGATTGCTCCGAGTCTGCTTTTGAATCATAACCTGATAAAAAAGCCTTCGGGTTTATTAACTAATATTGTAGGTTCAGTGAGGTGTACTCACTGCAATGTTTGTAAGTATATGAATACAACTAAAACCTTTTTCTATAATCACGATAATAGTAGACAATTTAATGTCAAACAACGGATAGATTGTTTAACAACATCAGTCATTTATATGCTAGAATGTTCATGTAATCTTAAATATGTGGGCAAAACCAAACGCCCACTTAAATTGCGCATTCAGGAACATATCCGTAATATTAAAAACGGAGTACAGAGTCACTCTGTATCTAGACATTTTCTATATAAACATAGTAGTGATCCTAAATATCTGAAGTTTATGGCCCTAGAAAAGGTATCATTAAACTCAAGGGGAGGTGATCTACAACGTAAACTTTCCCAACGGGAAATGTTTTGGATTTTTCAATTAGGCACCCTGATACCCAATGGTTTAAATGAGAACTATGAGATAGCCCCCTTTTTATAAACATTAATTGTTTTCTTAATAATGCTGTATGTTTTCATTGATACTGTATGTTCATAAATGTACTTTTTTATATATAGTTGGTATGTATATGTTTGGAATCCAACTATAGTTCTGTGACACATCTTAAATTGTTTTATGTCTTATATATATTGCACTTCATGCACCTTTATATGGAGCAATAATCACCTTCTTATGGAAGGTTTTGTTTAAATTAATAATACATATCACTTGGTTATACATCACCTTAACATCATTAGTATTATCGCCCCATTTTTGTCATATACTATACTAAAGTGTACATGTCTCAAAGATTTGGTACTTATAGCACTATTGGTACTCCATATATACTATATGGGAGGCACCATACTAATTTCACTTACAGAGTATAGAGTTATCACATCAGATAATCTAGTCACTATGAGGCTGGATATATGGATTTTTTTAGGTAGGTTACATCTTTTTCTAATGTCTTAAATATCGTTGTATGCTTGTTGTACTTATTTTTCTCCGGTATACGGAGTGTCTGTTTTGTTCTTTTTCAATAAAGTTATTGTCGCGCATGCGCGGAGACTGGCGGCCTCTGCGCAAGCGCCAAGATGGCGCGGCCGTTTACTATATAAACGGCACTATGGATGTGTTATGTTACATGCTGTTGCTCCTGAGGAAGTCCCGGTGCACCGGGACGAAACGCGCTGAGCGGTGACATTTACCAGCGCTTCTGTGGTTACCTCATGTGAGTCACTATTGCGCTATTCAATTTTAAATAAATTGATTATATTTTTACATTGCATTTTTTCTGTTCAATCTTGTTCATTTCCGCTACTGGATGGGGTTGTGACAGAGGAATGGCTTGATCTTTTACATGGTCCAAGGGAATTCATGGTCCTTTGACTATCTGGTACGCAGTTTTTATTTACCTAGGGCTGTATGTTGCACCTGTGTGCTTCACCTTTGGGTCTGCTACTTATTTTTACACTCTGTCTCCTGGTGGAGGATTATCTCTGGGTTCTGGTGCAGTTTTATACATAACAATACTGCACTATGTTATTTTTTGTTTTTCTACATTGTCGTTATGTCTGATGGAGATTGAGAGGGACTACCTCTGAAGAGGAAACCTCCATATGATCTATACTTCTTGAATACATCCTTACGGTACGCAGATATTACATTTTCCCAACACCATATTTGTGATAATACACATTGGGGCGCCCTACTTGTTTTTTCTGTTGCAATATATATATATATATCTATCTCTACGCTCTCCTAAGTATCTTCATATTGCTACTATTGTCTACTATATAGTTAGCTGTATACCGTTGCTCTGCTGCACTCTGTTGAGGACCGCGACCTGCGCAGTGATGCTGCGAAACACAAACCCTCTTGCGGGGGTCCCTGGAGAAGACCAGTTACTGCGTTAGACTCCGCGCCTCGATAGTAGTGACAACAACTGGCAGAGCATTGGGTCAAGAACGCTAGTGACCGTGACAATAGATTAATAAACAGTTGTTAAAAGCTCACAAATGTGAAGAAGAAATTAGGGGAGTCTCTGCAGGTCACACAATTGATCAGGTCTGTGTAGGCATGAACCCCCTGTAGCAGGACCGTAATGAGAAAAGACAACAAGTGCCCGAGCAAGTCAGGCATTTTGGTAATTAATTAGTGCAAACAACAAACAATAGATAGAGGAACTGTGTGGTCCTTCAGCTACCGGACCAACTTGCTTTTGGGGCAGTGGGTCTGAAAAGTGTCCAGTGGAGTTGCAAAAGGTGAGGTGAGACCAAGTGTAAAAAGAAGGGGCAGACCTTGTTCCAATGCTTTGTCTTATGGGGCAGCACAGTGGTGTAGTGGTTAGCACTTCTGCCTTGCAGCACTGGGGTCATGAGTTCAATTCCCAACCATGGCCTTATCTGTGAGGAGTTTGTATGTTCTCCCTGTGTTTGCGTGGGTTTTCTCCGGGTACTCCGGTTTCCTCCCACACTCCAAAAACATACTAGTAGGTTAATTGGCTGCTAACAAATTGACGTGTGTGTGTGTGTGTGTGTGTGTGTTAGGGAATTTAGACTGTAAGCCCCAATGGGGCAGGGACGGATGTGAATGAGTTCTCTGTACAGCGCTGCGGAATTAGTGGCGCTATATAAATAAATGGTGATGATGATATGACCGACCCTAGTGTATTACTAAAAGATGCAAAGGAAAGCCTCCACCTTTTTTTTTAAGCTCAAAACGTTTTTGCTGTATGGTTGAAGTCCTTTCATCTCTGAAATGTTGAAGGGGTAAGGCATTGAAATATCTTAAAATCTGATCCGTCAAATGTGATTGAAGGTATATTCCAGACAGCTGAGGGGAGTTGTTCTTTTATATCGATAATAGTGAAAGCAAAACAATTTCATACCTTGAAGGGCGGATTAGGGTGAACAGTTGTATGAGCTCTGTCCCGTTGTACGTTCTCCGTTGAAGCCTATGATAGACAATGACAAAATACTTCTTCCAAGTATTTGGGGAGAGACTCCGTGTCCACTGATTCAGGGATGTTCCCTATGCATATGTTTTTACACTGTGACCTATTTTCTATATATTTCCATTGTTCTTTAAGTGATTCCAGTTCTGTATAGATTTCTGTAAGCTTGGATTTCATAAATTCTTGGAAGCGACATATCTTATCAACTTTTTGTTTGAGCCCTGCAGTTCTGGAACTCAGTGCTGCATTTTATTGTGTAAATTCAGCAGTGAGTATTTTCTTCTGGTGTAACTATTTTTACTTCAAATTCAATAGTAGATCTAATAATAACTCTTTAATTTCGATGATACAGTGGTAGGTTCAAAATAGCCAATCTCGTCTAGGTCTGAGTAAGAGTGGTGAGGAGGGATCTTCTTGTCGTCGAGACATGGTGTTCTGAGTAATGCACAAGCCTGTATATATAGCGCCGGTCTTGTCACATAAAGAAGACAAGTAAATTAAATGTAAAAAAGTCTCTACAGGGAGTTGCCTCTAAACCAGGAATCCCATAATGTTACAGTGATATAGATTATCATTTCAAAAGTACAAAGTGTGTTCTGAATTTTTACCAGCAGATGGAAATATTGAGACACATTCAGAGTTATAGTAGTGTGTAGTTTGTTTCTATTCCCTGCACAGCAGAAATAGGGCAATATCACAGATCAAAGTGGCTGTGAAGCGTCAAAGTGAACACAGTGAAATACTTGCAACAAAGAAAATTGTTTGAGAGGTGAGTTGTTCTAACAAAGAAAATGGTTCATAGATAGATGGAGTGCGACTCAGGAAACCTTTTGCAGTGAGAGGCACTTTCATGTAAATGCGGGTGACAGAAAATCATAAGGGGTACCCACAAATAGCTAATGAGTCATATATTTTGCAACATCCACTGAGGGGAATTAGGTTGTGAGCCAGTGTACAGTACAGTACAGTAGAGATGTGCGCTGACCCTCGTGTTTCGGTTTTGAAACCAGTGTCGGTCCTAATCCAACTTTGTGATTCGAACAAACATGAAAGGTTTTGGTTTTTAATCTGAATTTAATTGCAATTATGAAAAATAGGTAAAATAATGTAATTTTGAGCTGTTTTTGCTCCTATATTGCTTTTTATAGCATTAACATTAATTTCCAGACATTTCTAGTCTATTTTCTAATGATCCCTTCACAACGGTCCAAATTTTCACCAATGTTGGTCAAAGAATGCAGCAAGCTGTCTTAATGAAGGAATTTGTAACTTTCTCATCATTGCATTTGCTTTCTCTGATTCAGTTAAAAAAATAATAAACTGGACATTGTTGATATATCCCTTTCATTGCATCCACACTTCCTTTGCATGTTCAGACTTAGTACTGTAATTGAATAAATAAATACCTACAGGGACACCCATGTAAATTTGGCAAAAAGTAACAGTTTTTATTTAAACAAAAATGGTGGCGATGAGAGCAATGCAAGTCAGCTAACAACTAATAGCAAAACCAAACAGTGGAAGGTTGGATTGTTATTACACCACTGGTCTCAGGTTATAATCCTGTACGATGTTACGGCTTCCTAGTAACTATCATAAGCTTTAAGAACTAGCAGGAGAGGTCTTCACCTATAGCAGCCGCCTTTCCCGTAGAGTTTGACACACTCGCAGGTACTTGGATGCCCACAGGGCTTAACTTAACGGGGCAATGATTTTTCCACCCTCCCTTCCACATAAATGTTTATGAGTCCCCTAGTTTAATTCAGGAGGGCAGCTTTACAGCATAGATCATATAAGACCGCTATTAAATTGACGTGTGTGTGTGTGTGTGTGTATTTAGACCATAAGTTCCAATGGGGGCAGGGACTGATGTGAGTGAGTTCTCTGTACCTCGCTGCTGAATTAGTGGCACTATATAAATAGCTGCTGCTGATTATGATATAAGGTAAACAAGGTAGGAAAGCCCTGCTCTTGGCTGCCGATGAATGCTCTGGCAATGTGTTGTGTACCTAATCGTTGAATTTTTGTAGTATGGTTGCATGCCACCTTCATCTATTTATTTTCCAAAATGTCTAACTCTATTCATTTATACCACTGTCCATCCAATTCCTGTTAATTTGAGTACAGCTAACCGCCGCGGCTGCCTGTCACTAGCCGGGACGCAGCGGCAGTATGAGGTGTCAAGGTTGTCCTGGCGTCAGAGTGAGTACACCCCTTCTTGGGGACCATCTCTGCTGCAAGTCTCAGGCAGTTCCCTTTATTTGGACGAAGCTTACCCGGAGCAATGATTTTTCCGCCCTCCCTCACACAAAAATATGTATGATTCACCTGGTTTGTTTCAGCAGGGCAGCAATATGGCACAGATTTACCTTCCTCCAAGGACAATGCCATCTTTACTTGCATCGTGCCTTTCATCATCTTTTAAATGTCTGCTAATGCCGCTGTCCATAGTTGTCCACGGTTGTTTTAATGAAGGATTTTGTAAATCTGCCACAAGTGCATTTGCTTTCTCCAATTCAATTCTAAAAGTAATTCTTCATGCTTTACAGTTCTCTAACTCCATCACATAGTATAAATCATCATCCATCATATCTCCATCTATACATGTATTCTTTGCCAGGTCCAAAATCTGTTTTGTTAATTTCTCTGAATGTGGAATTTCAATTGCATTGTCAAGACATGTTTTGCATAACCAAATCTGCATCAATGTAAGTATTATACATATTTGCATGTTTGGGAAGTGTGACTATTGGCCTATCTGAACAGTCTCTTGTACATATTTGTTACGTGTCACTAATAGAACATATAAATATAATTTATATACATTCCATATTTATATACATGGGTCTTGGGGACCACCTCCGCTGCAAGTCTTGGGCAGTCCCCTTTACCCCGGGGTTGGATGAAGCTTACCCCGGGGGAATTATTTTTCCTCCCTCTCTCCCCATAAATATATATACGAGTCAACTGGTCAGAAGGGCAGCATTAAGGCACAGAACATATAAGTAAAACAAGGTATTGAAAGCCCTGCTCTTGGCAACAGATGAATACTCTGGCAATGTATTGTGTGTCTAATCTTTGAATTTTTGTAGTATGGGTGCAGGACTCCTTCGTCTCTCAGCATCCTCATTATTTATATAGCGGCAAGGTATTGAAAGCCATGCTCTTGTAAACCGATGAATACTCTGGCAATATACTGTGTGCCTAATCTTTGAATTTTTGGAGTGTAGTACGAATTTACGATAAATTAGTAAGGATTGCAGCGCTACAGCCCAAGCTGTCTAGATAATGTCATACCAAATATTAAAAACAAAACAAAAATCACGAATGAACTAGTAAATAAATTTATTACATAAAAAGCACAATCACATATATAGATAGCCTATTGATGCTGTATCAACACTGGTTAAGGAAGAAAGTAAATAGATCTGGGTCACCGTGCACTGTGACCCCAAAAAAATGTATTAGTAGATAAAAAATCAAAATCAAAAATATAAATGTAAAAAATATATGTAAAAAAACGTTGCTCATGAGATATGGCAGACCACAGCGCTACTTGATGAAATAGTATAAACAGCTGTTTTAGTGTAGCTGAAATTGTGGTATGCACAATAAAACTGAATAATCCGAGAGCTGTTCTAATGACTTCTTCGTAAAAACAGTGCTGATAATCATATAGATTGATGATAAACACTGGAGAAGTGTCCCACTGCAATAGAGAGTGACGTCTTGGTGGCAATATATAGCTCTAACTGAGCATAGATGTGTATAGACAGAGAGCTCCAATAGCCGTCATGCTTAGTATGTCCAAAAATAACACTCCATACCCCCGGTATACGACAATCCAACCGTTGATAAATAGATTTGTATCTACTCACTGACTCTGTCTGTGTAGTGATGAGCCGCTCTGATCTCCCCTCCAAATGGAACTGCGGCAGAGAAGTGTCTGTCCGGACCGCAGACAATATCACTAGCGGTGGAATGACTGCTTGAGCGGGTCCGTAGCTGACACAACACTTCAAGCACACTGATGTCTATGGAGCCAGAGACTCGAGTATGTGCGGACGGTAAGCTGTGTATCCAACTTCACGTTTCCGTGCTTCTCAGCTGATGCTGTTTAACACCGCACACATTGTATGGCAATTGAGATCCAGCTGAACATCGGGGGTAGGGAGAAGGGAAAAAAGCTAAAAAACAAACACTCTTGCAGTGGCCCCGATCAAAATGGGGAATATGTCTCCATGTGTAGGCATATAAAACCGGCAGTAGAAATCTGCAATTGGCAGTAGTTATAAGCAAAAATAGGACAATATAAAGAGAATCTAAAACTAAAGCTTAGTACCCCTAACAGTTACAGTTTGATCTTATTATTATTAGTGAATTTATTTTGCTCCCACTCTTACCTATATGCAGGGTCGGATTAACCCGAGGTCTAACTGGGCTATAGCCCAGGGGCCTCGGGCATCCAGGGGGCCCTTCAAAGTCCGCAGCAGCATTATTGATCGGTCCGGGGGCGGGGGCGCCCCTAGCCCGATCAATGCTGCTGAGCACTGTCAGTCCAGTCCTCCGTCCCCGGTGCTCAGTACTCTGCTTACTGAGGAGATCTCGCGAGTGAACTCTCGCGAGATCTCCTCAGTAAGGAGCTTACAGCGCGCCTGGGACGGAGGACTACAGTGGCAGGTAAGCCCTTAGGGGGGGGCACTCACGGGGGACGGCGGGCGGCTCACAATGGGGGCCTCACAGGGGAATGGAGGCGCCCTTAGCCCAGGGGCCTCCATTCCCTTAATCCGGCCCTGCCTATATGTCGTATTCAGCTATGGTCATGATGTGTATATAGCAGGAGAGAGTGCAGGACACTGTCTTTCCTCTGACTAACAACGATATGACTGATCTGGACAATCGTATCTTCAAGGTTCTCCCTGGCTGTTTCTACCTCAATGTCACGTGATACATGTACTGCACTATACTACAGAGTGCTATCACACATAGCACATAATACTGAGGCAGGACATACCAGGAAGCAACTTGGAGGTGTCTAAAGGTTGTTAGGCAGGGGAGAGCCACAAGGTTGGTTGTGGTAGAGGGAGAAAATTTATTACCCATTAAACAAATAAACTGTTGAAAGTATAGTCCCTTTAACAGGAAATGCTAACTCTAAAACATAAAATAGTTTAAATACAGCCTTGCCTTTTATTCTTCAGTATTTATACACTGTCAGCATATTTCGCAGCACAATAACACACACAGTATACAATACTGTGCAAAAGTTTTAAGCACGTGTGGAAAAAGTTCTGCAAAGTAAGAATGCTTTCAAAAATAGACGTGTTAACAGTTTATTTTTATCAATTAACAAAATGCAAAGTGAATGAACAGAAGAGAAATCTAAATCAAAACAATATTTGGTGTGACCAGCATCATTCATAAACCTCGGTTTACTAGTTTGGGTGTTCGTCAGTCGTATCTATAACTATGTCCCAGTCTAAATTTGTATACAATTGCTCAATCACACCCTTACTGTACATTGCTTACGTTAGAACACTTCCTCCCTCCCCCGCCACGCAGGTCTGAATAGCCGCAGTTGTCTATGTTCACTTTCTGAGCATGCGCAGTGGAAAAAGATACGCTACGCAAAGGGGACTATGTCTCACTCTGAATCAAGCCCATTATGATAACCAAAACTATTAATGATATTGCAGCTATGTTCCACAAATCTTTTTTTCAGACATTGAGTGGTTCGGCCAACATACTGCATATTGCAGCCACATTGTAAAAGGTACAACGCATACTTCATAGAGCAATTGATAAAGATTTTAATGTTAAAAGTATTTCCTGTAATTATTCTCAGATACTTGATTTACTGAGCAGAACGATTAGCCTTTAATGACAGGGCCATCTCTTCCATTGGGCACAATGGGCAGGTGCCCGGGGGCCCTGCGGGCAAGGGGGCCCGTCCGAGACAGCGCTGAAAAAAAAAAAACCCTGCAAAAAAAAAAAAAAAAGAGAAGAAAATACTTACATTGCGGTCACGTCAGCTGGCGATCCGGTTCCCTCCCTGGTCCCCTCTTCCGTGCCGTGCTCGCAGTGAATGTTGGGCGGGATGTCACGCCCTACATTCACTGCAAGCACAGCATGGAGGAGAGTGAGAACAGAGAGACTCAGCGCGGAAAAAAGAAGGGGATCGGACTTAAGGTAAGTTAAGGGTGCCCCTATATATATGTAAAAAAAAGTGAATATATATATATATATATATATATATATATATATATATATATCACTTTCATATTTATTTTTAGGGGCCCCGGTGCACTGCATTGCCCGGGAGCCCATAATGTAGTTAAAGTGGCCCTGTTTAATGATACCAGTTATTTGCATCTGGATGGGACTTTAATATTAATTTTCATTGCAGACTGTTTTGTAATTACCAGTGGAGGCATATTGATATATATGAAATGTGCATGGAGGTAATTTTATTATTTTGTAGACATGTATTTTTAGCAATGTATGTTTTAAATAGCTTATGAATAAAAATGAAATACAATATTTGTTTGGTATTTAAGTATATTTTTGTTCTAAAATACAACTACTCTATAGCGCTAATCACTTGTTTTTTTGTACCCCACCCTCTTTCGGCTTGAGGAGGTAGCCAGACCCCGGAGCAGGCCTCCTGGAAGTATCTTGGGTAGGAGATTTAAATCTCCCAGCCCAGACTCAGTGATGCCAGGGGTGAAGAGGAGACTGGGGCACCCCTCACCCTGACAATACGTTAACAAATGGGTAGACCTCCCCCTCCCCACCTGCCACTGAGAACAATGTTTCAAAGTGTGAAATCCTCCAGGCTTAATCCTGTGCTATCTGTTTGAATCAGCCTGGATTGGTTAAAGAGATAAGGGGCTGGATTACCCCCTGACAACCATTGTGTAGAAAACTTTATATAAAAGGTCATTATTCCCCCAAGTCAAGGGTGTACCATCTTGTATTTCTGCCCTGCATTCCTGATCCAAAGTAAGAAGTCGGGAATAACCAGCCATTATCTCCAGCAAAGAGGTGCTGCAGCAGCTATAGTAAACACTCAGAGGTAAGCGGTTTAAGAAAGCGTTCCCAATGCTTTTCTTTACCCTGTCATGCTTCAGGAGATATTTAAATTTTGCTTCTAAAAATCATTGGCAACATCTCTTTTTTTCTTATCGTGTCTGTATGCCTGTTAGATTTGGGATGATGTAGTCAATACTCTGTTTCTGCAATACTTCACACTCTTACATGAAACTAGCAACTCCTTCATTTATATAATTGAACCTTGTACAGATGCCAAGTCAGGCACCTTAAGGGTGTAACATGCAATGTACATGACATTAAATATATTAACTAAAAAAAAAAAAGAAGTAAATTCAGCATAAACGAAAACTCATAATATTTCATAAAAAAATAATTTTCTCCTTCATGCAAGTTTTCAATAGATACTACAGGGTGTGTCTACAAATCTGATAAGACTTGTAGCTGTATATCACCAAAAAACATGTGTCCCACTTACACACGTGATCAGACAATTACTAGAATTTCTGCCTGTTTTTAAGCTTTGTCTAGCTTATTCTGCTGAAAGCAGCTACACCCAGTATATCTAACTGAAAAGTTGGGTATTACAATTTATTAGGGATGAGCGGGCTCGGATTGCAGAAATCAGAACACCCCCCGAACAGTGCAGATCCGAGCCTAATCCGAGCACTGTTCGGGGATTCTCGCCGATCGCAAAACTCAAAACGAGGCAAAACCTCATAATCCCGCCGTCGGATCTCGCGAGACCCGGATTCATATTAGTCCCCGCTGCCCGCCGCCATCTTCACTCGGGCATTGATCAGGGAAGAGGGAGGGTGTGTTAGTGGTGTCCTCTGTCTTGCTCATTCCTGTGGTTCTGTCCTGGTCAGTCCAGTGGTGGTGTCCTGTGCTGTGTCCTGCTGAGTCCAGTGGTGCTGTCCTCTGCTCTGTCCTGCTCAGTCCAGTGGTGGTGTCCTGTGCTCTGTCCTGCTCAGTCCAGTGGTGGTGCTGCCATAATTCCTGTGATGCTGTCCTGTGTCCAGTACAGTGGTACTGCTATATAAGTTCACTGATCCTGCAGTATAAGTCCAGTGGTACTGCTATATAACAAAGTTCACTGATCCTGCAGTATAAGTCCAGTGGTACTGCTAGTCTGCTATATAACAAAGTTCACTGATCCTGCAGTATAAGTCCATTGGTACTGCTATATAACAAAGTTCACTGATCCTGCAGTATAAGTACATTGGTACTGCTATATAACAAAGTTCACTGATCCTGCAGTATAAGTCCAGTGGTACTGCTAGTCTGCTATATAACAAAGTTCACTGATCCTGCAGTATAAGTCCAGTGGTACTGCTAGTCTGCTATATAACAAAGTTCACTGATCCTGCAGTATAAATCCATTGGTACTGCTATATAACAAAGTTCACTGATCCTGCAGTATAAGTCCATTGGTACTGCTCTATAACAAAGTTCACTGATCCTGCAGTATAAGTCCATTGGTACTGCTATATAACAAAGTTCACTGATCCTGCAGTAAAAGTCCAGTGGTACTGCTATATAACAAAGTTCACTGATCCTGCAGTATAAGTACATTGGTACTGCTCTATAACAAAGTTCACTGATCCTGCAGTATAAGTCCATTGGTACTGCTCTATAACAAAGTTCACTGATCCTGCAGTATAAGTCCATTGGTACTGCTCTATAACAAAGTTCACTGATCCTGCAGTATAAGTCCATTGGTACTGCTATATAACAAAGTTCACTGATCCTGCAGTATAAGTACATTGGTACTGCTATATAACAAAGTTCACTGATCCTGCAGTATAAGTCCATTGGTACTACTATATAACAAAGTTCACTGATCCTGCAGTATAAGTCCAGTGGTACTGCTAGTCTGCTATATAACAAAGTTCACTGATCCTGCAGTATAAGTCCAGTGGTACTGCTAGTCTGCTATATAACAAAGTTCACTGATCCTGCAGTATAAATCCATTGGTACTGCTATATAACAAAGTTCACTGATCCTGCAGTATAAGTCCAGTGGTACCGCTAGTCTGCTATATAACAAAGTTCACTGATCCTGCAGTATAAGTCCATTGGTACTGCTATATAACAAAGTTCACTGATCCTGCAGTATAAATCCATTGGTACTGCTATATAACAAAGTTCACTGATCCTGCAGTATAAGTCCAGTGGTACTGCAAGTCTGCTATATAACAAAGTTCACTGATCCTGCAGTATAAGTCCATTGGTACTGCAATATAACAAAGTTCACTGATCCTGCAGTATAAGTCCATTGGTACTGCTATATAACAAAGTTCACTGATCCTGCAGTATAAATCCATTGGTACTGCTATATAGCAAAGTTCACTGATCCTGCAGTATAAGTCCATTGGTACTGCTATATAACAAAGTTCACTGATCCTGCAGTATAAGTCCATTGGTACTGCTATATAACAAAATTCACTGATCCTGCAGTATAAGTCCATTGGTACTGCTAGTCTGCTATATAACAAAGTTCACTGATCCTGCAGTATAAGTCCATTGGTACTGCTATATAACAAAGTTCACTGATCCTGCAGTATAAGTCTATTGGTACTGCTATATAACAAAGTTCACTGATTCTGCAGTATAAGCCCAGTGGTACTGCTAGTCTGCTATATAACAAAGTTCACTGATCCTGCAGTATAAGTCCATTGGTACTGCTATATAGCAAAGTTCACTGATCCTGCAGTATAAGTCCAGTGGTATTGCTAGTCTGCTATATAACAAAGTTCACTGATCCTGCAGTATAAGTCCATTGGTACTGCAATATACCAAAGTTCACTGATCCTGCAGTATAAGTCCATTGGTACTGCTATATAACAAAGTTCACTGATCCTGCAGTATAAGTCCATTGGTACTGCTATATAACAAAGTTCACTGATCCTGCAGTATAAGTCCAGTGGTACTGCTATATAACAAAGTTCACTGATCCTGCAGTATAAGTCCATTGGTACTGCTATATAACAAAGTTCACTGATCCTGCAGTATAAGTCCATTGGTACTGCTATATAACAAAGTTCACTGATTCTGCAGTATAATTCCATTGGTACTGCTATATAGCAAAGTTCACTGATCCTGCAGTATAAGTCCATTGTTACTGCTATATAACAAAGTTCACTGATCCTGCAGTATAAGTCCATTGGTACTGCAATATAACAAAGTTCACTGATCCTGCAGTATGAGTCCAGTGGTACTGCTAGTTTGCTATATAACAAAGTTCACTGATCCTGCAGTATAAGCCCAGTGGTACTGCTAGTCTGCTATATAACAAAGTTCACTGATCCTGCAGTATAAGTCCATTGGTACTGCTATATAACAAAGTTCACTGATCCTGCAGTATAAGTCCATTGGTACTGCTATATAACAAAGTTCACTGATCCTGCAGTATAAGTCCATTGGTACTGCTATATAACAAAGTTCACTGATTCTGCAGTATAATTCCATTGGTACTGCTAGTCTGCTATATAACAAAGTTCACTGATCCTGCAGTATAAGTCCATTGGTACTGCTATATAACAAAAGTTCACTGATCCTGCAGTATAAGTCCATTGGTACTGCTATATAACAAAATTCACTGATCCTGCAGTATAAGTCCATTGGTACTGCTATATAACAAAATTCACTGATCCTGCAGTATAAGTCCATTGGTACTGCTAGTCTGCTATATAACAAAGTTCACTGATCCTGCAGTATAAGTCCATTGGTACTGCTATATAACAAAGTTCACTGATCCTGCAGTATAAGTCTATTGGTACTGCTATATAACAAAGTTCACTGATTCTGCAGTATAAGCCCAGTGGTACTGCTAGTCTGCTATATAACAAAGTTCACTGATCCTGCAGTATAAGTCCATTGGTACTGCTATATAGCAAAGTTCACTGATCCTGCAGTATAAGTCCAGTGGTATTGCTAGTCTGCTATATAACAAAGTTCACTGATCCTGCAGTATAAGTCCATTGGTACTGCAATATAACAAAGTTCACTGATCCTGCAGTATAAGTCCAGTGGTACTGCCAGTCTGCTATATAACAAAGTTCACTGATCCTGCAGTATAAGCCCAGTGGTACTGCTAGTCTGCTATATAACAAAGTTCACTGATCCTGCAGTATAAGTCCATTGGTACTGCTATATAACAAAATTCACTGATCCTGCAGTATAAGTCCATTGGTACTGCTGTATAACTCCAGTCCAGTGGTACTGTCCTGTGCCGCATATAATTTTTAAAGCCTTTGCCGGGTGTGTGTGGTTTAAGGATACGCTCTCTTGTGCTGCATATAATGGAGTACAAAAATTTGGAGGATAAAGTAGGGAAAGATCAAGAACCACTTCCTCCTAATGCTGAAGCTGCTGCCACTAGTCATGACCTAGACGATGAAATGGCATCAACGTCGTCTGCCAAGGCCGATGCCCAATGTGATAGTAGAGGGCATGTAAAAGCCAAAGTTCACTAAAATGAACAAAGAAAAGAAATTAAAATCATCTGAGGAGAAACGTAAACTTGCCAATATGCCATTTACGACACGGAGTTGCAAGGAATGGCTTAGGCCCCGGCCCGTGTTCATGACTAGTGGTTCAGCTTCACCCAACGATCTAAGCCCTCCTCCTCCCCCCCCTCTAAAAAATTTAAAATAGTTAAGCTGTCATCAAAAACACAGCAAACAACTCTGCTTTCTAAAGACATGGCATCACAAATCCCCAAGGCGAGTCCAAGGGTGTTGGTGGTTGCGAAGCCTGACCTTCCCATCACTGTACGGGAAGAGGTGGCTCCTTCCACCATTTGCAGTACGCCCTCTGCATATGCTGGAAGGATCACCCACAGTGCAGTTACAGATTTGGATAATGAAGGTGTCAATGTTGTACACCAGGAGGAGGATATTGATGTAGCTGGCGCTGAGGAGGAACTTGACGAGGAGGATGCTGATGTGGTTTTCTTAAATGAGGCACCAGGGGGGGAAACAGTTGTTGTCCATGGGATGAAAAAGCCCATCGTCATGCCTGGCCAGAAGACCAATAAATCCACCTCTTCGGTCTGGAATTATTTCTATCCCAATCCGGACAACAAATGTATTGCCATATGTACCTTTTGTAAAGCTGCAATAAGCAGGGGTAAGGATCTTGGCCACCTAGGGACATCCTCCCTTATACGTCACCTGAAGAACCTTCATAAATGTGTGTTTAGTTCAGGAACTGTGGCTAGGACCGTCAGCAGTCCAGGGACACCTAAATCCCTTGGTGCCGTTGTATCCACACCAGCAACACCCTCCTCGTCAATTTCCTCCTCGATCTGGATGGGAGATAGTCCTGCAGGCCATGTCACTGGCATGACTGAGTACTCTTCAATCCGGAATTCTTCCGGAGGATCCTGCAGCGGTACGCCTACTACTGCCGCTGCTGCTGTTGCTGCTGGGAGTCGGTCATCTTCCCAGATGGGAAGTCGTAAGACCGCTACGTCTTTCACTAAGCAATTGACCGTACAACAGTCGTTTGCCATGACCACGAAGTACGACAGCAGTCATCCTATAGCAAAGCGGATAACTGCAGCCTTGCTGCTCGTTTCAAGGCAGGCAACGCTGTGTATCAGCGGTTTCAGTAAGAGGCACAACGCTGACAACCTCTTAGAGAAACTGAGGGAAATCATCTCGCAGTGGCTAACCCCACTTACACTCTCCTGGGGATTTGTGGTGTCGGACAACGCCAGTAACATTGTGCGGGCATTACATATGGGCAATTTCCAGCACATGCCATGTTTTGTCCACACAATAAATTTGGTGGTGCAGCATTATCTGAAAAGTGACAGGGGCGTGCAGGATATGCTTGCGGTGGCCCCCAATATTGCGGGTCACTTTTGCCATTCTGCCACTGCCTACCGAAGACTGGAGCACCATTAAAAAAGCCTGAACCTGCCCTGCCATCACCTCAAACAAGAGGTTGTGATGCGCTGGAACTCCACCCTCTATATGCTGCAGAGGATGGAGGAGCAGCAAAAGGCCATTCAAGCTTACACAGCCACCTACGACATAAGCAAAGAAGTGGGGATGCGCCTGAGTCAAGCGCAGTGGAGACTGATTTCCGTGTGCAAGGTTCTCCAGCCGTTTGAACTTGCCACACGAGAAGTCAGTTCCGACACTGCCAGCTTGAGTCAGGTGATTCCCCTGATCAGGCTGTTGCAGAAGCAGCTGGAGAAAATGAGGGAGGAGCTGGTAAAGCATTGCGATTCCACAAAGCATGTAGCTCTTGTGGATGAAGCCCTTCGTATGCTTTGCCAAGATCCGAGGGTGGTCAGTCTTTTAAAGTCAGAGGAATACATTCTGGCCACCGTGCTCGATCCTCGGTTTAAAGCATATGTTGTGTCTCTGTTTCCGGCGGACACAAGTCTACAGCGGTGCAAAGATCTGGTGATCAGGATATTGTCATCTGAAGAGGACCGTGACATGCCAACAGCTCCTCCTTCATTTTCTTCTACACCGGTGGCTGCGAGGAAACAGCTGAGATTTCCTAAATGACCCGCTGGCGGGGATGCAGGGAACATCTGGTCCGGACTGAAGGACCTGCCAACGATTGCTGACATGTCTACTGTCGCTGCATTGGATTCTGTCACCATTGAAAAAATGGTGGAGGATTACTTTGCTGACAGCATCCAAGTAGACATGTCAGACAGTCCTTACTTGTACTGGCAGGAAAAAAAAGCAGTTTGGAAGCCCCTGTACAAACTGGCTCTATTTTACCTGGGTTGTCCCCCTTCCAGTGTGTACTCCGAAAGAGTTTTTAGTGCAGCGGGGAACCTGGTCAGTGAGCGGCGAAGGAGGTTGCTTCCGCAAAATGTTGAGAAGATGATGTTCATCAAAATGAATTATCAATTCTTCAATGAAGACCAGCAATGGCCTCCAGAGACTACAGAGGGACCTGTGATTGTTAGTACCCCTAACAGTTACAGTTTGATCTTATTATTATTAGTGAATTTATTTTGCTCCCACTCTTACCTATATGCAGGGTCGGATTAACCCGAGGTCTAACTGGGCTATAGCCCAGGGGCCTCGGGCATCCAGGGGGCCCTTCATAGTCCGCAGCAGCATTATTGATCGGTCCGGGGGCGGGGGCGCCCCTAGCCCGATCAATGCTGCTGAGCACTGTCAGTCCAGTCCTCCGTCCCCGGTGCTCAGTACTCTGCTTACTGAGGAGATCTCGCGAGTGAACTCTCGCGAGATCTCCTCAGTAAGGAGCTTACAGCGCGCCTGGGACGGAGGACTACAGTGGCAGGTAAGCCCTTTGGGGGGGGCACTCACGGGGGACGGCGGGCGGCTCACAATGGGGGCCTCACAGGGGAATGGAGGCGCCCTTAGCCCAGGGGCCTCCATTCCCTTAATCCGGCCCTGCCTATATGTCGTATTCAGCTATGGTCATGATGTGTATATAGCAGGAGAGAGTGCAGGACACTGTCTTTCCTCTGACTAACAACGATATGACTGATCTGGACAATCGTATCTTCAAGGTTCTCCCTGGCTGTTTCTACCTCAATGTCACGTGATACATGTACTGCACTATACTACAGAGTGCTATCACACATAGCACATAATACTGAGGCAGGACATACCAGGAAGCAACTTGGAGGTGTCTAAAGGTTGTTAGGCAGGGGAGAGCCACAAGGTTGGTTGTGGTAGAGGGAGAAAATTTATTACCCATTAAACAAATAAACTGTTGAAAGTATAGTCCCTTTAACAGGAAATGCTAACTCTAAAACATAAAATAGTTTAAATACAGCCTTGCCTTTTATTCTTCAGTATTTATACACTGTCAGCATATTTCGCAGCACAATAACACACACAGTATACAATACTGTGCAAAAGTTTTAAGCACGTGTGGAAAGAGTTCTGCAAAGTAAGAATGCTTTCAAAAATAGACGTGTTAACAGTTTATTTTTATCAATTAACAAAATGCAAAGTGAATGAACAGAAGAGAAATCTAAATCAAAACAATATTTGGTGTGACCAGCATCATTCATAAACCTCGGTTTACTAGTTTGGGTGTTCGTCAGTCGTATCTATAACTATGTCCCAGTCTAAATTTGTATACAATTGCTCAATCACACCCTTACTGTACATTGCTTACGTTAGAACACTTCCTCCCTCCCCCGCCACGCAGGTCTGAATAGCCGCAGTTGTCTATGTTCACTTTCTGAGCATGCGCAGTGGAAAAAGATACGCTACGCAAAGGGGACTATGTCTCACTCTGAATCAAGCCCATTATGATAACCAAAACTATTAATGATATTGCAGCTATGTTCCACAAATCTTTTTTTCAGACATTGAGTGGTTCGGCCAACATACTGCATATTGCAGCCACATTGTAAAAGGTACAACGCATACTTCATAGAGCAATTGATAAAGATTTTAATGTTAAAAGTATTTCCTGTAATTATTCTCAGATACTTGATTTACTGAGCAGAACGATTAGCCTTTAATGACAGGGCCATCTCTTCCATTGGGCACAATGGGCAGGTGCCCGGGGGCCCTGCGGGCAAGGGGGCCCGTCCGAGACAGCGCTGAAAAAAAAAAAACCCTGCAAAAAAAAAAAAAAAGAGAAGAAAATACTTACATTGCGGTCACGTCAGCTGGCGATCCGGTTCCCTCCCTGGTCCCCTCTTCCGTGCCGTGCTCGCAGTGAATGTTGGGCGGGATGTCACGCCCTACATTCACTGCAAGCACAGCATGGAGGAGAGTGAGAACAGAGAGACTCAGCGCGGAAAAAAGAAGGGGATCGGACTTAAGGTAAGTTAAGGGTGCCCCTATATATATGTAAAAAAAAGTGAATATATATATATATATATATATATATATATATATATATATATATATCACTTTCATATTTATTTTTAGGGGCCCCGGTGCACTGCATTGCCCGGGAGCCCATAATGTAGTTAAAGTGGCCCTGTTTAATGATACCAGTTATTTGCATCTGGATGGGACTTTAATATTAATTTTCATTGCAGACTGTTTTGTAATTACCAGTGGAGGCATATTGATATATATGAAATGTGCATGGAGGTAATTTTATTATTTTGTAGACATGTATTTTTAGCAATGTATGTTTTAAATAGCTTATGAATAAAAATGAAATACAATATTTGTTTGGTATTTAAGTATATTTTTGTTCTAAAATACAACTACTCTATAGCGCTAATCACTTGTTTTTTTGTACCCCACCCTCTTTCGGCTTGAGGAGGTAGCCAGACCCCGGAGCAGGCCTCCTGGAAGTATCTTGGGTAGGAGATTTAAATCTCCCAGCCCAGACTCAGTGATGCCAGGGGTGAAGAGGAGACTGGGGCACCCCTCACCCTGACAATACGTTAACAAATGGGTAGACCTCCCCCTCCCCACCTGCCACTGAGAACAATGTTTAAAAGTGTGAAATCCTCCAGGCTTAATCCTGTGCTATCTGTTTGAATCAGCCTGGATTGGTTAAAGAGATAAGGGGCTGGATTACCCCCTGACAACCATTGTGTAGAAAACTTTATATAAAAGGTCATTATTCCCCCAAGTCAAGGGTGTACCATCTTGTATTTCTGCCCTGCATTCCTGATCCAAAGTAAGAAGTCGGGAATAACCAGCCATTATCTCCAGCAAAGAGGTGCTGCAGCAGCTATAGTAAACACTCAGAGGTAAGCGGTTTAAGAAAGCGTTCCCAATGCTTTTCTTTACCCTGTCATGCTTCAGGAGATATTTAAATTTTGCTTCTAAAAATCATTGGCAACATCTCTTTTTTTCTTATCGTGTCTGTATGCCTGTTAGATTTGGGATGATGTAGTCAATACTCTGTTTCTGCAATACTTCACACTCTTACATGAAACTAGCAACTCCTTCATTTATATAATTGAACCTTGTACAGATGCCAAGTCAGGCACCTTAAGGGTGTAACATGCAATGTACATGACATTAAATATATTAACTAAAAAAAAAAAAGAAGTAAATTCAGCATAAACGAAAACTCATAATATTTCATAAAAAAATAATTTTCTCCTTCATGCAAGTTTTCAATAGATACTACAGGGTGTGTCTACAAATCTGATAAGACTTGTAGCTGTATATCACCAAAAAACATGTGTCCCACTTACACACGTGATCAGACAATTACTAGAATTTCTGCCTGTTTTTAAGCTTTGTCTAGCTTATTCTGCTGAAAGCAGCTACACCCAGTATATCTCACTGAAAAGTTGGGTATTACAATTTATTAGGGATGAGCGGGCTCGGATTGCAGAAATCAGAACACCCCCCGAACAGTGCAGATCCGAGCCTAATCCGAGCACTGTTCGGGGATTCTCGCCGATCGCAAAACTCAAAACGAGGCAAAACCTCATAATCCCGCCGTCGGATCTCGCGAGACCCGGATTCATATTAGTCCCCGCTGCCCGCCGCCATCTTCACTCGGGCATTGATCAGGGAAGAGGGAGGGTGTGTTAGTGGTGTCCTCTGTCTTGCTCATTCCTGTGGTTCTGTCCTGGTCAGTCCAGTGGTGGTGTCCTGTGCTGTGTCCTGCTGAGTCCAGTGGTGCTGTCCTCTGCTCTGTCCTGCTCAGTCCAGTGGTGGTGTCCTGTGCTCTGTCCTGCTCAGTCCAGTGGTGGTGCTGCCATAATTCCTGTGATGCTGTCCTGTGTCCAGTACAGTGGTACTGCTATATAAGTTCACTGATCCTGCAGTATAAGTCCAGTGGTACTTCTATATAACAAAGTTCACTGATCCTGCAGTATAAGTCCAGTGGTACTGCTAGTCTGCTATATAACAAAGTTCACTGATCCTGCAGTATAAGTCCATTGGTACTGCTATATAACAAAGTTCACTGATCCTGCAGTATAAGTACATTGGTACTGCTAGTCTGCTATATAACAAAGATCACTGATCCTGCAGTATAAGTCCAGTGGTACTGCTAGTCTGCTATATAACAAAGTTCACTGATCCTGCAGTATAAATCCATTGGTACTGCTATATAACAAAGTTCACTGATCCTGCAGTATAAGTCCATTGGTACTGCTCTATAACAAAGTTCACTGATCCTGCAGTATAAGTCCATTGGTACTGCTATATAACAAAGTTCACTGATCCTGCAGTATAAGTCCAGTGGTACTGCTATATAACAAAGTTCACTGATCCTGCAGTATAAGTACATTGGTACTGCTCTATAACAAAGTTCACTGATCCTGCAGTATAAGTCCATTGGTACTGCTCTATAACAAAGTTCACTGATCCTGCAGTATAAGTCCATTGGTACTGCTCTATAACAAAGTTCACTGATCCTGCAGTATAAGTCCATTGGTACTGCTATATAACAAAGTTCACTGATCCTGCAGTATAAGTACATTGGTACTGCTATATAACAAAGTTCACTGATCCTGCAGTATAAGTCCATTGGTACTACTATATAACAAAGTTCACTGATCCTGCAGTATAAGTCCAGTGGTACTGCTAGTCTGCTATATAACAAAGTTCACTGATCCTGCAGTATAAGTCCAGTGGTACTGCTAGTCTGCTATATAACAAAGTTCACTGATCCTGCAGTATAAATCCATTGGTACTGCTATATAACAAAGTTCACTGATCCTGCAGTATAAGTCCAGTGGTACCGCTAGTCTGCTATATAACAAAGTTCACTGATCCTGCAGTATAAGTCCATTGGTACTGCAATATAACAAAGTTCACTGATCCTGCAGTATAAGTCCATTGGTACTGCTATATAACAAAGTTCACTGATCCTGCAGTATAAATCCATTGGTACTGCTATATAGCAAAGTTCACTGATCCTGCAGTATAAGTCCATTGGTACTGCTATATAACAAAGTTCACTGATCCTGCAGTATAAGTCCAGTGGTACTGCTAGTCTGCTATATAGCAAAGTTCACTGATCCTGCAGTATAAGTCCATTGGTACTGCTATATAACAAAGTTCACTGATCCTGCAGTATAAGTCCAGTGGTACTGCTAGTCTGCTATATAACAAAGTTCACTGATCCTGCAGTATAAGTCCATTGGTACTGCTCTATAACAAAGTTCACTGATCCTGCAGTATAAGTCCATTGGTACTGCTATATAACAAAGTTCACTGATCCTGCAGTATAAGTCCATTGGTACGGCTATATAACAAAAGTTCACTGATCCTGCAGTATAAGTCCATTAGTACTGCTATATAACAAAGTTCAGTGATCCTGCAGTATAAGTCCATTGGTACTGCTATATAACAAAGTTCACTGATCCTGCAGTATAAGTCCATTGGTACTGCTATATAACAAAGTTCACTGATCCTGCAGTATAAGTCCAGTGGTACTGCTATATAACAAAGTTCACTGATCCTGCAGTATAAGTCCATTGGTACTGCTATATAACAAAGTTCACTGATCCTGCAGTATAAGTCCATTGGTACTGCTATATAACAAAGTTCACTGATTCTGCAGTATAATTCCATTGGTACTGCTATATAGCAAAGTTCACTGATCCTGCAGTATAAGTCCATTGTTACTGCTATATAACAAAGTTCACTGATCCTGCAGTATAAGTCCATTGGTACTGCAATATAACAAAGTTCACTGATCCTGCAGTATGAGTCCAGTGGTACTGCTAGTTTGCTATATAATAAAGTTCACTGATCCTGCAGTATAAGCCCAGTGGTACTGCTAGTCTGCTATATAACAAAGTTCACTGATCCTGCAGTATAAGTCCATTGGTACTGCTATATAACAAAGTTCACTGATCCTGCAGTATAAGTCCATTGGTACTGCTATATAGCAAAGTTCACTGATCCTGCAGTATAAGTCCATTGGTACTGCTATATAACAAAGTTCACTGATCCTGCAGTATAAGTCCATTGGTACTGCTATATAATAAAGTTCACTGATCCTGCAGTATAAGTCCATTGGTACTGCTATATAACAAAGTTCACTGATTCTGCAGTATAATTCCATTGGTACTGCTAGTCTGCTATATAACAAAGTTCACTGATCCTGCAGTATAAGTCCATTGGTACTGCTATATAACAAAAGTTCACTGATCCTGCAGTATAAGTCCATTGGTACTGCTATATAACAAAATTCACTGATCCTGCAGTATAAGTCCATTGGTACTGCTATATAACAAAGTTCACTGATCCTGCAGTATAAGCCCAGTGGTACTGCTAGTCTGCTATATAACAAAGTTCACTGATCCTGCAGTATAAGTCCATTGGTACTGCTATATAGCAAAGTTCACTGATCCTGCAGTATAAGTCCAGTGGTATTGCTAGTCTGCTATATAACAAAGTTCACTGATCCTGCAGTATAAGTCCATTGGTACTGCAATATAACAAAGTTCACTGATCCTGCAGTATAAGTCCAGTGGTACTGCCAGTCTGCTATATAACAAAGTTCACTGATCCTGCAGTATAAGCCCAGTGGTACTGCTAGTCTGCTATATAACAAAGTTCACTGATCCTGCAGTATAAGTCCATTGGTACTGCTATATAACAAAATTCACTGATCCTGCAGTAGAAGTCCATTGGTACTGCTGTATAACTCCAGTCCAGTGGTACTGTCCTGTGCCGCATATAATTTTTAAAGCCTTTGCCGGGTGTGTGTGGTTTAGGGATACGCTCTCTTGTGCTGCATATAATGGAGTACAAAAATTTGGAGGATAAAGTAGGGAAAGATCAAGAACCACTTCCTCCTAATGCTGAAGCTGCTGCCACTAGTCATGACCTAGACGATGAAATGGCATCAACGTCGTCTGCCAAGGCCGATGCCCAATGTGATAGTAGAGGGCATGTAAAAGCCAAAGTTCACTAAAATGAACAAAGAAAAGAAATTAAAATCATCTGAGGAGAAACGTAAACTTGCCAATATGCCATTTACGACACGGAGTTGCAAGGAATGGCTTAGGCCCCGGCCCATGTTCATGACTAGTGGTTCAGCTTCACCCAACGATCTAAGCCCTCCTCCTCCCCCCCCTCTAAAAAATTTAAAATAGTTAAGCTGTCATCAAAAACACAGCAAACAACTCTGCTTTCTAAAGACATGGCATCACAAATCCCCAAGGCGAGTCCAAGGGTGTTGGTGGTTGCGAAGCCTGACCTTCCCATCACTGTACGGGAAGAGGTGGCTCCTTCCACCATTTGCAGTACGCCCTCTGCATATGCTGGAAGGATCACCCACAGTGCAGTTACAGATTTGGATAATGAAGGTGTCAATGTTGTACACCAGGAGGAGGATATTGATGTAGCTGGCGCTGAGGAGGAACTTGACGAGGAGGATGCTGATGTGGTTTTCTTAAATGAGGCACCAGGGGGGGAAACAGTTGTTGTCCATGGGATGAAAAAGCCCATCGTCATGCCTGGCCAGAAGACCAATAAATCCACCTCTTCGGTCTGGAATTATTTCTATCCCAATCCGGACAACAAATGTATTGCCATATGTACCTTTTGTAAAGCTGCAATAAGCAGGGGTAAGGATCTTGGCCACCTAGGGACATCCTCCCTTATACGTCACCTGAAGAACCTTCATAAATGTGTGTTTAGTTCAGGAACTGTGGCTAGGACCGTCAGCAGTCCAGGGACACCTAAATCCCTTGGTGCCGTTGTATCCACACCAGCAACACCCTCCTCGTCAATTTCCTCCTCGATCTGGATGGGAGATAGTCCTGCAGGCCATGTCACTGGCATGACTGAGTACTCTTCAATCCGGAATTCTTCCGGAGGATCCTGCAGCGGTACGCCTACTACTGCCGCTGCTGCTGTTGCTGCTGGGAGTCGGTCATCTTCCCAGAGGGGAAGTCGTAAGACCGCTACGTCTTTCACTAAGCAATTGACCGTACAACAGTCGTTTGCCATGACCACGAAGTACGACAGCAGTCATCCTATAGCAAAGCGGATAACTGCAGCCTTGCTGCTCGTTTCAAGGCAGGCAACGCTGTGTATCACCGGTTTCAGTAAGAGGCACAACGCTGACAACCTCTTAGAGAAACTGAGGGAAATCATCTCGCAGTGGCTAACCCCACTTACACTCTCCTGGGGATTTGTGGTGTCGGACAACGCCAGTAACATTGTGCGGGCATTACATATGGGCAATTTCCAGCACATGCCATGTTTTGTCCACACAATAAATTTGGTGGTGCAGCATTATCTGAAAAGTGACAGGGGCGTGCAGGATATGCTTGCGGTGGCCCCCAATATTGCGGGTCACTTTTGCCATTCTGCCACTGCCTACCGAAGACTGGAGCACCATTAAAAAAGCCTGAACCTGCCCTGCCATCACCTCAAACAAGAGGTTGTGATGCGCTGGAACTCCACCCTCTATATGCTGCAGAGGATGGAGGAGCAGCAAAAGGCCATTCAAGCTTACACAGCCACCTACGACATAAGCAAAGAAGTGGGGATGCGCCTGAGTCAAGCGCAGTGGAGACTGATTTCCGTGTGCAAGGTTCTCCAGCCGTTTGAACTTGCCACACGAGAAGTCAGTTCCGACACTGCCAGCTTGAGTCAGGTGATTCCCCTGATCAGGCTGTTGCAGAAGCAGCTGGAGAAAATGAGGGAGGAGCTGGTAAAGCATTGCGATTCCACAAAGCATGTAGCTCTTGTGGATGAAGCCCTTCGTATGCTTTGCCAAGATCCGAGGGTGGTCAGTCTTTTAAAGTCAGAGGAATACATTCTGGCCACCGTGCTCGATCCTCGGTTTAAAGCATATGTTGTGTCTCTGTTTCCGGCGGACACAAGTCTACAGCGGTGCAAAGATCTGGTGATCAGGATATTGTCATCTGAAGAGGACCGTGACATGCCAACAGCTCCTCCTTCATTTTCTTCTACACCGGTGGCTGCGAGGAAACAGCTGAGATTTCCTAAACGACCCGCTGGCGGGGATGCACGGAACATCTGGTCCGGACTGAAGGACCTGCCAACGATTGCTGACATGTCTACTGTCGCTGCATTGGATTCTGTCACCATTGAAAAAATGGTGGAGGATTACTTTGCTGACAGCATCCAAGTAGACATGTCAGACAGTCCTTACTTGTACTGGCAGGAAAAAAAAGCAGTTTGGAAGCCCCTGTACAAACTGGCTCTATTTTACCTGGGTTGTCCCCCTTCCAGTGTGTACTCCGAAAGAGTTTTTAGTGCAGCGGGGAACCCGGTCAGTGAGCGGCGAAGGAGGTTGCTTCCGCAAAATGTTGAGAAGATGATGTTCATCAAAATGAATTATCAATTCTTCAATGAAGACCAGCAATGGCCTCCAGAGACTACAGAGGGACCTGTGATTGTTAGTACCCCTAACAGTTACAGTTTGATCTTATTATTATTAGTGAATTTATTTTGCTCCCACTCTTACCTATATGCAGGGTCGGATTAACCCGAGGTCTAACTGGGCTATAGCCCAGGGGCCTCGGGCATCCAGGGGGCCCTTCAAAGTCCGCAGCAGCATTATTGATCGGTCCGGGGGCGGGGGCGCCCCTAGCCCGATCAATGCTGCTGAGCACTGTCAGTCCAGTCCTCCGTCCCTGGTGCTCAGTACTCTGCTTACTGAGGAGATCTCGCGAGTGAACTCTCGCGAGATCTCCTCAGTAAGGAGCTTACAGCGCGCCTGGGACGGAGGACTACAGTGGCAGGTAAGCCCTTTGGGGGGGGCACTCACGGGGGACGGCGGGCGGCTCACAATGGGGGCCTCACAGGGGAATGGAGGCGCCCTTAGCCCAGGGGCCTCCATTCCCTTAATCCGGCCCTGCCTATATGTCGTATTCAGCTATGGTCATGATGTGTATATAGCAGGAGAGAGTGCAGGACACTGTCTTTCCTCTGACTAACAACGATATGACTGATCTGGACAATCGTATCTTCAAGGTTCTCCCTGGCTGTTTCTACCTCAATGTCACGTGATACATGTACTGCACTATACTACAGAGTGCTATCACACATAGCACATAATACTGAGGCAGGACATACCAGGAAGCAACTTGGAGGTGTCTAAAGGTTGTTAGGCAGGGGAGAGCCACAAGGTTGGTTGTGGTAGAGGGAGAAAATTTATTACCCATTAAACAAATAAACTGTTGAAAGTATAGTCCCTTTAACAGGAAATGCTAACTCTAAAACATAAAATAGTTTAAATACAGCCTTGCCTTTTATTCTTCAGTATTTATACACTGTCAGCATATTTCGCAGCACAATAACACACACAGTATACAATACTGTGCAAAAGTTTTAAGCACGTGTGGAAAGAGTTCTGCAAAGTAAGAATGCTTTCAAAAATAGACGTGTTAACAGTTTATTTTTATCAATTAACAAAATGCAAAGTGAATGAACAGAAGAGAAATCTAAATCAAAACAATATTTGGTGTGACCAGCATCATTCATAAACCTCGGTTTACTAGTTTGGGTGTTCGTCAGTCGTATCTATAACTATGTCCCAGTCTAAATTTGTATACAATTGCTCAATCACACCCTTACTGTACATTGCTTACGTTAGAACACTTCCTCCCTCCCCCGCCACGCAGGTCTGAATAGCCGCAGTTGTCTATGTTCACTTTCTGAGCATGCGCAGTGGAAAAAGATACGCTACGCAAAGGGGACTATGTCTCACTCTGAATCAAGCCCATTATGATAACCAAAACTATTAATGATATTGCAGCTATGTTCCACAAATCTTTTTTTCAGACATTGAGTGGTTCGGCCAACATACTGCATATTGCAGCCACATTGTAAAAGGTACAACGCATACTTCATAGAGCAATTGATAAAGATTTTAATGTTAAAAGTATTTCCTGTAATTATTCTCAGATACTTGATTTACTGAGCAGAACGATTAGCCTTTAATGACAGGGCCATCTCTTCCATTGGGCACAATGGGCAGGTGCCCGGGGGCCCTGCGGGCAAGGGGGCCCGTCCGAGACAGCGCTGAAAAAAAAAAAAACCCTGCAAAAAAAAAAAAAAAAGAGAAGAAAATACTTACATTGCGGTCACGTCAGCTGGCGATCCGGTTCCCTCCCTGGTCCCCTCTTCCGTGCCGTGCTCGCAGTGAATGTTGGGCGGGATGTCACGCCCTACATTCACTGCAAGCACAGCATGGAGGAGAGTGAGAACAGAGAGACTCAGCGCGGAAAAAAGAAGGGGATCGGACTTAAGGTAAGTTAAGGGTGCCCCTATATATATGTAAAAAAAAGTGAATATATATATATATATATATATATATATATATATATATATCACTTTCATATTTATTTTTAGGGGCCCCGGTGCACTGCATTGCCCGGGAGCCCATAATGTAGTTAAAGTGGCCCTGTTTAATGATACCAGTTATTTGCATCTGGATGGGACTTTAATATTAATTTTCATTGCAGACTGTTTTGTAATTACCAGTGGAGGCATATTGATATATATGAAATGTGCATGGAGGTAATTTTATTATTTTGTAGACATGTATTTTTAGCAATGTATGTTTTAAATAGCTTATGAATAAAAATGAAATACAATATTTGTTTGGTATTTAAGTATATTTTTGTTCTAAAATACAACTACTCTATAGCGCTAATCACTTGTTTTTTTGTACCCCACCCTCTTTCGGCTTGAGGAGGTAGCCAGACCCCGGAGCAGGCCTCCTGGAAGTATCTTGGGTAGGAGATTTAAATCTCCCAGCCCAGACTCAGTGATGCCAGGGGTGAAGAGGAGACTGGGGCCCCCCTCACCCTGACAATACGTTAACAAATGGGTAGACCTCCCCCTCCCCACCTGCCACTGAGAACAATGTTTCAAAGTGTGAAATCCTCCAGGCTTAATCCTGTGCTATCTGTTTGAATCAGCCTGGATTGGTTAAAGAGATAGGGGGCTGGATTACCCCCTGACAACCATTGTGTAGAAAACTTTATATAAAAGGTCATTATTCCCCCAAGTCAAGGGTGTACCATCTTGTATTTCTGCCCTGCATTCCTGATCCAAAGTAAGAAGTCGGGAATAACCAGCCATTATCTCCAGCAAAGAGGTGCTGCAGCAGCTATAGTAAACACTCAGAGGTAAGCGGTTTAAGAAAGCGTTCCCAATGCTTTTCTTTACCCTGTCATGCTTCAGGAGATATTTAAATTTTGCTTCTAAAAATAATTGGCAACATCTCTTTTTTTCTTATCGTGTCTGTATGCCTGTTAGATTTGGGATGATGTAGTCAATACTCTGTTTCTGCAATACTTCACACTCTTACATGAAACTAGCAACTCCTTCATTTATATAATTGAACCTTGTACAGATGCCAAGTCAGGCACCTTAAGGGTGTAACATGCAATGTACATGACATTAAATATATTAACTAAAAAAAAAAAAAGAAGTAAATTCAGCATAAACGAAAACTCATAATATTTCATAAAAAAAATAATTTTCTCCTTCATGCAAGTTTTCAATAGATACTACAGGGTGTGTCTACAAATCTGATAAGACTTGTAGCTGTATATCACCAAAAAACATGTGTCCCACTTACACACGTGATCAGACAATTACTAGAATTTCTGCCTTTGTTTTTAAGCTTTGTCTAGCTTATTCTGCTGAAAGCAGCTACACCCAGTATATCTCACTGAAAAGTTGGGTATTACAATTTATTAGGGATGAGCGGGCTCGGATTGCAGAAATCAGAACACCACCCGAACAGTGCAGATCCGAGCCTAATCCGAGCACTGTTCGGGGATTCTCGCCGATCGCAAAACTCAAAACGAGGCAAAACCTCATAATCCCGCCGTCGGATCTCGCGAGACCCGGATTCATATTAGTCCCCGCTGCCCGCCGCCATCTTCACTCGGGCATTGATCAGGGAAGAGGGAGGGTGTGTTAGTGGTGTCCTCTGTCTTGCTCATTCCTGTGGTTCTGTCCTGGTCAGTCCAGTGGTGGTGTCCTGTGCTGTGTCCTGCTGAGTCCAGTGGTGCTGTCCTGTGCTCTGTCCTGCTCAGTCCAGTGGTGGTGTCCTGTGCTCTGTCCTGCTCAGTCCAGTGGTGGTGCTGCCATAATTCCTGTGATGCTGTCCTGTGTCCAGTACAGTGGTACTGCTATATAAGTTCACTGATCCTGCAGTATAAGTCCAGTGGTACTGCTATATAACAAAGTTCACTGATCCTGCATTGGTACTGCTATATAACAAAGTTCACTGATCTGCAGTATAAGTCCAGTGGTACTGCTAGTCTGCTATATAACAAAGTTCACTGATCCTGCAGTATAAGTCCAGTGGTACTGCTAGTCTGCTATATAACAAAGTTCACTGATCCTGCAGTATAAGTCCAGTGGTACTGCTAGTCTGCTATATAACAAAGTTCACTGATCCTGCAGTATAAGTCCATTGGTACTGCTATATAACAAAGTTCACTGATCCTGCAGTATAAGTCCATTGGTACTACTATATAACAAAGTTCACTGATCCTGCAGTATAAGTCCAGTGGTACTGCTAGTCTGCTATATAACAAAGTTCACTGATCCTGCAGTATAAGTCCAGTGGTACTGCTATATAACAAAGTTCACTGATCCTGCAGTATAAGTACATTGGTACTGCTATATAACAAAGTTCACTGATCCTGCAGTATAAGTCCATTGGTACTACTATATAACAAAGTTCACTGATCCTGCAGTATAAGTCCAGTGGTACTGCTCTATAACAAAGTTCACTGATCCTGCAGTATAAGTCCATTGGTACTGCTATATAACAAAATTCACTGATCCTGCAGTATAAGTCCATTGGTACTGCTATATAGCAAAGTTCACTGATCCTGCAGTATAAGTCCATTGGTACTGCTATATAACAAAGTTCACTGATCCTGCAGTATAAGTCCAGTGGTACTGCTAGTCTGCTATATAACAAAGTTCACTGATCCTGCAGTATAAGTCCATTGGTACTGCTATATAACAAAGTTCACTGATCCTGCAGTATAAGTCCATTGGTACTGCTATATAACAAAGTTCACTGATCCTGCAGTATAAGTCCAGTGGTACTGCTAGTCTGCTATATAACAAAGTTCACTGATCCTGCAGTATAAGTCCATTGGTACTGCTATATAACAAAGTTCACTGATCCTGCAGTATAAGTCCATTGGTACTGCTATATAACAAAGTTCACTGATCCTGCAGTATAAGTCCAGTGGTACTGCTAGTCTGCTATATAACAAAGTTCACTGATCCTGCAGTATAAGTCCATTGGTACTGCTATATAACAAAGTTCACTGATCCTGCAGTATAAGTCCATTGGTACTGCTATATAACAAAGTTCACTGATCCTGCAGTATAAGTCCATTGGTACTGCTATATAACAAAGTTCACTGATCCTGCAGTAAAAGTCCATTGGTACTGCTATATAACAAAGTTCACTGATCCTGCAGTATAAGTCCATTGGTACTGCTATATAACAAAGTTCACTGATCCTGCAGTATAAGTCCATTGGTACTGCTATATAACAAAGTTCACTGATCCTGCAGTATAAGTCCATTGGTACTGCTATATAACAAAGTTCACTGATTCTGCAGTATAATTCCATTGGTACTGCTATATAGCAAAGTTCACTGATCCTGCAGTATAAGTCCATTGGTACTGCTATATAACAAAGTTCACTGATCCTGCAGTATAAGTCCATTAGTACTGCTATATAGCAAAGTTCACTGATCCTGCAGTATAAGTCCATTGGTACTGCTATATAACAAAGTTCACTGATCCTGCAGTATAAGTCCATTGGTACTGCTATATAATAAAGTTCACTGATCCTGCAGTATAAGTCCATTGGTACTGCTATATAACAAAGTTCACTGATTCTGCAGTATAATTCCATTGGTACTGCTAGTCTGCTATATAACAAAGTTCACTGATCCTGCAGTATAAGTCCATTGGTACTGCTATATAACAAAGTTCACTGATCCTGCAGTATAAGTCCATTGGTACTGCTATATAACAAAATTCACTGATCCTGCAGTATAAGTCCATTGGTACTGCTAGTCTGCTATATAACAAAGTTCACTGATCCTGCAGTATAAGTCCATTGGTACTGCTATATAACAAAGTTCACTGATCTTGCAGTATAAGTCCATTGGTACTGCTATATAACAAAGTTCACTGATCCTGCAGTATAAGTCCAGTGGTACTGCTAGTCTGCTATATAACAAAGTTCACTGATCCTGCAGTAGAAGTCCATTGGTACTGCTATATAACAAAGTTCACTGATCCTGCAGTATAAGTCTATTGGTACTGCTATATAACAAAGTTCACTGATCCTGCAGTATAAGCCCAGTGGTACTGCTAGTCTGCTATATAACACAGTTAACTGATCCTGCAGTATAAGTCCAGTGGTACTGCTATATAACAAAATTCACTGATCCTGCAGTATAAGTCCATTGGTACTGCTGTATAACTCCAGTCCAGTGGTACTGTCCTGTGCCGCATATATTTTTTTAAAGCCTTTGCCGGGTGTGTGTGGTTTAGGGGTACGCTCTCTTGTGCTGCATATAATGGAGTACAAAAATTTGGAGGATAAAGTAGGGAAAGATCAAGAACCACTTCCTCCTAATGCTGAAGCTGCTGCCACTAGTCATGACCTAGACGATGAAATGGCATCAACGTCGTCTGCCAAGGCCGATGCCCAATGTGATAGTAGAGGGCATGTAAAAGCCAAAGTTCACTAAAATGAACAAAGAAAAGAAATTAAAATCATCTGAGGAGAAACGTAAACTTGCCAATATGCCATTTACGACACGGAGTTGCAAGGAATGGCTTAGGCCCCGGCCCGTGTTCATGACTAGTGGTTCAGCTTCACCCAACGATCTAAGCCCTCCTCCTCCCCCCCTCTAAAAAATTTAAAAGAGTTAAGCTGTCATCAAAAACACAGCAAACAACTCTGCTTTCTAAAGACATGGCATCACAAATCCCCAAGGTGAGTCCAAGGGTGTTGGTGGTTGCGAAGCCTGACCTTCCCATCACTGTACGGGAAGAGGTGGCTCCTTCCACCATTTGCAGTATGCCCTCTGCATATGCTGGAAGGATCACCCACAGTGCAGTTACAGATTTGGATAATGAAGGTGTAAATGTTGTACACCAGGAGGAGGATATTGATGTAGCTGGCGCTGAGGAGGAACTTGACGAGGAGGATGCTGATGTGGTTTTCTTAAATGAGGCACCAGGGGGGGAAACAGTTGTTGTCCATGGGATGAAAAAGCCCATCGTCATGCCTGGCCAGAAGACCAATAAATCCACCTCTTCGGTCTGGAATTATTTCTATCCCAATCCGGACAACAAATGTATTGCCATATGTACCTTTTGTAAAGCTGCAATAAGCAAGGGTAAGGATCTTGGCCACCTAGGGACATCCTCCCTTATACGTCACCTGAAGAACCTTCATAAATGTGTGTTTAGTTCAGGAACTGTGGCTAGGACCGTCAGCAGTCCAGGGACACCTAAATCCCTTGGTGCCGTTGTATCCACACCAGCAACACCCTCCTCGTCAATTTCCTCCTCGATCTGGATGGGAGATAGTCCTGCAGGCCATGTCACTGGCATGACTGAGTACTCTTCAATCCGGAATTCTTCCGGAGGATCCTGCAGCGGTACGCCTACTACTGCCGCTGCTGCTGTTGGGAGTCGGTCATCTTCCCAGAGGGGAAGTCGTAAGACCGCTACGTCTTTCACTAAGCAATTGACCGTACAACAGTCGTTTGCCATGACCACGAAGTGCGACAGCAGTCATCCTATAGCAAAGCGGATAACTGCAGCCTTGACAGCTATGTTGGTGTGTCTGGTGTCCGCCATCAGTGGAGTGGGATTTAGAAGGTTGATGGAGGTATTGTGTCCCAGGTACCAAATCCCGTCTAGATTCCACTTCACTAGGCAGGCGATACCCGGGATGTACAGAGAAGTACAAAAAAGTGTCCTCAGTGCTCTGAAAAATGCGGTTGTACCCACTGTCCACTTAACCACAGACATGTGGACAAGTGGTTCAGGGCAAACTAAGGACTATATGACTGTGACAGCCCACTGGGTAGATGCATCGCCTTCCACTGCAACAGCAGCAGCAGCATCAGTAGCAGCATCTCCGAAACGCCTGCTCGTTTCAAGGCAGGCAACGTTGTGTATCACCGGTTTCAGTAAGAGGCACAACGCTGACAACCTCTTAGAGAAACTGAGGGAAATCATCTCGCAGTGGCTAACCCCACTTACACTCTCCTGGGGATTTGTGGTGTCGGACAACGCCAGTAACATTGTGCGGGCATTACATATGGGCAATTTCCAGCACATGCCATGTTTTGTCCACACAATAAATTTGGTGGTGCAGCATTATCTGAAAAGTGACAGGGGCATGCAGGATATGCTTGCGGTGGCCCCCAAAATTGCGGGTCACTTTTGCCATTCTGCCACTGCCTACCGAAGACTGGAGCACCATCAAAAAAGCCTGAACCTGCCCTGCCATCACCTCAAACAAGAGGTTGTGACGCGCTGGAACTCCACACTTTATATGCTGCAGAGGATGGAGGAGCAGCAAAAGGCCATTCAAGCTTACACAGCCACCTACGACATAAGCAAAGAAGTGGGGATGCGCCTGAGTCAAGCGCAGTGGAGACTGATTTCCGTGTGCAAGGTTCTCCAGCCGTTTGAACTTGCCACACGAGAAGTCAGTTCCGACACTGCCAGCTTGAGTCAGGTGATTCCCCTGATCAGGCTGTTGCAGAAGCAGCTGGAGAAAATGAGGGAGGAGCTGGTAAAGCATTGCGATTCCACAAAGCATGTAGCTCTTGTGGATGAAGCCCTTCGTATGCTTTGCCAAGATCCGAGGGTGGTCAGTCTTTTAAAGTCAGAGGAATACATTCTGGCCACCGTGCTCGATCCTCGGTTTAAAGCATATGTTGTGTCTCTGTTTCCGGCGGACACAAGTCTACAGCGGTGCAAAGATCTGGTGATCAGGATATTGTCATCTGAAGAGGACCGTGACATGCCAACAGCTCCTCCTTCATTTTCTTCTACACCGGTGGCTGCGAGGAAACAGCTGAGATTTCCTAAACGACCCGCTGGCGGGGATGCAGGGAACATCTGGTCCGGACTGAAGGACCTGCCAACGATTGCTGACATGTCTACTGTCGCTGCATTGGTTTCTGTCACCATTGAAAAAATGGTGGAGGATTACTTTGCTGACAGCATCCAAGTAGACATGTCAGACAGTCCTTACTTGTACTGGCAGGAAAAAAAAGCAGTTTGGAAGCCCCTGTACAAACTGGCTCTATTTTACCTGGGTTGTCCCCCTTCCAGTGTGTACTCCGAAAGAGTTTTTAGTGCAGCGGGGAACCTGGTCAGTGAGCGGCGAAGGAGGTTGCTTCCGCAAAATGTTGAGAAGATGATGTTCATCAAAATGAATTATCAATTCTTCAATGAAGACCAGCAATGGCCTCCAGAGACTACAGAGGGACCTGTGATTGTGGAGTCCAGCGGGGACGAATTGATAATGTGTGAGGATGAGGAAGTACACACTGAAGGGGGCGAGGAATCAGAGGATGAGAATGAGGACGACATCTTGCCTCAGTAGAGCCAGTTTACTTTGTACAGGGAGAGATGAATAGCTTTTTTTGTGTGGGGGCCCAAACAAACCAATCATTTCAGCCACAGTAGTTTGGTAGGCCCTGTCGCTGAAATGATTGGTTTGTTAAAGTGTGCATGTCCTTTTTCTGCAATATAAGGGTGGGTGGGAGGGCCCAAGGACAATTCCATCTTGCACCTCTTTTTTTGGCATTATGTGCTCTTTGTGGCCTAGCTTTTCAAACTGCCATCCTGTCTGCCACTGCAGTGCCACTCCTAGATGGGCCACGTGTTTGTGTCGCCCACTTGTGTCGCTTAGCTTAGACATCCAGCTACCTCGGTGCAACCTTTTGGCCTAAAAACAATATTGTGAGGTGTGAGGTGTTCTATGCTTTTTAAAAAAAAATCAGAACCCAAAACCCAAAACCTTGAGGGGGGTGTTTTGGCAAAACCCATTAGAACCCAAAACCTGAAGGTAATCAGAACCCAAAACCCAAATCCCAAAACATGAAAAGTGGCCGGTGCACATCCCTATAATTTATACACATAATACATTTAATAAAATTAAGACAGATTACATGTCTAAACATATTGATGTATATAAATTCCTTGATCATTACCTATTACAGTTTATACAGTTTTTAAATCAGGTACAAGAGATGAGCGAATTGATCCACCTGAAGCTAACATTTGTTCACATTTCTTCAATTCAAACAAACCAGATGAATGTTTAAATCAGGCCTGATTTGGATGAGAGATGGTGGTCTGCAGAATCAGATCACTCACAGTAAACTTTATGTAAAGGAGACAACAAAAATACAGTCTCCATCATGTGACCAAAAACCTTGTTATACCATGTAGTCAGTCATCCACTCATCCTTCCTGCCTCTGTGAGATAAACATCCATCAATGCAGTGTAGAGAATCTTGACTATCCTACATAGTCAGGTTCACCAAGAGGGGGTTGACAGGTCTAACTTGGGGGCCTAATGGTGGCAGATTTTACTCTGGACAGTCACATATAATCCACCATCACCAAGGAAGGACTAATAGTGCATGCACAATATTTGGCTGAATGGTTGACTCAATAGCAGACTGTGCAGCTTCCTATTCACGGTTGCACATGGACGGCCCGTTAGGGGGAGTACGTGATAGCGAAGCTGTAATCGCCGACAACAGTTACCACGACATTTTAAAAGCAACTGATGTAATTTCCTACTAGATGTTAATAGATGACACACATAAAAGTAGAAGTCTTGAAATAGTGACATACCAGAATTCAGACAAACACACATCCAGACAGTGAGACTGATGTCACTTGTAAGGGCTGATGCTATTAAAGAAACAATGCAAGGACCCGGCAGCTGTATAATGTTTTATAGAAAGGGTTGTACATCTTACAGGCGCCTGATCCTCGCATTGCCCCTTTAATAGCATCAGCCCTTACAAGTGACATAAGTCTCACTGTCTGGATGTGTGTTTGTCTCAGTTCTGGTATGTCACTTTCAAGACGTCTACTTTTATGTATTTCACAATTTAAACCTGTCGCTATTAACATCTAGTAGGAAATTACATCATTCGCTTTTAAAATATCGTGGTAACTGTTGTCAGCGTTTAGAGCTTCAGTGTCACAGCCAAATCAGTGTCACAGCAAAACCCAGTGATGTTTACACTGCTCAGTTTTTTAAGTGCAAACATTTCTCAATGTACATACAGTATTTAAGAGAACGCATAGGGTAGTATCTCTTTGACATATATAGAAATATATAGGGAGGAATTCCATTGACCACTGTTTTTTTTTTTACTCCACGTTAAGTAATTTTAACGCGGTTTTCACTCATTTTAGAGCGGGTTAACTTTCCCCAATATTCAATTACATTTTTTACGCACCTTTTTTTTTTTTTTTTTTGCACAACAGTCCTATTGCGGACAAGTAGAAGATCTATTGAAAGTTTAGGAAGGGAAGAAGGGAGAAGCGTTAAAAGCTATTAAATTGTTTTTTAACGCGGAGTGTTAAACTGTGAAGTTTTCTCTCGTAACTCTCATGGTTGTGCAAAAAAATAAACACATAAGAAAACTATTTGAAATCGTAATAATCTAAAAAAGAAAAGAAAAAGAAAGATAAATTATGTTTATCAGTAATGCATTACATGAAAAAGGTGATTTTCTTTTACAAAAAACATGTAAAAAATAATTCATAAAATAATAAACAAAATAATCACTAATTAATATATTTATGTATGTTATATGTACTAATATGTATGTACTAATGTGTTTTGTCATGGTATAGATGATTGCATAGTAAAAAAAAGTAATATACAAAAATATAGTAAAAACAAAAAGTACTGTATGTAGAGATTATAAAATAGAAAGGCTGTGTAATACCACTTTCATATTGCCGGGGCACAGGGCAGTATAGATAAGAAGATTCCCGGGTCAGGCGGGTTCATACTGCACCTGCCCAACCCGAGTTTTAGAAAAAAAAAAGTGTAAGAAAAGATTTTAATAAAAAAAAAATACATAACGATTTTAGACCCGGGATTTTGTGGTTGGACTATTCATACTGCACCAAGACCCGGGTTTTTCAGCGTGCCTCTGCAAAAACCCGGGTTTTTGGTGCAGTATGAATGGGGTATAATGCAATACAAATGTATGCAAATGCATTTTTTTTATTATAGATGACCGCGTTAAACCCTCGACTTCACTCACCAAAAAATATTTGCAAGCACCAATGATTAACGTGCGGGGGCTGGCTTACCTGTTTTAGAATTGAATTGCTCGGGTTTTTACGTGGCGGTAGCTAAAAACGGTCCCGCCAGCGTGTCTTTTTTTTTTTTTTTCCTGGGGTAGATGGTAGTGTACAACAGCCAAGAAATCCAAGAAGTCCAAGGTTTTGGTACAATTTACTTCAGCCAGTTTTATTAAGCAGAAAAATAATAAGGAAAACTTCAAAATAAACACCTTGTCTGTCTAGCACTAACTAAACAAAAGTCATTCCTGACTATCAAAAGAAACCATTAGCAGTACTCGCACATACTGTTTACTCACAAATACAGACTTTCTCTTATAGAGTTCTCTCCCTCTCCCTCTCCCTCTCCCTCTCCCTCTCCCTCTCCCTCTCCCTCTCCCTCTCCCTCTCCCTCTCCCTCTCCCTCTCCCTCTCCCTCTCCCTCTCCCTCTCCCAGCAGATGTCTAGCTTGACTGTTTTTAACACCCTTACACAGGTGCAAGTGCTAATCAGCCTATCCTCAGGTTGGAGGCCTGAAATGAAAGACCAGAAATGGGGCCTACTGGATGGAGTCCACCCTCCCTCTCCATCCATAACCCCAGGGACCCTTTACCAGGTTTTACCAAAGGCCAAAAGCCCTTAGCAAGCAGTTTAAATACAGACAAACATTTTTTCTGAGGTTTTTAAAACATATAAATGAGAAACCTGGGACAAACATACCTGACCAAAAGCACTATTCCAGTTTTTTTTGTCACAATATATATATATCAATTTCATTTAAAGCAACTGTTTCTTTTTAACCAAATATTAATTGCATCATTTGGTGGTGTCAAAATAGTGGGATATACTGTATTGTAATTGCACCAGAATTGTTTTTTCTTGCAACTGCATCTTTGGCACCAGGCATACAGTGTTATTTCAGCTATACATTAAGATACAATACCTTATTGTAAGAATGACAGCAATGTACTAAACTGGGTGATGGGGGACTTTAAAGTTTAGTATATTGTATTGTACTAGCTAGAGAAAATTATGTTGTAAATGCCTTTTTTGTTGAAATTTCATGGTAAGGGAAATGTTACATCCTGAGATATTGGTATTGTAACTGTTGATTTTAGCATTGTACTAATCCACTTATATTTGTTTTTTACTTTTTATTTAACATTAATTGGATACATTCAGTAACAAACTGGTATAACAAAAGTGTTATACAGAATCCGAAGTTTTATAACAAATATACAAACATAAGTTGTACATCTATAAAATAAAACTGGTATAGATAACAAATGTATATACAACCAGTAAAATAAACAAAATAAAATGTAGGTGGATAGGAAGAAATTGGGGGAGTGGAGGGAATGGGGTCTAATAATCCCCTAAAATTTACAGTACTAAATGCAAACTTTTGTCCTGACTGCAGAGACTGTTGGGCAGTTTGTCCCACTCTCCTTGGTGAGCAGCTGGTGTTCATGATAATGTAAGGATAAGGATAAGGATGTAAGGATATTTGTAAGTTTGGGGGTAACATAGCACTTCAGAAGCTCTTGGCATGCCCTGGGGGGTGTACCACAACCCAATTATGGTGATACCCCATAATGATAATGCCTCCAGCCTGGCTGATTCCCACCACAATCTAGGGGTGCATATATATTGTCTCAATTTGCTCAATGGCAATTTAGTAGGGATGCATAAGGGCAGTGCCGTAACTAGACATTTTAGTGCCCTGGGCGAGACAGGCCACCTGCACCCCCCATCTAAGTGGGAGTGACATTTGGCAAGTGGGTGTGACCAACGTAATGTGGGGGAGTGGCTTACATTTTACTGAAAGAATTCTGTTACATATATTTGCAAATGCCTGATATATACATATAAATGTCTAGTGGCGTGTGTTAGTCTGTCTGTGTGTGGAAAAAATAAAACCAAGCTGCAGCGCCACCTGCTGGGCGGAGTTATACACTGACCTACTAAATTCTTAGTGTGTGTGGAAAAAAAAATTCAGAAAGGGCTGAAATTTGGTATACTAAGATGTTTTTAATTTGTTAATTAAATTTGTTAATTGTTAAAAGTGTTTAGAAATATTTAAAAAGTATATATATATTTCTTGAAGGAGAAGTGACAGTTGGGAGTGGTTGGTGGTTGCCGGGGGTGACAGTGGGGAGTGGTTGGTGGTTGAGGCCTGGGCTATTGCCCAAATGCATGACAAGAACCTTTTTAACACCTTAAGTAGCTTGATTTGACTAGAATGCATGAGTATCATGCACGGGTTAACTTGTATATATATATATATATACACAGTGGTGGGATTCAAATAAATTAACAACTGGTTCTCTGCCCTAAAGACCATTTAAAGTATGCAAAAATATATACCGAAAGGTATTCTAATATTTCATGCACATAATACTCAAATAAGAACAGTAAAAGAGATACACAAAACGAGAGAGAGAAACCGAGAGAGAGAGAAAGAAACCGAAAGAAACCAAATGTGGAAAAAAACTCCAAAGAGACAGTGTTGTTTAGTGCTGTGTCTTCAAATATTTAACTGTGACTGGTAGTCAGATGAAGAATGGAAAAGTAGAATGACATAAAAAAAAGAAGTGAAAATGTGTGAAATTATAAGCAAGGGTGTTTTATCTTAGCAACGCAAGGCTATTATTATTTTTTTTGGTAGCTTACAATTGCACAGGAGGTATTAAGCAATAAGAGATTGTAGGTCCACTAGGTAAGTGTGCTACATTCAGCAAGACAAGATTTGTAAATCATAATAGTCAACCAGGATTTTAAAAACAAAAAGGCAACATTTCTGTTCATCGGAAAAGAGATGTGAAAATTAAAAGGGGGTAAACAGAGTAAAACAAAAACAATGTCTGCTGTACCATTATCAGCTCCAGTAATAAGTGCAAGATACTTGTTCAACTCAGAAGCTAGAGCACATATAACTAAAACCTTTGAATGATAAGTATTCATACTGCCCTGCTATTAATAAAACAGCAAAAACATTGCCTCACAAATCAAAAACAATTAGGATTTCATTCACAACTTTTTTTGGGTGCAGAGATGCAATAACAAGAACTCCACACAAAGCTAAAAAAACATTTTGGCTGGAGACGGAAAGCACATGTACCTTGCATGTGTTGTTTGGGAGAGGGAGAAACTTCAGCCTTTTACTTCCACTGACAGGAAGTTCGGCATTTGGAATGCATTTGAAATGCATTTGGCCCTGAACTTCCCTTCCCCTATACTCATCATCTATTCTAAATATGCTCAGGGATGCCAAGAGGAATTTGGGGCCCTGGTACAGCAATTTTTTGCCCCTACCCCCCCACCACTTCACAGGTGTGAAGAAAGGGGCATGGTCTTGTGTTGGAGGCGTGGCCAACACGGGGCATGGCTGCACTTCTTTAGGCATGACATATTGAGACCCACCCTTTCCTCACATATTATATTAACATACTGCCCCCCTCACACACACTATATTAACATAACACACAACATAGGGGGGAATTCAATTTGGCCACGCTCAATGCAATGTTAATCCTATTACCGTTATTATGGAAATTTTAACCCTGATTTCTGCTCCTGGCTCCCTGAGCTGCAAGCAAAAACCAGCGTTAAAGTTTACGTTTTAACGGTAATAGTGCACAGGTCGCATTACTTTTGGCAGTAACACGGCCAATTGAATTCCCCCCATATACTATATTAACATGCTGCCCCCCCTACACACACATACACTATATTAACATACTGCGCACACACACTATATTAACATGCTGCCCACACACACTATATTAACATAACACACACTATATTAAAATACTACACACACACACACTATATTAACATAACACACACTATATTAACATACCACACACTATATTAACATACTACACACACACACACACTATATTAACATAACACACACTATATTAACATACTACACACTATATTAACATACTACACACACACACACACTATATTAACATAACACACACTATATTAACATACCACACACTATATTAACATACTACACACACACACACACTATATTAACATAACACACACTATATTAACATACTACACACTATATTAACATACTACACACACACACACACTATATAAACATATCACACATAAAATGCACATCGGGGAAGCTCTCTTCGTTTATACCAGAATTACCTTAACAGAATAAACCAATAAAGACATGGACACCAAATTAACATTGGAATAAAATAGAATTTATTAAATGCTATTGACGGAAGCTAAAGGAACTGAAAGGCAGATGAGAGCAGGGCAGTCAGCAACAATAAAACCAGTAACGGTGGAAAGGTCAGACCATAGTACCACCAACCCAGGATCATACCTTATCTATTGGCCGGTGCTAAATATCTGTCCAACGGCAAGACTACACCCCCCTTATAACCACCAGTATAACCTTTAACATACTGGCCAAGGGTCCTCCTCACAGTCGGACCAAACATGTGATGACACAACGAACCAAAAGGGGGAGCAGTGACCTATGATGAGATAACCCGAGCACCATATGCAAACTTACCGACTGCACTGCTCTCCTACCCACGCCGACATGTATGACTGTATATGAGGCCCGCCAAACACAGACCTAACAGGAACTCTAAGCCTCCAACATAACTGATCTATGAAAAACCTAATCCCTTCTTCCGACAAATGAACACCATCATTCCTGAACAAATGAACCTGATCAGGTTTTAACAACGGATGGGAAATGGCTGATCCCCCTAAATCACGGAAAATTTTACTGGCTACTTGGTTGATTTTCCTGACGAGAGCTGCAATGGTAACTACAGGAATATTAGATCTCCACCTCCGCCGAGGTACAATATATGACCAACACAATCTTACATTGGGCCATCTATTTGCAACAATAGCCATGTCATCACGAATCTTGATGATGAGGTCCAGCAATTTCATTTGTCCAACATCATTCCCACCTAAATGAACAACAAGGATGTCCGGAACACCATGCTTTGCAATCTCACCGGACAAAGCTGCCATGAAATCAGTCCATCTCATGCCTCTCCGGCCTATCCACCTGACCTCTGTGTGACCAGGCAACCACGGACACCTCCGAGCCAAGACATGCCTACTCGCTCAGTAAACATATGAATGACCCAAACACCAAACACAAATCTTCCTGACATCCAACCCTAAAGAAAAATAAAATATGCCAATTAATCTAAAATAAGGTAACAAATACCAAACGAATACACCAACATACCCAACATAACCGAATATGCTATAAAACCACTTAAACAAACAACCACGCCATTAACCTCACATAAATAACTGGAATATAAAGTAACTGGCGAGGGGGAAAATTTAATTCCAACATTAAATATGAGCATGAAAAGGAAAAGCAGCGACCCAAGGGAAGGTAAAAACCCACTGGGAAAAAATCCCTTCACGCCCCCGCAATAGCGGCGAGCAGCATAGCCCTGGGTCCACTTACTTAAGAAGAGAAAGAAAAGATAAGTAGAGCTGCGTACAAGAGGGGAGAAAAACAAGAGGTTAAACATTGGGTCTAATATAATTTTTGTAACTATTGGACTGCCATCTGTCCAACGCCTGAATCGCTGCCGCTGTAGCTGCCCCAATGCGAAAAGAGTGTGTCCCAAATTCCAATGCGGGTAAAGCAACCAAGGCTTTACACATAATAGCATGAAATTTAAATTTGGTAACTGGGGACCCATCTCTGTGCAGCAACCAAATCTCAGACTAATAAGGGTGTACATTCGCTAACTTATGACAAAGCCTAACCGGACAAATAATATGATCTTCCTGCCTCGTGAGGGAGAACCAGTGCCCCACCCCAGATTGATCTGTCTTGGAACGCACAATCTTGCACTGAATGCATAATCACATTTTTTGCTAATAAGGCCGTCCCTAATCGACTCCTCGACTGTGCAACCAACTCACTGACCCTCAATGCCCCATGAAAGGCCATGAAAAAGGCGGCACTAAACAGGGAAACCTCAAAAGCATAAACGGGTATGTCCCCCAAAACTGAGATAATGCGAGCCAGCAAATACAGGTCTATAGGCCTCCTATTATTCCTAGGGATCGTGTGAAGTCTGGACCACCCCTTAAGGGTTTTCCTAACCAGGAACGAATTTGTTGGATCTGGCAGCCCTCCCATGAAGGATATACCTGCCAATGTAGAAGTCATAGACGCTTTACTAAGGCCTTCCTGATAGCACCCCCAAATAAACTCATCAATGTCGTGATCAGCACCCAGAGCACGCCTGCTAGAGGATAACAGAAAACTCTCCCACCGTTTCCAAGCCAACCAGTAAGCCTTTGTTGTGGACAGGGCTAGAGAAACTTCAGCCAGGAATCTTATGCCGCCCCGACCATCTGCCAAATATAAGGTGGAAAAGCTCCCACTCGAAACGTGAAAGGGAATCAGCAATGCAATTTTCAATCCCTGGAACATGTTTGGCACGAAAATATATGTCATAATCCAAGCAACGAAATTTACTGCTGGCCTAGAAATGAACTCTGCCTATTGATTGCCTGAACCACACCCAAATTGTTGCACCAAAAAGAAACATTGTGGCCTCTAAGCTGCGGAGCCCACAACTCCAAGGACACAATGATGGGGAATAACTCTAAAACAAGTAAATTCTTAACCAACTCTCCATCAATCCAATCCTGTGGCCTTGGGGATGCACACCACTCGCCCTGAAAGTACGCTACGAATCCTTGTGACCCTGCCGCATCCGTAAACAATTCTAAATCTATAGTGGAGATAGGGGGGGAAGGCCAAATCCTGACTCCATTAAACCTCCTAAGTAAAGATGACCAAACTAACAAATCCTGCCTGATCTCCTCATTCATTGTAATTAAAGCATGGGGTCTATTCCTACCTGTCGTAGCTAACTGAAGTTTCCTACAAAAAATTCTACCCATAAGAATGACCCTGCACGCAAAATTAAACAATCCCAACAATGCTTGAACTTGTTTCAACTTAAGCGCAGGAGAGGCCAGAGTACTGGATATCATACTCTCCAGTTTGGAAATTTTATCCGCCGGCAAACGACAACACCCCGCCAACGTGTCTATTTCTATCCCCAGAAAGGACAAACACGTTGCCAGGCTCTCCGTCTTGTCCCGCGCTACTGGTACCCCCATGATCGAAAAGAGAGCTTGCGCAGAGTACAGCGTATTTGCACACAATGCAGACTTGGCCGGCCCTACAAATAAAAAGTCATCGAGGTAATGAGCAATACCCTGGTGACCTGTCCCCGCCTGAATTGACCAGTGCAGAAATAAGCTGAATGATTCGAAATAGGTACAAGAAAGCGAACATCCCATGGGCAGGCATCTATTTATGTAATACTTGCCTTTAAATTGAAACCCCATGTACTTAAATGACTCTGGATGAAGGGGAAGCAATCTAAATGCTGACTCTATATCCAATTTCGCCGTAAGGGCGCCTGAACCAAAATTTCTAACCAACAGAAGGGCCTCCTCAAAAGATTGATACACTACCGAACTGATATCCTGATCAATTGCATCATTAACCGAATTACCTACTGGGTGAGATAGGTGCTGAATTAAATGAAATGTACCTGGGACCTTTTTTGGAACTATACCTACTGGAGAAATAACCAAATCTGCAATGGGCGGGGAGTTAAAAGGGCCAATCATGCAACCCAGGCTGATCTCGCCGCAAATTTTCTCGTCAAGTACCACTGGAAAAATATAGGCAGATTTAAAGGTTCCTAGCGGCCCTGGCGTTAACAGCGGATCCAATAGGAAGCCGGAAACCGTGACGAAAACCTTAGCGAAGAAATGCTGCCTGTTCCACATCTGGGTATAATTTGAGCCACCGTTCTAACACATCAGTACATATAGGGGAATGGGCTTTAAGCAATGTTACCGTCACTGCCGCGGCCTCTGCCGAGACCTGGGGCACTCCTCGGACACTCCTTAGCAGAATGCGGTCCGCGGCAATATGAGCAGCTGTGCCTGTACGACACGATTCCCCCCTTCTGCACAACGAGTTATTGAATGCGAAGCATCTATTCTTCGTAAACTGAGGAGCACTTTGTCTCCCCCCTTGCTGAAGCCGGTTGTTTTGTAACACTGAACCCGAAGCTAAGCTAGCCCAATTTAGCTTCATCCAAATCTCCACGTCTCGAAAGCCAAACGGCATATCCACCTGCCCGCTAACTTTCTCTCGAACTGTTCATTGTACTTACGCCAGGTCCCCGGGCGATCATTTATGAACATCTCATTCATGAGATGCAAATACTTCCAGACGTCTTCGCTAGCTTCCGGCCTTGTCTCTATGTAACAAGCAGCGAAGGCGCAATACCCCGACAACCAATACCCCAAAACTTTTATAGGCCTCTTCTCCTATGCCACCTTTTGCGCACGCTGTAACCAACTCCTTCTGCGGTGTTTTCGCATTGAACCATCGGGGCTCTATTGGCTGCTGACTTTACTGTCGTACCTCCTATCTCCCTGTGACCTGGACCTACCAAAGTGTGTGTTCAGTATTTTTATAAGCTTACGAGGTCCCTCCCCTGATGAAGAGGAAGAATCCTTGCTAGTAGTGGACACTGGAGGACTATGTGTATGTGTAACCGACAGACCAACATCAAATGACTCACCGCCTGCTACTGCCTCCGCCTGCCAACCTGTTCCGGTCACCCCCGAAGCTCCGGGATCCAACGGTGCCTACACGACAGCTGCCTGCTGAGGTCCTGCTCCCATCACGGCTCCCGAGGAAACCGCTGCGGGCACCCTGCGCCCATCACCTGCGACCTCCACTATCTCTTCGACTCCTGACCTATTCATGCTCAAATGAGATGGTATCACCGTCGTCCCTTCCACCGGAACTTGTGAATCTGAAAACAGAGGCATGTTAACATCGGGAGCAACTTGCTGACTACCCAGGAGGTGACTCAGCACCAATCCAGCTGCGCTGGCCCCTATTAGCCCTTGTCCGACAAACCCCGAAGGAGGTGGTCCCCCCTTCTGTGTCTTATTAGCTACCAGAATACCGTGGAACTTCTGACTGGATAGCCCTCCAATCACTCACCCTCGTGATTTTAATTACGTTACTGTCTAATGGACACACTTCCCCTATATTAACAACCCCCCCTCCCTTCCCTTACTTTGTTCAGTCCTCAGCAAGTCACACATGGGATGGCACCTATCATGTGGTGCACGTCCCATGTGACCCTGGGGCTCTCACTGACAAGGCACACATAGGGCAGGGGCGCACGCAGGATTGTCAGGGGCCCCTGTCAGGGACCAAAAAAACAAAACACGAGAGAGAGCTGCTGCGCATGCGCCCGCGCATGCGCAGCAGCTCCGTTTCGGCAGCACTGTACTATACAGCAGCCGTGGCGCTGTCAAAGAAGCGTCCGCGGCGGTGCTGTATACAATACAGCACAGAAGTGTCCGCGGCGGTGCTGTATACAATACAGCACCGCCGCGGACGCTTCTGTGCTGTATACAATACAGCACCGCCGCGGGCACTTCTTTGATAGCGCCGCGGCTGCTGTATAGTACAGTGCCGCTATGGTGGGCACTTAGTTAGCGCAGGGGGGGGTTTCTGGAGACTCAGAACCCCCCCCTGCGTGCACCACTGTAGGGGAGGGGGCACGATTATTATTAGGAGATTATGGAAGGTAGCTGGTCCCCCCGGCCCCCTCATCGCACCCGAGAATGAGGGGGGCCTACCAGGCAGGCCGGGTAAATTGTACCCCCTCTCTCCGTGCCCCTGAATATGCTACTGGGTTTGTAGATGCTACTACAGCAGCACTGCTATTCAGCTATCTCATGTAATACTCATGAGCAGGGTTGCCAACTCTGAAATGAAAAACAAGCAACCACTAATTGAAAAACAAGCCCAAAGCAATCCTAAAAAGCCCCCAAAAGCCCAAACTTACAGGGGACAGGGGTGTTATGTTATTGTAGTGAAAACCGCTATTGTTCATTATTAAATTAATACTTCAACTGTCTCTTTGCCATTTAAATGAACCAAGAAGCCAGGTTCAAATAGGAGTCTGCGCACTGGAGCCCGGACATAAGCACCTGAATGAGGCGTCTTTCCAGGGACAGCTGGCACAGTACACACAACTCCTGCGCTGGACTTTGATGCTTTACTTGTCGTAGTCTTGAGTCATGTCGCCAACTTTTTGAGATTGGCTGGAGCTTTCCTTTCACAGGGGGCGGGGGCATATGGCTGTATGCTGATTGGCCAGTTTGGCTGGTAGAACGGTGCAACGTTCCAAAGGGATAGTGTTTCCTGGAGAAGCTGTCAGAAAGTTGTAAGAGGTATTCTGGAGACCTGACCTTGATACATGCATTTGCAAAGCCCACAAACCCACAATTAGCAAAAAAAAAACAACTTCAGGAAAAAAAAAGCCCAATTCAGCTTGTTATAAGCGAAATTAGCAACTATGCTCATGAGTCTGTACCTCTAAACTACCACAGGTGGCACTGCTGTGCTCAGACATTGTCTAGGACTCTGTGAAGCTGATCATTGAACCATATAGTCATGAGTCATTCTCCTGGCTCAGTAGTTCAATAGTTCATCTAGTTAATTTGGCTCTTTTGAGTCACTTGAATCATTTAGCTCACAAGTCACAGGATACCTTCCTGTCAGCTCAAGACATCTAGCTGAGTGCCGCATGCTACATACTGTAGTTATGTTTACACCACCATATATAGGGGAGATGTATTAAACCTTCAAGAGAGATAAAAAGGAAGAGTTAAGTTGTTTTTCTAATGACTGTATTTTAAATGCAAAAAAGGGACACTTTATAATAAACTGAATTTGGGTATTTCTCATTTGCATTTTATGGAAGTGAAAAAGAATAATAAAAATTGTATTAACTTTGCAGAGCTCAACATGTCACTGCTAGTGTGTTGTATAAGTGATTGCACTTTTTAAAATATTAAAAATGATCAGACATATTAAACATATCTGATCATTTTAACAGGACTATAACTCATCTAATGAGGTAGTAGTAGACATCAGTACTGTATGTGCAATAGTCTAGAACAGTGGATCCCAAACTTTCTCAGTTCAAGGCACCCTTAGGGTCTCCATAATTTTTTCAAGGCACCCCTAAGCCAAAATAATTACCAAGTAGTCCCCTGCCTTGCTTACCACTGGCCCTGGCCGAGGCACCCCTGTGAGATTGCCGCAGCACCCCATGGAGCCGCAGCACTCAGTTTGGGAACCACTGGTCTAGAATATATCTATGTTTCCAATCACTTCTCAGCAGTGTTCCGGAGCCATTGAACTAAATGAACAACTGAACTAAATGACCTGATCTTTTGAACATATCTTTTGAGCAAACTAGATAAGAATGAACTTATCTCCAAAATGAACTAGATTTCCCATCACTTATGGGTCTTTCTTGTAAATGTCTTTACTTTCACTTTCACCTCTGCTGGATTGGTATTTATAAAAGGAAGTGCCCAGAGCAACAGCCTGTTAATTCCAACAAAGGGAGTGATAAAGAAGTATCTTGGAGAGGTGAGCTGGGGCAAAAGGGGAAATATTGTTTGCATATCCTGTATATGTACACATTCCACAGTATGTATGCATAGAGAGAGCGAGAATCTGAATAATGTTGATGTTATGTTTCCGTAAACCACATTTTTTAGTTTAACTATGTATTTTTTAAATGAGAGAAAGTAAAGCTGTAAGCAACAAAAAAAAAGCAAATGTGCATGGGGTACACTCAACTTATACCCATATAATTAATCTACAAAACAAAATGATAAATTCGAAACTAATTGCACATCAGAAAATCAGAGACTGATCTCAATACAAAACAAAGTTTATAACATTAATACTTTAAAGGCACATAAAATGCTATTAATCCCCAGGGCCAGCTGTAAGGTGCCATAGTAAACATGATGCAATAATGTTAACAGATATTGGTACTGCTACTACGTGAAGAGATCAAGTAATGTAACCACTATTTGTTGTAATGATCTGTGGTTTGAATTGCAGACTGTGTAAATGACAGATAATTAATCTGTCTAACTTGATGCTCAAATCCGTAATCCCTGTGAGCTTGTACGAGTAATGCAGAGTGTAAAGAATATAATATAAAATAATACCCCTCATGTAGCGTTACAAAGATGCACTGCACAATCTGTACAGACCTTGTGGCTAATGCAGTCACATCCACAATATTAAAACAATAGGAGCTGTATACAAATTAAATAATTAGCACAATTTCCTCTTGTGCAGCTGTGTTACCACCTCTGTCACAACAATAATCCTGATTTTCATAGAAGTTGATTGTAAAGTGCAAAAAGCTACAAACAATACATGCAGACCATACAATGGTTCTAGCAGCATTAGAGGTACAGGGGCAATGGGAATAGTATAATAATATAAATATAAAAATAGTAGTGTATAATAATTAGGTCTGATTGCCATGTATAGCTGTATAATCAGTCAATCATTCAAATGTTTATTTAAATACTTCCATGTAGAACTCTAGTCAGCTTACACAAACTTGAAACGTCTAAAGCAGCTTCTGTAAGAGATCAGTCACTGTGGAAAGTATGTGCACCATTGCATGATCCAAGTATAGGACAAATATGCTGAGAATTCCTGGTATAATAAGAACGCCAACAAATGTATCATCCCAGTGAGTGTCTTCTAGGATAGATAGTGGAGCCATTAGCAGGGATTTCTACTGGTAGAATTGAAAAGCCATTGAAATTTAATTAGTTCAAAATGTTATAGCTTATAAAGGCAAGTGTAGTGGAATCTACGTTTAACATAATTATGATTAACTTGCACAACAAAACACAAAATAGTATATCATTCAGGGGCAAACGCAGGATTTTTAATGGGGGGTTTCCAAATAGATGAATTCGGAACAAAGCAACAATAAAACATAAAAAATAAAGTGCTATAATAAGCCTTCAACATAAACTTTTTTACTGCAAATAACAGGTACATGTGATTCACAATATAAATTGTTATTTACATAGTCTAACATTATGCAATAATAAGATAGTGGTGCGGAACCCGTGATGCTATATAAATAGATGATGATGTTGATAAACCAAAATGTTATAGGATCCTCTATTTTATTACTCATTATTAAAGTAATAATCGAAGCCTGACTCGCATATAAAAGCTTGAAAAATACATACATATATATATATATATATATATATATCTAATATATAAATGCTTAGTGGCGTCTGTGTGTGGAAAAAAAACCCAAGTTGCAGCGCCACCTGCTGGGCAGAGTTATACACTGACCTACTAAATTCTTAGTGTGTGTGGGAAAAAAAATTCAAAAAGGGCTGAAATTTGGTAGGGCTCAAACTCATTTTCGTGAGGTAATTTTACCTCATGAACACACATGTGTAGAGGCGTGCGTTAGTGTGTGTGTGTGTGTGTGTGTGTGTAAAAAACTATTTTCTCAGAAAGGGCTCATCCAATTGACCTGAAATTTGGTATACTGACATTATTTGACAAAAAAATTAGAATAGTCAAGTCAGTTAACTTCCATCATCCCCCCTTCCCCCCGTGGGAGGGGTAGTAAAGGCTAAATTTACGAGTTGAGGGTCAAACCCATTTTCGTGAGGTAATTTTACCTCATGAACACACATTAAAAAGGGCACTTGCGTCGGGAAGTAACGCTCTTCCCCTGAGGAGGCCTGGGCTAGGCCCAAATGCATGACAAGAACCTTTTTAAGACCTTAAGTATCTTGATTTGACTAGAATGCATGAGTATCATGCACGGGTTTACTTGTGTATGTATATATATATATATATATATATATATATATATATATATATATATATATTTCAGCTGTAGGTTTCTTTTAACCTATTAACCCTCTCATCCCAAATACTTGGACATTTAGTATCTGTTCCATGTTATCTCCCTATGTGAGAGGCATTAAATAAAATAAAACTGACATTTATCAGGGGTTTGTCTTGAAATGTCTGTGAACTTTTAATGGCCAGCAGTAACTTTCATCAAATATGTTGCTTGACCTACATGGACGTTAATGCTAACCAGCTGAATGCACAGTCTCACTAGAGGTTCCTGTAAAACAATCTGAGATGATAGAACTATTCCTTACTTAGCATAAAACAGTGCAGTGTAAACTTATATTTAAGAATATAGTTTTGCATTTAAATGTTTACATTGTTTTACCTTGTTAATGGCAAAAGCTATTATTATATCAGTGTGAATTATTTTTGCTTTTCCACCTGGATAACCAAGATCAGCTTCAACCTACAACAACATTTGTACATCACTACAGCAACTGTTGGAAATATATTTAATTTGTTGAATGCCCAGGGTCCCTGGGACTCACCGTTTAGCAGGGCAGCCATTGATGTAATGTCTCAGTCTGGGAGGAGCTGCTGTGGCCACGCATGCGCAGCAGCTCCATTTAAACGACACTGGATTGTACAGTAGCCGCGGCGCTGTCAGCGCAGCGTCTGCGGAGGTGCTGTGGGAAGGGGCAGTGTTTAGCATGTTTATACATGCTTCTGCTGCCTGTTCGTTCGCGGAGGGGGGGGGGGTTTCTGGAGAACCAGAAACCCCCCCTGCGTGCGCCCCTGTCATTATAAACAATAGAAAGCATGTGTAGGATGCTTTAAAGTACATGGCCATGATAGTTATTCCTGTTATCACAATGTTATAAGATTCTTCTAAACATTTAGACTTTCCTACATAGATACAGGTACAAAGATAAAACTGGTATACAACCTCATTGGTTTTAGATGACAAAGGAGTTGTTCAGATAATCCTTATTACCTGCAACATTGGAAAAATTCTTATATTATCAAATGTGTCTATAAGTCTTCACAAGGGAAACAACTTTTTTTCTGAAGCCGCCAGCCAAGTATTTTGCTATATGGGGATCGTAGAGAGTTTCTTTTCTTCCTCTAGGTAAGTACTAATTTCAGATCATTGTCCTGCAGCAAAAAGGGACAGAATTTGCTTGGAGTTTTTACATTAATTTAGGCCATTATGAACCATAAATTGAAATAAATCAAATTATTATGTGATTTAAAATGTTTCTTTCTATATACTAGACATTTTCCTAACGGCTTCTGTAACCGTAATATATACTCTTACAACAAGTCTGGGACTAATGAGAGAACTCGCCTGCCTGATTTGTAATAACATTCTACTTTGTGCACTTCTGTTGCATAAGCAGGAACTGTCCATTTGGGATGCTATCGATAATGCTATGAAATTTTTTGTTGATGTTGACTTAAACTAGCAATAAACTATTAGTGGATGATGCACAACATGTGTGAGCCCTGAAGGGACATATTTTGCTCCCTACATTATGCAAGACAGATACAGCGGTGGTACTCACTATAACAAGTAAAGCAACCCCGACAGTAATATGCCTGACTGGAACACTCCGAAGCTGACATACCCCCGACCGAACTCTAATTGTGGCTGTTAAAAAAAAAAAAAAAATGACATTTCATAACAGCGAATATGCTCCATCCCGGTACTAGTTATTGACGTCACTGTAAAAGGCAACACTACTATTAATGCTGTTAAGGAAGTATACAAGAACGCTCCGGCTGTACAATGTTTTTTTTTACAAACATTTCTACGTTGTAGAGACGGCGCTTTCTTGTATACTTTACAGCAGTGGTTCCCAAACTTTCTCAGCTCAAGGCACCCTTAGGGTCACCATAATTTTTCCAAGGCACCCCTAAGCAAAAATAATTACCGGGTAGTCCCGTTTTTTAAGTAGTTGGGTCAAAATGACGTAAGATGTATTTAGACCCCTTCACCATCACATTGTTCCCCTTTATCATATCACTCTGTGTTCCCCTCTTCGCCATCTCACACCCTGTGTCCCCCTCTTTGCCATCTCACTCTGACCCCCCTTCAGCGTCTCTCTCGGTCCCCCTCCTTCAGCGTCTCTCTCTATCCCCCTCCTTTAGTGTCTCTCTGCCCTCCTCCTTTAGCGTCTCTCTGTCCCCCTCCTTCAGCGTCTCTGTCCCCCTCCTTCAGTGTCTCTCTCTGCCCTCCTCCTTCAGTGTCTCTCTGTCCCCCTCCTTCAGCGTCTCTCTGCCCTCCTCTTTCAGTGTCTCTCTGCCCTCCTCCTTCAGTGTCTCTCTCTGTCCCCCTCCTTCAGTGTCTCTCTATCCCCCCTCCTTCAGCGTCTCTGTCCCCCTCCTTCAGCCTGTCTCTCTGTCCCCCTTCTTCAGTGTCTCTCTGTCCCCCTCCTTCAGTGTCTCTCTATCCCCCTCCTTCAGCGTCTCTGTCCCCCTCCTTCAGCCTGTCTCTCTGTCCACCTCCTTCAGCCTGTCGCTCTGTGCCCCCTTCAGCCTCTGTGTCTCTCTGTCCCCTTCAGTGTCTCTCTGTCCCCTTCAGCCTCTCTGTGTCCCCCTTCAGCGTCTCTCTCTGTCCCCCTTCAGCCTCTCTCTCTGTCCCCCTTCAGCCTCTCTCTCTGTCCCCCTTCAGCCTCTCTCTCTGTCCCCCTTCAGTGTCTCTCTGTCCCCTTCAGCCTGTGTCCCCCTTCAGCCTCTCTCTGTCCCCCTTCAGCCTCTCTGTGTCTCCCTTCAGCGTCTCTCTGTCCCCCTTCAGCCTCTCTCTGTCCCCCTTCAGCCACTCTCTGTCCCCTTCAGCCTCTCTGTGTCCCCCTTCAGCCTCTCTGTGTCCCCCTTCAGCGTCTCTCTCTGTCCCCCTTCAGCCTCTCTCTCTGTCCCCCTTCAGCCTCTCTCTCTGTCCCCCTTCAGTGTCTCTCTGTCCCCTTCAGCCTGTGTCCCCCTTCAGCCTCTCTCTGTCCCCCTTCAGCCTCTCTCTGTCCCCCTTCAGCCTCTCTGTGTCTCCCTTCAGCGTCTCTCTGTCCCCCTTCAGCCTCTCTCTGTCCCCTTCAGCGTCTCTCTGTCCCCTTCAGCGTCTCTCTGCCCCCTTCAGCGTCTCTCTGTCCCCTTCAGCGTCTATCTGCCCCCTTCAGCGTCTATCTGTCCCCTTCAGCGTCTCTCTGTCCCCCTTCAGCCTCTCTCTGTCCCCTTCAGCGTCTCTCTGTCCCCTTCAGCGTCTCTCTGCCCCCTTCAGCGTCTCTCTGTCCCCTTCAGCGTCTCTCTGCCCCCTTCAGCGTCTATCTGCCCCCTTCAGCGTCTCTCTGTCCCCTTCAGCGTCTCTCTGTCCCCTTCAGCGTCTATCTGTCCCCTTCAGCGTCTATCTGTCCCCTTCAGCGTGTCTCTCAGTGCCCCCCTTCACTTACCTTCTTCCCTGACGTCTTCTCTGCTGCTGCTCACTGAGACTGCCGGACATGATGAGGTCAAGCCCCCGGCAGTCAGTGAGGAGGAGGATCCGGCGCTGGATGATGGGTAAGTTGTTTTTTTTTTGTTTGTGTTTTCTATTTTCTTTTTTTTTTCTAGGCGATCGCGGCACCCCTGTGACAGCGCCGCGGCACCCCAGGAAGCCGTGGCGCACAGTTTGGGAACCGCCGCCTTACAGTATATCAATATGAACATGGAGCTGTGAATTAAACTTCTACACATGCAGTAATTTATCTCTAATGCTGTGGAGGTTCAAATTCTAACTTAGGGGGAATTCCCCGGTGTGACCCGATGCTTGATAGCCCTGCCCCCTTCGTTGGTGGGGTGAAGCTTCTCGCTGCTTGTTTTTGTTTCTTTGCGTTTTTTTACAATTTGCGGGTGTGGGGGGTGCGGGTGCGGGGGGCGGGAGTGATTCAAAGCATTGGTGGTCAGTGGACAGCAACAAGCAGCCAATCGCTACGCTGCTTGCTGCCCTATGGAGTCCCACAGTGCTGTGCGGCAGACAAAGTCTCACTTCACTTCCTGTCTGCCTGAAGTATAAACTATAGGGGGCTACCTATACTAAACTATAGGGAGGGGGAGGGGCATGCCTATGCTAAACTATAGGGAGGGAGACGGAGAAAACTATAGGGGGGTGGGCTATAATGTGTGAGGGAATGGGGGGCTGTCTTAGTAGTACATTGGTTGGAAGGTAGGCTATTAATGTAATGGTGTTTAGGTGGGGGCTAACTATTTAATGGATGCTATTTTATTTGTGGAGTAATAGTGGGACAATTTAATTTATTGGTGGGGCCTATTAAATTAAGATTGGGTGATGGGACCTTTAATGCTGGGGTGGTTTGGGTCTATAATTGAATGTGGGGCTGAGTTTTGGAAGGAGGGCTATTTATTAAATGTGAATATTAATTATTTAATGCAGTGGATGGTCGTGGGAGATTGTTAAACAAAAATGCTATTATTGCTGGAGCTGTTTAGAAGGAGGGTAATAGATTTATTTATCCATTGGAATACTATTAATTTAATTTTGGGGTTAATTGGAGGGAAATAGATCTATTTATCAAATTTGTGTACTATTACTTTAATGTTGGGGCTGGAGAGAGGCCTAATTATTAAATGTGGATGCTGTTGATATAATGCCAGGAATGGTTGGAGGTTTCTAAATTTCATGTACCCATTTTTTTTTTCCAATAGGGCCTCCAAGGATCTAGACAAGCAGTAACTGTCACGGTTAAATACAGGAATACAGCTAGGAGCCACAAATATGGTGAAAACACTCTATGTTTATTTGCAGAAATGTACAAATAGCAGGTAATCATGAGTTTGTAGTAAATACCAGGTGCAAGCTGATGCAAGTAGCAGGAGGTATGGACAGATCCCAAGCAGCAGGTAACCAGAAGCATATCAGAAGGCAGGAACAAGTAACAATAGGATGGGACAACAGAGAGTAACATCAATAACCAGCAATGAATGCTGGGAGAGACAAGTATAAGAAGGACACACCCAGGTGCAAGGATTAATTAGTGATCAGGAAGGTTAACTCCTAAAGCACAAGAAGCAGGCACAATTGCAGCACCTCTGGTTATCAGAGGTACTGCTGCTAACACATAAAATGAAACACAAATAATAAAGTCCAAAACTCCAGGAGACATGAGCTGCCAATACAAAGCAGCAAGCTGTAAGCGGATTGTTACAGTACCACCTCCCTTAAGGGCGGATTCCAGACGCCCAATTACCACCAATGTCTGAATTCATCAGAATCATAGTCCAGAATGGGGGGCCCGGCAGAAAAGTCCTCGTCTATGGGCAGAGAGGCAAAGGAGACCATGCCAGATGGAAGTTGAAGCACTGCAGAACCTCCTTTCTTTTTACATCCTCCCCTTTTACGGGACTTCCTTGGAGTTGGGACCTGCGCCAACTGGGAGGAGCACAAAGGTATCTCTTGGCCAGGTGAGATGGGTGGTACTGCTGATATTGCAGAGACCCCGCAAGATGGCATAGCAGGCGTTGTTACAAACTTGTTAATTACTGCCTCAATAAAGGATTGTAAGTCCGATAAGATGGGATGGTCCGTCTCAATAAATGGGTTTGCCCATTCTAATGCCTCTCCCCTAAAATGGGATATAAGCAATAATACCTGTCTCCTAGGGCTACTAACAAGGCTTGGTATGGAGAGGATCTGTGAAGCAAAAAACCTCAGAAGGGCATTAAATTGGGAAGGATGCCACTCAAAGAAAGGTGACGGTTCGGACTTGGCACCCTCGGTAACGGATGGTTCGGATTCGGCAGACGACCTGGCAGCAGGCCCGGACTGGGCGGCAGGCTTGGCAGCAGGCCCGGAGAGGGCGGCAGGCTTGGCAGCGACAGCACTTTGAGAAGCCTGGGGGCAGACAGCACTTTGAAAAGCCTGGGGGCAGACAGCACTTTGAGAAGCCTGGGGGCAGACAGCACATTGAGAAGCCTGGGGGCAGACAGCACATTGAGAAGCCTGGGGGCAGACAGCACATTGAGAAACCTGGGGGCAGACAGCACATTGAGAAGCCTGGGGGCAGACAGCACTTTGAGAAGCCTGGGGGCAGACAGCACTTTGAGAAGCCTGGGGGCAGACAGCACATTGAGAAGTCTGGGGGCACACAGCACATTGAGAAGCCTGGGGGCAGACAGCACATTGAGAAGCCTGGGGGCAGACAGCACATTGAGAAGCCTGGGGGCAGACAGCACTTTGAGAAGCCTGGGGGCAGACAGCACTTTGAGAAGCCTCGAAGCAGACAGCACCATGTGGCAACTCAGGCTGGACCGCATGGACTGGCAACTCGGGCTGGACCGCATGGACTGGCAACTCAGGCTGGACCGCATGGACTGACAAGTTTTCTGGAGCGGACTGTAGCTCTGGAACGGAGGCAGCGGCTGAAGACTCGGCACTGGAGGCAGCGGCTGAAGACTCCGCACTGGAGGCAGGAGACTCAGGACCGCACACAGTGGCAGGAGACCCAGGACCGGACACAGTGGCAGGAGACTCCAAGCTGGAGGCAGATGATGAGACCTCGCAACAGGAGACAGAGGCTGGGACCTCGCAACAGGCTGGCGCCTCAGGACAGGCTGCTTTAGCTGGCGCCTCAGGACAGGCGGCTGAGGTTAGCAGATTGGGTCTCATCCCAGAGAACAGAAATGGTGAAGCGTAAACAAATCCGGAATGCGGAGAGAAAACAACAGAGGATGGTTCAGTAGGCTGTTGTGGTCTGCGGAAAGGACAGTCCTGTAAGAAGTGTTTATTACTGGCACAGTAGAGACAGTTTATTAGCTATTCTACGCCGCCGCTCCTCTTCGGTCAGATGGGGGCGTGGACCACCTGTGAACCGGGAATTTGTTACACCATAGTTCTTAGTAAACACCAAATTTGTAGAAGCACATTTAAGAGGTGCTGTTTGCACAGGTTCAGCAGCAGAGAAGGTGGATTGAGATAGATCAGCAGCTTCTGAATTAGGAGAGACAGAATCTGACAGTCTCCTTAGTGGGTCCATAAGCAAAGTAGAAAATTTAGCCAGTTTGGAGCGTAGCAGGATTAGGCCTGTAGCTGTGGCAATTCAAAAGCTGGTAAAGCAGACATGTTCCAAAAATAAAATGAAAATGAATTGCAGAAAAAAGGTCCCAGAATAAAAAACTTTCACCTGACTAAGCTGTTTTTTGGGCTGGTTATACTGTCATGGTTAAATACAGGAATACAGCTAGGAGCCACGAATATGGTGAAAACACTCTATGTTTATTTGCAGAAATGTACAAATAGCAGGTAATCATGAATTTGTAGTAAATACCAGATGCAGGTAGCAGGAGGTAATGTGAATTTGCAGAAAACACCAGGTGCACAGCTAATGCAGGGAAGCAGGATGTATGGACAGATCCCAAGCAGCAGGTAACCAGAAGCATATCAGAAGGAGAGACAAGTATAAGAAGTGCACACCCAGGTGCAAGCAATAATTAGTGATCAGGAAGGTTAACTCCTAAAGCACAAGAAGCAGGCACAATTGCAGCACCTCTGGTTACTGCTGCTAACACATAAAATGAAACACAAATAATAAAGTCCAAAACTCCAGGAGACAGGAGCTGCCAATACAAAGCAGCAAGCTGTAAGCAGATCGTTACAGTAACTGATCTAAAAAAACAGCAGCCAGAGGTGGTGAAAGTGACAAGAACAGGTAGGAGAGAGCAGGACAGTCTGCCAACTTCCAGAATCTGGTGGGACAGTCCCGAATTTGGATGACTGTCTTGCTTAATCAGGATTTGGTCCGACCACAAGGACAGTTTGGAGGTATGCCCGCTTCACACAGTACTGCCCGTGAAGGCAGGGCTGAGTGCACCTAATAGTAGTGCACACAGCTTTGCCTGTGTATTTGTCTAAAATGATAACCCCCTGTCTTAAGTGCACCCGGCCCTCCAACACTCCTTTTACAGCACTACATGGTATTCAGTCATTGGTTACCCCAGTGAACCCTTCATGCCCCAGTCTAACAATGGTCGTGGCTAAGATATATTATAGCTATTTTTAACCCTTTGTCATCTGGCTAATCATTCATAATAATGCAGAGAGGTAACTTGGCATTTGTGACTTAATTATGCATCCACACTTTGCAGCTTGGCGTAAACCGTTTACCCGGTACCTGATAGGTTAATGTACAGAACATCTGCATTCATCTCTCACTATTCATAGCCAATTATACGAAGTAATGACCACACATCATCATCATCACTTATTTATGTAGTGCCACTAATTCCGCAGCGTTGTACAGAGAACTCATTCACATCAGTCCCTGCCCCATTGGAGCTTACAGTCTAAATTCCCTAATATAGACACACACTTACACACAGACACAGAGAGGAAGACAGACAGAGAGGGAGAGACTTATGCTAGCAGCTGACTGTGTGTTTACCTGCCGAATCTAGAGGCATCAGTGGTAGAAGGGAGTTGGAGCAATGAGCGCATGCGGGGAAGGGGGGCAACGGACAGGATCGTAGGAGTTGCATCCTATTTGAGATCCGCCCCAGGCTTCCTTGGTTGCCTGGGGCGGTTCCGTCGTTAGAGAGCAGTAGGCAATAAATCGGTGCTGCCTGTTGCTGAGTGGGGTAGGCATTGTAAACAAACATTCGATGATTTCTACCCCAGGAAACTGTCTATACAGGTACCCTGTCGAAGTCGAATAATTGGATGAAAGAATGTATATTAATATTGTTTTATTGTGCGATTGCGATCAGTACAATGCGTGTCATGGCGCAATCGCACGATAAATAACGCACGCATACACTTACACTTACACATTCACTTATATATATTTCAAATTTATAATAGTTCCAATCCACAGTCGTTTATGAACAAATGTTATTTAGTTTATAGTTAAATATTATAATGTTATATACACTTTAGTGAGAACTAAGGTTCAGGTCTGTCACTCACCGGACTGTGAGTGCCATTTCCCGTGTGTTCAGGAACCGTGGCCGTCCGCCATCCTGAGGGTCTGCGCATGTGCAGCCCTTATCAAACCTTCAGTACCTGTTGCTTTTAATTGATTGGATGATCAGGCAACCCTCCCTATTTAAACCACCTGTGATCATTACATGGTTGCCTGATCTTGGAGTCTCATTCCCCATGAGCCTCTGAAGGTGTTCCTGTGTTCCTCGTGTATTCAGCTCCTGCTGATTCCTGTTTACTGCTATTGTGGTTTCCAGACCACTTCAACTCTCCTGTGTTCATCGTGTCTGCACTCAGCTGATTCCTATCTGCTATTACTACCGGACTCCTGTTCGTTCCAACTCTCCTGTGTTTATCGTGTCAGCTCTCCGCTGCCTCCGTTACTACTACAGAGTTCCAGACCACTTCAACTCTCCTGTGTTCATCGTGTCTGCACTCAGCTGATTCCTATCTGCTATTACTACCGGACTCCTGTTCGTTCTAACTCTCCTGTGTTTATCGTGTCAGCTCTCCGCTGCCTCCGTTACTACTACAGGGTTCCAGACCGCCTCTACTCTCCCGTGTTCAGCGTGCCTTCTCTCCGCTGCCTCCACTTCTACTATTGGATACCAGACAGCCTCAACTCTCCTGTGTTCATCATGTTTCCAGTTTCACTTACTACTGCTTCCTGAGTATTGCTTCGTTGATTCTGGATTACCTGCCGTGCGCTGCACCAACCTGATTACCGCTTCCACCCTCCAGTGGTCTCTCCTCCTGCCGGCCTTCAGCCGTTCAGGTATCCCTGCACGTCTCTCTGACAGCCTGCTCTCCTGAACCGCGGTATGCATACTTTCCATTGACTTTGCTTTTGTATTGCATATCCATCTGGACTGAGTTGTGTTCTCCTCCGGAGCCTCCTATCCACTGAAGCTATTGTTACCATTGACTTTGTTTCCTATTGCCTGGATACCTATTGTGACTTTGTATACTTCAAGCAGTGCTTGTCAGTTATCGTTGTATTGTGGATTTCATCGTGGGATCAAGTTCATTACCAGTTGCTGCTAGTCATAGACTTTCCTTGAGCATTCTCTCACCATCTGCTGTTTCTCCTGTTCCGTTGTCACCCTGCTACCAGAGAACCATAGTACCAGCTATATTACTCTGGTAAGTCCATCATCTGGTGATATCCTGGGCAAAGACTCCTAGTGCCCGAGACAGTAAGATCAGGCCATGACAGACCCAGGAGCGGAACCTACAGCTAAAGAGATGCTGCAGTATCTGGTTACCCGTATTGAACAACAGGATGTTCGCCAACAACATTTGCTGCAATGTTGCCAGGCGTTAGCCTCCCAAAGAACATCTGTGCAAAATATCACAGCTACTGTTGATGCTCCTGTGCCTTCCTCCGTTTCCCCAGTGCCATCCCAGGTGTCTACTGCTTCCACGCTACACCTGCCTACTCCCTCAAAATATGATGGAGACCCCAAAACATGCAGGGGTTTTCTAAATCAATGCTCAGTTCATTTTGAGCTTCAACCTCACAATTTCTCTACTCATCGTTCCAGAGTGGCCTATCTCATTTCCTTGTTTTCCCCTCTGTGGGAAAGAAATGATCCATTATTACAGGATAGTGCCAAATTTATTTCCACGTTTCGAAGTGTATTTGATGAACCTGGTCGTGTTATTTCCGCTGCATCCAGCATCCTCCGTCTACGTCAGGGTTCTCGTACTGTAGGCCAGTATGTCATTCAATTTCGGATATTAGCCTCTGAACTTCAGTGGAACACTGAAGCGTTAATTGCCGCCTTCTGGCAGGGGCTTTCTGATAAAATTAAAGATGCACTGACTACTCAAGAATTACCTACTTCTCTAGAAGATTTGATTTCTCTTTGCCACCGTGTAGACATGAGATTTCGTGAAAGAGAGTCTGAAAAAACAACTTCATTTAAAGCACCTCTTCGCTCAAGCCCTCAAGTTCGCCCAGTTTCATCTCCGGCGATACCCATGGAGATAGGTCGCTCCAAATTAACTTCAGAGGAGAGAGACCAAAGAGTAAAAAATAGACTTTGTATCTATTGTGCTGATTCTACTCATATGCTCAATTCATGCCCTAAAAAATCGGGAAATGCCAGGCCCTAACCAGTTCTGGAGAGGTGAAGTTAGGGTCCCTGGAGTCCTCTCCATGTTCTACGAAATTAAAAGTTTGTGCTTTTGATGTTACAGTTTCCTTTGCTACCAAATCCTTTAAGTCCCAAGCACTTATTGACTCTGGAGCAGCAGGAAATTTTATTTCTAAATCCCTCGTGAATCAATGGTCCCTACCAGTGATTACTTTGAAAATACCTATTACCGTGACTGCTATCGATGGATCACGCATTATTAATGGTCTCATCACCCAGAGTACGTCTCCAGTAACCCTTCAAATTGGTGTATTACACCAGGAAGAAATTTCATTTTTAATTCTTCCTGTTACTACCAGTCCGATTGTATTAGGCCTTCCATGGCTTCAACGTCACTCTCCTCAGATTGACTGGCACACTCCTCAAGTTACGTCTTGGGGGTCTGAATGTCATCATCGTTGCCTCTCTCAAGTCGTTCCTCTCAAAATACAGCAATCCTCCATTTCACCTTATTCACCGGGACTTCCTCCTCAGTATGCTTCTTTTGCCGATGTATTTGATAAAACTCAGTCTGAACGTCTTCCTCCTCATCGTTCGTGGGACTGTCCGATTGATCTTCAACCTGGCAAGACTCCTCCCAGGGGACGTGTGTATCCACTTTCGTTACCTGAAACTCAAGCTACATCTGAATACATCCAAGAGAATCTCCAGCGAGGATTTATTCGACCTTCTACCTCTCCCGCTGAAGCAGGGTTTTTCTTCGTAAAAAAGAAGGATGGGTCATTACGCCCCTGTATAGATTTCCGTGGACTTAACGCCATAACTATCAAAAATCGGTATCCCATTCCATTAATTACTGAGTTATTTGATCGTATCAAGGGAGCCCGGATCTTTACCAAGTTGGATCTTCGTGGTGCCTACAATTTAATTCGAATCAGGTCCGGTGACGAATGGAAGACAGCTTTCAACACCAGAGACGGGCATTATGAATATTTAGTAATGCCCTTCGGGTTATGTAATGCCCCCGCTGTTTTCCAGGGTTTCATTAATGAGATCTTCCGGGACTTGTTATATGTTTGTGTCGTCGTCTATCTGGACGACATATTGATCTTTTCGCAGGACCTGCCTTCTCATCATCAACATGTGGCAGAGGTCCTTTCCAGACTCCGGAAAAATTCTTTATTCTGCAAGTTAGAAAAATGTTCATTCGAGTTGCCCCAGATTCCATTTCTGGGATATATTGTCTCCGGAGTTGGTCTTCAGATGGATCCAGAAAAGGTGAATGCTGTGTTACATTGGCCTCAGCCAACTACTCTTCGTGCAATTCAGCGTTTTTTAGGTTTTGCCAATTACTATAGACGCTTTATTCAAGATTTTTCCTCGATTGCATCTCCTATTGTGGCCCTAACTCGTAAAGGGGCCAATACTAAACAATGGTCCTCTGAGGCTCTTCAAGCCTTCCAGTTTCTCAAAGAGTCCTTCTCCTCTGCTCCTGTTCTTCGTGTCTGCACTCAGCTGATTCCTATCTGCTATTACTACCGGACTCCTGTTCGTTCCAACTCTCCTGTGTTTATCGTGTCAGCTCTCCGCTGCCTCCGTTACTACTACAGAGTTCCAGACCACTTCAACTCTCCTGTGTTTATCGTGTCATCTCTCCGCTGCCTCCGTTACTACTACAGAGTTCCTGATCGTCTCAACTCTCCTGTGTTTATCGTGTCAGCTCTCCGCTGCCTCCGTTACTACTACAGGGTTCCAGACCGCCTCTACTCTCCCGTGTTCAGCGTGCCTTCTCTCCGCTGCCTCCACCTCTACTATTGGATACCAGACAGCCTCAACTCTCCCGTGTTCATCATGTTTCCAGTTTCACTTACTACTGCTTCCTGAGTATTGCTTCATTGATTCTGGATTACCTGCCGTGCGCTGCACCAACCTGATTACCGCTTCCACCCTCCAGTGGTCTCTCCTCCTGCCGGCCTTCAGCCGTTCAGGTATCCCTGCACGTCTCTCTGACAGCCTGCTCTCCTGAACCGCGGTATGCATACTTTCCATTGACTTTGCTTTTGTATTGCATATCCATCTGGACTGAGTTGTGTTCTCCTCCGGAGCCTCCTATCCACTGAAGCTATTGTTACCATTGACTTTGTTTCCTATTGCCTGGATACCTATTGTGACTTTGTATACTTCAAGCAGTGCTTGTCAGTTATCGTTGTATTGTGGATTTCATCGTGGGATCAAGTTCTGTGTGCCCGTGTATACTCTGCTTTACATTCATCTCCTTGTGCCCCTCCTCACATATATATAAGAGTGGTACAACTTGCTGACGCAGACCACTGACTCCTGTTCCCTGTGACACCAGTTTCAAGTATCCTCTCACATAGCAGTGGTACAACTTGCTATACGCAGACCACTGACTTCACCGTTACCTACCTTCACCTGGATTCCATTCCTTCACTATAGACAGCGGTACAACTTGCTATACGCAGACCGCTGACTCTCACTACCTCTTCGCTACTCCTGGACATTCCTCCTCACTACAGCAGTGGTACAACTTGCTATACGCAGACCACTGACTCTCCACACGTCTCCTTGTCCATCTGGTTCCTCGTGTACATTCATCTACTCATTACCAGTTGCTGCTAGTCATAGACTTTCCTTGAGCATTCTCTCACCATCTGCTGTTTCTCCTGTTCCGTTGTCACCCTGCTACCAGAGAACCATAGTACCAGCTATATTACTCTGGTAAGTCCATCATCTGGTGATATCCTGGGCAAAGACTCCTAGTGCCCGTGACAAGGTCACAGAAAACATATCCTGTTTGGTATCATTCTAATCCCCTATTTATCCGCAGACATCCGGTTCAATCGCCGAAAGGATCGCACCTTGATATGTATTATAGGGAATAAATGATCATGAATGTTATTGTCTGTGTAATGCAAATAGACCAGTTTGAACTAGTTCTTGGCGGGAAGATTAGAATGCATCTTCTGGAGAGCTTACCCCCACCCTTGGATGACATTGTTTCAACTGGCCAATGACCTGCATTATACTGGACCTTCCTGAAGCCTGAACCTATGGAAACATACCAAATCATCTGTATTGTTTTCACTGTATCACTGATTGTATATAACAGGGGCTCTGGGACCAGCATGCAGTCACTTTGACCACAGACTTCAGGACTGAATGACTGTATACTGGATCCAGGGCGCAGCGTATATATCGGCTGTACTTATTTATTGAACGTATTCTTTTACTTTTGCTAATAAATCGCTTTGTGCTTTGGAACCACACAAATTGCATAGACAATGATTTTTGGTAAACAATAAAATAACTTTAATAACCCCAATAATGACTGACCAAATTGGCCATATGGCTTGATACTCCTTTTACTATGTTACAACACTGTCTCCCATCCCACTGAGGTTTACTTACATAATGATTATGGCGCATTTATCCAAGACAGAAATGTTGATGGTAACTATTTATAAGTGTTTTAAAACTAACGTTTTGTATTGTATTTCTCATTTTAGAGAAGAAGAAAGCATGACATGTAAGTACACTAAATATTTCCATCAAGTGCTGTTTTATCTAGAATTTGTAGTTACTTTTGCAATCTTTCATTTTTTATTTTACAAGTTTACGAAATGTACTCAAATTGCCAACATGCAGGATTTAAGGAAGCCCTGATTTAGGACTGAATCACTAGTAAATGCAGCTGTTCTCTATGGAACATTCCTAGAATACATATAAGGAACCACATTTCCACAATGACTGAATTTGGCATTGAGATGTTTATTAAAAACTTGTGCAAAGAAAATGGGTGATCCTAGCATCCAATCAGATTCTGCCATTTTTCTAGGACAGTTTAGAAAATGAAAGCAAATATCTATTTGACTGCTATGGACCAAACAACTTTGTTTACGCTTGTACCAATTTTCAGAAATGTCTCAAATATTCTGTGCTTGTTTTCTTACACTTGTGTAATCATTGATATTAAATACGTGTTTTACAATTTATCAGGGTCATTTATTTTAACTGCAAAATCTGTGAATCCCCATTGCTTTCTTTCTGCATTTGTTTTATAATTAAAAGGCATTGAGTAAATACAAACATTGCGAAAAACGAACATGAGTCTGTTGAAGAGGATATCACTATGTATAAGATTAAACAAAGTATATAAAATATACAATATAATACAGGTGTGAGGAGCAGAAATCACACCAGGATTGTGTATGACAGGGACGGGTGGTATCCGGGAACAGCTAAAATCACATATCTTTGGAAAGGATATGTCACATTGTCAAAATTTCATTGTGTTTGATATCAAAAGATGGACAGAGTCATAGGGGATTTATTAATGATAAAATTGGATCGATGTGACGCTCTACAGAAAAGTTAGATCACATAGTAGAATTGGTTAGTAAATCAGGCAACATGCAAATGGTGATCGAAAAAAGTGTCACAGGCCACAACCCCCTGGGGGTAGAAAGAGGCGTGGAAGTGTCTTTAAAAGGCTGAGACCAGGTAGCCAAATCTTCTATTAGTACATCTGCTGTGAATAATTCTAGAAACAAATAAAGAAAAAAAGCACTCAAAGTGTAACAAATTTGGGCACCAAAACGATAATCAAATATTAATTTGATTATCGTTTTGGTGCCCAAATTTTTACACTTTGAGTGCTTTTTTTCTTTATTTGTTTCTAGAATTATTCACAGCAGGAGCGTACACTATTTGTACAGTGGCGCACGCAGGGGGGGTTTATGAGTCTCCAGAAACCCCCCCCTGCGCTAACTAAGTGGCCACCATAGCGGCACTGTCTTATACAGCAGCCGCGGCGCTGTCAAAGAAGCGTCCGCGGCGGTGCTGTATTGTATACAGCACCGCCGCGGACGCTTCTTTGACAGCGCCGCGGCTGCTGTATAGGACAGCGCTGCCGAAACGGAGCTGCTCGCATGCGCGGGCGCATGCACAGCAGCTCCCTCTAGTGGTTTTTTTTTTCGGTCAGGGGGGACAATCCTGCGTGCGCCCCTGTTGTAATTATCTTATGCTTATCATATTTGGTAATGTTGCTAAATTATGCTACATAGAGTTTTTCTTAAAAGTGTCCAAATGAAAATATGTTTATGTATAGATTTACTGCAAACCCTTCTTAGTGAACAGAGGTGTTTTAGCATATTTGAAGCATTTAGATAAATTATGCTCCTAAAGACTAAAACTGTCCCTGGCCATCTGGATGTAGTCTGAAGAGTATGCCCACCTTCAATATAATTGTGTCTAAGCATTTACCATCCAAGCTAAAACTTTTAAAGAAAATAATTAGTTTGTCCTCTTTATGCTGATTGGTTTCCCTGCTGACCTGTCCTTGATAATCATTTGCAAGGTGCAGTTTTCTGTACATGCTTTCTGTATTGTATTGGCTGTTCCAGCTGCAAAAGAGCCTCACAAATCACTAGATTAATAAAGCAGAGGAGAGCTGACAACTGTACCATAGAGATGGTTGCGAGGGTTAGCCGCAGTGGAGGACTGAGAGTCCTGAATGAGTCAGGAAATAGATGTAACTCTGTAACTGCTAATGCAACTGGATGTTTTAAATTGTTTGGATTTGTAATAACATTACATTGTTGCCAAGATTTGAATGTGATTTCCGGTAATATGCAGCTAGGTGTATCCGGTCTTACATGGTGATAACTGGCCGGCCTTGAGACACTACACTCTATGAGGACATGCTCGCTTAATTGTATTTGCTTTGTAGGGGGTTAAATAATTTTACTGTATATTTAAAATATTCATCTGTAGAATTACAACAATTATAGCATATAGTCATATATTTAAATTCATTGCTGATAATATAAAAGAATACCAGAAAATATATTATTTGTGTTAACAATGCTAAAAATTGGAGATGGTCACTGACCCCCGTGTTTTGGTTTTGTATTCGGTTTTGGATCTGGATTACCGTTGTGTTTTGGTTTTGGTTTTGTTTGGTTCTGTTTTGCAATTTGTTAAAAAAAATTACATTTATTGGTGCTAAAATAACATAATTTAGGTATTATTTTGTAGCTACATTATTATTAACCTCAGTAACACTAATTTCCAGTCATTTTTTTTATTCAGTTTTTCCCACCTCCTATGTCACAATATGATTTTCATACACTTGAAAAGAAAAATTGCTGCAGTTTTTGCCAGTGATAACAAAAAGGCATAAGACCAAAAATTCACCTCTTAAGTGTGGAATTATTTTTACACAAATCCTGGCAAGAGTTGTCTATCCATTTGTAGCGTTTTTAAAGCCACACTCAGTAGGGGTAGGGACCTTAACCATCTGGGATCCTCATCCATGTTTCGTAATTTTTCAGCGAGTTCTTGGAAAACTGTTGGGAAAATCAGAAATTAAGGTTAAAAAAAATAACAACAAGCAGTCCAGCATAATCTACCTCCCTTCTCTCATCTACATCCCAGCACCTGCAATCTTCCCCCCCAACACCTTCATAATCAATATCCCCTGAACCAACAATTGCCAGTTAAACAATCCTTTGCAAGAGGAAGCAAGAATGAAACCTGTCACCCAGTCGCAAAGCGGATCACAGATGCCCTGGGTACTATGCTAGTGTTAGATCTGCGTCCAATGTCCACTATTAATACAGTTGGTTTAAGACATTTAATTGAGGTGTTCTGTCCCTGTTAGCAAATGTCATCACTATACCATTTTACTAGAAAAGCTAATTCTCTCCTGTACCGGAAAGTTCATAAAAATTTAATTATTGGGCGACAAAATGGCATTCTACCCACTGTACACTTAACCACAGATATGTGTACAAACGGAACTGGGCAAACTAAAGATTATATGACTGTGAAAGCCCACTGAGTTGGTCATTTGCCTTCCCCAGCATGGACAGCAGCAGCATGTACCCAGGTACGTCACATTTTTGAGAAGTAGGCTACTCTGTGTATCAGCAGCTTCACTAAGAGGCATACAGCTGACAAACTGTTCCAAAAACTAAGAGATGTCATTGAAAGATGGCTAATCCTGCTTGGACTCTCCTGAGGATATGTCATTTCTGATTACGACCCCAATATTGGTCAAACATTACAGCAGGGTTGAATTCCATCACATTTCCTGTTTTGCACACACTATCAACTTGGTGTTACAGAACTTTTTAAAAATGAGATGCAGGAGATGCTGTTTGTGTCCAGAAACATTTAGGGTCAATATCTGGTTTCTGCAACAGCATGAAGGAGAATGCAGCAGCTGCAAGAAGACTAGCATTTGAGGGGAATATACTTTAGTCCAGCGAAGTAGTTACCTGTGAAGAAAGTGCAGACACGGTTAGCTTGAGTCAAGTGATTGCCTTAATAATAGATTTTGAAAAGGTGCTACAGAAAATTATAATGTGAAATAAAACAAAGTAAATGTGCTAACTATATTTTAATTGTCGATTAAATACTTAATTTTCTTTGCAAGGATCCCAGACTTATCAACATCTTGTTTGGACGTCTTCTCCTTCAGTTTCTCTGGCAACTGCTTGTTGTAAAAAAAATTGCTTTCCCAAGACACCCAGTGGTGATGCAGATGAGTCCGCACAACATTTTGATATTTGCTCTGCTGTAAAAGAATTGCCCACAAATCGTGACAGCTCTGCCCTAAAATCAACTAGTCATTCCCATTGGAAGGCCATTATCGGCAATTACATCATACTACACAGACTTCTATGATGCTGGGATGAATTAGTATTGTTTGAGGAAGATTATCACTACACCCTGCCACCTCTCCTGTTTCGCAGTGAGCTATGGTACAATAAAATGTAACTGCAGATTTAGACCAAGACTGTCAGCCCTATTATTTCTATTTCAGCAATTACAATTAGCAATGGAGCAATGGAGCTCTTCTCTTTGGGTGTTACCTATATAATGCAGCACAATTTGCCTACAAAATCTACAGACAAGCCTGCTTGTCTTCCTCTTCATCAATGACTCTTAGCAATTGAGCACTCGTCTTTGGGTGTTATTACACCCAAACATTACTAGTGAAAATTAGGAAAAATACAGTTTAATCCCTGATAGGCCCTCCACCATCCTTTGCATGTTAATAGTAGGATTGGTTGGAGTTATGGTCAAGGTCACACATTTTTTTGACAAATCCTTCAAACTAGCCCAGATGTGTCTGCCACCTGCGTCATCCCTGCTTGTGTTTTGGAAAGTGCAAATTGGTGCCAGAACCCCACGTGCCAGAACTGCTGCCACTGGTGCCACACTGCTGCCTCTGGTGCAGGACTTACACAATCAACCGCATCATCATCAGCGCCCTCGTCGGATAACCAAATCTCCGCCACATCCTCTTCTAAAGACAACTGTCATCATCACTTGGTGTACCACCGGCTGTTCAGGCACACATCAGCAGAACTGCTGAAAGGGCCCCCTTTATGGGTACATTAACAGAATGCTCACGATTAGACATTCCACTGTTGGATGGACTCTCCACAGGGATTGGTGTCATTTGTGATTCAGAGCAAACATTATCCTCTAATGCCTTACTGTTATCTTGCAGCTCGGCTTTGACGCGTAACAGTACTTGTGCACCACTTGTAGGCTCGGTAACATTTTTGGATCTGCCACTAATAGAGAAAGGTGAAGGCCTCATTCTCTCTTTGCCACTGCGTGTTTAGAATGGCATGTTGGCAATTTTTTTTTATCGGCACTTAACTTTTGCTCAGTTACACTTCTTTTTCGCTTCAACACAGTAAATTTTTTTTGGGTGTGTGTTTTTTGGACTGATTTCGAAACACTGTGTAGTTTGACATCGCCTTGCCCAGACGACGTACTGGGAACACTACCATCAGGACTGGTGACAGAACCTGGTTGCTCATTCTGCTCATATGTGGACTGCTTTGAATCCATTCTGAGCCCAAAGCACTTGTAGTGCTAAAAATTATTTGGTAGATACTGCTGACAAATATGACTTTTGACAGCCAGAAATATTTATGCACAATTATGGGGGACACCCCAAAAGAACTTGGGAGTGCTAAAAATTGTTTGGTAGATACTGCTGACAAATATGACTTTTGACAGCCAGAAATATTTATGCACAATTATGGGGGACACCCAAAAGCACTGGGGAGTGCTAAAAATTATTTAGTAGATACTGCTGACGGATAGTAATTTTGAAAGCCAGAAATATTTATGCACAATTATGAGGGACACCCCAAAAGCACTGGGGAGTGCTAAAAATTATTTGTTAGATACTGCTGACAGATAGTAATTTTGACAGCCAGAAATATTTATGCACAATTATGGGGGACACCCAAAAAGCACTTTGAGTGCCAAATATTGAAAAAAAAACAACCTCCTCTATCCTCCTCTCTTCTCTAGCGATTTTTGTTAGCACAATTGGAATCAGAATATTGTATTCTCTGACCCTGCTCTAATCAGCCTGTGACTACACCCTGCTCTCTCCCTCTGTCAAATGGCGATGGATTGTTGTGGAGGCAGGTATTTATAATCTTCAAGTGTTGTGAGAACTGAGCCCAGAGATCCGACGACGTCACAATGACGTTCGGCCTCGATTTGGATTCCGAACGGGCGGGAGAGTACCGAGCCGAGTTACTCGGATACCCAAAGTTCGGGTGGTTTCGGTTCTCGGGGAACCGAGCCCGCCCATCTCTACTAAAAATACTCTGTTTTTAGGGTCGAATAGTATTAGGGATAAATCTTCAAAAGACTGGACTATCCATGGAATAAAGGAATTAATAATGAGAGAGAGGGACTGATTTTATTCCATGTGTATCAATCGTACAATTTAATAATTTCATGAGATTGATGTAAATGCACTTTCCCATATAAAGTATAGGTTGATGGTTGATCTCCACCATCTCTGGAAACTTTTAAAAAAACAGGATACACTCCGTAACTGTGTCCTCTCCACATATTCAGTATTGTTTAAATCATACTTGCCAACTCTCCCGGAATGTCCGGGAGACTCCCGAAATTTGGGTCGGTATCACAGACTCCCAGGAGAGCTGGCAAATCTCCCGCATCCCGCAATTGCGGGGCTAAAATGACGAGATTCGCTGTGAATCGCGCCATTTTGGCCCCGCCCCCCGTGGCAAACCGCCATATTTGTCACGGGAGCGGGGTCAAAATTATGCGATTCACCGTGCCCCGCCCCCTCCCGCCCTCTAGACACGCCCCCCTCCCGGATACAACTTGCCAAAAGTAGGCAAGTATGGTTTAAATATCTTGTTCCAGCAAAGTCTTGTTTTTGCATGCGGGAGCATACCACAAGAAACAAACTGATTAATCAGAAGATGCAAACATTTCCACCACTGAAGACACGGCCTGCAAATTTTTGCCCTTCCCCAAGAAAACTGATGTGATCACAGAATTATGTGACATCACAAAACCGCATTTGTGCCCTGTGCCTGACATATTTTTTCTGGGTTATAAATTTCTGTGACCCTAAAAGCCAGGATAAATGTGGCTCATTTAGTACAAATTTTCATTCAGAAATGTTTGTATAAAAATACAGTGGTATTATCCACTACTTTTGAAAAACTCCTGTTGTTTCATTTTTATTTTCACTATTTCAGTTAACTTTTCTTTGGCATTGTAATAAAAAAAAAATAGTTTGATATAGAGGCTGTGCAGGGGAAGTCCTGCATCTCAGTCTCTGCTTTATCTAGGCACTGGCCTACTGTAACGAAACTACCTGTAGACATACTCTCTTCATAGTTATTTGAATAAAGCGCTTCATACATTTCCAAATCCTATTTCCAAGCAACTGAAAATCCAACAGATGTATTTTCTTAAATAAATAATAACCATGTCATACAATTATATTCAGTCACACTCCCACGCAGAGTGAAAAATATCCTGCTAGGGATGTCCTACACCAGAGCCCTGTAGGCAGCTCAGTGCAGCCGCTTTTCTGTGGCTCATTGTTTCATCTCACAGCCCAGAGTGAAAACTGGACAGTGGGACACTTCAAGGAGACTTGAAGGGGGGATTGAAGCTTCTGATTGGTACTCACAACCCGTCCCCTGCAGCCGCTTCAAAATGGCAAACATAAATATTCAGCAATTTAGATTTAAAAATAGATTTTTCTAAATGTACACTTCCTTTAAACATGGTGTAGAGCAAAATAAATACTTCTTATATGCCGAAAGTGTCGAGACTTGTTTATGAGTTTTTGAGCAAACTTGAGACTTTTAGCTGTAGAAATCAGATGACCGATTCTTGACTTTAGTATCTGTTTCTTATTTCCTCTGCAGCAAAATACGGTGATCTCAGCAAGATCCCTACCAGTGGTGCCTCCTATAACACTGGCAAACAATATGTAGATGGTTCTGGTGAGTTGCTTCATAATATCTATAAGCTAGTATATATATGTTTTTAATTTGAGGCTGCAAAAACTATTATTGACTGATTAAAATACTGATTTATTGCTTCAGTGTAAGCTATGTCTCTTATTGTGGGCACTATAACATTTAATAACATATAACTAATGACAAGGAGTCCCGGTAACCAATGGGATTTGTTTCCTTTCTCCTCTGTAGTTACTTGTTAAGTTAGCACCATATATTTGGGTGGTACATACATAGCAGCACTTTCTATTTTGTTCAACATCTTTATATTTGCTTCAGAAGAAGAACTACGATATTCTATGAAAAAATTATTTTACAGGCAAAACTTACAAAGGTATCAAAGCTTCTGAGAAGCTGGCAGGAGAAGATCAGCACAGGATGATTGAATACAAGGGAAAGATTCAGTCTGTGGCTGAAGACACTGACATGGACCCAGCTATTATTGCTGGAATTATATCTCGTGAATCACGTGCTGGGAACGTTCTTGGTTCAGATTTCTGGGATGCTGAACACCTTGCTTTTGGACTGATGCAGGTAACAAGGCAATATTTCAAACCATTTTTTCACCAAGAATCGGTAGGTCATGTTTTCCAGTGAATCGAGTTATTCTACCTGCAATAATGCATGCAGTACAAGCTGCCAGGTACAACGAAGGACCATTTAGTGCATCAATGTAACACAAGTAATGTACAGGAAGACATATGGAGAATATACTTAGTAAAATGCAAAGTCCTTTAATTCTCATAATATTGTCATAAAACACCAAACCAGCAATGGATTTGAAAGAAACTTATAAACTCAAATCAGATGAATTGTAGTTCTTTTATTTCACAAAGCAAGCATATTCCACATGCACAAACTTAAATTAGAGCAGCCACACTGATGATAAATACAGAATACTTCTCTAGACTGTAAGCTCTCATTTCCAGGGGCGTCTCAATCTACTGACTCATGTCTGTCTACAATCCATATTCCACATAAGGCCTTGTCATGTCTTTTGCTACCTTCTGTGTGAGTCCCTTCAGTTTTACTCACACTCACCTGTGCTACTTATGTGTAATTCCTTCATGTATTTATGCTTATTGTATAAGTTATGTCTAATCTGCATTTGTATGATAGTCTGTCGCTACGGAATCTGTGGTGCCTTATAAATGAATAAATAAATAATATTTTTTACAACACACAAAAACATAGATAAAATTATCATAAATGGTTTAAAATTCATCATACCACTGACCACCACTATCTATGCTTACCTGCCCCTTGTGGAGTGAACCGGAACCTTCTGTAGTGAGATAGTTTACAGAAAATGAATCATCTTATCTACTGTAAACAACTTATGGAATGGAATGTACTGGTACTTTCAGACACAGTTTTTTATACCGTACTTGCCAACTCTCCCGGAATGTCCGGGAGACTCCTGAATTCCGGGTAGGTCTCCCGGACTCTCGGGAGAGCTGGCAATTCTCCCGCATCGTGTAGATTTCTAGCCTCCATAATTTGTTTCTCCGGGAATCGCATCATTTTGACCCACCCCCACGATAAAATGATGCGTTTGCGTCATTACGTCACTGGGGGTGGGGCCATAATGACGTGTTTTCAGAGCCCCACCCAGGGCCACCTGAACAACATTATGGGCCCCCGGGCCAAGCAGTGCAGCTGGGCCCCTACCTCTATATATGTGTATCATATATAGATATATAGATATCTAATATATAAATGTCTAGTGGCGTGTGTTAGTCTGTCTGTGTGTGTGTGGAAAAAATAAAACCAAGCTGCAGCGCCACCTGCTGGGCGGAGTTATACACTGACCTACTAAATTCTTAGTGTGTGTGGGGAAAAAAAATCAGAAAGGTCTGAAATTTGGTATACTAAGATGTTTTTAATTTGTTAATTTAATTTGTTAATTGTTAAAAGTGTTTATAAAGATTTAAAAAAAATATATATATTTTTCTTGAAGGAGAAGTGACAGTTGGGAGTGGCTGGTGGTTGCCGGGGGTGACAGTGGGGAGTGGTTGAGGCCTGGGCTATGGCCCAAATGCATGACAAGAACCTTTTTAACACCTTAAGTAGCTTGATTTGACTAGAATGCATGAGTATCATGTACGGGTTAACTTGTATATAGATATATAGATATCTAGATATATTTGCAGGATTTTTTTTTATTTTTTTTTGCAGGATTATTTATTTTACTTAAGAGCCCTGTCTATGGGGCCCCTGGGCACCTGCCCATCGTGCCCAATGGAAAAGCTAGCCCTGGCCCCACCCCCTCACGCCCACCACCACACCGAGACTCCCGGAGGCCAGTCTTCAAAGATTGCCAACTATGTTTTATACAAGTCAAAAAAACAACATTTAATGAGAACAATTACATTTGATATTGCTAACTTTGTTTTCAATCATCTTGTAATTTGTATAAAGCCTGTACATACTTCTCTGGGAATCTCTATTGAAACCCTGAAACCAAGTCTGTTATTTACACACCACCCACCTTAAATGTTTAGTGTATAACTTTTCTTAGGCTACACCAAACTGTTTAATATTTAAGTAATAATGTACATAAACAATTGACAATTCACATTTGAAAATCTATTTGGTGAGTTGATGCGGTTTTTAATTTTGCAGGACATTTCTGATAATTCTCATTGATTTCAGTTGAACATTTATTTATGCTAGTTCTAGGAAAACTAACTACAGTATTACTCATTGCAGGTTGATAGAAGACATCATCAAATATGTGCAGGTGCTGGGGACAGTGAAGAACATATTTCACAGGGCACGAAAATTCTATGTGCAATTTTTGATGATGTAGAAAAGAAATTCCCAACATGGACAACGGAACAACATATGAAAGGTAACAACCTGACAAAAAAAATTGGTAGGACGGATGATTTTGATTGAAACACACTCTTTGCTTATCATTTTATATGCAAAAAAATGTTAAGCAGGAACAGTGGCAAGATCATGTACCCAGTAAGGAGGGCTTCCTTATGGGAACGGATGGAAGAGCAGAGGATGGGGATAGGACAGAAAATAAGGAGGCATTTAAAATAAAAAATGGCAGATCTGTTACGAGCCGCGGCGGTACTCACAGCCGCCGCGGCTCACTTCTGGTGCCCTCTGGCGTGCCGGCCATCGCCTTGACAACCGGGACGTCATTTCCAGTTCCTGCCAAGACAACGGTCGGACGCCTTTTGTGTAGCGCCGCGTCCCGGCAGTGCTGGAAGTCGGGCGCATGCGCGCAAACAGGTACAGCCTGTGGGCTGATTAATGTAATTATCTGCAGGGGGCTGTGTATGATCCAGAGCTAGGCTCTGATTGGTGGACTTTGGTATTTAAGGCAGTGAGGTCTGCAGCCTCACTGCCGGTTATAGCTTTGCTGTTATAGTTCTGCTGACCTGCTTTGCGCCTTGTTCCTGTCCTGTGGATACTCTGTCGGATTTCTCATGTATGACCCCTTGCTTGGAATTGGACCCTGCCTGCTCTCTTGTGACCCTGACCCTTCTGACTTGTACTTTGGACCCTGCTTCGTTCCTCGTGACCCCGACCTCTGGCGTGTTTACTGACTATCCTGCTTGCCTGTGACCCTTGACCTCGGCTACCGTTTGACTACCCGCTGCTTTCTACCAGCCTCCTGGCCCGCCGCTGTGGTCCTGCATTACCAACCCACACTACACTTGGATCTACGTCCTGGGGGCATCCGAGTACCGGTGAGCGCGTCAAGCTCTAAGGGAAAGGCGGCTGCTATAGGCGAAGAACTCCGTCATCTAGTTCTATGGGTTGGTGATCAGGGCCAGCAGCCTAACAAGAACATAATATGACAACCGATAATGGAAATATTCTATACTAGCTGAAGTACCCGGCATTGCCCGGGTTTAAATCTTCATGTTATTCAGTTATTAATGAGTTTGATGTAACTGTCCACATTTTAAAAATAATTATCAGCTTAGCAGCTCATCCAACACACCCATTAGGTGGCTGCCAAGTGTGTTTTTTTTTTTTTTTTTATATCCATATATCCATTCTGGATGGATATATCCATATGCATCCAGTGGAAGGCCCAAAACAGCCTCCCGGGTCAAAGTTCTGCATAGCTTACACTAATGGGAGGGCTGACTTGGACCTCAACCCCCTAGAATATTTTCTGGGATCCCATATTACCAGTCTGCAAAGTTTTTGTCCAAATTCATCCAGTGGAAGGCTCAGAACAGGCTCCCTGGGTCAAAGTTCTGCCCAGCGTACACCAATGAGAGGTCCAACCGGGACCCTAACCACCCAAAATCTTTCCAGGATCCAACTGGACCACCTCACAATGGGTTTCATTGTAATTAGTGCAGGGGTGTCCGAATGCATAACCGGACACACAAACAGACCAATGACTGTATATATAAGATAAGTATGGTTAACTTGAATTATTGTCAGAAAAGTTATACTGGGCATAGCAAGGATGGGTGGTTGAGACACATGTCTGTACAGTAAATTTGAAAGGGTATTGCATATTTAGGAGTGATAGAAAATGGGGAGTTGGTTGCCTCTATTAAAATTAGGGATGTGCACCAGGGACTTTTGGTGTCTCGTGTTTTGGGTTCGGATTTGTTTCGCAAAACACCTGCCGAAAGGTTTTGGTTCAGATTTTTTTTGAAAAAAGCATAAAAAGTTCAAAAATCAAGTTTTTGGGCTTATTTTCACTCCTACGCTATTATTAACCTCAATAACATTCAATAACAATCATTTCCACTAATTTACAGTGTATTCTGACCACCTGACAATATTGTTATTAGTCCAAAACGTTGCAACGAGGTATCTTTCTGGACTGCGTAGTGGAGTGGTCCCCACAATATAATAAAAAAACCATCAACTGGTCTTAATTACACCAAAAATTGTACCTGGACTGCGTAGAGGAGTGGTCACCACAATATAATTTAAAAACCCTGAACTTGTATGAATCGCACCAAATAATGTACCTGGACTGCGTAGAGGAGTGGTCACCACAATATAATAAGAAAACCATCAACTGGTCTGAATCGCACCGAATAATGTACCTGGACTGCGTAGAGGAGTGGTCACCACAATATAATTTAAAAACCCTGAACTTGTATGAATCGCACCAAAAAATGTACCTGGACTGCGTAGAGGAGTGGTCACCACAATATAATTTAAAAACCCTGAACTTGTATGAATCGCACCAAATAATGTACCTGGACTGCGTAGAGGAGTGGTCATCACAATATAATAAGAAAACCATCAACTGGTCTGAATCGCACCGAATAATGTACCTGGACTGCGTAGAGGAGTGGTCACCACAATATAATTTAAAAACCCTGAACTTGTATGAATCACACCAAATAATGCACCTGGACTGCGTCGAGGAGTGGTCACCACAATATAATTTAAAAACCCTGAACTTGTATGAATCGCACCAAATAATGTACCTGGACTGCGTAGAGGAGTGGTCACCACAATATAATAAGAAAACCATCAACTGGTCTGAATCGCACCGAATAATGTACCTGGACTGCGTAGAGGAGTGGTCACCACAATATAATTTAAAAACCCTGAACTTGTATGAATCGCACCAAAAAATGTACCTGGACTGCGTAGAGGAGTGGTCACCACAATATAATTTAAAAACCCTGAACTTGTATGAATCGCACCAAATAATGTACCTGGACTGCGTAGAGGAGTGGTCACCACAATATAATAAGAAAACCATCAACTGGTCTGAATCGCACCGAATAATGTACCTGGACTGCGTAGAGGAGTGGTCACCACAATATAATTTAAAAACCCTGAACTTGTATGAATCGCACCAAATAATGTACCTGGACTGCGTAGAGGAGTGGTCACCACAATATAATTTAAAAACCCTGAACTTGTATGAATCGCACCAAATAATGTACCTGGACTGCGTCGAGGAGTGGTCACCACAATATAATTTAAAAACCCTGAACTTGTATGAATCGCACCAAATAATGTACCTGGACTGCGTAGAGGAGTGGTCACCACAATATAATAAGAAAACCATCAACTGGTCTGAATCGCACCGAATAATGTACCTGGACTGCGTAGAGGAGTGGTCACCACAATATAATTTAAAAACCCTGAACTTGTATGAATCGCACCAAATAATGTACCTGGACTGCGTAGAGGAGTGGTCACCACAATATAATTTAAAAACCCTGAACTTGTATGAATCGCACCAAATAATGTACCTGGACTGCGTAGAGGAGTGGTCACCACAATATAATAAGAAAACCATCAACTGGTCTGAATCGCACCGAATAATGTACCTGGACTGCGTAGAGGAGGGGTCACCACAATATAATTTAAAAACCCTGAACTTGTATGAATCGCACCAAATAATGTACCTGGGCTGCGTCGAGGAGTGGTCACCACAATATAATTTAAAAACCCTGAACTTGTATGAATCGCACCAAATAATGTACCTGGACTGCGTAGAGGAGTGGTCACCACAATATAATTTAAAAACCCTGAACTTGTATGAATCGCACCAAATAATGTACCTGGACTGCGTAGAGGAGTGGTCACCACAATATAATAAGAAAACCATCAACTGGTCTGAATCGCACCGAATAATGTACCTGGACTGCGTAAAGGAGTGGTCACCACAATATAATTAATAAAAAACCCTCCACGGCTCTGAATTCCCCCCCAAAAATTTCTGGACTGCATAGTGGGGTGGCCCCGGTACCCAATTTGATACCGGGGCCACAATATACTAAATACACCCTCAACTGGTCAGAATTCCACCAAACAAGTATCTGGACTGCGTAGTGGGGTGGCCCCGGTACTAAATTTGATACCGGGGCCACAATATAATAAATACACCCTCAACTGGTCAGAATTCCACCAAACAAGTATCTGGACTGCGTAGTGGGGTGGCCCCGGTACTAAATTTGGTACCGGGGCCACAATACCTCCTCCAAGTTCCAAGTGTAGTGTTTATAACATATTAACACTACACTAATTCTAGCACGTCAATACCTCTTGTTTTAAATAATGACAGGGCATTTAACTTTTGATTTAATTTTTTGAATTTGTTGACATTTTCTTTTACTTTTTGAACATGGCAAATGACTGTTGAATGGTCACATAATGCCAAAAAAAAGAGTTGCAAGATGGAATTGTCCTTGGGCCCTCCCACCCACCCTTATGTTGTTGAAATAGGACATGCACACTTTAACAAACCAATCATTTCAGCGACAGGGACTACCAAACCACTGTGGCTGAAATGATTGGTTTGTTTGGGCCCCCACACCAAAAAAGCTATTCATCTCTGTCCTGTACAAACGAAACAGGCTCTACTGAGGAAAGATGTCGTCCTCATCCTCAACCTCTGATTCCTCTCCCCCTATAGTGTGTACTTCCTCCTCCTTACACATTATCAATTCGTCCCCGCTGGACTCCACAACCACAGGTCCCTCTGTACTATCTGGAGGGCAGTGCTGTACTTCATTGAGGAATTGATTATTCATTTTTATAAACATCATTTTTTCAACGTTGTGAGGAAGCAACCTCCTTCGCTGCTCACTGACCAGGTTCCCCGCTGCACTAAAAATTCTTTCCGAGTACACACTGGAGACGGGACAACTCAGGTAAAATAGAGCCAGTTTGTACAGGGGCTTCCAAACTGCCTTTTTTTCCTGCCAGTAACAATATGGACTGTCTGACATGTCTATTTGGATGGTGTCAGCAAAATAATCCTCCACCATTTTTTCAATTGTGACAGCATCCAATGCAGCGACAGTAGACATGTCTGCAATGGTTGGCAGGTCCTTCAGTCCGGACCAGATGTTATCAGCATCCCCGTCAGCGGCTCTTTTAGGAAAACTGAGCTTTTTCCTCGCAGCCATAGATGTGGAAGAAAATGAGGGTGGAGCTGTTGGCATGTCACGGTCCTCTTCAGAGGACAATCTCCTGACCAGAAGGTCTTTGCACCGCTGTAGACTTGTGTCCGCCGGAAACAGAGATACAACATACTCTTTAAACCGAGGGTCGAGCACGGTGGCCAGAATGTATTCCTCTGACTTTAAAAGAGTGACCACCCTCGGATCCTGGCAAAGCGTACGAAGGGCTACATCCACAAGAGCTACATGCCTGGTGTAATCGCAATGGTTTACCAGCTCCTCCCTCACTTTCTCCAGCTGCTTCTGCAACAGCCTGATCAGGGGAATGACCTGACTCAAGCTGGCAGTGTCGGAACTGACTTCTCGTGTGGCAAGTTCAAACGGCTGGAGAACCTTGCACAACACGGAAATCAGTCTCCACTGCGCTTGACTCAGGCGCATCCCCACTCCTTTGCCTATGTCGTAGGTGGCTGTGTAGGCCTGAATGGCCTTTTTCTGCTCCTCCATCCTCTGCAGCATATAGAGGGTGGAGTTCCAGCACGTCACAACCTCTTGTTTGAGGTGATGGCAGGGCAGGTTCATGGTTTTTTGATGTGCCTCTAGTCTGCGGTAGGCACTGGCTGAATGCCGAAAGTGTCCAGCAATTTTGCGCGCCACCGCAAGCATCTCCTGCACACCCCTATCACTCTTGAGGTAATGCTGCACCACCAAATTAATGGTGTGGGCAAAACATGGGACCTGCTGGAAATTGCCCATATTTAATGCCCGCACAATGTTACTGGCATTGTCTGACACCACAAATCCCCATGAGAGTCTTAGTGGGGTAAGCCACTGGGAGATAATTTCCCTCAGTTTCTCTAATATGTTGTCAGCGTTGTGCCTCTTATTAAAGCCTGTAATACACAATGTTGCCTGCCTTTGCACGAGCAGCCATTTTGTAGATGCTGCTACTGATGCAGCTGTTGCTGTTGCTGCGGAAGGGGATGCATCTACCCAGTGGGCTGTCACAGTCATATAGTCCTTCGTTTACCCAGAACCACTTGTCCAAATGTCCGTGGTTAAGTGGACAGTGGGTACAACCGCATTTTTTAGAGCACTGAGGACACTTGATCGTACTTCTCTGTACATTTTTGGTATCGCCTGCCTAGTGAAGTGGAATCTCTACGGGATTTGGTACCGGGGACACAATACCTCCATCAACCCTCTAAATCCCACTCCACTGATGGCGGACACCGGGCGCACGTCTAACACCAACATTGCAGTTACAGCCGCAGTTATATGCTTTGCAATAGGGTGACTACTATCGTATTTTGTGGTCATGGCAAACGACTGTTGGACGGTCAATTGTTTTGTGAAAGACTTAGCGGTCTTACGACTTCCCCTCTGGGAAGATGACCGACTAACAGCAGCAACAGCAGTAGTAGGCGTACCGCTGCAGGATTCCTCGGATGAATCCCATATTGAAGAGGACTCAGTCTGGCTGCTGACTTGGGCTGCAGGACTGAATCTGATGGAGATCGTGGAGGAAGTTGACAAGGAGGGTGTTGCTGGTGTGTATCCAACTGGACCACGGGATTTAGGTGTCCCTGTACCGATGAGGGTCCTAGCCCCAGTTCCTGAACTAACCACTGAACTATGAAGGTTATTCAGGTGACGTATAAGGGAGGATGTCCCTAGGTGGGCAAGATCCTTACCCCTGCTTATTTGAGCTTTACATAAGCTACTTATGGCCATACATTGGTTGTCCGGATTTGGATAAAAATAACTCCAGACCGAAGAGGTGCATTTTTTGGTCTTCTGACCAGGCATGACGATGGGCTTTTTCATCCCATGGACATCAGCTGTTTCCCCCCCTGGTGCCTCATTTTCAATAACCACATCACCATCCTCATCATCAAGTTCCTCCACAGCGCCAGCTACATCATCAATAGCCTCCTCCCGAGCCACCTTTTCCCGTACAGTGATGGGAAGGTCAGGCTTGACAACCACCAACACCCTTGGACTCGCCTTGGGGATTTGTGATCATTTCTTTTTAGAAGGCAGAGTTGTTTGCTGTTTTGTTGCTGACAGCATAACTCTCTTCAATTTTTTGTAGGGGGGGGAGGAGGAGGAGGAGGAGGGCTAAGATCCTTGGGTGAAGCTGGACCACTAGTCATGAACACGGGCCAGGGCCTAAGCCGTTCCTTGCCACTACGTGTCGTAAATGGCATATTGCCAACTTTACGTTTCTCCTCAGATGATTTTAAGTTTCTCTTTTTGCTATTTTTTGAGAACTTGGGCTTTTTGGATTTTACATGCCCTGTACTAGGAGATTGGGCATCGGGCTTGGAAGACGACGTTGATGGCATTTCATCGTCTATGTCATGACTAGTGGCAGCTGCTTCAGCATTAGGAGGAAGTGGGTCTTGATCTTTCCCTACTTTATCCTCCAAATTTTTGTTTTCCATTATATGTAGCACAAGAGAGCGTACCCCTAAGCCACACACACTCGGCAAAGCCTTTAAAAATTATATGCGGCACAGGAGAGTACCACTGGACTTATACTGCTGAATCAGTGAACTTTGTAATATATCAGTACCACTGGACTTTTACTGCTGAATGTGTGAACTTGGTAATATTGCAGTACCAATGGGCTTATACTGCAGGATTGGTTTTGCAAATTTTGTTGTAATTAATTTTTTTTTTAATTATTTTTTTTTAGAACTTTTTTTAAACACTTGGGAATAATGGGGAAATAACTATGCCCTTAGAAGCACAGAGCACAGGACACAGCACCACTGGACTGAACAGGACACAGCACAGGACCCAGCAGCACCACTGAACTCAAAATTGACAGAGCACAGCACACAGCACCACTGGACTGAAACTGCAGAACACAGCACAGCACAAGATCTACCAGGACAGAGGACCACCTAACACACCCTCCCTCTACCCTGATCAATGCCCGAGTGAAGATGGTGGCGACTAGCGGGGAATTTATAGGATCCGAATATCGCGAGATCCGACAGCGGGATTATGACTCCGAGCCTCGGTTTCAAGTTTACATTTGGCGCCAATACCCGGATCTGTCTCGGATCCGACTCGGATCAGAAACGTTCGGGTGGGCTCGGATTCAGGAAATCCGAGTGCGCTCATCTCTAATTAAAATGTCCCATTTAGGATCTATCTTGCAGGAGGATATTTATGAGGAAAATGTAATGTAAATATACTAGTAATAAATTATACAATAAAGCAATAGTAAAGTATTGACTGGGATAAAAGACTAAAACTATAAACGCAAAGTAAATTTTTAATGCAAATGTATAAGGCAGTGAAGTATAATAGGGTTTTAACTATAGGACATTTTAACAACACAGAGAACACTTAAGCAAGTCATTCTGGTAAAAAGAGTAGGGTTTTCATCAACATTAAAAGACAACTTAACTTTCCAACATTTTGAAAGAAACAACTAGGATTTACACTATTAAAGCTTAGTTACTGCCAATGTACAGATGAAGGGGAATTGGGTAATATTGTTACAAAATGACGTTTGACCTATGTTTTAAGATGTTTTGTATGAGGGTTATAAAAACTATGAATTCTAGAAAGGTTTAAATAAGTTCAATACTCAGACTGGTATAGTGTCCTCTCAAACATAAATAGAGACCAAATGAGACATTTTTAAAAATAAGACATTGTTGCAATTGGATTAGTTTGTATGAGAAGATAAACTGTAAGTGCTGTGGATTTGATATATTTCAATTGTTCAAAATCATTTCCTACTGTCCCACAGAATGGATTGTTGCATAAGATGAGAGTACTAGAAACAGAGGAAAAGTATCTGTATGGGAATGGATCAGTGTGGGGCCCTATCCTGTGAATATATTTATTAATGATCTTAGGTGTAGATAGATGGTCTATAAAGTGTGGCATCCACATTTGTAGTACACTGTATTATGTAGGGTTATAAACAGAGAAGAGAACAGGCTGTTGCTCAGCGGTCGAAGTGGAATTTTAGAAGTGGTGGTATGGAAAATGTAAGTGAACGGAATTTTATAGTTTTACAATGAAGGCAGTAGAAGAGACGGTATACGTGCCCACCAGTACTGTCAAAAGGACTTTGATATATGGAACGTGGCGTCTGAAGATTAACATATGAAAACTAGTGAACAGTAATCAGAAAAAGCACTTTTTGTCAGGCAGCTTCTACTAGGATAATAAAATCCTGGGATGCATAAGAAGGGATAGATACACATGATGCCAACATTTTACCACCAAGTCACTTGTTAAACATCTTGAATATGGAATACAGTTTTGGGCATCTGGATAACTTCATTAATAAAGGGAATAGATTGGTTACATTATAAAGAAAGATTACAGAAATTGGACTTGCTTACATTGAAGAAAGGTGCCTTAAGAGGTGGTCTAATTAATCTGTATAAATCCAGTATTATAGGCCAATGCAAAGATTGTGTTATGCTTACCTAGGCATATGCAGTTGAAAAGGAGACATCAAGTTCAACTCCTTTTAACTTTGCCTAATGTAAATATTTTTCGGTTGTGCTAGTAAGTCTGCCTGCGGAGCCCACATAATTGGTGACAGAACATGATGTTACAGGGGGCACAACTAGATATGGAAAATACCTTACATAAGTTGTCTTGTATGCCTGTTCTCTCTCCCTCTACCTGAGAAATTTAATATACAACTACTTGTAACACATGCATTCACTTTGTTAGGCATAATTAAAGGGATATTCTCAGTCTTTATTATTTATTATTGTGCCCTCCTCCCCCTTACCTATATGCTGTATTCAGCTATGGCCATGATGTGTATATAGCAGGGAAGTATGCAGGACACTGTCTTTCCTCTGCCTAACAATGATATGACTGATCTGGACAATTGCATCTCCAAGGTGCTCCCTGGCTGTTTCTACCTCAATGTCACGTGATACATGTACTGCACTATACTACAGAGTGCTATCATACATAGCACATAATACTGAGGCAGGAAATACCAGGAAGCACCTTGGAGTTGCGAGTGTCCAATGGTTGTTAGGCAGAGGAGAGCCACCAGGTTGGATGTCTCCCCTGCTATTCCATAGTATGGCTGCACTAATAAGGGTAGATAAAGTAGGAGCATTGTTAATCCTATAATAACTACAAACTGTAAAGACTGTGGTAGAGGGAAAAAATTAGTAATCCATTAAACTATTAAAATTATAGTCCCTTTAACAGGATATGTTAGCAGCAGAATGTGAAATAGTTTAAACACAGCTTTGCCTTCTCTTCAGTATTTATACATATTCCGCAGCATAATAACACAAACACTATACATACACAGAAACATGAGAATTTGATCAATAGGCTATTCACCAAAAAAGGAATACCAAAACACTAAAGGAACATATCTCCCCTCTCCATATATTGTGTGTGTAAATAAAAATATATACATACACACATATATCGTATACACACACACACACGTTTGTATTGCATCGTGAGGACTCATGTATGGAACATGGCACATAGGGACACCCCTTTCCTAATGCCCTGCCGACGGAACAATCATAGGGGTATGTGTAGGAGCGGTTTGTCACCATAGTTACCACATGAGATTTACACTTTGACTTTGCATAAAGTACTGACACAGACTGCAAGATGGGGAAAGTGTCATGTATTTTGTCCTTGTGAGGACATCCACATTCCCGCATACATAAATTAATAAATAATAACAATGGTAGGGAAAGTTTCATGTATTCTGGCTGTCTGAGGACATCCGCATGCCTGCTTACACCGACACCTAGCCATGGAGGCTACAGTCCTGTTCAACCACTTTGCATCATTTCAGGGTTGACCCCTCTTTAAAGCTGTTATATGGCTCTTTACATAGAATTTCACCCCCGACCAGTTCTGATCTTTGAGTATGAATGGTTCAGCCATGCGGCACGCAACACAGTCTCGCTTTCCGGGCACCCGGCATGTTTGTATAAACCTCATCAGGTGTTTCTCCACAGCCTGGACCTCCTCTCTGTCCCAGGATTTCCTCTGCACTTCTTTGCAACCTGCAACGAATTAGAGTGGTCCATTACGGCTCTACAAAATACAGAGAAGGCAAAGTTGTTCTGCCAAGCGAAACATGGCTTTCACAGGTAGTGTGCTACACCTACCTGTGGAAGCCATGACTGGGCACTGGTCCCGTATTGCCAAGTCCATACACCACCTCTCTTCTGACGTGGAAGTGTCGACCAAACGATGGACCACTTGTCCCTCTGTCACGGGGGATTGCTCATCATCCGACATGTCGCTCTGTAGCTGGACCGGTTCTAAAAAGAAAGAAACAGACATGTAAATTTCCGAGGTAAAAGTCAAAAGCATACATCAGACACCAGATTTGCTACTTACTGTCTGGATCAATGTGCATCTCGTCCAAATTCTTGCCTTTGAATTCGGCCAATCTATCACTCTTGAGAGCCATTAACAATTTGCTGATCTTGGCGAGTTGGAGGGTACCTTCTGGGATGTGGTAATACTGCCGGTGTACCCTGATGTCGTACCCAAGGAAGTCTGCCAACTGATCCAGTTCTGTGTCCTTTAGTTTGAGGATCTTTGAGAGAGTGGCAACGTGCTTTTGAAGCTTTGTGGAAGACAGTGTGTGGGGGATGTCTGGCCCCACACTCTCGGGCAAACAGTCGTATGTAATCACTGCCTCTGAAGTGTGACAAGGCAGCTGATCTGGCAAACATGTAGATATTTTAGCTATCCACTCCACATTCATCATGCTCCTGTACGAGAAGTTCCATTGCAACTTGCATGGCTGGCGGCAGCAGGATGGGGACTTTTCTCTATCGTTTTCCTCAGATTTCAATGCGAGTGAAGGGCCACATCTTCGTGGAGATCCCTTCCCTTCTTCAATTGACCAAGATCACCTGTGCCAGGGTGACTTTTGCAAGCCGTGCCCAGTGGTTAACCGTAGACTCGGTGGATAGACCACTTCAGTAGGCTCGCTGCTTATCATGGAGGTACAAGTGCATCTTTTTTACATCTTCCATGAAAGAAGAGAGCTGAGGCATGTTTCACTTGGACTCCTTACGAGTTTTCAAGGCAGACGATGAGATCAAATCGTTCCATCTTGCCTCATATATCTTTCTGAAATTTTGTGTGTTTGCAGCCGCAGCAGTGCAGCCCTCCATCATGGCTCGGCACTCCACAATGCTCGCTATTTTTTGCAGCCCGTTCCTGACCTTGAGTGCCAGCGAGGGCATCTTAAATGTACCTGTCTCCTTGTCATAGCCAACTACCAGCTTCACAGCATCTACTACATGCAGAAAGTTCGATGGGGTGGTAAAGTCTTCCATACTCTCCAAAGGGGCAGCTTTTCTGGCCTGTAGCAGTAGCCTTCCCATTTCTCTAAGCTTCTGACGGATGTACTTGTGCTTGTCAACATCTGATCTGACCCGGATGAAGAGATGATGCCCCATCTGCATGATGCATCGGTCATTTTTGACTGCGAGTAAGATTTCTTCCTGGGTCATGTCGCTTAAGATCTTCCAAAAGCCGCCACTGATGTCAGGTGGAACAGGCTGAGCAAAGGCGCACAGTGATTAGACTCTGTTTTTGCCAGGTAGGAGCTTGTTGTCCCTTCGGTTTAGCTTACATCTCTTCATATGTCGCTACAGGTATTTCCTTGCAAACAAGCCCTGGCAGGCTACACAGGGCATGAAGCCTTCGGCATCCATCTCTTTGTCTGGAAGTTTGCATGAGACCAGAACGCCATGGCCTGTCCTCATTGCCTCAGCGTTGTGTGCAAAGTTGCCCCTATTGCAAAAATGTGCCAATTACATGCACCTTTCTTTCGAGTGTTTGGGGAATTTCATGGCCCAGGCTACTTCAATCTCATTGCAGTGAACATGCTTCATGTACCGGCCAATTTTTAAGAGGGGCTTCTCACAGTACAGACAGTACTGCTTTTTGTTATACACCCTGGAGCCATCACTGTTTCTGGATAGCGTTTGGACAGACACCGCGTCTTCTCTCCCACCCTGTGTTTAAACACAGCTGCCAGAAGGTCGAGAATGGTCTTACATAGAACTCATGTCTGGGTACCTTACACATGGTGGGCAATGGGGCATTACTGCTGGTGTCTGAACCTCTCTCCTCCAAAGTGCCAGGGGCATACTCATTTCCACTGCTCTCCGGGCTATAGTCGGAGCCACGGGTGGGTTCTGTCATGCTCCACAGACACCACTTTACCTTCAACAACAGACGAATGCGACTGTGTCTTGACCCGTTTGGTGTATAAAGCACCGGAAGGCTGCAGTCACTTCCTATTCATGCTCCTGCTATATATATGAATGGTCTACTGACCTCTGGCGGTGGGATGCACACACACTCTCCCCTCCACATTGGACACACACACACTTTTGGTCTGACAAATGTGACTCGCAGGGACATGACAGATTTTTATGCTGAGCAAATCAGCAAGGTCCCCTGCATTGATTAGCCTTGGGAAGCTTTGTGGGGACCTCAATTTTTGTCCCCACAGTGTTGGTGTGTAAACAGGTCAATGTCCCCACAAGGATATGAATGCAAGTAGACACACACACACATATATATATATATATATATGGACAAAAGTATTGGGCCACACCTGTTAATTATTAAATTAAGGTGCTTTAATAAGACCTGTTGCCAGACATATATAAAATCAAGCACCTCGCCATGCAGTCTCCATTTGCAAAATGGGTTGTTCTGAACAGTGACTTCAAGCGTGGTACTGTGACAGGATGCCACATTTGCAATAAGAGGGTTCGTGAAACTTCATCCCTGCTGGATATTCCACGGTCAACTGTAATTGAAGCGTTTGGGAACAACAGCAACTTGGCCACGAGGCGGAAGACCACATAAAATCCCAAAGCGGGGTCAACAACTACTAAGGCGCATGGTTCCATACCTGAAGAGTTCGGAACTTCCACTGGCATTAATGTAAGCACAAAAACTGTGCAGTGGATGCTTAATGGAATGGATTTCCATGGCCAAGCAGCTGCATGCAAGCCTTACATCACCAAGACCAATGCCAAGCATCGGATGAAGTAGTGTAAAACACACCGACACTGGACTGTGGAGCAGTGGAAGCGTATGATGTGGAGCGACGAATCCCGCTTCTCTGTTTGGCAGCCAGATGGGTGAGTCTTGGTTTGGCGGATGCAGGAATAACATTACCTGCGTGACTGCATTATATCAATTGTGAAGTTTGGTGGAGGATGGATAATGGTGTGGGGCTGTTGTTTCGGCTAGGTCCTTATCTCCAGTGAAGGGTAATCTTTAGGCTTGAGCATACCAAGGGCTAGATTTACTAAACGGCGGGTTTGAAAAAGTGGGGATGTTGCCTATAGCAACCAATCAGATTCTAGCTGTCATTTTGTAGAAAGTACTAAATAAATGAAAGCTAGAATCTGATTGGTTGCTATAGGCAACATCCCCACTTTTTCAAACCCGCAGTTTAGTAAATATACCCCCAAGTCATTTTGGACCATGCTATGCTTCCAACTTTGTGTCAACAGTTTGGGGAAGGCCCTTTTCTATTCCAACATGACAGTGTCCCAGTGCACAAAGCAGGGACTACAAAGACATGGGGCTAAATGTATTAACATGCGGGTTCTTCAACACCCGCGAGTTCAGCGTCTTCGGTGATTAAATTTAAAGCGGCGCTGCATTGTAAAGGGAAGTTTCCCCTTACTATGCAGCGCCGCTTTAAATTTAATCGCCGAAGACGCGGAACTCGCGGATGTTGAAGAACCCGGAGCTTAATACATTTACCCCATGGTTTGATGAGTTTCGTGTGGAAGAACTTGACTAGCCCGCACAGAGCCCTGACCTCAGCCCCATCGAACACCTTTAGGATGAACTGGAACAGAGATTGGGAGCCTTCTCGTCCAACATCAGTGCCTGACCTCATAAATGCTCTACAGATTGAATGGGCACAAATTCCCACAAAAACACTCTAACATCTTGTGGAAAGCCTTCCAAGAAGAGTGGAAGTTATCACTGCAAAATGGGTACCAACTACATATTAAAGTATATGAATTTGAATACAATGTCATTAGAGTCCGTCTGCATAATGGTCAAGCGTCTGAATACTTTTGTCCATATAGTGTGTGTGTAAAAATTATATACACACACCAGCGCTGGGGTCACGAGTTCAATTACCGACCATGGCCTTATCTGTGTGGAGTTTGTATGTTCTCCGTGTTTGCGTGGGTTTCCTCCGGGTGCTCCGGTTTCCTCCCACACTCCAAAAACATACTAGTAGGTTAATTGGCTGCTATCAAAAAAGATAAAAAATTGACCCTAGTCTCTATCTATCTGTGTGTATGTGTGTGTGTTAGGGAATTTAGACTGTAAGCTCCAATGGGGCAGAGACTGATGTGAATGAGTTCTTTGTACAGCGCTGCAGAATCAGTGGCGCTATATAAATAAATGATGATAATTATAGGATAATGCATTCCCTCATTATTAGTTGCATACTTACACCATACAGCATATGTTGTGGTGGAAATTCTCAAGAAATGCATCCACCACTTATATGAGCCAATATTTATGAAAATACAGTCTGTGGCTTCACTAGAATGATCTGGTAAGCTGCATTCTGTCATGTTACCTGTGAATCTCTAAATGCTGGTTGTGCACACAAAAAGGCTGCCTCTAATTTACACAGGTAATTTGTGCATTTACACATGAGGCATACATTATTTTAGTTCATACAACTATGTACAAGTACATATAAGCTAGCATATAAACAAATAATGTAAAATGTTTGGATAAGTAATATTGCTACTGATATGACTTATTTCATTGTGTTTATGTTGCAGGTGCTATTGCTGCATACAATCAAGGGTACCACAAAATAAAAAATTTTGCAACTGTGGACAGTCATACTACATTCCAGGACTACTCCAATGATGTGGTTGCAAGAGCAAAGTATTTCAAGAGACGAGGATACTAATTCAAAATGCATGCTGGAGAAAAAAATGCTAATTTAGTATTGGCGTTAGCATTTAAATAGTGTTAAAGCTTTATCTCTTCACTATATAAAGAATAAAATAATACGTATCACAATTCTAGAAATTCCTGTGTCACTTTCTGTTACGGACTTTGTAAAAGATTTTTATTCTCTATCCATCTCCATGTTCTCGCCACATTCCTAAACAAATCCACTACCGTTTTAGGAAGTAATAAAATGGATCTATTAGAACTGCACACTGGAGAGTAACTATGGATCTGTCAATAATATATCTCTGTAGCTGGAATGTGAATGGAAGAAAGAGAAAAGGAGATAACCATATTAATAAAGAGACAATGTTATGGATTTTGCTTTTATTAGTTTTAATAGATGTTTAAAATACAAGTAACACATTTATTACATGCATAATAGTGTTTGAGGAACATCCACATTATTTCTAACACCTAAAGCAGAAACTTGCTGTTAATTTTTAAGACTCTAAACTTCCATCTACCTCAGATACACTTTGCACTTATTACTCAGAGGATTGTGTAAACGAATAAAATTATCTGCCTAAATATCTATGGAATAATAGGGCTGCTTCTCCTAAGCATTTCTACAATGTCAGTGCGTATGGCCAATTAAACACAGTGCCCCGTCGCCCACGCAGTGCTTCTTTACCTCTCGGCTAGAGCATACAATATGAGCCATTTAGAGTGGTCCCCATAATCCATGCTGTACAAACCTATTGTGTACTACCAACCAATATACTAATATAGTGGTATTTTTGTAAATAATATATTTAATTTGTAAGCAACAGTAAATACATTAAAATGAAGTGTATTACCCTGTTGCAGACTGCCAAACATACATTTACAGTTTAGTCAGTGGTCCTTGTACTCTGCATCATGCAACACCACATTTGGAAGACTGTTGTCAACAACAGACTCCGGTTCTGATAAAAGTGGTCAGGAACCCTCAACTTTCTGTTGCTGACCATGTGCTCCCTGTACATAGCATGAACACTATGTGCATATCAATGGGGAAGCATAGACTTTGGCACTGAACACAGGAAATCATGTAAAATCAAAATTATCTTAAAGGAGCTGTAGGTGATGTCTCTTAAATGTTTCCAGCTTGTCAGCACTTGTGTATTCAGCCTAATATGGAACCAACACGGCTAACATGCGCAAGTTGCTGTTTCATCCAGATTACTCTGAACCTATCCATTCTGTCAATAGGGGAGACCTGAGATGAGCTCCCTGGTTTAAATAAATAATGTAAACTCATTCTGATTACTTTAAAAAAAAATCTAGTCTCATCTATAGGTCCGATAATTCTGTCATAACTTACATACTTGTCATACCTATATTTAGTAGAACTAGACAACTGGTTTTATTTTTCTTTATTTTTCTGGGGGAGGGGGGAGTAATTTTTTAAGGTTACACTGAATGGGTAAATGTCGAAAAAACATCTGGGGGTTTTGTTGCTACTTTTGCCCGTTTCAAGTTATTTTTTTTTAAGAAAAACAAATTTGTCCCAGAAAAAAAAAAGCTTACACAAAGTAATTTAAAAAATTATTCTCATTTAACCAACACAGAGTAAAGACTGTGGTCTAGTCACCAAGGTACCAGATATCTCAGGTAGAGAAGGGGTTAACAAGAAATTGAGCAGCTGATGCCGATAGCTCCACGGCATATAAATATAAGATCATATGTATTTGAATTAATGTTTCAACAATGTGGATAAATATGAAAACTACAAAGTTTAGATTTTTTTTTATTAAAAATATAATTACATATAAAAATACAATAGTATCATAAATTAATATGAGAACAGAAATGTGGCACATTAATCAATGTCCCCAGAGAAAGCTCTGCTGTACATACATTTTATATGTCTACCTCCCACACATGTTCTGGGTGACTGTTTTATCAAACTAAAATGTTATTGGATTTCTAACAGCATTTATTTTACCACTATAATGCCAGGCTTCCAGTAATTTAACCATATTAAAAACAAATGTATAAAATACATACCAAAAACGTTTATCTTTGAAGAGTTCATTAAAAAAAAATGGGCATATACAGCGTGATACCATACACAGAGCAGCAACACATTCAGCAATGTAGCAATAACAGCACAATACAGTTATAAATTAATATATATCATTATAGCAAACAGTTTACATGGCCATACTAGTCACATTAACCTGTACACTACAGACAGTGCTGACAGCCCCAGTACTTCAGGAAAAGCATTAGTAATAATAATAAGCTTGGCACAAAATAATAAAATATATTTCATTACAAGTACCAGCACTTTGGCAATGTGCTGAATTCAGTTAGTAGTTTCCTCTTCTTTTAGAATTTGCCCCCAATCGTCAGGAAACCAAAGAATTAAACATCCTTTCTCTTGACATGTAGAAAATACATCACTGTCAGTTAGATGAATAAAACAGTATATGTATGTATGTAGAGGAAAACCACAAGTGTGATGTAGGAAACACCATCTGGATCTGCATGCTTTAATGCAACAGCACATAATTATCCATCATCTGCTGAAACACATCTACAAAGTGAACTAATAAAATATATGCACCATGCGTAAAACACCGGTTTGTATCCTGGACACCAGGGATTTCTGATGGATATTCAGAGAAACATGGACATTAGAGGAAGCAAGATGACAAGTTTGTACTTCTTTCAGCATATGTGCTTTAAGTGCCCAGATGTGACCATACACTTGCAATGGAACATGGTATAGAATTCAGCTTTGGAAAACAAAAATACCGGAATTCTTGAAATTACTCAAATTAGTTTATACACTTTAAGATCGATCACTCCACCGTACAGACTTTAGTCATGTTTTCCGAGTGTGATTGTTATGGAAAATATCAACTGAAGTTTCATAGCAGGGTCTCAAGTCATAGTCACAGAAACCTAAAGAAAAACGACTCTATAAAAACATGAGACAAAAAGTGATATTAAAAAGTTAAAGCTTTTAAAACTAAGCAAGAGACACATCATAAAAATATAAAGCACAAGTAATGGCAACTACAAAAGTGTCTACAAACACAGGCTATTGCATTAATCATGATTTCAAGGGTACAATATAGGGTGGTAGTTAGGATTTTGGGATTGCCTCTAACTCTGTTGAGCATGAGTCATTGACCGTCTATGTTGACATTACCTCTTCAGCTGTGGTGAGCAGGAGTCATTGTGTACACCAGTCTCATTAAATTGAAGGTATGCTTCTCTCCTGACATGATTGGATGTTTGGAGTTTAAAAATCCCTACTGTTCTATGCAGCTTTGTCAGTGATAGAGTTTCACTCTGGACTCTGGTACAGTCCGATTACTGTGATCTCTCTCTGCGAGTACATCATACTGAACATTGAACAGCCTATTAAACTTTTGTCAGCTGGCTAGGAAGGAAATCTTTCTATATTACTTTACGTGCCGATTACAGCACCAAGGGACTTTGGTCTAATCCCAGATGCGCTTGGACTTTTGCTGTATCCAGGTAGATCAGGATTGGATATTCTCCATTACCAATATTAAACATTGACAGTACTTTGTGTACATCTACAAGTCTGTGCCTTAATTATTCTGCGTGAAGCACTACAGAATGCCAGGGTCTCTGGAGATCAGTACAACTCTGAGACTGCCATTACTAGATACTTTGTTCTGTGTTCACACTGTATATGATATGATAATTGGATTCTGTGTTATATTTAAATAAACTCACAGCTGTTTGAACTTCTCTCCTAACTCATTCTATCATTAAATTATCGAACAGTATGGGCAACAGAGTGTACAATATCCTAGTATATTTAGTGTATACCACATATCAATACATGACCATACACCAAAACACATAACAGAATTTATATTCGGTATTGAGTATTATTTTTTGTGATCCATATTATTCTTAAATGTAAATAGTAGTTTAAAACAGGGAGTGTGTGTGTGTGTGTGTGTGTGTGTGTGGGGGGGGGGGGGGGGGGGGTGAGGGGGGGGGTGAGGGGGGGTGGATCTTACAAATGGCAGGTGTCCCAAGAGACAGAGTGGAAAGGTAAGAGTTTTTTAGGAGTCCCTATTTATTATCATTTCATCACTGGAATTATTACAGATCACAAGCCTTTTTATGGAAATAGAACTGTATTACCTGAGGTTTCTTAAAATAGTCCAGGCCCCGTCCAATCTTAATCATCCAACCATTGTTAAATCTGTCAAAGAAAATGGGAATCAATAATTTATCAAATAGATACATAAAAACAATATTTTACACAGAGGCCGCTTAGCAGAAGAGTCAAGTGACCGGATCATTGTGCAATTTGTCCACACAGTGGTGGTCACATAGGACAAGATCTAACCATCTGTGTTTTGTGTATAGTGGCCGGATTACTTCCAGCTTAAATGAAGTCAGCTAGAGGGGTTGTAAGATGACAGCACACAAGCTGATAGCAGTCATCTTCCAATGGCATTTATCCCCCCCCCCCATGATTCTTTAGATTTAGGCATGATCTTGCATTGTGATGGTTTGGGGGACACACACACACACACTGCCATAATAGACCAACTGGCAATATTGGCTGAGATATTGGAATGTGAGCAGTCAGTTTAAGATGACTGATTCAAGAGTAGAAAGATGAGAAATACACTGCAATCAGAGACATTACCCTTCTGTGGCTTGACTACAGAGTATAGCTGAACACACAAACACCACCTACATTTAAGTTTACCCTTTTTCACCTTGCATCCCAGAGATAGATAGACTGTAAGCTCTGGTAGAAAAAAAGGAAACTATACCCTAAAATGTATATACACTGTTCTGTTTATAACTGTTCACACAATGCAAAAACCGTCATAACAATATAATTGATTTAATGTGCAACAACAAGACTGGACATCCCTTAAAGAGAAAGTAATCAATGTGAAAATAATTTATATCAGATGCTTTATATTAAGGAATGATATACATTAAATAACTGTTGTGATTTCACTTAAATATTGATGTCCACGCCTGTGGACATTAATAGTTTCAGTTAATGTTTCAATCCTCATCACAAGTTGCCATTTGCAAGGGCGTTGCTTCTGTAAGTAAAGAGGTATGGCTGAGACCTGGTATACAGAAATGTACTGTATATATTGGTGAATTCATACAAAGCGGAAGGGCCAGTAATTTCATAGTAACTCATGACTGCACTTACAGCTTTTTCACCTGTATCAGTATAATCAGAGTAGAAGTAGAAATGTAATATCGTACTTTTTAAGCTATAGTGTTGTCCGTTTAACAATGAACAATGTATGTTATGTCCATAGTACATATCTAAACATTTAAACTTTGGGGCTTAGTGGTCTTTTAAACACTCTTTTATTATGACATATGTAAAGTCATCGTAAGCGACGATAACTACCACTTTCTTATCTTTTCTTTAGCTTAAAGTATGATGGTGGTAGCATATGCACAGTGTGTTGTCCTCGTCCTCCACCGAAAGAAGGATCTGAAACTGGGTCAGGTTTTGAGGGGTCCTCGGAAATGGGGAATTTATTTTTTTTAATCCATCCTTATAATTTTATATTTAATTGAAATTTTCGAAATTTAAAATGTATTTTAAATAAAAACAGCACAGGTAAGTAAAGCAGCAGATATCAATGTGACTAGTGTTGAATTATATGTAAACAGAAAATGTAGAAATACATTGAATTTAATATGACAGTGACAAGTTTAAGAAGTTGGAAATACCTCTTGTACCAAAATCTACTTCCACACCTAATTAGTGCTGGATACTGCAGTAATATTGGGGTGATCTCCTTGGACATTATACAAATTAAATTTTTTCACTTGTACAGAGTCATCATCATCAGCTATTTATATAGCACCACTAATTACGCAGCGCTGTACACAGAACTCACATCAGTCCCTGCCCCATTGGAGCTTACAGTCTAAATTTACACACACACACACACACACACTACTAGTATGTTTTTGGATACAAGCTCCACACAGATAAGGCCATGGTCACGAATGAAACTCTGCAGTACTGTGAGGCAGAAGTGCTAACCACTAAGGCACCGTACAAAGTCTCACCCAAGGATGTACGATGCTCCAGAAACCTGTTAAGCTACTTTTGAATTATTTATAAAATTAGGTGTATTTATACTGTTTTGAACAAAGTAAAATGCGCTTTGACTTTACCAGATTTGTAAAAAGTTGTAGGTTATAAGTAAAAGATTCCCTACCTGATTTCCCGGTCATGAATGGGCAAGAAGGTGACGTCTAGTGTTACACCATAATCCTCCAGTGAATTCTTGATCTCTTGTAGGCCACTCACCTGTTGATCTTTACCTTTGTCCTGTTACAATTATTAAAAGGAGTATTTAAGGTGTAAGTGAGCAAGTACTGTAGCATATTTGCAGATTTATATGACATAAAATTGAGTATCCAAGCCTAGAACAATTATCATGTGCACAGCACATATAAGATGAGCGGCAAAATAATAAATTCTGTCACTATATGAGAAATCACTAATTTCTAATCAATCAAAATAGTCATAAAATTACAAGAAAAAAAAAGTATGAATTTATTTTACACACTTAAATCTGTACAACTGAAAAACGTTGTTTTGCAGATTAGAATCAAGTGAACTGTGGCAATTGTGATCGATTTTGAACAATTTAATGAAATTTTTTTTTGAAAAAGAATCAAGTGTATGAAACCAGTGAGTTTATTTTTGGAAATTTCCACATCAATTTACTAAACTGAAATTCCATAGATTACCGATGATCTATACTTAACACTGCAGAAATCTGTTATTTTAGTAATACTGCATTGTCGTCTTCTATGGTGATTTCCCTAGATGCTGTGGTGAAAATCACCAAAGAATAGAAATTGATATCACCATTTCTGAAAAACTGTTTTTTAGTAGATTTCCTCTTAATCTTTACTGACAATTTAGACTATTTCTAATGAATGTGGAACAAAATGTTTAACCAAAATGGAAAAAGCTGTGTTGTGTCAAAATAAATTGCATAAATGATTTACTCCGTCAATCCCTACACTGGTTCCCCGTGCCCCCAGAATCCAATTTAAACTACTCACCCTCACCAACACCTCCCCCTCACACATCTCAAACACTCTCTTGAGCCCTACACCTCTTTAGGAAAGCCTATTCAAGTTCCACATACCAGAACTCTCACTGGGTACAATATACTACTGATACTGTGCACAAAATGCTACTGTCCCAAACTCACGCTGACCTGTCTCAGCAATATCCTCTAACAGTTAGAGAACATAGGGTAGTGAGTGCTTACAGTCTACAGTTAGAGTCTAACTGAAGACTGTAAGCACTCACTACTCTATGTTATCACATCCAGACCTTTTCTTCAACCTTGTACATCCATGTTCTACTCTTTATGGTGGCTTTGTAGAATTATTATATTATTTATAATAATATTATATCTTCATATATGTGGTTTAATCAGTGGTACATATAAAATATAGGCATTTGATATTTAATTAAATTAGAACTACTATCACATATAAAAGACAGATTTTAAGATATAGCAAACAAAAAATACCAGCTCACATCATCCCTTGAAGTCAATAAATTTATTTTCTTGACTTTTGAAGGTCCCTTGATAAGCATTTCACAGAATCGTAAGAAGTTATACAACTGCAAAAATAAAAGCAAGAACAAAACACACTTTTATCAAACAGCATGAAATCCAATATAAGAGAACTCTATATAATTTTTTATGTTTTACTGACATATCGGTTTACATGTTATTGACCATATATTATCACAAACATAATGTCACATTTCTAAATGTACATACCCTGTAATATTTATATATTTCTTAAATAGTTGTGAGGATTCACAATACTAACTCCACATGACAGCTGTCAGGAAACTATTCACAATTACAGCTACACCTCCTCTCAATTCCAATCAGCACAACAGCAATCTAGCCACCTCACCTGGACTACTGCACGGATTTCTCTACTCTGCAATCAGCCCTTCAGTGAAAAGGTCAAGTCAAACAGAACATTTATCTTTAACATTTTATAGCCTTTATAAAGTCCCTCCGTTCTACCAAACCTTGCAGGAGCAATGGTTTTTTTTTGTGGATTACTATGCTTGTGCCTTGAAGACTACTTATATTGTTTGACTGTACATCATGAGTCTACCTTCTTCAATCCTTTGACTTCATCTTGTACCTCACTACCAGTCCTCTCAGCACTAACTGGCTTGGCAGGATGTGGTTCTTGAATTCCTATCACTGAATAAGCTGTGTGATTAATCTGAATGTTGGGTGAGTTATGCAATAAGAAGTTTGACACTGTACGAATTTCTAGTGTGCCAGCTCCACCCGGTTCACAATATCTACGTTGCTCAAAGAGGCTTCTGAGACAGGCTGATAATTACTATGTACATGAGTTTTTCCTGCCGAGTTCCAGCTGTGTGTAAACGGTGGATTGACTACCTGTAAGCAACTGATTTATTGTTTAAAACAGCTTGAGAGTGGATGTCAGTCAGTTGTAACATCCAATATTGATTGTATTCAATAAATGAGACTTTAAGTGAACCAAAGGGCCACTAACTCAGTCAGATAGTATGCATTTGAAAGACCCTCAGCAAATGGTCTTTCATGTTCTGTTTTATTGTACCTCTTTTAGTTACAATTTACTCACTGTTCACTGTTTGGTTAAACACTTAAAAAGGCAATAATGCCACTTCTTAATTTCCACTTTGACCACTGCTAACAACTCATTTTTAATGATGCATTTTAAATTAAAAAGATGACTGAATCACATGATAAATTGATATAAACATATAGAGCAGACAAATGATGGGAAGCAGTGCAAGACAAACAATATTATCGCCTCAATGGGGGGATTCAATTAGCTGCAAAGTGTCTCACGACCATTCCAAAGACACTTTGTGGTGGAGATTTTGATAGAAATCTCTGCTCATTTTTCCTTGCGCCTCATTGAGATGCGAGGAAAAAGGAGCAGAGATTTCTACTGTAGTAAAAATGCGCAGCCACATTGTTCATCCAAACCCCCATCAATAAAAGAAGAAGCTCAGGTCAATAATGCATCTTTCATTCATGCATATGTTAGAAATTCAGTTTTAAGACCATAATTTCGGGTATTAATTGTAGGACTCTATTGTGAGAAAAATACTTTTTTTTTTGTCTAGGTCATGTCACTTTTATTTACTAACTTAACTTACTTAGTGCTCCCCATAAACTACAACACATTAGTAGGATCCCTCCTTCCTCTGGTGCACAGACATCTACAGAAGCCCACTGACCTTGCACACTTACTTGATGTGTATACCGGATGTAAGGGTCCTCCACCCACACCTCTGTGAGCATCTCATCCACATATGGCTTGAAAAGATTCTCATAACTATAGCCGGTTGCATTTTCTACAATCTTGATTTGTTTGTGATATTTTCCCTCTGCAAGCAAAGTTGTAAGTGTTAATTACTATTTATCATACAGAGATTAAGCTATTAGTGCAAGGTTTTGACTGGGAAGAGGTACGTTTCAATTTCAATGCATTCCAAGCCAATATCCCCAATGAATTTGAGACCGAGTGATGGAAAATTCGATTGGGAAAGCAATACCTGATATTTTCAAACTCTACAATACTCGAATTTAAAATATCCTTGCCATAAGCCTGTGTAACAACACAGAGAAAAGTAAACGGTCTAAGACAGTTAGAACGTGGGCACTTTCCATTAATATCAATGATACATGGCTTATGGGCTTTTTTGTCCATAATGAGTCTTTTATTCGTGTTGTGTGTCTTCCTCTTTAATGCACATTTTTCTCACTAGTGATACTGTGTCTTTTCTTCGTTATTTCCTAAGGGGGGTCAAAAATGTGTCAAAGCAGAAAAAAAAATGCTGATGTAAATACCGGTCAAGTCTAAAATAATGTAGAGAATTAAATGCAAAAAAAGAACGTATGCATGTTTTATAAAGACTGATTGAGTGACATCTCTGAGGAAATTGGACAAGGTTATAGAGGTCTACTATGCCTTTCTAGAGACATTGGGCCTGAGTCAGAGTCGAATTAAGTGTAAGTGTAACTCGCGTTTGAAAAAGCCACTCACAAGTGTATGCATATGTACATAGTACTCAGAGTTGAAGATATGTGCAGGTCTGATCGAGTTGCAGAATGGTCCACTTGACAACAGACACCCTAAGACACTTATGTCCAATTTGCAAACATGTCCAAAAAAACTTTTATTTTATATGTTACAAATGCAAATCCTAAGAAGCAGCATTTAAAATTGTATAACCTAGATATTACAGCAGGAACAACTTCTTGACATGCATACAAAACAAAATATTTTTCTATCTTTGCTTCTTCTAAAGTCTTTTTATAAACACTATAAACAGTATATACAGTCTATATATAGTCTTTTTATATACACTTTTAATAAAAGTGTCAGAAAATCATTCGTAAACCTCTAGTTACAAGCGGTTTACTAGTTCAGGTGTTCATCATCATCTGCCACTGACACCTGCAAAAAAAAACCCCCAAAAAACACTTTTTCATTTGTATGTACAACTATGTCCCACTCTGAATGCATATGCAATTGCTCAATCACACCCTTACTGTACATTGCTTACAGTAGAACTTGATTTTCTGCTCTGCATTCCTGATCCAAAGTAAGGGATCAGGAAGAACCAGCCATCATCTCCAGCAAAGAGGTGCTGCAGCAGCTATAGTAAACACTCAGAAGTAACGGTTTCAGGTGCTAGTGAATGAGCCTGGTAATGAGTCAGTGACTACCCTCTTACAACTTATGTATATAGCGCCAATCATATTGCACAGCACTGTACAGGGGATATGTAGTGATATGCAGCAGCGACTACTCGCACAGTCAGTGAGTGCTAGAGCATTCAGTGACTCCTATCTTTAACCAAGCTGTAGAAAAAGGAGCTTGAAAATAGATGGATATAGCAATTTTGTATAATTTCGAACTGCTGGTCGGCACTATAAGTCCATAAGATCATATATGTTGTGTGTGTTTTAATTTTGATGTTAAAATACCGGTTTAAATAAATACTGATTTTACTAATTACATTCCCCGTTATTGGCATAAATATTTTGCAATTAAAATGTCATTTTTTTTTTTTATGAGGTTTACAGGCTCATTTGTAACAGCTTGTTAATCGCATTCTCAGTGCCTAACAGGAATTCTTTCTGTGAATTTATCATCTCAAAATAAACTGCATTGGGAGAAAATATAGATCATTCACCTTCCTGCTCTTTAACTACATGATGTTTAATTTGCTCAGCTCTGTCCATGTAGCTTCTCATCTTCTGTCTGTAATGAGTTTTCTTTGTTTCATCTTTAGTGCCTGCAATAAACAAATTAATACCATGAAACACTATGTATTTATGGTTACTTAGCATTAAAAATAAGTAAATAAATAAATCACAGTTGAAAATAATAAAAGTTCCATTGATGCTATACTTTTATAACTGCATATCTCTAGAAGACATGATTTTAAAAAGCAAACAAATTATAAAATTAGGTTGTGTTGCCATGCATCACATAATGTCAGAACAGATTGCTTACTATAAATACAAATGATTTACTAAATTTATATACATAAACGTCACATTGAGCAGCCAACGAGTGCACATAAATTGGCAAGCCTGATTAATAGATAGATACATTCAGAATTGTTAGCATTACATTTCCATGTTAACATAGATCTACAGGACAAAGCAAAGTATAAATATTTCACAAAAAATTCTTTAGACACGTCATACATATTTGCTCAAAGGGAATGCTATAAACTTTAAGGAGGCAAAGGAACCTAGCGTTCAGTATAAACAAAATGTTAAATACTGCACCAAAATGTGATATCACATTGCTTTCCATCCAGTTCCATTTATGTCTGGAATGTCCACAGAGTAACAGCTTCAGTGCTTAGAGTAAACATTTCATTTTATTTATTGGTGAGAACTGTAGGCTGTCCTCATGTTGACTTTTTGGCAAAATATATAAAAAGTGTATTCAAGAGTTGTATGCCAGACCTCATGCAAGAGAGAGACTAACCAAATAGAGGCACACAGCAAGGATGGCCTCTCTCTCCTGCTCTATTTGCAGTCGCTGTGGAGCATCTAACACAGGTTATAAAAAGGTACAAAAAAATAAATAAATAATCAAGCATTAATAGTGGGGAGGAACATAGGAGAAAATAGCGCTATATTCAGATTATAGATAATTATTCAATATTTAGTTGATGCTTACTCTTCTCTTAAAAATATATAGTAGTAAATATATTTGATCAATACTCCAGTCAACACATTAATTGGGATAAGACAAAATGTATTTGAACTGAGCGAGAAGGCTAAAAATTAACAAATTAGAGGTCTTGGGTTAATTTGCCTGGACCGATTTAAATGCCTTGATATAAAAGTGTCTTTGGAATCAAAATAATTTGTGCGCCTTAATGTGCTCCCACTGTTCAACCACATCAAGCAACAGATTGAGCCATAGAATTAAGTGGCCTGGCTTTACCCAGTCCTTATCATTTCTTACCTCACAGCTTAAACATATTTATCCATGAATCGGAGACCTTACTATTATTTCTGCAGCCACAATAGAAGCCATAATAGTAGCTCTCACAACAATATTCTAATACCTTTATTTTCAAATAACACAGAAAAACAAACAAAGCAAAACAACCTAGCGGATCCCAATAACTGGCACATGGCTCGCACCACTACTCCCTTTCCAATCCTTAATGGGACTATTGGTTTTCATGAATTAAGTCTCTGTACCCAAACAGGGATTCTGGAAACAGCACAGATAAAATCCCTTGGAGATGTTTTTAGAGAGGGCACTACAGACTCATTTCAGAAGTTATGAGAAGATTATGTGCTCCACAGTAAGATTATTTCTCAAATATGCAACTTACCCATGCTCTTAAAGCCCAATCTAAGATAGGCACACACAACAGCCAAGTTAGAACTCTTAAAATCAGATAATTGGTTAAGGGCTGTGAAACAAAGTAAACCTATATTGGCAGTTTGCGGCTGATGGGCCTTCAAACAACGTTTTCAGAAATTAAAGCAAAGTTATAAAATATAATAAATATATTTTTTTAACTGCTTTAGGGGAATAGGTGCCATCTCCTGGAGTAGATGGTTAGATGGTAGTGAACATGTCCAGGGTTTTCTGTACAGCTGGCCTCAGCCAGTTTTATTATACAGAAAAAGCAAAGAAAGCGTCAAAATAAACACCCTGTCCGGCACTAACTACACACAAGAAGACTCTCTCTCCTGTGAAGGACCTCGTGTCCCACACAAAATATAGAGGTAATTGCTCACAATTGCAGAGTCTCTCAGGAGACATCCAACCTCCTCCCTAGGTCTGAGAGACTGCATGTCCAGCCCAACGGATTTTTAAACACCCACAGACAGGTACAGTTGCAAAAATGGGCCTGATGAATGGAGCCTGCCCTCTCTCTCCATTCATAACCCCATATTTGCCTACAGATGAAACACACACTTTGGAAAGCTTTCCCCACACACAAACAATTTCCCTGAGGTTTTAATGTACACAAGCCAGAAAGTCTGTGACATCTACATCTGCCATTCAGCACTTTCCCAGTGCTTCTGTCACAATATATTTTTAAACATTTTGGGTTCAACTCCAGCAAGAGCCCTATCTGTCTGGAGTTTGCATGTTATTCATGAATTTCCTCCAGGTGCCACGGTTTCCTGCCACACTCCTAACACATACCTGTAGGTTCATTGGTGACAAAATGTACTATAATCTGTGTGTGTTGGGAAAGAATTTAGATTTTAAGCTCCTATGTGGCAGAGACTGATGTGAATGACTACTTATACTCTCTACAGAGCTGCATAATAGGTTTGGCGCTGTAGGAATAAATTATAATAATTTTATCAAGAGTTAGCCCATAAGATTAAACTGATTTTAAACAAGGATGTACCTTGAAACATGTTTTATATCTACTGTGTTTCATATACCACAAAGCTGGCCAAGCTCTGAACATATTTTGCTTTCATATCTATTGTTTTGTGTCACAAAAGTAATTGCCTTAGAAACTGCCAGTGACACCTGCATGTGTTGAATGGAAGGACCTTACAGTTTAACACTTTCTGCCTCACTTCAAATTATGTTTCTCCTTCGGAACTTTGTTGCAGCCATAACAAAAGGTAGCTCCCCTTTCCAGGTTAGGCAGAGACAGGTAACCAAAAACATGACAAGGATGGTTTAATCAGGCAGGCCTTCCTCTTCCCTTATGTATGTTCCGGTCTCTAGAACAGGTAGTGTTTGTTTTCTGTAGTGAGGGGCTTCCTTTTTCCAAGTATCCCAGCAAAGCACCAGGGAATGCTGCAAGTCGTGACTAGGGCTGCGATATTAAAGAGGAGGAAGTGGCAGGATTTGGTGAGGGACTGGACATGAGGGGGTAAAGCTGAGGGCAGAATGGAGGGTGACTCCCAAGGCAACGGGCTTCTGTGACAGGAGAGAGAGTTATGTTGTCAACCAAGATGGAGATATTGGGCGGGACATCAAAATTGGCAGGAGGAAAGATGATGAGCTCAGATTTGGAGATGTTGAGTTGATGGGTGAGAAATGCTGTCATACTGTTTGTTGTAATACGCACTGTCACATACTGGCAGAACATAGAATTCAGATTGTAAGCTGCACTGGGCAGGATCTGAAGTGTTTGGTTAAACTTTCTCTCTACAGCGCTGTGGACTATGTGGCGCTCAATTAGCCGCAATGTTTCCTAATTCCATACATTTTATATATATATATATATATATATATATATTATATATATATATATATAGAGAGAGAGAGAGAGAGAGAGAGAGAGAGAGAGAGAGAGAGAGAGAGAGAGAGAGAGAGAGAGAGAGAGAGAGATATGATGATGATGATGATGATAATAATAATAATAATAATAATAATAATAATAATAATAAGGTACCGACCCTTGAGCACTTGCAGCAGCAGCTGGATGCCTTCCTGATAACAGACCAGACTCTCCTGGTACCGTCCACAACCGTCCAGCTCTACTGCCCTCCTGAGCACTACTCCTGCCGAGTTCTCCATACCGCTGAGGACGGACATGACAGGAGCAGTAGTCCGCAGACTCTCTCACACAGGTTACTATGTATCACGGCCCGATCCGCGTTCCACCGACCGAAAACAAGCAGCTCTGACTACATGTGTTTATGGACAATAAAATGTGTGTAAAGCTGGCTTTCGTGCCGATGTGCGTTGGTGGATTCAGATGCTTGTACGCCTCAACAGTGTTTGCACTGCAGAAAAATGGCTACCGCGTTAGGACACCTGAGGACATTCTTAGAATGTGTATAGAATACACTTTGTTACTCCCATTGCAGGAAATGGAGAAACTGTCCTTGTCTGCTTCATGACGTCATATTCCTGCGCACTCCGTGTACTGGTCAGCAGCACTGCGAGGAGCGGAGGGGTGAGCGGGCGACCTTCAGTCCTGGTGCACTGTGGGCGCATACCCACCGAGCAGACACCGGTACCCCCACATCCTGCACCAGGTGACCGGTGTGAGTGAGTCGCTGTGTAGTCGCCGCTCTCTCATAGGGCTGAGAGTTGCACATTGGAAATAGCTGAGAATATAGAAGTAGGTTATAGAGCGCTCTCTCAGACGTCATGAGCTGGTCATTCCCAGGAGCAGAATTTTTTTTTTTTACTTCCTTAAAATATCACTATTTATTTTACTATTGGTCAGCTGCACAGTGTCACTTATCCTATCTTGTATGCAGGGTGCAGCTGTCAGTGTGATATATTCAATGTTGGGGTCAGTGGAATGCAATGCTCTCCGCAAAATGACAGCTCCCCTACATGTATGGGGGATTATGGATCATTTACTTCCAGAGAGCAGAACAGAGGGAGTTAGTGCAGTATTGCATTAATGGAATTACCAGTTTTCATGTAGGAAGTTAAACATTGTAATATTCTATATATTATCTATCCATTTAACTTTTTTACTGCATGTTTTGCTGCTCTACACACTATTAAGAAAATAATTGTGTGCTATAGCTGCCCACACATGCTGAAATATTAAAGCTGATGTCAAATAATTGGCATGATATCACGGCATGTATCCTCAAAATAATCCCAATACCATATAATGATCAAATCTAAATGAATAGGCTCGTTAGTGGCTATGGTACAAAATACAGTCTGACAACCACTGTCAGTCTGTAGTCTTCCAACAGCATTGACTGGCTGCATGGAAGCAAGAACAGCTGGATCCTATTGTGTATGATCAAACTGTGATCTTGTAGCTTGGGTTGAGCGGCAGGATTGGCACATATGTGGCCACATTTAGCTTTATACTCATTAAGCATAAATATTGTCAATTATCTTTTCAAAATATAAACGCTCTCAATAATGCAAAGCTATATCCTAATTATTCGAATGTTTTTCTTAATAAATGTCCATTCTGTTAAGGTTTAATTCTACATTAGATATATTTGATTATTTTTAAAGGCTTTTCACCTGTTACTCGTCAATCCGTATAACACGTTCAGCCCAATGTTATAGAATTTAAATGTGTCCTAATTAACACACTGGTTGCGAATCATTTGATTAAATAATAACCCCACAGTTTCTGGGTCTACTATGGCTGATAGCTATTGCCATATTGTTACTGGTTGTCATGAACAAGTATAGATATGTGTGGCCACTTTCTGTGACAATACCTTTTAACCTCCCTGCAGAGTCATATTGGTGATTGACAGTAATAACATTAATACTAATGATGTTAATAACACTGCTTATATAAAAATTATTCAGAAGTTGCCCAATGCATGTTGACCTATTGATGTGACAATTACTAGTAACTGATTTTAATTTATTTATTTTTTACCTGTCTTACAATTTGATACAGTGTGCCTGTGGTATGGATTCTTCTACAGTTTTCGTTGGCATGGGTAGTTTTTGCACCAGAATGAGTGTATGGGCATGATAGTGATACTCATCATTGGTGTGGGAGGGTCAATTCATCACCAACGTAGTTGGTAAATTGGATACAGTTAATGTTATATTTTGTGAATATGAATATTAACTTTTAATATAATATTTAAGCATTATTTACTCTGTACCTGGAAACATATATTGGCTCATTATGTTGTATTTTTCTGATTGCTAAATGTTACAGTATTTCTTTTACATCTGCATTGTAGGTCACAATATATTTTGATTTCGCATAAAGAAGAATGGCAGTGGTGTGCTGCAAAGTTGTGCAGAAAAGAATCCTGGGATTAAAGGTAGCTTTTACATAGATTTATTGAAGGTGGTGCTTAATTGTCGCACACAATATCACTGATATCAGAAGAGTAAATACATTTTATAGGTCTTCTTTA